>NC_090450.1:294382290-295632290 GCF_031143425.1 Pleurodeles waltl
GCCTGGCTGTTGGCGGTTCCCGCCATGGTGCTTGTTGCTACCGCCATGGCGGTTGGAGTGTTAAAGCGGCTGTCTGTCTGAGCGGTTTCCGCCGTGGTCATAATTCCTTTTTTTTTACCGCCGGACTGTTGTTGGTATTATGACCGCTTTATCACAGACCGCCAGGGTTGTAGGGAGGGCCTTAATCTCTGCCGCAGTCAAATTCCTGAGCTCTGTATCTATTGCCCTCCCGAACCGAAAAAGTGGGTTCCAAAATCCCAAGCACTGTATCACAATAAACCGAGGGCTGTTCTAAAAAAAAAAAAAACCTAAGTTGCCAAAGAACATGTGCCATCCTGATGGCAAAAAACCTGTGGTCCCCACCTTGCCTGTTCAAAGACAGCCACCATTTCCGAGGACAAACCCGCTGGCCTTGCTCGGTTGCTCAGTTTTCGACTTCTGAATCCGCAATACTCCAATCAGTGTCCTGATGTCCTGCTAACGGATCCCCATATGTACCTTGTCCCCAATGACCTTTGTGACCCTGAATGCACCAAAGAAACAACCAAACCATTATAACCAAAAAACACAGAGCCTCCCAATCATCACGGCACACATGCAGCAAAGTGCCAATCACCTCCTTTGCTCAATGTAATTGGGCGTTGTACAGGGGCCCCAGTACCCCATTCCCTGGACCAACGCTCCAGAATCCACATCCTCAGTTCCCCAGCAATTGGCTCCTAACCCCACAACAGTTTGCCATAAAATTCCTCCCCAGACAACTTACCAGCTATTCTAACAGCAGACAGAGCTTTTTATGTAAGACGTAATGAAATGTATTTCATTGTTTCGTCGTGGGTGATCTCCCTCTGTGCAGCTATGACGCATAGCCCCTGGTTGCACAACTCATCCCACAAAGGAATATATGCCTTGTGAGTAGACTAAGACAACGTCCCCCTCCCACAGCCCACAAATGGTCTGGAATTGCTGTCTTCTGCTCATAGGCCCAACATACAAGCCCAAGGAATCTTGTCCACTGAAACTGAGAAAGAGAGCCAAACCCTTAATTTTGGACTTCAGCAATATGCCATGCTTAGTAAGTGACATTCAAGCACGCCCCAACAAAAACATGCAGCAATTGCCAGACCTAAGGGTCCTGTGTTTGATGGTTTACAATGTTCACCACAAACATGTAGCTCACATTGAAGAGCACTGTCCTGTTTGCAAAACTTCACCCCACAAGCAGACTGCCACTCTCAAGAAAAAAGTCCAAGAAGAGATAAAAAGGCCCCCTCGCTTTCACCCTTCTGGCCATTCCTCCATGTACTACCGGCCTTGCTAAAGTATGGCAAAATCTTGGTTGCCTGCTGCATCTCAGAAAAAGCTTGACTGACCATCCTATCTGTTCCCCCAGTCCTGGCATAGAGATCCCATTGCATTCACATTGGAAACTCCTCCACAGCTTCAAATCCTCCTATACCCCCACTTTATGGTGCACCGGGTGTTTCGGGAGGGATGTGCTACCAATGCTCAACCCAGTCTCCTGCAAAACATCCTCCCAGGTCTGACTGCCCTGCACACAAAGCTCAGGTGGCCCAGGAGAACGTGTATGTCTTTTGCTTGTGCTTTTCCTTTCCTTTGATCAACATCCTGTCCAGCAATTTAATAAAGTGCCTCTTTTTCTCCTCGAGCAGTTCACTCTCCATCCTGTCAGAATGAAATTCAATGTCCAAAAACTTAAGTACCTGCACCAGGCCTACTGTTTTTACCAGCCCAAAGGAAACGCCCAGATCTTCCATTTTTTCTTGAAACAACATTAAACCTTCTTGACATTCAGCAAACTGCACTGCACCCACCATGAAGAAGTCATCGCGGTAGTGTCATGACCTCTTTCCCTGCCTTATGTGCAAAGGTCTTCTGCAGAAATGTACTGAATGTCTCAAATAATGAACACAAAACAGAACAGCCCATGAGGAAAGCCTTGTCTACAAAAAACTTTCCCTAAACAGTATGCCCAAGAGCTTGTAACCGGATGGATGAACTGGCAATAAGTGAAAGGCCAACTTCATGTTGCATTTTGCCATCAATGCCCCTTGCACCATCGAATTCACCAGTTGAACAGCTGCATCCATCAATGCTTATTACACCCTGATGCATTCCTCAGGGATGAAATTGTTCACCGACAAACCTTCCGACCAGGACAGGTGATGACTCAAGTACAACTTACCAGGATCCTTCTTGGAAACCCCCTGCAATATGCGGCACCCTTAAATTTTCCAGAGGCCAATCATAAAATGGCTCTTCCATCCACCCTTCACTCACCTCCTTCACAGCATGTTCCACACCAAACCCTCATGCCCCTTGACTGACTGCAAATTGCCTGCCTATTGACGGACCCTGGGACCATCATAGCATAAACGAAAATTTAACCGAAAACCAGATAATTACAAATCCTTTTCTTGTGCTGATCCCAAGATGTCAAGCCAAAAGCTCAACTTCTCTACATTAACTGGTGTACGTGCTTTTTCCCATGTGTTGGAAGGTGGGTCATTAGTTGTGTGGCCTGCACAAGCAATGAGTCCGCACACGACCGCCACTGGGAATCAAACGCCCATTGTAGCGCTTGACTCTCATAGGGTAGCATTGCAGAGCAGTCCAAGGCTTACTCAAGGGAGGTGGTGTGGGCTAGTAATCCCCATTCACGAGCACGCAAGCATGACTCTCAATAAATGACTGTCCAGTCTGTGCTTTTTCTTTTGATAAAGTTAAAGTACATTTATTATTTGCACACACTACTCAATGCTATGCAACAATCTACAAATATGCACAAAGTAATGGAATCACTCTGGAAAAACATTGTGTAATATCTCAGGTCTCCTCAAAGGAGAATATAATCCAACAACCCACATGGCAACACAATCCTCCCTGCAACATTTGAACATTTGACAGTAAAGTGAAATGAATACACCTACATTTGCAATTAAATACTTCCATCTTGCCAAGAGATGGCTGACAGGGTCGTTATTCAAATTAGCATAATCAGGGAACATATAGGACTATATTCAACCAATTTAACTATTAGGACCACTTTTAAATTATTTTTGGATTACTCATAATTGACTGCAGAACAACAGTTCAATACATTGGGTAATACCAACCTACATCTCTAGGGGGCACCGTCCCACAAGCTGGAACAAAAGTTCACATAAGCTTGCGCTCCAAACACAGGTCGACCCCTTGGGGGGGATATCATTCATTTGTCCCACCCTACCTAGGGTGGGGACACAAAACGATGTTGGGGGGAGGCTGCAGTGCTCCTGCAGCTCCCCCTGTCTCTGGGCCTGAATCTGGTGGTGGCCTCATCTTTCTGGGACCACCACAAGCCTGGTTAGGGGACCATCCCAGGCTCCAGCCCCGCAAAGCAGGCTGGGGCGGCTGCATATCAAATGGGCGGCTCTCCCGCTGCGCCGGGGAGAGATGCTTTATTGCACAAAGCTGATGCTGGTTCCTGGGGGGTGCCGGTCCCACCCGGGCACCCCCGCTCCAGGTAAGGTCTCCCTTGTTGGAGGGCGGCGCAGGGAGCCCACCCCTGGCTGCCCCCGCTGGCTCCACGCACGGCCAGCACCTCCGTGTGCTGCCGCGGGAGCCGGCATTCTCTGTGCTGTCTGCCCGCTCCAGCGGGCAGACGCGGGAAGGCTCGCAGCCGGATGGGCCACTTGGGGGAGTGCAACGGCACTCCCCCCTTCCTCCCTGCAGCTCCAGGGCCCACAATGGGGTCCGGGGCCCCTCCTTGTCTCTGCGGGAAGCGCGATGGCGCTCCCCAAGGTCCGCATCTTCTTGAGGCCCCTGGATGGGGTCTGGTGCCCCTCCGGGCAATCTTCACGGGAGCGCGATGGTGCCCCCGACTTGACTTCTGCTGGGGGCCCCAGGATAGGGTCTGGGGCCCCCCCCGGGCCTACCTGCACGGGGCGTGCGACGGCGCTCCCCGGCTTCTGCTTCGCCACCGGCTCCGTCACAGCCGGCAGCCATCTGGTGGGGTGCGTGCCAGCGCCCCCCACTCCTCAGTCTTCACGGGCCCCAGGATGGGGTCTGGGGCCCCAACCTCGTATCTTCGCAGGGAGCGTGACGGCGCTCACCAACTTGACTTCTGCTGGGGGCCCCAGGATAGGGTCTGGGGCCCCCCCCGGGCCTGCCTTTCACGGGGAGTGCGACGGCGCTCCCCGGCTTCTGCTTCGCCGCCGGCTCCGTCACAGCCGGCAGCCATATGGTGGGGTGCGTGCCAGCGCCTCCCACTCCTCTGTCTTCACGGGCCCCAGGATGGGGTCAGGGGCCCCAACCTCGTATCTTCGCGGGGAGCGTGACGGCGCTCACCGACTTCGCTTCGCCGCAGGGGGCCCCGGAATGGGGTCCGAGGTCCCTTCCCACAGCGGCAGGGGGGAGTGCGATGGCACTCCCTTCGTTCCTCTTCCTTCTGGTGCAGACCCCGGCCCTGGCCCACCTCGGGGGCATAGTCTCGAGCAGCTGCGGAGCCCCACACAATTTGTAGCTACTTCTCCAAAGGTTGCCATCCTTTTTCCTGGGATATGTCGGGCCCCCAAGGGCCGATTTTCATCATTCGTGTGTCGTTTCGCTCCTGGTGACAAGCCCTTGTCACCAGGCGCACTCTCCTTAGGCCTCCTGGCCTCGAAGGGTCCCTTATCATAGGGAGCCAGTCCCACTGACTCCCTGCGCCAACCTTTCCTCTGGGTTCCCTCTTCTCCTTCTGGCCAGAAAAGTCACAGGAGAAGGAGAAGAGGAAGCAGAAGTGTCACTCTAGTGAAGAGGAGCATGACATTTTGGTCAGAGAGGTGATGGAGCACCAACCCCCGCTCTTTGCCACATCCAAATTGGCAATAGGTAGGAGAGAGGCAATATGGCAGGCAATAGTGGGTAAAGTCAACAGCGTGGCAGAAATAAGGAGGTCTGACACCGTTTGCAAGAAGCGCTGGCATGATTCCAAGTGCAGAACTAAGGATAAACTGGACAGGAACTGAAAAGCAGCACTGCAGTCTGGAGGTGGATGTCCTGAAGGAGATTGTGGCTGCTGTCATTTTGGAGGACTGGTAACTGGAATCGCAGGACCGCGCAGACTACCAAGAACCTCCACAAATGCAGGGTAAGTTGCAGGGGGTACTATCTGGAATTTCACAAATGGCAGAAGTCGGAGGCACATAGGACACACTCAATGCATGGTAAAGGATTGCATCGGGACACATAGGGCCAGAATCAAAATGCACCGTTGCCACCCAAGCCACACTTGTAGTTACGCTCTGGTGGTGCAATGCACTCCGACATATACACAACATGGTCTGAAGCCACTTACCGTGGCTTTACACCACCTTGTAAATATGCAGCAAATTGGCTGGAAGGGACGTGCAATTAGTGTGGCTGTGCCACAACAACACCTGTTACATATAATTGTTGCCCCAGATCCAACACAACATGTTGATCTGAGACTGCGACTGGAGTCAACACCACCCTAGGGGCAGTGTCAGGATGGTAAGACTAGGCAAAATGCTTTCCTTCCTCCTTGTGTCATTGCCCTTCTCATATGTGCTGCATCCTGCAGCACACATAGAAATGCCACCTTGCCATAATTGCTTGTTTCTGTGCAGGAAGGAAAACCTGCCTGCATATAAATGATCTATCCCCTCAATGCCGGCAACAATGTCTGCTTTGGTACAGGGAGAACAAATCTGTGCAGGCGCTGGGGGAAATGGAGGGGTGTGCAGTATTCTAGTAAACGTGGCACATCCCTGCATTTCATAAGTGGCGCAGCACCGTACAACTTATATTACTGCTGCACCAAGCTGTGCCACTTGAGGAAAAATCAGGGCCTAAGGGTGCAACCTGTCAAATGCGAACCGCACAGGGTGGACCAACAACTCTCACACACCTCCATGCGCCATTTGGGAAGGGCCACAAAAGTGAAATCATACAACACATGGGGAATATCTGTGACCCTCATTTGTGCTGCTGTACAAGTAGCTAAAATCTCACCATGTAATAAGGTTGTCCGGGTTGAGTGAATGGTTGGTGTTCTGCATAATGTGACACTTACATGCATAAGAACTGGCACAACTGGCATCAAATTACACTACTGGCACAATGTCACTAGCACATAATGCAACTGTACCATCATTCAAATAGTTGCCCATATAGATCCAACCTGCACGTTACCCTAGAGCCACATCAACAAAGTCTCAAAATGTATGCATTGATCCACATTCCACATCCTTACACCAACATATGCCTGTGGCAGATATGCTGTATGCAAGAAAATGTCCCAAATGTAGGGTGGGACAAACTAATGGGGCAGACAATCCATAATGGTTGCACGGTCCCACATGTGCCATCCAATTAGCACATGTGGGGCTTGCTAAAGGCAGATGACAATGTAAAACAAGCATTGTAACCAATGGGCCTACCTGTGCTTTGCTGCACTAGTGTATCATTCACAGTGCCAATGCATTATAGCACCAAAAGAGTGACAGCACACATTACATTACTGTGGGAAAGTCCACCCTGGTGAATAGGAAGGCAAATAACGTGGTGTCAGCCGCAAGGAGCATACAAGGAACATGGAGGTGTGGGATCAATGCATTAAGGCCCTCATTACAATCCCGGCGTTCGGTGATAAAGCGGTGGTAATACCGCCAACATGCTGGCGGTAACCATGTTGGAATTATGACCACGGTGGACACCACTCAGACAGACAGCCACTTTAACACACCGACCGCCACGGCAGAATCAAGAAGCACCACGACGGTAACCGTTAACAGCCAGGCAGAAGACAATGTACTGCCCACTGTATTAAGACAGTCCAATCCGCCACCTTTTCCGGAGTGGTACCAATGACATCAAAAGCCTGGCAGAAACAATGCACAGAAGTCAAAGGACTCACCTGTGGAGACTCAGGGAACAACCACAATGCCATGTTGCCTGAGCTGCAAATATTTTTGATGCTCATCTACCTTTTGCTGTATTATGAACATCAATGCCGGCAAAGACGACCACAGTGAGTACTGCCGCCTAGCACACAAGGGAGGGGGAGGAAAAAGAGAGTGACACACACACGCAACACCCACACCATACACACAACCAGATGCACAAATATTACATATTCACCCTGTACCCCTCAGGAATAATGCAAGGACAAAATGATTTTAAGAAAGTGACTGTAATACAATAAAATACTAGGAATAAATGCATCAAAATACAAATGTATATACATATATACAAATGTTGGGACACTGCCCAGTCCTCAAAGTCCGTGGTCCACAGGGCGACAACACATGGGCCAAGGCCCCACCTCACTCCTGCAACAACATGGAGAGAACACTGCAGGGGCATCAGGTTGAAAATGGACAGGCACCTCAGGGGGACAGGGAATGGGGGGGCACCTCAGCCGGAAGATGGTACAACACCACTGGTCCTGGAGGGGGCTAAACGCCCTTTGCGATGTCCTGGGGAGTGCAAGGCCACAGTCTCTTAAGTGGGTAGTTTTCTTGATGCTTGGTCCTGGGGAGTGCAAGGCCACAGTTTCTCTAGTGAGTAGCTACTTCCACTGGTTCTGGAGGGGGCATTGTGCCCAGTGTGCTTCATCCTGGGAAGGATGAGGTGAGTGTATGGCTTCTTCCACCAGTTCTGGAGGGGGCATTGTGCCCAGTGATGCAGATCTCGGGGAGTGCAAGGTCACAGTCTCTCACATGGGTCTCAGACCCACAGGATTTACAGGGCCCATGGATGCAGGACTACACACTGCCCGCCGGCGGTGATGGCTGCTCAGTGGTGGCAATGGCAGTGCAGGTGGCAGTGCTGGCAGTGGTGGGGGGGGAGACTCCAGCCCTTCCCCTGCAGCCTTGGACGGCTGCCCACTGGGGCTGCTGCTACTGGTTGTGGTGCTGACGGCGTTGTTGGCAGTGGTGGGGGGAGGCTCCAGCCCTTTCCCTGCAGCCTCGTATGGCTGCCCACTGGGGCTGCTGCTTCTGGCAGTGGTGCTGGTGGTGGTGCTGGTGGTGGTGCTGGTGGCGGTGCAGGTGGCGGTGCAGGTGGCGGTGCTGGCAGTGGTGGGGGGAGGCTCCAGCCCTTCCCCTCCAGCCTCAGACGGCTGCCCATTGGGGCTGCTGCTGCTGGCAGTGGTGCTGATAGTTGAGCTGGCAGTGGTGGGGGGAGGCTCCAGCCCATCCCCTGCAGCCTCAAATGGCTGCCCACTGGGGCTGCTGCTGCTGGCAGTGGTGCTAGTGGCGGTGCTGGTGGCAGTGCTGGTGGCAGTACTGGCAGTGGTGGGGGAGGTTCCATCCCTTCCCTTGCAGCCTCAGATGGCTGAACCACCATGGTTGTTGGTGGGGGCTCCGAATGAGTCCCAGCACCAGGCCTCCTGTCCCTCCTGCCCGCAGATGTAGACCCCTTGCCCTTCCTGTCAGCAGCCGGGGATTGCACCATGCCCTTTCCTGTAGCAGCTGGGGGTGCCTCCTTGCCCTTCCTAGACGCTGCTGGTGCAGGCACCCTTTCAGGGTGGCTGCCTGGTGCCCGACATCCTTTTCCACCTGCAGTAGCTGTCAACACTATTGTGGCTGTGGACTGGGTGGCTCGCTTGGGTTCTGACCACCCTGGCCTGACGTGAAGGACGGGAGGAGAAGCGGTAGTGAAGAAGTCAAGGGTGGAGAGGAAACGCTTCTTAGGGACATTGGGGCGGGAAGAGGTTGAAGGTTTGGGAGTGGAGGAAGAGGAACTGGTTGTAGGAGGTGTTTGTCTGCTGATTTTGGGCGTAGGTGCGTAGGCTGGATGCTATTGTGAGGTGGATGGCTGTTGGGTGTCTGAGTGCTCACGTTTGTGTACTTTGGGAGGATGGGCACAGACACAATGAGAGAGGACACATGGGATGTGTGCATGGATGTGGGGGTGGTGACTGCCAGTGAGGGGTGTGTACTGATAGGTGTGCTGGTGATGGATGTAGTGGATGAGTATGTAGTGCATGCAGGTATGAGGGTAGGGAGGTGGATAACGAGGAGGAGGGGGACACAGTGGAGGTAGTGGATGTTGCTATGTCTGCATCTGGATGGTGTTTGTGTGAGTGTCGGTGGGATGATGTGTGGTGCTTGTGTTTGCCTGAACTAGTCCTGTTTGTTTTCCTGGTTGCATGCTGGTCTGCCTGTGTGCTTGGGATAGGTTGGGGTTGAGGGGAATGGGACTGGGACTGGGACTGGGTAGAGGAAGTTGGAGGGGGAGACTAGAAACAGGGACAATGGCTGCCTTCAGAGAGGAGGCCAGAGCCTGGATGGCATTCACAATGGTTGACTGCCCAACAGAGATGGATCGCAGGAGGTCAAAAGTCTCCTCACTCTGGGCAGCAGGTCTAACTGGGGCAGGGCCTGAGGTGCCTGGGGCGAAGGAGATGCCCCCCTCCTGGGTGAACAGGAACGGGAAACACGCTGAGGGGCTGCTGGGAGGGCAGTGCTGGTATGTGGGGGTGGCGGCTGTACCTGTAGTTGGGGTTGGCACAGAGGTGTCCGCCACCACCATGAAGCTTCCATCGGAGGAGGTATCACTGTCAGAACTGTCCCCTCCAGTCTCCGCCATGGTACTCCCCTCGCCCTCCGTCCCAGGGTGCTGTTAATGGACTTCAAGTCCTCCCTGATCCCCAGGTACTCTCAGTCCTGCAGCCGTTGCTTCTCCTGCAACTTGTCTAGTATCTGGCCCATCATCTCCTGGGAATGGTGGTATGCTCCCAGGATCTTGGTGAGTTCCTCCTGGAGAGTCGGTTCCCTAGGCCTGTCCTCCCTCTGTCGCACAGCAATCCTCCCAGCGTCCTTGTTATCCTGTGCCTCTGTCCCCTGAACCGTGTGCCCACTGCCACCGACCCCAGGTCCTTGATCGTCCTGTGTTTGTGGGGTGGCCTGGTGTCCCTTTAGTGGTGGACACACTGCTTATTGACATGTCCTGGGGAAAGAAGTATGGGCCCACTTGGTGGGTACTGTGGTGGTTTTTCCTGAGGGTGGAGGCTCTGTGGTGGTACGGGACTGTGCCTGGGTAACCGACTGTCCGGAGATCCCTGATGGGCCAGTTTGGTCATCCAGATCCAGGCGTCCAGAGCTGCTGTCATCACTGTGGGCATCTTCTGGGGGGGACTGGATGTTGCTGGCACCTCCTCTCTGGTGACGTTGGGTGGGGGACCTGTGGGTATGTAAATGCAATGTTATTGTTTCTGTGAGTGTCATCTTGTGCATGGGTGTGTTGCCCTGTATGGTTGTTATTGTCCTGGCAGCTTTGTCTTGTATGAGTAGTTATTTGGTGGGCTAGCTGTTTCCTCTAGTGTACATTCTTTAGTGATAGGTGTCCATGCAGGTCTGAGATGGAGGCCCATACATTGGTGTAGCATGCAGTGCTTGGTACTGGGAGGGGTGGGTTGTGATTGTGGGGTGTGTAGGTGGTGGTGGAGTGATGGGAGTTTGGGTAAGGGTGGGGGTTTGTGATGGCATGCAGGTGGGGGGGTGATAGTAATAGAGCTTTGACTTACCAGAGTCCAGTCCTCCTCCTACTCCTGCCAGGTCCTCAGGATGCATGATTGCCAAGACTTGCTCCTCCCATATTGTTAGTTGTGGGGGAGGAGGTGGGGTGCCACCGCCAGTCCTCTGCACAGTTATTTGGTATCTTGCTGCCACGAAACGCATCTTCCCCCGTAGGTCGTTCCACCTCTTCCTGATGTCATCCCTTGTTCTGGGGTGCTGTCCCACGGTGTTGACCCTGTCCACAATTCTCCGCCATGGCTCCATCTTCCTAGCAATGGATGTCTGCTGCACCTGTGATCCGAATAGCTGTGGCTCTACCTGGATGATTTCCTCCACCATGACCCTCAGAGAATCTGGAGTTTCTTTGTGGTGCCATGGGTGTAATGTGAGTGGTGTGGTTGAGGGTGTGTGGGGTGATGTATTGGGGTGTGTGATTTAAGGTGTGTGGATGATGTATAGGTGATGGTGGTGTGTGGCTGTGGTCTTGTCTGTGGTCTTGCTATCTCTCTTGTGAAACTTGTTTTTTTTCGTAAAGGGTTGTAGGTGTGTGTTTTATAGTGATGTGGGTGTGCAGGTGTGGTTTGTGTGTGTCAGGTATGTGTAGTTTGAATTGTCCAATGTGGTGTGGTTTTGTATGTGTGTGTATGTAGCGCCAATGGTTTACCGCCATCGAATGTCTGCTGCGTTGATCCGTGGGTCATAATGTTGTGGGCGTAGTTCTGTTGGCGTAATGGTTTGAGTTTTGCTACCGTCAGTTTATCACCGACCTTTGGGCTGGCGGACTTGTTTGTGTGGCTGTATAGTGACGGATTGCTATGTGTGTGTCATAATATGGGTAGCGATGATCCGCGGCGGTGGCAGTATTTTGGTGTCAATCAGCATGGCAGTAAGCGGTACTTACTGCCAATGTCATAATGAGGTCCTAAATACTTTGAAAGTTTGACCCATGTGTGATTCACAAAGCAACACATAATTTAGAACTACAACTTTGGGTCTGTAAAATGTCACTGAGTCTCCAGCAGCAAGTAAATGATGAGTTATGTCAACAGCCACCACAGTCAAAGAATGACATTTCACTATCTTTGCAGTGGATGATGCCTTACCTCCTTCTGACCTGCCTGTCCTGGATTGTACAGGTGGTCATCCATGCCGACCATCAATGAAGAGACTCTCAAGGATGTCCTAGTTTCCCTCCAGACACCACCTCCAGTCGCAGGGAGGACACACTGCGTTGTGGGGTCTCCACATGAACCACCCAGCTACCAACACACAGCACCAACCAGTCCTGCCACAGCCCTGGTCTCCTAGTACCCAGACATCACCTTTCGGATGACAATAGTAAGAGTCCAGCAAGAGCTGTCCAAGCAGGTGCCGGTGGGGATGGAGTCCATGGCAGGCAGTCCAGAGGGAGTGCATAGGTGTTGCAGTTCAAAAAAGTACAACTCAGCTTCCATCAGAGGCACCCACTCCCCGCTACTTGGACTCCAGCAGTCCCTGGCCGACATAGCTGCGGTCATGAGGCAGAGCTTTTAACAACTGCCCTCCCAATGTGGCAGCACCATGATAGACAACAGGCTGGGGCTATACAGAGTACCCTGAGTCCATACAGCTGGAAGTGTCCTCCCTCAGGGAAAATATGACTGCATACCACTGTGATGTTGCTGCGGTGTTGAGAAATCAGCAGTTCTTCCTTGCTGCAGTGATTCCTTATGTGTTCCCACAAATGGGAGCTGCTGGGACCTTTGACTCCACATCTCTGTCCCCTGTTGTGTGTGTGGCCCCCTCAACAACAGCACCACCCATGCCACAGGAGGCACCACACACATCAGAGGATGAAGATGTGGAAGGAACAGCATTCACACAGAAAACCACCCGGTAGCACCAGTCAGTGTCACATGGACAGCATCTCTTTAGTTCTGTGCTCAAGATCATGCCACTGTTGTGACAGCTGGAAATGTGCCCTCTTTACTCAACCACTGTTGACTTTTCTGCTATACACTGTCATTGTCCCAATTCCTACCAATTGCCAATTTGGATACCTCCTCACTAATGCACACTTCTCCTACCCATGTTTCATGACATGTCTCTCACCCTTAGACTCTGAATGTACAACAAATGACTCAGGAATTCTCATGGGATCTGTGAACTGGACATTGTACTGCATGGAAATATATATACCCTTGTACATGTAAATAAATCACCATAATCACATGTATCATGTCAACTTTTACTGTGATCCATTAACTCATCCAAGTGTGAAGCAATGTCAATGAGAACTGAACCTATTTACATGTGTAGCTTACAGTCAGGCAGAAAGCCACACACTAGGACTGTAAAATGAAAAATGTGACTGATGGTGATATGGGCTCCAACTAGCTTACAGAACCTTCAAAATATATTTAACAGATATCCATGCAAGTTGACATATGTCATGTACGGGTCAGAAACAAGTGTCAGGAATTTTCCCAGATGAGAGCACGAGTACGACTAATAATTGTGGAACAGAAGAAGTACATTTGTTTTATGACAGGCAGCTGACAGTGTGCCAGGATACATGCCCTAAATTAGTTGATGTAATATGTGCCCCACCATCCAACATTATTTCTGACAGACCTCTGCAATGACAGTTGAAGTTCCATACTTACCTGTCAAATATTCTGTATACATACACAATGGGAATGTCTGGATCTGGGGATGACAAATGTTTTGAGTAGCTGATGTCATATTGCAGCCAATCTGACAGCTCCTTGGTCATATGGGATACACATTGTCATACATGTAAATCAATACAGAAAGTATAGCCTAAGTCAATCCTCTAACTTGGCCAGTGCACACATGGGAACCCTCCATCACTCAATCTACATGGAGACATAATTGTCTAAAACTAAATGGAGTTATTCACACATTAAAAGAACACCTTATGAAAATCTAACCATTACACTACCCTACACTATACTAACCTATACTAACTAATCTTAACTTACCCCTAAAGCTATCTATCCTAATCTAAATTTGAAACATTTAACACCACACAGTAAACATTGTCCCCGCCACACCTCTTTAAAGACAAGATACGAGTAGGACAATATAAATTAAGGCTACACACATACTAGCCTAACCTAAATCCTAAACAAATATACACATATATATTTGGTTTTTTAAAGATTTTTTTCATTTTTTGTTCTAAACATAGAAACCCATATAGAACACCTACCCAAGACCCCAAAATAAAAAAATGATAAAAGCCACCCCAACTATACTTACACTACCCTACAACTAACCTAAACTATCTAACTAACCTATCTCTACCCTCCTAAAACAGATAACAATAGAAAAAGGGAGAAGGGAATCAACTAGGAGAGTCTGCAACAACAATATGTCTAAATCTTCTTGCAGTATCTTAATAACTTGTAGTTAGTGGCATTGTCTTTATCCAAACAGTCCAACCTTGCCATCATGGCAGCCATGTCCCTTCTCATGTCTGCCTCAAAGGTAGAGGATGTGGCTGCTGCAGGTGGCTGTTGCGGTGCCAGTGTGGAGAGAGGTGCAGATGATGTGGAGTGAGTTTGACCAGCGGAGGCCCCCGACCCTAGATGTAGTTCCCTATCTGGCCTGCACAGTTGTGGCCTGTACCAGAGGTCCCCCATATGTAAATGCAAGCCATGCCCCAGTAGATTTCTCTTGCCAATTCTTCTTGGCCATCCTTTGGTACCCGGCCTGTACCTCCATGATGTGGCAGTAACAGTCTGCCCTATTTTTAAATGCACATTTCTGTGCTGTGGTCATAATGATAGCTGAAACATGAGAAGAACATGGCATCAAATACAGCATTGGGGAGAAGTAGATGTACACAGCATCCTCAGATGGCACATGCTGCCCACCACACATTCCATAACAATGCCAATCTCCAAACCAAGACTAAGGCCCCCATTCTGACATTGGTGGTAAATCCCACTTACCACCATGCTGACTGCCACCAACTTACCGCCACCGCAGCGGATATCCATTCACCATATTATGACACACACACACACCAATCTGTCAGTATTCGCCATGTACACAAATCTGACAGACCAAAGGTCAGTGATAAACTGGCGGTATCAAAACCCACACCGTTATGCCAACAGAACAACGCCCACCACATTATGACTCATGAATCACCACAGCAGACATTCAACTACGGTAAACCATTGGTGGTACATACTGCCACGCTCAAAATGGACACACACAAACAAAACAAAACAACACCACATTGGACAATTCAAACAACACACACCTGACACCCATACACACACCACACCCACACCACTATAAAACACCCACCCACATTACTCACAACCCTTTACCATTTCAAACCATTGCCAGCAGAGAGACATCAAGACCACTGACACAACTAGAGCCACACACTACTCACACCTATACACCACTCATGCACTCCACATCACACACCCCAACACATTACCCAACAAACCCTCACCAACACACCTCACACAACATCCATGGCACAACAAAGACATCCCCGTTTCACAGAGGAGGAGCTAAGGGTCATGGTGGAGGAAATTATCAGGGTAGAGCCACAGATATTTGGAGCACAGGTGCAGCACCTATCTATAGCTAGGAAGATGGAGCTATGGCGGAGAATCGTGGACAGTGTTAATGCCATGGGACAGCACCCAACAAGTAGGGATGACATCAGGATGAGGTGGAAAGACCTACGGGGGAAGGTACATTCCATTGCAGCAAGACACCAGCTTACTGTACAGAGGGCTGGTGGTGGGTCCCCGCCTCCTCCCCCACAACTCAAAGCATGTGAGGAGCAAGTCTTGGCAATCCTGCATCCTGAGGGCCTGGCCAGAGTAGGAGGAGGACTGGAGTCTAGTAAGGCAACTCTCTACTACTACTACCCCCTACCTGCATGCCATCAAATACCCTCACCCTCACTCCCATCACTCCACCACTTCCCACACACCCCACCATCACATATCACTCATCCCAATGCCAAGTCCTGCATGCTCTACCAATGCATGGAAACCACTCACAGCCCTGCATGGACACTCATCACTAAAGCATGCACACTATAGAGAACTAACTATCCCACCATACACTAACGTATATTAGTGAAAGCTGCCAGGGCAAATGCAACCTACAAGGGTAAGCCACAGATGCACAATATGTCAGACACAGAAACCATAACACATCATTTACATCCCCACAGGTACCCCAGCCAATGTCAGCGGAGAGGAGGTGCCAACACTAACCAGGCTCCCAACTGAAGAGGTCCACAGTGATGACACCAACTTTGGTCTTCAGGATCTCAATGACCTACCTGGCCCATCAGGGACCTCTGGATAGCTGGTTACCCAGGCCCAGTCACACACCATCACAGAGCTTCCCCCATCAGGAAACATCACCAAAGCACCCACCCAGAGTACCCACATCTCCGTCACCCGGACCGCCAATCAGCAGTTTGTCCACCTCTACAGAGACCCCAGGGCACATCTCACCACCAAGACAACCAGGGACCTGGGGACAGTGGCAGTGGGCACACCTTTCAGGGGACAGAGGCACAGGCCAACAGGGACACTCAGAGGACTGCTGTGTGCCAGTGGGAGGACAGGGCCAGGGATTTGACTCTCCAGGAGGCACTCACAGAGATCCTGGGAGCCTATCAACATTTCCAGGAACCATGGGCCAGATCCTGGACAATGTGCAGGAGAACAGGCAGCTGCAGGAGGGACAGTGCCAGGGGTTCAGGGAGGTCTTGCAGGTCATTAACAATACCCTGATCTCCATTTCAGGGCTGCTGTCAGACATAACCAACATAATGAGGGAGGCAGTCTCACACCAGTGGGCACCTGCCACTAGCAACACATCTGAACAGCCTTCCACCTCAGCTGGCGCTAGTGGCCAGGAGGCCCAACCACAGGACTTACAGGCCACCAGCATCCCTCCCCCTGCAGAAGTTGAACCACCCCACAAACGTTCCCTGCGATCCAGACAGAAGCCAGAGACACTTGCCAAAAACACCCCCAGGAAATTAGACTCTCCTCATTGTCACCCTTGTGTCCCACCCTGTCACCCTGTCACCCTGTCCACCTTCAACTGCCATTGTTCCCCTTCCTATGTCCCCTTGGACAATGCTCCTGTGCTACAAACAGACTGGGACAATAGCCTGGACTTCCCTCCATCATCACCCCATCCTATTGCACTTGCCCCTCAATATTTTAGCACTTCAATAAACACCCTTGGAAAAAAAGAAGTTTGGACTATGTCATGTATCTCAAATACGTATTCATTGAAACATGTACAAACAT
The DNA here is from genome assembly GCF_031143425.1 of Pleurodeles waltl. Lineage (NCBI taxonomy): Eukaryota > Metazoa > Chordata > Amphibia > Caudata > Salamandridae > Pleurodeles > Pleurodeles waltl. The sequence continues at coordinate 294,399,134 of NC_090450.1, forward strand.
TGCAAATCAACTGTACAGAAAATTAGCATTGATTAATGACCTGTAGGTGGCTGCAGTGATCACACCAGGAGTATATGTGAGGTCACCAACATCTGCAAAATGAATTGCCAGAGGGAACAGTGAGCGGGCATAGAAGTGAGAAATATCAGCATGCCATTGTCACACAAATTCAAAAAAATGTCCTTGAAATGTGAAAAAACACTGTCTTACCTGTGTGTCATTGGAAGTATTGTCTGATCACAGATGTTCTGTTGTCCTCATCCTCTGCCTCCTCATCCTCACTGTCCACAGGGTCCACAGCTGGCACACAGGCATCTTCAGCCTCCTCCTGCAGGAATGGGACATGGCATCTGAGGGCCAGGTTATGCAACAACAGCATGCAACCACTATCTGGGAGACCTCCTTTGGTGAGTAGCACAGGGATCCACCTGTTATATGGAGGCACCGGAACCTGGCCTTCAGAAGGCCAAAGGTCCTTTCAATTATCCTTCTGGTTTGCCCATGTGCCGCATTATAACATTCTTCTGCCCTCGTCCTGGCATTCCTCACAGGGGTCAGCAACCATGATAGTTTAGGTAACCAGAGTCACCTAAAATATTGAGGGGCAACATTCAGCCATACAATATCCCATATGGCCCGCACCATACCCACACACCAACATATACTGGGTAGGAACCAGGGCTTACCTATTAGCCACACCCTGTGCCTCTGTAGTTGGCCCATCACATTTGGGATGCTGATATTCCTCAAGACAAAGGCATCATGCACCGACCCAGGATACTTAGCATTGACGTGGGAGATGTACTGGTCCGCAAGGCACACCATCTGTACATTCATTGAGTGGAAACTCTTCCAATTTCTGAACACCTATTCATTCTGGTAGGGGTGGGGGACATATGCAAAATGTATTCCATCAATTGCCCCAATTATGTTGGAGATATGCCCCAGTGCATAGAACTCGGCCTTTACTGTTTCTAAATCTTCTGGGGGGAAACAATGTAGCTGCACATGTGTTTAATGAGGGCGGACAACACTCTTGGCTGTGACATTCCTGCTGCCAAGCCCACTGTCACTTGGAAAGCACCAGTTGCCAAGAAATGGAGTACAAACAGCACTTGCACAAGAGGGGGGATTCCCAGTGGGGTGACGGATAGCAGATATCAGGTCAGGCCCCAATGGGGCACACAGCTCTGTGATTGTGACCCTCTCCAGCCTATAGGTTAGGATAATGTGCCTGTCCTCCAGTGTTGCCAAGTCCACCAGGGGTCTGTACAAGGGGATATGTCTCCATCTCCTATTCATCCACAGAGGTAACAATCTAAGTGACACAAGAGTGAGGAGCCGGTCATGGAGCCACAACAGAACTTTGCATCTTGTAAACTTGGAATGGGTCATTGTGATTTGTCCAGTATGTCCTAATATCTCCTCTGATGCAGCATTGTTCCAGGGTCTGCCCCCACCCTGAAATGGCATCCACCTGTCCTGTGTGGAGGGACAGGTGGAAGTGAGGTAATTCCGCTGACGTTGTGCGCTGTTGCGGGAAGTGGTCGGGAACCGCCATGTGTAGGAGGCTGGCCTGGTTTGTAGTGGGTACCTTGGGTACTTATACCTTATACCAGGTCCAGTTATCGCTTACTAGTGAAGTAATAGTGTTATAGCAGCTTACACTGATTGAGGTAGCTATATCAGAGAAGCTTAGGCTGAACTAGGAGACAAGCAAAGCTCACACAATACCACTTATAGTTACACAGTACTTATACACAAGTAAAGATAATACTCAGTGTTACCAAAAATAAAGAAATTTATTTGGGTGACAGAGTACCACAAATATCTTAGAGACAATAGTCCTTCTGGAGGTAAGTATTATACACAATATATACACTAGACACAAAAATTAGACAAGCAATCAGTCATAGGATAGTGCAAACATTAGGAAATGCGTTCCCTCACAGTACACCATTAATCCCAATGTTTTTAGACTTGGGGCTAAATTGAGTAGCTGATTTAACAGATTTAAGACCTTTATTTTATTGGATAAGGATCTGGACTGTCCCTGAATTGGATATATATAAGTCCTTATTTCTTGATCTATCCAAGAGACCGAATGCCGCTACTAATACTTGGAGCATCCTGGGTTTGGGAGAATATTGGGCGAATCCTCATAAATAAGTGAAATCCCATAAAACTGTCTTGAAATCTGCATACCAGTCCCATGTAAGGAATGATTATATTTGTTGCAAATCTCACAGTCGATTAACTAATCTTTTTATCGATTTTAAGTGGTATCCGCAGTATCAATCTCACTTAGATATTATACCTGACTTACTAGGAAAATGCTTATACGCCAGATTTCGTTTTGGGAGCTTACCGCTGATGTCATTAACAAGTAGTTGGGGGTTAACTGCTGCTTCTGACATTTGTCCAACATGTGGTGGGGCCCTGGAAACAGTTGAACATTTTATGTTCTTCTGCCCTGGTTATTCTTCTCCTTGTTCAAAATGGATTCACAAAATATGTTGAGAAATGGTGCTGAAAAAATTTAACTTGGCAATAAGGGTCTTAAAAAGCCAAAGCTCTAATGAGTTAATTCTTGCAGTTAGTAAGATTTTAGTGGCAGCATGGCATATACGTAATCGTCTTGTAAACAAGGACTAATGATGATTGATTATGTGGGATTTTAGATATGAGCAGTTTAAGATGTAACTTATTTATTTGTTTTGTTTAATAATTGTGTAGGCTATAAAATTAGTTTTTAATGTATTGTGATGCCTTGATGGTTAATTTGACCGAATAAAGTTATTTATTCGGTCAAGATGGATCTGCAAAATCTGTCGAGAAATGAGGCTGAAAAAATGTAAAATGGCATGAAGGGTTTTAAAAAAAGAGCCTTAGTTGTAATGAGTTAATTCCTCCAGTTAGTAACTTTCTAGTGGCAGCATGGCATATAAGTAATTGTCTTGTAAATAAGGACTAATGATGATTGATTAGGTGGGATTTTAGATATGAGCAGTTCAAGATTTTATGTATTTATTTGTTTTATTTAATAATTGTATAGAATATAAAATGAGTTTTAATGTATTGTGATGCTTTGATGGTTAATTTGACTAAATAAAGCTTGTTTTGATTGAATAGGAAATGCTATAGAAAGCAATGGAAGAAAATAGGTCTGGGGCAACAAAAAACATATACCAAGAAAGTGGAATGCGAATCACAAATTCCCCGCTAGACAAGTGTAGTGTGTGCAGAATCGCTGGGAGATTAGGAATAGAGTAAAGGTAAGTAAATTACCCCACCCTAGAGCCCAGAAAAGCAGGAGTAAAGTACTGCAAGTTTCCTCAGGACACACTACACCTCGTGATATGGATTATTGCAGTAACCAAACAAGTCTGCAAACAACAACTGCTGGATTCCTTGACCTGAAGACCTGCAAAAGAAGGGTGCCAAGTCCAGAAGTTGAAAAAAGTTCCATGTAGGACAGGAGCCCCTGCCAACCCAGAAGAGGGTGCAAAAGAAGAGTCCCCGGTTGGACGAAGACTGCAGAAATGCACCCTAGGAAGATGCCAGCAGGTTCCTGCATGATGCAAAAGATGTCCCATGACGTGAAGATGAATGCAGATGTGATTTCTTGCTGGAAGTCACCAACAAGCCTTTGTTACGACAAATGTGCATTTTGCATCAAAATGCCGCTGGCTAGACCCAGGAGGGATCTGGGGGCCTCAACACTGTGTGGGGAGGAAGAGGGGACTCTCAGCAATTTAGAAAGCCCTCAGGATGCCAGGCAGCACCCACGGGAGTCCCAAGACACAGGACAAAGGTGGTGCAAAACACGGTTGGTGCAGCACAACAAAGGAAGGTCCCACACCGCCGAAGAACAACTCAGCAAGTTGAGCATTGCAGGATGGAGTGCGTGGGACTTGGGCCAGGTTGTGCATGAAGGAATTTTGCAAATAGTGCACAGAGGCATCAGGAGGTGAAGAAGACACAGTCCACAGGGGTACCGTCGCTCTCAGGGAAGGCAAGGTCTTACCTCCTCCAAATTACGACAGCAGGACCTCAGCACAATCTATGTCGGTGGGGTCCACCCTCTGTGTCCTTAGGAGCATGCTTGTCACTGTGAGAGGAGTCCAAGGGTACTGGTTGTCATCTGTCACCCCACAGGAGATTTCTTTGGTCCATCTGATGCAGGATGAAGACAGGGAGTCCCCAGAGCGTACTCACCATGGAAATTGTTGCAGTTGCTGGCTGGAGATGAAGTTTCAGAAGAAAAGTATTTCTTGTGGATACTTTGTTGCTGTTACAGCGGTTCCTGGAGCAGGCTGCGATTGATCCGAGGTCAGAGGATGAAGTAGTAGTTGCAGGGGATTCTTGAAGGAAACTTGCAAGCAGAATCTGAAGAGAACCCACGGGAGAGACCCTAAATAGCCCTGAGAGGGGGATTGGCTACCTTATCATTTATGGACCTATCAGGATCGTCACCTGCTGGCACTGGCTGATCAGAGCCCTCCAGAGTGCCCCCACACCTTGCACAGCAAGATGGCTGAAGTCTGGGTCATACTGGAGGAGCTCTGGGCACTACCTCTAGTGTAGTGATGGACAGGGGAATGGCCACTCCCCTTTCCTTTGTCCAGTTTTGCGACAGAGCGGGGGACAAGTGGTCCCTGAACCGGTGTAGACTGGCTTATGCAAGGAGGGCGCCATGTGTGCCCTTTAAAGCATTTCCAGAGGCTGGGGGAGGCTACCCCTCCCAGCCTGTAACACCTATTTCCAAAGGGAGAGGGTGTAACACCCTGCTCTCAGAGGAAATGCTTTGTTCTGCCTTCCTGGGACTAAGCTGCTCAGATCCCAGGACGGCAGAACTCTGTCTGTGAGGTGGCAGCAGCTGTAGGTGCAGTGCAAGCCTCAGAGAGCTGGTTTGGCAGTACTGGGGGTCCATGTGGAGCCGCCAGGATGTATGGAATTGGCTCCCCAGTACCAGATCTGGAATGGGGGGACAATTCCATGATCTTAGACACCTTACATGGCCATATTCGGAGTCACCATTGTGAAGGTATTGACATCTATGTAGTGCACGCGTGTAATGGCATCCCCACACTCAAAAACTCCTGGGATATGGCCCTGAACTATTTGGGGGAACCTTTGCTAGTGCAAGGGTGCCCTCACGCTTACTAACTTTGCACCTAACCTTCAGCAAGTGAAGGTAAGACATATATGTGACTTATGAGTTACTTAAGTGCATTGAAAATGGCTGTGAGTGGCAGTCCTGTGAAAGTGTTTGTCTGAGCTCCTTATGGGTGGCAAAAAAAATGCTGCAGCCCATAAGGGTGTCTTGGAACCCCAATGCCATGGGTACCTAGATACCATATGCAAGGGACTTATAAGGGAGGTCCAGTGTACTAAGTGAAATTGGTAAATGAAGTCATTAGCCTACAGTGACAAATTTAAAAACAGAGAGAGCATAAGCAATGAGGTTCTGATTAGCAGAGCCTCAGTGACACAGTCAAGCACTACTGACAACACATACATTAGGCCACAAATTATGAGCACTGGGGTCCTGGCTAGCAGGATCCCAGTAAGACAGGCAAAACACACTAACATATAGGTTTTTATCTATAAGCACTGGGGTCCTGGCTAGCAGGATCCCAGTGACACAGTAAAAACACACTGACACATAGTCACAAACAGGCCAACGTTGGGGGTAACCATGCAAGAAAGAGGCTACTTTCTCACAGGTACTACAACTATCCAGTCCCCCAACAGAAGGCGCTCACTGTGATGACAGTAACTCTGGACGGCAGGATCTGGATGAACTCCCTGGCCCATCAGGGACCACTGGTCAGTTGGCCACCCCAGACCTCATGACCACAGAGCCTCCTCCATCAGTATCCAACACCACAGCACCCACCCAATGTCCAAACATCTCTGTCCCCAGGACATGTCAATCAGGAGTCTGTCCACCTGTACAGGGACCCCAGTCCACACCTCACCCCCAAGACAATCAGGGACCTGGGGTCAGTGGCAGTGGGCACACCATTCAGGGGTCACGGGCACAGGGGAACAGAGATGTTTGGAGGACAGCTGTGCACCGGGGGGACAGGTCCAGGGAACCGGCTTTCCAGGAGGCACTCACTAATGTCCTGGGGGCTTACCAACAATTCCAGGACAAGATGGGCCAGATCCTTACTAATGTGCAGGAGAACAAGTGGCTGCAGGAGGTACACAATCAGGAGATTAGGGAAGATTTGCAAGCCCTCAATAACACCGTGGTCTCCATAGCAGGGATGATGGCAGATATGGCCAAATTCATGAGGGAATGGACAGCAGAGCAGCGGGCCCCTACCACTAGCTAGTCTACTGACCAGCCCTCCACTTTTGCTGCAGCTAATGGACTGGAGGCCCTGCCACAGGACCCACAGACCACCAGCACCCCTCTCCCTGCAGAAGGTGAACCACTCCGCAAACGTTCCCTGCAACCCAGACAGAAACCAGAGACACTTGCCAAGACCGCCCGAAATGAGACTCTCGTGATTGTCCCCCTTGTGTACCACCCTGTCACCTTGTCCTTTATGAAATGCCTTTGTTCCCCTTCCTATGGACCCTTGGAAACTAGAACTGTGCTACAAACAGGCTGGACCTATACCCTGGACTTACCTCTACCATCACCCCATTCCATTGCTGCTTTCAGTCTATAATTTGCACTACAATCACCACCCTTGAGCACAACTTGAGTGATAGTGTTTTTTGTGATGAAATTGTGTAATCATGGAAACAGTCACATCTTGTGCAAATGATCTGAATACTGTGATAGCATACAAATGAAGACCTGTCTGTAGTCATCACATCAGTACACAGTTGTTACAACACCAACATCTGCAAAACTAGAAAGCATAGGTGACAGTCAGTGGAAATGCAAAGGAAGTGAATGCCATCCTGCTATAGCCACACAGAAAACATCAATAGTCAGAAGAATGGTCAGTTACACTGTATCACCTGTGTGTCATTGGAAGTATTGATGTATAACTGATATTCTGTTGTCCACATCCTCATCCTCTGCCTCCTCATTCTCACTGTCTTCAGGGTCCACTGCTGTCACAGCAGCAATTCCAATCTCTTCCTCCTGCAGATAAGGCAGATATCATCTGAGGGCCAGGTTGTGCAACATGAAGTATGCTACTTCTATCTTGCAGACCGTCTCGGGTGAGTAGCACAGGGATCCACCTGTCAGATGGAGGCATCTAAACCTGGCCTTCAGGAGACCGAAGGTCCTTTCATTAATTCTCTTGGTTTGCCTATGTGCATCATTATACTGGTTCTCAGCCGCAATCCTAGTATCCTCTCAGGGGTCAGGAGCCACAATAGGTTTGGGTAGCCAGAGTCACCTGCAAGTATTGAGGCACAAACATTAGCCTTACACCATGGTATGGGAATAACTCCTGAAGGCATACACTGACATACATTGGGTGGGGACTCAGGCTCACCTATTAGCCACACCCTGTCCCTCTTCAGTTGTGCCGTCACATTTGGGATGCTGCTATTCCTTAGGATGAAGGCATCATGCACCGACCCAGGATATTTGTCAGTGACGCGGGAGATGTACTGGTCAGCAAGGCACACCATTTGCACATTGAGCGTGTGAAAACTCTTCCGATTCCTGAACACTTGTTCATTGTGGCGGGGGGACAAACGCAATTTATGTTCCGTCAACCGCCCCAATAATATTAGGTATACATCCCATTGCCTAGAATCCTGCCTTCACAGTGGCCAAACCTTCCACCTGGGGGAAATCAATGTATCCGCACATGTGTTTGACCAAGAAAAAACCCTTCCCAGGAGGATTGAGAACATTGGCTGTGACATTCCTGCTGCTAAGCCCACTGTCACTTTGAAAGAACTGGTTGCCAGGAAATGGAGCACAGATTGAACTTGCACAAGATGGAGGATCCCAGTGAGATGACAGATAGCTGATATCAGATCATGCTTCAATTGAGCACCCAGCTCTGTGATTGTGGCCCTGTCCAGCCAATAGGTGAGTATTATGTGCCTGTCCTCCAGTGTAGCAAGTCCACAAGGGGTCTGTACACGGGGTCTTGTCTCCTCCTCCTATTCATCCATAATGGTAGGTATCTAAGGGACACAAAGGTGAGTAGAGTGTAACAATTTGAACAATTGAACCACCACCTCAGTGTACATAGAGCATTAATGTGATGGGACAATGGGAATGGCAATGTATGTCCAAATTATAGCAATTATGCAGCTCTCGATTATCTGAATGTTGTCCACCACCATGAAATGGCAAACACCTGTCCTGTATGTAGGGACAGGTGGAACTGAGGTAACTCCGCTGACTTGGGCGTTATGGCGGTAGGCAGTCTTGCACCGCTGTGCTATTACTCATTGGCTAATATGGAGCTCTATGGAGTACAGTGGCCAATGGGGATCACCGGCGGCGGTGACGGTGTACACCGCCGCAGACGTCACCACCATTTTCTATCCATAACCTCACTTGAATCCTGACTTACCACAGGACAACACATACACTGCGTGTGCTGCTGTGACCTGTGACTGGATCCTGCCATGGGCAGGGTTACCGGGAAAAGGGCCCCTGCCTTCACTTCGGAGAAGTTGGAGCGCTTGGTGGATGGGGTCCTATCCCTGTATGGATAGCTGTATGGGTCTCCAGACCAACAGGTGAGTACACCTTGGGCACGACACATGTGACAAGTTTGCATAGAGATGTGTGTGCAAGTATCGTGTCATTTGGGGGGGTGGTATGTCTGGTGGTAGTGTACATAGGGGGGTGCCTGGTGATGTGTGTGCCAATGAAGATGTAAATGGGATTTGTGGGCCATATGTGTGACAGGCTGGATTGTATATGTAATGGTGTACTCGTGTCTGTATTACCTCTGCAGGTCAGCTCCCATCAAAAGAAGGGATTGTGGTGTGCCATTGCCAAGGATGTGCGGATCGAGGGGGTCTACAGCAGGTAGAGCACCCGCTGTAGGAACAGGTGGGAGGGATTGAGGTGCTGGGCCTGGAAGACCACGGACGCTCAGCTGGTGATGGCCTCCCAACAAGGGCATGTTGCCCATCGGAACCTGACCCCCCTGATGGCCCGCATACTGGCGGTGGCCTACCCAGAGCTGGATGGGTGCTTGAGGGCATCACAGCAGCCACATGGGGGTGAGTACAGTGGGCATTATGACTGGTAGGTGTCATGGGATCCTGGTGGGGGGTGTCAGTTAGTTGATGCCCTTTAATGCCAGGTCAGACATTGCAGCGTGATCCAGCTCAAGGGTAATGTGTGTCTTGCTAAATCTGGTAACCTAGCCAGGTTGCATTCCATGCCATACAGGGCGCAATGGATCCCAGGAGGGGTGCAGTTGGAGGTGGTTGGCTCTCATCTTACTGTGGTACCTAGCCAATGAAATGCCAGTGAGATGCATGGTGCTCAATCCTGATCCCTGTGTTGGTGCTGTAATTGACCCAGTACTCCCTTTCTCTTTCTCCCCTCCTTTTTTCTTCTTTCATCTTGTCTATGTGTGCATTAGCATCATCTGGCGGAGGAGCAGGAGCACCGGTGACAGAGGGAGCTGCATCCCACAGGACCCAGGAGGCAGAGTCCACCGACGCCGAGGGAACCAGTGGGACATAGGGCAAGGGGAGCACCCTGGCAGAGACAGTAGGAGACAACACTGACTCTGATTCCTCCTCCTATTTAAGCTTCCTGGTGGTGGTGGACACCTCTGGGACTACCCCAGGTAGAGCCGCCATCCCCCCTTACCAAAACCACCCTCCCAGTAACCCCTCACTGAGTTCCCCATACCCGCTCACCTAGGAGGGTGGGCATCTCCTGCATCCCATGCACCTGAGGCCCTGCCCCAGTGAGCCCTGCTGCCCTCAGTGAGGAGGCTATTGACCTCTTGAGAGCCATCTCTGTAGGGCAGTCAACAATTGTGAATGCCATCCAGGGGCTAGCATCCCAGATGCAGCAATGTAATGCATTCCTGGAGGGTATCCACTGTGGATTGGCGGCCCAACAGAGATTGTTTCAGGCTCTGGCTTCCTCTCTGATGGCAGCCATGGTCCCTGTTCCTACTGCCCCCCTCCAACTATCACTTCCCAGTCCCAGTCTCCTCAACCCCAACCCATCCCATGCACACATACAGACAAGCATGCACACAAAACATCATACAAGAGTGGCACAGACAACACAGGCAGCAGACTTCAGGCCACAAGCACTCACACAAACACCAGACAGTTGCAGACACAACAACATCCACTGCCTCCTCTGTCTCCCGCTCCTCATCCTCTTCCTCCTCCCTCACACTCACATCCGCACTCACACCTGCATGCACTGCATCAACAGCCACCACCAGCATCACCACATCAAGCAGCACATACACACCTCACTTGCAGACACCTACACAACATCCCGACATGCGTCCCATGTTTCCTCGCCCACCTTGTCTGCCCCACTCCTAAGAGACACAAACGCACTCACTCAGACTCCCAACAGCAATCCACCTCACATCAGCACACTGCCCATACACCTGCACCCATGTCCAGCAGACGTACACCTCCAACCACTCCCTCAACCTCCACTCTGATCCCTCCTCCCTCATCCCACCCCACCGTTCGAAAGAAGCTTTTCCTTGCCAAACTTGACCTCTTCCCTCCACCTCAACCCTCCCATACTGCCCGTAACAGCAGGGTCCCAAAGACCCAGCCCAGCACCTTAACCAAACAGTCTGCCACTGCTCCCATCAAAGCAACAGCTGCTGGCACGAAGGGGACCCAGAGTGTAATGGCTGCCACTCCTACTATGAGCACACCTCTGCCTCAGAAAGGGAGGACTAGGATGGTGAAACCCAAGGGAAAAAAGACGGGGACAGTGGAGGCACCTCCTAGTCGTGGTTGCAAGAAAAGGAAAGTCCCCACTCCACCACCCAAGAAAGGGAAGGATCCCACTCCACCACCTAAGAAAGGGAAGGATCCCACTCCACCACCCAAAAAAGGGAAGGTTCCCACTCCACCAACTGAGAGAGGCAAGAGAACCCCTCCAACGGCAGTCGGCAAGGAGCCTTCAGCTCCAGCAGAGGCTGGCAGTTTAACACCTCCAGCAGCAGTGGGCAAGGAGCCCTCAACTCCAGCAGAGGCTGGCAGGGTAACACCTCCAACAGAAGTGGGCAGGAAGCTCTCACCTCCAGCAGAGGCTGTCAGGGTAACACCTCCAATAGCAGTGGGCAAGGAGTTCTCATCTCCAGCAGAGGCTGCCAGAGTAACACCTCCAACAGCAGTGGGCAGGAAGCCTTCACCTCCAGCTGAGACACAGCAGCCCTCACCTCCAGCTGAGATACAGCAGCCCTCACCTCCAGCTGAGATACAGCAGCCACCACCTCCAGCTGAGATACAGCAGCCCTCACATCCAGCAGAGGGCATGTAGCCATCCCTCCAGGGACTGTTGTACAAGGAGCCCCTTCCAGATCCAGTGGGCAAGTTCCCTACCTCAGAGACTGGGACCTTGCACTCCCCAGCAATGTGAAATGGGCAAGGAGGCCCCTACAGAACCATTGGGCAAGTACCCCACCTCAGAGACTGTGAGCTTGCACCCCCTAGCACTGTGAAATCAGCAGAGATCACCCTCCAGAACCAGTGGCCATGTTCCCCACCATAGAGACTATGACCTTGCACTCCCTAGCAACGGGAAATGGGCATGAAGCCCCCTCCAAAACCAGTAGGAAAGTTCCCCACTTCATCTGGGGTGCCCCCCACCCCCTTTCCCCTTGAGGTGCCTGCCCTTTTCCAACATGATGCCCCTGCACAGTGTAGTGTGGATATTGTCAAAACAAGTTGGGGCTTGGACTGTGCCCTGTGGCCATGTGGGCTTTTTGTACTTTGGACTTACCATTGGCCCTTTCTGAACATTGACTCCTATTTTTTTAATCACATGGACAATATGGTGGCTGTTGCCATCAAATTACAATATCAGTTATACCTAAATGTTGTCCTTGCATTATTATGACGTGGGTCATGTGACATTGGTTTTCCTCTGCAGCTGGTTATGTGTATGGTGTGTGCGAATGGTGTGTGTTGTGCGTGTGTGTGTGTGATTCACTCTCCTTTACCTCCCTCCCTTGTGTGCTAGGCGACTGTACTCACCATGGCGTCGAAGAGCATTGGGAAGACTTGTAGTTCTGGTTCCAGGGCGGCGTTGTTCTTCTCCGTGTCTCTGATGATAAGTCTTTCGTCTCCTGTGTTCTGTTTCCGCCAGGCTTTTGATGCCATTGATACCACCCCGGAAATCGTGATGGTTTGCTATGTCATAATATGGTGGGTGGTAGCTTGACTTCTGCCGGGCTGTAGGTGGCTACTGCTGTGGTTAGTGATGTTAACGCCCTGGTTGTTGGTGTGGTACATTGGCTGTCTATGGGAGTTATCACCGCCATGGTCATAATTTGCAGTAATTACCACCAGCCCACATTACAGTCACCGCCATTGTCATAATGACCACCTATGTCTGGTGCCGGCATAATGTTGCACAAGGGTTAACATACTAGTGCTATGTATGCATTGGGCCATTTTGTAAATATGACAAAGGGAAATTGCCACTTAAGCACTGCCTTAGCATCAAAACCAATTCACAGTGCAGCACTAAGGTGGTGCTAGGCCTCTTAAATCAGCCCCAAAACTTGCCGTCCAGACCCTTGAGTAAACATACTGCAGTCAACCTTATGTCTGCCTGTCAGGCACATACAAATAAGCATGTTGCATTGCAAATGGGGTATTTACTAATTATTCTGCCAATCAGAATCCCCAGGTGATTAAGTAGATCTTGCTCCCATGCAATGAGGCCTGCTTAATGTGTTTAATCTGGTGGTCAGTGGGCACATCTCAGTAAATCCTGAGTAGGTGATAGAGCACCTTGCCCCGCCAAAGCTTCCTTGCCTTTTGTGTGTAGCCCTGAATGACCTGGCCACCCAAGGTTAACATCATGGGGAGGTAATGTCTCACCAGCCAGATGAACCCTCCCAGTTCATCTCCACTCATCCTAGTTGCTCTCCCTTTCCCAGACATTTTGCAGTTTAACTCAAATGCAAACAAAAGAGCCCCAAAAAATTATAAATAACTACCCCACCTAACCCCTAATCCCCCAACAGACTAAGATACCCCCAAGACAAACACCCCACAATACAATTACAATCACAAGACAAAAACACTACACAAGACCAGGGAAAAAGACAAAAAGCGCAGAACAGCAACAGGACACAGCACAAACCTCTGCTCGACCAGCACCAGCTCTACACACCCTCTCCTTATCACAGACAAAAAGACTGTAAAGTGAAACTGAAATAACTGTATAATGTATGCAGCAAGGAAGTCATGTTTCATCACATCCTGGGCGTGTGCACCACGTTGACTGATATGCATAGTTTTTTTTACACTTGACCGTGCTGTGTCAATTTTTTCCCATTGATGCACAGGGGCCTCACGTCATTTTTTTGACTAGCTAAGTATCAAGTACTGGCATTTGTGACAAAAAAACTTGATGCATGACAGTCATGCATGGTATTCCTTCCGATGAAGGGTGACAAGGCCTGTGGACTTGCAATTGAGGCTCTGGGGCCAGATGCCACTTTTTGGAATAGCATTGTATGGAATATTGCCATTTGTGTAAAACTTTTTGATGTATAACGGGAATGTGTGTATTTGTTGGAAAGGCTGACAGTGTACCCAGACTCACATACCATTTCACAGGGGCTATGAATGTATGTAGTCAGCATGGTATGGCTACCTGTGTGTGCATGTGTGTTCTTGTTGTAACAGTAATATCTGAATGTGGTACCATATGTTTGTATGTGTGTGTGATGCATTTGATGACTGATACCATTTGCATATGTGCATGTGCTGGTTGACTTTATCTGCATACATGTTTACACATGTGTATTAGGAGTGTACATATGTGATGTTACACATATTTGTGGGTCTACCACATTGTCATGTCTGATTTCCGAATGTAAGTTAGACAACAATACAATCGATAAGATGGTCTATGTCCAATACATGGTCATGCATGTGATACCCTTGATAAATTGTACTCTAGGGATGCAGTGGACTACAGCTGGGTCGATTTCACATAACCCATGGCAATGTGAGTGCATGTGTGTCCACGCTGTGCTGTGTTGTATGTTTCATTGTTCATGATGATATGCTACAAGTGTAACATATGGTTCCCTATACATCTTTGATAAGGTTGGTATGTGATGTGTGTGTGGAAAGTCATTTGTGGAGTCATATCTGTAAAGAATGCCACAGCGCTGTGTTCATGGGATATGAAACCCTCACAACTACATCTTCCTGCATGGACACATGTTGGGCATTGATTAATGGCTGTGTAGTCATATCACTGCTACCTATGTTCCCATAGATAGGAACACATCTGAAGGTCATTTAAGTCTATCAATGATCATGTGAATCAAATACATTTTCAATAGTGGTAAGTTGACTTTTGTGCAGACTCCAATACACAATACCAGGCCTGTACCATTGAAGTGGTACATGTTGCTGAGAAATCAGACATACGTGTGCAAGGGACAAACTAGGTACATACAATTGACCACAACATGTTTGTTATGACTGTCACATACAATGGCATATGACTGTGTTGCCGGGTTGCAGTCAGGCAATGATGGCACCCTATTCATCATTAATACTGTAGGACATTTTGTGCCCATACAGACCCATGGTTGCATGTTGTGACACAGGTTGACAGTGCTCTACTCAGCTCAGTCCACTGTGCACATGCATCAGTCCCCTGACTGTGTCAAAAGGAGTCAATGTAGCCTCTGCATGGGAGTTAGGGGTGATGGGCAGGGATCTACCCTCATCATGATAGCTCTTCAGCAGAGCAATGCACAGACCCCTGCAGACAGACACCTGCACAAATGTGATCAAATGACCTGGGGTTTTATATTTCCTTTGGGGTACTTAATGTCAGGCTTTCACTATCATGTGCAGGGGACTAGCTGCTTGTACATATAGGACGTGTTTCATCATTTGGCATGGTCTGACAAAAATAGTTATACATTGTTAGTATTTTCCATATGCAGCTTGGTTAGGGTATGTATCTCTAGTGTAACTTGTTTATGTTTTACGACCTGGGGACAGATGATGTCATCTGTCAATGCCTTCTGTCAGAATAGTATGCACTAGACAGCTACAACTTTGTCGGGTGATCACATGGTAACATTGTTGGGTTGCACAGTGAGTGTTGGTCTATGTTTGTACCTTCTCTAACATTAACAGCATTTATTATTTGGAATAGATTTGGTCCTACATTGATGGCATTCTTTAATCTGCTTACACTTTGTACACATCTTCAACTGCAACATTGTCCGGTCATACCTGAACAGGATGCTACATGTGACTTGTGTAGTTTGAAGATGTATACATATTCTACTACTAGCTATGTGATAGCTTCCCTTCTTTTTCCAGGCGTTATGAGATTACAAGACTTCCACACACACATGACAGTGCACCAGCCACAGCACTTGTGTAGTCTCCAAGTGAACTCCCCATGTTGTATCTCTAAGAGTCAGTGGTTGTCTCTCAGCTGTTCATCCACATCCTTTAGTGTACATGAGGATGCACTCACATCCGTATTCCATAACCTATGTCACTGTCACCGTAAGTGTATTTTCTTAGTGTGTGAAATCATCTCAGATCTGTATTTTTGATTAGCCACATGCAACATACATGTCTCCATCTTCACCCGGAAAATTTTGATTGTGTCTGTGACATGTTTAGACATTGCTAGACTTATATGGAGAGCCCAAACCGTACATACAGACTATACTGGGTTACCTTGCTGACACATATCAACCATTGTAGGTAATTGCCAACCCTTTCTTACCTAGGTCATACACCAGTACATCAGTCCTAACATGTATATCTGGATTAGCTGCAGGCATGTGTCAAGACAGCAGAATTGTGCAACATGTGTGTTAGAATGTACATAGGAAGTGCTACAGAATCGGCTTAGATTCCATCCACACATTCATGTGGTGGTGCATTCTGCCATTTTATTGTCAATTTCAGGCTGTGGGGCATCTGGGTGGAGAGTAGATCGGCACTCATTGCTGCTTCACTTGTCTAGCAATCCTTAGTGCACTCCACATCCAACATGTATGTGCCAAGTTTGAGGTACAGCACACCATGTGGCAAGGTTTGGGCAATAGCGGTGACGGTATGTAATGCCATCGATATACGGTGCAGGGTTAGGCTCAAACTTTTGTTCCTAACCCTGAACAGTCCTTGAAAGTCCATTGATACCAATGGGATTCCCCTTTGTCACATGTGCTCAGTGCTGGTGTTACAGCTACCTGCCTGAGATGTGACACAGTTTAGGCCCTTATTTTTATTTACACCATAGGTCCTACCGTATGTACGCCTCCCTTGCATACATCTTGCCTGGCATGGGTATGAATTGGGGAAAGTGGCAGGAATTTGCACTATGCCTACTTAACGCCACTTAGTTTTTCTAGTGCATGGATCTAGGCCTTTCAGAGCCGCATGGGTGTGATTTATGTGACGCTGATGTGTGGCATGGATGCGCTAGAGCCTCTTACATCACAAATTAGGTTCCAACCATCTTTGTAACTGTTATGTATCTTTCCTGCTCTCTAAGGTATGAGCAACATTCCAATGGTATATGTAGTGGAGAATGAAGACACAATGGACATTCTGGTGCAAAGTGATTTATTGGTGATATTTACAAGGTGATAACAATTGTAGTGTCTAGGTGTAGATGTTCTGTAATAATTGTTGTTTCCGGAGTTCTCCAGCTGCACTGTTTTGTTGTTCCCCTCCACCTGTGCTGAACCATTGTCATCCTCCTCCTTATTGGGAACATCTACCAGATAATCCCAGAGAACATTAGTCTGAATACATATGATTGTACATACAAGGATCATCTTGCATACCAAGGGTGGTGTATAGAACAGGCTTCCTCCTGTCAGTGTCAGGCATCTGAACCTTGACTTTAGGAGCCCATATTTCCTCTCCACCACACTTTGGGGGTGATTCTGAGTCTGGCGGGCGGCGGAGGCCACCCGCCAGACTTCCCCCTCCAAAATACCGCTCCGCGGTCGAAAGACCGCTGAGGGTATTTTGGGTTTTGCACTGGGCTGGCGGGCGACCGCCAAAAGGCCGCCCGCCAGCCCAGTGCAAAACACCCTTCCCACGAGGACGCCGGCTCAGAATTGAGCCGGCGGAGTGGGAAGGTGCGACGGGTGCAGTGGCACCCGTCGCGTATTTCAGTGTCTGCAAAGCAGACACTGAAATACAAAGTGGGGCCCTCTTACGGGGGCCCCTGCAGTGCCCATGCCATTGGCATGGGCACTGCAGGGGCCCCCAGGGGCCCCACGACACCCCATACCGCCATCCTGTTCCTGGCGGGCGAACCGCCAGGAACAGGATGGCGGTATGGGGTGTCAGAATCCTCCATGGCGGCGCAGCGAGCTGCGCCGCCATGGAGGATTCATTTGGGCAGCGGAAAACCGGCGGGAGACCGCCGGTTTTCCACATCTGACCGCGGCCAAACCGCCGCAGTCAGAATGCCCTGCGGGGCACCGCCAGCCTGTTGGCGGTGCTCCCGCCAACCCTGGCCCCGGCGGTCCATGACCGCCGGGGTCAGAATGACCCCCTTTGTGTCCTTATATGCCCTTCATTGCATGCCCACTCTTCCACTGTTGTCGGGTTGCCGAAAGGAGTCATCACCCATGGATGGATACCCTAAGCTTGGTCGGCTGCAAAGGAATGAGAGAACATGTGTTGGTCACGGATATTTGTGGTTTCCTATGTGTTATGGCAGATGGTAATTTTAGGTGGAGAGGGGACTCAGACTTGCTTCAGGTATTGTGTGTGTTCCTGTTTTGTAGAATGGTTGCATTAGTGTGTGGTGATGGACATTACTATCATGGGTTGTGGTTCAGAGACCTGGTGATTGTCAAATTAAATCTGGACTGACAGATCAACCATGCCAAATATGTGTTGTGTTGTCCATATTTGAGGCCGGGTCCTAATGTTACTGGAACCTGCCACCTCCTTGCACCACAACAGTGTGATTTGTATTGACACAATGATAGCCCTTCAAGACCAAAAGCAAGCCTCCCTGTTATCATGTGGCACTATGCATACAATGCGACACTTAGGGCCTCATTATGACTATGGTGGTCACCAGACCGCAAGGGTCATGGTCAAGGTCGGACCGCCGCCAAAGTGGCAGTCCCACCACAAAATTATGCCGTGGCGGCTCTGCCACGGTCTAACCGTCAACACCACCAGGCTGCCGCTAGCCTGCAGCCTGGCAGTCCCGGCAGTTGTAATCCACCAGGGCAGCGCTGAAGCACTGCTGCCCCGGGGATTACGAGTCCCCATCTGCCAGCCTCTCTATGGCAGGCTGTTGAAATGGGGGACTTGGGGGCCCCCATGCACAGCCCTTTCACGCATTCCACTGCCGGAATTACGGGCAGTGGAATGCACAACGGGTGCTGCTGCACCTGCCTCTCCGCCACATTGCAGCCAGCTCCATTAGGAGCCGGCTGCATGGTTAAGGCCCTGTTCAATGCACAATGGCCTGTACCAGCCATCATGTGTACAAAGGTGAGATTCACACAACTGGAGGAGTTGCAAAATTGGTGCAGAGGAGTCTCCAAGGTTTCTAGACATGATTTTTCAACACATGCACAGATCAGGCGTTAGGAGGGGGCACATCATTGTTTTGAATGGGTCCCTATGTATGGTGCATGAAAGGTCAAGTATGTTCTCAATACTACTACAGAGTCCTACTATGGCATCCATTATCTTGCCAGTATTGCACCTACTCCGCACCATGGTGCACCGTTTCTTGTATCCAGCGCACACATGATGGCGTTGGGGGGGTGCTAAGGGGCACAAGTAAAGTAGCGCTGGACTTGGTGCTATGCCACTTTTCATTAATCTGCCCCATGGTCTTTCATAGCTGGTGATGTTGTATGCCTATGTGTGCAGCACAATGCACCAGACGGCTGAAAATGCACACAACGGGTACGTCTGGTATGTTTAGGTGATATGTAGTTGGTAATGGCAACACTTGGATGGCATTTGAAATTGGTGCCAGCAGTCGCTTCAACACCTTGACAAATGTGGGGCTCTGTCTATATGTGACTTTCTTTTCATTGACATGCCCAATGCCATACACATAGTTGAGCTATTCATTGTTAGGTGTTATGTGTGTGGGGTCTGTATTTAGTTGTCAACCAGTGGACAGTTGTAGTGGTTTGGGCCCAGCTTCTGAATGCTCCATCCGTCCTTTACCTGGTGTGCCAGTCAGGTTGTGGCTGTATTATGTACATATGGGTGTATGTGTGTGATGTGCAATGTATGCGGTGTACTGTGGCATGCACATTTATCGAATGGGTGTGTTTGTGGTTCCTGTAGAGGTGTTCCGTTGCAGCATGTGACGCAAGTTGGACATGGGTGCAGTCCATTGCACCCAGCACATGTGGGAACCCAGCAATTTGGTGGAAACCTGGCTTTGTTTCCTGCTGCAGTTGTTGGGTTTTGGGGAAGCAGATGTGGTGGGGTGTGAGGTGAATGAGTGCGTCCAGATCCTTTGGTAAGAAGGGTGAGAAGGATGGCTGGGAGACACCAGCCACTTGTGCGCCTGTTGTCTGCAATATCCTGACACCAGCATATGGAGGAGAGCCAGGAGTTTGGTAATGGGTGGAATAGTTGTTGGAGTTTCCACTCTTGCAGTGATGCCTGGTGCAATGTGGTGCATCATGCGTACAATGGACTCATGCTTCAGACAGTAGGTTCTGATGACATGTTCCCTGAGCGCAAGGATGGTTTTGCGCTGTTGAAATATCCTCTTCTGTCTTCTGCACTGCCTTTGTTGCTACTCCGGTGGTGCTTGGGGTTGCTGCGGTGGTGCTGGAGGGACCTGTTGTCATGGCTGTCACCTGCGGCATGCGCCAAGCTGGAGCATTTACAGTTCCATGTTGTCCAGGAAGTTGCCAATGCTCCTTCTTTGTGTTTTCCTTAAGTAATAGTGGGTCTGACCAGGCATTAAAATATGACACTAATCAGACTTTGCTTAATTTTTTGCGACCGGTTCCTTCATGTGCGTCATTTTAGCATCGGGCTGTTCATGTGGCGCTGGACGGCTAGCGTCATTTTTTGGAAGGGAATGCCTACCTTGCATATCATTGTTGAAAAATGACGCAAGGTGGGGTGTCGCTCCCAAAAAATGGTGCTAACTCTGAAATGTAGTTGCTGTACAGGTCTACCAACAAAATATAATCATGGCACTAGGTTAGTGCTGCTTTTGCACAAAAACAAGTTACGCAAAGGCAGCACAAACTTTTCTTAAATAAGGGCCTTCGTTTTTAAAGAAGATCTTCGGCATAACATGTAATATCTAATAATGACAAGTCAGCATCATTAACTTGCTATTTAAGCCAGATATGGAAGTTTACATTTTTCAAGCATCCCAGGAATGATGCCAAGTCACTTCCTTTTTCTATTAAGATACATTTCATACCTCTGCTATTTTCAATTGCGGACAACACTGGTCCATAATGGGCCTCGTGGTCTAGTAAGAAGCCAAAATTAGTTACATAAAAATGTGGGAGTTGTTGGGGAATTATTCCATAGCCTACCGTACAAAAAAAGCTTCTAGTTGTGGAAGTGACAACTAAAGCAATACAAATTCAAACGATCTGACCTATGCAAAGGAAAGAACGCTGCTAGAGAAGGCAGGAGTACAGCTGGAAATTAAGTACAGAATGGAAGTACTACAATTATCATGGAAGTGAACAGACCATCCGTTATACTGATTTTTACTCCGAGATAACATCTCATTTAATTTGTAGAGCATCTAAAGAAGAATTACCTATCAAATGTTTGACCACTTCCCAAGAGCGTCCTGATTACTTTTAAAAGACGTTTGTTCAGTTGAATATACACGATTAGACAGACAGACAAAACATCTTTATTCGGCTGTCATACAGCCATAAAAGAAAACAATAAACACAAAAATATCAGCTAACACATGTGATCCATCATAAAAAGTAATGAAACAATGAAAAACAGGCTAAAAGGTATCACACATTGACAAAACATCATTAAAATCGAAATACTTTGCTAAAACCTCATGACACAAAAAAGGAACGGGTATTCATTAAAACATTAATCAATCTCACAACAGATAAACAGCTCATACAGTACTCAAAGAACATAGGGGCAGATTTATGAAAAGTGGCGCTGCACACAGTGCAGCTGCACTTTTCTTGCGCCTCTTATCACCCCCTAACGCCACCATGGTAGCGCCAAACCTAAAATACGGCGCATCATAGCAGTAGTTATGGTAGTTAGGCATCATAATTTTTTACGCTAGTCCGGCACTGTGCAGGATTAGCATAAAATAATTATGAGGCTAATCCTCCAAAGCACACAGTGGCCCTTTGTATTCAATAAAGCCTCTGTTTAATGCCTGCACTGAGCAGGCAGTAAAAAATGCAGACCAAAATGGCCCCGGAACACCCCCCTGGGATACATTATGGGGGTGATTCTGACCCCGGCGGTCAAGGACCACCGGGGCCAGGGTTGGCGGGAGCACCGCCAACAGGCTGGCGGTGCCCCGCAGGGCATTCTGACCGCGGCGGTTTGGCCGCGGTCAGAACAGGAAAACCGGCGGTCTCCCGCCGGTTTTCCGCTGCCCTCATGAATCCTCCATGGCGGCGCAGCTTGCTGCGCCGCCATGGGGATTCAGACACCCCATACCGCCATCCTGTTCCTGGCGGGCGGCGGTATGGGGTGTCGTGGGGCCCCCGTAAGAGGGCCCCACAAAGAATTTCAGTGTCTGCTTAGCAGACACTGAAATCCGCGACGGGTGCAACTGCACCCGTCGCACCTTGCCACTCCGCCGGCTCCATTCGGAGCCGGCTTCCTCGTGGGAAGGGGGTTTCCCGCTGGGCTGGCGGGCGGCCTTCTGGCGGTCTCCCGCCTGCCCAGCGGGAAACACAGAATAACCGCAGCGGTCTTCTGACCGCGGTGCGGTATTCTGGAGGGGGGAACTCTGGCGGGCGGCCTCCGCCGCCCGCCAGAGTTAGAATGACCCCCTATGTCTTGCACAAAGTGGCGCAATGCAAGCATTGCGCCACTTTGTAAATATGACGCGGCGTTTTTGGCCTTGTTGGGCCACATTTGTTTTTTTTTAAATGACACAAATGTGGCACAAGGAGGCACTAGGGGCTCTTAAGTATGCCCCATCCTATTTCTTGAGGGGACCATTGCATGCAGAAACAGACTTATACTACAACAAGTCTTGTCGTCCTGTAACTCTAGCAAAAAGCAATAAACCTGGGTGCAGTACACATTTTCTGATTCCCAGGAATGGGACTAAACATTTTTTTGTGTACAACGTATAATATTCACAAAAGAAAAGGAAGTGAATCATAGACTGTTTGGCTGCATTGTTACAATGGCATATTTTTTAGTCAAGCTTAGTCTGGTAACCGATTGGGAAGCATAAATAATACTGTATGATGTTCACCCCAAAACGGAATAGCAATGCTTGGACCCAACTCCTGGTAGTATTCCAAAGATAGCTTGTAATAGAAGACCATGAAATAAGTTGCAATTAGCTTGCAACAAACACTTTATTTTCCTCTTCCCTCATTCTTTCTAACTGCACGTGCTCAAGCATTAGGGCATGTACTTGTTTTTTCCCAGGGAGAGGGTCAGATGGCATAACAGAAAAGACATTTGTAAAACCAATTTCTTTTAGGGATTTTATTTTTACAAAGGCCAACAAAGGTATAGAGAGGCCTCTGTCACACGCCAGACAATCAAACACTATACTTCTTGCTAAGGGTGCCTCTTCTGTGAGTAAAATAGACAGCCACAAGAGAGGAGGACAGATACGAATATAGGTACTCAGATATGTGAAGCCCAATTCCTTATGATATAAAAATGTGAGATTGATACCAGCGCAGATAGTGCATTTCTCAAAAAATGGTTCTCTACCATCCATAGAGGCATTGGATCACCTATATTCCAATTTCCTGTCACAGTAGAAATGCACTGGGCCGAGTATATCTGCAATAGCAATGCAAGTAGCCTCCCTCCCTTTATAGATGCCATACTAAGCAGAAAACCTGCAGCCCTGGAAAACGTGGCCCTATTCTGAGCTATATAAGGGGATCATGAACCGTTAGAGGTAAAAGTAACCCCTAGGTAGGGGAAAGTGCTTATGCTGGATAAAGTATTCAAACCCAACTTAATTGAGGACACCCTTACAGGTTTCACTCCCAAAGACACAATAAAAGGCTTAGGAAAATTAGGGGTCATTCTAACCCTGGCGGTCGGTGTTAAAGGGGCGGCCAACCCGCCAACAGGCAGGCGGTAAAAAAAAATGGAATTCTGACCCTGGCGGGAACCGCCAACACAGCCTGCCACTTTAACACTCCGACCGCCACGGCGGGACAAACAAACAGCGCGGCGGTCACCACCAACAGGCAGGCAGCAGACAATGTACCGCCCACACTATCACAACTCACCAATCCGCCAACTTTTCCGGGGCGGGAGCCCCGCCGATAAAAACACGGCGGAAACAGACTACGAACGGGAACACGCTCACCTCTATACACTCCACGAGGAAGGAGGACAGCATGGAACCCGAATTAAACATCCTACCAGCTATTGTCTACCTGCTCATCTACCAGGGGTACAAACGCCGGCGCAGACGACAACGGTGAGTACTGCACCTACGACACAGGGGAGGGGGGAGGAGGAAAGGTTACGGGCACACACATACGCGATACACCCACCCCCCCACCCCAAATACCTACACCCCAATGCAGAGCAACAAGTCAGAGTGACACCCCCCAAACCCCCCGGAATAATGCAAAGACATAATTAAAATGATCTTTAAAATTTATGTATATTATAGCTCTATTGAAGTTATGGGAAATATGCAATATGAAAGATACAAATTAAAGAATGAACATAGTGAAAAATATATACATAGGCAATAAGTCCTGCAGATTTTGTCAAAGTTCCATAGTCCGTGGGCCAATGTGCACCAACACATGGGCAAAGCCCACACACGAGACCAGATACCATTGGAGAGAACACTGCTGGGGCATCAGATGATAAAACTACAGGCACCTCAGGGGGAAGGGAAGGGGGGCACCTCAGCCATATGAGTCCACGACGCCAGATCCACGAGGGGCCTCCATGCCCACTGTACCATCCTGGGGAGTGCAAAGCCACAGTCTCTCAAGTCTCTACAGTGGGTGGGTTGCCCACTGTTCCATCCTGGGGAGTGCAAAGCCACAGTCTCTCAAGTCTCACAAGTGGGTGGCTTGCTCACTGGACCATCCTGGGAAGTGCAAAGCCACAGTCTCTCAAGTCTCACAAGTGGGTGGCTTGCCCACTGCATAATCCTGGGGAGTGCAAGGCCACAGTCTCACAAGTCTCTACAGTGGGTGGCTTGCCCACTGTTCCATTCTGGGGAGTGCAAAGCCACAGTCCATCAGATGGGTTACCGACTCCACTGGTAATGGAGGAGGCATGGTGCCCAGAGTGCTTCGTGAAGCCCTGCTCGACACAGAACCAGCACTGTCAATGGGCCAGCGGTGCTTGAGACGGCGTTGCCCAGCGGAGCGGTGCTTGAGACGGCGGTGCCCAGCGGAGGGGTGCTTGAGACGGCGGTGCCCAGCGGAGCGGTGCTTAACAGGAAGGGCCCAGCGGAGTGGTGCTTCACAGGAAGGGCCCAGTGGAGCGGTGCTTGACAGGAAGGGCCCAGCGGAGCGGTGCTTGAGACGGCGGTGCCCAGCGGAGCGGTGCTTGACAGGAAGGGCCCAGCGGAGCGGTGCTTGACAGGAAGGGCCCAGCGGAGCAGTGCTTGTCACGGCGGCCCCTGTTCAGCGGTGCTTGTCACGGCAGCCCCTGTTCAGTGGTGCTTGTCTTGGCGGGGCCCTGTTCAGCGGTGCTTGTCACGGCGGGGCCCTGTTCAGCGGTGCTTGTCACGGCGGGGCCCTGTTCAGCGGTGCTTGTCACGGCGACCCCTGTTCAGCGGTGCTTGTCACGGCGACCCCTGTTCAGCGGTGCTTCTCCTGTGTTTCTAGGGAACCAGACCTGGCCAATACTTCCCGCTCAGTCGCCATCCGACCTTGCGGTTGCGGGGTCCTCCTGTGATGGAGTCCTGGGCCTGTGGGTGTCGTCCGTCACACCCGGAATGGGGCTGGTGGGGCCCTCCTGGTCAGCTCGCCTGCTGCCTGACTTGTCCGCCCTGCTGCCCTTGCCCTCCTTCGCTGAAGCTCTGTGGCCCTTGCCTCCCTTTGTTGATGTGGCAGGTGACAGGGCAAGGCTACTGTCCTTGGTGGCAGCTGTCTCAGGCTTGTCACGCCGGCCCTTCGTTTTTTTGGTCCTCTTCCCAGGGGGTGGCCTGGCTGTCCCCTTGCTGCTGGCCGATGTTCCTGCCCTAGGAGCTGGTGGACTCCAATAGCCCTGGACTATGGTCCTAGTAGATGCAGGGCTGGTGGTGGCTGAGGTGCCAGATGGAGGGGGTGGGTCAGGTGATGCAAAGAGATTAATTTTGGAGAGGAAAAGTTTTTTAGGAGCAATGGGAAGGGTAGGTGCAGTGGGTATGGGAGTGGAGGAAGAGGATGTGGTTGTAGGAGAGTCAAGTGTGCTGTCTTTGGGTGCAGGTGCTTGTGACGGAGGGGAACAGACACACTGGGAGAGGACACAGGGGACGTGTAAATGGCAGTGGGGGTGGTGACTGCACGTGTGCGGACTGTACTGGAGGGTGTGCTGGTGATGGAAGTACTGGCTGATGGTGGTGTGCATGCAGGTGTGAGTGGTGACGTCACAGGGAGGGAGGAGGGAGACGAGGAGGTGGGGGAAACAGAGGTGGTAGTGACTGTTGGCATGTCTGCATCTGGATGTTGCATGGGTGAATGCTTGTGTGATCTGTGGTGCTTATGTCTGGATGAGCTGCCCTTGGGTGTTGAGGTGTGTGCAGGCTGGTCTGATGGTGTGGATGGGATAGGCAGAGGAACAGGAGACTGGGACTGGGTGGAGGGAGTTTGAAGAGGGAGGCTGGAGACAGGGACAATGGCTGCCGTCAGTGCTGAGGCCAGAGCGTTGAACGATCGCTGATGGGCAGCCTGACCCGAATGAATGCCCTCCAGGTATGCATTGCTCCGATGCACCTCCCTTTCTACACCCTGGATGGCATTCAAAAGGGTAGACTGCCCAACAATGAGCGTCTGGAGGAGGTCAATGATCTCCTCACTGAGGGCAGCAGGGGTAACTGGGGCAGGGCCTGAGGTGCCTGGGGCGAAGGAGATGGCCGGCTTCCTGGCCGAGCGGACACGGAGCGAAGGCTGAGGGGCTGCTGGGAGGGCGGGGCTGGTGCGCTGGGTGGCGGCTGTACCTGTTGTGGCGGTGGGCACGGATGTTGCCGCCACCGCAAGGGAGCTCCCTTCCGAGGATGTGTCGGTGTCGCTGACGTCTCCACGGGTCCCCGTTGTGGAGCTCCCCTCCGTCTCACTGGTGTACTCGGAGTCGGTTGCATGGCCCTCCGGGGCCATGTGAGATGCAGCTCCCTCGTGCGCCGATGCCACTTCTCCTCCGCCTGATGATGCTAATGCACACATGAACAGGAAGACAAAGAAAATGGGGGGGGGGGAGAAATGAAGACAGGTTGAGTGCATGCATTGCCAACACCGTTGTCGGAGAGGACAGACACAGAAGCCCCCAGCACTAGGCCGCGCAATCAGGGTACACTACTCCGTTATTGTGACTAGGCCTACAGCTCTATGGACGACAAATGCACACATGGGTGAGGCCGGACCATGGATAGCTGTACTTGGCACTCTACAGAGGTGGGGGGCGGGGGCACAGGGCCATGCCTAACGGAGGGGCCTAGCCTACAGAATGTGCCCTGGCCTAGAGATACCCACAGCCCTCCTCCCCCACCCAGACACCTCCACTGCGCGCAAAGATAGCAGAATGTGCTGATACTCACCCCCTTGTGTCTGCTGTGATGTCCTCACGCGCCCATCCAAATCGGGGTAGGCCACCGCCAGGATCCAGGACATCAGGGGGGTCAATTGGCGGCTGGCACCCCTCCTACGTTGGGACGCCATCCCCAGCAGAGACTCTGCTGTCTTTCTGGTCTCGCGGCGGATGTCCTCCCACCTCTTTCGGCAGTGGGTGCCCCGTTTGTTGTGGACCCCCAGGGCCCGGACGTCCTTGGCGATGGCACGCCAAATTTCGATCTTCTGATGGGCGCTGACCTATGTGACATGTACAGGGTGGGAAAGGAAATATCGTCACTTTTCTGCATAATCAATGTGAGTGGCCCCCCCTCCCCAACCTTGCCATGTGGCACATGCTCTCATCTGTCGTGCTTTGCACTCCTCATTCGCTCACCTCCCCACCATCTTACATCCACCCCACTCAACACAGGCATAGCCCATACAACGTGCACCCTGTGTACTAACCTGTTGGTCTGGAGGACCGTAGAGTAGCGCATACTGGGGGAGGACCCCATCAACAAGTTTCTCCAATTCTTCTGAAGTGAAGGCAGGGGCCCTTTCCCCAGTCGCAGCAGCCATTGTATCTCCCAGACCGAGGTCACAGCAGCACTTGCAGTATAGGTCCTCTCCTGTGGATGATCAGGTCTCGAGTGATTAATCAGATAGAAAATGGCGGTCACGCCCGCGGCGGTGCGTACCGCTGCGGTGCATACCGCGACCGCCGGCGCACATCGTCATTGGCTCCTGAAACCCATAGGGTTCACTGTTAACCAATGCGGCTTTGCACCGCGGTGTTCGACCACCTACCGCCACGGTGTGCCACGCCAGCGCATTGACCTCACATCCCACTGTCACACTTCACAGGTTAGGCAGCCGCCATTTCAAGGGCCCACATGGCTTAATTTCTACTGCGTCACACAGGCCTAGGCCTTGCATTGCCACTCATACAAGCCATTCAATGCATAGAGAATCATGTACTGTGCAAGCTGTGTGAACGTACCTGTGGGTTGATTGACTCTGTGCTCCATATTGTCCTTCCTGGGCACCGTCCGTTGGGACTTGCGAGGAGAAGGATGAATCCTCCTGTGTACCGACCGCTGGTGGACCTGTCGACAATGGAAGAACGACATATCATACTTAGATACAGGCTTGACAGAGCCACTATACATGAACTGTGTGCCCAGCTGGAGCCAGACCTGATGTCCCCCATCCGCCAACCCACAGGGATTCCCCCTCTGGTGCAGGTTCTGTCAGTACTCCATTTTTTGGCAAGTGGGTCTTTTCAGACAACAGTGGCCATGTCATCAGGGATGTCTTAGCCTATGTTTTCTAAGGTTTTGTCCAGAGTGTTGTCTGCCCTGATGAAATACATGCGGAGCTACATTGTGTTCCCTGAGGTGTGCGATTTGGCTACAGTGAAGGGTGATTTCTATGCCCTTGGACATATCCCCAACATCATTGGTGCCATTGATGGGACCCATGTGGCTTTGGTTCCCCCCAAAGAAAGTGAGCAGGTGCACAGAAACAGAAAAAGTTATCATTCGATGAATGTCCAGGTGGTCTGTTTGGCTGACCAGTACATCTCCCATGTAAACGCCAAGTTCCCTGGGTCAGTGCATGACGCGTATGTCATGCGAAATAGCAGCATCCCTTATGTGATGGAACAGCTACAGAGACACCGTGTGTGGCTAATAGGTGACTCTGGTTACCCCAACCTGTCCTGGCTACTGACCCCAGTGAGGAATCCCCGGACCAGGGCAGAGGAACGGTACAATGAGGCCCATGGGCGAACTAGGAGGATCATAGAAAGGACCTTCGGGCTCCTGAAGGCCAGGTTTAGGTGCCTGCATATGACAGGTGGATCCCTAATGTACTCACCAAAGAAGGTGTGCCATATCATCGTGGCCTGCTGTATGCTTCACAGTCTTGCTTTGCGACGCCAGGTGCCTTTTCTGCAGGAGGATGGTCCAGATGGTGGTGTTGTAGCAGCTGTGGAGCCTGTGGAGAGTGAAGAGGAGGAAGACAACGGGGACGACACGGACAACAGGGATACAGTCATACAACAATATTTTCAGTAGCACACAGGTAAGAATCACCCATGCCATTTTACATTTACTTAAGGCCTCATGCCTCTCTACTGTCTGTGTTTCCCCCCAGTTCCTTTTAACTGATTTTTTACTTTCCCTTCCCTTTTCAGAGCTGTATGACCCACTGCGTGACTTCAGCTTTGTTTGCCCATGGACTAAAGCTTATTGACATTGGTATGTCGTCATCACAATGTAACTGAACATTATTGCACCGTTATGTGTAATACATTTGTTAAGAATACAAGCAGACTCCTGATTTTTTAAGTGCAATAAGTGATTTATTTCAAGTGCTACATATAGGTACATGATTGTAAAACGGTGATGGGTGGGGGTAGAGTAATGTCCATGGCAGAGTCCAGTTCTCAGTCTCACAGGTGCATTGTCCATATGCCTGTGAAAGGATGGAGCAGGGGCAGTTTAAGGTTGGACAGGGTGACAATGTGGGACAGTGGGATGACATCAGGGGGTATCTTATGCTGGCGGGGGTCTTGCAATCCTACTCTGTCTTCTTGTGAGATCTCAGGTTCCGCTTGCGGGGTGGTTCTTCTTCTGCAGGAGGTGGGGTTCTGGTGGCCTGTTGTTGTGTGGGGGCCTCCTGTCCACTAGCGCCGGCGGAGGTGGTAGGCTGTTCCTGGTCTGGGTTAGTGACAGGGGCCCTTTGGGGTGCCACATGGTCCCGCAATGTGGTGACTATCTGGTTAAGGACCACGACGATGGTCCCCATTGCGGAAACAATGTTCCTCAGTTCCTCTCTGAACCCCATGTACCGTTCCTCCTGCTGTGCCTGGATCTCCTGGAACCTGGCCAGTACCGTGGCCATCGTCTCCTGGGAGTGGTGGTATGCTCCCATGATGCAGGAGAGGGCCTCTTGGAGAGTGGGTTCCCTGGGCCTGTCCCCCCCCTGTCGCACAGCAGCCCTCCCAGTTCCCCTGTGTTCCTGGGCCTCTGTCCCCTGGACGGTGTGCCCACTACCACTGCCCCCAGGTCCCTGTTGTTGTTGGGTTGGTGGGTCAACCTGGGTGCCCTGTAGTGGCGGACACACCGCTGATTGACGTGTCCTGGAGACAGAGGCATGGGCCCGCTGGGTGGGAGTTGTGCTGGTGTTCCCAGAGGGGGTTAGGTCTGCTGTAGCCTGTGGCTGTCTGTGGGGAACCGACTGTCCAGAGGTCCCCGATGGGCCGGGCTGGTCATCTGGGTCCAGGGAGACAGAGCTGCTGTCATCGCTGGGGGCCTCTTCTGGGGGTGGGATGGACATCTCTGGACCCTCCGTGGCGGTGTGGTGGCGTTCGGGTCCTGCAGGGGTATAAGGGTATGGTTATTGCTTCTGTGTGTGGCATTTCGTGTGATGGGTGGGTGGCCGTGTACCCAAGTGCAGGCATTCCCTTGTGGGGGCTTTTGTGAAGGTGGCTTGTGGGGGTGATGTGTATGTGCAGTGGGCATGCTTTGGTGATGGGTGTCCATGCTTTGTGGTCGCATGCAGGGCTTGGTGTTGGGATGGGTGGGTTGTGATGGTGAACCATTTGCAAGGAGTTGGTGTGATGGGGGTGGGGGTGAGGGTGGGGGTATGTGCTGGCATGCAGGTGGGGTGGGGGTGGGAAGAAGTAGTTAAGATTTGACTTACCAGAGTCCATTCCTCCGCCTACTCCTGCGAGGCCCTCAGGATGCAGGATGTGCAAGACTTCCTCCTGCCATGTTGTAAATTCTGGGGGAGTAGGTGGGGGTCCGCCGCCAGTCTTCTGCACTGCAATGTTGTGCCTTGATACCATGGAACGCACCTTCCCCCGTAGGTCGTTCCAGCGCTTCCTGATGTCATCCCAATTGCGTGGATGCTGTCCCACCGCATTGACCCTGTCGACTATCCTTTGCCATAGCTCCATCTTCCTAGCAATTGTGGTGTGCTGCACCTGTGCCCCGAATAGCTGGGGCTCTATACGAACTATTTCCTCCACCATGACCCTGAGTTCTGCGTCAGAGAACCTGGGGTGTTTTTGGGGTGCCATGGGGTGGTGTGGATGAGGTGAGGGATGTTGTATGTGTTGTAGAGTGTGATGTGTGTGGTGGTGTATGGTGTTTTGTGCTTGGTAATTGTGTGGGTGATGTTGTGATTTGCCTCTGTGTGATGGTCTACTCTAAGCAGTGCTGTCTCTCTCTGTCCTTAATTCGCAATTGTGGTCGTAAGGGTTTGTGGGTGATGTGGGTGTGTGTTTTATATTGTATTGGGGCTGTGGGTGTGTTGTGTGTACGTGTATCAGGTGTGTGTATTTCAAATTGTCCTATGTGGTTGTTGTTAGAAATGGGGTTTTTGGTTGGCAGTCAGGTTACCCCCTGTCTAAGCAAAAGCCCTCACTCTAGTCAGGGTAAGTCACACACTATCCAAGATTATCCTGTGCCCACCCTCTGGTAGCTTGGCACGAGCAGTCAGGCTTAACTTAGAAGGCAATGTGTAAAGTATTTGTGCAATAAATCATACAATACCACCATATAGCACCACAAAAATACACCACACAGTGTTTAGAAAAATATATAATATTTATCAGGATAATTGTAGGTCAAAAAGAATAAAGATGCAATGGAAAATTGTAGAACTATCACAGGAAAGTGATATAAAGGGTCTTAAGTCTTTAGAATGTAATAAAGTGTCTTTCAAGCACAAAGTACCTGGTTTCTGGTGGAAAATCTCCTCAGAGGGCCACAGGTGAAGAGATGCGTGGAAAAAGGGGGGTGTGCGTCGATTTCCTCTCAGCACACACCGACTTGCGTCGTTCTTTTCCACGCGGGGAAGTCGGGCGTCGTTTTCCGGCGCGCAGACAGTCTCTTTTTGTGGATCGCGGGGATTACCAGATGTCCCGGGTCTGTGCGTGGATTCTCCTGCTTGTTTTCCGGCTGCGCGTCGTTCTGCGGGGCTGCGCGTCGAAGTTTCGATCTCACGGTAGGCGTCGCGTCGATTTCTCCTTGGAAGTCGGGCGGCGTTGTCCTTGCGAGGCCGTGCGTCGAAAGTTTGGTCTCACGGCAGGCGTCGCGTCGATTTCTCCTTGGAAGTCGGGCGGCGTTGTCCTTGCGAGGCCGTGCGTCAAAGTTTCGCACTCACGGTAGGCGTCGCGTCGATTTCTCCTGGAAAGTCGGGCGGCTTTGTCCTTGCGAGGTTGTGCGTCGAAGTCTCGATCGTCCCGAGGGCGTCGCGTCGATCAGCGTCGGTGTGTGGCGTTTTTCTCGCCGCGAAACAAGCTGTGCGTCGAAATTTTCGGCGCACGGAGCGTCCAAGTGAAAGGAAGAAGTCTTTTTGGTCCTGAGACTTCAGGGAACAGGAGGCAAGCTCTATCCAAGCCCTTGGAGAGCACTTTCACAGCCAGTCAAGAGTTCAGCAAGGCAGCAGGGCAACAGCAAGACAGCAGTCCTTTGTAGAAAGCAGACAGGTGAGTCCTTTGAGCAGCCAGGCAGTTCTTCTTGGCAGGATGTAGTTTCTGGTTCAGGTTTCTTCTCCAGCAAGTGTCTGATGAGGTAGGGCAGAGGCCCTGTTTTATACCCAAATGTGCCTTTGAAGTGGGGGAGACTTCAAAGAGTGGCTAAGAAGTGCACCAGGTCCCCTTTCAGTTCAATCCTGTCTGCCAGGGTCCCAGTAGGGAGTGTGGCAGTCCTTTGTGTGAGGGTAGGCCCTCCACCCTCCCAGCCCAGGAAGACCCATTCAAAATGCAGATGTATGCAAGTGAGGCTGAGTACCCTGTGTTTGGGGTGTGTCTGAGTGAATGCACAGGGAGCTGTCAACTAAACCTAGCCAGACGTGGATTGTAAGGCACAGAAGGATTTAAGTGCAAAGAAATGCTCACTTTCTAAAAGTGGCATTTCTAGGATAGTAATATTAAATCCGACTTCACCAGTCAGTAGGATTTTGTATTACCATTCTGGCCATACTAAATATGACCTCCCTGCTCCTTTCAGATCAGCAGCTGCCACTTCAACAGTGTATGAGGGCAGCCCCAATGTTAGCCTATGAAGGGAGCAGGTCTCACAGCAGTGCAAAAACGAATTGAGGGTTTTTTACACTACCAGGACATATAACTACACAGGTACATGTCCTGCCTTTTACCTACACAGCACCCTGCTCTAGGGGATACCCAGGGCACACATTAAGGGTGACTTATATGTAGAAAAAGGGGAGCTCTATGCTTGGCAGGTACTTTTAAATGCCAAGTCGAGGTGGCAGTGAAACTGCCCACACAGGCCTAGCAATGGTAGGCCTGAGACAAGGAAAAGGGGCTACTTAAGTGGGTGGCACAATCCGTGCTGCAGGTCCACTAGTAGCATTTAATCTATAGGCCCTAGGCACCTGGAGTGCACATTACTGGGGACTTATAAGTAGATTAAATAGTTCAATCAGGTATGATCCAAAGTTACCATGTTTACAGAGAGAGAGCATATGCACTTTAGCACTGGTTAGCAGTGGTAAAGTGCGCAGAGTCTAAAAACCAGCAAAAACAGTATCCACAAAGTGGAGGGAGGCAGGCAAAAAGTTAGGGGTGACTACCCTAAGGCTGTCAGGTCTAACATGTGTCCCCCCCAGCTGAAAGTGGGGAGAGCTACCCGACCTCTTGGGAGCTCTCATCGCTAAGGCGGAAGTACCTGGAGAGACCATCAGCATTGGCGTGGTCAACCCCTGGGCGATGTTCCACCGTAAAGTCCATCCCCTGTAGGGAAATGGACCACCTCAAGAGTTTTGGATTCTCACCCCTCATCTGCATGAGCCATCTGAGGGGCCTGTGGTCTGTCTGAACTAGGAAGTGAGTCCCAAACAGGTAGGGTCTCAGCTTCTTCAGTGCCCAGACCACAGCAAAAGCTTCTCTTTCAATAGCACTCCACCTCTGTTCCCGTGGTAATAGTCTTCTGCTAATAAAGACTACCGGTTGATCTCTGCCCTCCTCATTCAGCTGTGCTAGAACTGCCCCTATGCCATGCTCTGAAGCGTCTGTCTGCACGATAAATTCCTGGGAGTAGTCAGGGGCCTTGAGCACGGGGGCCGTGCACATGGCTTCCTTCAGGGCGTCAAAGGCTTTCTGACAAGCCTCTGTCCAATTCACCAACCTAGGTTGCTTCTTGGACGTGAGTTCTGTCAAGGGGGACACAATGGTACCATAGCCCTTGACAAACCTGCGGTAGTATCCGGTGAGGCCTAAAAAGGCTCTCACCTCAGTCTGGGTTCGAGGTGGTTGCCAGGCCTTGATAGTTTCGATCTTGGCCTGGAGTGGCTGCACCTTGCCACCACCTACTAGGTGTCCCAAGTACACCACGGAACCCTGCCCAAT
Organism: Pleurodeles waltl; assembly: GCF_031143425.1. NCBI lineage: Eukaryota > Metazoa > Chordata > Amphibia > Caudata > Salamandridae > Pleurodeles > Pleurodeles waltl. The sequence continues at coordinate 294,433,607 of NC_090450.1, forward strand.
CTGGCACTTACTAGCCTTGATGGTCAGGCCTGCCTGTTGCAGGGCCTGAAGCACCTCCTTGAGGTGGAGCAGGTGTTCCTCCCAGCTGGAACTGTAGACAGCTATGTCATCCAGGTAGGCTGCACAGAAGGCATCCTTGCCAGCCAGGACCCCGTTAACCAACCGTTGGAAGGTAGCGGGGGCATTTTTCAATCCAAACGGCATCACCCGGAACTGGTAATGGCCGTCAGGGGTGGAAAAGGCGGACCTTTCCTTAGCCCCCTCAGTCAGGGCGATCTGCCAGTACCCTGAAGTAAGATCAAACGTACTCAGGAACTTGGCAGCGCCTAGCCTGTCCACGAGCTCATCAGCTCGGGGGATGGGGTGAGCATCAGTCCGGGTGACTGAGTTGAGACCCCGGTAGTCCACGCAGAACCGGAGTTCTGGCTTCGCGCCTGGGGCAGTAGCCTTAGGGACCAACACCACTGGGCTGGCCCAGGGACTACTGGACTTCTCAATAACCCCTAGCGTCAACATCTTGGAGACCTCCTCCTTGATGCTGGCCTTCACCTTATCTGACAACCTGTAAATTTTGTTCTTCACAGGGAGACTGTCACCGGTGTCAATATCATGAACACAGAGGTGGGTCAGTCCAGGAGTAAGGGAGAAGAGGGGGGAGAACTGCTCCAACAGCTCATAGCAGTCTCCTTTCTGGTTTAGAGTCAGGGAGTCAGACAGAATGACCCCGCTTACGGACCCATCACCTTCTTGGGCAGAGAGGAGGTCAGGGAGAGGTTCACTCTCCTCTTCCATTCCTTCATCTGTGACCAGAAGCATGTTGATCTCCGACCTCTCAAAATGAGCTTTTAGTCGGTTCACGTGGAGCACCCTTAGGGGGTTCCTAGGGGTTTGGAGGTCCACTAGGTAAGTGGCCTCCCCTTTCCGCTCCTTTATTTCAAATGGGCCAGACCAGCGGTCCTGGAGAGCTCTGGGCTCTACTGGCTCCATTACCCACACTTTGTCTCCAGGTTGAAACTCTACCAGAGTGGCCTTCTGGTCATACCATTGTTTCATCACCTCTTGACTGGCCTCCAGGTTACTTTGGGCCTCTTTCCAGAAGCGGGTCATCTGATTGCGGAGGGCCAACATGTAGCTGACCACGTCCTGAGGGGGTGTCTTTGGAGCGTTCTCCAATCCCTCCTTGACAATGCTTAAGGGTCCCCTGACGGGGTACCCATAGAGAAGCTCAAAGGGACTGAACCCTACCCCCCTCTGGGGGACCTCTCTGTAAGCAAAGAGAAGGCATGGTAAGAGGACGTCCCATTTACGCCTCATGGCCTCAGGGAGGCCACCAATCATGCCTTTCAGGGTCTTGTTGAATCTCTCCACAAGCCCATTAGACTGGGGGTGATAGGGTGTGGTGAACTTGTAGGTTACACCACACGCATCCCACAGATGCTTCATGTACGCAGACATGAAGTTAGTGCCTCTGTCAGACACTATCTCCTTGGGGAATCCCACACAGGTAAATATCCCCATCAGGGTTCTGGCTACCACCGATGCAGTTACGGTCCTCAGAGGGATTGCCTCTGGGTACCGGGTGGCATGGTCCACCAAAACCAGGATAAACCTGTTGCCTAAGGCAGTTTTAGGGTCCAAGGGGCCAACAATGTCGACGCCCACCCTTTCAAAGGGGGTGCCAACGACAGGAAGTGGAATCAGGGGGGTTTTAACCCTCTTTCCTGCTTTACCACTAGCCTGGCAGGTAGGACAAGCCCTGCAGAATTTGTCTGAGTGTGTTCTCATTTTGGGCCAGTGAAAGTGGGTGACAAGCCTGTTGAAGGTCTTGTCTTGTCCCAAATGTCCTGCCAGGGGAATGTCGTGAGCCAGACCCAGTAGGAAGGCTCAGTAACATTGGGGGACCACCAGCACACGTGCTGCCCCAAAGACCGGAACCCTAGGCTCACTGTAGAGGAGATCATTCTCCCAATATAGGTGGTGATTGCCAGAGGCGTCACCTGCTGCCTGGTTTAAGGCTTGTTTCCTCAACCCTTCTAGAGTGGGACACTCTTTCTGCGCCTTGCAGAATTCCTCCCTGGTGGGTCCACCCTCAACTTGCCAGCCAGCAAGCTCAGGTAAGTCACCTAGGGTGGCAATGTCTTCCCCAGTTGGCTCGGGAGTCTCCTCCTCAGGAGCCCCGTCAGCCACTGTGGGAACTTCTGGGGCCGGTTTCCCGCGCCCCTCGTCCCTCCTCTTGGCAGCTCCCTGGGCCATCGTTCCAGGCTCCAGATGCCCTTGACTTCCCTCTCGGTCAGCCATGGACCGGGTGGTCATGCAGACCCACTCAGGTAACCCTAACATCTCCAGGTGAGATCTGAGCTCTACTTCTTTCCAAGCAGTATGCTCTAGATCATTGCCTAACAGACAATCTACAGGCATGGCAGGACTCACAGCTACTTTCAGAGTACCAGAGACCCCCCCCCACTCAAAGGGAACCCGAGCCACCGGTAGGTGACTCTCGCGATTGTCAGCGACTATGACCTGGTGGAATGTATTAGGGATTATCTGCTCTGTGGACACCAGCTGACTCTTGATAGTAGTCATACTGGCTCCTGTGTCACGCAGAGCCTCCACCTTCTGCCCATCAATGAGGACCCACTGCCGGTACTTGGAAGTATTTTTAGGCATGTGGACCTTGGACATCATTTCTCCTTCTCCCAGGGACACTAGGGAAATCTCTACCTGCTCCCCAAAGCTAGTTGGGTCCATCTCCCCCCCGAGTGCTACACTAGTCAACCCAGGTGCCTGTCCGGTAGTGGACGGTGCCCTCTTGGGGCACTGTGGATCGCCTTTGTAGTGACCATATTGGTAACACTCCATGCATTTGGGGCTAGATTTTCCTGACCTGTCAAATGTCCCTGGCTTTTTCCCAAATTTGGAAAAGGAAGGGTTGCCACCCCCTCCCTGGGAATTCTTTTGGGGGCCTTTAGAGAGTTCCTTATCTGTAAGTTTATCTCCCCCCTCTTTCTTCTGTTGGGAACCCTGACCACCTTTGTGGGAGTCCCCCCCAGGTACCTTTTTGGACACTCTGGTGCTAACCCAGAGGTCCGCCTCCTCAGCAAGCTTCCTGGGATCAGTCAGCTTACTATCCACTAGGTGCTGGCGCAAATCGGTATAAGTAACATTAAGCATATGCTCTCTCAGGATCAAGTCATATAAACCTTTATAATCTGCTACTTTGTTGCCCCGCACCCATCCATTCAGTGCCTTACTAGAGAAATCAAAGAAATCTACCCATGTTTGTGTGGTTTGTTTGGTGCTGTCCCTGAACCTCTGACGGTATCCCTCCGGGGTCAGCCCAAACTTGGCAAGTAAAGTGGCTTTCTGGAGTGGGTATGTGTTTTGATCCGGTGGATCCAATGTGAGAAGTGTGTCCCTCCCCAATGGCGGCACATAACCCCACATAGCTACCCCCCATTGTCCTTCAGGAACCTCATGAGCCCTTATTGCAACTTCATAAGCAGCTAACCATTTATCTATGTCATCTCCCACCACAAAACTGGGCACCACATTTTTGGGTATACGAACCTTCTTTTCTCCAGCAGGTCCTGTCTGTATGCTGCCACCATTATTGCTGGATTCAGACTGTCTTGCCTTGATCTCCAGCTCCTTGAGACTCAGTTCATGAGCCAACAATAGTTTCTTTTCAGCCAACGCTCTTTCAGCTTCCACTTGTTTGGCTGCTCTTTCAGCTTCTGCTTGTTTGGCTGCCCTTTCAGCTTCTGCTTGAATCTGTTTGGCTGTTCTTTCAGCTTCAATCTGTTTGGCTGCTCTTTCAGCCTCAGCTTGTTTGGCTTCTCTTTCTGCCCTCCTCTCCTCCTGTTGTGCCTCAATTTTCAGTTTTGCCATTTGCAATTGGAACTCCCTTTCCTCTCTCCTTTCCTCTGCGGTCAGGCTTTGCATGGAGACACTGCTCCCTGGTCTGGAAGGGTGCACAATTGCAGTGGTAACACCATCCATAGATAGTGAAAATCCTTCTGAGGGGCCATTTTCTGGCTCCTCTTCCTCATCATCCTCTAAATGGGCTTCTGCCCAGGCCCTCAGCGCCACTTGAAAGTCCTCCTTTCTGGAGGCCCCTTGGGTGGGTACCCTTAATGCCCTGCAGAATCCTCTTAGTTGTTTGACCGTGTATGTATCCAACTGGACTAGGTCAAAGTCCCCTGTCTGAGACCCAGTCAGAGACATGTTGAGTGAGGATTTAGTTTTTGAAAATTGTCAGGAAAAAAACGGATTTTCAAAAAGAGATAAAAACCAAGTTGACCTTCAACTGTGGGTAGGTAGTGAAATACTTAGCTACTGTATGTCACTGCACAAATACAAGTCCTATCCTCACCGCTGATCACCAATGTTAGAAATGGGGTTTTTGGTTGGCAGTCAGGTTACCCCCTGTCCAAGCAAAAGCCCTCACTCTAGTCAGGGTAAGTCACACACTATCCAAGATTATCCTGTGCCCACCCTCTGGTAGCTTGGCACGAGCAGTCAGGCTTAACTTAGAAGGCAATGTGTAAAGTATTTGTGCAATAAATCATACAATACCACCATATAGCACCACAAAAATACACCACACAGTGTTTAGAAAAATATATAATATTTATCAGGATAATTGTAGGTCAAAAAGAATAAAGATGCAATGGAAAATTGTAGAACTATCACAGGAAAGTGATATAAAGGGTCTTAAGTCTTTAGAATGTAATAAAGTGTCTTTCAAGCACAAAGTACCTGGTTTCTGGTGGAAAATCTCCTCAGAGGGCCACAGGTGAAGAGATGCGTGGAAAAAGGGGGGTGTGCGTCGATTTCCTCTCAGCACACACCGACTTGCGTCGTTCTTTTCCACGCGGGGAAGTCGGGCGTCGTTTTCCGGCGCGCAGACAGTCTCTTTTTGTGGATCGCGGGGATTACCAGATGTCCCGGGTCTGTGCGTGGATTCTCCTGCTTGTTTTCCGGCTGCGCGTCGTTCTGCGGGGCTGCGCGTCGAAGTTTCGATCTCACGGTAGGCGTCGCGTCGATTTCTCCTTGGAAGTCGGGCGGCGTTGTCCTTGCGAGGCCGTGCGTCGAAAGTTTGGTCTCACGGCAGGCGTCGCGTCGATTTCTCCTTGGAAGTCGGGCGGCGTTGTCCTTGCGAGGCCGTGCGTCAAAGTTTCGCACTCACGGTAGGCGTCGCGTCGATTTCTCCTGGAAAGTCGGGCGGCTTTGTCCTTGCGAGGTTGTGCGTCGAAGTCTCGATCGTCCCGAGGGCGTCGCGTCGATCAGCGTCGGTGTGCGGCGTTTTTCTCGCTGCGAAACAAGCTGTGCGTCGAAATTTTCGGCGCACGGAGCGTCCAAGTGAAAGGAAGAAGTCTTTTTGGTCCTGAGACTTCAGGGAACAGGAGGCAAGCTCTATCCAAGCCCTTGGAGAGCACTTTCACAGCCAGTCAAGAGTTCAGCAAGGCAGCAGGGCAACAGCAAGACAGCAGTCCTTTGTAGAAAGCAGACAGGTGAGTCCATTGAGCAGCCAGGCAGTTCTTCTTGGCAGGATGTAGTTTCTGGTTCAGGTTTCTTCTCCAGCAAGTGTCTGATGAGGTAGGGCAGAGGCCCTGTTTTATACCCAAATGTGCCTTTGAAGTGGGGGAGACTTCAAAGAGTGGCTAAGAAGTGCACCAGGTCCCCTTTCAGTTCAATCCTGTCTGCCAGGGTCCCAGTAGGGGGTGTGGCAGTCCTTTGTGTGAGGGTAGGCCCTCCACCCTCCCAGCCCAGGAAGACCCATTCAAAATGCAGATGTATGCAAGTGAGGCTGAGTACCCTGTGTTTGGGGTGTGTCTGAGTGAATGCACAGGGAGCTGTCAACTAAACCTAGCCAGACGTGGATTGTAAGGCACAGAAGGATTTAAGTGCAAAGAAATGCTCACTTTCTAAAAGTGGCATTTCTAGGATAGTAATATTAAATCCGACTTCACCAGTCAGTAGGATTTTGTATTACCATTCTGGCCATACTAAATATGACCTCCCTGCTCCTTTCAGATCAGCAGCTGCCACTTCAACAGTGTATGAGGGCAGCCCCAATGTTAGCCTATGAAGGGAGCAGGTCTCACAGCAGTGCAAAAACGAATTGAGGGTTTTTTACACTACCAGGACATATAACTACACAGGTACATGTCCTGCCTTTTACCTACACAGCACCCTGCTCTAGGGGATACCCAGGGCACACATTAAGGGTGACTTATATGTAGAAAAAGGGGAGCTCTATGCTTGGCAGGTACTTTTAAATGCCAAGTCGAGGTGGCAGTGAAACTGCCCACACAGGCCTAGCAATGGTAGGCCTGAGACAAGGAAAAGGGGCTACTTAAGTGGGTGGCACAATCCGTGCTGCAGGTCCACTAGTAGCATTTAATCTATAGGCCCTAGGCACCTGGAGTGCACATTACTGGGGACTTATAAGTAGATTAAATAGTTCAATCAGGTATGATCCAAAGTTACCATGTTTACAGAGAGAGAGCATATGCACTTTAGCACTGGTTAGCAGTGGTAAAGTGCGCAGAGTCTAAAAACCAGCAAAAACAGTATCCACAAAGTGGAGGGAGGCAGGCAAAAAGTTAGGGGTGACTACCCTAAGGCTGTCAGGTCTAACAGTTGTGTTTTGTAAGGGTGTGTGTATTTTGACCGCGGTGGTGTGTACCGCCAATGGAATACCGCGGTTGAAAGACCGCCGCGTGGATTCGTCGGTCGGAATGGTGGAGGTTTGGTCATCGCCATTTTTTCGCTGATCATTTTGTGGATGTCGGATTTTTGGAGGTTTTCAAGTAGCGGGTCAGAATGGCGGTGTTATGGCGGTCTTCTGAGCCGGCGGTAAGCGCTTTTAACCGCCGAGGTCAGAATGACCCCCTTAGTCTTCAGGTCAAGTTTTTCCATAAATTGATCAAGTGAATAAACTAAAATGCATAGTGCTTTTGGAGTACGTGCTAATAACACAGCATAATCTGCATAAAGTAAAATGGACATAGGAGCACCGATCTAGTTAGATCCAAACTTAAATAATGTATATATAAATAAATAGCAAAGGAGCCAACACACAACTTTGGCATACCCCAAGCTCAATGTAGATAAGATCAGACACTTTTTTCTCGACCCCCAAACCTGACCCGTGCCTTTGTGCCAGTGTGCAACCAAAACAATAGATGCACTAATGCATGATCCAAATCCAATTTAATAAGAACCTGCCACAGCTTCGATCGACTTATGCAGTCAAAAGCCATCGACAGATCCATGAAGTCTAAGTGGAGTGAGGATAATTCCGCCACAATATATTTCCCAATAAATAGATGGAGGTTTAGGCACTGCTCTACCATGCCTACTCCCTTGCGAAATCGAAACTGGCAAGCATTTAAGATGTTATTATTAATCCATTCCACTATTCTATTATATAACACTCTTCCAAGAATGTTAGCAGGAATATCAATCAAAGAGATTGGACGGTAACACTTTAGCTCCGATCGATTCCCTTGTTTGCAAATTGGGACAATAGTAGAAGTCACCCGCGGGTCAGGAATCAGTGAAGGAGACAGGCTGTTATAGATATTTGTCAACAGAGGTGCCCAAATCCTCATGTCACATTTGATTATATCTGTTGGGACACTCTCCAGTACTGGTGTCTTGACCCCGCACTTTCCTGGATTGCCACTGTACCTGCCTGTTATGAAACTTTGGAAAAAGGTTGAGTGCGCCCTGGTATAAATACCTCGCCATCATCCTCTACTTCAGCATAAGTCCTGTCAAAGTGCAACACCCAGCCCGCCCTGCTTATGTGACAACCAATTGAATAGACATCTTGATCTATGGAACGTAACTAGGACAGAGCCCTCCAAAAACACTGAGGGGCATATTTATACTCCGTTTGCGCCGAATTTGCGTCGTTTTTTTCGACGCAAATTCGACGCAAAACTAACTCCATATTTATACTTTGGCATTAGACGCGTCTAGCGCTAAAGTTCATGGAGTTAGCATAATTTTTTTGCGTGAACACCTTCCTTGCGTTAATGATATGCAAGGTAGGCGTTCCCGTCTTAAAAAATGACTCCGATGCATATGCGTCGTATTTATACTCCCGGGCAAAAATGACGCCCGGGAGTGGGCGGGTCTAAAAAACCCGCATTAGCGCCGGATTTTAACGCCTGGGTCAGGGCAGGCGTTAAGGGACCTGTGGGCTCAGAATGAGCCCAGAGGTGCCCCCCCTGCCCCCAGGGACACCCCCTGCCACCCTTGCCCACCCCAGGAGGACACCCAAGGATGGAGGGACCCACCCCAGGGACATTAAGGTAAGTTCAGGTAAGTATTTTAAAAAAAAGAAATTTGTGGCATAGGAGGGCCTGATTTGTGCCCCCCTACATGCCACTATGCCCAATGACCATGCCCAGGGGTTGGCGCAGTTTTGCGTCAAAAAGTATAAATATGGCCCTGACTATCTTTGGTACGTGTTGTATCAGCTAGTACTGCTCATTAATGCCTAACTACAACCTCCCTATGCTTTTTTGTAGCGACTTTATAATGCTTGCGTTGGACAGAAACCAAAGCTGGATCACGGGGTCTCATAATTTAATGCTCTCCACAGCAGCCAATTTGCCTGGGAGCATTCCTGATGAAACCAACGGCAGGGATGACAAACTTTTTTATTAGGTGCGAGTAATGACTGCATGATCTTTCCACAGAGGATCTCAAAAGAAACCATCACACACTGTGTGGCATTATCCTCTGCTAAGCACTCAATTCTCGGTCACCATTTTCTGCAAAAATAGCAAAGGATCAGGCAGTTTACAAACGCACTCTGAGATTATCTGCAGATGGCGCTAAATTACTATAACCAGGGATGCCACGGGAATATCCCCGAAGGGTGTTTGAAGCATTATTTCAATCGGGGTGTAGTCCCAAAAATTGGAATTAATAATAGAGCTGTGTTTCAGCAGACTCACCAAAATCCTAGAAATGAAAAAAAACAATCAATTGTTGTAGAGGCATTCCATCCCCTTTAGGTCGGGATACTGGGCCCTTCCTTCTCCATCACATTGTGAAAATCTGAACAAGCAACTAGTGCCTCCAATTCATTTCCCCTTACTTCTGATCTCGTGGGGGGCGCAAACCCAGGCCTAATACTAATGCAAGCTTGCATTAAAATCCCCTGCTAAGCAGAGATACACATATTGACCTTGTTGAGACTTTTGCGCCTCCAGGCCTGTTATAAAATCAAATAATTCAGGAAACTTCCGATTTGGTACATGAATAAAATCATTATTAAAAAAAAAATACTAACAGTAATAGCAGCCCACCCTTGTGCCAAACAGTCTGGAAATAATTTGCATGGGGTTTTCACAGGTTCAACACATCTCCTGAGCAATAAATTAACCCAAATAGATAGCCCTCTGGATGCACGGCCAGAGCGTGTTGGTAATGGACAAGGAACAGTAAGATGAAAACCCTCAAACGTTAATGAATTAATTTCCCAAATCTCTTGGAACAACACAGTGTCATATGATTTTATAAATGAAGCCCAATCCGGTATGAGCAGCTTGGAGCGCAGGACGGAAATGATCCAGCTCAGGATTTTTAGTACTGAAGTTGTCGCTGAGGGAACAGAGTACCAGATGTTACAGTGGAGGAATTCGAAGCAGATCCAATGTTGTTAAACATACCAATTAGTGAGTTGCGAGTCACATGGATGGTTTTAGAGCAGTCCAACTCTTTTAGGTTACTAGGGGGGCACTTCACAAACAGAAGAAGCCGCCGTTCGCTTTGATATGACATCCAATTCAGCGACTACTGACAGTGGAGTCCCCACAAGCAACCTAGGTGCTAGAAGTCAGTCAATGTCATTCAAATCTGCAAGCACTGATAACTTGTTACTGCAAAGTACTCCCCACTGGGATCTAAGCCCCAGGTTGTGATTAAATGATTGCCACAGGTATCTATGTGGCTTATAAAAATGGACCAGGGGCTGAGTCACAGTCTTGTACCAGATTGTAGTTTCCAGGACACGCAGCCCTCCACAAATCTCTCATGCTATATGGATGCCTAAAATTGATGACAACACAGTCTCCAGCTATGTTTTTACTGGAATGGCTAATCCAGCCAACCATCTGAACATTAACATTCCTTTACTTCTTTAAGGATTGAAATTCCTGTGTATACTTAACCAATGAGCCACATTGTAGCACCACACACGGCTACTCCTGGTTGCTTTACAAAGGTGGCACACCCGCCAGGATCAGAACATAAAACTTGCTTCTGGAGGCAAATTTAAGATCGTTGGACTAAACTCCACCCTTGTACAGCTAAACCCAACAACATTATTACCTATATGGACTTGATTTCTTTCTGTAGGCACGAAATGATCATTGCCAATAATATTGCCATTGTTGTTACCAGTGTTCTCTACTCTGCGGTCTGTGGCCAATGACACATTCATACTACCATTAATATATTCATGCTGTATAACCGAGGTGTACAGAGGGAATCCAATAGCTGGGTAAGAAACCACTAAACTTACAGAAGTCCCCCGCTTAGGTACACCAGTGCCCTGGGACATGCTACTCGGCAGGTAGTCGAGACTTACTGATGTGGGAGAATGAACTGAAGCTGATAATTTTTCTATGGCATCCAACTGGTCCATACTTGGTTTTGATTTGGCTACCAGAGTAGCTGACAGCCTTCTGCACAGCACTCGCTGTTGGGTGTGCACTCATCGCCTTCTTAACCACTGAGTCGCTCTACTGGACTTCCCTCCCCAATGCTTAAGTGCACTGTCTCTTCCTTTTAGTTGCAGGCTCAGTGGGGGCAGAGTAGCTGTTAGAATCATGGGCACTTGATCAGTACTCAGGGTTGCTGCAGTCAATGCAGTTGTTGCAGTCATTACAGTGATTAATGAGCCTGATGATGGTGGAGAATCATTATGTCATTCTGTACCTCCTTCACTTCCAATTAAGCACACTTCCCTAGCGCTATTGTTCAAATTGAGAGCAATACTGCTCCCATGCCCAAGTAATAATCTGAGCTCTGTCAATCCAATTTCATTGGAGACTACCCCAACAGCCCTCTACAACATGGTACCAATGCTCGTAGGTGTAGGAAAGTACCGCCTTGCCTGGCATGTTACCCCCATTTTTACATGTATGACAGTTTGTTTTGGCCTGTCTCACTGGGATCCTGCTAGCCAGGACCCCAGTGCTCATAGTTTGTGGCCTGAATGTGTGTACCTGTGTACTGACTAACTGTGTCACTGAGGATCTGCTAATCAGAACCTTAGTACTTATGCTCTCGCTGCCTTTAAAATTGTCACTATAGGCTAGTGACCATTTTCACCATTGGCACACTGGAACACCCTTATAATTCCCTAGTACATGGTACCCAGGTACCAAGGGTATTGGGGTTCCAGGAGATCCATATGGGCTGCAGCATTTCTTTTGCCACCCATAGGGATCTCAGACAAATCTTACACAGGACTGCCACTGCAGCCTGAGTGAAATGACGCACATGTTATTTCACAGCCATTTTACACTCCACTTAAGTAACTTATAAGTCACCTATATGTCTAGCCTTCACTTGCCGAAGGTTAGATGCAATGTTACTAAGGGTGAGGGCACCCTTGCACTAGCAAAGGTGCCCCCACATATTTCAGGGCAGTTTCCCCAGACTTTGTGATTGCGGGGACACCATTACACGCGTGCACTACATATAGGTCAATACCTATATGTAGCTTCACAATGGTAACTCCGAATATGGCCATGTAACATGTCTAAGATCATGGAATTGTCCCCCCATGCCAAATCTGGTATTGGGGTGCCAATCCCATGCATCCATGGGGCTCCACCATGGACACTGGTTACTGCCAAACTAGCTCTCTGGGGTTTTCTCTGCAGCTACTGCTGATGCCAACCCAAAGACAGGCTTCTGCACTCCTGGGGCCTGGGGAACCCAGTCCCAGGAAGGCAGAGCAAAGAATTTCCTCTGAGAGAGGGTGTTACACCCTCTCCCTTTGGAAATAGGTATTAAGGGCTGGGGAGGAGTAGCCTCCCCCAGCCTCTGGAAATGCTTTGAAGGGCACATATGGTGCCCTCCTTGCATAAGCCAGTCTACACCAGTTCAGGGAACCCAGAGTCCCTGCTCTGCCATGAAACTGGACAAAGGAAAGGGGGAGTGACCACTCCCCTGTCCATCACCACCCCAGGGGTGGTACCCAGAGCTCCTCCAGTGTGTCCCATTCCTCTGCCATCTTGGATCCAGCAGTGTGAGGCCACTCTGAAGGCCTCAGAGTGGCCATTGCCAGCAGGTGACATCAGAGACCCCTCCTGATAGGAGCTTACCTGACTTGGTGGCCAATTGAGGGCTATTTAGGGTCTCTCCTGTGGGCTTTTCCTCAGATAACGACTTGCAAGAATTTACCAGAGTTCCTCTGCACCTCTCTCTTCAACTTCTGCCTAGGATCGACCACTGACTTCTCCAGGACGCCTGCAAAACTACAACAAAGTAGCAAGAAGACTACAAGCAACATTTTAGCGCCTAATCCTGCCGGCTTTCTTGACAGTTTCCTGGTGGTGCATGCTTTGGGGGCTGCCTGCCTTCATCTTGAACTGGAAGCCACGAGGAAATCTCCCATGTGTCGACGGAATCTTCCCCCTGCTTCAGCAGGCACCAAACTTCAGCGTCACCTGTACTCTGGGACCCCTCTCACCCTGACTAGCGTGGCCCCTGGAACACAGGTGGTGGACCCAAGTGACCCAGACTGTCCAGTGGTCCAACTGTCCAAATTTGGAGGAGGTAAGTCCTTTAACCCTCTCCAGACAGTAATCCTGTGAACAACGTGAACTGCAGCTGCTAGGGCTTCTGTGCACTTTTGCAAGGCATCCTTGGTGCACAGCCAAACCCAGGTCCCCAGCACTGCGTCCTGCTCAACTCCCTGAGTTGACCTCCAGCTTTGTGGAAGAGATGACCACCATGTTCAGTCTTCTAGTAACTGTGTTCAAGGACTTCCACAGGTGCTGTCTTCTTGTGCATGGGCTCTCAATATTGCTGAGGGCCCCCTCTGTCTTCTCTCCCAAGTGGCAACATCCTGGTCTTTCCTGGGCCCAGGCAGCACCCTTTTCCTTCAACTGCAAGCTTTGCAGCTAGCAAGGCTTGTTTGTGGTATTTTGCCAAAGAAATAACTCTGCACCCTCCAGAAGTCCATGGGACATATTCTGCACAAAGAATAAGTTCCTAGCACCTTTAGTTATTGCAGAATCTTCAGCTTTTTCCATCCAGAGGCAGCCATTTTGCACCTTTATCCAGGGTTTAGTGGGCTCCTGCCCCCCCTGGACACTTTCACGACTCTTGGACTCGGTCCCCTTCCTTTGCAGGTCCTCAGGGCCAGGAATCCATCTTCAGTGTTTTGCAATCTTTTGTGGTCTATGCAAAATCCTCTATCAGGGGTTTAGTGTGTTTCTTGGGAAGTAGTAGCACCTTACTCCTACTTTTCAGGGTTTTGTGGTGGGGTATCTTGGACACCTTTAGTGTTTTCTTACACTCCCAGCAGCCCTCTACACACTACCCTAGCCTAGGGGTCCATTCGTGGTTCACATTCCAGTTTCTTAGTATATGGTTTGTGTTGCCCCCAGGCCTATTGCATCCTATTGTATTCTACAGTGTTTGCACTACTTTCTGACTGTTTTACTTACCTGATTTTGGTTTGTGTGTATATTTTGTGTATTTTACTTACTTCCTAATGGAATATATCCTCTGAGATATTTTTGGCACATTGGGGGTCATTCCTACCCTGGCGGTCATGGACCGCCAGGGCAGGGGACGGAGGAAACACCGCCAACAGGCTGGCGGTGCTTCAGGGGCAATTCTGACCGCGGCGGTAAAGCCGCGGTCAGAAAAGGGAAACCGGCGGTTTCCCGCTGGTTTTCCCCTGCCCCAGGGAATCCTCCACGGCGGCGCTGCAAGCAGCGCCGCCATGGGGATTCCGACCCCCTTCCCGCCGTCCTGTTTCTGGCGGTTTTCACCGCCAGAAACAGGATGGCGGGAACGGGTGTCGTGGGGCCCCTGGGGGCCACTGCAGTGCCCATGCCACTGGCATGGGCACTGCAGGGGCCCCCTAACAGGGCCTCATTAAGATTTTCAGTGTCTGCAAAGCAGACACTGAAAATCGCAACGGGTGCAACTGCACCCGTCGCACACCAGCAACTCCGCCGGCTCCATTCGGAGCCGGCTTCATCGTTGCTGGGGCTTTCCCGCTCGGCGGGCGGCCTTTTGGCAGTCGCCCGCCAGCCCAGCGGGAAAGTCAAAATGACCGCCGTGGTCATTTGACCGCGGTACGGTCTTTTGGGGGTCACCGCCTGGCGGGCGGCTCCCGCCGCCCACCGGGGTAGGAATGACCCCCATTGTCACTAAAATAAAGTACCTTTATTTTCAGTAACCCTGAGTATTGTGTTTCTTATGACATAGTACCTATATGATATAAGTGATATAGTAGGAGCTTTACATGTCTCATAGTTCAGCCTAAGCTGCTCTGCTATAGCTACCTCTATCAGCCTAAGCTGCTACAACACCACTAATCTACTAATAAGGGATAACTGGACCTGGCACAAGTTGTAAGTACCATCAGGTATCCACTATAAGCCAGGCCAGCCTCCTACAGTAGGTTCTTGCAAAGTTTTTCATATTGAGCCGGTACAACCCGTTCACTTATGTTTGCCAATTTTCACTCAGAATATGCACATGGGGGGGAAATCACCTCTCCCCTGAAAGTTCAAGCGTCCCGCTCCATGAGTTGGACAAGTTCCTTCTGGAGCCTCTCACTGCTCACACAGGCACAGGGGCCCTTCCTCCACTGATCAAAGCAGGCTGATGCAGGGTGGGACATGGAGTCTCCCCTGAAAGTCCAAGCGTCACGCTCCACATGCCAGAGAAGTTGCTTTTGGAGCCTCTCACGGCTTGCACAGGTCCAAGCAGCCCCTCCTCCACTGACCAAAAAAGGCTGATGCAGGGTGGGACATGCAGTCCCCCCGAAACTCCAAGCGATTTCAAATTAATACTGAGAGGGGTGAGCTTAATTACATGAACATCACCTTACTCATAACCTGTGTCCCCTGAAGCTCATCTTTAATCAGTTGCTAAACTATGTACAAAACCAATCGTCAATGGACATATTTGATATGCAAGTGTATGTGAGGTTTTAAACTACAATCTTGAAGAGGGGTGAAGGTGGCTGAGGTTGTGACTTTACCCTTCATTGCTTGTGGGAGACATTTCTGACTTAAAAGAAAATCTTGTGATTCAATTTCATATTGTCAGGAGAGAATTCCTCCAATAAGACTGGTATTTTCCTTAAAGTTTTTCTCCTGAAAACCAAAATTTTACAAAAGGCTTTTCTTGCAACTTTTTATTTTGTTAATTACAGTAAATTTAATGGAGCTGCAAAGGATAATACTTCATAATGTCACACACCAGAGCCTCGTCTGTACTTCTGCATTAAACGACTTTACAAAACCCAAGCACATACCATTACCATGCTGTACTCTTATCCAGGTATAATCAGAGACCTAGGATCAGGTGTATCAAAGGGATTTACCCATTCTTGGTTTATGGGAAAATGGTTTGTACATTTGGCCCTCAGTTTGATCCGACTGTGATGATGGAGGAATATGTGTTGGTGCACCTAAATATGTTGTGCCTGTGTTTTTTCTAAAAGATTTTTCTTACTAATAACCTTTCCCAAAGCATACATTAGACTTTCTGTTCTGTACTATAATGGATCTCACACTACTGTCTTCTTATCAGGGACCACACATTGCATGACAAAATATTGTGGCGTTCATTCTGACCCCGGCCGGCGGCGAATGCAGCGGCCTTGCGGGAGCCGCCAGAATACCGCTGCGCGGTCAAAAGACCGCCGCGGGTAGTCTGGGTTTCCCGCTGGGCTGGCGGGCGACCGCCAGAAGGCCACCCGCCAGCCCAGCGGGAAACACCCTTCCATGAGGATGCCGGCTCCGAATGGAGCCAGCGGAGTGGAAGGGGTGCGACGGGTGCAGTTGCACCCGTCGCGATTTTCAGTGTCTGCATGGCAGACACTGAAAATCTTGGTGGGGCCCTCTTACGGGGGCCCCTGCAGTGCCCATGCCATTGGCATGGGCACTGCAGGGGCCCCGAGGGGCCCCACAACACCCCATACCGCCATCCTGTTCCTGGCGGCCAAAACCGCCAGGAACAGGATGGCGGTATGGGGGTCGGAATCCCCATGGCGGCACAGCAAAGCTGCGCCGCCATGGAGGATTCCCCAGGGCAACAGAAAACCGGCGGTACACCGCCGGTTTTCCGTTTCTGACCGCGGCTGTACCGCTGCGGTCAGAATGCCCAAGGGAGCACCGCCAGCCTGTTGGCGGTGCTCCCGCGGTCGTTGGCCCTGGCGGTTTTTACCGCCAGGGTCAGAATGACCCCCTGTATCTTAATGTTATCCTTTACAAAAATATTATCTCATTTGGAATGAAACGGTGAACACCCAATGGGACAATATTTTTGTAAATAAAATTTAGGACTGAAGACATTTATGTAAATGATCTTCTGACATAGACCCCTATTATTAAATTGGTTCTACTGCCTTTCATTGGTATGGGGTTATCGGCTAGGCATGACGATATGCTCCAAAACTTAGGTAAAAGAATCTCATAAAAATCTAGAAAAGCTCTTGCCTGCATATGTAATTCCCTATAAGAATAGTTAGAGTTCTTTATACTTTCTTCTTCTCAGATCGGAATTTACATACTTCTATGCACTACACCTAAGGCTACAGTAACGTGTTGAGGCACAGCTTGCTAGGGCAGGTGGCTTGTTGCTGAATTTAGAGTTCAGAGTACATATTTATATAAGTTTCATTTTAGCAGATACAGAGTGAATATAAGATTTACATATAGGTATGTAATCAAGCATAAATACACATCTCCACTTCCAGTCTTTTAGGTGAGGCATAGGATGGAGTTTAGCACAAAGGGTGGACTCCGAAAAGGTGTGTTTTCAGATCAATCTTAAACTACATGAATGCTTATTAAGGAAAATTTAATGAGCGATTAGAAGTTAGGCTAATAATAGTCATGAAGATATTCTGTTCCTATTGAACCTATTCAAACTTTTTCTCTCTGTGAATACTTTTGAGTGTTTGTGCTACCTGACCATGTCTTTGCTTCACCACCTGAATTTTGCATGGTCATTGCTTTCACTTTAGCCTTGCACTAGTGTGGTGGGTTACACCATTAAGCCAAACATCAGAATTAAAATATAACTGTTGGACCTGTACTGTTTGACCAGAGGTCAAGTTAATGACAATTCAAGTTGACAAAAAGCCAAATAATATTAAGAAGCAACTAGATTACCAAATGTTAACAGTTGAATTAGGGAATGTAAGGGAAGTTAAAAAAAAAAAACACCCTTACAATGCGTAAAGGATTACTGTTTGCACTAATTGTAATTGTAATTGCATTTATATAGCACTTACTATACCTGACGAGGCGTCAAAGCGCTTTTACCAAGTAGCACGCTACTCTGGAACCCAAGAGGAATTAGTGGTGGATTAGTATTGGGAAATATGAGTACAATATTAGTATTATAACTTAATATGAGCTGAAGAAATGTGAGTTTGTTAGTTGCATTGACTACAGTAATGGATCGATAGATGAGGGAAGAATGCAAAAGTGTTAATTGGTAGTTTATATTAATAAGATGAGGCTTGGGATGAGTAAAGGAGAGATGGAGGAGGGAAGAGTCTGTGTAAAGGGGTTAGCGAGATCATAGTAGCAGGAGGGGTTTTGGATGAATCAAAGGTGAGATAAATGAGGGAGAATTTAGTAGGGTAGTTTGGAAGATCATGGTAGTAGAATAAGGTTTTTTTTTTGTGAGCTGATGCAGTAGTGGAGAGAAGAGCTTAGGCAAGGTTATTTTGGAGATGAAAGTGGTAGAATGGGTTTGGGATGAGTCAGAATGAGGATGAAGGTTAGATTAGTAGAAACATAAGGTGATGGGAAGACAGAGGGGGTCATTCCTACCCTGGCGGTCATGGACCGCCAGGGCAGGGAACGGAGGAAGCACTGCCAACAGGCTGGCGGTGCTTCAGGGGCCATTCTGACCGTCGCGGTCAGAAAAGGGAAACCGGCGGTTTCCCGCCGGTTTTCCCCTGCCCCAGGGAATCCTCCACGGCGGCGCTGCAAGCAGCGCCGCCATGGGGATTCCGACCCCCTTCCCACCATCCTGTTTCTGGCGGTTTTCACCGCCAGTAACAGGATGGCGGGAACGGGTGTCGTGGGGCCCCCTAACAGGGCCCCATTGAGATTTTCAGTGTCTGCAAAGCAGACACTGAAAATCGCGACGGGTGCAACTGCACCCGTCACACACCAGCAACTCCGCCGGCTCCATTCGGAGCCGGCTTCATTGTTGCTGGGGCTTTCCCGCTGGGCGGGCGGGCGGCCTTTTGGCGGTCACCTGCCAGCCCAGCGGGAAAGTCAAAATGACCGCCGCGGTCTTTTGACCGCGGTACGGTATTTTGGCGGTCACCGCCTGGCGGGCGGCGCACGCCGCCCACCTGGGTAGGAATGACCCCCAGAGTAAAGGTTATGAGAGAGTAACATTTATATTAATATTTTATTTAAAAAATATATATATCCTGTTTTTATTTATTTTTATTGATTTAATAATCTATATTTTGAATTTTATTTATAGATGTTTTTATTTGTTATTTTTTTTTTCTCTAGTACAGTAGGACTTGAGTAATAAATAGACCTATAAATACATAATAAGGGAATAAATGTGCATGGAATCTAATAATGGGTATAATATTATGAGAAGAAAAGTAGTATTGTATAAACACAGACTTTCAAGATTTGTAATATTGTATGTTAATTAATAAGTGTACTTTTCTAACATTCATTTATCTTTCCTCAATTTTTCAATAGCAAAATGCTTGCTGTTAAATAGTTAAGATAATATTTGCTCAGCTGGGATTCATAAGTATCTAATATATACATGTGTGTGTATATATATATACATATATACACATTCATACACACACACACATATATATATATACATTTATATATATATATATATATTTAAATATATATATATATATATATATATACACACGCCCACATATATTTAACCGTGAGTAAGTATAAATTTGTTAAACAGGTTTAGAGACTATGGGGGTGATTCCTACCCTGGCGGTCGGTGATAAATCGGCGGCCAACCCGCCAACAGGCAGGCGGTCAAAAAAATTGTATTCTGACCCTGGCGGGAGCGCCAACTCAGCCCGCCACTTTAACACACCGACCGCCACAGCGGGACACACAAACAGCGCGGCGGTCACCGCCAACAGGCAGGCGGCAGACAATGTACCGCCCACCCTATCACAACTCACCAATCCGCCACCTTTTCCGGGACGGTAGCCTCGCCGATAAAAACACGGCAGAAACAGACTACGAACGGGAAAACGCTCACCTCTATACACTCCACGAGGAATCTGGACAGCATGGAACCCGAATTAAACATCCTACCAGCTATTGTCCACCTGCTCATCTACCACGAGTACGAACGCCGGCGCAGACGACAACGGTGAGTACCGCACCTACGACACAGGGGAGGATAAAAGGTTACGGGCACACACATATGCGACACACCCACTCCCACCCCCCAACTATCTACACACCAATGCAGAGCAACAAGTCACAGTGACACCACCCAAACCCCCTGGAAAAATGCAAAGACATAATTAAATTGAGATGCAAAATTTATGTATAAAATAGGTTCATTGAAGTCATGGTAAAATAGCAATATGAAATTTAAAAAATAAAGAAAGAATATTGCGAAACCTATAAACATAGGCAATAAGTCCTGCACAGTCACTTAAATTTCCACTGTCCGTGGGCCAAAGTGTACTAACACATGGGCAAAGCCCTCACAGGAGCCCGGATACCATTGGAGAGAACACTGCAGGGGCATCAGATGACAAAACTACAGGCACCTCAGGGGGAAGGGAAAGGGGGGCACCTCAGCCACAGGAGTCCACGATGAAAGATCCACGAGGGGCCTCCATGCCCACCGTACCATCCTGGGGAGTGCAAAGCCACAGTCTCTCAAGTCTCTACAGTGGGTGGCTTGCCCACAGTGCCATCCTGGGGAGTGCAAAGCCACAGTCTCTCAAGTCTCTACAGTGGGTGTCTTGCCCACTGTGCCATCCTGGGGAGTGCAAAGCCACAGTCTCTCAAGTCTCTACAGTGGGTGGCTTGCCCACTGTGCCATCCTGGGGAGTGCAAAGCCACAGTCTCTCAAGTCTATACAGTGAGTGGTTTGCCACTGTGCCATCCTGGGGAGTGCAAAGCCACAGTCTCTCAAGTCTATACAGTGAGTGGTTTGCCCACTGTGCCATCCTGGGGAGGGCAAAGCCACAGTCCATCAGATGTATAACCGACTCCACTGGTATTGGAGGAGGCATGGTGCCCAGAGTGCTGCGTGAACACCAGCTCGACACAGAACTTGACAGGAAGGGCCCAGCGGAGCGGTGCTTGACAGGAAGGGCCCAGCGGAGCGGTGCTTGAGACGGCGGGGCCCAGCGGAGCGGTGCTTGAGACGGCAGGGCCCAGCGGAGCGGTGCTTGACAGGAAGGGCCCAGCGGAGCGGTGCTTGAGACGACGTGGCCCAGCGGAGCAGTGCTTGAGACGGCGGGGCCCAGCGGAGCGGTGCTTGACAGGAAGGGCCCAGCGGAGCAGTTCTTGAGACGCCGGGGCCCAGCGGAGCGGTGCTTGACAGGAAGGGCCCAGCGGAGCGGTGCTTGAGACGGCGGGGCCCAGCGGAGCGGTGCTTGAGACGGCGGGGCCCAGCAGAGCGGTGCTTGACAGGAAGGGCCCAGCGGAGCGGTGCTTGAGACGGCAGGGCCCAGCGGAGTGGTGCTTGACAGGAAGGGCCCAACGGAGCGGTGCTTGACAGGAAGGGCCCAGCGGAGCGGTGCTTGAGACGCCGGGGCCCAGCGGAGCGGTGCTTGACAGGAAGGGCCCAGGAGAGTGGTGCTTGACAGGAAGGGCCCAGCGGAGCGGTGCTTGAGACGGCGGGGCCCAGCGGAGCGGTGCTTGAGACGGCGGGACCCAGCGGAGCGGTGCTTGACAGGAAGGGCCCAGCGGAGCGGTGCTTGAGACGGCGGGGCCCAGCGGAGTGGTGCTTTACAGGAAGGGCCCAGCGGAGCGGTGCTTGAGACGGCGGGTCCCAGCGGAGCGGTGCTTCAGACGGCGGGGCCCAGCGGATTGGTGCTTGACAGGAAGGGCCCAGTGGAGCGGTGCTTGACAGGAAGGGCCCAGCGGAGCGGTGCTTGAGACGGCAGGGCCCAGCAGAGCAGTGCTTGACAGGAAGGGCCCAGCAGAGCGGTGCTTGAGACGGCGGGGCCCAGCGGAGCGGTGCTTGACAGGAAGGGCCCAGCGGAGCGGTGCTTGAGACGGCGGGGCCCAGCGGAGCGGTGCTTGAGACGGCGGGGCCCAGTTGAGCGGTGCTTGACAGGAAGGGCCCAGCGGAGCGGTGCTTGAGATGGCGGGCCCTGTTCAGCGGTGTCTTTTCACGGCGGGCCCTGTTCAGCGGCGTCTTTTCACGGCGGGCCCTGTTCAGCGGTGTCTTTTCACAGCGGGCCCTGTTCAGCGGTGTCTTTTCACGGCGGGGCCTGTTCAGCGGTGTCTTTTCACGGCGGGCCCTGTTCAGCGGTGCCTGTCCTGTCTATCTAGGGAGCCAGACCTTACCAAGACTCTCCGCTTAGTCGCCCTCCGACCTTGCGGGTGCTGGCCCCTCCTGTGATGGAGTCTTGGGCCCGTGGCTGTCGTCCGTCACACCCGGTATGGGGCTGGTGGGACCTTCCTGGTCCGCTCGCCTGCTGGCTGACTTCTCCGCCCTGCTGCCCTTGCCCTCCTTCGATGAAGCTCTCTGGCCCTTGCCTCCCTTTGATGTTGTGTCAAGTGACAGGCCAAGGCTATGCTCCTTGGTGGCAGCCATCTCAGCCTTCTCGCGCCGGCAATTATTTTTTCTGGTTCTCTTCCCAGGGGGTGAGCTGGCTGTCCCCTTGCTGCTGGCCGATGTTCCTGACCCAGTAAAAGGTGGACTCCAAAACCTGTGCACAATGGTCATACTTGATGCAGGGCTGGTGGTGGCTGAGGTGCTCTTAGGACTCTTACCAGATGGAGGGGGTGGGTTAGTGGTTGGAAAGAGGTCAAGGTTTGAAAGGAAAAGCATTTTGGAAAGACAGGGATGGGTAGGTGTAGTGGGAATGGGAGTGGAGGCAGAGGATGTGGTTGTAGGAGAGTCAAGTGTGCTGTCTTTGGGTGCAGCTGCAGGTACTGGAGGCTGTCGTGAGGTGGATGGCTGTTGGGTGGGTGGCTGCCTGCGTTTGTGTGGTTTGGAAGAGGGGGTGACAGACACAGTGGGAGAGGACACAGGGGACGTGTAAATGGCAGTGGGGGTGGTGACTGCACGTGTGCGGACTGTACTGGAGGGTGTGCTGGTGATGGAAGTACTGGCTGATGGTGGTGTGCATGCAGGTGTGAGTGGAGACGTCACAGGGAGGGAGGAGGGAGACGAGGAGGTGGGGGACACAGAGGTGGTAGTGACTGTTGGCATGTCTGCATCTGGATGTTGTTTGGGTGAATGCTTGTGGGATCTGTGGTGGTTATGTCTGGATGAGCTGCCCTTGGGTGTTGAGGTGTGTGCAGGCTGGTCTGATGGTGTGGGTGGGATAGGCAGAGGAACAGGAGACTGGGACTGGGTGGAGGCAGTTAGTAGAGGGAAGCTGGAAACAGGGACAATGGCTGCCGTCAGTGCTGAGGCCAGAGCGTTGAACGATCGCTGATGGGCAGCCTGACCCGAATGAATGCCCTCCAGGTATGCATTGCTCCGATGCACCTCTCTTTCTACACCCTGGATGGCATTCAAAAGGGTAGACTGCCCAACAATGATGGTCCTCAGGAGGTCAATGACCTCCTCACTAAGGGCAGCAGGGGTAACTGGGGCAGGGCCTGAGGTGCCTGGGGCGAAGGAGATGCCCGCCTTCCTGGGCGAGCGGGCACGGAGCGTAGGCTGAGGGGCTGCTGGGAGGGCGGGACTGGTGCGCTGGGTGGCGGCTGTACCTGTTGTGGCGGTGGGCACAGATGTTGCCGCCACCGCAAGGGAGCTCCCTTCCGAGGACGTGTCGGTGTCGCTGACGTCTCCACGGGTCCCCGTTGTGGAGCTCCCCTCGCCCTCCGTCTCACTGGTGTACTCGGAGTCTGTTGCATGGCCCTCCGGGGCCATGTGAGTTGCAGCTCCCTCGTGCTCCGATGCCAAGTCTCCTCCGCCTGATGATGCTAATGCACACATGAACAGGTAGAAAAAGAAAATGGGTGGGGGGAGAAATGAAGACAGGTTGAGTGCATGCATTGGCAACACCGTTGTCGGAGAGGACAGACACAGAAGCCCCCTGCACTACGCCGCGCAATCGGGGTACACTACTCAGTACTTGTGACTAGGCCTACAGGTCTATGGACAACATATGCACACATGGGTGATGCAGGACCATGGATAGCTGTACTTGGCACCCTACAGAAGTGGGGGTCTGGGGCACAGGGCCATGCCTAACGGAGGGAACTAGCCTACAGAAAGCGCCCTGGCCTAGAGTTACCCACAGCCTTCCTCCCCAACCCAGACACCTCCACTGCGCGCAAAGATAGCAGAATGAGCTGATACTCACCCCCTTGTGTCTGCTGTGATGTCCTCACGCGCCCATCCAAATTTGGGGTAGGCCACCGCCAGGATCCGGGACATCAGGGGGGTCAAGGAACGACTAGCACCCCTCCTACGTTGGGAGGCCATCCCCAGCAGTGACTTGGCAGTCTTCCAGGTCCCGTGGTGGATGTCCTCCCACCTCTTGCGGCAGTGGGTGCCCCGTCTGTTGTGGACCCCCCGGGCCCGGACGTCCTTGGCGATGGCACGCCAAATGTCGACCTTCTGATGGGCGCTGACCTATGTGACATGTACAGGGTGGGAAAAGAAAGATCATCACTTTTCTGCATGACAGATGTGAGTGGCCCCCCCTCCCCAACCTTGCCATGTGGCACATGTTCTCATCTGTCGTGCGTTGCACTCCTCATTCGCTTCCCTCCCCACCATCTTACATCCACCCCACTCAACACAGGCATAGCCCATTCAACGTACAACCAGTGTACTTACCTGTTGGTCTGGAGGACCGTAGAGTAGCGCATACTGGGGAGGACCCCATCAACAAGTTTCTCCAACTCTTCTGAAGTGAAGGCAGGGGCCCTTTCCCCAGTCGCAGCAGCCATTGTCTCTTCCAGACCGAGGTCACAGCAGCACTTGCAGTATAGGTCCTCTCCTGTGGATGATCAGGTCTCGAGTGATTAAGCAGTTAGAAAATGGCGGTCACGCCCGCGGCGGTGCGTACCGCGACCGCCAGCGCACATCGTCATTGGCTCCTGAAACCCATAGGGTTCAATGTTAACCAATGCGGCTTCGCACCGTGGTCTTCGACCGCCTACCGCCACGGTGTGCCACGCCAGCGCATTGACCTCACATCCCATTGTCACACTTCACAGGTCAGGCAGCTGCCATTTCAAAGGCCCACATGGCTTAATTTCTACTGCGTCGCACAGGCCTAGGCCGTGCATTGCCATTCATACACGCCTTTCACTGCATTGCGATTCATTTACTGTGCAAGCTGTGGGACCGGACCTGTGGGTTGCTTGACTCTGTACTCCATGTTGTACTTCCTAGGCACCGTTCGCTGGGACTTGCGAGGAGAAGGATGAATCCTCCCGTGTACCGACCGCTGGTGGACCTGTCGACAATGGAAGAACGACATATTATACTTCGATACAGACTTGACAGAGCCACTATACATGAACTGTGTGCCCAGCTGGATCCAGACCTTATGTCCCCAATCCGCCAACCCACAGGGATCCCCCCTCTGTTGCAGGTTCTGTCAGTACTCCATTTTTTAGCAAGTGAGTCTTTTCAGACAACAGTGGCCATGTCATCTGGGATGTCTCAGCCTATGTTTTCTAAGGTTTTGTGTTGTGTGCCCTGATGAAATACATGCGGAGCTACATTGTTTTCCCTGAGGAGGATGATTTGGCTACAGTGAAGGGTGATTTCTATGCCCTTGGACATATTCCCAACATCATTGGTGCCATTGATGGGACCCATGTGGCTTTGGTTCCCCCCAAAGACAGTGAGCAGGTGTACAGGAACAGAAAAAGTTATCATTCGATGAATGTCCAGGTGGTCTGTTTGGCTGACCAGTACATCTCCCATGTAAATGCCAAGTTCCCTGGGTCAGTGCATGACGCGTATGTTATGCGAAATAGCAGCATCCCTTATGTGATGGAACAGCTACAGAGACACCGTGTGTGGTTATTAGGTGACTCTGGTTACCCCAACCTGTCCTGGCTATTGACCCCAGTGAGGAATCCCCGGACCAGGGCAGAGGAACGGTACAATGAGGCCCATGGGCGAACTAGGAGGATCATAGAAAGGACCTTCGGCCTCCTGAAGGCCAGGTTTAGGTGCCTGCATATGACAGGTGGATCCCTAATGTACTCACCAAAGAAGGTGTGCCATATCATCGTGGCCTGCTGTATGCTTCACAATCTTGCTTTGCGACGCCAGGTGCCTTTCCTGCAGGAGGATGCTCCAGATGGTGGTGTTGTAGCAGCTGTGGAGCCTGTGGAGAGTGAAGAGGAGGAAGACGACGGGGACAACACGGACAACAGCGATACAGTCATACAACAATATTTTCAGTAGCACACAGGTAAGAATCACCCACGCCATTTCCCATTTACTTCAGGCCTCCTGCGTCTCTACTTTCTGTGTGTCCCCCCATTTCCTTTTAACTGAATTGTGACTTTCCCTTCCCTTTTCAGAGCTGCATGACCAACTGCGTGACTTCAGCTTTGTTTGCCCATGGACTGCTGCTTATTGTCATTTTTATGTTGTCATCACAATGTAACAGAACATAAAGGCACCGTTTTGTGTAATACATTTTTTAAAAATACAAGCAGACTCCTGTTATTGTAAGTGCAATAAGTGATTTATTTTAAGTGCTACATATAGGTGCATGATAGTAAAATGGTGATGGGTGGGGGTGGAGTAACGTCCATGGCAGAGTCCAGTTCTCAGTCTCACAGGTGCATTGTCCATATGCCTGTGGAAGGATGGAGCAGGGGCAGTTTAAGGTTGGACAGGGTGACAATGTGGGACAGTGGGATGACATCAGGGGGTATCTTATGCTGGCGGGGGTCTTGGCATCCTACTCTGTCTTCTTGTGAGATCTCAGGTTACGCTTGCGGGGTGGTTGTTCTTCAGCAGGAGGTGGGGTTCTGTTGGCCTGTCGTTGTGTGGGGGCCTCCTGTCCACTAGCGCCGGCGGAGGTGGTAGGCTGTTCCTCGTCCAGGCTAGTGACAGGGCCCTTTGGGGTGCCACATGGTCCCGCAATGTGGTGACTATCTGGTTAAGGGCCAGGACGATGGTCCCCATTGCGGAACCAATGTTCCTCAGTTCCTCTCTGAACCCCATGTACCGTTCCTCCTGCTGTGCCTGGATCTCCTGGAACCTGGCCAGTACCGTCGCCATCGTCTCCTGGTAGTGGTGGTATGCTCCCATGATGGTGGTGAGGGCCTCTTGGAGAGTGGGTTCCCTGGGCCTGTCCCCCCCCTGTCGCACAGCAGCCCTCCCAGTTCCCCTGTTTCCCTGGGCCTCTGTCCCCTGGACGGTGTGCCCACTCCCACTGCCCTCAGGTCCCTGTTGTTGTTGGGGTGGTGGGTCAACCTGGGTGCCCTGTAGTGGTGGACACACCGCTGATTGACGTGTCCTGGAGACAGAGACATGGGCCCGCTGGGAGGGAGCTGTTCTGGTGTTCCCAGAGGGGGTTAGGTCTGCTGTAGCCTGTGGCTGTGTGTGGGGAACCGACTGTCCAGAGGTCCCCGATGGGCCGGGCTGGTCATCTGGGTCCAGGGAGACAGAGCTGCTGTCATCGCTGGGGGCCTCTTCTGGGGGTGGGATGGACATCTCTGTACCCTCCGTGGCGGTGTGGTGGCGTTCGGGTCCTGCAGGGGTATAAGGGTATGGTTATAGCTTCGGTGTGTGGGATTTCGTGTGATGGGTGGGTGTCCGTGTACCCAAGTGCAGGCATTCCCTTGTGGGGGCTTTTGTGAGGGTGGCTTGTGGGGGTGATGTGTGTGTGCGGTGGGCATGCTTTGGTGATGGGTGTCCATGCTTTGTGGTCGCATGCAGGTCTAGGTGTTGGGATGGGTGGGTTGTGATGGTGGGACATTTGCAAGGAGTTGGTGGGATGGGCTGGGGGTGAGGGTGGGGGTATGTGCTGGCATGCAGGTGGGGTGGGGGTGGGAAGTAGTAGTTAAGATTTGACTTACCAGAGTCCATTCCTCCAGATACTCCTGCGAGGCCCTCAGGATGCAGGATGTGCAAGACTTCCTCCTCCCATGCTGTGAATTCTGGGGGAGTAGGTGGGGGTCCGCCGCCAGTCTTCTGCACCGCAATGTTGTGCCTTGAAACCATGGAACGCACCTTTCCCCGTAGGTCGTTCCACCTCTTCCTGATGTCGTCCCGATTGCGTGGATGCTGTCCCACCGGGTTGACCCTGACGACTATCCTTTGCCATAGCTCCATCTTCCTAGCAATTGTGGTGTGCTGCACCTGTGCCCCGAATAGCTGGGGCTCTACACAAACTATTTCCTCCACCATGACCCTGAGTTCTGAGTCAGAGAACCTGGGGTGTCTTTGGGGTGCCATGGGGTGGTGTGGATGAGGTGACTGAAGTTGTATGTGTTGTAGAGTGTGATGTGTGTGGTGGTGTATGGTGTTTTGTGCGTGGTAATTGTGTGGGTGATGTTGTGATTTGCCTCTGTGTGATGGTCTACTCTAAGCAGTGCTGTCTCTCTCTGTCCTTGATTCGCAATTGTGGTCGTAGGGGTTTGTGGGTGATATGGGTGTGTGTTTTATATTGTATTGGGTGTGTGGGAGTGGTGTGTGTATCAGGTGTGTGTATTTCAAATTGTCCAATGTGGTTGTGTTTTGTATGGGTATGTGTATTTTGAGCACGGCGGTGTGTACCGCCAATGGAATACCGCGGTTGTAAGACCGCCACTTGGATTCGTGGGTCGTAATGGCATAAGCGTATTTCTGTTGGCGTGGCGGTGGAGGTTTGGTCATCGCCATTTTTTCGCTGACCTTTGCTGTGGCGGACTTTTGTGGTTGTCGGGTTTTTGGCGGTTTGCCAGTTGCAGGTCAGAATGACCGTGGCGGTTTACCACGGCCGCGTCGGTGTAATGGCGGTCTTCTGACCGGCGGTAAGCGCCTTTTACCGCCGAGGTCAGAATGACCCCCTATGGGGGTTATTACAACTTTGGAGGAGGTGTTAATCCGTCCCAAAAGTGACGGTAAATTGACGGATATACCACCAGCCGTTTTACGAGTTCCATGAGATATAATGGACTCGTAATACGGCTGGTGGTATATCCGTCACTTTACCGTCACTTTTGGGACGGATTAACACCTCCTCCAAAGTTGTAATAACCCCCTACCAGCCATATTACGAGTTCCATAGGATATAATGGACTCGTAATACGGCTGGTGGTATATCCGTCACTTTACCGTCACTTTTGGACGGATTAACACCTCCTCCAAAGTTGTAATAACCCCCTGGGTTATTACAACTTTGGAGGAGGTGTTAATCTGTCCCAAAAGTGACGGTAAAGTGACGGATATACCACCGGGTTATTACAACTTTGGAGGAGGTGTTAATCCGTCCCAAAAGTGACGGTAAAGTGACGGATATACCACCAGCCGTATTACGAGTCCATTATATCCTATGGAACTCGTAATACGGCTGGTGGTATATCCGTCACATTTGGGATGGATTAACACCTCCTCCAAAGTTGTAATGACCCCCTATGTGCATCATTTATTATGAAATAGTAACTATACATATTTCTTAAAGAACTATGCATATCTAGAATTTACACATAATCAGACTATAAATATTTATCAACACAGGCATATCCAGTCCACTGCTGTTTGAATATGGTGGTTATGAAGGGAAGAGACAAGTCTTAAGTAGTCTTTTGGAGACAAGATAATTATCTATAGATCTTATATTTGGGGGTAATGAATTCCATAGTTTGGCTGCTAGAACAGAGAAGGATGTACCACCTATTGTCTTTTTCCTGTATGGTGGTGTTTTTAAGGCGGGTGGCAATCTAGAGCAGAGGTTTCTTTGTTCAATGTATGTGGGTATTATATTTCTGATGAAAAGTGGTCCTGTTCCATCTATAGCTTTTTGAGTGATACAAAACAGCTTGAAGGTTAATCTGCTGACAATGGGTTACCAGTGTTGTGCTCTCAAGGCAGGGAAGATGTGGGGGTGTGGCTTTACATGTAACAGTAGCCTGGCAGCTGAGTTCTGAATACGTTGTAATTTTTCATAACAGATAGAGATGATCCATGG
Organism: Pleurodeles waltl; assembly: GCF_031143425.1. Taxonomy (NCBI): domain Eukaryota; kingdom Metazoa; phylum Chordata; class Amphibia; order Caudata; family Salamandridae; genus Pleurodeles; species Pleurodeles waltl. Next base: position 294,463,173 of record NC_090450.1, read on the forward strand.
TAGAGGCCATTGGAATAATGCAGTTTGGATACTACAAGAGAGATAGTAGCCTGCACCTTGTGTAGAAATCCGAGGTGGGGGAAGATGCAATGCAGAGTCTTCAAGGTGATGAAGCTTATTCATGCTGATTTGTCCTCTTGGGCATTCATTTTTAACTTGGAGTCCATGGTAATTCCAATGTTTTTAACTTCCTCGTATAATTGAGGAGGTGGTCTGAAATCATCAGGCCAAGCGTACAGTGGGTCATACTTTTTCCATTCACCACATATGAGTATTTCCGTTTTGCAGGCATTTAGTTTGAGATGGCTCCAAGTCCTCCACTAATCAATGGCTCTGAGGCAACTAAATATTTGTGAGTTTTGAATGTCTTTGGGGTACTCCAATTTAAGTAGTAATTGTGTGCCATGGTTGTAGCATGTGAGTTGAAACTCGTTGATCAATTCTGGTAATTACATCATATAAATGTTGAAAAGCAAAGGTGAGATGATTGATCCTTGGGGGACCCCTGCTTTTGTAAGGTCCGGTTTGTACGAGAAGGGGGGAGAATAGATAATACTAGTTCTGTTTTGAAGGGAGGAAGTAATCCAGTCCAGAGCTTGAAAACAAACAGGTCCAGAAAAAGGATTTTGGCGAAAATGATAAAATAACTTTTATAGTGCATTGTTTTCTTTACTGGGACACTATCAAAAAACTACTATGCTGAATGAGGAGGAAGAGAAATACAGGGGGATAGAATGACTTTCCTAAAAAAGGTAAGTAGGTGGGGGGTATGTTAGTGGAAAAATGAATGTCGAGTGAGGAAATGGGAGCAAAACCAATGAAGAGCTAGTAGGCAGTTTGAAAGTAACGTTTATAGAGCAGCGGAGGAAGGGAGACTAACGATATCACTAGAGTGCGGGTGTAATATAGTTAGGTGGGCGAGGGATCAGGAAAAGAAGAACTGGTGGCACATACGGTCTCCAAAGAGGCTTCCATTAAAAAGGCGTTAAAAAGAGGCGCAAATGCGGGGTTTTTTGCCACGCCCACTCCCGGGCGTCATTTTTGCCCAGGAGTATAAATACCACGCACATGCCTGGGAGTCATATTTTAAGACGGGAACGCCTACCTTGCATCTCATTAACGCAAGGAAGGTGTTCACGCCAAAAAATGACGCTAACTCCATGAACTTTGGCGCTAGACGCGTCTAACGCCAAAGTATAAATATGGAGTTAGTTTTGCGTCGAATTCGGCACAAACTGAGTATAAATATGCCCCTTCGTGTTATGCTTTTTATGTGAAAATTCACAAAATTATGGCATTAGTGCACACGGCATGAGTGGGGGTCGCTCGGGTAAAACTGCCTATCGTGGGAGCACCGAAACAACACGAACGGAGGGACAGAATGCAAGCAGCTCTTGCTTGTGGCACCGTCATTTTGGTGCTATTTTTTTTAGCACAAAGTGAGTTCTTGCTTCAGTTGTCGAGGAGAACATACGTCATGCTAAAAAATAGTGCAAAATGGAACACTTCCCTAATTTTTCCAAATGCTTGCGTAATTACGTGAAAGGACATTACATACATTACTTACATCCCTAGATTTGACTCACCTGACACAAAAATAAAAAACAAAATTTTTAACGTTTAACACTTATCATTTCCGATTTATCAGCTGAAACAGATACCCAGTTCAAATTACTTAGCATTCCCAGAACCTTCCTTCCCCTAGTTTATAGTAATTCGATTATCGTTCTATTTTAATTTGTTGCGGCCAAATACTCTTGTTGATATAAAGTAGTTTAAACGTTTTCTAACTTGTTTTACTAATGGATCGTTCACCCCTTAGATGTTAGGCAAAATAAAAAAAATGAACCTCTTTGGTACATCTTAACTAGAAATAATTCTTCCAAATGTACTAATGAATTATTCATTTATTTGGATCTCGCTCATTGAAAGTATGAAGATCCTGCAATATCGGTCTCCTCTTCTAATTGCAGTTTTTTTCAAAATGTAACTGTGTCATGGCTCCTGTGCCCTAAGCATCCTACAGTTTCAATTTTGCTGATGCCTTTCTGATGTTCGTCATTACCAGATTCGAAATTGTTCCTTGCCAGGTGACTTCAGGAGCGTTTGCATGGACAGTATTTATCATCGGAGCAGACAGTTTTATAGGAAAGGCTGTAAAAAAAGTTGGTAAGTAATTAAAAGGTGATCTCCTTCACAGCTTTTTTATTATATTTGTAATGATGGTCCGAAAACATTGTTAGGTGTGGTAAAGCCACAGAAAAATAAATAAATAAATCAAACGAAAAATCTGGATGTCTCCATGTTGCATAGTGGAGATTTTTTTTTACTGCTGATGATAAACCCACCCACAGAAGAGGGGTACTCTTCTTACCAGGAGAACTATGGGGACGCTTTGTGGTAGGTCATTTATGAATCCCATAGATTTTGGACATCTGCTACAGAAAGTTGAGGACATTTATAATTAGTACCAATGTTTAATGTTTGCATGTCATTCTGGGTAAGAACATATAGAGGGCTCAACGCAATCCACATGGCCCTGGTCTCCCCCACAGTCTCAGGTTTTCAGAGATGTCTGGAAATGATAGAGGTTTCTTGGTGCTGGCAAACACCGGGTCCAAATATATCATCTACCCGCACCCACAAAAAGATAAAAATTCCAAGGAAACACATTAAGGTCTTTGGGGGTCATTCTGACCTCGGCGGTAAAAGGCGCTTACCGCCGGTCAGAAGACCGCCACAACACCGCCGCGGTCGCGGTAAACCGCCACGGTCATTCTGACCCGCTACTTGAAAACCTCCAAAAACCCGACATCCACAAAAGTCCGCCACACCAAAGGTCAGCGAAAAAATGGCGATGACCAAACCTCCACCGTCACGCCAACAGAAATACGCCTATGCCATTCCGACCGACGAATCCACGCAGCGGTCTTTCAACCGCAGTATTCCATTGGCGGTACACACCGCCGCGCTCAAAATACACACACCCTTACAAAACACAACCACATTGGACAATTTGAAATACACACACCTGATATACATATACACACCACTCCCACACACCCATTACAATATAAAACACACACCCACATCACCCACAAACCCCTACGACCACAATTGCGAATCAAGGACAGAGAGAGACAGCACTGCTTAGAGTAGACCATCACACAGAGGCAAATCACAACATCACCCACACAATTACCACGCACAAAACACCATACACCACCACACACATTACACTCCACAACACATACAACTTCCCTCACCTCATCCACACCACCCCATGGCACCCCAAAGACACCCCAGGTTCTCTGACGCAGAACTCAGGGTCATGGTGGAGGAAATAGTTTGTGTAGAGCCCCAGCTATTCGGGGCACAGGTGCAGCACACCACAATTGCTCGGAAGATGGAGCTATGGCAAAGGATAGTGGACAGGGTCAACGCGGTGGGACAGCATCCACGCAATCGGGATGACATCAGGAAGCGATGGAACGACCTACGGGGGAAGGTGCGTTCCATGGTATCAAGGCACAACATCACGGTGCAGAAGACTGGCGGCGGACCCCCACCTACTCCCTCAGAATTTACTGCATGGGAGGAGGAAGTTTTGCACATCCTGCATCCTGACGGCCTCGCAGGAGTATCTGGAGGAATGGACTCTGGTAAGTCAATTCTTAACTACTACTTCCCACCCCCACCCCACCTGAATGCCATGACATACCCCCACCCTCACCCCCACCCCCATCACACCAAGTCCTTGCAAATGTCTCACCATCACAACCCACCCATCCCAACACCAAGCCCTGCATGCGACCACAAACCATGGACACCCATCACCAAACCATGCCCACTGCACACACACATCACCCCCACAAGCCACCCTCACAAAAGCCCCCACAAGGGAATGCCTGCACTTGGGTACACGGCCACCGACCCATTACACGAAATGCCACACACAGAAGCAATAACCATACCCTTATACCTCTGCAGGACCCGAACGCCACCACACAGCCACGGAGGGTCCAAAGATGTCCATCCCACCCCCAGAAGAGGCCCCCAGCGATGACAGCAGCTCTGTCTCCCTGGATCCAGATGACCAGCCCGGCCCATCGGGGACCTCTGGACAGTCGGTTCCCCACACACAGCCACAGGCTACACCAGACCTAACCCCCTCTGGGAACACCAGCACAGCTCCCACCCAGCGGGCCCATGCATCTGTCTCCAGGACACGTCAATCAGCGGTGTGTCCGCCACTACAGGGCACCCAGGTTGACCCACCACCCCAACAACAACAGGGACCTGGGGGCAGTGGGAGTGGGCACACCATCCAGGGGACAGAGGCCCAGGAACACAGGGGAACTGGGAGGGCTGCTGTGCGACAGGGGGGGACAGGACCAGGGAACCCACTCTCCAAGAGGCCCTCACCACCATCATGGGAGCATACCACCACTCCCAGGAGATGATGGCGACGGTACTGGCCAGGTTCCAGGAGATCCAGGCACAGCAGGAGGAACGGTACATGGGGTTCAGAGAGGAACTGAGGAACATTGGTTCCGCAATGGGGACCATCGTCCTGGCCCTTAACCAGATAGTCACCACATTGCGGGACCATGTGGCACCCCAAAGGGCCCTGTCACTAGCCTGGACGAGGAACAGCCTACCACCTCCGCCGGCGCTAGTGGACAGGAGGCCCCCACACAACGACAGGCCAACAGAACCCCACCTCCTGCTGAAGAACAACCACCCCGCAAGCGTAACCTGAGATCTCACAAGAAGACAGAGTAGGATGCCAAGACCCCCGCCAGCATAAGATACCCCCTGATGTCATCCCACTGTCCCACATTGTCACCCTGTCCAACCTTAAACTGCCCCTGCTCCATCCTTCCACAGGCATATGGACAATGCACCTATGAAACTGAGAACTGGACTCTGCCATGGACATTACTCCACCCCCACCCATCACCGTTTTACAATCATGTACCTATATGTAGCACTTGAAATAAGTCACTAATTGCACTTAAATCAACAGGAGTCTGCTTGTATTTTTCACAAATGTATTACACATAACGGTGCAATTATGTTCAGTTACATTGTGATGACAACATACCAATGTCAATAAGCTTTAGTCCATGGGCAAACAAAGCAGAAGTCACGCAGTGGGTCATACAGCTCTGAAAAGGGAAGGGAAAGTCACAATTCAGTTAAAAGGAACTGGGGGGAAACACAGACAGTAGAGACGCAGGAGGCCTTAAGTAAATGTGAAATGGCGTGGTTGATTCTTACCTGTGTGCTACTGAAAATATTGTTGTATGACTGTATCCCTGTTGTCCGTGTCGTCCCCGTCGTCTTCCTCCTCTTCACTCTCCACATGCTCCACAGCTGCTACAACACCACCATCTGGACCATCCTTCTGCAGAGAAGGCACCTGGCGTCGCAAAGCAAGATTGTGAAGCATACAACAGGCCACGATGATATGGCACACCTTCTTTGGTGAGTACATTAGGGATCCACCTGTCATATGCAGGCACCTAAACCTGGCTTTCAGGAGGCCGAAGGTCCTTTCTATGATCCTCCTAGTTCGCCCATGGGCCTCATTGTACCGTTCCTCTGCCCTGGTCCGGGGATTCCTCACTGGGGTCAATAGACAGGACAGGTTGGGGTAACGAGAGTCACCGAGTAACCACACACGGTGTCTCTGTAGCTGTTCCATCACATAAGGGATGCTGCTATTTCGCATAACATACGCGTCATGCACTGACCCAGGGAACTTGGCATTTACATGGGAGATGTACTGGTCAGCCAAACAGACCACCTGGACATTCATCGAATGATAACTTTTTCTGTTTCTGTGCACCTGCTCACTTTCTTTGGGGGGAACCAAAGCCACATGTGTCCCATCAGTGGCACCAATGATGTTGGGCATATGTCCAAGGGCATAGAAATCACCCTTCACTGTAGCCAAATCCTTCACCTCAGGGAAAACAATGTAGCTCCGCATGTATTTCATCAGGGCAGACAACACTCTGGACAAAACCTTAGAAAACATAGGCTGAGACATCCCTGATGACATGGCCACTGTTGTCTGAAAAGACCCACTAGCCAAAAAATGGAGTACTGACAGAACCTGCACCAGAGGGGGAATCCCTGTGGGTTGGCGGATGGGTGACATCAGGTCTGGCTCCAGCTGGGCACACAGTTCATGTATAGTGGCTCTGTCAAGCCTGTATCTGAGTATAATATGTCGTTCTTCCATTGTCGACAGGTCCACCAGCGGTTGGTACACGGGAGGATTCATCCTTCTCCTCGCAAGTCCCAGCGGACGGTGCCTAGGAAGGACAACATGGAGCAGAAAGTCAAGCAAACCACAGGTTCGTTCACACAGCTTGCACAGTAAAAGAATCGCAATGCATTGAAAGGCTTGTATGAGTGGCAATGCACGGCCTAGGCCTGTGTGACGCAGTTGAAATTATGCCATGTGGGCCCTTTAAATGGCGGCTGCCTGACCTGTGAATTGTGACAATGTGATGTGAGGTCATTGCGCTGGCGTGGCACACCGTGGCGGTAGGCGGTCGAAGACCGCGGTGCTAAGCCGCATTGGTTAACATTGCACCCTATGGGTTTCAGGAGCCAATGACGATGTGCGCCGGCGGTCGCGGGACGCACCGCGGCGGTACGCACCGCCACGGGCGTGACCGCCATTTTCTATCTGATTAATCACTCAAGACCTGATCATCCACAGGAGAGGACCTATACTGCAAGTGCTGCTGTGACCTCGATCTGGAAGAGACAATGGCTGCTGCGACTGGGGAAAGGGCCCCTGCCTTCACTTCAGAAGAGTTGGAGAAACTTGTTGATGGGGTCCTCCCCCAGTATGCGCTACTCTACGGTCCTCCAGACCAACAGGTTAGTACACAGGGTGCACGTTGAATGGGCTATGCCTGTGTTGAGTGGGGTGGATGCAAGATGGTGGGGAGGGGAGCGAATGAGGAGTGCAACGCACTCCTGATGAGAGCATGTGTCACATGGCAAGGTTGGGGAGGGGGGGCCACTCACATCGACCATGCAGAAAAGTGATGATATTTCCTTTCCCACCCTGTACATGTCAAATAGGTCAGCGCCCATCAGAAGATCGACATTTGGCGTGCCATCGCCAAGGACGTCCGGGCCCTGGGGGTCCACAATTGACGGGGCACCCACTGCCGAAAGAGGTGGGAGGACATCTGCCGCAGGACCAGAAAGACCGCCGAGTCTCTGCTGGGGATGGCCTCCCAACGTAGGAGGGGTGCCAGCCGCCAATTGACCCCCCTGATGTCCCGGATCCTGGCGGTGGGCTACCCCGATTTGGATGGGCTCATGAGGACATCACAGCAGACACAAGGGGGTGAGTATCAGCACATTCTGCTATCTTTGCGCGCAGTGGAGGTGTCTGGGTTGGGGAGGAGGGCTGTGGGTAACTCTAGGCCAGGGCGCTTTCTGTAGGCTAGTCCCCTCCGTTAGGCATGGCCCTGTGCCCCCGCCCCCCACCTCTGTAGGGTGCCAAGTACAGCTATCCATGGTCCTGCATCACCCATGTGTGCATTTGTCATCCATAGACCTGTAGGCCTAGTCACAAGAACTGAGTAGTGTACCCCGATTGCACGGCGTAGTGCTGGGGGCTTCTGTGTCTGTCCTCCTCGACAACGGTGTTGCCAATGCATGCACTCAACCTGTCTTCATTTCTCCCCCCACCCATTTTCTTTTTCTTCCTGTGAATGAGCATCATCAGGCGGAGGAGAATTGGCATTGGCGCACGAGGGAGCTGCATCTCACATGGCCCCGGAGGGCCATGCAACAGACTCCGAGTTAACCAGTGAGACGGAGGGCGAGGGGAGCTCCACAACGGGGACCCGTGGAGAAATCAGCGACACCGACACGTCCTCGGAAGGGAGCTCCCTTGCGGTGGCGGCAACATCCGTGCCCACTGCCACAACAGGTACAGCTGCCACCCAGCGCACCAGCCCCGCCCTCCCAGCAGCCCCTCAGCGTTCGGCCCGTGGCCGCTCGGCCAGGAAGCCGGCCATCTTCTTCGTCCCAGGCACCTCAGGCCCTGCCCCAGTTACCCCTGCTGCCCTCAGTGAGGAGGTCATTGACCTCCTCCAGACCATCATTGTTGGGCAGTCTTCCCTTTTGAATGCCATCCAGGGTGTAGAAAGGGAGGTGCATCGGAGCAATGCATACCTGGAGGGCATTCATTCGGGTGAGATTGCCCATCAGCGATCGTTCAACGCTCTGGCCTCAGCACTGACGGCAGCCATTGTCCCTGTCTCCAGCCTCCCTCTTCTAACTGCCTCCACCCAGTCCCAGTCTCCTGCTCCTCAGCCTATCCCATCCACACCATCAGACCAGCCTGCACACACCTCAACACCCAAGGGCAGTTCATCCAGACATAAGCACCACAGATCCCACAAGCATTCACCCAAGCAATATCCAGATGCAGACATGGCAACAGTCACTAACACCTCTGTGTCCCCCTCCTCCTCGTCTCCCTCCTCCCTCCCTGTGACGTCTCCACTCACACCTGCATGCACACCACCATCAGCCAGTACTTCCATCACCAGCATACCCTCCAATACAGTCCGCACACGTGCAGTCACCACCCCCACTGCCATTTACACGTCCCCTGTGTCCTCTCCCAGTGTGTCTGTCACCCCCTCTTCCAATCCACACAAACGCAGGCAGCCACCCACCCAACAGCCATCCACCTCACGACAGCCTCTGTCACAAGCACCTGCACCCAAAGACAGCACACTTGACTCTCCTACAACCACATCCTCTTCCTCCACTCCCATACCCACTGCACCTACCCTTCCCATTGCTCCTAAAAAACTTTTCCTCTCCAAAATTAACCTCTTTGCATCACCTGACCCACCCCCTCCATCTGGTAAGAGTCCAAAGAGCACCTCAGCCACCACCAGCCCTGCATCTAGTATGACCATAGTGCAGGGCTATTGGAGTCCACCAGCTCCTAGGGCAGGAACATCAGCCAGCAGCAAGGGGACAGCCAGCCCACCCCCTGGGAAGAGGACAAAAAAAACTAAGGGCCGGCGCGAGAAGCCTGAGACGGCTGCCACCAAGGACAGTAGCCTTGCCCCGTCACCTGCCACATCATCAAAGGGAGGCAAGGGCCAGAGAGCTTCAGCGAAGGAGGGCAAGGGCAGCAGGGCGGAGAAGTCATGCAGCAGGCGAGCTGACCAGGAGGCCCCCACCAGCCCCATTCCGGGCTGACGGACGACACCCACGGGCCCAAGACTCCATCACAGGAGGGCCCCGCAACCGCAAGGTCGGAGGGCGACTAAGCGGGGAGTCTTGGCCAGGTCTGGCTCCCTAGAAAGACAGGACAAGCACCGCTGAACAGGGCCCCGCCGTGACAAGCACCGCTGAACAGGGCCCCGCCGTGAGAAGCACCGCTGAACAGGGCCCCGCCGTGACAAGCACCACTGAACAGGGCCCCGCCTTGACAAGCACCGCTGAACAGGGCCCCGCCGTGACAAGGACTGCTCCGCTGGGCCCTTCCTATCAAGCACCGCTCCGCTGGGCCCTTCCTTTCAAGCACCGCTCCGCTGGGCCCCGCCGTCTCAAGCACCGCTCCGCTGGGCCCTTCCTGTCAAGCACCGCTCCGCTGGGCCCTTCCTGTCAAGCACCGCTCCGCTGGGCCCTTCATCTCAAGCACCGCTCCGCTGGGCCCCGCCGTCTCAAGCACCGCTCCGCTGGGCCCTTCATCTGAAGCACCGCTCCGCTGGTCCCCGCCGTCTCAAGCACCGCTCCGCTGTGCCCTTCCTGTCAAGCACCGCTCCGCTGGGCCCTTCCTGTCAAGCACTGCTCCGCTGGGCCCCGCCGTCTCAAGCACCGCTCCGCTGGGCCCTTCCTGTCAAGCACCGCTCCGCTGGGCCCCGCCGTCTCAAGCACCGCTCCGCTGGGCCCTTCATCTCAAGCACTGCACCGCTGGGCCCTTCCTGTCAAGCACCGCTCCGCTGGGCCCTTCATCTCAAGCACCGCTCCGCTGGGCCCCGCCGTCTCAAGCACCGCTCCGCTGGGCCCTTCATCTGAAGCACCGCTCCGCTGGTCCCCGCCGTCTCAAGCACCGCTCCGCTGTGCCCTTCCTGTCAAGCACCGCTCCGCTGGGCCCTTCCTGTCAAGCACTGCTCCGCTGGGCCCCGCCGTCTCAAGCACCGCTCCGCTGGGCCCTTCCTGTCAAGCACCGCTCCGCTGGGCCCCGCCGTCTCAAGCACCGCTCCGCTGGGCCCTTCATCTCAAGCACTGCACCGCTGGGCCCTTCATCTCAAGCACCGCACCGCTGGGCCACGCCGTCACAAGCACCGCTCCGCTGGGCCCTTCATCTCAAGCACCGCTCCGCTGGGCCCTTCCTGTCAAGCACCGAAGGCCCATTGACAGTGCCGGTTCTGTCTCGAGCTAGTGTTCACGCTGCACTCTGGGCACCCTGCCTCCTCCAGAACCAGTGGAGACTGTTATCCACTTGAGAGACTGTGGCTTTGCACTCCCCAGGATGAAACAGTGGGCAAACCTCCCACTGTAGAGACTTGTGAGACTGTGGCTTTGCACTCCCCAGGATTGTTCAGTGGGCAACCCACCCACTGTAGAGACTTGAGAGACTGTGGCTTTGCACTCCCCAGGATGTAACAGTGGGCAACCCACCCACTGTAGAGACTTGAGAGACTGTGGCTTTGCACTCCCCAGGATGGGACAGTGGGCATGGTGGCCCCTTCGTGGTTCTGGCGTTGTGGACTCATGTGGCTGAGGTGCCCCCCCTTCCCTTCCCCCTGAGGTGCCTGTCGTTTTGTCATCTGATGCCCCAGCAGTGTTCTCTCCAACGGACTCAGGTCTCCTGTGTGGGCTATGCCCATGTGTTTGGTGGACATTGGCCCACGGACTGTGGATATTCGGAAAAGTGAGCTGGACTTATTGACTTTGTACATAGCTTTCGCACTGTTCATTATTTATGGTTTGATATTTTATTTTGTAAATATACCATGACTTCAATTAACCTAATTTTTACATAAATTTAACGTAACATTTTTATTATGTCTTTGCATTTTTCAGGGGGGTTTGGGGGGTGTCACTCAGTTGTTGCTCTGCATTGGTGTGTTGATGGTTGGGGGGGGGGCGTATGTGTGTGCCCGTAACCTTTTCTCCTCCCCCCTCCCCTGTGTCGTAGGTGCGGTACTCCCCATTATCTTCTGCGCCGGAGTTCGTACTCGTGGTAGATGAGCAGGTAGACAATAGCTGGTAGGATGTTTAATTCGGGCTCCATGCTGTCCTCTGTCCTCGTGGAATGCGTAGAGGTGAGCGTTTTCCCATTCGTAGTCTGTTTCCGCCGTGTTTTTATCGGCGGTGCTCCCGCCCCGGAAAAGGTGGCGGATTGGTGAGTTGTGATAGGGTGGGTGTTACATTGTCTGCCGCCTGCCTGTTGGCGGTGACCGCCGCGCTGTTTGTGTGTCCCGCCGTGGCGGTCGGAGTGTTAAAGTGGCGGGCTGTGTTGGCGGTTCCCGCCAGGGTCAGAATTCCATTTTTTGGACCGCCAGCATGTTGGCGGGTTGGCTGCCGCTTTAACACCGACCGCCAGGGTTGGAATCACCCCCTAAGTGTGATTCTCTAATACTAAATCGTTATTTGTGTATATCAACCATTTGGTAATTGTGAATAATTATAAAATGATGTTTTGCATTTGCACATACCACTTATTGAAAGCAGTCACCAATCAGGTGTAAGGTGAAAAAGTAGGACAGAAAACAAATCTGTATTTCAAAATGGCTGCACTGAATGCTATAGCAGGGATAATATTGAGTTTGATTGTTCAGTAAATTGAATTTTTTTGGCACTTTTTTTCAACTTTAAGCCATGCTGAACAGCAGCCTCACTGCTATACAGCATGGCTAAAAAACATTAATTTAGTCGCTAGATCTTGCATGAGTGAGACCTATTGGCGTGGCCAATACTTGATTCACTTCGTCCCTGAACTTTTTCCCCATTCATTTTAAATTTTGGCAACAAAATGCAGAGTTTGATGACCCTAAGCATTGTTTGGTGCCTTTGGATCATTCCTTGGATGAGCCCTGAGAGGAAGTACTACTCATCGGTCTCCCTTGTTCTTCCTTCTGCTGGTGCTGCCTGGTGGTGGCAGCTGATTGCTACATTTTTGGGTTCTAGGTGCCTCCCGAGAAAGCTGCCTATGATACCTTCCATGTAAAATAAGGACCAGAGGCTCACACTGACAGGGGCCACTTCATGCCTTTACCTTTTTCATTAAATATAATGTGCACAAACATTAAAAAGTTTGAACCCCAATGAAACGTTTCACAAACGAAATTGTGCCATATCAAGTGCCAGTTTGGGTCTCCTGCCTACAGCAGACTTATTCCTGTTGATAGGATAGAATAACAATTTTAAAATAGGGGTCGGGATGAACATACTGGACAAAGCGCTCTGAACTAATAAAATGGAAACATTGTTTAGTATGTAAGCCTGCCCAGGCCGATGTGAAGGGCTTTCATAGAGGATCCAAGCCACAGTGGGAAGTCATTCAACATTGTACTCGCTTTGGTGCTTAAATGCCTATTATTACGGCTGAAATAAACTGTAGATGCACAAAAAAGACAAGGGGCCTGATTCCTACTTTCGCCCGCCAAGCGGGAACCGCCAGAAGACCGCACCGCGGTCTAAAGACCGCGGCGGTCATTCTGAGTTTCCCACTGGGCTGGCGGGCGACCGCCAGAAGGCCGCCCGCCTGCCCAGCAGGAAACCCCCTTCCACGAGGATGCTGGCTCCGAATGGAGCCGGCGGAGTGGAAGGGGTGCGACGGGTGCAGTTGCACCCGTCGCGATTTTCAGTGTCTGCCAAGCAGACACTGAAAATCAATGTGGGGCCCTGTTAGGGGGCCCCTGCAGTGCCCATGCCAGTGGCATGGGCACTGCAGGGGCCCCCAGGGGCCCCACGACACCTGTTACCGCCATCCTGTTCCTGGCGGTGAAAACCGCCAGGAACAGAATGGCGGTAAGGGGGTCGGAATCCCCATGGCGGCGCTGCAAGCAGCGACGCTATGGAGGATTCCCTGGGGCAGAGGGAAACCGGCGGGACACCGCCGGTTTCCCGTTTCTGACCGCGGCTGTACCGCCGTGGTCAGAATGCCCACGGAAGCACCGCCAGCCTGTTGGCGGTGCTTTCTCCGTCACCTAACCGCCAGGGTAGGAATGACCCCCAAAGACATGCCACAATACTTTCTCTAACTAGGGCTGGATTATGCCCCCTAAAAGACAGTGGGTTCTCCATAGCGGATGCCCTCTTTCCTGATTCTGAGTTGATCAGGTGCGGACTCACACCCAAAACTGAACTACTTTTTCACACATAAATTCTTACTGCTCCAAGTGCAAGTCATGTTTGCAATCAGGGTAACACACGGAGAAAAAGCCTGAATTCCTGGACTTTTTATTTAAGGCAGCATGCCCCAGACCATGCACCACACCCCAGAACATGCAAGTAATCAGAACCATAGTGCATCACAGATGCAGTTGTTGACTCTTTTCACATGGTAGGATTGCAAAGGTATGCGCTGTCCCTTGCATGAGTAACTTCAGGGAATCTTTGTCTATCTTGCTAGTTGTGAAAATGTGCTACTTGCCTCAGCCTCACCATGCCCTTGTTTTTTCTCTGTTGCTAGGCCCACTGTAGAGCTATGGCCTATCCTAAAGAGCTGAGGGGCACAGCAAAGGTCATCCTGACAGACACTCTATTTTCAGTTCAAGAAGCCAGGAGCTAGACATGAACTAAATGCACAGTCTCCTGGCTGCCTGAACTGATCTTTCCTGGGCTGAAGAATTCACAGCTCCTGTAGGTGTGACCGCTTTAGCCTGGCAAAGCACCTCAAGGCTCTCCCCCCTTGTGATGAGGAAGAGCATCACTGATTGCCTCGGACCTGGGAGCTTCATTTCTAAGCCTAGAAGTGCCCAGGGCCAAGTGTCAATTACTGGCACCTCATCACAGAGTTTGGTGAGGTCAGCAGTCTCATTGACCTCATCCCACTCTGTGACGAGTGAGGGACTGCAGCAGCCCAGCTCTCCTGGAAGCTCTGAGACAGAGTGCTGTATGTACAGGTAAGTATGATTTCATTTTTAATGTTTGGTGCGTGCGTTTGTGTGTTTGCATGAATATTTGGGAGTGAATGTTGTGAATGGATGAGTGTATGCATGAGCGTGAGTGGGTGTTTATGTGTGCGTTTGTGCCCCGACCGCCTCCCTTGTTGAAAGTACAGGCCAGCACTGCCACTGCTCCAGTTTTTCTAGCACCTTTTTCATATTCAAAAGTCAAGCCGAAAGACCAATCTGTTGTTCATTTTCATTGTAAATTGGGAACGTTGCCAGATTTTCCTTACGATTGATTAAAGTCATTTGAAGCATTACATTCCTTACAAAGGGATTGTTTGGCACAATACCACTACAAAAGCATTAAATGATGATTTCATGTATGCAAGAACATGCAGCTAATCAGCGGGATGCAAGAGGTGCTAGGAAAAATGAGCCCCACTATGTCAGGAAGCAATGTAAGATTTATGCAGCCTGACACCTATATGGAAACACCTTAATTTAATGTTAAAATTAAACTTCGGATTTCCAGAATTGATTTGCATCTAAAAAAATCAAATTATCCTTATCCCATCAAAAGTATTATCGGTTCAGCAATGTGAATGGATAACACTGTCTTAAATAATTCACCCTATATTGATTGTTTCGTTGACAACTAGCATTCGTAGCATTCGGAGACAACATCAACAATTCCAGTCTCTGGCGACTGTAAATGTCCGGATACTTTATAATATGTAATGCCATGTTCTGTTATATTTATTTATGTTATTTTGTCATATTCAAAGAGCAGAGGGTATGTGAAGATGTTGGGACTGCCAGCTGGAGGTCATTTCCCAGTTTCTTATGCATCTAATATGGGAACCTGCCAGTCGCCTGAAGAATACAGATAGTCTGGCGTTCCTGCACTCTGTCATCTTTAAGCTGTGTTGTTTGCACTAAATATGGTGTGAAATGCCTGTTTTGCATTTCTCATAATTTTACCCAAATTTCACGAGTAAACAAAAGTAAGTTAAATTAATTTCGAACATTGCTATAGATGTTGCCTGATCTGCGCTATTGAATGTTTCTGTTTTCTGTGTCCTGCTGTTGGAGGCAGCATGATAGGAGACAGCCGAAAGTACGTGCCGTGTTGAATGAATTTGGGATGTACCTGCTTACACTAAAAGAGTATAATTTTTATATGCCAGGCTTAGTGATGCAGATCGTGACTAAGCAGAATCTACACAACCTTGAAAAGGCTGGAAAATTGTAGACTACTCCATATTCGCATCAATTGAGCGAGATAACAACTGAAACAACTGAAACTACATTCCCGGTTGGGGACACAAATAAAAGTCAAACCAAGGTAATCTTTAAAAAAGCCCAGGCTTTGACTAGTCCATCTGGGCCTGTTAGCCTGCCTTGGCCTATCTATTTTGTGTAAAAATAGTAAGCATTCAGCCTTGCTTAAGGTCGATTAACCTTTTGACTCGTTTAAATTAATATTGTAAGGCGTTGTAATGCACATCAAAAAATAAACTGTTCAACAACAATAGAGAGTCAGTAAAGGGCGCACCATGACTAATTTGGCCACCAATGACCTCACCTTTGGTATCAATTAAAAGGTTTATTCCCCTAATTAACAACGCTAAAGTCACGAAAATTAGTCTCAACATCAAACGATAAAGATGAAGATACATCACAGGCTGGCCATTTCTCCTAAAGTATCTTAACTTGAATAAAGCAACAAGTCTCTACAGCAAAAACTCTCATTAATAGCAGCAATATTTGAGAAAGAGATACATAATACATTTGTTCAGCAAGCAAAATTAACATCAGTTCTTTGGCATAATGAAACACCTCGCTAACCTCAGATTGGCATTAGCATGTTGGGCTTCATGCAAAAGTTTTAGTGACATCAATTTGGAAACCATCTAGCTATAGCTCTATCAAAACAATCAGCAGTATTAAAACAGTCATAGTTGGTACCTGAAAAACAAAAGACAAATAACAATACACAGATTAAACATAGTTACCTATCCCTAAGGAAAGTCAGCAGAGAAGCTACAGGTTCATCAGTGGGACTGCAGTGTCAGCTTTAGGTTAGGGCTGGGTAGGGGGAAGGTTTAGGATTTGGACTTTAAGATCTCTAAACCACCAGAGCATTAGTTCAGCATTGAAACAGGCATAAGAAAATAGCAAGACTTCAGTAGATTGATTAGTAAAACATGAAATGTCAAACTGACAAATCACCATGAAAGGCTCAAGAACAAAGTGTGCTCAGAACGAAGGATGACAGAGTGACCTACAGCTCTCTGTGAGCTGTTCATTTAATTAAAATACAATCGTAATTTCTATTGGTCAAAAGCATCGGGTGGAGAAAGAACATCCAATCATAAAAACATTGATATCGGAAATATATTTGAAAGGACTCAATATTAGTTTGTAAGACGTTGATCTGATGCGTCTTCATTTACGTAATTCAAAGCTATACTAATTGTAGCTTCTTAGATTTGCTTCCGACTGGAGTCAGTGGAGCCTTTTCTTTAACCATTCCAAATATGCTGCTACGGGACAATAGTTACATAGATGGGGAAACATTTTCGTATCAGCTCTTTTTCTCGAGAGAAATACATTTCATTAATACATGCACAAAATAAACTCAGGACTTCAACATAAGAAGTTTGTTAAATAACGGATGTGTCAAGATCTAAATGTTTCTTTTGTGGGTACATTTGTTAGATAAGCAGTCACTGTAAACTGCTTGAGGTCCAGCAGAAAACAAGAAATTATCAAATTAATTTGATCATTTAATTCATCATTTAAAATGACCGTACGACCCGTATAGCATTTGTACATTATTTTCAAAGCATAAGTGCATGTTTTCACACTTGATGGCGGCCAATCAGAAAACCACGATTTTAAGTAATTAGACATTTTCATGTTAATCCATTTTATATGATTTAAGCAAGTGCTAAAAATTATAAGTACTGAATTTCCGTTCTTAGAGGCCCACAGAGGGCAATTTTGAGCAGGGAGTCATCCCTGAAATCCATAATTCCTCTCATTCTTCTGAACGCGCTAAAAACTGACGATTTTAAAGTAGTGTGAGCCCTTGTTAAGCCATGCCAACTGCCTTTGGCAGCCAGGCTTTCTGCACAGTACATGGTGAGACAAGAAAAAAGAGGCAGGTTTCTACTCTGAAAAATAAGAGCCCATGGCCCCCTCTCAAGTCACCCAATTGTCACTCACTTGTCCTACAAGTTCAAACATTTATTTTGTTCCCAGACGATTTTCCAATGTCAGGTGCACGTGAATTGGCATCATCCTTCCTTCCTTATCTTGGAGCCTCAGAACAAAAAGGGAAGAGATGTGAGCACTAAATGAAAGCAGGAGTCACTAATGCTTCATCTATGGAAAGATAAACTGTTCTGTGCTCTTCTCAAATGAAGCAAGAACAAAAGGAATTCAGTTTCTTTTATCAAATATATGTTTTTCAATTCAAGGATCTGGCCAGTGATTTCAGTAGCTATCAGATTATCTTTCCTGCATCCGGTTCAGCGACAGCATCAATGATGAGGAATTTGGGCCAGATTTACTAAAAAGTGGTGCAGCGCGGTGCTGCGTCAAAATTGGCAGCGCCGCACTGTGTTACTTTAGAAACACAGTGATGCGCCGTATTTACTAGAGTACGATGCCCCCCTTGTTTCCCCCTGTGCTGGTGCTAAATTGAGCAGCCTAGTGCCAATGCAGGCATCCTTGTACCATTGTGCAAGGATGTCTGCGTTGAGGGTTTTGATTGCTTATGTGTGGGAATGTTCCCCTTCCTGCACATTAACAATCACTAATGGTGATTTGACACTTCTGTGTGTGCTGCAGAATGCAGAAGTGCAAAACGTCATTTTGAAATGATTGTTTATGTGCAGGAACAGACACCTTCCTGAACATAAGCAATAATTTCTGGAATTTTGCTCTTTCTGTGCATGCTGCAGAATGCAGCACACGTAGCGAAAGCAAAAATCGAAGATGTATAAAAGTATTCCTCTTCGTTGTGCATTGCTAATGCTACCCCTGGGGTGGTGTTAGATTTTGGCACTGTCTCAGGTTTATGAAAACTTGTAAATCTGAGGCAGCGTTAAAATGCAATGGGTGTTGCTGTGGCATGCTCACCGCAACACCCATTGTATGCCCCTTCCACGGAAAGGTCTGCGTGTGAAGGGGCTGTATTTACAAGATGGTTTTAAGCCGCAAAAATTGTAAATAGTCGCTAGGCATTGAGCCATCAGAGCATCACAAAAAGTGACACTCTGGTCGTGCTAGGGGCTCTTAAATATGCCCTTTGGTGCCTTCGGATGGCATTGCAATTCACAATTTCCTCAGGGTTGATAAACCAGATAAGGCATTGCCCTACCTCCACATCTTGAGTAGGTAACTGTGCATTGGAATTCAGGGCTTTAAGGGAGAATTCTTTTGATTGTCCTACCAAGATGATATTACCAAATCCTTATATAGATAATTTAAGCTAGTATAGATTAGTGTACTTGTGGAAATGTCTACATTTTACTTTCTGTTGTTCAGCGCTAAGATAACTTTACTGAAGTAAAGAGGGTTTTCTAAGATAGCCTATTATGCCTGTAGGAAGGAAGCTTTATCTTCGGAGAGGATCCTTATGCCATCACTGACACTTTCATATCCCTTTCATCTGCCTGCACCTATCCGAAGAAAATTACTCAGATTTTTTAGACAATATGTACTTTCTCATATACTGTTTGTACTTACACATATACGATTTATGGTGTCCTTGAAAAATGTCTTTGTTTTAGCTACTACGATCTGACAAGGCCATTCTAATCGGGATGTTAACTTTATTTCTCCACCAAAATCGAAACTTTTAACATGGGCATGTTGGGCATGTGAACCACCAACCTAAGTTCCAACCTGCCTTTTTAGGGTCGAGCCTGCGTTGCATGTGCTCGCGCATGCGTATCGCAGCGAGACTCTTTAGTTATTAGACATCACGTCAGTGTTTTTTATTGGTTTGTGGGCTTGACTATTAAAATCCGCTTGCTTTCATTAGTCGAAGGCATGCACATGTCATGCCTTTTCCGGTGGCTAGCCCTCCTCGAGCGCATTGACCAAGTACAGAAAACATGCGAGGCTCGCGGTTTTCTGTCCGGCTCGTGGACTACTTTTTTCTCTATTTTACTAGCGCGATTTCACGTTTGCAGAAGTTGAGCGCTTTACACAGTTAATTGCACTTTTTCTGTTACGTACATAAATACACTTTTGCCAATAGGTGAAGAGTCGGGTTAGGAGTCTACAACGCTATCAGCTCTAACATGAGCAAACGCGAGACCTGTTGCATTGCAAATGCTTGTTTTATAATGGCCTGTGGAAGAAACCCCCTGTTTTATGATTGTAAACAAACGGAGCACTTCCACAGCTACTGCAATGGTATTCCAAAGCACAGCCAGGTGTCTCTACTGGCAACCCTTCTACATTCATGATAACAGCCCACCGTCATCATCAAAAGGTGTATTGTATAAATCAACAGTACCATGTACTGTTCCAGGTACAATTTATCCCCTCAATTCACCTTGGTTTTCGAAAGCAGGTCTCGACCAGAACACACAGTAACCTCGTTTTCATGATGCATCTGCTGCAATTAAAGTGTTTGCTATGGAGTGCTCAGCTTCTGTTTCGAGTAAAGTGGTCGCCAAAACAAACGTGAAACAAATAGTGGGTGGCTAACTGATCCTTCAATAAAGCATCGCCTTTTGTATATTGTTTATAAAGTTGATATATTACAAACAAATTGTGCTACACTAATAGAAGAAAGAAAAAAATCCAAACAACAAAGACATTTTCAATGGCATGTCTGAGTAGTGACCAAGTTCCCGTTACTAATCTATTTTACTCAAAGTACTGTTCTTCTTTGACACAGGCGTGCCCTCACTAGCCTGTCTTCCCTTTATGTAATGGGGCCTCACTCACTTTCCCACAGCATAAGCACAAGAACAAGGCTCAACCTATCAAATATCAAGCACCAACAGGAAATGTCCTAAACAACGTGGCCTAAGCCACACTGACATTTACCACGCAAGTGAAACAATGCTTGCCTAAACCACGACTGCCTTTTTCTATGCCTTAACCACGCATGTGACTAAACCACGCATATGCATGGTTAAGGTAGAGAAAAGGCAGAGAGAGGTCTAGTGGCGCAGAGATAAGAGCAGGAAGGATCGTGAGAGGACGCATTGAGGTTAGTGGGGTGGGGTTAGTTTTTAGTGGTGGGTTGGATTTGGGGCATGTAATGGGTGGGGGGTCGGGGTAGGTTTTTTTTTAGGGGTGGGAGTCGGAGTAGTTTATTTTTTAGGGCTTAGAAAGAGCATGGTCGGGTAGTTTATTTTTTAGTGTTGAGGTGTGGGGTCGGGGTAGTTTATTTTTTCTAGGCTGGGGAAGGTTTAAGGGAGGACGGGAGAAGGGCGGAGAGCAGAGGAGGAAGGATAGGGAGAGGATGCGGTGAGGTAAGTGGGGCTTGGGCAGGGTTTGGGGGTAGTTTTCAGCAGTGGGGTGTATTTAGGGCTTGGAGTGGGTGGGGTTTGGGTAGTTTATTTTTTAAAGAGCAGGGTGGGGGGTCAGAGAAGTTTATTTTTTAGGGCTTAGGTTGGGTGGGGGGTCAGGGTAGTTTAGTTCTTAGGGGTGGAGAAGGTTTCAGGGCTCAGGGCAGGTGGGGGTGACAGGGTAGTTTATTTTTAGGGGCAGGGGAAGGTTTAAGGAATGGTGGGAGAAGGGCGGAGAGGAGAGGAGGAAGGATTGCAAGAGGATGCCATGAGGTAAGTGGAGCTGGGGCAGGATTTGGGGTAGTTGTTAGTGCTGGGAGTGGATTTAGAGCTTAGGGCGGGTGTGGGGGTCAGGGTACGTTTTTTTTAGAGGCAGTGGTGAGGGGGGTCGGGGTAGTTTATTTTTTAGGGCTTAGGGTGGGTGGGGGTAGTTTAGTTATTAGGGTTGGGGTAAGGTTTTAGGGCTCAGGGCGGGTGATGGTGTTGGGGAAGATTATTTTTTAGGGGCAGAGTGGGGAGTTGGAGTAGTTTATTTTTTAGGGCTTAGGGTGGTTGGGGGGTCAGGGTAGTTTAGTTATTAGGGGTGGGGAAGGTTTTAGAGCTAAGGGCGGTTGTTTTTTTTGGAATAGTTCAGTTTTTTATGAAAACAGGTGCCAGGGTTTTGGGGGGGAGGCTTTTAGGGGTGGGTGTAGTTTTAGGCCTCAGTGCAGATGGTGGGGTTGTGGTTTAGTTTTTAGGTTAATGGGGGAATTGTATAAAACAACCACGCATGCCGTTTCCACATATCCCTTGACTAAACATACTTTTACAATGAAATTAATTGTGAAAGCATTTGTGGTAAAGGCATGCATAGAAGAGACGCATTCGTGGTTCCGACCGCATTGTTAAGGCATTAGTGGTTCCGGCATGCATGGTTGTGTCATGCAACTAGCACCAACCAACCTAGAATTCTTGTAAAAGCATCTCAGAAGAGGCATCGGGAAGGGAGGCAGAGTGAGAATGAGGGCTAGGATGAGGATGACTAGGATGTAAAATAATGAAGGTTAATTTTTGCTACTAGTGTGTGGGAACGAAATCCAACTGATTCCAGAACTTGCCGATAGTGACCTGCCTCGATGGGACAATATAACCCGTGGTATACTGTCGCTCAAGACAGTGAAGAGAGACTTTTAGGGAGAGTAAGAAACGTAGGTCATGTTATCCAATGTGAGATGGCTGTCAGAAAGGGAACAATGTATGGAAGTGGAGAGCATGACTTACAAACTGATGCCATCCTCTTGAAAGTTCAAGAAGAGATGGTGTTCATAGATGGAATATTTTGGTCTTCAAAGTGATGAAGTGAACCCCTAGAAAGGGCAAATAGGATAGACTTCCCCTGAATGAAGTAGCATACTCAGCCTGCTCCGACACCAGGCATTATTAATCCTGCTCCTTACTGAAAGGTGGAAGGGAGAGTTCCCAGTACCACAGACAACAGACAATATTTGAAAGATTGTTGTGTATGTTTCAATGTGAATTTTTGCCTGTAGTTGATGGTTATTGAAAAGCAATAAAAACATTTATAAAAAAATAATAATTGCACATTATATCCTTCTCTGTTTTCCTCGTCCCGGTCCTTATAGATGTACCAAGTTGTCAATTTATCTTAAACAGCAAAAGCAACAGCACACATGAATTCCAAGAAAAAGTGTAGCAGTAGGTTGAGCAGGACTACTAAACTAGTAAACTGCCCTAAAAAGAATCCACCCTGAACATGCAGTAAAAAAGACAAAGAAAAATGTGAGGCCAATCAGCATCCCAAAGACTTTACACAAAAGAACACCCCAAATGAGTACCCTGGACACTAACAATGATATACAAATTTAAGACACGAAGGCCTGAAAGAAGGGCTGCCCTAAAAGTGTCTACCAAGGTGGCTTCAGTAGCAAACCGAGCCAAAAAAGAAGGCCAAATAGCCACAATGCAAAAGGTCCAGAATGCCAGAGAGCCTTAGCTCTTAACCTGGGATTTGTGGACCCCAGAGGTCCATGAGAACTACTCAGTGGGCCTGCAATTGTGTTACAAAATTAAATAATATAAAGATTAACACATTAAAATGATTAAAGTATATACAAAAGACAGAAGCAACTCTAACAATGTGAAAACCATTTCTGTATTTGGCAGTGAACTAAGCAAAATATTTCAATATTTGAGCATTTGTTTCATGTATACTTGCTTTTGTATTTAGGTTGGTGGCTCTAGGCTTCTAATAATGAACCTGTAAGGGTCCCCACTGTCATAGAGGAGGCACAATGTGACCACTAGGACAAAAGGTATTGGCAAGAACCCTGTACTAAGAGAACAAATAACTAAAATGGCTAAGATACAACAGAAGAAAAACACCGTGACCAACAACTGAAAAAGATCATGCCCTAGCTGTGAAGAATGAGGCATATGTGACAAACAAGTAATGGTGAAATAAGAAGGATGGTAGAGGGCAGCCAGACAGACAAGCACTAAAGGGGCCTCTCCAGTGGAAGAGCCACCATGGATTACTCATGACAAGACATGGAGAGCCAAAAGCATGACCCAAGACACAGAAAACAGATCCCTGTCAAGATGCACTCACTTGAGCATCCAGGTTCTGCGGGAGCAAAGATTATTCACCCCAAACTGTATGCAATTGTTAGAACTGACAGTCTGAGGGTGGTCTTACCCTAGCTTTTTGCCTGTCTCCCTCCATTTTTCTGACCTCATTTTTGCTGATTTCTGCTGACCATTGATAAAGTGCTTCAGCTCTCTCCTCTAAACACGGTAACATTCACTCAAACCCAATTGGCATATTTAATTTACCTGTAAATCCCTAGTAAAGTGCACTAGATGTGCCTATGGCCTGTAAATTAAATGCTATGAGTGGGCCTGCAGCACTGATTTTGCCATCCAGTTAAGAAACCCCTTAACCATGAGTCAGATCTTCCAATGCTACACCTGTGTGTGCATTTTCACTGCCACTTGGCATTTAAAACTGCTTGCCAAGCCTTACATTCTTCACTTTTCTTCTGTATAACTTACCCCTAAGGTAGGCCCTGTTTAACCCATAAGGCAGAGTGCAATGCACATAAAAGGCAGGACATGCACTTATAAGTTTTACATGTCCTGGTAGTGAAAACCCCCCAAAGTTGTTTTTCACTACTGTGAAGCCTGCTTCTCTCATATGCCAGCAATAGATTCCCTTATATGCTTTTAAGTGGTAATTTATGATCTGAGAAGAATAGACTTGTCATATTTGGTATGGTTGGAGTGGTAGTAAGAAATCCTACTTACTGGTGAAGTTGGAGTTTACATTGCTATTTCAGAAGTGCCACTTTTAGAAAGTAAGCATTTCCCTTCAGTTACTGCCGTCTGTGCCTTACAGCTTGTCTCCAATCCACTTCTGGTCTGTGCTGGTCGACAGCTCCCCTTGTGCATTCCACCCAGACAGCCATAAACACAGGACACTCATCTGCATCTACATTCATCTGCATACAGATGGATTTCCCTGGGCAGGATGGGTGAAGGGAAATTCTCTTACACTTCAAAGCCCAGTTGCCTTCCCTCACACATAGGACTGATAACCCCTCACAGGGCTCCTTGGAGACAGGGATGGGTTGAAAGGGAAACGTGTGCCCCTCAAAACCCCTGTTTGAAGTTTCCTCCACTTCAAAGTCACTTTTGGGTGTATATATATATATACAGTGTCTGTGACCCCACACAATCAGACACCTCTAGACCTACAACTGGACTCACCAGGACTGCTTTGCTGGAAGGGCTGTTGGAATTCTTGTTGCCCTGGTGCTTCCAGAACCCTGACTCTGCTGGAAGGACTCTGTCTTCCTCCTCAAGTGCTCTCCTGGTGCTTGGATTGAGTTTGCCTGCTGTTCTGAGGTCTCAGGTCTCTCAAAGACTTCATAAAAGAAAACACAATCGATGCAAATCCTGAAAAATTGGGCACATGACCTTCCGGATCGATGCAGCATCTGCCTTATGGCTAAACAATCACTGCATTGCCTGCCAGATCGACGTAGCCCCTGTTGCCTCTGCTCAACACATTCTGTTTTTTCCACACAACATCCATGGGCATCAAAATATCTCCAAATCACAGTGAGGAACCAAGGCTGGGCTCCTGGAAACTAATGCATCACCTTACTTTTCAATGCATCTCCTCCTCTGTGGCCCTTCTACGTTATTATTTTTTATGCATCCCAGTTACTGTGTGTTACAAGGATGCAACCACTAATTCTCAAGGAATGAGACTCATTTAAACCTTTAAAAAGTAATGCCTTGACTTGTGCATATTGGATTTTTGTTGTTTTTGTTGTTTTGGTCTTATTTCATTCAAGTACATTTTATCTGGTTTCCTAAACTGGTGTGGAGCACTTTTTGTGGAGTTTTCACTGTGTTACTATATGAGTTATTGCACAAATACTTTACACATTGCCTTCTAAGTTAAACCAAGCTACCACAGGGGAGCACGGGATAATTTGAGTTGTGTTGTGACCTTACCCTGACCAGGATTGTGGTCCTTACTTGTACAGGATGCATACCTCTGCCAACTAGAAACCGAATTTCTAGCAGGGATCAACCCTCAACACCAAAATAATACAACATGTGTTGAGGTTTCTCCTCACGGGGAAAGCGGATGGGGTAAACAAAGAAAGAATCAAGAGATTCTCCTGCAGTCAAATGGCAGCTAGTGTGATCTGTGTGTGGTGAGTATGTGGTGTGGCACCTCACTGGACTTCCATAGCAATCTTGAACCTAACTTGGAGACACACAAGAAAGAAAAGAGACATATTGTGCATACAAGAGACCCAGAAGCATGTAGTGCTCACACCAACATCACCTGTGTTTTACCCTCTGAACACTCACTCTAGCATCTGAACTCTTAGATCAGAGATTGTCAAACTGCTCAAGTTATAGTGCTGTCCATTGCTTTCACAAAGTACTGCATTTTTACAGTGACTATGAAGGTTGAATAACAAATCCTTTTCTTTGTTTGCAAAGAGGGTTCCTGCAGTATTCTCATGATTCCCAATGGAGTACAGGATACTTCTTGAACATAATAAAATGATGGATGCGAATTCCTCAGATTCTAAATGTCCCAGAGTTAAAAGTCTTGATGGTTCAGTGTATTGACCTGAGGATGCACATATGTAGATAGTCTCCTTCAACTGGGTCAAGCAGGTGACTGATTTCTGTAATGCAGTATCTTTTTTTTCATTTTAGATGCTCGTGGACAAATCGTGATGAAACGGGTAGTGAAGGCTCGAACTCTGCGATTGGAACGCCTGAGTAGACAGGTACTTGGGAAAATAGGCGAGTGGGAAACTGGTGCAGGATGCTTGAAGGAATCTCTGAGAAGAGAAGATAATAGGAGTGGGATACGGGGAACTGAATGCGGGCATGGAACAGGAATCAGAACCAAGTGGGATATGGGTAATTCAGTGTGGGCAAGTGGGAGGAATCGGATGCAGCAAGATACAGGAAACTGAAAGCGGGCAGGGAAGGGGAAATTGGATGCAAGCAGGATATGAGAAACTGAAAGCGGGCGGGGAACAGGAATCAAATGCAAGTGGAAACAGGAAACTGAAAGCGGGCAGGGAACAGGAATCAGATGCTAACAGGATGTGGGAAACTGAATGCGAGTGGGATTATGCTAAAAAGAAGTCAGTAAGCCAAGTAGAGGTTAATGATCGGGCACGGTATAACTAATGGCACACCCCTAGGATGGCCGCCACTACTCACACCCGCTTGAGATCTTGCAGGATATTGAGCCTGAGTCTCTGTGCAAAACTGTGTCAGAGCAAAAGGAGGGCAACAAAAACAAACCACGAGGAGTACCTGGAGGAGACACTCCATAAAGGGAGAGAATGCATGAAGGAAGTGGAATCAACCTCATGAGTAGCGCGATTCCTAACAGTTCCTGGGATAAACTAGAACAGTCAAGTTCCAATCAGACAAACAGCTGGTTACGGAGAAGACCCTTAGACGTGGCTCCAAAAGACACTGGAGTAAGGGGAAGGAATGTAAGAGCAAACATCACATACAGGGCAGCAGGTGGCACAAAAACTACAAATGCAAGGGTGTGGTCAGAATCAGGGGCACAACTAGAGTCAGAGTTAGGAGGGGCTTCCACTTTGATCAATGGCAGCATAGCCAATTTCAGAACCTGGGTCACAGTGACTAGCTGAGGTTCCCTTTACTGTTGTGGTATACTACATACTCAGGACAGCAGTATAGCACACAGAACATTAAAGCTGTATTCAGTGGTATGATAAGGTAACGCTGAATTCCAGCTAACATTGCATATTCATGCTTTTGATATATTTTGCAAGTACCAAAACCTGAATGCAACTCATATTTGTAAAGATGTTGGTGCTAAAAGCACCTGATGAAGCACAGAAACTGAATATAAAGTATGACTATCCATGGTGTATCTACTGCACAAAAATTAGAGTTGTCCAGTGGTATCAGCTGCTTCAGCTGTCAGGACATTTGCAAACCCTGGCAGTGTGTTTGGGATTGTTTCCTTTCAGGATCATCAAGGCAGTTCTAATAGAAACTAAACATGGCTCTAAAAGTCCTGCACTGGGCAATCAAAAGGAGGAATGAGAGGCTCAGGGTGGGTCAAAAGATCCACCATGTCTTGACATCCACATTCAAAGAGTATTTAATGTCAGCTCTACTTTGGTACTTTAGTTGTTTGAGGTCCATGACTGCACAAAACCGACAACCAATCATGCATCACCTATTCGAACATTAGTAGCAGAAAAGTAATACATATTAATGGTTTCTGAAAGTAGTAACAGTGCAAGAAGAGGAAATGCTATAGCCTTATGTCTGTATAATTTCTACACAATATTTTTACACATGGTATGGTGTATATAATTGATTGAAATCCCCGAGTAGGAGCAAAAGAATTATAAAATATGACTCCTGCAGTAATGCTCAGTGAAAGCATAACAATGTACTTCTAGAAACAAGGGTAGTCTGGCTTCTTACAGCTGTGATGCAGTTAAATAAGATATGTTGAGAAAAATGTTTTGGATAAACAGGAGTAATTTGCACAGCCCCTCTTGAGAATGTAAATTGCTTCTTTCTACCTTTTAAACACTGTTAAAGTGTCAATCCTCAAAACTAATGTCCTGTGGCCTCGCGGGTCAGATGTCCCTTCAACACTTTTTCAGCACAGGGCACACAGTAAAATGAAACTATTAGTAGGAGACTCATGAGAGGTCAGACTTTAGGTATTGTGAAGCAGCTGGACACTCTCTTGTTTCAATGGGACTCTATCTGACCTACCTTAAAATCTTGGTAAAATTTACAAAGCTTTTTCGGCATTTGATTCATCTTACTGTCAATCCACATCCCAGCAACATCCTTCACTAATCTCTCCTGCAACTGATTATTTCTAGTTTTCTGTACTGCATAGCGGTTGGTCAGCTGCTTAAAGCTGGTTAACCAAGAAAGCACTGCTGTCTCTCTGATAAGAGACCAATATTTTAGAGAATACCATCTTCGTATACAAGCTTCATTCTCTTTGCCTCATGTTCTTCTTTTCTCTCCCCTTATTTTCTCTTGACCACCCCCTCTGTGCTTTGAGGTGATTAAATGATGGCTTAAAAAGCTAGACAGAAAAGTAAAATATCATCTTGGGACAATCAGAAACAAATAAGTAAAATAACATGTTGTTTCTTCTTTTGAAGCACCTTCTCTCTCTCTCTCTCTCTCTCTGTCTCTCTCTCTCTCTCTCTATCTCTCTCTCTCTCCCTGGGTGTCTTTCTTATGGTCTTACACTTTCTCTAGGTTTTTGCCACTTTCCTCGGATCTCTCTTTTACAATTTTTTGTCTCTCTCTCGCACTCTCACACTCTCTCTTGTTCTCTCCCTCACCCCCTCATCTTTCTCTGAGTTCCTTCTCTGCTTGTCATTCTGCAACCACTTAGCATTTCCTCTCCCCCTTTTTCATTCTCCCCTTCTCCACTGGCATACTAAGTTTTCCTTCTTTAAATCCACCAAAGAGTCTTTCCTCCCCCACTTCTTCTTAGCCATTCTCATCCCATCACTATCTGCATCCTTACCAACTTGATGACTACTCCTTCCTCCACCACAGTCCCATGTACTCACCTCCCTTCTTGCTTTCCTCCACCCCTCTTCTTTGCCCACAAATAATTATGCTGTCTTCATCAATTCTCCTTCAGGCTTCCACCAAAGTCGCCTACTATGCCTATTACAAAACAACCTGGGAGAAGGTTTCTCTCAGGTGAGCAGTAAATGCCATTTGCATCAAACATACGTCCCACAAAAACAGAATTTTGGACAACCAAGCTAGCATTGATGCATGCTGTCAGATGGTTACCATGTCCCCTGCTAGAAACTTGGTCTAAACATAAAGGCATTAGTACAACCACAATATTATGTGGCACATTACCCCGCTGCACTCTCCGAACATGAAATGCAATTTCAAGTGTAGCAACAGTGTTGTACTTTCCAAAACACAATAAACAAGCACAGCAAATACCATTCATGCAAGTTATTCTCCCAGACAAAACATGTACATCATTGGCAACAGCAATACATGCTCACTTCACAGACAGAACAAGTACAGCATGGGCAGCAGAAAGATGAGGCTAGAGGCCTCCTGACATCAACAGTATATGAAGGCTGATGTGAGGGGCAGGGCTTTGCTATGGGAATCATCCCGGTGTTAAAGTCAGTGGTTGAAGACATGGTAAATGCAGAAGTCTGCTTTGAGGTCCCCAGCAATATATGCAGAAGGGGAGAGCAGGGGTAGATGCCAGCTCAAATTGTTGGCTCACTGGAATCCTGCTGACACCTCTGTCATTGCCCAGAACTTCTCTGTCTTCCCTCGGTACTAATCTCCAAATCACTCAGCTCATTACATTTGTTTATTCTGGTCCGTGGGACACCATCAGTCAGCTTGGAGGTGTGGTGGTAAATTCCATTACATGAAAACAAAGGAAGACCATCAGATGGCAGATAGTCAAGGTGGTAAAGACAGTCAGGGTGTGAAGGTTACAGGGCCTACAAAAACAACAAGTTAGGAGCTAAAACACCCAGTCCATAGCATATGGTAAATACTCTACAATCAGCACACACATCTCACTGTGTGTCGGGAGTGGAACAAAGACCAAAACATTTGAAGGTCAGGATGTCACAAATAGTCCCAAATACACTGGGAAGGCCAGGGTACAAACTCCAGCAAAATCCATGGAACACTTGTATGTCATTTAACAAATATGTAATGTTGTGTTCTACATAGTGATTGCTACAGTAGATATTGCCAAAAGCAGAAAATTGTTGTGTGGAATTTTTGAACTAATCTCAACAATTGGCAATTACTCAGGCCCACATTCCACACATTATTTTTTGCCCGCCATACTATACACAGGCAGAAACTAGCAAATTAGCCTTGGCCCTGCTCCAGTAGATGTAGGTCAGCTCAGACTGAAATGCCTGGACCCCTCTGAACAAGACCACATGCGACCTAAACCAGTTTTGGCCCATTCGACTTGGTCAATAGGGTGCTTAAGTCTTATAAAATGGTGAGCATGAGACCTACGTCTGGGCTCTTAGAGCGTGGCACTGAAGAAAGCAAAACAACAATGGGTGTAAAGTGTAAATTAATTTCTGCCACTGGTAACTGCAAGAGGTTGCATTTCAGTCGATCATTTTTTGCCCACCATGCCACCTCTGACAGGACCCAGCCATATGCAAATCAGCCTTGGCCGTGCTGCAAATGTTGTATCACTGTAAATAACGTGTTCCATCCTTTGCTCAGGGGTATCAATTGTATCAGCCTTGAAAAGTTGAAAGGTTGGACATCCCTGCATGAACTTAAAATGTCCTCAAGTTGTGCTTTGGTGTCTGTAGATGGCACAAAAATGGCACATATAACTATCTCCATACACGCAGCTCCAATATTGGCAAGTAAGCAGGAGTTTAGATGGAAGGTTCTTTCGTTTTTTTTCTGTCAAAACATAATGCTACTTTGTGCATTTTACACTGGCTTCACAGCATAAAGAAATAAACAAATATCTATTATAATGCATGTTGTAATTCGATACACTGGACTAATTTAATTTCAAAGGCAAAATTCTTCTGACATAGCTGTGCCTTTTAACCTATGTGATGAGTATTTATTGTGGGGCACATGTTGAAGTGAAAGTATTGCTGGATGCTACTTACATGTTGGTGAGTGTGGGATGTTACAATGGCATTTTTGACCCGAAGTCCACATGCCACATTGTATAGGGTAGATCACTGCTTTTTGTTATGGTAGTGAAAAAAATCACATTATATAACAGGAGACTGGAAGGCAGCAGCGATTATGGAAACAATAAAACATCTAGGGCCTGATGTACCAAACCTTTTGCACGTCGCAAACAGCGAGTTTCGCTGTTTGCGACGTGCATAAGCACATTGCGATGACAAATCACCATTTTGCGAGTCGGTAACCTGGTTACCAACTCGCAAAACGGGACTGCGAGTCGCAATTAGGAAGGGGTGTTACCCCTTCCTAATTGCGAGTCGCAGCGAGATGCTGTATTGCTTTGTGACCGCAAATGCAGTCACAAAGCAATCGCAGTTACCACCACTGTCACACTGGTTGTAACCTATTCGCAAAAGTGAAGGGGTCCCCATGGGACCCCTTCCCCTTTGTGAATGGCATGGAAAAAAACATTTCAGAACAGGCAGTGGTCCTATGGACCATTGCCTGCTCTGAAAAAATTAAACAAAAATGTTTCATTTTTTCGTTTTATAATGCATCTCGTTTTCCTTTAAGGAAAACGGGCTGCATTACAAAAAAAAAAAAAACTTCTTTATTTAAAAGCAGTCACAGACATGGTGGTCTGCTGTCACCAGCAGGCCACCATCCCTGTGAGTGCTGCCACTCGCAAGGGGGTCGCAAATTGCAACCCACCTCATTAATATTAATTAGGTGGGCCTTGCAAGTCGCAGATGGTGTCAGGGACACCATCCTACATTCTGGATTGAGACTCGCAAAATGCAAGTCGGTCTGAATCGCAATTTGTGAGTCGCAATCCAGAATTTTACTACATCTGGCCCCTACTCTTTTATCAGGGCTTTAACTGTTTTTGCAGGGAATACTTGTAGAAGCGGCCAAAGGTCAACTCAGTAGCCTCAGCCCAGCCAGCCCACACCAGGGAACCTGAAGGAGAAGGGGGATGCTGAAGCTCTCTCAGCCCAAAGGTCGTTTTGGGCCTGGTCATAATGCCCCAGGCAGGGCATGGTCAAAATGCCCAAGGCAGAAATGCAAAAGGGCTTGACAAAATGTTGAGCTGATGGACCATGCAGGCAGCCAGAGGAGACTTGGAATTAGAGCCTCAGACTGGAAACTGAAATAGAAGACAAACCCAGAACAAAATCGTTTTCACAGCCACCAAAAGCCAAAGGAATACAATGTATTCCTGGAAAAACCCATAGAGAGCCCACAAAGTGAAATAGGAGTTTGAAAAAAAATGAAGTACTTGATATAGAAATTTAACACTCTCTGGTTATGTGACACCACCGTTCTAAGTAAGCCGTTGCTTAATCTTTAGCAGCTGTGGAACAAGTAGCAGGTAATTTCCCTGAGCAATTATTTCTCAGTTCAAACAGTACTTTACAACATTAACTTCATGATTACAACACAATAAGAAAAATCTGCTTCTAATTCTAATTTCACCAAGGTCTTCTAAAAGCCAGAATATACAGAGGACCATGAGGAAAAACAAACTCAATACACACATAAAAAGGCAGAGACACAGCACCTGCCCCAGTGTACTCAAGCATCTCAAACAGAACAGATAGTGAAGAACACCAATACACAACATCCAGTAATCCAGCTGAGTAGTTGAAAGACAATGAGTCACATAACAGCTATGTATTTGTATTTGTATTTATAAAGCACATTCCGGCCGAGGCATCAAAGCGCTCAGAAGGGGGAATTAAGGTGCCAAAGGAGAGTTAAAAAAAGGCAGATTTACACGGAAAGCGCCATGTTTCAACTAGCCTCCTAAAGGCCAGAAAATGTTGTTCCTCCGTAATAAACAAGGGTGTGAATTCCAGCATTTGGCCGCAGCCACCGTAAATGCATTGTCACCCCACTTAGCTTTATAGGTGCGGGGGACCTGAATACGGAATGCTCCCATCGAGCAGAGTTGCTGATTAGGTCTGTACCAGCATAACCAAGAAGATAAATATTTAGAACCACTTCCATATACTGCTTTATAGGTCAAGCAGAAGGTCTTAAAGGCAATGCGTTTAGCCACCAGTAGCCAATGCATTTGTTTCAAGCTACTGCTGGCCAAGGCCAAGTGAGGAAGATTTAAAATAGCGCATGCAGCAGTGTTCTGAATCAGCTGAAGCTTCTTCAGTGATGCCTTATACAGGTTAAGCAACAAAGCATTGCAATAATCCAATTTAGAAATTACCAATGCTAAGGTCAATGTAACTCTCCACTCCCTTTGTAAATAAGGGAGAATCTTCTTCAGCATTTTCAGTGTCCAAAGGCTGTTTTTAGCAATGTAATTAATGCGACTTAAATGAGAGACAGTTGTCAAAAGTAACACCCAAATTGTTTGTGGCAGTGATAGGAGCCGGGAGAGCTCCACAATCTAGCAGCCACCAGCGAGAGATCCACAATTCCTTTCCAGATCTAAAACATAAAATTTCATTTTTTTCACCATTTAATTTAAGCCAATTTAGACCCATCCATCTATTGACTTCTTGCATGCATTCATTAAAGTGGTGTACCACTTCCTCCCAGTTCTTATAGACTGGGATGATCAATTGTGTATCTTCAGCATAGGAAGTCGGCATAAAGCCAAAAGTGTGGATAAATCTGGCTAAAGGTGCAACGTACAAATTAAATAGAGTGGGCCTAAGTGATGATCCTTGAGGGACACCACAAGGTAAGTGGTAAGCAGAGGATTTAAAGTCACCACAGCTCACCGTAATCAATCTGTCTTTCAAGAAGGATTCCAGAATCTTCAAAGCAACGTCTCTAATCCCTGCTTGATATGAGCGGGATATCATAATCTGAGGAGAAATAGTATCAAATGCCGCAGATAGGTCCAAGAGGACTAATATGGCTCCTTGTCCTTCATCCAGTTTTCTGCGGATCATATCAGATGTGGAAATAAGCGCTAAAACCATGTTGAGAGGCGTCTAATCCTCCTGAGGCAGTTAAAAAGTTGGCAAGTTCCTTATTAATATGTTTCTCAAAAATCCTGGCCTGGAAAGGGAGTAGGGAGATGTGTCATAAACTGTACAAATCTTGTCTAATTCCATCTGGTTTCTTTTTCAGATTTATCACTGTAGCATCCTTCCATGATGGGGGGTAAATTCCAGAGGCAAGAACCTCACAGAAAATTGGGGCTAGGGCTGTCGAAACAAGATTCGGGCCTGTTGTAAAATAAAAAGGGGACAAGAATCAGAAGGAGAGTCTGGTTTAATTTATAGCATTAACTTTTTGATTCTCTCAGGAGGTAATGGTTGAAAGTTAGTTAATAGAGGGGGGTCAGTAGCCAAAACATTGTTAATTGTATCAAAACAACCACCCCTCTCATCAGAATGGTTGAAACTAGCATGAATTTGTAGGACTTTATTTTAAAAGTAAGTAGCCTCCTTGTTACAAAATTCTTGAGAGTTCTCCATTTATAAGGGAGGAGGGGGAGTAGTCATGGTACTAATGACCTTGAAGAGTTCTCTGGGGGCATTAGATGCCTCTTTGAGTTTTTGGGTATAATACTCAGATTTGGCTGTAATGCTCGAATCTTCGTAGTTTTTTTAAGAGCGGCTCCTAATTTGTCTTTCTCAATCGAATTAGGGTTTAGCTTCCATCGCCACTCTTGTTGGCAATATTTTCTTTGGAGCATCTTAAGATCCTTAGTGAACCAGGGATGGCTATGTTTTTTCATTTTCTGTGAATCAGAGGACTTAAGTGGGGCCAGTTGATTAATAGCAATGGTAATTCCCTGATTAAAACTGTCTACCGGTGACAGAGACAGATTTTTAGTCACTTCCTAGCCTGCGTCCAACGCAGGTACTAGCTGTTCTTTCTTGATATGATTCCAGTGTCTGACCAATTTCCCTTTACAACTAGATTGCTGGGATAGGTGAACCTCCATAAATCTGAAGGTTAGGAGAGAATGATCTGTCCAGCTAAGAGGAACATTAGTCAGTAACAACTGATCCTCAGAGCGGGCAAAGATCCCATCTAACAGATGGCCAGCTATGTGGGTGGCTGATATGACTTTCAGCTCCCAATCTAAAGCTGCCGTAAGGCTTATAAATTCTTTAATGTGAGGATTTTGGATGTCATCGAAATTAAGATTAAAGTCCCCTAATATAATGGCTTTGGTCAACATAATTAATGGTTCTAGTAAGCTTGGCCAATGAAGTAAGAAGTTTAAAAAAGGACCAGGTGGCCGATAGACTAACAATCCTTCAAAAAGTAAGGAATTATTTTGATAAATTTAAAAATACATAGCTTCACATGTCTCAGAGGAAGGGATCAATCCATTCCATTGACATGTAAGATATGACCTGCAGATAACCGCTAATCCTCCTCCTCTGCCTGTCGTTCTGTCCAATCTGTAATATGCATATCCCAGTGGTGTAGCCTCAATAAAATCAGGATTGGAATCGGTTTTTGCCCATGTTTCTGTTATAAAAAGGCAATCAAGGTTATATTGTCCAATTAAGTCTGCAATTTCCATTTTATGTTTTATTAAAGAGCGGGCGTTTATCAAGGCACATTTTAGTGAGTTCTTGGTAGAGGTCATATCCTTTATTGCCTTTTACCTGTCCTAGATGAACACATACCAAGGGCCCTAACAGCATCTAAGCTCTGGGATGCCTGAGCCGCCCAATTACACTGCTTGCAGCGCCATTCAATTGAATTATCTAAAACCATTTTATGCAGGCATGAACTTCCTGCAAATGAATGCAGAAATTGAGAGGAATAAATGAGGCGATCTGAGGCGGCCTGATAAGGGGGAAAATCCCCAGCCCCAGGAACCGGTCGGGTGCAGACGGGCTTGCCTTAGGTGAGCGTCTGCTGCGTGGCCGTATTCAGACTGAATATATTGCCACTGGGTCAAGAGAGCACAAGCTCATGTGACCTGCGACAACCAGACTGCCGATCAAAGATCAATGAAGGAAGGGCTCTAATCGGCCCTTAACTTCTGATAAAAGTTATAAAAAGTATCTATAAAATAGTAACAATTGCAAAGTTACGATAAAAATAATGCCCCAAACCAACTGAAAACGTTCCCTTTTTATAAAAAACAGTCTTTTAAAGAAAACGCAGAGCAAAACGGCACACGCACTCACCTTCCAACTGAAAACTTTCCCTTTTTATAAAAACAGTCTTTTAAAGAAAACACAGAGCACACCGTCACACATAACAAATGACCCACATGGAAAGATAATACATAGGGCTGGAAAGGACTGCATTTAAATAAACATGCCACTATGTGAGACAGCACACCCCACAAAGATTGCCAGAGCCGAGACACACAAGAAGTATTAGAACTATTCAGGTACCACAGAAAACTGGACATGGAAAGTGTCACTGCGTATATAAACACTACACATAGCCAAAACATAAACACCAGAAAGAACAGAACGAAAAGCAGGAGTCCAAGGCAACAGGGCACCAGAACTATCAATTAAATTATTTTGAGAAAATAGGCACCAGCACATCAGCTGATCCAAAACAAAAACTTGCATAGGAAGAATCCTAGCCAATGCACTATGGCAGGGGGCTAATCCCATGCAGCAGGGTGCTCCCCCCAGGAGGGGTGGGAAGGTGCATATGTGTGTGTGTGTGAGTGGACATGTATAGCCCACGATGTGAGTACCGGTTTGGTCCTCATAGCATTGGTAAAGACTGAAAGTTAAACACTATCCTTGTGAGGACCGGTGCGTTATTAGGACCGTTCCCCATAGTGTGTTTAGGTAGTTTCGAGCAAGTGTCTCAAAAAACTAAAAGTGCAGTTATATTTGCCTCAGTCCGCTTTATATGCTTCCCTACTAAGAAAGCACATGTGGAGTTAGAATAGTAAATACACACTTCATTATGGACAATGGCCGGTACTCCTAATTATAGGTATGTCACTTTGTGTGTGTGTGCGTGTGTGTGTGTGTGCGTACATGTGTGGGGGTGTGGGTGTGTGTGTGTGTGTGTGTGTGTGTGTGTGTGTGTTAGCATGTAAATGTGGAGTTAAGAGAACTATTTCTCTAATTACCTGTACAAATTACCTTGTTGATATAGTGGATAGTGGCTGAAAATATTTGGCCTTCAATTTTTTTAAGGTCAATATTTATGATCTGATATAAAGCTGATAAAAAAAGTGCAACTACAGTGCATTACCTTAATGGCAAGGTCGAACTTATGGAGCCAACCTGTTAGTTTGCACTAGAACGAAGCAGTAGTATGACATGAACATAGAAAATGACCAGAAACTGTGGACCCTTCAATACCAGAGTAATTCACTACCAGAGTAACAGACAGGTAAAAACAAGCAGGCAATGAGGGCTTTAAAAGATGCAGTACTCTGGCCTCACACTCATCCTTGTATCGCAGGAGCCATCTGCAAAACAATGACGCTCTACCTTTGAGCGACTGTGGAAAGAGCCAAACATAAGATCAGTATCATCATAAAGTCTCAAGTAAGCCTGGGCAGAATTTTTGGAGTTCTGCCATGCGGAATTCAGCGAAGTACCGAAAAAACTCTGCCGCGCTATGCAAAGTTCCACAAGCAGTGGAGTTGGGTAAGTGGCACTGTTTGTGCTGATTTTCAGTGCCAGGAGTTTCTCCTATTCTGTAAAATCAGCACAAACAACATCAAGCGCAGTGCCAGAGGGTGCTAACTTCTTTCTTACGCTCAAGTAGATTTTCTACTTGAGCGGCAGCTTCCTCAACAAGAGCAGCAGCTTTCTCAACGCGGTCGGGCGTGACCTGCTGCGACTGCTGTTTTTAGAAATCTTGCTCATGTTTGCCAATGTTGGCGAGCCGTGCAAGAGTAAAAGCTCCGCTCTGCATCACTTCATGGAGTTTTTCAGAACTCTGCGCTCCAGGTGGAAAACTCCTCAAAGTCTGCCAGCAGGATCTCAAGTAGCTGTCAGAGGTCAAATTAGAAGTTAAACAACCAAAGAGGCACAATACATACACACCACCCTATAAGCTGCCAAAACATCACCAGAAGGGTGGAGTAAAAGCAGAGGTAGAGCAGTAAGTAGGGATGGGCAAAAAATTCCACTCTGCCAGTGGAGTTTGCAGAGTTTTGACCACTCCGCGTTCTGCTTAGGGAGGGGAGTTCCAGCAAAACTCCACCAATCCCATTTTTCTCATGCATGGCTCACAAATGTTAATTTGGCGAGCAAGAATTTGTGCCCCTAGCATCCCCTACTGTGTTCTTTGCTATTGTCACAAATCAGACAACTGAAATCAGTATTCCCCAGAAATTTAAAATTTCATCAGAAGAGTTGATTGACTTAAAATCTTTCAACATGGAAACATTGCATGATGGCAGCCAGAAGTGCTTGTGTGCACATGTGGCCAGCCTACTGGGAGACTGAGAAATGTTTACAAAAACCGGAAACAAAACCAAAAGTATGATAAATATGTGAAAATTTGAAAATGAACAACAGCAACGATGTTTTAAAGAAAATGGAAATGGAGAACGGCTACCGGAGAAGAAAGTGTAACCAAAAAGAGAATAGGATGTAATGGTGCTCTGGTCCTATATTCCTTTTTTCCTTTTTCCGATTGACCTTTTTAGGTCAGGAGAGGAGAGTTAAACTCAACCTTTTTGATTCAATTGACAGTGTTACCCACAGGAATCAATGCCCATCAAAGCCACCAGACCTTTGCACCCTGCAAGAGGGTGTTGTAGAATTACAATTCAATTTCAGTACAAACAAATTAAACAGTATGACCCATTTCGCCATACAAGGAAAACTCAAGTCCAGAATAAAGTTAAGAGGTTTTATTTGAAACTTAAGCTCACGTCATGTAGACAACTCTCAAAACAAAATTATAAAGACACAGAATCACTAAGGGTTGCCCAAGGTGACAAAATAGAATCTGGTGTACTAACAATAATAAAACTAAACATTCAGTAAGAAAAATGCAGAACATTAACTAAATTAATTGTGTTAAAGAAATCACACACCGTCTGATTAAAGTCAGCCTTTTATGTTCTATAGAACTTGTGTTTTTCGAAACTCACAAGGAAGTAATACAAAAGTTGTTCTTTTTAGCATATTTTTTTATTAAGCTAGCAAAGTGTTAACAAATTAATTAATTTGATTGCTACTTGTCTTTTATTATTATATATATTGTTATGGTTTTAGGTAACCAAACAATAAACTTCTACTACTACTTTACGATGCTCAGGCTAAGCAAGCATCAGTCAGTTTAAAATAATCAAAGTTTTAGTTTCAAGGTGAACGATAGAAAAACCCTACCATAGCCAAATTAAGGATTAACGTGTGTGGTGTAAAACACATATGGACAAAAGACAAAAAGGACAAAAATGGATAAAATAATTTGGAAAAGGGAAATTTTGGACAACAAGGTACTAACTAAGGTGGGCACAAGATACGTATAAAGGGAGTGCGTCAGCATGTTACAAGCTTGTTAAAGAGTATTCTGCAAGTGTATGGAGATAATCTCTAAGTCTCAAAAGGGACATATCAAAGGGGCAAAGCAGAGAGGAAGATGCCTCTTCGAGGGCTCAGCATTCAGGAATTCTTCACCAGAAAAGGTTCAGGACTTTCTGAGATCTGGCAACTGAAGAACTGACCAAAGTCCAACTGGTCAACGATATATCAAAGTTCAGAAAGCAAACTGATTTGCTCTCACAGACAGCCCATATTATGTTGAACGGGTATCATCCAACAATAATCAATCACACAACTCCAGGTTGTAACATCAACATCTTTTCCCATGTCTGACATGGGAGCCTCTTCCACCCATGTAGCTCCGTACAGGATTGAAACATCTGTTTAATTTGTTAATCCATTATTCAGAATGTTCCAAACTGAAGGACACTGTTGCACTTCTCGCTATGTCTATGCAATAGGGGCATATTACTAAAGCTAGACTTCTCATGGGAACGAAGTCTGAAAGAAAGCTCACATTTTGAAAATGAATCAGCATTCCTGCACAATCATGAGATACAAAACTTAGCAGGCGTCACTTAGGTTATATAAACTATAGTAGTACATTTAACTGAAACATTTTAATAAATATACTTAACCTGCAAGATTATGAATTCAACATTAATAATGCCTCAATAATAAGCTTGTTTTATTCACTTTAAATTAAAGGAATCTGGTAATACATTTCACTTGATATATAACGGAGAACTGCATTTCTCTGTTTTTGCACTTATTTTTATATCATTAATCATTAGAAATTCAATATCATTTCCATACATTCTATTAGTCTAATGTCTAAATTATAACATTATATCAATTAAATTCTTCAAATATTTGATTTGTAATTGATACCATCAGGGATTCTAACACTAGGCTCAATGAATGCACAGTTAAAATGGCTTCTCATGGAATCCTTCTGCATTCAAAATAGTAGAACTTTGTTTAACATAATGCATATATTTTCACGTATTTCTGACTTTTGTAACATGAGTGACAAATTTCAACTACCTCAGCCCCTTCCTTTGATGGTGAATCAAGCCATCACAAAATTCTCCAGCTCTCATTTTAAAGACGCAGCTCTAATCTTCAGAGGCTCATTTGGATCAGTTCTTCTGTAGTCCTCTAATCACTTAAGATTTCAATAATATATATTTCTCCTAGTCTATATTTCAATCTCCTCCTTTCTCTAACTGTTCTTTGCTCTCTTCTCTATCAGTCTTTTGATCAATTTATATAGACCACCTGCAGCTAGGGCTAACAAAGCTATTATCAACAGGGATCTCAAAATGGTTCCTACAATTCCTCTCCCTAAGTTTCCAAACCGACTTCAATGGCTGAAAAATCACTACCTATTGCTTCCCAAGCACCGGTTAATGTTAACTCGTTCAGGTCCTATTCTGGTCACTCATATTTACAATGTATATTCTTATCTGTTTGCTATTGTCAGGTATGTAAGTGCAGCACTGTTTCACTTGTAACATTTTGCAAACTCTACCTTCCTTTGCGATGAGAATGTCTAACAAAAGACAATTTTGAAAAACATTCATCTCACAGCAACCATATCCATTTCCACTAACAACATATCACCTGCAGTGTCTGTAGCTAACTCCTCTAATGTAGTTGACAGCTTTCTAAACTTGATATCAATCAAGATCACACCTACTGATGGAATCCTGACTAAAATATCTCCCACAATTTCTGAAGCACTAACTCCTCTTTTGAATCTGGAGTTTGGTTTTTCATCCCAGACTGGAACATTAAAGTTGTCAACATGATATATCTTTGGGGAAACTACTGCCAGGTAGCATGTCCACTATCAGCCTTTCAGAAGCCTAAAATAGGCATTTTTCCCACATATGAAATGAACAGCTGGTAT
This sequence comes from Pleurodeles waltl, assembly GCF_031143425.1. NCBI lineage: Eukaryota > Metazoa > Chordata > Amphibia > Caudata > Salamandridae > Pleurodeles > Pleurodeles waltl. The sequence goes on from NC_090450.1 coordinate 294,504,439, forward strand.
GGCGGCATCTTGGCCATTCAGCATGAATGTCCAAACACTCTTAAACAAAAACACATGTCTACATTCACTAGTTCCAGAAATATGTGACAGTCTTTGATCTTGGTCTGTATGGTCTGTATGTACAGAACTTCCCTACATGATGGCAATCTAAGGCCAGAAATCCTTGATTTCCTGCAAGTGAATGTATTGCATCTTTTCCCCAATTTTGTAAAACTATTCCCTTTTCTATTTTAGATTTAATAGCTCTTCTATTCTCCTCAGTTTGGGGAATGAATTCCTTTTTCTACTGGGCTAAGAACTAGGGACAAATTGAGCATGAACTGTTCCAAGTGTCAATGTAAGCTGAAACAAACCTCCCATTGTGTCAAAGTTTTTCGTCTTTGAAATCTTACTCAAGTGATTCATGATGAGGACAATCGAAAAACCTAGGCCATAATTATGAAAAGAAGTATTGATAATACTCTTGCTGATACAATAAATAACAGACTACAGGAAATTCCATAGATGAGGGATAAACAATGAAATGTGATTCCTTCAATTACTGAGGAGGGCAACTGTGAGCACACGTAGTGATCTCTAACTTCCATGGTGTCTACTTATTCAGATAGGGGTTTGCAGTACACATTTGCTGAACAATCACCTATGGAATCATCAGTGTGTAAATATTGCTCATCTTTATACAGGGGATCTTGATTTGCAATGGAGCTTGCTAATTCTGGGTCACTTGTGGAGGTAAATTTCTCTCAATCACTTACTATGGACAAACTCAATCCAATTAGCATTCATATAATCATGATTACTGTCACTACTACTAAACCTATGCATTTTTATTTGCATTTAGTACCTCTATTGTGATTTGGCTGCATGAGTTCTGTAATTTCAGACTAAAAAAATCTGAATTTGAAACTCCAAAAAAAAAATCAAAAAAAATGCAAAGCATCTTTAATGTATAACCATATATCAGTTCTTTTTTAGTTGTGTGCAAAGCAATAATTAAAAATAGTCTCTTTAAAAATGCAAATTATTCACAATGTTCCTGGATCTTCTAGAAAGTTTGTCAAGATTTCTCTGTACTTGCAAATGTTCAAAAAAGCTTTGGCTAAAAATTTAAATGTCTCCCATATAATGCACAGCAGATAATTAATAATATCCACTTTCAAAATGTAATGTTGGAGTTCATCACGCGGCAATGAGATTTCAAAGTTCAAATCCCCAGCAGTTTCAAACTCAAGAATGCTGAACTCTATTCAAATTGTTAAAGCACTAAAAGGTTGCAAATTCCTTCTCCCAGTCATTGGCATCAAAATATGACAATTCAGGTGCTGAGTATCTTCAACTTGGTACTCTCTTTCTTATTGATCTTCTGCTTTCTCTAACCTCAGTATCACTGTCACAATGCCTTTGCACTGTTTGATGCTGATGCTGAGTGCAGCCACAGCTTTTAAACAGCCAGAGAGTGCTGATGCCACAGGATGGCAGAAAAATAAGCCATTGCCATGAAGATGTGTCAAAACCAAGAGAGCACATCCATCATCCCTCTCACATCAAAACAAAGAAAAGCATTTGCTATAATCAGGCATTCCCAGAGCTGGGACTCCGCATTGGCTTTCTCTCAGCTCTGTGAAGGCATGCATGCAGTTGTCATCCAATGGTACTGGATCAGACATATCCTTTTGTGTCAGTCTCTGTAAAGGCTTGGCCACAGGGGCAAAGTTTATAATCCACTGGTCACAGTAGCCAACCATTCCCAGAAACATTCAAACTTCTTTCTTTGTGCCTGAGGATTCATTTGCTTGATTGCCGAGATTCTTTCTTGTGACACCTTCTGCACATGTTTCTCAGTGTGGTGACCTAAGTACAGGGCTTTTTTCTTGCAATACAGTAATTTTGCTGGGGAAACCTTATGTCCATTTTCTCCTACATGTTTCAAGAGAGCAATTGTATCTCTTCTTCATGCGTCATGGGTGTTTGATGCAACAAAAAGGTTATCTATATATTGGAATAAGGAAATCCAGTTTTTCTTTCAAGATCTGGTTGAAAATGGATGGTGACTCCATACACCCTTGAGGAGTTCAACACCATGCCAAAACATGACTGCCAAATGTGAACCCAAATAGGAATTGGCTTTCCTCATGAAGGGGAATAGCCTGGCAAAGGTCAATTACATTAAACCACTCTGCTTCACAGGGAATTTGGAATAAAATTCTTGCAGGATTCGGTGCCACCAGACAACATGGAATGATAATCGTGTTCACTTTCCTCAGGTCTTGAACTATGCAGTACTTTCCATTGGGCTTGCACAGTGTTAGAATGGAAGAGTTACATGGGCTTCCAAAAATCTATTTTTGTTCAATTAGACTATTAATTAGGGGGGTAGTCCAGCAATGGTCTCCAGTTTCATATTATAAGGGGGTGTTTTTGGATACACTGCATTTGGCTTCACTGTTATTTTAATAGGCGCAACTCCTTTAATGAGCCCTATGTATTTCCCTGAAAAATTCCAAACCTCCGGTGTCACTGTGTCTTTTAAATCTTCAGACAAATCATTACATGTCAGCATTGGGTACAATGTGGCACTCGGGTACTGCCTCACAAGTTTATAGGGCACATCTTTTTCATTTGTTGGAATTTCAGTTCCTCAGAGTGTGCAGCTAATAGAGCAGTTTAGCTTACACAGTAGGTCACGTCCAAGTAAACTAACTAATTGGTGCTCTTCTTCAAATTAACCTATTTGTACAGGAACATGGTCTGTTACAGGGTTGGTTAACTATTTATTTGTGACTTCTAAAGTCTGAATTATTTTTCCTGAAAGGGGCAAATTTGACACTTCTGCTGTTTTGGCAGTGGAACGCGTAGCTCCAGTGTCAACCAAGAATGACACGTCCCATAATGTTGGCATTTACACAGGGACCGCATTGATCTACTTCTAAGGTTCATGCAATCCTCATCATCTGGGCTGTCTGCTTGAAGAACTTCTTCATTACTCAGGTCCATCAGGGGAAACTGTGATGCTGTCTGGTCCATATTTGATTTAGATTCTGTTGGGGAACAACCATTTGCTTTTGAGCTATCGGGCTTGTGGTACCTGCATTTGCTCTCCTGATGGCACATTCACATTTTGTACTTGGCGTCTTTGAACTACATGGATTTGTACCTGATTAGTGCCTTGTACATGAGCAACTCCAATATTCTGCACTTGATATTCACATTATTTTAAGGACACTCCCTCCACCAATGTCCAAACTTTCTCTAAGAATGATGCAAGTTAGTTCCCTTCTAAACATCAACAACACCTCCACTCTGATCTACATGAACACCACGTCCTTTACCTCTGGGCTGAACAACATTTGTCAATTGCTGTGACACACCTTGCATTCCACCAGTACTTACCATCATCTGTGGACTCTGACTAACTTTCTGAGCGGTCTTCAGTTGCATCACCATTACTGTTTTCTTTCAATGTTTTCTGTTTCAATTCTAATTCATCACTGCTGTATTTTGCATTCTGCAGGACCTCATGAATTGGCTTGTTCTGCCAACAAATCATGTGCTTCTGCATAATTTCACTAATGTCTGTCTTCAATCCTTGTACAAGGCTGCACACCAAATGACCCATATCTTTAGGTTCTATCATTTCTGTACCACTATGCTGTTTGAAAGCTTGCAGTAGTCTTTCACAGTAAGCATGAATCAACTCCTTTAAATCCTGAGCTGTCCTGTCAAACTTTCTGCCAATCGATACCTTTCAGGGACACTTTGTTTTTCAGAAACTCAATTACCTTGTAATTCTTTTTCATCACAAGTACAGATTATGCACCAGTAACTGGATCACTTTCGTTACGGGGTCACAATCAGGCAAATCAAAATTCACTTTCATTTCATCCACGAATTAGTTGGAGCCACACTGTCAAACAATGTGTTCAAATCATCTGGCAAGCATTTTAAAAGTTTCACAAATCTCCCTGTTGGCTTGTACCACTCCACTGCTTTTCCTCCCAATCTCTGGTAATCATTTGTGAATGACAAAATATCACTCTTACTCCAAGGTACATGAACATAACTTCCACCTGATACTTCTCTCTTGGGTATTATTTTTACATTGTCCTCAGCTTGACTTGCTTCTGCCGGAAGCACATTTGGCTTTGCTTTCTTTTGATCTTGTTTCTTTACCCTTTTGCCTTACCACTTATGTACAGCTCTCCATTTCTGAATGTATGTAAACAATTCCTTAATGTCCAGTTTCATTTCATGAGACAGCGTGTTAACTTTGTCTTTTGTGCTAAACTGAAATCTGTAACTTCTTTGTAGGGGTTTTATTTCTCTAAATCCACATCATAATTCTCTGCTACTCCTGCTTACCTCTCATTAGCCTGTCCTGCATGTTGTGTAATGTCTTTGCAAAAGAACCACAGTTTCTGTTCTTTGTAAGTCTCCAATTGGGCGGTGTCCAACATGAGTCCAACATGACTAAAATCATTTAATTCAATTCTAATTTTAATCTGGACACATTCATTAATTTCTCTCTCTCTGGGATCTCTTCTGTTCTTGAATTGTAGTTTATTAAACCTGTTGCACCTTGGGGATTCCAGTTATTCAACTAATTTGTCAGCCGTTCTGCAGTAAAATCTTGCAAACTGATATCATTTCACTGTGGTACATCTGCTCTTGACTGTCCCATATTCTGCTGTTTTGGGGCATTAAAGTGTGAGATGCTCTCTGGTGTGTTAAAAGGTATTCCTCCTTGTGGAGCGTTGCAATGTGCATTTGGAATTGAATCCGGACTGGGCATAAAATGAGGTCGGTTCCCTGGGGATACCGCCGAACAAAAGTAAATCTTGTCTGACTTGTCATTTAATTTGGATCTACAATTCATCTAGTGGTTAATGGTCTGATAAGAGAAACAGACCTTTACATTTCTGAATTATTAAAACATACTGATCTGTGCATTCCAATTGATGATATCACACTTGAATTAACTGGGGTGTCAGGAACTGCTGGAACGTTTAGAAAAATAGATAATATTTATCTGAATCAAACAAGATCAAAACATCAAAAATCCAACATACACAAGTCAAGATATGAATTAAAAAAAAATGAGAGTCTTAATTCTTAGAAAATAGTGAGAATGCTGTTGTTAGACATAGTACCTGGTTAGTCTAAAAAATAAAGGTGCATGGGCAATCGTGTGTCGGAAAAGGGTAGCGATGCATTGATTCCTTACCCGCAAGTGAGGCCGTGGGTCATTTCCTTCTGCAGACGGCGATACATCGTTTTTCTCCCTCACAAGAGAGCGATGCTTCGATTTCTGGAATGGGCAACTCGGATCCGTGCAGAGCGGGTTGACTTGGACGCCCAGGGATGATGCATAGAAATCCGGTCTCATGGGATCAGAAAACCACCCTGCGTGGGGTTTGCGTCGGTATCAGCCTCTGTAAGTGGGTGTTGCGTGTTGTTTCTCCAGCCACGAGGCATCGATCTCCCAGCCACGATGCAGCTGGAGTGACGATTTCAGCCATGAAGCCGGCGGCATATCGTTTATCAGCCGCATCGCGGAAGGTGCATTGAAAATTTACCTGCATGGTGTTCTTTGCATGAATTTTCAGCTGTTGTCTGCCATCTTCACCTTTCAAGGGTCCAGGGACTGGATAGGGCACCACTTGGCAGGCCAGGCGTCTCAGTAGAGAGTCCAGGTGCTGGCAGGGAAGTCTTGATGTCCCTGTGACTTCAACAACAGGAGGCAAGCACAGTTCAAGCCCTTGGAGATTCTTCTCAAGCAGGAATGCACAACAAAGTCCCGTCTTTGTCCCCTTTCACAGGCAGAAGCAACAACTTCAGGATAGCCCAACAAAGCACAATCATAGTCACGGGCAGGGGTATAACTTCTCCTCAGCTCTTCTCCTTCTCAGGGGATCCTCTTTTATCCAGAAGTGATCTAATTTTCAGGAGTTTGGGGTCCACTGCTCATACCCCATTCTGCCTTTGAAGTATGCAAACATCAAAGGAAAGTCTCTCTTGCGTGTAGGATCCTGCCTTGCCCAGGCCAGACCCCAGACACACACCAGGGGGTTGGAGAGTGCATTGTGTGAGGGCAGGCACAGCCCTTTCAGGTGTGAGTGACCACTCCTCCCCTCCCTCCCAGCACAGATGGCTCATAAGGATAAGGCAGCTACACCCCAGCTTCCTTTGTGTCACTGTCTTGAGGAGAGTTGCAAACAGCCCAACTGTAAAACTGACCCAGACAGGGAATCCACAAACACTCAGAGTCACAGAATGGTTTATGCAAGAAAATGCCTACTTTCTAAAAGTGGCATTTTTAAACAGACAATCTAAAAACAACCTTAACCAAAAGATGTATTTTTATAATGTGAGTTCAGAGACCCTAAACTCCATATTTCCATCTGCTCCCAAAGTGAATCTGCATTTTAATATTATTTAAAGCCCCCATGTTAACCTATGAGAGGGATAGGCCTTGCACAGTGAAAACCTAACTTGACAGTATTTCACTGTTAGGACATATGAAACATATTAGTATATGCCCTACCTTAAACATACATTGCACCCTGTCAATGGGACAACCAAGGACCTACCTTCGGGGTGCCTTACATGTATGAAAAGAGAAGGTTTAGGCCTGGCAAGTGGGTACGCTTGCCGAGTCAAATTGCCAGTTTAAAACATCACACACAGACACTGCAGTGGCAGGTCTGAGCCATGTTTCCAGGCCGACTCATCTGGGGTGGCACAACCAGTGCTGCAGGCCCACTAGTAGCATTTGATCTACAGGCCCTAGGCATCTCTAGTGCAGTGTACTAGGGAGCTGCTAGTAAATCAAATATGCCAATCATGGAATGCCAATTACACATATATTTTATATACGAGCACTGGATAGTAGTGGTAAAGTGCCCAGAGTATCAAAAACATCAAAATTAGAGTCCAGCACATATCAGCAACCTGGGAAACAGAGGCACAACGTTAGGGGAGACCACACCAAGGATGCCAATGAATGAAACTTGACCAGCAATTCCCATTCCAGTTTATACAGATCCTCCATGTGCATTCAGGATTCACTTAATATCAACAACAACAACTCACACTCACTCAAGGAAAACTATTGGCAATGTCAATGGCATCTCATAAACAAGTCGCTTACTGCAGACAATAAATTAACCAAGTGTCTTCTGCACTTGTGCCTTATCCTGGGATTGTAAGCCACAGTGGACCCATCAACAACAACCACAGACATTTTTTAGCAATAAGAACCACAATCACTTTGAGTACGACGACTCAGAAAAACACTTCCCAGCGTCACACTTTACCGCAATCGTCAGGCCAAAAGCAATGCAAGTGCAAAACCCTAATAATACTCACACATCCTTCATCTGTAGACATGATGCTAGAAACTCATCAGTCTTCGGAATAGACTATGGGACAAAATTAGGGGTGGGCAATTTTTGGACTAGGCAGTTGCATGGAGTTGATCCTATCTCCCTAACACTACACAGGAACAATTTTCCTTCCTTATGGGATAACCTATACCTCTTCTCCCAGATCTGCTGGAACATTTTCTTCCTTCATAGGAATGAATGCTTATTGAGGCTGATGGACCTTTGGACCCTCCGACAGGGGGTGGTAGAACCATACATCACAATTTCAATACAAACCAATTAAATTAAACAGTATGACCCAGTTGGCCACACAAGGAAAACTCCTAAACTTTTATCACAAACTTAAGCTCAAAGTCATGTAGATACCTCTCAAAACCAAATTATAAAGATACAGAATCACCAAGGGTTGCCCAAGGTGACAAAATACATTTTGGCAGACTATCAATAATAAAACTATACATTCAAAAAGAAAAATACAGAACATTAACAAAATTAATTGTGATATAGAAATCACACGCTGCTCAGGCTCAGCAAGCATCAGTCAGTTTCAAATCATCAAAGTTATAGTTTTAAGGTGACAAAAGGGAAAAACCCTACCATAGCCAAATTAAAAATGAATATGTGTTGGGTGAAACACATGCAGACAAAAAGGACAAAAATGGGAAAAGCAATTTTGAAAAATTAAATCTTGGGCAGCAAGGTACTAACTAAGGTGGGCAAAACATTGGTAAAAAGGGAGTGTCAGCATTTCAGAAGTTCAATCAAGAGTCTTCTGCAAGTGTTAAGTCTCAATGGGTCATCTCAAAGGGGCAAAGCAGAGAGGAAGATACCTCTGTAAGGGCTCAGCATTCGGGGAGTCTTCACCAGCAAAGGTTCAGGATATTCCGAGATCTAGCAACTGAAGAACTGACCAAAGTCCATCTGGTCAACGATATATATAAAAGTTTAGAAAGCAAACTGATTTGCTCTCATACTACGTTGAAGGGGCATCATCCAATAATAATCAATCACAAAACTCCTGGTTGTAACATCAACAACTGTTCCCATGTCTGTCATGGGATCCTCATCCGTCGATGTAGCTCCACACTGGATTGAAACATTTGTATAATTTGTTAGTCCACTGCTCAGGATGTTCCAAATTATAGGACACTATTACGCTTCTCTCCATGTGTAAACAATAGGGGCCTATCTCCAAAGCTAGTCTTCTCATGGGAACGAAGTCTGAAAGAAAGCTCATGTTTTGAAAATGAAGCATTCCTGCACAATCACAAAAAACAAAACTTATCAGGCTTCACTTAAGCTAATGCAATTGAATTATAGCAGTACATTTAATAGATATGTTTTAGTAAACATACTTAATGTGCAAACATATGAATTTAACATTAATAATGCATCAATATTATGCATGTTATATTCACTTTAAATTAAAGGACTTTGTTAATATATTTCAGTTGATATGTAATACAGAACTGCATTTTTTATGTTTTTGCACACATATTTAAATCATTAATCATTAGAAATTCAATATTGTTTCAATACATTCTGTTAGTATAAAGTCAAAATTATAATATGATAGCAAACAAATCCTTCAAACATTTTATTTGTAAGTAATACCACCAGAGTCTCTAACATTAGTCTAAATGAATGCACAGTGAAAATGGCTCCTCATGACTTCTTTCTGCATTCAAACTATTAGTACTTTGGTTAACATAATGCATATATTGTCACATATGGATGACTTTTGTGTCAATGAGGAGCAACACTAAAATATTAAAACTCAGGAGGCTGTAGATAAAGTTCAACATTTTATTACAAATTAAGAGCCAAAGGTGAGGTAAAGCTTTGAATGAAGTTAAATTGTATAAGCATTAGGCACACAATAATTTCAGTTGAGGCAGTAAAAAAGATGAGAAACAGAATCTAATGATTTGTACATAGACTCCGGTCTCCTTGCCTAATCATTTGAGAAACAAAATTAATCTAAATATCCTAAACTTAACTAAAGGAAAATTATATAAAAGTCTCAGGGAATATAAGAAAGTGTCAGCATGACAGAAACCTCAATAGAAGCTCTGACGGGGAGCTGTTGCACAGCATAAAGCCAAGCAAAGGAATAAAGAGTAGAGAGGTTTGCATCCCTGCAAGTCTCAAGGGAATCTCACCTAACTAGGTGAATTAAAACCTAGAGAACCTTTGAGAAAGCCACATCATCCAAGCCAGTAGTTGTCCATTGTCCTTGCACAGTTGAAACTGGTTATCCCTCTCAAATTGCTATCCACAGAAATCGAACATCAGGACAACCTTCCATGCTTTCCGGTGTCTGGCACACAAACAGGAGTCTTTTCATCTCAATTCATTAGCACTCCTTGCCCTGCAAAAGCATCTTCCTGTACCCCACTATCTTCAACACACAACACGCCTTTCATTAACTGTAGGCTCGCACAAATGCACCTGCAAAGAAAGAATATTACAATGTTAGAAAAACTCTGCATAGAAGGGTGAACACAAGAGACCAATGTTTCAGGCCTTTAGTTATGCTAACTTAATAAAACATCCAATGCACATTTGAATACATGATTATAAGTGCATCTTGGAATTATAAATTAAAGTAGGAATTATAAATGAAACATGATTATATGTAATACAACATAGCAATATAAATACATGGATATAAATGTGCATGAGTACTACATTTCAGCATCTTAAAGTTAATGTTTTGAACTTACTTATATATAAACTACTACTAATCCTCTGCTATGAATGCACCTTCACTAATATGATTTAGATACTCTATTTTACATTAGTAACATTAAAGCACAGAATATATGTACTACAATTACATTTTTATGTCACTTGTATAGTGCATGATGGTACAGCCAAAATAATGCATCAGCAGGTGGAAAGGAAGATGCAGGATTGTCAGAAGCCTTTGCTGAGCCTGGGTAACTTAGTTGTATATGACACTATCAATTGACCACTAATAGTTCCTCCAGTATCACAAAAATAAAAGTGAACTTTTGTTACTTACAAATACATTCAGCAATAGCAGTGTTAGGGCCCTTAAAAAACACTTCCTATGACAAACAACCTAGACAGCACTGGGTCTTTTTGACACTTTTGTCGGGCCCAGTCCACATATATCCTATGGGGCTGTGTTTTGTTTGGTACTGAGAGTATATTGCTCAAAATAAAAGCAACATTCTGTGATACGTTTTAAAGCATATTCACCACTGGTAGCCCTCAACATTTTGAACAGGTGCACCAGTGAGCATCAGGTGGCACACTCTAAAATGTGTCATAGAGGTTGGCATGTGTCTGCCTGTCTAGAGCATAGTTTGTTATGCTGTGGTGAGGCTGCTCAAATAAACATGACCTATTAGGTGATGGCTACGTCTTAAAGCTTGAAACACCAAAGAATCAAGACAAACAACAGGTCTCCAAATGACAGCAGCAGGACTTTTAGAATGCTGACTTGGAATATCACCTAAGCAAAAATGGTGTCAGAATATGCGTATTCATTAACACATCCACCTATACATTCACTTAAGAAACTTAAGCACCCATTTCATAAATCTCTCTGTAACCTACATGTCACTCATGCCTTAACTGTACACATTCTATCAACAATGAAAGCTAGTTCTAGCTTGCACTGTTGCATATGTTCTGCAGGAAATTGACTTCTGCCCATATTTCCTTCTATAAGGGAGGAAAGCTTGCTTTGCTACTGCTGCATTGTCCCAGTTCTGTGAGGAAGTAAAGATTGAACTGCTGACACCCAGTTTGTACCTGTTCTGTGATTGCAAAGGCTTTCCCCAATGCTATACAAGCTGTACCTGTCCTCTGGATTTCTGAAGCTTGTACTGGTTCTGCGCAAGGTGGACCTGTTCTGTGAATAGTGGTGTTTCTTCTGCTGTTACCTCATCTTATAAAAATACAAAGGATGTTTTGAATACACTTATATAGCATGTCGAAGGCCAGTGAGAGATCTATGCTGGACCAAGGGTAAAAACTAGTTGGGAGCCTTGAACGAGAGACCCTGGTTTCAGTCACAGCTTCCTAGCATGACAACACTGAGTGATTCTAGACAGTTACTTTTCTTCTCTCTGCCTCCTTTTCTGAGATCATCACACTTGGGGGGACATTGAAATACTTCATTTTAGGATGCACACTGTACATCAAAGTTGTGTGTGGTACAAACAACCATAATGTTGCTCTGTCTATATGAAGAAAGACTTATACAGGAGAAACAAGACAACTTACGTGTTTTTTCAGTCATCAATAAAAATGTCACAGCAGCAAGGATGCAGTTAATTAATTCTATAAAAGGCCACTCAGTGCAGTGATATAATTTTGGGTGCTAAAGTATGGCAACCCAAAATAAACTTTTTATGTAAAAGTTTGCATTTAAGCTACAAATAAAGTGCAAGCCAGCAACACTTGCAGTAGGTTCAAGATGAGTTCAAAGCTATTCTTGTGGGGCCCAGGCGTCTTTGGTAGTGAAGAAGGAGATGCTTTAGTGTTGCTGTTGGGAGTGTAGGTACAGTCTTAAGGTCTATGAACTTTGTATACCCAGTCAGCTGCAAGTGTGGCTTGGCTTGTTTTACAGTGCAGGCTAAGTGTATAGTCACTCACCCTGCGAAGCATGGTGCATGTGATGACAGTCTTACCAAAATCATGTTCCAAGGACTCTTCAAGGAGTGAGACTTTAGAAAATTTTCCCAATCAGCCAACAACCTCCCCCTGATGACCCCCAACTGAGCAGTTGTTTAACATTACCACCCCCCCCCGGCACTGCTCTGCGGGCAGGCCCTGAGCTATAGAAGGCCCCCTCTGTGAAAGCCTGACAGCTCCTGACGGAGTCTGGGAGGGGGCCCATCCATGTGGTTTGCATGGTGACCTCCTCAAGTTTCATTAGGCCACTGCAACGGAGGCTCGTGAACATGCCCTATGAAGCGGTAACTGTTTCCCAAAATTTGATGAGAGATACCTATATTCTTGGGGAAGGTGTCTGACCCCACAGAGACACGATTCAAGCACCAAACCATGTTGATAGGAAACAGAAAGAGGGTCGGTTACTCAGTCCCAATGTTTTTAATCCTGTGGTAAGCAGACACAGTAAAACATTTTAGCCCACTCACACACAATATTAATGTAGGGCTGAAAGTTTTATTTAAGGCAGAACAGAAATGTTGACATTGGTGACACAACCATACCCAAACTAGGGAACCAATAACTATAAGAATTACAACCAGTGCATAGTACGACTTTTGAATGCTTCCTAGTGCAAGATGCGGAACTCACTAATGAAGCACACCATATGCCATAGGTAAGTGTTCTTCACGTTATAAGAGGTGTGGTTGTTTCTTCCTTGAGTTTTGTACTTCTCATAGTGTTTAACTCATCTCACTCCTTCTTAGTGTGTAAGCTATCTGTGTTGTGCCTATTGTGTATGTGTAAGGGAATTATATACTGTGTCTTCTGCTATTGCCTCCTGTTGTTAACTGCTGAAGCATTCTTCTTTCCAGGATTATACTTTAAACATCTCAATACATCGTTTCACCCAGCATAAGGGTGTGGAGGCATGAGACATTAAAGGTTACAACAAATCAATTTAAATTGACAGTATAAAAAATCTGACCACAAAAGGAAAACTCCAATCTAAAAGAAGCTCAGACTTAAAGTTATGTAGACAATTCTCAAAACAAGAGGGCTGATTTAGATCTTGACAGAAATACAGCCGTCCTGCCACGGTGACAGTCCCAAGTACTCGTCAAGACAACAGTCTTCCACCTGCCATATTTAGATGTATTGCAGCTGAAGCACAGACCCCTAAAGAGGGAGCGTTGTCACTAGGTGTCAGACTGACGAGTTCCCACCAACCATATTTAGATGTTACAGTTCTGCAGGTGGTTTGCTGTCAGTGGATTTCTGATGGTGGTGAACCATCGCGGAAGCTATTAGGCATTGTACAATGGCAGTGGCAAGGTGACACACACACACACTGTGCCTTAGCCATATGTGTCCATGTGCAACAACACACAACAAAATACACAACAAACACACCATTATCCATTGCCATTCCACCACAACATCTAAATGCAGAAAACGCACATTGCCACACATCCATTACACAACATAACACACACCATTGATACTACACACACACATACAACAGAACCACAACAACCAATACAATGACCCACTCATCTACATAAACAAATGTACACAAAAGCACAATTGCACATAGATATCAAAGACCACCACACAACAAAATTGAATGTTGCACATAGCAACACAACAGAAACTTAAAAAACACAACAGACATGAGACCCACATGCACGTGGTACACATACAGACACAACCACTTCACCTACTCCAGCTACTTCCACCTCGATCAGCCAATCCAATCCAATCTCCAACGCACATACACATACTGACTCACAATATCACAGATACAGATCACTTGCAATGTGCACACATAGACATAGTGACAGGTGTGATGCCATTGTTATTGTGATGGCAGCTTTTTTTTGGCAATGAATACTGACACCATACTAACAACTGGGTATGTGTGAGATATGTGTTTGGTACCAGTGTGTCCCCCATCAATTTCTGACACAAATGTGTTCCCTGTTGCACAGAAAAAGACAGAAATCCACTTGGCACTTCGTAAAACAGAAGCAAGTGCCCTCACACATTCATTGGATGTCATGCTTCATCATAGTACATGCTCCTCATCAGATTGGCGCTGCAATATCTGACGGGCCTCACAAGGGAGCTCTTTGCCAGAGATCTTAATTAGTCGTGTGTTCCGTGATCAAAGGGATGTAGGAGTAAATTTAGACATACAATCAGACCGGAGATGGAGAAAAAATGATTAAAATTGGCTCACGAACCTCATACACCTACATTTTATTGATTGACAAAGGTCTTGGTCAAGGGTAAAAAATACTCGAGAGTGGGATGGAGATAATGTTCTGCCACTCAACCAAAATACACATGGGTGAAAGAGAAGACCTTTCTCAATCACTAGTAAAGGTCAACATGTTTCACTCCTAAGAAGTTCCTACGGATCAAGTGGCGTTTCCTAAGGACCAAAATCTAACGAATATCTCCTACATTATGCTAAATACAAAAATGTGTAGTCGAGGTATGAAAAATGTCAACTTACTGAAAGAGCTACACACCTAACAATCTGAGTAGATGTGTGCCTGTGGAAGACGACAACATGACAAAATAAACAATAATGTATTAGGATAAAATGCAATTGTACAGTAAAATACATGAGAAAGTGTTGTGGCTCTCAGTGATGTCATGCTGCCATGCTTGGTGAAAATTCAAACTCCAAGATACAATCACACAGAATGGTTGCCGTAAGGTCAATGGCTTTACAAAATCGTCTTGCGCTAGGCATCCTTCTTGTGAAAGAGGGCAGAGTCTGCAAAATGTTGCAAATTCAACAGTGCTGCACGTACATTCCTGACAATAGCAAGGAGCTGAGAAAGTATATTAATAATATGACAAATTTGAAAAAGGACCTGAAGGAGTTAGAGGCAACAGGTGTCTGTGAAGCAATAGATAGTGTTTTTTTCAGAAGTTGAAAAGTGGTTTTGAAGTTTAGGGAAAGGACTTGTTGCCAGTTACCTGAGAAATACATTGTTAACAGCTTTGTATGCCTTAGTTTAAAAGAGAAAGGAAGAGATTAAAATGGAGACTAGACACAGCATATACCACAGGGAAATTAAGCAGTTAAAGGAGTCCACAAGATCTTTCCTGGAATGACCTCAAAGATTTTGACCTATCTCAATGAAAATGAGAGATTGAAGTTTGATGGGATGGCTTGGTTCATCACCAGAGAAGGGATTGATGTAGCAGAAATGTTATTCCCACCCCTGACATCGCAGTGATCATCTATATGTGACAATCTATGCATTTTGTTAAACAAAGTACTAATAGTTCAGTTGTAAAGTGATACACTAAAAGTTACATTAATATACATTTGCTGTAGGTTTCCAGCCAAAATTATGGTTGTATAGCCTTTAAACTTCATGTTCATGTTTAATCAATTAATTAATTTCTATGTTATTTTTCCTCATGTTAATTGTGTGCACTAAAATTATAATGAGTTAAGAAATGTTTAAAATGTTACATGCAAAAGTTGGAGATTGTGATTCTGCACCAGACTTGGCGCAATGTATTCATAGAGTAATTTAATTTTATTGTAACATGAACGCTGACAAAGTTTGTTCATGTTGAATTAATAATTCTGAATGTTATATGTGTATTATTTGCAGAATTAAATGTGCTGTTTTAATTCCTTGCACTTAGCCTAAGTTAAGCCTGCAAGTCCCTGTTTGCTGGCTGTACAGAAAATGTTCCTCCGTTCATGCCAATGTGAACTTTTCTTACAGACTTCGCTCCCATGAAATGCTAGCTTGGTAGTAGATGCTCTATTATTTTACACAGAATAAGCCTGAGAAACTAACCTTACGCACAGTACCTTCAGGAACTGTGAAACTGGATTATGTATACAGTTGTTTCAACTCGCACAGATGAGCTAAGATAAATGCTTTCTACCTGTTGGTATTGGGATTTGTCACTGATGTTGCAGTCCATGTTATATGACCGACTTTCATTGGACAATTATACCTTCTGTGTCATGTGTAGTGATGGATGGATGAATCATTTTGTACTATGAACTTTAATATACTGTTCTCAAGTTAGACTTTGGTCAGGTTTTCCACTCTTCTCTGCTTGCTGGATCTCCTTGAACTCTAAGAGGTACAGTCTTCTCTACCCTATCCCTTTATTCTTTTTTTGTTTTTTGCATAGATGAGCAGGTATAGACGTTAGAGTATCAAAATTACAAATCAGAATCTCAAAATATGCATAAACATCAGTGCAGTATAGTACTTTGTGCTTAGTTACAGTTTTGTTTCGCTCTTTGCAGAATCAAGCAGAGGATGGCACAGTTTTCTCCCATATGCAATGATATTTCTGAGTGGCCCGATTCTTTGGGCAAAGAGGAGTTCTTTAGATTGGACTGCTGTCATTTTCTCTTCCCAGAGTTCACTGGACGGAGGATGGTAAGTTCTCCATTGCTGTAAGATCAAAGATTTCACGATCAGTGTTGCAATGAAAACTATTGCTTTGAATGATTTGACAAGGCAGGATGGTCAGAAATACCAAAAAGTGCACCTATTGGTTCCGATGGTAGCAAAACCTGAAGTCTCGCACTGATCGACTGGAAGATTTTAACTGAGAAATTGGTGATGATAGGGTGAAGAAAGCAGATATGAAGCCAATCCCCAACCTCGCAATGGCATCAGAAGTGAGTAAAGCAGCCACTTTGTTAAAAATATTATTCTCTTAAAATTGATGCCTCTTAAAGCTTTAAAGGAGTAAAAAATGCACTGCTTTAATACTGGGGATCTATCACACAAGCTATAGCAGCTGTTATCCTACTTAACGCAGAAGAAAGAATTTTGGCTGTCAGCTCTTCTCGAAGATTATGATACCAATTTCCGACCTTGTTTGTTTCTGAACCCACATTGCTTGTGTCATTTTGAAGGATAGTAAGCAGGTGAATATTGGGTTCCAAAGCGCATTGGCTGAATAAAATAAAATATCTGAAAATATGAAAAGCTTAAACAGGATGGAATAGTAGGATTATTGGCTTTTACTTGCGCCCATGTTTTGACGTTGTCTCCTACTGTAAAATCCTAAAGTCCACATGGCGCGTAGTAGCAGCATTTACAATCCAGTCTATATAGGTTGCCTTGTAATATATTTTTTAATGGGGTAGAGCTAGGCCTCAGTCCTCCATAGTCAGCTGAATTGTCTCCAGCTGAATACCAGTTTTTTTTATTTGCCCAGATAAATTTGCATAACATATTTAGATCCTTAAAAAAAAGTTTGAGGAGCCTTGATCAACATGTTGGAAAATATAAATAGGAATAGGGGTAGTATTATCATCTTGACCCATGCAATGCAACAAATTATTGTTAATGGTGAGTTCTGCCATTTGGGCATAAGAGCCTGTGCTTTCTGGAGAGTGGGGAGATAGTTTAGCGAGTAAAAGTCAGACATATTTTGAGAAACATAAATACCAAGATATCTAATAAGGTGGAAAGCCTGATAATTAATTTGAATCTAAACTGGCAATATTGTATCTTGAGCTCTGAAAAGCAGTGCCTCAGATTTCCATTTATTAATCCAATAGCCTCCCACATCACAAAACGCTTGAATTTTGCTTAAGGCATTCTCGATATTCTGAGATTCAGCCACAAGATACAGGATTGCATCATCCACAAAAAGATTTAGGGGCCAGATGTATCAATGATTTTGCATTCACAAATGGTGCGAATCGCTAAATTTGGCCACTTACGAATGCAAAAACGTGGTCTGCGATGCATGAAAGGCATTCGCAGACCAAAAATAAGGAATCGCAAAAATATCTATTTTTTGCGTTGCGACATGGTATTGCGTGTCACATTTTGCGTCTCGCAATTTGCGACATGAAATACCGAATCGTTGTTAGGGATTCGGTATTTCAAGTTGGAAATTGCGAGATGTAAAATGCAACATGCAAAACCAAGTCACAATTCGATGCATCAAAAATTTGCAAATTGCAAATTTTCGCAGAATGGCCTTTTGCACATGCAAATTACCACCAGGTGAAACCAGGTGGTAACCAGGTGCAACCTATATAAAGAGGCCCAGAATGCCTCAGACTCTTTTCCACAATGGCTGCACTCTACGTCATGGCGAGGAGAATGATGATCTTGGCAGGTTTGAGGAGAGGGAGGAGGAGACAGGAGCCCATTTTCAGAGTGCGCATTACCCTTTTTGACCAGACTGAAGAGGACATTTTTGAATGTTTTTGAAGGTTGAACTCAGCCATGCTACTTGACCTGATAGCTGAGGTACAACCCATACTGCAGCGCACAACACATAGGACTCATAGCATACCCACCCATGTGCAGGTATTATGCTCCCTCCACCTACTTGCCTCAGGGAGCTATCAAGGGGTCATAGCAGCAGCTGGAGGAGTATCACTGAGTGCCCTCTCTAGATTTTTCAATGCATTTATCAACACCATGCTGAGTAGGATACACCAGTACATCAGTTTCCCTCACACCCACAGGAAATACAGCAGACAAAAATTGATTTCTACCAGATAGCACAGTTCCCCAGCGTCCGAGGTGCCATAGATGGGACACATGTATGTGTACCGCAACCGTAAATACCAACATTCAATGAATATACAGGTGATATGCAATGCCTCCTACATCATAACTGATCTTGTGGCTAGGTACCCAGGGAGCACACATGATTCATACATCTTTTTTCACAGCTGCATTCACACAAGACTGCTAGCTGGGGAGTTTGGTGAAGGATATCTACTAGATATTGTCCCTCTGTACACTGGTGCATTGATGGTGTTGTGATGTCAGATGGCTCACTTACTCATTATACCCTCTGTTCCTTCCAGGAGACAGTGCCTACACAGTGCGCACCTACATGATGACGCCCTACCTCAATCTTACAACACCAGCAGAGTGGAGATACAATTCAAAATACAGGGTAACCCGCAATGTGGTTGAGCGCACCTTTGGGATGCTGAAGAGTCGCTTCTGGTGCATCCACAAAAGTGTAGGGACACTACAGTATAGCCCGGACACGACCTGCAGAATAGTGGCCACATGTGCAATCCTGCATAATATAGCTACCACCAGGGGCATACCCGTGGAAATATCTGATTCAGACTCTGATGAGGATGATGATGATGATACCATACCCCCCCTACTGCCAGCAGAAAGGGCCAGTGCAGCAGAGGGCAGGCAAAGGCGTGCAGACATC
Source organism: Pleurodeles waltl (assembly GCF_031143425.1). Taxonomy (NCBI): domain Eukaryota; kingdom Metazoa; phylum Chordata; class Amphibia; order Caudata; family Salamandridae; genus Pleurodeles; species Pleurodeles waltl. The sequence goes on from NC_090450.1 coordinate 294,523,683, forward strand.
ACGCACAACCATTTCAGGTGTAAGTAATAACAACACAACTTCACTGACATGTGTAATGGTAGTTAGAACATATATTATCTTAACGTCAGGTAACATAAGTTTCACTAGCAAAAAAAAAAAAATAATACGTGTCATAAAATAAGCAGATAACAGTCTCTCACTATTTATTGATAGTTTACTGTATCACAAAAGAAACAGACAGTCTCCTGCGGCCATTACAGTCACTTTCTACAGCCACGCAAGCCACTTGAGTGTGCAGTGGCCTCACTGGCACCTCTGGTATCGGCCTCAGTGGCAGTGCTGTGCCTGGCACTGCGACGCCTAGGATCAGTGGTGGGCACTGCTACGCTGGTGAGGCTAGATGAGTCCTCAGTCTCCCCTAGTCCAAGTTCACTAGGTGTAGCACAGCGGTTACCCAGCATATTATCCAGCACATTAGTGATCTGGACCAGTCCCTGTGCCACATCCCTACTGCTATGCACTGCCTCCACCTGTGCGTCCACAGCATGCTGTGATATGAGGGCCGTTGAAGTAGCAAGGCGATTGACCGATCAACACAATCCACCAAACATGCCCATAAAATGCCTCTCCAGCCTGCGGTGGCTGACTCTGTCGTGCCACAGCTCTGTGCAGAGTTCCTTCACTGCAATTGTCAGCTCCCTGGTGTTCTCGGAAGCTGTGATCAGTCCCTCATGCAGCTTTGAGATGTTGGAATTAAGGCACTCCAACTGCCGATGCAGCCCCCTCATGTTGGCATTGTGTTGCTGCATCTGCCTATGAATTGCTGTTATTTTCCTGTTTTGCAGGAGCTGCAGTTTCAGCATTGCGGATTCCAGGCCACCGAAGACTGATGGGCCCTCTCCTGCTTCCATGTGCTGTGCGCCTGCATACTGAGGCCTCCTGCTGGGTGTTGAGTTACGCTGGGGCTGGGACTTCTGCATAACAGTGGATCTGCCATCTGGGGAAGGAGTGTGGCCGTCATACCGCATGTCATCTGAGTCCTGGCTCAATTCGGGGAGCTGAACAGCCCATGCCCTATATCTGATAGGCGCAATATTCAGTGACTCACTGGTGTTTGAGTCTGATGGAGGGTGGGTTTCAGCATCCCCCACAATGGCACATGCTGATGCTGCTGGGCCTGGGCCACCTGCAACGACAATGTGCAGCATGTCATTTATGTATGTATCACCAAAGGTTACACAATAGTAATAAATGTACAGTTACATCATATTAGTATGTAGTGGGTGTTGTGTTCTTCTGGGTGTCGCTCTGCCTAATTACATTCTATGTGCTACTTTCAGCTCTGGGTTGTGGACTACCACTCCCATAAGGCATTGTTGTGCTGCTTCTAAAATGTGGAATGGACTACTTCTCACAATGCTTTGCACTACTTGCTAATTCTTGAGGGGCATTTCAATATTGCACTTACCTTTACTGGTGCTTGGTTTGCCGGATGTGTCTATGTCAGTGACCCCACTGACAGCTTCTGGGAGGAGTTTCGACTCCACCAGGTCTTCCATCGGGGTGGATGGTGCCTCGGTTGATGGTCCGCCTCCTGTGCTCCTTGCCTCCTGTAGTCTTCTTGCCACCCTCTCCTTGGCACGGGAACTCAGGTCGTACCACCTCTTTTTGATCTCCTCCACTGAGCGCTGCGCAACATCCACAGCGCAGATTTTTGTTTGAATGTCCCCCTAGAGTTTGCGCTTCTCACTCTGAGGAACCTGGACTGAACTTGAGTTTTCTTTTCCTCTCTCCCTTCTTCTTTCCATGTGCAGAGTTGTCCATGGTGATATGCAGTCCTGCCTTGTTCACAGACTTGCTCCCTGTGGCTGGGCTGTGTCTCTCTCACTGCTCCTTTGGGTGTGGCACCTGCAAACTGCCTGGGATGACTCACTTCCTGCTTGTGATGTCATCAGGCTCTGTCAGGTGTGCGTTCTCGCAATTAGCGATTTTCAATTACCGAATCGCTTTTTTTTTTGCGATTTGGTATTTGGGTCTCGCAAACCGCAAATATCGATTTTTACGAAATCGGTAATTCTGAATCTCAAATATGTTACATAGCATATTGCGACTCAGAAATTGCGATTTCCTAAAAATCCCTATTTGCGATTCGCAGAGGACTTTCTTCATACATCTGGCCCTCAATTTATGTGCACCTAGCATTGGGGGTTTTATAGAAATGTCCTGCCTCATAGCTGAAGCCAATGGTTCGACAAAAAGAGCGAAGCGGACCGGAGACCGGGGTAAATAAGAAATTGGCCTCTGCACCTTGAAAAAGGTTTGAGAGAAGTTGGGCTATTTTATTGGGAAACTTGAATCTCCTGATTGAAAAGGGTAGCTCTCATTGCACTAGATCAAATGCTTTTTCAGCAGCAAGCATTATTATTGCTGCCTTGATTTTGTTCTTAGAATAATAGTAGATTGCCTTGAGCAAGACATTTGTATTAATGGAAATAAATCTTCCCTGGAGAAACCCACATTGGTCATGATGAATAAGGTTCTGGACTAAGGGTGTAAAGCGAGCTGCCCAGATTTTCCTGAGGATCTTATAGTCATTGTTAAGAAGTCTAATAGGGCAATAGGAATCCAGTTTCAGGCCAGGCTTACCCTTCTTCGGGAAGCTAACTATGACTGCCCAGGTGAATGAGCTAGGTACTTCTCGGCCATTAAGTATTTCCATTGAATAACACGATTAAGATTACTGTGATCTGCTTAGACAGAGCCTTGTACAATTCTGCAGGAAGATCATATTCACCAGAAGCTTTGCCATTTAGAGAGCTCCTAATGGCTTCTGTTACTTCTACCTTAGTGATTGGCTGCAACAGTGCCTGGAGCTCTTCACTGAGAATCAGTATAGAAACCGATTCCATGTATTTATTTATGTCTTAGTAGTATAAAGATTTGCTTAGTGTGCTACGAATACATTTCCTATCTCCTCGGCCTGATCCACAATTCCCCCTGGGCCTCATTGAAAATGGTTTTGATTAAGAAAGTGTTCTCGTGTTTTTTGACGTAATGTGCAGAAATGTCCCTATATGCTCACTCTCTTCGTAATACTGCTGAAAACATGTGTTATGGTTGACTATCTCCTGTTATAAAAAGAAATCCTGGAGAACCTCTCCTTGGAAGTCACAGGTTAGAAGAACTGCAACCCCATGCATGACTGCACTAGCGGAGGCAAAAAAGGAATAAGAAATAAAGTTAGGAGTGCTAGGACAATTTTCCTGTCGATTAAAATGTGTTTCCTGTAATAAAATCACCTGAGCCTGAAGGGATCTTAGCCAATGGAGTATAGCTCTGAATTTATGTGAGTTACTAAGCCCATCCGCATTGCAAGAAACAATTTCGAAGAATCAGAAAGGGCACGTATTGATTTAGTTATCACTCACTAAGCAAGAAGATAGGAGTCTTTGAAGGTCTATTTGCCCAGAGCCTAACTAGCCACTGATTAATGGCAATGCAAAACGCATCCTTCGCGGTCCTATCCTAGACATACCACCCTTCCTCAGCACAGTACAAGCACAAACACCAAATGACTCTACCCCCCATCTGTGGTAAGGGGCCAAGCCCGTCATGACCCCACCAACCTGTTGCACACCACCTTCCCCTGAGACTCCCCCAAACGCCAAACCTTGAGTGCACTGACATGGCAACCTTGAGCCTCTATCCCGGAGGAACAAATAAGATGGACTGTACATTAGTCGTAATCTGGACATATCTAAAAAAAAAATGTAATCAAATCATGCGAGTAATCACCAAAACAATATTGGATATGAGTCTGTGAGCAGAATAAAAAAAAGTTTCCTTCACATATTCCTATTTTCTGAGTGATTACAAAAATCCTTTGCCTGCTGTACATTTTGGAAGATGTGAGCCCGGCCATTGTAAAGCACCTTGATTTTAACAAGTCGAACGATGCCGGCTGTGGCCCCTAATTTCTTGAAATCATCAATGAGATTAACAAATTCACAATGCCATTGTGCTGCTGAAAATTAAAGGGTTTGTGCATCTTCTAGATCGAAGACCCTCTGTTCTGCTTGAGAAACCTGTGCAGAGAGATAGGTTAAGTTGATGTTCAGTTGGCCCAGTTGTTTGTTGATTTTCCAATGAGCCTCCTCCTGTGAGACTTTCCCAGAAGATCTGACTGAGCATGCTGATTGAGATACTAACCTTGCTTGCGCTCAGGAACTGTGAAACTAGATTACTCACAGTTGTTTCAACTCGCACACATGAGCTAAGATAAATGCTATCTACATGTTGGTAATGGGAATCTTCATTTATGTTGAGTCCATGTTGCATGACTGACTTTCATTAGACAATTATACCTTTTGTGTCATGTGTAGAGATGGATTGATAAATCATTTTGCACTATGAACTTTAATGTACCTTGGTAACGTGCTGCCGCTGGTTTTCCTTTGGAAAACCCATCCACTGCCTTGGTGCTCCACCCACTCGATTTAGATGTTTGCGGGAGCATAGGTGAAAGACTGCCTGAGTTCCACCAACTCGACCAGGAATCTCCACCTCATCAATGATGGGACTGGAGATAGGAGCTGGCAGCGGGACTCCAGCCCCCTTTCCTGCTGAGCTGACTACAATGTGCCTTCATGCCAAGCCAACTGTGGCAGTGTTACCTCCACAGCTGAGTTCGTGGATTGGAGGAAAAAGGGGCACAAAACCTACCTTTTTCAACATTTCTTCTTCCGTTCTGAACTGGACCCGACTGGACATCACCTGCCTTTGCTGCTGCCGCTAAACCACAGAGGGCACATGACCCTGCCATACCCAGACTTGATGGGAAGGATTTTGCGTGAACTGTATACATTGTGTAGTCACTGCATATGAACTCAGGACCTCTGCAAAAATATACATGCCACAGGTATATAAAAAACAAACCTCTGACAAGAACATGTTGGGAACAAATTTTTCTAACCATAAGAGGGACCAAGAGCTTTATTCGGTCCAGTGCACAGTCTCTCAATTATCATACGAATCAAAAAGGTACACTGTTCCACAGAAATCCACTAGGCACTTTGCAAAACAGGAGCAAGTGCCCTCACATATCCATTAGATGTCATGCTTCATCATAGGGCATGCACCTCGTCAGACTGGCGCTGCAATATCTGACAGGCCCCTCAAGGGAGCTCTTTGCTGGAGATCTTAATTAGTCGTGCATGCCGTGATCAAAGGAATGTAGGAGTAAATTTAGACCTACAGTCAGAGAGGAGATGGAGAAAAAATTATTTCAGTGGTCTTTCACAATAAGATACATCAAACCTAAAATGCTAGAAATTGGTGAGGGTTTAGGAGAAGGTCATATGTCCTCTCAAATAGAGCATTTTTAGGGTTATTGGGGATTGTAGCATTTTAGGTTTGATGTATCTCTTTTGGTAATTTCTCATCTTGATACAGACATGAATTGATGTACTAGAAGATTATATTATCATCCTGAGGAGGGTGACAAAAAAATGTGAAAGACCACCAAAACAAGTCAACGCAAGTTGGAAAACTGGACTCGTTAGAACTTGCCAATAATAGACAAGAAACGTGGTGTACCAGTCAATTGGATTGTGGATACCTTAGACAGGACAGTATTACTGATAGACTAGAGAGGGTGTCTTGTGTATTGTCTCCCATTGATGTTATTCTTTTTCCCATATGCTGTACAGAGGTCCTTTGTGGGGCCTGTTGGAGTTCTTCTATATAATTGTGGTTTTAAATGCTTTTTATTTTTTGTATGAGACTATTTATTAAACATAATTTTTGATATTCCTTTATTATTGCTGATCATTGGGGTTTATGAGTCAATGACAAAAGAATGGTGTTTTATGTAGTATGAATTCTCTTTCCAAGGGTAAATATTTTTGATATCACTGTGATACCATTCCCTGTCCCCTTGGGCAGATCGGTTGTGTGGGGCCCTCTTTCTCCATTTTTTCATCATTGTCACTCTGACTAGATTTCTTAATTTTATCTGGTATCGGTGGGGGCACTTACACTACTGGCATAGCTTTCTCCTTTGATCATTTGTCCCCGGGCACAACTCTTTTTGTTACATCACTAGTAGGGGCCATATGTACGAACACATTTTCCCATAGACACAGAATGGGCAAAACTGCTTGCTACATCTGGCCCCAGGTCCTTTTTCAGCACCTGAGCTCTGCTGAGCCAACTGTTTCTGTCTCCACCATTTTGTACCAACCACTGCTGTTGTCTCGCTCAGACCTCATTCAGACCGCAATTGTGCTGTAAAAGCACTTGCACATACCCTACAGCTTGACTAACCTGATCCCTCCGACTTACTGTAATCAACCACTCAGGGACAGGTGCTGTATCTTCAATGGGACCTGGAACTTTGCAGGTGTGGCTTGCTGGTACCCAGTTAGGGAGACCAGCGCACTTCACAGCAGTTATGGTCAAGCATGGCCTGGTGCGGAGACTTCCAATGTGGTTGTAAACAGGATATACTCTTGTTCATAACCATGACCCAGGTGCCTGGACACAGGTCATGGCAGAGCTCCTTCTGCAGTTGAACTGTAGCTTCTCCAACCTGATGAGACACAGAAAGAACCACGTCAGATAATCCTTTGCAAAATTCCAGTACCAAGTCATCTATGATGCTTACAAGTGCATTTGCAGGCACTGCTGGCAATTTCATGCCTCACCCCAAGATGATTTGTTGTGGGGACAGGCATGTCTTTCTGTCTGGAGTACTGCGCAAACTCATCAAAACAAGAGGCAATGCGTCAGGCCATTTTAGAAAGATGGAAGTATATACCTTTGCCAATATGGACTTCAGAGTAACTTTAATCTGCTTCACCAATCCAGAAGCCTCAGGCCTGTAATTGCAATGTAGTCTTTGATCAACTTGTAATCCTGCACCTAATAATTTCAGGACTTCACTAGTGAAGGGTGGCCCTCGGTCTGACTCTAGAGAAGCTTTACTACTTTAGGACTCTCATTTCTCCTAGTTGGGTAAGCCTCAAACCAACGGTTCACTTGATCTGCCTATATGACTCAATATTATAAATGGGGTCTCTAGTTGGAAGTGGTTTCCACCCTGTCTAAGTAGGAATTCTCATTCTAGTCAGGTTAAGGAAGTCACACAGCTAAGATAACCCCTGCTCACCTTTGGCACGAGCAGTCTGGCTTATCTCAGAGGCAATATGTAAAGTTTTTGTACACACAATAACACAGCGAAATCACCACAAAAGCAATCCACACCAGTTAGGAAAAATAGCCAATATTTACCTGAGTAAAACAAAATCAAAACAACAAAGATCCAACATACACAAGTAAAGATAAACATTTTCAAAGATAAAATCTTGGTAAAGCACTTAGAAAAACAATAGCTCCAACTGGGGCTATCACAGCATCTTAATGGAGTAATTCCCAACAGTCTGACATCACTCACAAGGGAGTGCGGGCTGGTCACAGAGTACCACTGACCCCAGGTACAGTACTTTGGGAAAAGATGAGGAACCAAAGATGTTGCATGAAGTTGTGGAGTTGAGGCATCGCTAGAGCTGGTGTGGCATTGGTTCCTTACTGCTACCGGGGAGGTTAGGAGTCGGTTCTTTACTGCTAGGCAGGGGAAGTGAGGCATTGGCTCCTTACTGTAGCAGGGAATGTGATGCGTGTCAGTAGTGAGGCGTCCGTTCCTTATGACATGGTTGGTGAATGCAGCAGGTCAAGAAGCAAAGCATCGACTTTGCAGGGTCATGATCAGATCGCAGGGCTGCAGGTCCTGCAGCGGAGCCTGAGTTGGGTGTCATGGACGTCGGTGACACAGTACTCACACTGTGGCAGGACTTCAGAGGTGCTGCAGTGGCATCAGGCCTGGGTTGCAGGTTGCAGTTATTGCACTTAGTGGGAACCAAGGCTCTGGTGCAGGCGGCAGCACAGAGTGCGGCGCTGGTTTCCAAAGTTGGTCTGGAGTCAATGTGCTTAGTTTCTTCTTGGTTGCACCAGAGCTCACTTCCAAGAACCCACGAACTGGATTTGGTACCACTTGACAAATCAGGACTCTTAGCAAGAGATCCCAGGCACTGGCAGGTCAAGTCTTTGATGTCTCTGAGACTTTTTATTAGGAGGCAAGCTCAGTACAAGAACTTGGAGAACCTTTGGAAGCAAGATGTAGAAAGCAAAGTCCAGTCCTTTTACTCCCAGGACAGAAGCATCAAGCAGCGGGCCAGCACAACAAAGCAACAGGCAGAGTTGTAGTCCCTCCTACAACATCCAGCTCTTCTTCCTGGCAGAATTTCCTCAGTCCAGAATTATTCTAACTATGTGGTGTTGGAGGTCCAGTAATTATACCCATTTCTGTCTTTGAAATAGGCAAGCTTCAAAGAGAAGTTGTTGTAGTGCACAAGACCCTACCTTTCCCTGTCCTGGCCCCAGACACACTCAAAGAAGTTAGAGACTGCTTTGTGTAAGGACAGGCACAGCCCCATCCAGGTGCATTTGTCAGCTTCTCTCCCCACTCAAGCTCAGGCACACCCATCTGCCTGTTGATGGGCCATCAGGATATGGAGGGCACACCTCAGCTTCCTTTGTGTGACTGTCTAGAGTGAATGCACAAACAGCCCAACTGTCATCCTGACCCAGACATCTATTCCACAGAGAAACAGACAGGAAGGCACAGAATGGTTGAGCAAGAAAATGCCCACTTTCTAAAAGTGGTAATGTGAAACTTACAATTCAAACACCAACTTCACAAAAAGGTGTATTTTTAAATTGTGAGTTCTGTGAAACCAAACTCCTTATCTCTATCTGCTCCCAATGGAAAATGTATTTCAAGGCAATACCCGTGTTACCCTATGGAAGAGACAGGTCTTGCAATAGTGTAAACTGAATGTAGCAGTATTTCACTATCAGGACATGCAAAACATACCAGTACGTGTCCTACCTTTTAAATATACTGCACCCTTGGGGCTGCCTTAGGCCTACTTTAGGGTAATTTACATGTAGTAAAACTGAAACTTTGAGCCTGGCGAGTGGGTGCACTTGCCAGGTCAAAATGTCAGTTTAAAACTGTACACACAGACACCGCACTGGAGGGTCTGAGACATGTTTAGAGGGCTACCCAAGTGGGTGGCACAATCAGTGCTGCAGGCCCACTAATAGCATTTGATTTACAGGCCCTGGGCACACATGGTGCACTTTACTAGGGACTTACTTGTAAATCAAATGGGACAATCATTGATTAAGCAATTGGCAATACATTTTAGGCAGAGAACAATTGACTCCAGCACTGATCAGTAGTGGTAGAGTCCCCAGAGTCCTAAAGCCAGCAAAAATGAAATTCAGCACAGGATCAAAAACAGAGGGCAAAAGACAGAGGAAACCATGCCAAGAGCTGACAGGTCTAACACTCAGTGTTCCTGTTGTTCGTTTGCCTACATTAATCTGCTGACAAGTGACACAGCAGTGACATTGGGCCTCTGCCATCATTCTGCATCTGGGGTTGAACCAAATCTGCCTGAATGTTCTAAACATGGCATCACAACATGAGTTCATCCATAGTAATGCCTAGCCATGGGTGGTAAAAACGATTAGTGTATTCTTTCATTACTTGAAAGCCAAAATATTATCATTGTCTATCGTGACACAACCTGCTCTAACCAAACCTTGCTGTTCTTCCTCTGACACTTCTTCCTGCAGACTTGTAACTTCCTCCCAGGTATCTGTAGAAGTTATCAGATGATTGCGACTTGTCTCATCATTTGACTAATTTGAGTATTCCCTATCAAAGGCTATACAATTTAGGGTGCAGTATCTTGCCCCCTCATCAGTGAGATGCTGTGTTTTGGAGTAAATTAACAAAATTTCCAGAGCAGGGCACAAAAACATTCAAAGGATGACCCATAACAATGCTTTCACACTGTTCTATGCTGATGCAGACTGTTGCAATGGCTTTAAGACAACCAAAGAAAGCCAAGGTCAAAGCTACAGGATCAAGAGTGGCAGAAAAATATGCCACAGGGCTGTTTGCACTTCCATTAATTTGAGTCAAAACTGAGATCGTGCATCCCACCCACTCACAACAGTACAAAATAAAACAGTTATTATAATCTGACATTCCTAGAGCAGGGGCATGACAAATTTTCTCTCAGCTCTTTGAAGGCACATTTGCAGTTGTCATCCAGTGGTAATCTCTTCATGCACATCTTTCTGTGTCAGCTTCTGTGAAGGCTTAGCCAAAAAGAAAAAGTTTGGAGTCCACTGGCAACAGTAAACAACCATTCCCAGAACTGTCCTGGCTTCTTTTTGCATTTTTGGAAGATTAATTTTCAAAAGATTATTTTCTGTGACAGGTTCTTTACACCTTTCTCAAGGTGATGTCCTAATTACAAGACTTCTTTCTCACTGTACTGCAATTCTATCGGAAAACCTTCTCTCGATTCTCAGCTAAGTGGTTCAACAGGGCGATAGTATCTCTCCTACATGCTTCTCGAGTATTTGCTGCCACTAATAGGTCATCAATGTACTGGACTAAAACTGAATGGTATGGCATTTTAAGTGACTCCAAATTGACAGTATGATCAATTTGGCCACACGCGGAAAACTCTAGTCAGAAATAAGGTTAAGGGGTTTTATTACAATCTCAGACTCAAAGTCATGTAGACGGTTCTCAAAACAAAGTTATAAAAATAAAGAATCACCAAGGATTGACCAAAGCGACCGAAACGTTTTAAACAAACTAACATCAAAATAACTAAGCATTGGATAAACCAATGCAAGACATCAGCAGAATGATCTGATGTACAGAAAACCTTGTTTCTTTTAAGCATTAAACCAATTCAAAAGTCATCAAAACTTAGCTAGCTAGGGCAAGGAAAATCTCTACAGATTAACAAGACAAACGTTAACATGTAGTGGACTAAACATGAGGGTAAAGAGATTAAAATGAAAAGTACAAATTTGACAAAAATGACATCTGTGGCAAAAGGTAACTACCAAAGATGGCAAAAAATAAGTGAAAAGGTAAAGCGTCAGCAAGGCAGGTGCTCAGTCAAGAGTCTTCTTCTTGGGTACAGGGGAACATTTCTAAGTCTCAGAAAAGAATTAGAATAAAGGGTAAGGGTAGTGAGGAATATACTTCTCAGAGTCCAAGGGGATCCAGCAAGCAGAAAAGAGTGGAACTATCTGATCAAAGTCCAACTGGGGAATGGTATATTAAATAAAGTAGTGCAAAATGATTTGTCCATCCATCACTCCACATAACACAGACAGTAGAATTGTCCAATGAAAGTCATGCGACATGGACTGCAACACCAGTGAAGATTCCCAATACCAACATGTAGAAAGGATCCATCTGAGTTAATCCGTGTGGGTTGAAACAAATGCATTTATAGTCCGGTTTTGCACTTCCTGAATGTACACTGCTCAAGATTAGTTTCTCTGGCTCACTATGTGTAAAACAATAGAGCATCTATTACCAAGCTGGCATTCAATGGAAATGACATCTGAAGGAAAAAGTTGAAAGTTAGCAAGAAAGACTAAACAATTTCTGCACAGCTAGGAAACATGGTTGTTAGGATTTTCATCCCTGGCGTGGTCTCCCTTAAATTTGCCTCTGTTTTCAAGGTTGTTGATGTGAGCTGTTTTTGCTGTTTTTGTTACTCTGAGCACTTTACCACTGCTAAACAGTGCTAAAGTGCAAGTGCTCCTATACAAAATGTGTATGTAGTTGGTTCATCCATGATTGGCATATTTGATTTACTAGTAAGTCCCTAGCACAATGCACTAGAGGTGCCCAGGGCCTAGAAATCAAATGCTACTAGTGGGCCTGCAGCACTGGTTGTGCCACCCACATGAGTAGCCCTGTGATCATGTCTCAGACCTGCCACTGTAGTGTCTGTGTGTGCAGTTTTAAACTGTAAATTCGACTTGGCAAGTGTACCCACCTGCCAGGCCTAAACCTTCCCTTTTCTTACATGTAAAGCACCCATAGGGTAGGCCCTAGGTAGCCCCAAGGGCAGGGTGCAGTGTATGGTTAAGGTTGGACATATAGTAATGTGTTTTATATGTCCTGACAGTGAACTGCTGCTAAATTTGTTTTTCACTGTTGCAAGGCCTGTCCCTCTCAAAGGTTAACATGGGAGCTACCTTTAAATATGATTAAAGTGTAGATTCCCTTTGGGAGTGGATAAACATGTGGAGTTTGGGGTCTCTTAGCTCACAATTTAAAAATACATATTTAATTAAAGTTAATTTTAAGATTGTGTGTTTGAAAATGTCACTTTTAGAGAGCATTTTCTTGATGAAACCATTTCTGTGACTCTGCCTGCTTGTGGATTCCCTGTCTGGGTCAGTTTGACAGTTGGGCTGGTTGCACCTCACTCTAGACAGAGACACAAAGGGAGCTGGGGTGTAGTATGCATTTCATGATGAGCCATTAGTGCTAAGTAGGAGGGGAGGAGTGGTCACTCACACCTGAAAGGGCTGTGCCTGCCCTCACACAATGCAGTCTTCAATCCCCTGGTGTGTGTCTGGGGCCTGGCCTGGGCAAGGCAGGATTTCACAAGCTAGAGAAACTTTCCTTTGAAGTAGGCCTACTTCGAAGGGCACAACGGGTATAAGAACAGCACCCAAAACCACAGACTACAGAACACTTCTGGAAACCAAGAGGAACCTCTGTCTGGAGAAGAGCTGAGGAAGAAGAGCTGCCTGTGAATGTGCTTTGTGGAGCCCTCCTGCAGTTCCTGCTTCTGCCTGTGCTAAAAGACAAAGACTGGACTTTGTGTTGCCTTCCTTCTTTTGAAGAACTCTCCAAGGGCTTGATTTAGAGCTTGCCTCCTGTTGTTTAAAGTCTCAGGGACAGCAAAGACTTCTCTCTGCCAGCACCTGGAGCCTCTGATGAGACTCCTACTCTGTCAAGTGGTGCCTATCCAGTTCCTGGGATCTGGAAATAGGAAACTGGCTGCCCAAGAGTAAGAAATCCACTCACCAACCGTTGTGCGGGGAATGGATCGACACAACTCTGATCCGCGGTAGAAATATTGACACTCTGCCGGCTTTGCAGCTGAAAAACGACGCTAGCCTGCAGCACGACTAGAAGATCGACGCGCGCAGCTCTAGAAACAACGCGCAACATCGCTGACAGAGGCTGGTGAGATCGCAGCACGTGCTGCGTGGTTTTTGGATCATCGTGCGGCTGGATTTCCGCAGCAAACACTGCGTGTAAAAACGATGCAAGGCCTGCCCAGACCCAAGAGTGCTGACCAGATTGACGCATCACTCTCCTGTTGAGAGAAGAAACGACGCAGGCCGGCCCAACTGAAGGAGAAATGATGCAAGGTCTCGCTCGTGAGTGATATTGACGCATCGCAAGCCCTTTTTGACACACACTCGCCCGTGCATAGTTATTTTTGACACACCCAAGGTACATTTGCACGCTAACAGTGTTAGCGTTGGGTTTAAAATTACATGAAGACTCTTTTTGCATTTTTATTGATACTTGACTTGTGTATTGTGGATTTTTGTCATTTTGGTTTTGTTTTGTTTAGATCCATTTTTTTTTATTTTCCTTAACCTGTATTGTGTCATTTTGTAGTGTTTTCATTGAATTACTGTGTGTGTTGGTACAAATACCTTACACCTAGCACTCTGAAGTAAAGCCTGCCAGCTTGTGCCAAGCTACCAAGGGGGTGAGTTGGGGTTAGCTGAGGGTGATTCTCTTTTACCCTGACTAGAGTGAGGGTCCTTGCTTTGACAGGGGGTAAACTGACAGCCAACCAAAGACCCAATTTCTAACATTGGTGATCAGCGGTTGGGATTGGACTTGCATTTGTACTTGGCATACAGTGATAAAGTGCACACTACTGTTTTGAGTGCAGACCACTACTTGACCACATACTACTTGTATTGTGATTCTTGCTTTTTCTCTTTTTCTTGGATTTTTCCCTACATCCATTTTTGTGGTAATCTTTAATCTAACAATGGTTGTTCAGGCTTCACTTGGGTTAAGCAGAGTGAATTAAAACAGCAGATTAAACTATGCAAAGAACACACTTATAACATTCAGAATTATGAATTCAACATTATTAAACATTGTCAGTGTTCATGTTGCAATAGATTTAAATGAAATAACCATTTTAATACATTGCACTTAGTGTGGTGCAGAACCACAATTTCAACTTTTGCGTGTACTATTATAAACAGGAAACAGTTGGAAGCACACTGCCTCACACTCCAACATGCAGTTTGCCCCATTGCATGATGGTAAATGCAGTACCAATTTGTGTGTATTTCGTCTGTAGTTCCTAGTTTGTTCACCTACGAAGGTGCTTCTAGTGCTGTAAATGTCCAGATATGTGTTTCTGGGTTTAGCCCTTCGTCAGTAGAGAGCAGCAGGCTTTTTTCTGGGGTTGCTGGAAATGCTGCTATAGTCCTCTCAGGTCTCAGCACCACTCACTGGCACATGGGTGCATCAACCAAAGGTCGTCAGCTTGCTTGCTCAGGGAGCCATTTTAAACAGGATCAGTTGAAAGCACGCTGTCTCACACTCCAGCATGCAGTTTCCCCATTGCATTATGTAAATGCAGTACAAATATGTGTGTACTTCATCTGTAGTCTGTGTGCCAGTGGAGTGGTACTGTGACCTGTGAAGACTTGGGAAGCATACCAGCCAACCCCAGTTGACTCTTTTCTGCTCTCTGCTACTTTTGCTCTCTACTTATGAAGGGCTAAACCCAGAAACATGTGTATAAAGATAACAGAACTACTGGCGCCGACTTTGGTGACAAACTACAGCAACTTTGACGTAAGCGTACTTCATTTACCAGGATGCAATAGGGAGAACTGTGCTGTGATGAGAGGCAGAATGCTCTCTCCCCATTGTGCTTAAAAGGCTACCTTGAGCCAATGAGCTGATATGCTCACCTGGGATGGACTTGTGTGTCTGTGGAATGGTACCATGACCGGTGAATACTTGGGTAGCATACCAGCAACCCCAAATTACTCTCTTCTTCTGTCTGCTACCTTTGATCTCTACTGATGAAGGGCTAAATCCAGAAACATTTGTCTAGAGATGACAGCACTACCAGCACCAACTTTTGTGACAAACTACAGCAACTTTGAAGAAAGCGTACTGCCTTTACCAGGATGCAATGGGGAGAACTGTGCTAGGATGAAAGGCAGTGTGCGTCCTCCTCCTTGTGTCAAAAAGGCTTCCTTGAGCCAATAAGCTGATGAGCTCACCGAGGATGCACCTGTGTGTCTGCTGAGTGGCACTGCAACCTGTGAAGACTTGAGCAACATACCAGCAACCCTAAATTACTCTTTTCTGCACTCTGCTACTTTTGCTCTCTTCTGGTAAAGGGCTAAATCCAGAAACATGTGTCTAGAGATAACAGCACTACCAACACCAACTATGGTGACAAACCACAGTAACGTTGACGCATGCATACATCATTTACCAGGATGCAATGGGGAGAACGGTGCTGGGATGAAAGACAGTGTGCTCTCTCCCCTTGTGTTTAATATTTTAAACATTTCTGTCTTCAAAATCATTATTGTTTTAGTGCACACTATTAATTACCATGATGAAGAATAACAAAAATAAATTAATTGATTTGAAGTTTGAAGAAATAAAGTTTAAAGGGCATATAACATCCCTGTTGTCTGGTAACCTACAGTGAATGCACATTAATATGGCTTTCACTGTACTGCCAAACAACTAAACTATTAGTAGTTTGATTCACAAAATCCATAGTTTGTCAAATGTAGATATTCAGTGTGATGTCAGTGCTGACAACTTTGCCAAAAGCATGCTCCAAGGACTCTTCAAGATGTGGGGTTTTTGATAATTCGCCCAGTCAGGCACCAACCTTCCCCTGGCAACCCCCAACTGAGCAGTGGTATATTATTAGCCACCGCAGCCCCCGTAGAGCGTGGGGACCCCTGAGCTCTAAGGGACCCCTTTAGCTAAATACTCTGGCCTGAAAGCTCCTGCTGGAGTCTGAGAGGGGGCCCCGCCAAGTTCTTTCCATGGGGACCTGCTCAAGTATCATTACACCACTGCAACGG
Organism: Pleurodeles waltl; assembly: GCF_031143425.1. Classification (NCBI taxonomy): domain Eukaryota; kingdom Metazoa; phylum Chordata; class Amphibia; order Caudata; family Salamandridae; genus Pleurodeles; species Pleurodeles waltl. The sequence continues at coordinate 294,539,715 of NC_090450.1, forward strand.
AGGCTGGTGAACATGCCCTATGAAGTGGGGACTGTTTCACATTATTTGATGTGAGATCCCTATATTCTTGGGGATGGCGTCTGAAACCACAGAGCCACTTTACGAGCACCAAAACATGGTGATAGGAAACAGAATGAGGGCACATTACTCAGCCCTCCTGTTTTTAATCCTGTGGTAGGGAAGACACTAGTAAAAACCATTTTAGCTCATCCCCATACAATATTAATGTGGGTCTGAATGTTTATCAAAAGCTGAAAAGAAATGTTGACATTAGTGACACCGCCATACCCAAACCGGGGAATCCATAACTATGAGAATTAAAACCAGTGCATAGTAGTACTCTTGAATGCTTTCTAGAGGAAGATATGGAACTCACTAATGACGCCTACCGTATTTTGTAGCTAAGGCTTATCATGCTACAAGAGTATGTGAACAAAAGTAATTCCATAAGAGGATTGGGTTTTCTTCCTGGAGTTTTGTACTTCTCTTATGTTTATGGAAATCGTACACATGTTTTACTCCTCTCACTCCTTCCTTAGTGTGAAAGCTATCTCTGTTGTACCTATTCTGTATGTGTAAGTTAATTGTGTTCTGTGCCTTCTGCTATTGAGACCTGTTGTTAACTTATTACTTGTGTTATGGAAGGTTGTGCTGCTGCTATGCATGTTGTACTATTGTTGTGGTTTGAAGTATGTATAAAACTTTCTTATGCACATCAGAAAATGGTTTGCTTTGCCAATGCTTTTTTTAATTCATGATGTGAGTGAAAAAGTGAGCTCTGACAAAAAATGCGCGCAGAACTTACTTTAGGATTTACATATGAATCAAACTATTTTTAAAAGGAGTAGTCAACTTGGTCAAAATGTAAAACATAGCTGATATGTGAGTTCCCCAAAAAATGTTATGTAGCTGACTTTGTAAAATTTTAAAACAATTGACAATTGGCCAATTCTAGCATTTTAGAAAACAGTGCATGTCGGGGTTTTGAGTCTATAATGAAAATGATAAAAGCAAAAGTTCAAGCCCCAAATTGCAAGCATGCAGTTGGTTAAAACACACACACACACAGATGAAGGTATTGTATTGTCATATATGCAAAAACCCGGAGTTGTGAAATGCAAAAAAATGTAGATCCTGGTTTGCTGCTTTTTGCAGGCAATTACGGGTTAAACAGCCCAATGGATGAGATAGCCGAAGTCTTTCAGATGCACATCTCATGTTCTGCTAATACATTAAAATGGCTACTGTTCATTTACCCAAGAAGATGAGAAGCAGCAGTTAGACATGACATAGAGGAAGATAAAATAATGTCCTGTCGATGTTATCCCCAGACACATCCTCGGCCCAGAACTTGGTAAGATGTAGATGGCGTGCTTACATCACTACTGTGACGCCCTGCACTAAGGAAGTGTTGTAGCACATGCTGCGGGTGCTGCCCAACGAGGGCTGCCAGTGACGTTCACCTTATGGCCTCATGTTGTGGCAACTCACGTTACCTGTCTCATCATAAATATAACACACCAGCAGCCTAGTCATTCTCTTGTAATGTATAATGCCGGCCTGGGGAGGAAACGGTGAATGTACGGTAGTAAGGTTGGGATAGTCATTGCAAGACGTTGCCCATCGGAGGATGATCTCTTCTTCTTTCCGCGGGCATGCTCAAAGGCGGAACTTCCATCTTGGCGGGGTCGGCCACCCATTGATCAGTGCTACTGGACAAACAATTTCAGGCCGTTTTCTCCACGCCGCAGCAAAGAACGATCAATATCAAACCGTAGCATTGATCTGTGAATTTTGTGTCACTGGCAATTAAATTGATCTAAATAGCCCTTTAGATTATCTGATTTGTATTTAGAAGGAAAGGACAGAGTGTACAGGAGGAATATGATTAAGGAAAGAAAAGATGACGCATTTTCATCTTCCTCGAGATAACAGTCAAGCGAGATCAGAGAGGCACAGTTCATTTGTTGTGATTGTGTGGGCTACAGCACTATTGGGATTTGTGAAGGTGACTTAGGATGGGGATTCTCAGATAAGAAGACACCGCATTCTAGCACTAATATTCAAATATATTTTAAAGCACATTTTCTCTGCAGTCTCAGAGGGCAAAAAGATGACGGGAAACAAGTTACTTATCTCCTCATATAAATCCTCTAGCCTGATCATGTATGCAAAATATCATGCATAAAGCCCCAATATTCTTCTAGCAAATATTCCACCATTTCAATCAGAAATGATGCAAGGAACTTTTTGCTCCAGAAAAAAAGAAAAGTAATTTCTCTTCTGGAGAGCTCCCTGTGCACTTTAAAAAAGTAGTGGGTGAAACTGAATAGGTTATTTGTCGCATCACACATAATCCCTGAGAGAACTAAAGGCTTTGTTTGGTTTAGAGGTTGGCGGAGGGAGTTATTCCGTCACTAATATGATGGATATTACATCCGCCGTATTTCGATCCCATTATAGCCAATGGAGATTGTAATACGTTTGTGATGGAGTAACCCATCCACCAAACGCTAACTCAGGCCCCTAGTGGTTTATGCTTGCTACAAATAGGCAGGTGTCTGCATACAGACCAGATTTCCCACAGTGCTTTTCCTTGCAAGTTCCTTGTTTACACCTTATATTTACTAATATAAAATGTCTTACCTGTGCTTGAGTGATGGTTCTCTTTCCATAAGTCATGTGAAAAAGCCCATCTGGCACACATCCTTTTTCACAGCCATTACAAAGCATTTCTGCTGAAAGACAAACGCCCTTGTGAGAAAACTATGTGGTCAGTGTTAGCATATAGACAACAACAAATACCCTACGTTGTGAACCCAGTCATCGAGGTCTATGTGACATTAAGCTTGAGTAAAAAAATAAAATACACAAAAACATAAAAATTCAATTATTTGAGCAATAAAGATTGCTACTTTACCCATTTTTTTTTAACTGAACCAGCACCCTCCACGTCTCTTTATGTGCAACGAATGTAAAAACCATTAAATTAATGCATGTCAGTGATTTATTTTCTGGATATCTTTCAAATGTTTAACACTTTTTTGAAATGCAGGATTAGGTAAGCTACACGATTTTGTGTTTCTGTATTTTCTTCATGTAGCATATTACTGGTGTATGGTCCCTACTTTGAATTGAGTCGCATCCTGGTGTTTACAAAGCACCACAATTCAGAGCTCTCAAGGTGAGGCTGAAGACAGTGTGGATTTCTCATAGCGCCTGCCTGTGGGTAAAAAATGTGTACAGAATACATGGTTATCCAAAACCTGGCCTCTCTGCTGAGCTCACAGAGAAATTGACATGTATTACAGCAGCAATTATAATTTTGTGTACCTGTGTAAAGAAAGTAAACAGCTGTCAAAAACTGACAAGGGGAAAAGGAAAAGAAAATGCCATATTTGCAAGTGAGCAGGTGCATTGTGTGTTTGGAGGGTAGTGAAGTGAAGGAGATGAGAAAAAGTGCATTCAGGAGACAATAAAAAAGAGGGTGCTGAAGAGGAAAGAGGAGTTCTATGATTTACATATGGAGATGTTGAGTGAAAAAGAGCATCCCTGTCTTACATAGAATGAACCTCGCAGGAGCCACTGAGACACTCTGTAGACCATTACTCTTTTCTCGGGCCTCCGTAATGCTTAACTCACAGTCTCACAATTTCAGAACTGAAACATTTTCAATATCAATTAGTTACAAGATCATTTTTGCTACCAGTCTATCATAAGCAGCTATCACCACTGTCAAAGTCAATAGTCCTGGCTAATGTAGGTGTATGTCAGTTGTTCTGCTATATATCTGGATGCAATATCAGAAACCTCAGAGACGAAAGAATATGATGATCAGGTAGATCACTATAAAAGTCACAGGCATTTAGTGTACATATTTAAGCTATACCTTTGCTACATAGGCCATGCCCATTTTAGAGTCCCACACTTTTTTCATCACACATAAAGCTTTGACTTTATCTCGCATTAAGGATGAAGCATCCTAATTCCCAACATTGCCCCTTCGGAGATTCTTCAAACCCCAGAACCAGCATTCCGCATGCCCCTTTCTAATTAATGAAAAGAAAACAATCCTACTTCTGTTTCAGTGAATACTACAACAGCTCCCTCCTTCCACCCATTGTATTTCACTAGTTTTCTGTTCGCGAGGCAGACTTCTCAAAAGGTAAGTACATCATTTCTTTTTAACTACATACATTTTGTTCTACTTACAAAGCTCTTTCTATGTGGGCCACGGAGTGTGCAGAAGTCCTGTTCGCACTCCCCACTACTATGCTGAGCTGACACAAGGTGTGCTACAGTGAATAGGTCAGTGCTCTGTGGATGCTGACTCCTTTTGGCGCTCCTGGGTCCTCTGAGCGTGCGTCTATGCCCGTGTACAGCAACAAGGCTACAAAGTACTTTAGCATCAGTTGTCATCTCGCAAGATGAGAGCTTGTTGCTGGAATGCCTATTTAAACAATGGAGGCTACCCTACTTTGGTGTTTGAGATGCTCAAAGTGCCGGCATGTCATCTATTGAATGCTCTGAGAAAAAACAGGCACATAAAGTCAGAAAAGGAAGGGAAGGATACAATTCCTCTTTCGGGAAGCACCTTGAGGGGCCAATTAAATAAGCAGTCATTTCTGCCTAAAGTGAGCCTCCTAATAAAAGGCAGAGATTGAATACAGATGCTGAGGATGATAAAAAGAAGGCCCAGGGGGGAAAATAAGTGCATAGACATCAAATGTCTTTTAGAGCCCTACAATTCATAACATTCTTTCTGTAGAGGAAACGGTTTCAATTGTCTCAGAATAGATGCCCCTTTCACAGTCGAACCAGAGGACTTAGGTCGCCATATTTGTAAAATCCTGGTCACAGACACTTAACCCACAGCAACCAAGTTCAAAGTCCTGACTATATGAACAGAACATTGGAAATAAGAATAGATCATGTCTATCCGTAATGGGAAAAACTAATGTCTGACAAATGTGCACTGAATACCAAATACAATGGTAATTGTAGCGAGTTTATAATTTCACTTCCAACCAAATGATTCAGGACATCTCCTCTTCCAAAACACGAACTAAGGAAAGAAGCTACGTAACCTGAAAAATTAACTCTGCTAAGGAAAGCAGCAGTAATTTTAGATGTGCAGGATGCTTATTTTCACATGCCAATCTCTGTGAGAAGTTAGCAATAATTTACGATTTACAAGTGAAGAACAGCCTTATCAGTCCAGAACCCGTCTGTTCAGCTTGTCAACGTCTCCTAGAATATTCACAAAGGTATTAGCTCCGGTATTTGATTCATTACATTTGCAAGGCATACAAAGTTTCCCCTAGATTGATGATCAGTCTATTTTTGTTGTTCTTTTTTAGAGGCTGAATCCAGCCAGAAAACATGTGAATGCCTTGACTAGGTGAGACTCATCAGAAATTGAAAAACATTGTGTACTGTGCGTACTGGCCAACTCAACAGTAAACATTCGGAGGTGACTTGTTCCACACCCACCAGGGGAAAGTATTCCTCCGTGAAGAAAGATTACAGACTCCGCCAAAGCAACATTTGGAACTATTATTGATTCCTCAAGCAGCAGTCAGAACGTAACTAAATGTCCAGTGTCTGATGGCTGGGACTACAAAAGTTCCCTGGCCATGTTTCCATCTCAACCTACTGATGAGTCACAGTCTCACTTTCTGGCCACCTACATCACAAGACTCAAATCTTATGATTCTAGTATCAGACTATGTAAAACAACAGATTCATTGGTGGGTGGTTCAAGAGAACCTTCAGAAAGGGATCTGATTTCAGCACCCAACTCCTGTAATTTGCAGATACCAGCCAGGGTTGGGGGTGAATCTGGACATCGTATAAATAGGTCACAAATGGTCCCAGGTAGAAGCAATCTGTTCTTCCAATTAAGGGGAGCAATCTGGAAAGCTCTCAAGTCCTTACCTGTCACCAGGAATGGAATGTGGTGCTGGTCAGGGCCAACAACTGGTGAGCGAAGAAATGTGTCAACAGACAAGGGGGCATAAACAACAAACACTTGGCAGAGTTAGCAGTGTCTATCTGCTCCTTGGTGGAAACCCATGTCCTTTCTCTGTGAAGGATTTAAATACCAGGAAAGGACAAAAGGCAGGCAAACAAACTTAGTTAGAGCATGCCTTGCACAATAATATTCAACCTGAGTCAGCTGGTTGTCCAGAATATAGTGACTGCAGTCCATGGTTGCATTTGTTTGCCTCCCAAAACAGTGCTCTGCTTCCCCAGCATTGTTCAAAGAGGTGAAATCAACAGGCATGGGTAATGGATGCGCTAGCAATGTCATGGTCGAAAGGAATTCCTTACATGCTCTCTCCAATTCACCTCCTCCTGATAGTACTAGGGGATAATTAGGAAGAGAAGGTGGTAGCGAAATTAATAGTATCATTTTGGCCATGGTAAGCATGGTCCTCTAGCTCAAGAAGCTGTGTAATTGCGTTACCATCTGTCAATACATCTCTCACCTCTCCCAATTCCAGATGTTTCACAGAAACATCCATGAAGTCTACCTCTAACTGCTTGGAAACTGAAAGGCTTGTCCTAGAGACATCGGGTTGCTCAAGTGAAGTAGCAGTCTGATATTAAAGGAAACCTCCTAAACTAATACATTATGCTAAACGTTGGGCAACCTTCCAAAACAGCTGCAACTGCAATAAGTTGTTACCAAAATCATGCCATCAATTCAAAGTTCTTGACATTTTAAGAGTGGGATTTCCATAAGATTTAGCTCCTGTTACTATATCGGCTCAGTGGGCAGCAATTAAGGTTTTCACAGATTCTTTGGGCAACATTTCCCAAATTATACCATTGGCATCCAGCCTACTGAAAGAAGTCATTAGTCCCTAATCTGGTAACTTCTTGGGATTTTATAACAGCTTTATTAGGTCTTCACGGAAAACCATTTGAACATATAGAGTAAGCAGTTATTTACTGGCTTTCAGGCAAGTATGTCATTCTTTTATTGATAGTGTCAGATAGAAGGATAGAAGGATAGATGAGCTAGGTAAACCATGGTTATTTATCATTACCTGAGAATCTTCCTCGATAAGGCTTTGTTGAAAATTGACCAGATATTTAGGCCCAAAGTCCAACAGCATTTTCACCTATTTCAAGAGATAATTTAGCCAGTACTTGGATCATGTTCTTCTTCTTCAGGTCCCACATTTTTTATACTAAAAGGGCACTGTTAGGCTATTGGGAAAAGGCAGCGGCTTTTCAACTATCAAATGCCCTTTTTGTAGTTTACAAATCAGGTAACAAAAGGAAAACAAGTTGCAAATCAACCCTAAGTAGATGGATCCCACAAGCCATAACTTAAGCTTATGGCTGGGAAGGTTGAGAAGTTCCATCAGAAGTGGAAGATTGTTCTGAGTAATCTCAATTTTTTAGGCAGAGATGCCTGTGGGCTTCTTGTAGGAAATATGTGGTGCACCTACCTGGTTATCACCAAATACATTGTAAAGCATTACTGTTAGAAATGGGGTTTTTGGTTGGCAGTAAGGTTACCCCCTGTCCAAGCAAAAGCCCTCACTCTAGTCATGGTAAGTCACACACAATCCAAGATTATCCTGTGCCCACCCTCTGGTAGCTTAGCACGAGCAGTCAGGCTTAACTTAGAAGGCAATGTGTAAAGTATTTGTGCAATAAATCATACAATACCACCATATAGCACCACAAAAATACACCACACAGTGTTTAGAAAAATATATAATATTTATCAAGATAATTGTAGGTCAAAACGAATAAAGTTGCAATGTGAATTTGTAGAAATACCACTGAAAAGTGATATAAAGGGGGTCATTCTGACCTCGGCGGTAAAAGGCCCTTACCGCCAGTCAGAAGTCCGCCATTCTACCGCCGCGGCCGAGGTAAACTGCCACGGTCATTCTGGCCCACAACGGCGGAACCGCCAAAATCCCGACATCCAAGGAAGGCCACCACATCAGCGGGCCGCGGAAAACTGGAGATGACCAAACCTCCACCGTCACGCCAACACAAACACGCCCATGCCATTCTGACCCACGAATCCACGCGGCGGTCTTTCAACCGCGGTATTCCATTGGCGGGACACACCGCTGCGGTCAAAATACACACACAGCTCCAAAACACAGCCACATTGGTCAATTTGAAATACACACACCTGACACACATACAAACAACACTCCCACACATCCAACCAACTATAAAACACACACCCACATCACCCACAAACCCCTACGACCGAAGATCATAGACGAAGGAGAGAGAGACACATCACAGAATAGAGAGCTACATCACACAGAGGCACACTACACCATCACACACACCACATAGAAGCACAAAGCACCACACACCAACACACTCTTCACCATATACACCACCCCACACCTCATCCACACCACCCCATGGCACCCCAAAGGCACCCACGCTTTTCGGACCAAGAACTCCGGGTCATGGTGGAGGAGATCATAAGAGTCGAACCCCAGCTCTTCGGCTCACAGGTGCAGCACACCACTATTGCCAGGAAGGCGGAGCTATGGCAGCGGATCGTGGACAGGGTAAACGCGGTGGGACAGCATCCCAGAAATCGAGAGGACATCCGCAAACGTTGGAACGACTTACGGGGAAAGGTGCGCTCGATGGTCTCGCGACACAACATAGCGGTGCAGAAGACTGGCGGGGGACCCCCACCCACACCACCCGAATTCACAGCATGGGAGCAAGAGGTACTAAACATCCTGCATCCTGATGGCCTCGCTGGAGTACACGGAGGAATGGACTCTGGTAAGTACAATCTCAACTACTTCACCCCCCCCCCCGCATGCCAACCCCCACCACCACCCTCACCCCCAACCCCCCATCACACATCCTCCCTGAGAATGTCTCCCCAGCACAACCCACCCAACACCAACCCCTGCATGCCACCACAAACTATGGACACCCATCACCTAAGCATGACCACTGCACATACCCCCCCCCAACACCCCCACAACACCTCCCCCAAGGGAATGACAGCACTGGGGGACAAGGGCACCCATAAATCGCACACAATAACACACACAGAAACAATAACCATACTCTCTTACCCCATGCAGGACCCGAACGCCAACACACCGGCCAGGAGGGTCCAGAAATGTCCATCCTCCCCCCCGGAAGAGGCACCCAGTGATGACAGCAGCTCTGTCGACCTGGAACCTGACGACCAGCCCGGACCATCGGGGACCTCTGGACAGTCGGTTCCCCACACACAGGCCACAGCAGACCCAACCCCCTCTGGGAACAACAGCACAGCTCCCACCCAGCGGGCCCATGGCTCTGTCTCTAGGACAGGTCAATCAGCGATGTGTCTGCCACTACAGGGCCCCCAGGCTAACCCACCACCCCAACAACAGGGACCTGGGGGCAGTGGTAGTGGGCACACCGTCCAGGGGACAGAGTCCGGGGTAAACAGGGCAACTCGGAGGGCTGCTGTGCGACAGGGGGGGGAGGAGAGGCCCAGGGAACCGACTCTCCAAGAGGCCCTCACCACCATCATGGCAGCCTACCACCGCTCACAAGAGACGATGGCGACGGTACTGGCCAGGTTCCAGGAGATCCAGGCACAGCAGGAGGAACGCTACATGGGGTTCAACAATCATCTCACCAACATCTCTACCGCCATGGGGAGCCTAGTCCAGGCCCTCCACCGGATAGAAGACACGTTGCGGGACCATGTGGCACCACACAGGGCCCCTGTCACTAGCCCGGACCTGGAACAGCCTACCACCTCCGCCGGCGCTAGTGGACAGGAGGCCCCACCACAACGACAGGCCACCAGAACCCCACCTCCTGCTGAAGAACAACCACCCCGCAAGAGGAGCCTGAGATCAAAAAAATCGACAGAGTAGGATGTCAAGACCCCCGCCAGCATGAGATACCCCCTGAAGTCATCCCACTGTCCCACATTGCCACCCTGTCCAACCTTGAACTGCCCCTGCTCCATCCTTCCACAGGCATATGGACAATGCACCTGTGAGACTGAGAACTGGACTCTGCCATGGCCATTACTCCACCCCCACCCATCACCGTGTTTATATCATGTACCATTATCTAGCACCAAAAATAAATCACTCAATGCACTGAAATCATGCTGGAGTCAGGCTGTATTATTTACAAATGTAAAACACATTACCGATCAATTATGTTCTGTAAACTTTGTGCTGAACACATACCGAGATCAATAAGCATTAGTCCATGGGCTAACCAAGCAGAAGACACGCAGTGGGTCATACAGCACTGAAAAGGGAAGGGAGAATCAAACATCAGTTTCAAATAACTGGGGGGTCATAGACAAAGTTGAGAAAAACGAGGCAGTCAGGAAAATTAAAATGGCGTGTGTGATTCTTACCTGTGTGCTACTGAAAATACTGTTGGATAACTCTGTCCCTGTTGTCTGGGTCGTCCTCTGAGTCTTCCTCCTCTTGACTCTCCACAGGCTCTACAGCTGCTTCAACACCACCATCTGGACCATCCTCCTGCAGGAAAGGCACCTGACGTCGCAATGCCAGATTGTGAAGCATACAGCAGGCCACGATGATCTGGCACACCTTCTTTGGTGAGTACATCAGGGATCCCCCTGTCATATGCAGACACCTAAACCTGGCCTTCAGGAGGCCAAAGGTTCTTTCAATGACCCTCCTAGTTCGCCCATGGGCCTCATTGTACCGTTCCTCAGCCCTGGTCCGGGGATTCCTCACTGGGGTCAATAGCCGAGGCAGGTTGGGGTAACCAGAGTCACCTATTAGCCACACACGTTGTCTCTGTAGCTGTTCCATCACAAAAGGGATGCTGCTATTACGCATCACATACACGTCATGCACTGACCCAGGGAACTTGGCATTCACATGGGAGATGTACTGGTCAGCCAAACAGACCACCTGGACGTTCATAGAATGGTAACTCTTCCTGTTTCTGTACACCTGCTCATCGTCTTTTGGGGGGACTAAGGCTACATGGGTCCCATCAATGGCACCAATTATGTTGGGAATATGTCCAAGGGCATAAAAATCACCCTTCACAGTGGGCAAATCAACCTCCTCTGGGAATATAATGTAACTTCGCATGTGTTTCGTCAGGGCAGACAACACTCTAGACAAAACCTTAGAAAACATTGGCTGAGACATTCCAGATGACATGGCCACTGTTGTCTGGAATGAGCCACTTGCAAGAAAATGGAGGACTGAGAGCACCTGCACCAGAGGGGGAATTCCTGTGGGTTGGCGGATGGGGGACATCAGGGCTGGCTCCAGCTGGGCACACAGTTCATGGATGGTGGCACGGTCAAGTCGGTATCGTAGTATGATGTGGCGTTCTTCCATTGTCGACAGGTCCACCAGCGGTCGGTACACGCGAGGATTCATCCTTCTCCTCGCAAATCCCAGCGGACGGTGCCTAGGAAGGACAACATGGAGCACAGAGTCAAGATAATCACTGGTACGTTCACCACTGCTTGCATGGCACACGGTTATCTAGGTATTGAAAGGCGTGTATGTGTGGCAATGCCAGGCCTAGGCCTGTGTGTCGCAGTAGAGATTATGCCATGTGGGCCCTTGAAATGGCGGCTGCCTGACCTGTGAAGTGGGACAATGGGATGTGAGGTCACTGCGCTGGCAGAGCACACCGTGGCGGTAGGCGGTCGAAGACCGCTATACGGAGCCGCATTGGATAACATTGAAGCCTATGGGTTTCAGGAGCCAATGACGATGTGCGCCGGCGGTCGCGGTACGCACCGCCGCGGTACGCACTGCCGTGGCCGTGACCGCCATTTTCTATCTGCTTAATCACTCGAGACCTGATCATCCACAGGAGAGGACCTATACTGCAAGTGCTGCTGTGAACTCGGTCTGGAAGTGACAATGGCTGCTGCGACTGGGGAAAGGGCCCCTGCCTTCACGTCTGAAGAGTTGGAGAAGCTCGTGGATGGGGTCCTCCCCCAGTATGCGTTACTCTACGGTCCTCCAGACCAACAGGTGAGTACACCGGGTGCACATGGAATGGGTGATGCCTGTGTGGAGTGGGGTGGATGTAAGTTGGTGGGGTGGGGGGCGAATGAGGAGTGCAACGCACGACAGATGAGAGCATGTGCTATATTGCAAGGTTGGGGAGGGGGGGCCAATCACATCTAACATGCAGTAAGTTGATGATTGTTTCCTTCCCACCCTGTACATGTCACATAGGTCAGCGCCCATCAGAAAGTCGGGATTTGGCGTGCCATCGCCAAGGAAGTCCGGGCCCTGGGGGTCCACGTCAGTCGGGGCACCCACTGCCGCAAGAGGTGGGAGGACATCCGCCGCGGAACCAGGAAGACCGCCGAGTCACTGCTGGGGATGGCCTCCCAACCTAGGAGGGGTGCCAGTCGTACCCTGACCCCCCTGATGTCCCGGATCCTGGCGGTGGCCTACCCGGAGATGGATGGGCGCTTGAGAGCATCACAGCAGACACAAGGGGGTGAGTATCAGCACATTCAGCTATCTTTCTGCGCAGTGGAGGCGTCTGGGTGGGGGAGGAGGGTTGGGGGTGACATTAGGCCAGGGCGCTTTCTGTAGTGTAGTCCTCTCCCTTAGGCATGGCCCTGTGCTCCCGGCCCCCACCTCCGTAGGGTGACAAGTCCAGCTATTGATGGTCCAGCCTCACACATGTGCGCACTTGTCGTCTCCTGACCTGTTGTCCGAGTCAGAAGTACTGAGTAGTGTGCCCCGAATGCGCGGCTTAGTGCATGCGGCTCCTGTGTCTGTCCTCTCCACCAACGGTGTTGACATTGCATGCACTCAACCAGGTCTTCTCTTTCTCCCCCCACCCTTCTTCTTCATCTTCTTGTGCATGTGTGCATTAGCATCATCAGGCGGAGGAGATTTGGCATCGGAGCACGAGGGAGCTGCAAGCCACAAGGCCCCGGTGGGCACAGGAACAGACACCGAGGGCCCAAGTGAGCCGGAGGGCGAGGGGAGCACCACGACGGGGACCGCTGGTGAGAGCAGCGACAGCGACACGTCCTTGGATGGGAGCTCCCTAGCGGTGGCGGCAACATCCGGGCCCCCCGCCTCTACAGGTACAGCCGCCACCCAGCGCACCAGCCCCGCCCTCCCAGCAGCCCCTCAGCCTACGCTCCGTGCCCGCTCACCCAGGAATTCGGGCATCTCCTTCGCCCCAGGCACCTCAGCCCCTGCCCCTGTTACCCCTGCTGCCCTCAGTGAGGAGGTCATTGATCTCCTCAGGACACTCATTGTTGGGCAGACTACCCTTTTGAATGCCATCCAGGGGGTAGAAAGGGAGGTGCATCGGAGCAATGCCTACCTGGAGGGCATTCATTCGGGTCAGGCTGCCCATCAACGATCGTTCAATGCTCTGGCCTCAGCACTGACGGCAGCCATTGTCCCTGTTTCCAGCCTCCCTCTTCTGACTGCCTCCACCCTGTCTCTGTCTCCTGTTCCTCAGCCTATCCAATCCACACCATCTGACCAGCCTGCACACACCTCAACACCCAAGGGCAGCTCATCCAGACACAAGCACCACAGATCCCACAAACACTCACCCAAGCAACACACAGATGCAGACATCCCAACAGTCACTACCACCCCTGTGTCCCCCTCCTCCTCGTCTCCCTCCTCCCTCCCTGTGACGTCTCCACTCACACCTGCATGCACACCAACATCAGCCAGTGCTTCCATCACCACCACACCCTCCTGTACAGTCCGCACGCGTGCAGTCACCACCCCCACTGCCATTTACACGTCCCCTGTGTCCTCTCCCACTGTGTCTGTCACCAACCCTTCCAAGACACACAAACGCAGGCAGACACCCACCCAACAGACATCCACCTCACAACAGCCTACAGCACCTGCACCTTCACCCAATGACAGCACACCTGACTCTCCTACAACCACATCCTCTTCCTCCACTTCCATCTCCACTTCTCCTACCTTTTACCTTGGCCCTAAAAAACTTTTCCTGGCTAATCTTGACCTCTTCCCCTCCGATGACCTACCCCCTCCATCTGCAAAGAGTCCCAAGAGCACCACAGCCACCACCAGCCCAACTTCGGGTGTCACTGTTGTGCATGGGTTCTGGAGCCCACCCTTTGCCAGCAGTGACACCTCCATCAGCAGCAAGGACACATCCAGCCCCCCCCCGGCAAGAGGACCAGGAAACACAAGGGCCGCCGTGCGAAGACTGACACGGCTGCCCCCAAGGAGCAACGTCTAGGGGAGGCAAGGGCCCGAGAGCCCCATCTAAGGAGCGTAAGGGCAGCAGGGCGGAGACGTCAGCCAGCAGGAGCGCGGAGCAGGTGGGCCCCACATGCCACATCCCAGCTGTAAAGGAGGACACCAAAGGGCCCAGGACTCCGTCACCGAAGGGCCCAGGAACATCACGGCCGGAGGGCGTCTGAGCACGGAGTCCAGGCCAGGTCTGGCTCCCTTGAACCTACTGGATGTGCACCGCTGAACAGGGCCCGCCGTGCAGAAGAGCACCGCTGAACAGGGCCCGCCGTGCAGAAGAGCACCGGTGGACTGGGCCCGCCGTGCAGAACAGCACCGCTGGACAGGGCCCGCCGTGCAGAAGAGCACCGCTGGACAGGGCCCGCCGTGCAGAAGAGCACCGCTGAACAGGGCCCGCCGTGAAGATAGGCACCGCTGAACAGGGCCCGCCGTGCAGAAGAGCACCGCTGAACAGGGCCCGCCGTGCAGAAGAGCACCGCTGAACAGGGCCCGCCGTGAAGATAGGCACCGCTGAACAGGGTCCGCTGTGAAGATAGGCACCGCTGAACAGGGCCCGCCGTGCAGAAGAGCACCGCTGAACAGGGCCCGCCGTGCAGAAGAGCACCGCTGAACAGGGCCCGCCGTGAAGATAGGCACCGCTGAACAGGGTCCGCCGTGAACATAGGCACCGCTGAACAGGGCCCGCCGTGCAGAAGAGCACCGCTGAACAGGGCCCGCCGTGCAGAAGAGCACCGCTGGACAGGGCCCGCCGTGCAGAAGAGCACCGCTGAACAGGGCCCGCCGTGAAGATAGGCACCGCTGAACAGGGCCCGCCGTGAAGATAGGCACCGCTGAACAGGGCCCGCCGTGCAGAAGAGCACCGCTGAACAGGGCCCGCCGTGCAGAAGAGCACCGCTGAACAGGGCCCGCCGTGCAGAAGAGCACCGCTGAACAGGGCCCGCCGTGAAGATAGGCACCGCTGAACAGGGCCCGCCGTGAAGATAGGCACCGCTGAACAGGGCCCGCCGTGCAGAAGAGCACCGCTGAACAGGGCCCGCCGTGCAGAAGAGAACCGCTGGACAGGGCCCGCCGTGCAGAAGAGCACCGCTGAACAGGGCCCGCCGTGCAGAAGAGCACCGCTCCGCTGGGCCCTTCCTGTCAAGCACCGCTCCGCTGGGCCCCTTCATCTCAAGCACCGCTCCGCTGGGCCCCTTCTTCTCAAGCACCGCTCCGCTGGGCCCCGCCGTCTCAATCACCGCTCCGCTGGGCCCCTTCTTCTCAAGCACCGCTCCGCTGGGCCCCGCCGGCTCCAGCACCGCTCCGCTGGGCCCCTTCATCTCAAGCACCGCTCCGCTGGGCCCCTTCTTCTCAAGCACCGCTCCGCTGGGCCCCTTCTTCTCAAGCACCGCTCCGCTGGGCCCCGCCGTCTCAAGCACCACTCCGCTGGGCCCCTTCATCTCAAGCACCTCTCCGCTGGGCCCCGCCGTCTCAAGCACCGCTCCGCTGGGCCTCTTCATCTCAAGCACCGCTCCGCTGGGCCCCTTCTTCTCAAGCACCGCTCCGCTGGGCCCCTTCTTCTCAAGCACCGCTCCGCTGGGCCCCTTCTTCTCAAGCACCGCTCCGCTGGGCCCCGCCGGCTCCAGCACCGCTCCGCTGGGCCCCTTCATCTCAAGCACCGCTCCGCTGGGCCCCTTCATCTCAAGCAGCGCTCCGCTGGGCCCCTTCTTCTCAAGCACCGCTCCGCTGGGCCCCGCCGTCTCAAGCACCGCTCCGCTGGGCCCCTTCATCTCAAGCACCGCTCTGCTGGGCCCCGCCGTCTCAAGCACCGCTCCGCTGGGCCCCTTCATCTCAAGCCCCGCCGTCTCAAGCACCGCTCCGCTGGGCCCCTTCATCTCAAGCACCGCTCCGCTGGGCCCCTTCATCTCAAGCACCTCTCCGCTGGGCCCCTCCGTCTCAAGCACCGCTCCGCTGGGCCCCTTCATATCAAGCACCGCTCCGCTGGGCCCTGCCGTCTCAAGCACCGCTCCGCTGGGCCCCGCCGTCTCAAGCACCGCTCCGCTGGGCCCCTTCATCTCAAGGACCGCTCCGCTGGGCCCCGCCGTCTCAAGCACCGCTCCGCTGGGCCCCTTCATCTCAAGCACCGCTCCGCTGGGCCCCTTCTTCTCAAGCACCGCTCCGCTGGGCCCCGCCGGCTCCAGCACCGCTCCGCTGGGCCCCTTCATCTCAAGCACCGCTCCTCTGGGCCCCTTCTTCTCAAGCACCGCTCCGCTGGGCCCCGCCGTCTCAAGCACCGCTCCGCTGGGCCCCTTCATCTCAAGCACCGCTCCGCTGGGCCCCTTCATCTCAAGCACCGCTCCGCTGGGCCCCTTCTTCTCAAGCACCGCTCCGCTGGGCCCCGCCGTCTCAAGCACTGCTCCGCTGGGCCCCTTCATCTCAAGCACCGCTCCGCTGGGCCCCTTCATCTCAAGCACTGTTTATGGTTCACTGTGCCCACCATGCCTTCTCCTTGACCAGTGGAGACTGTTCTCCACTTGAGAGACTGTGGCTTTGCACTCCCCAGGATGGCAGAGTGGGCAACCCACCCACTGTAGAGACTTGAGAGACTGTGGCTTTGCACTCCCCAGGATGGCAGAGTGGGCAACCCACCCACTGTAGAGACTTGAGAGACTGTGGCTTTGCACTCCCCAGGATGGTACAGTGGGCAAGCCACCCACTGTAGAGACTTGAGAGACTGTGGCTTTGCATTCCCCAGGATGGTACAGTGGGCAAGCCACCCACTGTAGAGACTTGAGAGACTGTGGCTTTGCACTCCCCAGGATGGTACAGTGGGCAACCCACCCACTGTAGAGACTTGAGAGACTGTGGCTTTGCACTCCCCAGGATGGCACAGTGGGCATGGTGGCCCCTTCGTGGATCTTGCGTCGTGGACTCATGTGGCTGTGGTGCCCCCCCCTTCCCTTCCCCCTGAGGTGCCTGTAGTATTTTCATCAGATGCCCCTGCAGTGTTCTCTCCAAAGGACTCAGGTCTCCTGTGTGGGCTTTGCCCTTGTGTCGCTACACTGTAGCCCACGGACTGTTCCATTTGACTTGGATGTAGCGGACTAATTGCCTCGGTTCGCCATGGCAGTGTGTATAGTATTATTTTGTTATGGATATTTAGCATAGTTGCCAATACGTCTCAGAGTCTATTTTTTATATAAAAATTTGGTTCACAATTTAATTATGTCTTTGCATTTTTCAGGGGGGTTTGGGTGGTGTCACTGTGCATTGTTGCTCTGCATTGGTGTGTACATAGTTTGGGGGGGTGGGGGTCGCATATGTGTGTGCCCGTAACCTTTCCTCCTCCCCCCTCCCGTGTGTCGTAGGTGCAGTACTCACCGTTGTCATCTGCGTGGTAGATGAGCAGGTACACGAGTGCAGGTAGGATGTTTAATTCGGGTTCCATGCTGTCCTCCGTACTCGTGGAGTGTGTTTTGGTGAGCCTTTTCCCGTCCGTAGTCTGTTTCCGCCGTGTTTTTATCGGCGGGGCTCCCGCCCCGGAAAAGGTGGCGGATTGGTGAGTTGTGATACTGTGGGCGGTACATTGTCTGCCGCCTGCCTGTTGGCGGTGACCGCCGCGCTGTTTGTCTGTACCGCGGTGGCGGTCGGAGTGTTAATGTGGCGGGCTGTGTTGGCGGTTCCTGCCAGGGTCAGAATTCCATTTTTTGGACAGCCGGCCTGTTGGCGGGTTGGCCGCCGCTTTATCACCGACCGCCAGGGTTAGAATCACCCCCAAAGTGTCTTAAGTCTTTAAAAAGCAAACAAAGTCTCTTTCAAGCACAAAGTACCTAGTTTGGAGTGGAAAATCTCCTCAGAAGCCCACAGAAGAAGAGATACGTGGAAAAAGGGTGTGTGCGTCGATTTCTCCCAAGCACACACGGATTTGCATCGTTATTTTTCACGCAGGGAAGTCGTGCGTCGTTTTCCGGCGCGCGGACAGTCTCTTTCTGTGGATCGCGGGGATTACCAGATGTCCCGGGTCTGTGCGTGGATTCTCCTGCTTGCTTACCGACTGCGCGTCTTTCTGTGGGGCTGTGCGTCGAAGTTTCGCTCTCACGGCAGGCGTTGCGTCAATTTCTCCTCTGGAGGTCGGGCGGCGTTGTCCTTGCGAGGCCGTGCGTCGAAGTTCCGGTCGTCCCGAAGGTGTCGCGTCGATCAGCGTTGGTGTGCAGCGTTTTTCTCGCCGCGGAACAAGCTGTGCATCGAAAATTTCAGCGTACGAAGCGTCCAAGTGAAAAAGAGAAGTCATTTTGGTCCTGAGACTTCAGGGAACAGGAGGCAAGCTCTATCCAAGCCCTTGGAGAGCACTTTTACAGCCAGACAAGAGTTCAGCAAGGCAGCAGGGCAACAGCAAGGCAGCAGTCCTTTGTAGAAAGCAGTCAGGTGAGTCCTTTAGGCAGCCAGGCAGTTCTTCTTGGCAGGATGCAGGTTCTGGTTCAGGTTTTTTCTCCAGCAATTGTCTGATGAGGTAGGGCAGAGGCCCTGTTTTATACCCAAATGTGCCTTTGAAGTGGGGGAGACTTCAAGGAGTGGCTAAGAAGTGCACCAAGTCCCCTTTCAGTTCAATCCTGTCTGCCAGGGTCCCAGTAGGGGGTGTGGCAGTCCTTTGTGTGAGAGCAGGCCCTCCACCCTCCCAGCCCAGGAAGACCCATTCAAAATGCAGATGTATGCAAGTGAGGCTGAGTACCCTGTGTTTGGGGTGTGTCTGAGTGAATGCACAAGGAGCTGTCAACTAAGCCCAGCCAGACGTGGATTGTAAGGCACAGAAAGATTTAAGTGCAAAGAAATGCTCACTTTCTAAAAGAGACATTCCTAGAATAGTAATATTACAGTAAATCCAACTTCACCAGTCAGCAGGATTTTATATTACCATTCTGGCCATACTAAATATGACCTTCCTACTCCTTTCAGATCAGCAGCTACCCCTTCAGTACTGTATGAGGGCAGCCCCAATGTTAGCCTATGAAGGGAGCAGGCCTCACAGTAGTGCAAAAACGAATTTAGGAGTTTTACACTACCAGGACATGTAAACTACACAGGTACATGTCCTGCCTTTTACCCACACAGCACCCTGCTCTAGGGGTTACCTAGGGCACACATTAGAGGTGACTTATATGTGGAGAAAGGGGAGGTTTAGGCTTGGCAAGTACTTTTAAATGCCAAGTCGAGGTGACAGTGAAACTGCACACACAGGCCTTGCAGAGGCAGGCCTGAGACAAGGAAAAGGGGCTACTTAAGTGGTTGGCACAACCAGTGCTGCCGGCCCACTAGTAGCATTTAATCTACAGGCCCTAGGCACATAGAGTGCACATTATTAGGGACTTATAAGTAAATTAAATAGTCCAATCAGTTATGATTCAAGGTTACCATGTTTTAAGGGAGAGAGCATATGCACTTTAGCACTGGCTAGCAGTGGTAAAGTGCGCAGAGTCTAAAAGCCAGCAAAAACAGTGTCCAAAAAGTGGAGGGAGGCAGGCAAAAAGTTAGGGGTGACCACCCTAAGGCTGTCAGGTCTAACAATTACAAATTAGAGTTGGGTAATTAACCTATTAGTTACCAGTAATCATCATTAACCTGACATTAGGTGTCCCTCGTCTCAGTCTGCAACCCTACTTCCAGTGTTAATTAGTAACAGAGTAAGTGCCAGTACCCAAAGCTCTGCTTAGAAAACCGTGGCCGGCATAACGTGTTGAATACCAAACCTGTGTAGTCTGAAATCCACTTCATGCCTCTTTAATTGACTACCAAGCACCCTCTTTGCTCCTTTAACTCACTTTTGCAGGTTTCAGTTTTCTCCCTTAGTGACAGTTTTCTATTTTTCCCTTTCTCCTGCTTTCCTCTTTTTTAGTTTTTCCCTCTCTTGTTCTCAGAAAATGGCTGATGAGAAAAAATAAGTGTTGGTCCCAAAAAACGAGTGCCCGGGGGCCCCACGAACAGCCACGGGCTCAAATGAATCACTGCCTCTCTTCCACCCAGTTTTTCTGCATTTCCAACTTTCTAACTTATTATAAGCATGATGCATCGGGGTGGGGGTGTTGTATTAATCACTGAAACACAGGAAGAACTATGGACCTCCTTTGCAAAGTTTTGGCACAAGGCAGTGTTGCAAGCTATTTTGCTGTGTTGCGCTGCATCAAATTAAAAGGACAGGAATGCACAGTATCTATAAGATACAGTACATTCCTGTCCTTGCTCCCTGCCTGGCACACAAATTGCTGCCATGCGCCAGTGCAGACACCCTTCTACCATGGTGCAAGGATGCCTGAGTTATGGGAATAATTGTTTTTGTGCAGGAAGGGACACTTTCCTGCACAAAAAAAAACACAAGAGGCATTTTCCCCAGGATGCAGCACACATAAAAAGAGGAAACAATTGGGTGAAATAATGTTATCTTTCTCTGTTGCGCCATCCTTAGGCCAACCCTGGGGTAGTGTAGGAAACTGACACATTACCAGGTTTAGGGAACCTTGTAAATCTTGGTGTGTGTCAGATTCCATTCCAATGAATGCACTTTTCATGCAGTGTAGTATGTGAAAAGGGCCATATCTAAAAGGCGATGTAAAGCCACGAAAAGTTGCTTTGTGTGGCCTTGTAGATATGGCCCTGCAGCCTTCACCACCAGTTCGTCAAAAAAAGTGACACACCAGTGGCACAGGCCACTTGTAAACGAGTCCCTTTGTTTAATAAAGTAGACTTGTGAGAATATCTGTCATATGTGTGAGGCTGCCACACTTTTTTCATTGCACTTAAAGCTTTGACTTTATCTCGCCTTAAGGATGAAGCATCCTAATTCCCAACATTGCCCCTTTGGAGATTCTTCACCCCCCAGGACCAGCATTCCGCATGCCCCTTTCTAATTAATTAAAAGAAAACAATCCTACTTCTGTTTCAGTGAATACTACAACAGCTACCTCCTTCCACCCATTGTATCCTACTAGTTTTCTGTTCGCGAGGCAGACTTCTCACAAGGTAAGTAGATCTTTTCTTTTTAACTACATATATTTTGTTCTACTTACAAAGCTCTTTCTATGTGGGCCACGGAGATTGCAGAAGTCCTGTTCGCGCTCCCCACTACTATGCTGAGCTGACACAAGGTGTGCTACAGTGAATATGTCAGTGCTCTGTGGATGCTGAGGGCCAGATGTACCAAAGGTTTTTACCCATTCTGTGTCTATGGGAAAAAGTGTTTGTACATATGGCCCTGACTCCTTTTGGCGCTCCTGGGTCCTCTGAGCGTGCGTGTATGCCCGTGTACAGCAACAAGGCTACAAAGTATTTTAGCATTAGTTAGGACTGGGGCAAGAAGCACCTAACTAAAAGGGTAATAAAACTATTGGTAAGTAATTAGTTCCTTTCTTAATCACCATGTCCCTGTTCCTTTTCCCAATCATTATGTATGAGTTAGACCCGGCCTCCAGGACAGAGACTCTAGAGACAGTGCAGCAAATGCTGGAGTCACCCACCCTGTTCATCTTGTCTAAATATAATAGAGAGCTCAGAATCCAGCAAATAATGGACAACTGGAGCACCAGTAACATACACTTGACTAACATATTCAATCCACACCCACCTGTTTTCCCTTCAGAGATAGAATTACCGCTGGGTGTTTTTGGCCTGATGTCTAGAAAGTGTTTTAGTAATGCTCCATCACGAGAAGAAATTGCTTCAAAGCATCCAGAGCAGCAAGTCAGGGAAGACGGGCTGGTCAGGCCATTTATCTCAGCGGGCATTAGCCGACTGGGCTGCAGGTTTTTGAAGTCCCTTGGCCGCTGTTGGCGACTCTATCACTTTATCAATCAGGCAAGATGAGAACATAACGAAAGACAAACGGGGAGATGGAAAGCAAAATGTAGGTTGATGAAAGAGAGGAAGGAAAGAGAGGGGTTGGGGAGAGATCAGAGGGAGAAATTAGATGAGCGAAAGAGAGAGACAAGCAAATGAAAGGATGGAACGAGAAAGAGTTGGTAAGAAGGGAGATGGGCTGTTTAGAACTATTTTACCAGGGCAGCATTAGGTTCCAAGTCCTGCTCTGTAGGAAATACTTAGTCGAAGCTGCTTATGACTACGTGCGGGGCAGGCCTAATCAGTGGGCAGAAAGCAGGCACTGCAGATCAATAGCAGAACATGAAGAGCGACAGCTTAAGACAAACACATCACAGACACAGGAGAAGGCACTTGCGTCAGAGACGTAGACTAATGAACGGAAGCGCAGAGGAACTCTTTGAGCCATAATGTGCCGAATGACGTTATTGGACCTGTGAGCGCAATGAGCCACTTGAGAAGTAAATTCAAGTACTAACAGAAGTGCATACACTGCGAGCCCACTTAGTGCATCAGCTCTGCCTTGATTGGATTGGTAGCCGGAGCCTTGTAGACTCAACTAGAGTGCATGGGATGCGCTGCAAACCCTCATGCTCTGATGTAGAATTTGAGTAGGAATCAAGTGCGCGCAGTAATGGAGGTCACTGTGAATATTGCACATTAATATCCCTGAATTTCTGAAAATGGTAATTTATTAAAATAATAATAATACTAATAAACGTGAAGCATATTTCTCTGACCTGTCAAATGACCTCTTAATCTCATGAGTATGGCAGTAATGACAATTCTAGTGATGAAAGTGGCAGACATACTGCAAAGTTATTTAGAATAACATGCCGCTCTGCTTAAAGTCAACATAGTTTTAGGACCCAGGAGAATTATGAAAACAAAATTGTATTGGTGAATACCCTCATCCACCTGCCTCATTTAACACCAAATAACTCTTTACCCAGATGAAGCAGGAAAGGGAAAGAGAGGGACCTTGTTTCGTGAAATAGATATTTCCTTACAGAATTAAGTGACAGCTGAGACGGAAAATGTCTCTTCTGCTGCAGTTGTTATTAATGCAACTTAGCCGTGCCTCCCTTTTGGTTTAATGTTTCCTTTAGTCTAGATGGATGAGTGTAGTAAGTACACCGATGGCATTCAGAATCTTAGGTGATTTAACACCACCCACCCAAAAAAAGGAAAGGAAACAGTTTATTAATTTCCATTCAAGCAGAGCTTAAAGGGTGCTTAATTGGATCCATATAAAACAAATGTGGCAGTGCAACTTCTCTGTGTATGGTGGATAGCCTTACATGGCGTGTTGCTTGGTTATCCAAACATCGGTTCACAGCCCATAAACCAGTTAGAGTTTTAAGAAGGAAGTTTAAAGTAGAAATAAATCAGCATGTTCTTGACAGACGAAAGTTCACATGGATGGATAAGAGCCTCAAACTTCTGACCCAGTGTGATGATGTCAGTGGGAGAGCATGGGACACAGTAACATCAATAGAATGTGAGATGTCAGGGAATTCCATGCTTTTCTGTGACAGTTATTTCTGTGCCCCTGGTTGTATTGAACGCAATTGGATGCATCGCTTCTCTTGTCCTAATGAACATCAGCCCAAATATAGAAGAAGTACCTAGCGCCACATTAGTGTAATTTTTTTTAATGCTAATGTGGCGTTAGGTTGTGCTAGCACAGATGTTTTAATAAAAAATTATTAATAGGTGTCTATATATTCTGAGTAATGGATTTGTGTAGAGCAGTGGTTCCCAACCTTTTGATTTCTGTGGACCCCCACTTTAACATTAATGGAACCCAGGGACCCCCACTGAATCATCATGGGAATCCGGGGACCCCCACCTGAGTTATTACTGGAAGCTGGGGACCTAATTTGTCAATATTTGTTAAAACTTTTTCATTTTCTAGGCTCTCGCGGACCCCCTGAGATGGATTCACGGACCCCCAGGGGTCCCCGGACCACAGGTTGGGAACCACTGGTGTAGAGAATATAATAACGTAGCAAAATAATGCATGCATTTGAAAATGTGATCACGATGAGTGGCTACCAATATTCACAGAGTGTACTTATTAATGGTATTAATATGAAATGTTCAGCATATGTAGTAATATGTCATATTAAGGGTTATGCATTATGTTTTAGCTTTATTAACTGTAGGCCTTAACTTATAAAAAGTCTTGGCCTAGTTGCCAGGCCTCATGTCAAGATGCATTTCTTAACATGTAATAAATGGCTGTCCTAGAGAGTTAAACTGTGCTTTTCCATTGTATTGTTTAAATGTGCTCATTGCAGGAAGTTTTGTCATGAGAATCGATTGTTGGAAGATGCTGTTCTTGTTAATTTAACATTTTGTGTGTAATGTGTGTGAGACTGACTTTCTGAGGAGGAGAACAATGGAGACACTGACTGGAGCATAAGCTGCAACAATATTGTTACCTGATAAGCCGGATAATGAGAACATTGCAGTAAAAACCAATCAGCAACATGTGAACGGAGTAGTGGTAGAATGAATAGATTTGAAGTTTTAATATTATTGGACAAAGTGTGAACATGCGATTCCTCAACCATTAGGGAAATATGGAGTTGGAAAGTAGTTTTAGGAAGTTTAACTTAACAAGACTGCACAGAGCGAAGATGCAACATTGTCCGTTTTCTTGCTGGCCGAAAGGTCGTTATTTTCTTGTGTGTCTTGACAAGAGACGTGCTCAACTTTAATGCTTACAGACTTTGCGTTTCTGAACTTTGATGCTGAATCCTGAAGCCTTGAAGATCGACTGATGTCCTGATGACGAAGACTATTTTAGCTTGCCGATCCAATTTAAGAGAGGTATTATTGTACCCATGTGTATGTTATGCATATTTGCTTTTCCTTTCTAGGTACCAGCTGCACTGATTTGATATAGCCATAGTTAGATGTTTTCCAAATTTGTGTTTCTAAATAGTTTTGCATGAAGCCCAACATGCTGATGCTAATCTGATGTTAGTTAAGAATTCTCACAAATGAAAATCTGCTAATAAGAAATAATGTTTGATGAATTTCTTTGCTGAATCTAAATGTATGTGATCTCGTTTGCGCAACTGTTCTTGTTATTAATTTGTACCATGAACTTAGAATGTGTGGTACTTCAAGCTTTGATTAGATTACGTTTCTTCTGCCGCTTTGGACAGCCAGTGTTGTTTTTTGTATGTGTATCATTTGATTTTGAGATTAATTTACATGCCGTTAGCATTGTTAATACAGTATAGGGAAATAAATATTCTAACTTTTGCTGAAAGGTGTGGTTATTCATGACTGAAAGCTCATGGTGTGTGACAATTACTGACGCCAATTGATTACTAATGACATTGATTATTGTTGATTATTGATATTGTTTATTGATTGTTGATTATTGATCTGCATGTATAGAGTTATGGTGGGATCATCTTAATTGCGAGTCCAAAGGTTCATCGACCTATTTGCGTCCCCTTGTAACTTTACTTATTAAGGTAAGACGCGCTAACAGTGATGGTAGCAGAGGGTGGTTTGTCTCCTTAAGAGCTCATCATAGACATATGGTACAGACTAACAGAAACTGACAGAGAAGATAGAAGAGACTGATGGTTTGTCTCCTTAAGAGCCCATCATAGATGTCCAGAACAAAGACGATAGCAGAAACTGTCATAGGTGATCCTAGAGATGGCAGCATAGACTTCTGGAATAGAATGACAGGTATTAACAAAGAAAGTAGTAGGGTTGATGGTCCCAGAGGTGGTAACAGGAAGACATAAAGGTCAACAGAGATGGTAGTAGCTTGATGATTTTGCCTTTTGAGAGTTCATTATTGCTGAGATTTTGATTTTATTTTTCAATGATGTTAATTGGAGAGAAAATGTTTCCCTAAGTCCTGAGGTGACTTTCCCAGATTCTCAGACCTAGCTAATGGTTGTTTGAGGATGTCTCGGCATTCTAGAGACAGTGTGAATGAAGTAGGTTGCACTTGCACAGTTTATGCGAATCGTAGGTGAATTTGTGAGGCTTGTGAGGGTTTAGGGAGTTTGGGTACTCCAAATGAAGTTTTAGAAGGAGTGTACGTACTCTGCAGTGTGAGAGTAGGGAAGTCATCGAACTTCACATATATGTGGCACTGTGTGCTCAAAAAGTGTCCACATGGTTTTTGATGTACAAACCCTGCTGGGTCTAAGACTCCAGAGTATATTGAAAAGTGTATGAGACACTTGGGTTTTATGTTGTAATCTGTCTGGTTTAATAGGTCAATCAAGCATGGTCGACAAGTCAGAGTGTGACTCAAAGAGAGTGAAATACATTTTTTACAAAGATCTGGCGAGTCCTTTGTGCACCAGGACACACCCAGTGATCATTTGAGAGTGACATTTGCGGGTTAAATTTTGCTTGTGAATCCAGGAGACTGAGAAAGAAGGAGTAGCTGTTAGAGCAAGAGTGGTCAGTGAAAAATCCATAAAGTTTCTGAAGTAATTGTATTACCTTTCCTGTAGTAAACCAGCAGATTTGGTTTTTGGTTTTGATTAGTGCTCTCAATTTTTGCATTAGTTTTGCATGAATTGAAGTTTGGGAGGAGAAGCCTCAAGACTTTGTCAGCCGCAGTATGTGTGAGTGTGACGTCTTTGGAGCCGCGCTTGGATAGGTTGGTTAGTGAGAAAGGTCACGCATGAATTTGCAGCCGTCTGTGAGAGGCAATTGGTTGAGAAAGTAGGTGAAGGGAATTCTGGAATTAAAATTCACTTCCTGATTTGATTTTGAATAACAAAAGGTCAAAAAGATGACATTTTTCAAAGCTTTAAAGAGTGCTTCAAGGGGAGATACGTATAGTACAATGAGTATAGATGAGGCTACACCTCCAGAAGGTACAACAGCTTACACTGTCATGAAAGAGAAGGGTGTTGCGCCATGTCTTTGACTAAAGCAATGGTGCAAAGTGACAGAGAAGGATGGGAACTTAGCATTTCTTATAAATAGGATGTTCAAGTTGAGAGTTTTGGAGCTTTTAAGGATGGTGCTATTTGAATCGAAGCCCCTTCCGAGACCAGCACAGTTTGAGGCATTAGCAATTTGGGAGCTAGTAGCCAGACAGCAACAGCAACAGAAGTTCGAGAGGAGGATGAGAAAATCAGAAAAGACTTTAGCAGAGGCTAGGTGGGACAGTGATCAGAGAGTGTGGAGGATGGAGTCTTTGCATGAATTAAGTTGTTTCCAGCAATTACGCAGGACAATGAGAAGGAAGGAAGGAAAGCTACTAAAAAGACTAACAGTAGCCCATCCAAAATTAGGAAGGCTAGAAAGTCTTCAACAGTGGAGGAAGAATCAGATGATGATGAGTTCAATTTGAAGTTGTTGAGAAATCGCCCACCACCCTATGCAGCACACGAGAGTGGTCAGAGCACCAGTGCTGATCCTACAGTTCTGACACAGGGTAATGGGACAGTGAGTCCAATGCAGGTCAATGTTAGTCAAACGCAGAATACAGTGCAGCGTGGTCAAAATGTGCCTACTACTCCTGTGGTACAAAGCCAGGTGCAACCGCTACTGGTACAGAAAATTTACCCGGATGTGCCTATTATGGAAACGACTTTGAACTTAATGGTGCCTATGGAACAGGTTTTCCCGAGACCGATGTTGGTTCAGACTGAACCAACTTCACTTTTACTGCCCCTTAGTATAGCCACAAGTCATGCCGAGATTTACTCCAGTAACAGGGACACAGTCAGATATGTCTCCAATGATGGATCAGAACGTGGGATTTACTCTTGCTCAGAACTTAAGTACCAGAACAACCTCAGATACTATACCTTTACCTATTACCGTTGGTCCAGCCATACCCCTATTTGTAAAAAACAAACCTAGTGTAGGTGAACAGGGTGTCATGACAGAGGATGTAATGAGAGGAGGACATAACAAAAATTCTCGAGTAGTCTCTCCTGTGGGACAGACTTTTGATGGATCAAGATCACTGTTGCACCTTAATCCATTCGGGGTGCTTCCAGATACGGTGGTAGGGTCAATCATAGCCAGAGTTTGGAACTATTGACACCGCAGTCTCCGAATGCAGTTGCACAGCAGGGGCCACCAGTCCAAGCCAGTAACATTTTGTTGCAAGGAAGTGGGTGAGCTCTTTGAAGGAACGATGAGTGTGAATAGGTTTGAATCCTACACAGAAGCAGAATTTAGATATTTGTTCCACAAGATTACAAGGGAGGTGAGTAATGTACATCAGAAGCTACCAGACATGGCAGAGAAGTACTGCATAGAAATAGAGAAAACGAAGCATTTGAAAAGGAGTTTCAGATTAAATTTTGAGACTAAAGATTTTGAACACGTGAGATCTGCCGGAATGAAGGCACACTTTAAGCAATTGCTTCAAAGTGCCCAGACCTGGGGAGCATTAGACAAATGGCTAGGCAAATGGGTAAAGAAAAGAGACAAAAGGAAAAGAGAATCTGTGGAGCTGACTGCAAACGTGCAGCAAGGCGATGATCCAGTAAAGATTTTACCAATGAGAGAGATTCCAGGAGGGAATTTTGTTCATGTCCCTTGGAGCAGAAATGACATTCTATCATTTACAAATGATTACCCAAATTGAGAGAGAAGCCAATGGAGTGGTACCAGCAAACAAACAGGGTTGTGAAACTTGCAAAGTGCCTGTGGGAGGACCTGAACACATTACTAGAGATAGTGGTTCCAGCTGATCTGTGCATAGAATGTAAAAGGAGTGTAGATTGGCCAACAAGCGAACCAGAGAGAGACAAGAATACTGGTGCACCGTCTCCAGAGGTAATGAAATATAGAATTTTGATTGATTTTTTTTTAAACTAGAATTTCCCCCAAGAATCTTGATTGGCAGAGGATTGCTCAGGAAGCAAAAGAGTTGATACATGCGTATTATGAAAGATTGTTACAAGCGTACAAGCATTACAGTGATACAGAGACAATTGAGGCGAAAGTCATGATTCATTTTGTGTTCAGATTTGTGGAAGGGTTGAGACCTGAAATTACCCAGATGATTAAGGGTTATTTGATTTGCTGGCAAGCAAAGCCGATTGATGAGGTGTTGCAGTATTCAAAGTACTGTAGTGATGAAACTGAGTTGAAGCAAAGGAAGCTGAAAGAAAAGGCGATGGTGGTGCAGATTAAAGCTGCTCAAAAAGGTATGCAAGGAAATTTTCCACAACAGTTACAGCAACCGCAGCAGGGAAACAAGATGTTTCAGCCCTAGATGAGAGGTATAGATCACTGAGGTAATGTGAATCACGGTCCAGAATTGAGTACTGTATTGGTTCTGAATGTTGTGTAGGGAATGAATAAATTATTGCTATGTCACGTTTGGGGAGCCATTGACATTTGAAACAGGAGTGTCCGATGATGGTGCAGGAAAGTGTTGTTCAGAAAAGTAATGACATCAATTCGTTCCAGAACATGAGAGAACCGAGAGTGAGAGGTCCTAAACCAAATTTTCAAAATCATGTGAATCAAGTGCAGAATTTTCAACCCATGCAGCAGGTGCAAATGCCACGTGTACCCAGGGTACTTAGACAGAAAATTCAAGTATCTTAAGCCCAAATGAAACATCAATAGATGATGCTTTCTCAACAGGTCACCGGTCAGAGGCCTAACCAAGGTAATAACACAGTGCAGCAAGTCTCCAAGTCTTTCCAGTGGTTGGTTTGCCCACTGCATTATCCTGGGGAGTGCAAAGCCACATTCTCTCAAGTCTTTCCAGTGGGTGGTTTGCCCACTGCTTTATCCTGGGGAGTGAAAAGCCGCAGTCTATCAAGTCTTTCCAGTGGGTGGTTTGCCTACTGCTTTATCCTGGGGAGTGCAAAGCCACAGTCTCTCAAGTCTTTCCTGTGGGTGGTTTGCCCACTGCTTCATCCTGGGGAGTGCAAAGCCGCAGTCTCACAATTCTTTCCAGTGGTTGGTTTGCCCACTGCATTATCCTGGGGAGTGCAAAGCCACAGTCTCTCAAGTCTTTCCACTGGGTGGTTTGCCCACTGCTTTATCCCGGGGAGTGCAAAGCCACAGTCTCTCAAGTTTTTCCAGTGGTTGGTTTGCCCACTGCTTTATCCCGGGGAGTGCAAAGCCACAGTCTCTCAAGTCATTCCAGTGGTTGGGTTGCCCACTGCTTTATCCTGGGGAGTGCAAAGCCACAGTCTCTCAAGTGGATAACAGTCTCCACTGGTTCTGGAGGGGGCCTTGTGCTCAGAGTGCTTCATCCTGCTAAGGACTGAGGTAGTGGATGTGATTCTCCACTGGTTCTGGAGGGGGCATGGTGCCCAGAGTGCTTCATCCTGCCAAGGACTGAAGTAGTGGATGGCTTTCACCACTGGTTCCGGAGGGAGCATTGTGCCCAGAGTGCTTCATCCTGCCAAGGACTGAGGTAGTGGATGCCTTTCTCCACTGGTTCTGGAGGGGGCTTTGTGCCCAGAGTGCTTCATCCTGCCAAGGACTGAGGTAGTGAATGCCTTTCTCCACTGGTTCTGGAGGGGGCTTTGTGCCCAGAGTGCTTCATCCTGCCAAGGACTGAGGTAGTGGATGTCTTTCTCCACTGGTTCTGCGAGGGGGCATTGTGCCCAGAGTGCTTCATCCTGCCAAGGACTGAGGTAGTGGATGCCTTTCTCCACTGGTTCTGGAGGGGGCTTTGTGCCCAGAGTGCTTCATCCTGCCAAGGACTGAGGTAGTGGATGTGATTCTCCACTGGTTCTGGAGGGGGCATTGTGCCCAGAGTGCTCCACATGCAGTGTGGCCGGTCCCATTCCCTCACCTGATTGTGTTTGCCACGGGATTGCCTAGGAACAGGTAGCATGATACGCCATGGAGGCAGAGACATACCCCACACTGCTGCGGCTTCGCCTTCCACCTGCAGGTGCAAACAGTGATGGAAGTCATGCCTCATGGAAGCTGAGTAGGGTCCAGGAAGTCTCCTCCAGGCTCGGATGACTGACCACTGGGGATGGTAGCTATGTCATCGGTGGTGCCACTGTCTGAGCACGTCGCGGGACTGGTGGCGGTGCTTG
This sequence comes from Pleurodeles waltl, assembly GCF_031143425.1. Lineage (NCBI taxonomy): Eukaryota > Metazoa > Chordata > Amphibia > Caudata > Salamandridae > Pleurodeles > Pleurodeles waltl. The sequence goes on from NC_090450.1 coordinate 294,570,853, forward strand.
CGGCGGTGTCTGTGGCGGCAGTGCTGGCGGTGGTGCATGGGTCAGCACCTGTTGAGGGACACAGCAGGACATCTCCTGCAGCCTCGGACGGCTGCCCACTGGGGATGATGCTGGGGACTGTTGCTGAGGCTGCAGATGTGCCGGTGGTGGTGCAGGTGCCTGTGCAGGCGGTGGTGCTGGTGGCGGTGCAGGTGGCAGTGCTGGTGGCGGTGCAGGTGGTGGGGCAGGTTGCGGTGTTCGCCGCCATGTAGGTTGGTTTAGTCGTGGACAGAAGTTGTGACACTAGTCCCTCAGTCGGTGCCACCGTGCCCTGTCCTGACCTGCTCTTCTGCTTTTGTCCCTTCCCCACCTTTGATGGTGCTGCAGGTGTCTTACCACTATCCCTTTTTGTTTTGGTGGAGCCCTTGGTGGCTGCTAGGTGCGGCTTCTCCCTCCGGGATGTGGCCACCTTCTTCACCATGGCAGGTGGCGGAATGTCCTTGCCCTCGCTACGTGGCACACTGGCAGCCCTGATGGGTGGCGCACTCGATGACCCCGCAGTTGCTGGCACCACTGTGCCTGGGGATTTCATGGCTGAGGTGCTGGGCTGGGACCTGTAAAGCCTGGCCCTAGGGGAAGGACGGGGGTAGGTGAAGGGAAGAGGTCAAAGTTTGCCAGGAAACGTTTTTTAAACACTGAGACGGGAAGATGGAGGGGGTTTGGAAATGGAGAAAGAGGTAGTGGTTGTAGGAGGTGTACGTTTGCTGAATTTGGGTGAAGGTGCATGGGCCGGAGGCTGTTGTGAGGTGGATGGCTGTTGGGTGGGTGGATGTGTGCCTGCATTTGTGTACTTTGGGAGGAGGGCTCACAGACACACTGGGAGAGGACACTGGGAATGTGTGCATGGTAGTGAGGGTGGTGATTGCACGTGAGCGGTGGTGATGGGCGTGCTGGTGATGGAGGTAGTGGCCGAGGATGTAGTGCATGCAGGTGTGAGTGGAGACAAGACAGGGAGGGAGGAGGAGGACATGGAGGAAGGGGACACAGTGGAGGCAGTGGATGTTGCTCTGTCTGCATGGGTATGGTGCTTGTGTGAGTGCTTGTGGAATGTGTGGTGCTTGTGTTTGCCATGTTCACTCTTGTGTGTTGATGAGTGTGCATGCTGGTCTCTTGGTGTGCTTGGGATAGGCTGAGGTAGAGGGGATTGCGTCGGGGTGGTGGAAGTTGGAGGGTGGAGGGTGGACACAGGGACAATGGCTGGAATCAGTGCTAAGGCCAGAGCCTGAAATGCTCTCTGTTGGGCCAACTTCCCAGAATGAATGCCCTCCAGGTATGCATTTGTTTGTTGCAAATGCCTCTCAACACCCTGGATGGCATTCAAAATGGTAGATTGCCCAACAGTGAGGGATCTCAGTAGATCAATAGCCTCCTCACTGAGGGCAGCAGGGCTGACTGGGCTGGGGCTGAGGTGCCTGGGGCGAAGGAGATGCCCACCCTCCTGGGTGAGCGTGCACAGGACACACGCTGAGGGGCTTCTGGGAGAGCAGTGCTGGTAGGGGGGGTGGCAGCTGTACCTGTTGATGTGGTGGGCACAGAGGTGCCCGCCACCGCAAGGGAGCTCCCATCAGAGGAGGAGTCACTGTCACTGGTGTATGCTCCTGTCCCCGTCGTGGAGCTCTCCTCGCCCTCCATCCCACTGGTGGCTTCAGACTCCATTGCTTCACCGTCCAGGGACAAGTGGGTTGCAGCTTCTTCCTGCTCCGATGCCACTGCTCCTCCGCCAGATGATGCTATTGCATACAAGAACAGGGAGACAAAACAAAAAGGTGGGAGAAAGACAGAAGAAAAACATGTTCAGTGCATGCAACACCACTACCGTTGGCGGACACAACACACAGGGAGCAGCACTATGCACTAAGCCATGCACTAACAGTTCCTAGCACATTCACATGCCCATGGGGTATGAGGCCTAAGCCCAATTGCTGCACACCTGGAAGTCACAGGACCCTGACTAGGTGTAGATGGCTATTACCACTAGTGGGGTTGGGGTGCCACAGAGCCTGCCTAACAAGGGACCTTGCATACCTAGTTCGCCCTGGCCTAGGGGAACCCACAGCCCACCTCCCCCACCCAGACACCTCGTAATGCGCGCAGAGTCATCTGAATGAGAGTCTACTCACCCCCTTTTGGCTGTTGTGATGCCCTCAAGCGCCCATCCAACTCCAGATAGGCCACCAGCAGGATCTGGTACATCAGGGGGGTCATGGTGCGACGGGTACCCCATCCACGTTGGGAGCCATCCCCAGCTGGGCCTCAGCCGTCTTCTTGCTCCAGCGGCGCAGGTCCTCCCATCTTTTATGGCAGTGGGTGCTCCATCTATGCTAGACCCCCAGGGTCCGGACATCCTTGGTGAGGGCATGCCAAATACCCTTCTGCTGGTGGGTGCTGACCTAGTAGAAAAGTACTGGAGGAAAGGAAATTACTCACTTGTCCGGACCGTCATACTCATTGCCCACCAGTTCCCACCCATGCCCTGACGCACATACACTCACCATCCTCACATGCAGGCCTCAGCCTCCCCCTCCATGTAGCTTCCATCCACACCACTCAAAACAAGCATTGCCCACGCAGCATGCTCACAGTGTACTCACCTGTTTGTCTGGAGGACCGTACAGTTGCGTGTACTAGGGGAGGACCCCATCCACCAGTTTCTCCAACTCCTCCGAAGTGAAGGCAGGGGCCCTTTCCCAGATACTGTAGCCATCATTGCTTCCAAACACAGGTCACAGCAGCACTTGCAGTGTAGGTCCTCTCCTGTTGAATGTCAGGTATCATGTGAGTGAACAGATAGAAAATGGCGGTCACGTCCGCGGAGGTGCGTACCATCACCGCCGGCGTACATTGTCATTGGCTCCTGGGACCCATAGGGCCCAATGTTAACCAATGCTGAATTGCGCCACGGTCTTCGACCGCCCACCGCAACGGTGTACAGCGCCAGTGCAGTTACCTCATTTCCCCTTGTCCCCACCTTACAGGTCAGGCAGCCGCCATTTCAGGGGACCATATGGGATGGATGAAAACTGTTTCACACCTATCTAGGCCGGGAATACAGACAGATACCGGCACATCACGATTTACCAACGTTTCAGCAAATAACACACTGTGATACCTCAGTGTTGGATGGCCCTCTGCTCGCTGTTCACCTCCATAGGGCATGTCTGCTGGGGCAGGTGATGAGATGGCGGCATCCTCCGGTGTACAGACCCCTGGTGGACCTGTCGACAATGGAAGAGAGACACATCACAATCACATACAGACTTGATCGTGCAACAATCATGGAACTGTGCGCCCAGTTGGAGCCATGCCTGATTTCAGCTATCCACCATTCCACAGGATGCAGGTGACTCTGGTTACCCCAACCTGTCATGTCTACTGACCCCAGTGAGGAATCCCAGGACAAGGGCAGAGGAATGCTACAATGAGGCACATGGGCGAACTTGGAGGATTATAGAAAGCACCTTCAGCCTCCTGAAGGCCAGATTCCGGTGCCTCCATCTGACAGGTGGCTCCCTATACTACCCACCGAAGAAAGTGTGCCAGATAATCGTGACCTGCTGTATGAAGCACAACCTCGCTTTGCAATGCCAGGTGCCTTTTCTGCAGGAGGATGGGCCAGATGGTGGTCTTGTGGTAACTGTGGACAGTGAAGAAGAGGAGGCAGAAGAAGAAGATGTTGACAACCGAAACAACATCATCATGCAATACTTCCAGTGAGAGACAGGTAAGAAGAAGTAACTGCTTCCCACATCTCACACTATTGTTGGAGCTAGCATAAGTCTGTCATTTTCACTCAGTGTATGGACCCTGACGTGCTACTTTGCTTTTCCATTTCACAGATCTGGGTCACACTTTGTGCCCTCTGCTATGTTTACTGCTGGCCTACAGCTGTGTTACATTGGTATGTGAAAAAGTACATTGACATTTCTATATTCCAGAGATTTTGCAATTACACATTTGTGAAAGCACAGACTGACTCCAGATTGTTTTGCGATTCAAGTGTGTTTATTTCTGTGCAAATAAGTGGAGGGGGTTGGAAAATGGGCTGGCTGGGGTAATGGTGGAGGAATGTTTATGGCAGAGTCCAGTCCTTTTGTTTCACAGGTGCATTGTCCAATGGGGCATAGAAAGTGGAGCAATGGCAGTTTAAGGTGGACAGGGTGTCAAAGTGGGACAGAAGGGTGACATTCAGGGGGGTCTTTTTTCCTGGCGGGGGACTTGGCAATGTTCTCTGTCTTGTTCCTGGATCTCAGGGACTGTTTGCAGGGTGGTTCTCCATCTGCAGGGGGTGGGGTGCTGGTGGCCTGTTGTTCCTGTGGTGGTGCCTCCTGTCCACTAGCGTCGGTGGAGGCTGTTCATTGTCCAGGCTAGTGTCAGGGGCCCGTTGTTGTGCCACTGTGTCCCCCCTGGTGTTCAGGTCTGCAAGCAGCCATGCAATGGTGACCAGGGTGGCGTTGATGGTCTTCAAGTCCTCCCTGATCCCCAGGTAGTGTTCCTCCTGCCGCCGCTGGGTCTCCTGAAACTTGGCCAGTACCGTGCCCATGGTCTCCTGAGAATGGGGGTAAGCTCCCATGATGTTGGAGAGTGCCTCGTGGAGAGTGGGTTCCCTGGGCCTGTCCTCCCCCTGTCACACAGCAGTCCTCCTAGCTTCCCTCTTATCCTGTACCTCTGTCCCCTGAACCGTGTGCCCACTGCCACTTCCCTCAGGTCCCTGATCGTCCTGTGTTAGTGGGGTTGCCTGTGTTCCCTGTAGTGGTGGTCACACTGCTGTTTGATGTGTCCTGAGGACAGAGGGATGGGCCCGCTGGGTCGATGCTGTGGTGGTGTTTCCTGAGGGGGGAGGTTCATTGGTGGTTTGTGACTGTGCCAGAGGAACCAACTGTACCGAGGTCCCTGATGGGCCGGGCTGGTCATCTTGAACCAGGCGTGGAGAGCTGCAGTCATCACTGTGGGCCTCCTCTGTGTGGGGACTGGATATGTCTGGCACCACCTATCCGGTGACGTTGGTTAGGGGTCCTGTTGGGGTGTAAATGCATAGTTATTGTATCTGTGTGTGCCATCTTTTGCAATGGGTGAGTTACCCTCTACTCCTGTGCTTGCATTATTGGCTTGGCCCTTGTGTGATTGGTGATTTTGGGGCATGAGTGAGTCTCTTTACTGGACATGCTTTGGTGATGGGTGTCCATGCATTGGTGTTATATGCAGGGCTTGATTTTGGGATGTGTGGGTTGTGTTGTGGGGTATCTGTGGGTTTTTGGGGTGATGGGTGTGAGGGTGAGGGTGGGAGTATGTGATGGCATGCAGGTGGGGAGGGGGGATAAAGTAGTAAAGATTTGCCTTACCAGAGTCCAGTCCTCCTGCTACTCCTGCAAGGCCCTCGGGATGCATTATCACCAAGACTTGCTCCTCCCATGTTGTTAGTAGTGGGGGAGGAGGTGGGGGTCCACCGCCAGTCCTATGTACAGCAATCTGGTGTCTGGATACCATGGAACGTACCTTCCCCCGTAGGTCGTTCCACCTCTTCCTGATGTCATCCTGTGTTCTTGGATGCTGTCCCACTGCGTTAATCCTGACAACAATTCTGTGCCATAGCTCCATCTTCCTTGCAATGGATGTCTGCTGCACCTGTGAACCGAATAGCTGTGGCTCTACGCGGACGATTTCCTCCACCAAGACCGTGATCTCCTCCTCAGAGAACCTGGGGTGTCTTTGAGGTGCCATGATGTGGTGTGGGTGATGTGTGAGGTGCTGTCTGTTGTGATGTGTGAGGGGATGTGTTGGTGTGTGTTGTTTGAGGTGCGTGGATGTTGTATGAGTGATAGTGTTCTGTGTCTGTGAATGTTAGTTTTGTGTTAGGTAGTCTCTCTCTCTGGCCTTCTTTCTGAATTTTGGTTGTAAGGGTTTGTGGGTGATGTGGGTGTGTGTTTTATATTGGATTGGGTGTGTGGGTGTGGTGTGTGTATGTGTATCAGGTGTGTGTATTTTGAATTGTCCAATATGGTTGTGTTTTGTAAGTGTGTGTGTATTTTGAGCGCAGCAATGTGTACCGCCAATGGAATACCGCAGTTGAAAGACCACTGCGTTGATTCGTGGGTCATGATACTGTGGGCGTATTCCTGTTGGCGTGACGGTGTATGTTTAGGTATCGCCAGTTTATCACTGACCTTTGGTGTGGCGGACTTGTGTGGGTGTCTCTATTGTGGTGGATTCCGAGCTGTGAGTCGTAATACCTGTAGCGGAATTCTGCTGCCGCAATGGTATGTTGGCGGTCTTCTGCACAGCAGAAAGCGGGATTTACTGCCAGGGTTGTAATGAGGGCATATCTTTGTTGATGGTTCCTCTCTGAGAGACAATTCAGGGACACTAAGAGCAGGATATGCTGTGTGCACAATTACTGGTATTTTGGAAGCTTTCTGGCTTCGAATGGATATTCTGCCCAAGTAACGGAACTGCTAGCCCTTACTAGAGCATGCCACGTTTCTGATCAGCTGAAAGTTGCAATCTACATGGATAGCCAGTATGGATTTGGAATAGTTCATTTTTGGCCAGTTGTGGTCACAGAGAGATTTCATGAGCTCTTCTGGTTCACTAGTGATAAATGGTGAAAGGTTTAATGAACTGTTACATGCTATTCAAATGCCGGAAGATTGCTGTGGTGAAATGCAGTGCACATCTGAAGTCGTAGAACTTTGTATCATTGGGAAATGGATATGCGGATCAAGTCGCAAGGTTTTACGCATTGAACTGTATATGGTTCAAAGATAAATGGGAACTGTTACCTGAAGAAGACGAAACACGTCCAAGTTTTGCATTGAAAGTAATCGACACCTTGGAGGGATTGTACGACGAAACAACGACTTCAAAAACAACTACTGCCTTAACAACGAGGTCGGAACACCGACCTCGTTGCTACTACTAATGATTTTACCACGAATGCCTTAACAACGATATTTCGTTGTAAAGGCATTCCTGATAAAATCATTAGCAATAGGCACCATTCACCCTACATCCCTCAACCCACCCCCCCAACCCCACCCCAAAACCTAAAACCCCCTGACCCCCCACCCACTCCCCAAAACAAAAACGCCCCACCCCCCAACCCCACCCTAAAACCTAAAACCCCCTGACCCCCCACCCACTCCCCAAAACCAAAAACGCCCCACCCCCCAACCCCACCCTAAAACCTAAAACCCCCTGACCCCCCACCCACTCCCCAAAACCAAAAACGCCCCACCCCCCAACCCCACCCTAAAACCAAAAACCCCCTGACCCTCCACCCACTCCCCAAAACCAAAAACGCCCCACCCCCCCAACCCCACCCCAAAACCTAAAACCCCCTGACCCCCCACCCACTCCCCAAAACCAAAAACACCCCACCCCCCCAACCCCACCCTAAAACCTAAAACCCCCTGACCCGCCACCCACTCCCCAAAACCAAAAACACCCCACCCCAAAACCTAAAACCCCCTGACCCCCCACCCACTCCCCAAAACCAAAAACGCCCCACCCCCCCAACCCCACCCCAAAACCTAAAACCCCCTGACCCCCCACCCACTCCCCAAAACCAAAAACGCCCCACCCCCCCACCCCACCCTAAAACCTAAAACCCCCTGACCCCCCACCCACTCCCCAAAACCAAAAACGCCCCACCCCCATCCCCACCCCAAAACCTAAAACCCCCTGACCCCCCACTCATTCACCAAAACCAAAAACACCCCAACCCCACCCTAAAACCTAAAACCCCCTGACCCCCCACCCACTCCCCAAAACCAAAAACGCCCCACCCCCCCAACCCCACCCAAAAACCTAAAACCCCCTGACCCCCCCACCCCCTCCCCAAAACCTAAACCCACCACTTACCTTCGCCAACTCCCTTCTTTGTACCTTAACCACGCATGTTCGTTGTTCAGAACATACGTAGTTAGGGCACAAAAAACCAGAGTCGTGGTTAAAAAAAGCGTTGTTGCGCTTTCGTTAACCACGACTTTCGGAAAAAAAAAGTCGTAAAAAAGGATGCTCCCCCCTTGGAGGAATTGAAAATTCTGTAGAATAATGTTGACAGGGAGGAAAAACGTTAATAGAGTCAAATAAAATGTGTGCAAAGACACGATAAATTGTGGGTTTCAGAAGAGGGTCAATTGGTTTTGCCAAATAGTCTGTTGTCTCAGATGGCTTGGTATTATCATGGTCAAGCACATGTTCGGAGGGATGTCATGATTCGGTTGTTCAAACATGAATGGTTCAACCCAAAATTTTGAAAGGTTACTGAAGCAGTTTGCCAGAGTGTGTCATTTGCCAACAATTGAACACGGGGAAAGAAACAGTGGTTAATTTGAGACACATTGGAAGAGCAGGAGGTCCATTCAGCAGAATGCAGATGAATTTAATGGAGATGCTTGTGTGTGGATGTTTGAGATATATGTTCAATCAATCAGAGCATTTGTAAAGCGCAATACTCACCTGTGAGGGTCTCAAGGCGCTGATGGGAGGACGGGTGGGAGCTGCCACTGCTCGAACAGCCATGTCTTGAGGTGTCTCCTGAAGGTAAGTAGGTCCTGTGTCTGTTGCACGTGGGTGGGAAGAGTGTTCCACGTCTTGGCGGCGAGGTGGGAGAATGATCTGCCACCGGCAGTCGTTCTGTGGATGTGTGGGATGATGGCAAGGTCAGCAGAGTGAAGCTGTCGGGTCAGGGTGTAGTGAGCCCAGGATGAATCCCAGGTTGTGTGCGTGGTCGAGGGGTGTCGGTGCGGTTTCTAGTGTGGCAGGCCTCCAGGAGTCATCCCATGCAAAGGGCGTGAAGCCGAGGATGAGGACCTCAGTTTTGTTGGAACTCAGTTTCAGGCAGCTGCTCTTCATCCATTTGGTGATAGCCTTCATTCCTTCATGGAGGTTGGTTTTGGCGATGGCGGGGTCATTGGTGAGGGAAAAGATCAGCTGGGTGTCATCGGCAAATGAGACGATGTTGAGGTTGTGAAATCAGGCAATGTTTGCGAGCGGAGCCATGTAGACGTTAAACATGGTCGGGATGAGGTACGATGCCTGGGGTACGCTGCAGAGATTTTGGTGGCTTCAGAGGAGAATGGAGGGAGCCGGACTCTCTGAGTTCTGCCGGTGACGAAAGAGGTGATCCAGTCCAGGGCTCTGTAGCGGATCCCTGTGTCGTTTGTGCGTAGGGTGTGGTGGCAGACGGTGTCGAACGCGGCTAAGAGGTCCAGGAGATGAGGGCCGCGGTTTCGTCATTGTCAAGTATGGTCCTGATATCATCGGTGGTGGCAATGAGGCCAGTTTCGGTGCTGTGGTGCTGCGGAATCTGGATTGGGATGGGTCCAGAGTGGTGTTGTACTCAAGGAAATGGGTCAGTTGTTTGTTGACAATTTTCTCTACGACTTTTGCCAGGAAAGGGAACAGGGAGATGGGCCGGAAGTTCTTGAGGTCCTTTGGGTCCGCCTTGGGTTTCTTGAATAGGGCGTTGATTTCTGCATGTTTCCAGCTAACCGGGAAGGTGGCGGTCCCAAAGGAACTGTTGATGATCTTCCAGAGTTGGGGTGCGATGACGGAGCTTGCTTTGTTGAAGATGTGGTAGGGGCAGGGGTCGGATGGTGAGCCGGAGTGGATGGTGTTCATGATTTCGATGGTGTTGCCATGGGTCCAGGAGAGCAGGGGGCTGGTGGGTAGTTAGTCTGTGGTGTTGGTGGTTGATGGGGGAGTCTGAGTATTGAAGCTGCCATGGATGTCTGCAATCTTGCGGTAGAAGAAGGTGGCTAGGGAGTCGCAGAGGTCTTGCGATGGCAGGATGTTGAAGCTGGGGTTGGAGAGCTCCTTCACAATGTCGAGGAGCTGTGTGCATTGTTGTAGATGTGTTCTTTGAAGGCGGTTCTATGGCGGTTCGGATGAGTTGGTGGTGTCGGTCAATAGTGTTTTTGAAGGCTGTGTGGTTGTCCGGTGTCTGATTTTGGCGCCACTTCTTCTCAAGTCTTTGGCATGTTTGCTTGGATTCTTGGAGGTCACTGGTGAACGAGAAGGCATTTCTCTTGGTGCGTCTGTTAGAAGGTTTCTTGGTCAGGGCGAGAGTGTTGGCACAGTCGTTGATCTATTGTCTGAGGTTGCGGGCTGCTGTGTCGGTGTTGGTGGTGTTGATCGGTAGGTTCCGGGAGAGGTTAGCAATCAGCTGGTCTTCAGTGACCTTGTACCATCTGCGGTGGGAAATCCGTTTTTGGTTATGGTGTGCTGTGGGTTTCTCGAAGGAGACGTGGATGCAGTGGTGGTCGGTCCAGTGGAGTTCGCTGGTGTGGCTGAAGGAGTCATGTTTGCCGGCAGAGAAAATGGGGTTGAGCGTGTGTCAAAAAATCAATAGGGATTAGGAGGAATTAAAGGTCCAGTGCATACCCTCCGGTAACTGTTACTAATAATGAAATACACTGTTCCTAAGAGACATGAAAAACAAAGGGACATGAAAAACAAAAACAAAAAACAGGGAGAGTGTTAGGGGATCCTACTCAATAGGGGGTCCTATTCAATAGGAGCAAGAGTCCTCACACCCCCAAATGGGTGTCATGCTTCATCATCGGACCAGCTCCTCGTCAGACTGGCGCTGCAATGTCTGACGGGCACGACCCTTTCGGGGGGCTCTTTGCCAGAGATCTTTTTTGATGATGCCACACTGTCCCGCAGATGAGTCTGGAGGAGAGAAAAGAAGAAAAAAAAGGAGAGCGGGAAAAACTAGAAGTAAAATTGGCTCAAAAACTCTCTGAAAGGTTTATCTTTATTGGTGCAGGGAGCTGGCCAAGGTTAAAACAATTACCAGGAGAGTTAGGTCAATGTAATGTTTGACCCTTCTCACATGGAAATGGGTGGTCAGGGACTACTAGACCCACCTCAAAAATCGGGTCGACATGTTTCGCGTCTGTTTGGTCCAAAAAGGATCCTATGACGCTTCCTCAGGACCTAATATAATAATGCTTCTCCACCTACAAACTCAAAATACTTTAGTCTACATATGCTGACAAGCGAAAGCAAGGAAATTAGTGTAGTCAGTCACTTACAAAACGTCCATTTGGACCCAGTATGTCAGTCCTATCCGTCGCCCTGAAAATGTATGAAAATCATGTCAATGGTTAATGCTTAATGCAGAAAAGAACACATACAATTAGTTGTGTATTAATGTGGCACACAGTGATCGTGAAGAAAGTGGCACGTCATGCCAATTTAAAAGTATAATGCTTACCCTCCCAACTAGAGACAGGGCTTCATGGGATCACGCAGACCGTAGGCCTGGTCCATATAACACACTGCATGTCATATAGAAGAACAAAGGATAATATCACAGAACAAAGGTGAGAGTCATGGTAACATACGTTCCAATCTACTGAGGAGTATAATAATGAAAATTACGTACCCCCCATCTTAAGTGCAAGGTCAGGAAAGAGAGAGAGAGAGAATATGCAGGACCCATTGAGCGTGTGCCCTGGGGAGTGGGTGGGTGTTGTGACGAGCTGCTTGAGGCTGAGGTTGGTGAGGTTGTCGAGCAGGGAGGTAGAGTTGTTGTTGTTGCTGTTCTCGAGGTGGAAGTTCAGGTCCCCGAGGAGTATGTAGTCTGTGGATGCGACGGTGTGCATGCTGATGACGTCGGTGATGGAGTTGCTTAACTGCTGTTGGGGGGGCTGTAAATGAAGGTTCCTCTGAGGGTGGTGTTTGGGTTGGGGTGGATCTGGAAGTGCAGGTGTTCGGCGGGACTGAGAGTGTCTTCGGTGCTGGTCGTGATTTTGAGGGTATTCTTGTGGACGATGGCGATGCCTCCTCCTGGTCTGTTTGTGCGGTCCCTTCGGGTGATCTTGTAGCGTCTGGGATGGCTATGGTGGTGTCGGGCGCTGAGGAGGGGTTCATCCAGGTCTCAGTCAGGAAGGTGACGTCTGGGGAGGCTGAGTCAGGTAGATTCCAGAGTTTGACGGCGTGTTTGGGGACAGAGTGTGTGTTGAGTAAGATGCATCTGAGATGGTTGTATCCTGCCTTGGTGTGTGGGTCGTTGGCATGGAGGCTGGTGAAGGCGCAGTTCTGGCAGGAGAAGGGTCCACAGGTGAGCTGCGGGGTGGTTTGATGGCAGGTGGATGAGCGGCAGCTGTTGAGCGCATAGAGGGTGATGGCGTAGTTGTGAGAGATGACGAAGACCTCCAGGATGGTGACGGAGAGCCTATCTCAATTGAGACTGCAGGAGAGCTTAGTCAGAGGAGGGCTTTCCCAGAAGCAGATGATTGTGAGAAACAGAAAGAGCGATTGCCAGAGCCAGAGGTGGAAGGAGTTGAGGTGGCTGAAAGACACTGTGATCTGACTCCAACTGAACCTGTTGCAGGTCCATCAAGAGAAAACATCGCTGAACAAGGGGAAGTTTCAAGTTCGACTCTGAAGAGAACATTGATAAAAGGTCCACTAAAAGGAGATAAGTGGCCGGAGTCACAAGCAAAAGGTGAGGAAGAGGTTGTTGAGACAACCATTGAGGAAGAAGTAAATACAACAAGGAGTGAAGATCTAAGTGAAGGAGAATTGAATGGTGATCAAAAGTTGAAAAGAAAGATAATAGCAAGTCAAAGATACGCTTGTCCTGAATGGACGTATGCAACTACAAGTGAGTAGCAGCAATAATTTTTGTCTTTTTGTTTTGATAGAGACATTCCAGGATAGTATTTTAGCACTTGAAGGAAGTTGATGAACTGAACTGTTGAAACAATCTGAGAGACATTTTATGACAAGAGACTGTCAAAAGTAACCAGAAGAGACATTGATAACCTGATTTGACTTTTGAAACCTGATTTGACAAGCTGCTTACCGATTTTGACAAGGGATCCTGGAAGTAAATCTGAGAGCTGTAAATAACTGCTGAAAGAAGAATTGTTTTTTTTTTAATTTATGCTGCAGTTTTTCAAATTTTTCTTCTGCTTTCTGATTCTTTACAGATCATGGGTATCATTAGCCAGCAGATTAGGAATATTAGGCGCTGTAAATATATGAATATTGGTTTGGCAATTGTATGTGGGATATTGTTTGTGGTATTGATTGTGGGTATATCTGTTCTTGATAAGAGTGAAGCCAACCATACTTCTGCTTTTGAGGTGACTACTGCACTAACGGCAACAGAGAAGTTTAGGTTAGATGAGAAGTTTTTGCTTGAGGGTAGAAATGCACAAGGAGAACTTTCTTCTAATGTTTTCTATCGCTTGGTGAGTGAGTATTTTGAGGCTATGGATGTGAAGAATTGTTATGTGTGTACGCAGATTCCTTCATCAGTTGAAGAAGGAGTTACGTACCATAGTTTGCCCCTAACATATGGAAAAAGTTGTAGTCTGCTACTAACAAGATTTTATAACCAGGAGTACATACAGTACTTTTATTCGAATTATGATCTGGTGTTTTCGTTTGTCCCTATAATTAGATATTTGAGTAGAATAGCTGAGAATAATGACATAGTATTGGTTAGAGGCTTCTCCAAACCTACATTAACGTTTGTCACGGCTTATGCACACCGCAATAATCTAACATGCTTGCTTACTTTAGAAAAAAGCTTCCTAGATCACACAGATGACAGTAGAAAGGCATTGAAGGAGAAGTTAGAAAAAGGCTTAGAGAAAAGGTCTTACAGGAATGATTATGCTTATAATGCAATTAAAACACAAGGGAAATTAGCCGTAGATGCACAACACATAAGGAAATTTGCATATATAGGCCTAGATTACGCACTGACACTTTATTTGTGGGAAAGAGTGAATGTAAACTTGTGGTTTTTTCAGCGTAAATGGACTTTATGTTGAATGGACAGGACCCAGCTATTTATGGGACTTATTACATCTGTGTTCTTAATTCTTACTACCGTCTTCCAAGAGGATGGTATAGGACATGTTATTTGGGGATAGTTTTCCCAAAGATTTCTCAAATGAATGATTTGAAGAAGTTTCCTAAAGTGACTGAATTACATCACATGAGACAGAAGAGGGAGTCTTCTTGTACTATAGTGGGAGATATATTTGGAGCAATCATTCCTTCAGTTGGAGTTCTGAACTCAATAAAGATTCAAAAGTTGTCTACTATTGTGGATAACATGCTGACAAATTTTTCACGAGCCATACTCCTGAGAGATACTGAATTAGCTGTAGAAAGAGCTATGACTCTTCAGAATCAACTTGCTTTAGACATTCTTTTAGCGAAGGATGGCAGAGTTCCTAGAATGATTAATTCTAGGGATTGTTGTTTGTATATTCCTAATAATAGTAAAGAAATTAGAGACTTAGGGGGTCATTCTGACCTCGGCGGTAAAAGGCGCTTACCGCCGGTCAGAAGACCGCCATAACACCGCCGCGGCCGCGGTAAACCGCCACGGTCATTCTGACCCGCAACTGCCAAACCGCCGAAAACCCGACATCCTCAATAATCCGCCACACCAAAGGTCAGCGAAAAAATGGCGCTGACCAAACCTCCACCGTCACGCCAACAGAAATACGCCCATACCATTCCGACCCACAAATCCACGCGGCGGTCTTTCAAACGCGGTATTCCATTGGCGGTACACACCGCCGCGGTCAAAATACACACACCCATAGAAAACTCAGCCACATTGGTCACTTCGAAATACACACACCTGATACACATACTAACACCACTCCCACACACCCAACACAATATAAAGCACACACCCACATCACCCACAAGCCCCTACCACCCGAAATCATTGACGAAGGCTAGAGACAGAGCACAGAATAGAGAATCCCACAACACAGAGGCACACAACACCATCACCCACACAGAATCCACGCACCAAACACCACACACCACCACATGCACAACACTCATCACCACAAACGCCACCCCACACCTCAACCACACTACCCCATGGCACCCCAAAGACACCCCAGGTTCAGTGACGCCGAACTCAGGGTCATGGTGGAGGAAATAGTCTGTGTAGAGCCCCAGCTCTTCGGGGCACAGGTGCAGCACACCACAATTGCCAGGAAGATGGAGCTATGGCAAAGGATAGTGGACAGGGTCAACGCGGTGGGACAGCATCCACGCAATCGGGAGGACATCAGGAAGAGATGGAACGACCTACGGGGGAAGGTGCGTTCCATGGTATCAAGGCACAACATAGCGGTGCAGAAGACTGGCGGCGGACCCCCACCTACTCCCCCAGAATTTACCGCGTGGGAGGAGGAAGTCTTGCACATCCTGCATCCTGAGGGCCTCGCTGGAGTAGGCGGAGGAATGGACTCTGGTAAGGCAAATCTTCACTACTGCTTCCCACCCCCACCCCACCTGAATGCCAAATCATACCCCCAACCTCACCCCCTCCCCCATCACACCAACCCCTAGCAAAAGCCTCACCATCACAACCCACCCATCCCAGCACCAAGCCCTGCATGCGACCCCAAAGCATGGACACCCATCACCAAAGCATGCCCACTGCACACACACATCACCCCCACAAGCCACCCTCACAAAAGCCCCCACAAGGAAATGCCTGCACATGGGTACACGGACACCCACCCATCACACGAAATCCCACACACAGAAGCAATAACCATACCTTTATACCCCTGCAGGACCCGAACGCCACCACACCGCCACGGAGGGTCCAGAGATGTCCATCCCACTCCCAGAAGAGGCCCCCAGCGATGACAGCAGCTCTGTCTCCCTGGAGCCAGACGACCAGCCCGGCCCATCGAGGACCTTTGGACAGTCGGTTCTCCACAGACAGCCACAGGCTACACCAGACCCAACCCCCTCTGGGAACACCAGCACAGCTCCCACCCAGCGGGCCCATGCCTCTGGCTCCAGGGCACGTAAATCAGCGGTGTGTCCACCACTACAGGGCACCCAGGTTGACCCACCACCCCAACAACAACAGGGACCTGGGGGCAGTGGTAGTGGGCACACCGGGCAGGGGACAGAGGCCCAGGGACACAGGGGAACTGGGAGGGCTGCTGTGCGACAGGGGGGGGACAGGCCCGGGGAACCGACTCTCCAAGAGGCCCTCTCCACCATCATGGGAGCATACCACCGCTCCCAGGAGACGATGGCGACGGTACTGGCCCGGTTCCAGGAGATCCAGGAACTGCAGGAGGAACGGTACATGGGGTTCAGGGAGGAACTGAGGAACATCGGTTCCGCAATGGGGACCATCATCCTGGCCCTTACCCAGATTGTCACCACATTGCGGGACCATGTGGCACCCCAAAGGGCCCCTGTCACTAGCCCAGGCCAGGAACAGCCTACCACTTCCGCCGGCGCCAGTGGACAGGAGGCCCCCACACAACGACAGGCCACCAGAACCCCACCTCCTGCAGAAGAAGAACCACCCTGCAAGCGGTACCTGAGATCTCACAAGAAGACAAAGTAGGATTGCAAGACCCCCGCCAGCCTAAGATGCCCCCTGATGTCATCCCACTGTCCCACATTGTCACCCTGTCCAACCTTGAACTGCCCCTGCTCCATCCTTCCACAGGCATATGGACAATGCACCTGTGCGACTGAGAACTGGACTCTGCCATGGACATTACTCCACCCCCACCCATCCCCGCTTCCCAATCATTTACCTATATCTAGCACTTTAAATAAATCACTTATTCCACTTAAATAAGCAGGAGTCTGCTTGTATTCTTAACAAATGTGTTACACATAACGGTTCAATAATGTCCAGTTACTTTGTGATGACAACATACCAATTTCATTATCTTTAGTCCATGGGCAAACAAAGCTGAAGTCAGGCAGTGGGTCATACAGCTCTGAAAAGGGAAGGGAAAGTCACAAATCAGTTAACAGGAACTGGAGGGAAACACAGACAGTGGAGACGCATGAGGCCTCAAGTAAATGTAAATTGGGGTGGCTGTTTCTTACCTGTGTGCTACTGAAAATATTGTTGTATGACTGTATCCCTGTTGTCCGTGTCGTCCCCGTCGTCTTCCTCTCTTCACTCTCCACAGGCTCCACAGCTGCAACAACACCACCATCTGGACCATCCTCCTGCAGAAAAGGCACCTGGCGTCGCAATGCAAGATTGTGAAGCATACAGCAGGCCACGATGATCTGGCACACCTTCTTTGGTGAGTACATGAGGGATTCCCCTGTCATATGCAGGCACCTAAACCTGGCTTTCAGGACCCCGAAGGACCTTTCTATGATCCTCCTAGTTCGCCCATGGGCCTCATTGTAGCGTTCCTCTGCCCTTGTCCTGGGATTCCTCACTGGGGTCAGTAGCCACGACAGGTTGGGGTAACCAGAGTCACCAATTAGCCACACACGGTGTCTCTGTAGCTGTTCCATCACATAAGGGATGCTGCTATTTCGCATGACATACGCGTCATGCACTGACCCAGGGAACTTGGCATTTACATGGGAGATGTACTGGTCAGCCAAACAGACCACCTGGACATTCATCGAATGATAACTTTTTCTGTTTCGGTACACCTGCTCACTGTCTTTGGGGGGAACCAAAGCCACATGGGTCCCATCAATGGCCCCAATGATGTTGGGGATATGTCCAAGGGCATAGAAATCACACTTCACTGTAGCCAATTCGCCCACCTCAAGGAAAATAATGTATCTCTGCATGTATTTCATCAGGGCAGACAACACTCTGGACAAAACCTTTGAAAACATAGGCTGAGACATCCCAGATGATATGGCCACTGTTGTCTGAAACGACCCACTTGCCAAAAAATGGAGTACTGACAGAACCTGCACCAGAGGGAGAATCCCTGTGGGTTGGCGGATGGGGGACATCAGGTCTGGCTCCAGCTGGGCACATAGTTCATGTATAGTTGCTCTGTCAAGCCGGTATGTAAGTATGATATGTCGTTCTTCCATTGTCGACAGGTCCACCAGCGGTCGGTAGACGGGAGGATTCATCCTTCTCCTCGCAAGTCCCAGCGGACGGTGCCTAGGAAGGACAACATGGAGCACAGAGTCAAGCAACCCACAGGTTCGTTCACACAGCTTGCACAGTACACAAATCGCTATGCATGGAACGGCTTGTATGAGTGGCAATGCAAGGCCTAGGCCTGTGTGACGCAGTAGAAATCATGCCATGTGGGCCCTTGAAATGGCGGCTGCCTGACCTGTGAAGTGTGACAGTGGGATGTGAGGTCACTGCGCTGGCGTGGCACACCGTGGCGGTAGGCGGTCGAAAACCGCGGCGCAAAGCAGCATTGGTTAACATTGAACCCTATGGGTATCAGGAGCCAATGAGCATGTGCGCCGGCGGTCGCGGTACGCACCGCGCGGTACGCACCGCCGCGGGCGTGACCGCCATTTTCTATCTGATTAATCACTCGAGACCTGATCATCCACAGGAGAGAACCTATACTGCAAGTGCTGCTGTGACCTCGGTCTGGGAGATACAATGGCTACTGCGACAGGGAAAAGGGCCTCTGCCTTCACTTCCGAAGAATTTGAGAAACTTGTTGATGGGGTCCTCCCCCAGTATGCGCTACTCTGCGGTCCTCCAGACCAACAGGTTAGTACACAGGGTGCACGCTGAATGGGCTATGCCTCTGTTGAGTGGGGTGTATGTAAGATGGTGGGGAGGGGAGCGAATGAGGAGTGCAACGCACGACAGATGGGAACATGTGCCACATGGCAAGTTTGGGGAGGGGGGGGCCACTCACATCTACCATGCTGAAAAGTGATGATATTTCCTTTCCCACCCTGTACATGTCAAATAGGTCAGCACCCATCAGAAGGTCGACATTTGGCGTGCCATCGCCAAGGACGTCCGGGCCCTGGGGGTCCACAACAGACGGGCACCCACTGCCGAAAGAGGTGGGAGGACATCCGCCGCGGGACTAGAAAGACCGCGAGTCTCTGCTGGGGATGGCCTCCCAACGTAGGAGGGGTGCCAGCCGCCAATTGACCCCCCTGATGTCCCAGATCCTGGCGGTGGCCTACCCCGATTTGGATGGGCACGTGAGGACATCACAGCAGACACAAGGGGGTGAGTATCAGCACATTCTGCTATCTCTGCACGCAGTGGAGGTGTCTGGGTGGGGGAGGAGGGCTGTGGGTAACTCAAGGCCAGGGCGCTTTCTGTAGGCTAGTCCCCTCCGTTAGCCATGGCCCTGTGCCCCCGCCCCCCACCTCTGTAGGGTGCCAAGTACAGCTATCCATGGTCCTGCATCACCCATGTGTGCATTTGTCGTCCATAGACCTGTAGGCCTAGTCACAAGAACTGAGTAGTGTACCCCGATTGCGCAGCGTAGTTCAGGGGGCTTCTGTGTCTGTCCTCTCCGCCAACGGTGTTGCCAATGCATGCACTCAACCTGTCTTCATTTTTCCCCCCCACCCATTTTCTTTTTCTTCCTGTGCATGTGTGTATTAGCATCATCAGGCGGAGGAGAAGTGGCATCGGCGCACGAGGGAGCTGCATCTCACATGGCCCCGGAGGGCCATGCAACGGACTCCGAGTTCAGCAGTGAGACAGAGGGCAAGGGGAGCTCCACAACGGGGACCCGTGGAGACGTCAGCGACACTGACACGTCCTCGGAAGGGAGCTCCCTTGCGGTGGCGCCAACATCCGTGCCCACTGCAACTACAGGTACAGCCGCCACCCAGCGCACCAGCTCCGCCCTCCAAGCAGCCCCTCAGCGTTCGCCCCGTGCCCGCTCGCACACCAAGGCGGGCATCTCCTTCGCCCCAGGCACCTCAGGCCCTGCCCCAGTTACCCCTGCTGCCCTCAGTGAGGAGGTCATTGACATCCTCCGGACGCTCATTGTTGGGCAGTCTACCCTTTTGAATGCCATCCAGGGGGTGGAAAGGGAGGTGCATCTGAGCAATGCATACCTGGAGGGCATTCATTCCGGTCAGGCTGCCCATCAGCAATCGTTCAACGCTCTGGCCTCAGCACTGACGGCAGCCATTGTCCCTGTCTCCAGCCTCCCTCTTCTAACTCCCTCCACCCAGTCCCAGTCTCCTGTTCCTCAGCCTATCCCATCCACACCATCAGACCAGCCTGCACACACCTCAACACCCAAGGGCAGCTCACCCAGACATAAGCACCACAGATCCCACAAGCATTCACACAAACAACATCCAGATGCAGACATGCCAACAGTCACTACCACCTCTGTGTCCCCCTCCTCCTCGTCTCCCTCCTCCCTCCCTGTGATGTCTCCACTCACACCTGCATGCACACCACCATCAGCCAGTACTTCCATCACCAGCAGACCCTCCATTACAGTCAGCACACGTGCAGTCACCACCCCCACTGCCATTTACACATCCCCTGTGTCCTCTCCCACTGTGTCTGTCACCCCCTCTTCCAAACCACACAAACGCAGGCAGCCACCCACCCAACAGCCATCCACCTCACAACAGCCTCCAGCCCAAGCACCTGCACCCAAAGACAGCACACTTGACTCTCCTACAACCACATCCTCTTCCTCCACTCCCATACCCACTGCACCTACCGTTCCCATTGGTCCTAAAAAACTTTTCCTCTCCAAAATTAACCTCTTTGCATCACCTGACCCACCCCCTCCATCTGGTAAGAGTCCAAAGAGCACCTCAGCCACCACCAGCCCTGCATCTAGTATCACCATAGTGCAGGGCTATTGGAGTCCACCAGCTCCTAGGGAAGGAATATCGGCCAGCAGCAAGGGGACAGCCAGCCCACCCCCTGGGAAGAGGACAAGAAAACTTAAGGGCCGGCGCGAAAAGCCTGAGACGGCTGCCACCACGGAGAGTGGCCTTGCCACGTCACTTGCCACATCATCTAAGGGAGGCAAGGACCGAGAGCTTCAGCGAAGGAGGGCAAGGGCAGCAGGGCAGAGAAGACATGCAGCAGCCGAGCGCACCAGGAGGGCCCCACCAGCCCCATACCGGATGTGACGGACGACACCCACGGGCACAAGACTCCATCACAGGAGGGCCCCGCTACCGCAAGGTCGGAGGGCGACTAAGCGGGGAGTCTTGGCCAGGTCTGGCTCCCTTGAAAGACAGGACAAGCACCGCTGAAGAGGGCCCCGCCAAGACAGGCACCGCTGAACAGGGCCCCGCCGCGAGGAGCACCGCTGAACAGGGCCCGCCGTGAGGAGCACCGCTGAAGAGGGCCCCGCCAAGACAGGCACCGCTGAACAGGGCCCCGCCAAGACAGGCACAGCTGAACAGGGCCCCGCCGTGAAGAGCACCGCTGAACAGGGCCCCGCCGTGAGGAGCACCGCTGAACAGGGCCCCGCCGTGAGGAGCACCGCTGAAGAGGGCCCCGCCAAGACAGGCACCGCTGAACAGGGCCCCGCCGTGAGGAGCACCGCTGAAGAGGGCCCCGCCAAAACAGGCACCGCTGAACAGGGCCCCGCCGTGAAGAGCACCGCTGAACAGGGCCCCGCCGTGAGGAGCACCGCTGAACAGGGCCCCGCCGTGAGGAGCACCGCTGAACAGGGCCCTGCCAAGACAGGCACCACTGAACAAGGCCCCGCCGTGAGGAGCACCGCTGAAGAGGGCCCCGCCAAGACAGGCACCGCTGAGCAGGGCCCCGCCAAGACAGGCACCGCTGAACAGGGCCCCGTCGTGAAGAGCACCGCTGAACAGGGCCCCGCAGTGAGGAGCACCGCTGAACAGGGCCCCGCCAAAACAGGCACCGCTGAACAGGGCCCCGCCGTGAAGAGCACCGCTGAACAGGGCCCCGCCGTGAGGAGCACCGCTGAACAGGGCCCCGCCGTGAGGAGCACCGCTGAACAGGGCCCTGCCAAGACAGGCACCACTGAACAAGGCCCCGCCGTGAGGAGCACCGCTGAAGAGGGCCCCGCCAAGACAGGCACCGCTGAGCAGGGCCCCGCCAAGACAGGCACCGCTGAACAGGGCCCCGTCGTGAAGAGCACCGCTGAACAGGGCCCCGCAGTGAGGAGCACCGCTGAACAGGGCCCCGCCGTGAGGAGCACCGCTGAAGAGGGCCCCGCCAAGACAGGCACCGCTGAACAGGGCCCCGCCATGAGGAGCACCGCTGAAGAGGGCCCCGCCAAGACAGGCACCTCTGAACAGGGCCCGCCGTGAAGAGCACCGCTGAACAGGGCCCCGCCGTCTCAAGCACCGCTCCGCTGGGCCCTTCCTGTCAAGCACCGCTCCGCTGGGGCCTTCCTGTCAAGCACCGCTCCGCTGGGGCCTTCCTGTCAAGCACCGCTCTGCTGGGCCCTTCCTGTCAAGCACCGCTCCGCTGGGCCCTTCCTGTCAAGCACCGCTCCGCTGGGCCCTTCCTGTCAAGCACCGCTCCGCTGGGCCCTTCCTGTCAAGCACCGCTCCGCTGGGCCCTTCATCTCAAGCACCGCTCCGCTGGGCCCTTCCTGTCAAGCACCGCTCCGCTGGGCCCTTCATCTCAAGCACCGCTCCGCTGGGCCCTTCCTGTCAAGCACCGCTCCGCTGGGCCCTTCATCTCAAGCACCGCTCCGCTGGGCCCTTCCTGTCAAGCACCGCTCCGCTGGGGCCTTCCGGTCAAGCACCGCTCCGCTGGGCCCTTCCTGTTAAGCACCGCTCCGCTGGGCCCTTCCTGTCAAGCACCGCTCCGCTGGGCCCTTCATCTCAAGCACCGCTCCGCTGGGCCCTTCCTCTCAAGCACCGCTCCGCTGGGCCCTTCCTGTCAAGCACCGCTCCGCTGGGCCCTTCATCTCAAGCACCGCTCCGCTGGGCCCTTCCTGTCAAGCTCCGCTCCGCTGGGCCCTTCATCTCAAGCACCGCTCCGCTGGGCCCTTCCTGTCAAGCACCGCTCCGCTGGGCCCTTCATCTCAAGCACCGCTCCGCTGGGCCCTTCATCTCAAGCACCGCTTCGCTAGGCCCTTCCTGTCAAGCACCGCTCTGCTGGGCCCTTCCTGTCAAGCACCGCTCCGCTGGGCCCTTCATCTCAAGCACCGCTCCGCTGGGCCCTTCATCTCAAGCACCGCTCCGCTGGGCACCGCCGTCTCAAGCACCGCTGGTCCATTGACAGTGCCGGTTCTGTGTCGAGCAGGTGTTCACGAAGCACTCTGGGCACCATGCCTCCTCCAATACCAGTGGAGTCGGTTATCCATCTGATGGACTGTGGCTTTGCACTCCCCAGGATGGTACAGTGGGCATGGAGGCCCCTCGTGGATCTGGCGTCGTGGACTCATGTGGCTGAGGTGCCCCCCTTTTCCTTCCCCCTGAGGTGCCCGTTGTTTTCTCATCTGATGCCCCAGCAGTGTTCTCTCCAATGGTTTCTGGTCTCCTGTGTGGGCTTTGCCCATGTGTTTGTACACATTGGCCCACGGACTATGGATATTGAACGGACTGTGCAGGACTTATTGACTATGTTTATACTTTGCACTATGTTCATTATTTCTTTTGTATATTTCATATGGCATATTTATCATGACTTAAATGAACCTATTTTATACATAAATTTTAAACTTCATTTGAATTATGTCTTTGCATTCTTCCGAGGGGTTTCACTCTGACTTGTTGCTCTGCATTGGTGTGTAGGTATTGGGGGGGTGGGTTGGGGGGGTGGGTGTATCGCGTATGTGTGTGCCCGTAAGCTTTCCTCCTCCCCCCTCCCCTGTGTCGTAGGTGCAGTACTCACCGTTGTCGTCTGCGGCGGCATTCGTACTCCTGGTAGATGAGCAGGTAGACAATAGCCGGTAGGATGTGTAATTCGGGCTCCATGCTGTCCTCCTTCCTCGTGGAGTGTGTATAGGTGAGCGTTTTCCCATTCGTAGTCTGTTTCCGCCGTGTTTTTATCGGCGGGGCTCCCGCCCCGGAAAAGGTGGCGGATTGGTGAGTTGTGATAGGGTGGGCGGTACATTGTCTGCCGCCTGCCTGTTGGCGGTGACTGCCGTGCTATTTGTCGGTCCCGCCATGGCGGTCGGAGTGTTAATGTGGCGGGTTGTGTTGGCGGTTCCCGCCAGGGTCAGAATTCCATTTTTTGGACCGGCTGCCTGTTGGCGGGTTGGCCGCCGCTTTATCACCGACCGCCAGGGTTAGAATGACCCCCTTAATTACTAATCTGACCAATGAAAGCGTTGGTTTGAAAGAATTGAAAAAAACAGGTGTTTGGGAAAAGGTTGGCAAACGTTTTGCTTCAGTGGGAAATTGGCTCAGCAACATTTGGAATGGGATTCTATTGAAAATCTTGCAGGGGATAATAATTATTGTGGTTTGCCTGATTGGAATATAGGGATTATGTAAATTATGTAAAAGGATTACATTTAAAAAGTCAAAGGATGATCAGAGGAGGGAAGAAAAGAAAAGGGAGAAATTGTTCGTGGATAAGTCAAAATAGGGAACAAAAGTATGAATGGATTAAATTGACAGAATTTTAGCTGATGCAAAAAATTTGTGGGCGGTAATTAGTGTGATGACACATTTAGTCATCAGAGGAGGGATTGCTAGCGTAGGTGTTTTAACAAACAATTATTATAGGTATCTATGTATTCTGAGTAATGGATTGTGATCACGATGAGTGGCCACCAATGTTCACGGAGTGTACTTATTAATGGTATTAATATGAAATGCTGAGCATATGTTTGACTAATGTAGTAGTATGTCATATTGAGGGTTCTGCATTACGTTTTAGCTTTATTAACTGTAGGCCTCAACTTAGCGAAGGTCTTGGCCTAGTTGCCAGGCCTCATGTCAAGTTGTATTTCTTAATGTTTAATAAATGGCTGTCCTAGAGAGTTAAACTGTGTTTTTCCATTGTATTGTTTAAATGTGCTCATCACATGAAGTTTTCTCATGAGAACCTTTTGCTAGAGGATGCTGTTCTTGCTAATGTAACATTTTGTGTGTAATGTGTGTGAGTCTGACTTTCTCAGGAGGAGAACAATGGAGATACTGACTGGAGCATAAGCTGCAACAATATTGTTACCTGACGAGATGGATAATGAGAACATTGCAGGAAAAACCTATCAGCGACATGTGAACGGAGTAGTGGTAGAATTCATAGATTCGAAGTTTTCATATTATTGGACAAAGTGAGAACATGCAATTCCTTGACCAATAGGGAGTTTGAAAGTAGTTTTAGGACATTTAAATTAACAGGACTGCACAGAGGCACAGAGAGAAGACGCAACATTGCCCATTTTCTTGCTGGCCAAAAGCTCGTTATTTTCTTGTGCTTCTTGACTAGAGATGTGCTTAACTATAATGCTTAAAGACTTTGGTGGTCATTACAACCCTGGCAGTCGGTGTTAAAGCGGCGGTAAGACCGCCAACAGGACGGCGGTAAAAATGTTGCAATTACGACCGTGGCGGAAACCGCCAACAAAGACAGCCACTTTAACACTCCGACCTCCACGGCGGTACGAACAAATAGCGCGGCGGTCACCGCCAACAGACAGGCGGGAGACAATGTACCTCCCACACTATTACAACCCACCAATCCGCCACCTTTTCTGGGGCGGATTCACCGCGGATAAAAACACCGCGGAAACAGGAATTCCGAAGGGAAAACGCTCACCTCTACACACCCCACGAGGAACGAGGACACCATTGGCAGCGAAGACCACGGTGAGTACTGCACCTATGACACAGGGGAGAGGGGAGGGAAAAAACAGGGACACACACACGCAACACCCCCACCCCCACCCTCACCCACTACAACACACACACTAATGCATATTAACCCCTTCTGTGCCCAGGATGTAATGGCTACGTCCTGAGGCACAGTGCTGCTGTGCCCAGGACGTAACCATTACGTCCTGTGCACAGAGCCCAGAGGGAGCACTAGCGCTCCCTCTGTGGGGTTCCCCCCACCCCCCCAAGTCAGGGATGGAAGGGGAAGCCCTTCCCCTCCCACCCTGACCCCCCAACCCCCCCCTGTGACGTCAGCGCGCGAGCGCGCGCTGATTAGTCACAGGGTCTCCCCCATTTGCATTTCTCTTTCAATTCCATGGGGGAGGCCCCGAGAGGCTTCAAAGGGAAGGAAATGTATTTCCTTCCCTTTGAAGTCTCTCACAGGGTTTCAAAAGCCGGATTGCTTGCAATCCGGCTTTTGAAACCCCACTAGACACCAGGGATTTTTTTTTTTCTGAAACTGTCAAAAGGGGGCGACCCCTTGGGCAAGGGTCGCTCCCAGAGGGGGCATTTTTTTGGGAAGGCCTTTTCTTCCCTCTAGGCACCAGGGAGCTTTTTTTTTTTTTTGTGATGTTTTCTTTTTTTTTTTAGGTGGGGGGCGACCCCTTAGGCAAGGGTCGCTCCCCTACGGGGCAATATATATTTAGGCCATTTCTGCCCCCCTTGGGGGCAGATTGGCCTATTTTGATGAGGCCAATATGCCCCCAAGGGGGGAAGAATCCATTAGACACCAGGGAGTTTTTTTTTTGCGCGAATTTCACGCAACAGGAGCGACCCCTTGAGCAAAGGTCGCTCCCAGGGGGGGCATTTTTTTGGGAAGGCCTTTTCTGCCCCCCCTGGGGGCAGATCTGCCTGTTATTAGGCCGATCTGCCCCCAGGGGGGGCAGAAACCTCTAGGCACCAGGGATCATTTCTTTTTTTTTTTTCTTTTTGTTATGTTTTCTTTTTTTTTTAGGTGGGGAGCAACCCCTTAGGCAAGGGTCGCTACCCTAGGGGGCAAATTATATTTAGGCCATTTCTGCCCCCCTTGGCAGATTGGCCTATTTTGATGAGGCCAATTTTTTTTTTTGCGTGAATTTCACGCAAGGGGAGCGACCCCTCAGGCAAGGGTCGCTCCCTGGGGGGTGGGGGAATTATTTTAGGCCATTTCTGCCCCTCTGGGCGGTGGATCAGCCTATTTTGATTAGGCTGATCTGCCCCCAATGGGGGCAGAAACCACTAGGCACCAGGGATTATTTTGTTTTTTGTTTTACAGATGGGGAGCGACCCCTTGGACAAGGGTCGCTCCCCTGGAGGGGAAAATTGTATATAGGCCATTTGTGCCCGCTTTGGGGGCAGATCGGCCGATTTTAGGTCAATCTGCACACAAGGGGTGCAGGAACCACTAATCACCAGGGATCTTTTTTTTGCGCCGTCACGCAAGGGGAGCGACCTTGTAGGCAAGGGTCGATCCCCAGGGGGGGGGGAATTATTTTAGGCCATCTCTGCCCCCCCATCGGCCTATTGGTATTAGGCCGATATGCCCCCAGGGGGGGCAGAAACCTCTAGGCGCCATGGCAAAAAAAAAATGTGTGTTTTTTTTTTGTTTGTTCGTTCTTATAGAGATGGGGAGCGACCCATCAGGCAAGGGTCGCTCCCCTGGGGGGCAAATTGTATTTAGGCCATTTCTGCCCCCCTTGGCAGATTGGTCGATTTTAGGTCAATCTGCCCCCAAGGGGGCAGAAACCACTAGGCACCGGGGATTTGTTTTTTGGCGCCAATGTCACGCAGGGGGAGCGAACCCGTAGGCAAGGGTCGCTCCTGTTGGGGGGGTGGGTGTTGGGGATGCAAATTTATTTTAGGCCATTTCTGCCCCCCCTGGGGCCAGATCAGCCTATTATTAGGCCGATCTGCCACCAGGGGGTGCAGAAACCTCTAGGCGCCAGGGCAAATTTTTTTTGGTGTTTTTTTTTTGTTTGTTTGTTTTTTTAGAGATGGGGAGCGACCCATCAGGCAAGGGTCGCTCCCCTGGGGGGCAAACTGTATTTAGACCATTTCTGCCCCCCTTGGGGGCAGATTGGTCGATTTTAGGTCAATCTGCCCCCAAGGGGGCAGAAACCACTAGGCACCGGGGATTTGTTTTTTGGCGCCAATGTCACGCAGGGAGAGCGACCCCGTAGGCAAGGGTCGCTCCGGGGGGGGGTGTTGGTTGGGGGGGCAAATTTATTTTAGGCCATTTCTGCCCCCTCAGGGGGCAGATTGGCCTATTATTAGTCCGATCTGCCCCCGGGGGGGCAGAAACCTCTAGGCGCCAGGGCAAATGTTTTTTTTCTGTTTTTTTTTCCATTTGATTGTTTTTTTAGAGATGGGGAGCGACCCATGAGACAAGAGTCGCTCCCCTGGGGGGCAAATTGTATTTAGGCCATTTCTGCCCCCCTTGGGGGCAGATTGGTCGATTTTAGGTTAATCTGCCCCCAAGGGGGCAGAAACCACTAGGCACCGGGGATTTGTTTTTTGGCGCCAATGTCACGCAGAGGGAGCGACCCCGTAGGCAAGGGTCGCTCCGGGGGGCGTGGGGGCTCGGGGGGCAATTTTATTTTAGGCCATTTCTGTCCCCCCTGGGGGCAGAAACCTCTAGGCGCCAGGGCAATTTTTTTTTGTGTTTTTTTTTGTGTTTTTGTGTTTTTTTAGAGATGGGGAGCGACCCATCAGGCAAGGGTCGCTCCCCTGGGGGGCAAATTGTATTTAGACCATTTCTGCCCCACTTGGGGGCAGATTGGTCGATTTTAGGTCAATCTGCCCCCAAGGGGGCAGAAACCACTAGGCACCGGGGATTTGTTTTTTGGTGCCAATGTCACGCAGGGGGAGCGACCCCGTTTGCAAGGGTCGCTCCTGGTAGGGGGGTGGGGGTTCGGGATGCAAATTTATTTTAGGCCATTTCTGCCCCCCATGGGGCCAGACCGGCCTATTATTAGGCTGATCTGCCACCAGGGGGGGCAGAAACCTCTAGGCGACAGGGCAATTTTTTTTTTTTTTTTCTTTTTTTTTGTTTGTTTTTTTGTTTTTTTAGAGATGGGGAGCGACCCATCAGGCAAGGGTCGCTCCCCTGGGGGCCAAATTGTATTTAGACCATTTCTGCCCCCCTTGGGGGCAGATTGGTCGATTTTAGGTCAATCTGCCCCCAAGGGGGCAGAAACCACTAGGCACCGGGGATTTGTTTTTTGGCGCCAATGTCACGCAGGGGGAGCGACCCCGTTTGCAAGGGTCGCTCCTGTTGAGGGGGTGGGTGTTGGGGATGCAAATTAATTTTAGGCCATTTCTGCCCACCCTGGGGCCAGATCGGCCTATTATTAGGTCGATCTGACACCAGTGGGGGCAGAAACCTCTAGGCGCCAGGGCATTTTTTTTTTTGTGTTTTTTTTTTGTTTGTTTGGTTTTTTAGAGATGGGGAGCGACCCATAAGGCAAGGGTCGCTCCCCTGGGGGGCAAACTGTATTTAGACCATTTCTGCCCCCCTTGGGGGCAGATTGGTCGATTTTAGGTCAATCTGCCCCCAAGGGGGCAGAAACCACTAGGCACCGGGGATTTGTTTTTTGGCGCCAATGTCACGCAGGGGGAGCGACCCCGTAGGCAAGGGTCGCTCCCGGGGGGGGGTGTTGGTTGGGGGGCAAATTTATTTTAGGCCATTTCTGCCCCCCCTTGGGGCAGATCGGCCTATTATTAGTCCGATCTGCCCCCAGGGAGGGCAGAAACCTCTAGGCGCGAGGGCAATTTTTTTTTTTGAGTTTTTTTTTTTGTTTGTTTGTTTTTTTAGAGATGGGGAGCGACCCATCAGACAAGGGTCGCTCCCCTGGGGGGCAAACTGTATTTAGACCATTTCTGCCCCCCTTGGGGGCAGATTGGTCGATTCCACTAGGCACCGGGGATTTGTTTTTTGGTGCCAATATCACGCAGGGGGAGCGACCCCGTAGGCAAGGGTCGCTCCTGGTGGGGGTGTGGGGGTTGGGAATGCAAATTTATTTTAGGCCATTTCTGCCCCCCCTGGGGGCAGATTGGTAGATTTTAGGTCAATCTGACCCCAAGGGGGCAGAAACCACTAGGCACCGGGGCAAAATATATATATATATTTTTTGTTTGTTTGTTTGTTTTTTTAGAGATGGGGAGCGACCCATCAGGCAAGGGTCGCTCCTCTGGGGGTCAAACTGTATTTAGAGCATTTCTGCCCCTCTTGGGGGCAGATTGGTCGATTTTAGGTCAATCTGCCCCAAGGGGGCAGAAACCACTAGGCACTGGGGATTTGTTTTTTGGCGCCAATGTCACGCAGGGGGTGCGAACCTGTAGGCAAGGGTTGCCCCCCAGGGGGGGGTGCGGGTTGGGGGTGCAAATTTATTTTAGGCCATTTCTGCCCCCCCTGAGCCTATTATTAGGCCGATCTGCCACCAGGGGGGGCAGAAACCTCTAGGCGCCAGGACAAATTTTTTTTTTGTGTTTTTTTTTTGTTTGTTTGTTTTTTTTTAGATGGGGAGCGACCCATCAGGCAAGGGTCGCTCCCCTGGGGGGGGGCAAATTGTATTTAGACCATTTCTGCCCCCCTTGGGGGCAGATTGGCCGATTTTAGGTCAATCTGGCCCCAAGGGGGCAGAAACCACTAGGCACCGGGGATTTGTTTTTAGGCGCCAATGTCACGTAGGGGGACCGACCCCATAGGCAAGGGTCGCTCCTGGGCAGTGGGGTTTTTAGCAGGGGGGGTGAGGGCAAATTTATTTTAGGGCATTTCTGCCCCTCCCTGGGGCCGGCTGAGCTAGAGGCCAAAATCCACAGGTAGGCACTTTGCAAAAAACACCTCTGTTTTCTGTGAAAAAATATGTTGTGTCCACGTTGTGTTTTGGGCCATTTCCTTTCGTGGGCGCTAGGCCTACCCACACAAGTGAGGTACCATTTTTATCGAGAGACTTAGGGGAACGCTGGGTGGAAGGAAATTTGTGGCTCCTCTCAGATTCCAGAACTTTCTGTCACCGAAATGAGAGGAAAAAGTGTTTTTGGGCCAAATTTTGATGTTTGCAAAGGATTCTGGGACACAGAACCTGGTCCGAGCCACACAAGTCACCCCATCTTGGATTCCCCATGGTCTCTAGTTTTCAGAAATGCACAAGTTTGGTAGGTTTCCCTAGGTGGCAGCTGAGCTACAGGCCAAAATCTACAGCTAGGCACTTTGCAAAAAACACCTCTGTTTTCTTTCAAAAATTTGGAAGTGTCCACGTTGCGCTTTGGGGCGTTACCTGTCGCGGGCGCTAAGCCTACCCACACAAGTGAGGTATAATTTTTATCGGGAGACGTGGGGGAACGCTGGGTGGAAGGAAATTTGTGGCTCCTCTCAGATTCCAGAACTTTCTGCCACAGAAATGTGAGGAATATGTGTTTTTTAGCCAAATTTTGAGGTTTGCAAAGGATTCTGGGTAACAGAACCTGGTCTGAGCCACACAAGTCACCCCATCTTCGATTCCCCTAGGTCACTAGTTTTCAGAAATGCACAGGTTTGATAGGTTTCCCTAGGTGGCGGCTGAGCTACAGGCCAAAATCTACAGGTAGGCACTTTGCAAAAAACACCTCTGTTTTCTTTCAAAAAATTGGATGTGTCCATGTTGCGCTTTGGGGCGTTTCCTGTCGCGGGTGCTAGGCCTACCCACACAAGTGAGGTATCATTTTTATCGGGAGACATGGGGGAACGCTGGGTGGAAGGAAATTTGTGGCTCCTCTCAGATTCCAGAACTTTCTGCCAAAGAAATGTGAGGAACATGTGTTTTTTTTAGCCAAATTCTGAGGTTTGCAAAGGATTCTGGGTAACAGAACCTGGTCCGAGCCACACAAGTCACCCCATCTTGGATTCCCCTAGGTCTCCAGTTTTCAGAAATGCACAGGTTTGGTAGTTTTCCCTAGGTGGCGGCTGAGCCACAGGCCAAAATCTACAGGTAGGCACTTTGCAAAAAACACCTCTGTTTTCTTTCGAAAATTTGGATGTGTGCACGTTGCGCTTTGGGGCGTTTCCTGTCGCGGGCGCTAGGCCTACCCAAGCAAGTGAGGTATCATTTTTATCGGGAGATGTGGGGGAACGCTGGGTGGAAGGAAATTTGTGGTTCCTCTCAGATTCCAGAAATTTCTGCCACAGAAATGTGAGGAACATGTGTTTTTTTAGACAAATTTTGAGGTTTGCAAAGGATTCTGGGTAACGGAACCTGGTCCGAGCCACACAAGTCACCCCATCTTGGATTCCCCATGGTCTCTAGGTTTCAGAAATGCACAGGTTTGGTAGGTTTCCCTAGGTGGCGGCTGAGCTAGAGGCCAAAATCTACAGGTAGGCACTTTGCAAAAAACACCTCTGTTTTCTTTCAAAAATTTGGATGTGTCCACGTTGCGCTTTGGGGCGTTTCCTGTCGCGGGCGCTAGGCCTACCCACACAAGTGAGGTATAATTTTTATCGGGAGACATGGGGGAACGCTGGGTGGAAGGAAATTTGTGGCTCCTCTCAGATTCCAGAACTTTCTGCCACAGAAATGTGAGGAACATGTGTTTTTTTAGCCAAATTTTGAGGTTTGCAAAGGATTCTGGGTAACAGAACCTGGTCCGAGCCACACAAGTCACCCCATCTTGGATTCCCCTAGGTCTCTAGTTTTCAGAAATCCACAGGTTTGGTAGGTTTCCCTAGGTGGCGGCTGAGCTACAGGCCAAAATCTACAGGTAGGCACTTTGCTAAAAACAGCTGTTTTCTGTGATGTGTCCACGTTGTGTTTTGGGGCATATCCTGTAGCGGGCGCTAGGCCTACCCACACAAGTGAGGTATAATTTTTATCGGGAGACTTGGGGGAACATAGAATAGCAAAACAAGTGTTATTGCCCCTTGTCTTTCTCTACATTTTTCCCTTCCAAATGTAAGACAGTGTGTAAAAAAAACGTCTATTTGAGAAATGCCCTGTAATTCACATGCTAGTATGGGCGCCCCGGAATTCAGAGATGTGCAAATAACCACTGCTTCTCAACACCTTATCTTGTGCCCATTTTGGAAATACAAAGGTTTTCTTGATAGCTACTTTTTACTCTTTATATTTCAGCAAATGAATTGCTGTATACCCGGCATAGAATGAAAACCCACTGCAGGGTGCAGGTCATTTATTGGCTCTGGGTACCTAGAGTTCTTGATGAACCTACAAGCCCTATATATTCCCGCAACCAGAAGAGTCCAGCAGACGTAACGGTATATTGCTTTCGAAAATCTGACATTGCAGGAAAAAGTTACAGAGTAAAATGTAGAGAAAAATTGATGTTTTTTTCACCTCAATTTCAATATTTTTGTTTTTCAGTTGTTATTTTCTGTAGGAAACCCTTGTAGGATCTACACAAATTACCCCTTGCTGAATTCAGAATTTTGTCTACTTTTCAGAAATGTTGCGGTTTCTGGGATCCAGCGTTGGTTTCATGCCCATTTCTGTCACTGACTGGAAGGAGGCTGAAAGCACAAAAAATCATAAAAATGGGGTATGTCTCAGTAAAATGCCAAAATTGTGTTGAAAAATTGGGTTTTCTGATTCAAGTCTGCCGGTTCCTGAAAGCTGGGAAGCTGGTGATTTTAGCACCGCAAACCCTTTGTTGATGCCCTTTTCAGGGAAAAAACCACAAGCCTTCTTCCGCAGCCCATTTTTCCCATTTTAAAAAAAAAAACGAAATTCTCACAGTTTTTTGGCTAATTTCTTGGCCTCCTTCTGGGTAACCCTCAAAGTCTGGGTACCTCTAGAATCCCTAGGATGTTGGAAAAAAAGGACGCAAATTTGGCGTGGGTAGCTTATGTGAACAAAAAGTTATGAGGGCCTAAGCGCGAACTGCTCCAAATAGCCAAAAAAAGGCTCGGCACAGGAGGGGGAAAAGGCCTGGCAGCGAAGGGGTTAATACATCATAGTTACACCCCCAACCCCCCTCCCAGAAGAATGCAAAGACAATAGAAAATGAGTGTGACCATTGTAATATATTAAAATCAAGTAGGCACAAACATTTATGTATACACCATTTACAAATTATATACGAAGCATAGTAGTCCAGGTAGTGCTCCAATTAAGTCTGTGGAACACTGGGCCCACACGGTATGGGCAAGGCCCACACAAGATCCCCGACCATGACGGAGAGAACACTGCATGGGTATCAGAGAGCAAGAAAACAGGCACCTCAGGGGGAGGGAAATGGGGGGCACCTCAGCCGCATGAGTGCACGACGCCAAATCCACAATAGGGCCACATGCCCACTGTTCAATCCTGGAGAGTGCAAAGCCACAGTCTCTCAAATCTCTACAGTGGGTGGGTTGCCCACTGTACCATCATGGGGAGTGCAAAGCCACAGTCTCTCAAGCCTCTACAGTGGGTGGGTTGCCCACTGTGCAATCCTAGGGAGTGCAAAGCCACAGTCTCTCAAGTCTCTACAGTGGGTGGGTTGCCCACTGATTTATCCTGGGGAGTGCAAAGCCACAGTCTTTGAAGTCTTTCCAGTGGGTGGGTTGCCCACTTTTCCATCCTGGGGAGTGCAAAGCCACAGTCTCTCAAGTCTCTACAGTGGGTGGGTTGCCCACTATGCAATCCTGGGGAGTACAAAGCCACAGTCTCTCAAGTCTCTACAGTGGTGGGCTGCCCACTGATTTATCCTGGGGAGTGCAAAGCCACAGTCTCTCAAGTCATTCCAGTGGGTGGTTTGCCCACTGTTCCATCCTGGGGAGTGCAAAGCCACAGTCTCTCAAGTCTCACAAGTGGGTGGATTGCCCACTATGCAATCCTGGGGAGTGCAAAGCCACAGTCTCTCAAGTCTCACACGTGGGTGGATTCCCCACTGTTCTACCCTGGGGAGTGCAAAGCCACAGTCTCTCAAGTGGATAATAGTCTCCACTGGTTCTGGAGGGGGCATGGAGCCCAGAGTGCTTCATCCTGCTAAGGACAGAGGTAGTGGATGGATCTCTCCACTGGGGGCATGGTGCCCAGAGTGCTTCATCCTGCTAAGGACAGAGGTAGTGCATGGATCTCTCCACTGGTTCTGGAGGGGGCATGGTGCCCAGAGTGCTTCATTCTGCCTGTGACAGACTCAGTAGCATCCGTGCCCTTGGCGCTCATGGGCCAGCGTTGCTTGATACGGCGGTGCCCTGTTCAGCAGTGCTTGAGATGGCAGTGCCCTGTTCAGCGGTGCTTGAGATGGTGGTGCCCTGTTCAGCGGTGCTTGAGACGGCGGTGCCCTGTTCAGCGGTGCTTGAGACGGCGGTCTCCATTGCAGTGACTCAGCTGCTGGCGGACCTTCATGGCCCAGCAGGGCTTTTGCTGGCGGTCCTTCATGGCCCAGCGGGGCTTTTGCTGGCAGTCCTTCATGGCCCAGCACGGCTTGTGTGGCGGTGGACTCCTGGGCAGCTGGGCTGGTGCTGGCGGTAGCCTCCTGGGCAGCTGGGCTGGTGCTGGCCTCCTGGGCAGCAGGGCTTGTGCTGTTGGTGGCCTCCTGGGCAGCTGGACTGGTGCTGGCGGTGGCCTCCTGGGCAGCTGGGCTGGTGCTGGCGGTGGCCTCCTAGGCAGCGGGGCTGGTGCTGGCGGTGGCCTCCTGGGCAGCTGGGCTGGTGCTGGCGGGGCCTCCTGGGCAGCTGGGCTGGTGCTGGCAGTGGCCTCCTGGGCAGCTGGGCTGGTGCTGGCGGGGCTGGTGCTGGCGGTGGCCTCCTGGGCAGCGGGGCTGGTGCTGGCCTCCTGGGCAGCTGGGCTGGTGCTGGCACTGGCCTCCTGGGCACCTGGGCTTGTGCTGGCGGAGGCCTCCTGGGCTCCTGGGCTGGTGCTGGCGGTGGCCTCCTGGGCAGCTGGGCTGGTGCTGGCAGTGGCCTCCTGGGCAGCTGGGATGATGGCGGTCTTCTCCACTGTGCTGCTCTTCCCAGACTTGCCGACCTTCTTGTGCCCCTTCCCCACCTTGGAAGGTGTCGCAGCTGACTCCACACTCCCACCTGTACCCCTGTGAGTGGCTTTGGTGGCTGGAGTCTTCCCCCTCTCTCGCCGGGCACTGGCCAACTTCTGATGCTTGACAGGTGGGGGACTGTCTGTGCTGTGGCTCCGTGCCACACTGGCTGCCCGGGTGGCCGGTGCACTCCAGATTCCGGTGACTACAGGCACCACTGGTCCAGGAGATGTTGTGGCTGAGGTGCTAGTTCAGGACCTAGGAGACGGACGGGGTGGGGGAGGTGTGGGAAAGAGGTCAAGGTTGGACAGGAAAAGTTTTTTGGACACACTGGGACCGGTAGCTGGAGGGGGTTTGGGAGTGGAGGAAGAGGTTGTGGTTGTAGGAGGTGTTCGTTTGCAGACTTTGGGTGAAGGTGCATGCGCCGGAGGCTGTAGTGAGGTGGATGGCTGTTGGGTGGGTGTGTGCCTGCGTTTGTGTATTTTCGGAGGGGGCATCACAGACACACTGGGAGAGGACACAGGGGACGTGTGAATGGTAGTGGGGGTGGTGACTGCACGTGAGCGGGGTGTGGTGGTGGGTGTGCTGAGAGAGACGTAGTGGCTGTAGAGGTAGTCCATGCAGGTTTGAGTGTAGATGAGATAGGGCGGGAGGAGGGAGACGAGGAGTTGGGGGACACAGTGGAGGCAGTGGATGTTGGTGTGTCTGCATGTGTGTGATGCTTGCGTGAGTGCCTGTGGGATGTGTGGTGCTTATGTTTACCTGAGCTTCCCTTGTGTGTTGAGGTGTGTGCATGCTGGTCTGAAGGTGTGCTTTGGATAGGCTGAGATACAGGGGATTGGGTCAGGGTGGAGGGAGTTGGAGGGGGGAGGCTAGACACAGGGACAATGGCTGCCATCAGTGCTGAGGCCAAAGTCTGAAAAGCTTGCTGAAAGGCCGCCTGACCAGAATGAATGCCCTCCAGGAATGCATTTGTTTGTTGCAACTGCCTTTCTACACCCTGGATGGCATTCAAAATGGTAGACCTGTGAGGGACCTGAGGAGGTCAATGGCCTCCTCACTGAGAGCAGCAGGGGTGACTGGGGCAGGGCATGTTTGTTTTTGTTTTTTTTAGATGGGGAGCGACCCATCAGGCAAGGGTCGCTCCCCTGGGGGGGGGCAAATTGTATTTAGACCATTTCTGCCTCCCTTGGGGGCAGATTGGCCGATTTTAGGTCAATCTGGCCCCAAGGGGGCAGAAACCACTAGGCACCGGGGATTTGTTTTTAGGCGCCAATGTCACGTAGGGGGACCGACCCCGTAGGCAAGGGTCGCTCTTGGGCAGAGGGGGTTTTGGGGGGGGGCGGGGTCAAATTTATTTTAGGGCATTTCTGCCCCTCCCTGGGGCTGGCTGAGCTAGAGGCCAAAATCCACAGGTAGGCACTTTGCAAAAAACACCTCTGTTTTCTGTGAAAAAATATGTTGTGTCCACGTTGTGTTTTGGGCCATTTCCTTTCGTGGGTGCTAGGCCTACCCACACAAGTGAGGTACCATTTTTATCGAGAGACTTAGGGGAACGCTGGGTGGAAGGAAATTTGTGGCTCCTCTCAGATTCCAGAACTTTCTGTCACCGAAATGAGAGGAAAAAGTGTTTTTGGGCCAAATTTTGATGTTTGCAAAGGATTCTGGGTAACAGAACCTGGTCCGAGCCACACAAGTCACCCCATCTTGGATTCCCCATGGTCTCTAGTTTTCAGAAATGTACAGGTTTGGTAGGTTTCCCTAGGTGGCGGCTGAGCTACAGGCCAAAATCTACAGGTAGGCACTTTGCAAAAAACACCTCTGTTTTCTTTCAAAAATTTGGATGTGTCCACGTTGCGCTTTGGGGCGTTACCTGTCGCGGGTGCTAAGCCTACCCACACAAGTGAGGTATCATTTTTATCGGGAGACTTGGGGGAACGCTTGGTGGAAGGAAATTTGTAGCTCCTCTCAGATTCCAGAACTTTCTGCCACAGAAATGTGAGGAACATGTGTTTTTTAGCCAAATTTTGAGGTTTGCAAAGGATTCTGGGTAACAGAACCTGGTCCGAGCCACACAAGTCACCCCATCTTGGATTCCCCTAGGTCTCTAGTTTTCAGAAATGCACAGGTTTGGTAGGTTTCCCTAGGTGCCGGCTGAGCTAGAGGCTAAAATCTACAGGTAGGCACTTTGCAATAAACACCTCTGTTTTCTTTCAAAAATTTAGATGTGTCCACGTTGCGGTTTGGGGCGTTTCCTGTCGCGGGCGCTAGGCCTACCCACACAAGTGAGGTATCATTTTTATCGGGAGACTTGGGGGAACGCTGGGTGGAAGGAAATCTGTGGCTCCTCTCAGATTCCAGAACTTTCTGCCATAGAAATGTGAGGAACATGTGTTTTTTTAGCCAAATTTTGAGGTATGCAAAGGATTCTGGGTAACAGAACCAGGTCCAAGCCACACAAGTCACCCCATCTTGGATTCCCCTAGGTCTCTAGTTTTCAGAAATGCACAGGTTTGGTAGGTTTCCCTAGGTGCCGGCTGAGCTAGAGGCCAAAATCCACAGGTAGGCACTTTGCTAAAAACAGCTGTTTTCTGTGATGTGACCACGTTGTGTTTTGGGGCATATCCTGTAGCGGGCGCTAGGCCTACCCACACAAGTGAGGTATAATTTTTATCAGAAGAATTGGGGGAACATAGAATAGCAAAACAAGTGTTATTGCCCCTTGTCTTTCTCTACATTTTTCCCTTCCAAATGTAAGACAGTGTGTAAAAAAGACGTCTATTTGAGAAATGCCCTGTAATTCACATGCTAGTATGGGCACCCCGGAATTCAGAGATGTGCAAATAACCACTGCTTCTCAACACCTTATCTTGTGCCCATTTTGGAAATACAAAGGTTTTCTTGATAGCTACTTTTTACTCTTTATATTTCAGCAAATGAATTGCTGTATACCCGGCATAGAATGAAAACCCACTGCAGGGTGCAGGTCATTTATTGGCTCTGGGTACCTAGAGTTCTTGATGAACCTACAAGCCCTATATATTCCCGCAACCAGAAGAGTCCAGCAGACGTAACGGTATATTGCTTTCGAAAATCTGACATTGCAGGAAAAAGTTACAGAGTAAAATGTAGAGAAAAATTGATGTTTTTTTCACCTCAATTTCAATATTTTTCTTTTTCAGTTGTTATTTTCTGTAGGAAACCCTTGTAGGATCTACACAAATTACCCCTTGCTGAATTCAGAATTTTGTCTACTTTTCAGAAATGTTGCGGTTTCTGGGATCCAGCGTTGGTTTCATGCCCATTTCTGTCACTGACTGGAAGGAGGCTGAAAGCACAAAAAATCATAAAAATGGGG
Source organism: Pleurodeles waltl (assembly GCF_031143425.1). Taxonomy (NCBI): domain Eukaryota; kingdom Metazoa; phylum Chordata; class Amphibia; order Caudata; family Salamandridae; genus Pleurodeles; species Pleurodeles waltl. The sequence goes on from NC_090450.1 coordinate 294,609,731, forward strand.
TATGTCTCAGTAAAATGCCAAAATTGTGTTGAAAAATTGGGTTTTCTGATTCAAGTCTGCCGGTTCCTGAAAGCTGGGAAGCTGGTGATTTTAGCACCGCAAACCCTTTGTTGATGCCCTTTTCAGGGAAAAAACCACAAGCCTTCTTCTGCAGCCCATTTTTCCCATTTAAAAAAAAAAAACGAAATTCTCACAGTTTTTTGGCTAATTTCTTGGCCTCCTTCTGGGTAACCCTCAAAGTCTGGGTACCTCTAGAATCCCTAGGATGTTGGAAAAAAAGGACGCAAATTTGGCGTGGGTAGCTTATGTGAACAAAAAGTTATGAGGGCCTAAGCGCGAACTGCTCCAAATAGCCAAAAAAAGGCTCGGCACAGGAGGGGGAAAAGGCCTGGCAGCGAAGGGGTTAATACATCATAGTTACACCCCCAACCCCCCTCCCAGAAGAATGCAAAGACAATAGAAAATGAGTGTGACCATTGTAATATATTAAAATCAAGTAGGCACAAACATATATGTATACACCATTTACAAATTATATACGAAGCATAGTAGTCCAGGTAGTGCTCCAATTAAGTCTGTGGAACACTGGGCCCACACGGTATGGGCAAGGCCCACACAAGATCCCCGACCATGACGGAGAGAACACTGCATGGGTATCAGAGAGCAAGAAAACAGGCACCTCAGGGGGAGGGAAATGGGGGGCACCTCAGCCGCATGAGTGCACGACGCCAAATCCACAATAGGGCCGCATGCCCACTGTTCAATCCTGGAGAGTGCAAAGCCACAGTCTCTCAAATCTCTACAGTGGGTGGGTTGCCCACTGTACCATCATGGGGAGTGCAAAGCCACAGTCTCTCAAGCCTCTACAGTGGGTGGGTTGCCCACTGTGCAATCCTAGGGAGTGCAAAGCCACAGTCTCTCAAGTCCCTTCAGTGGGTGGGTTGCCCACTGATTTATCCTGGGGAGTGCAAAGCCACAGTCTTTGAAGTCTTTCCAGTGGGTGGGTTGCCCACTTTTCCATCCTGGGCAGTGCAAAGCCACAGTCTCTCAAGTCTCTACAGTGGGTGGGTTGCCCACTATGCAATCCTGGGGAGTACAAAGCCACAGTCTCTCAAGTCTCTACAGTGGTGGGCTGCCCACTGATTTATCCTGGGGAGTGCAAAGCCACAGTCTCTCAAGTCATTCCAGTGGGTGGTTTGCCCACTGTTCCATCCTGGGGAGTGCAAAGCCACAGTCTCTCAAGTCTCACAAGTGGGTGGATTGCCCACTATGCAATCCTGGGGAGTGCAAAGCCAAAGTCTCTCAAGTCTCACACGTGGGTGGATTCCCCACTGTTCTACCCTGGGGAGTGCAAAGCCACAGTCTCTCAAGTGGATAATAGTCTCCACTGGTTCTGGAGGGGGCATGGAGCCCAGAGTGCTTCATCCTGCTAAGGACAGAGGTAGTGGATGGATCTCTCCACTGGGGGCATGGTGCCCAGAGTGCTTCATCCTGCTAAGGACAGAGGTAGTGCATGGATCTCTCCACTGGTTCTGGAGGGGGCATGGTGTCCAGAGTGCTTCATTCTGCCTGTGACAGACTCAGTAACATCCGTGCCCTTGGCGCTCATGGGCCAGCGTTGCTTGATACGGCGGTGCCCTGTTCAGCAGTGCTTGAGATGGCAGTGCCCTGTTCAGCGGTGCTTGAGATGGTGGTGCCCTGTTCAGCGGTGCTTGAGACGGCGGTGCCCTGTTCAGCGGTGCTTGAGACGGCGGTCTCCATTGCAGTGACTCAGCTGCTGGCGGACCTTCATGGCCCAGCAGGGCTTTTGCTGGCGGTCCTTCATGGCCCAGCAGTGCTTTTGCTGGCAGTCCTTCATGGCCCAGCACGGCTTGTGTGGCGGTGGACTCCTGGGCAGCTGGGCTGGTGCTGGCGGTAGCCTCCTGGGCAGCTGGGCTGGTGCTGGCCTCCTGGGCAGCGGGGCTTGTGCTGTCGGTGGCCTCCTGGGCAGCTGGGCTGGTGCTGGCGGTGGCCTCCTGGGCAGCTGGGCTGGTGCTGGCGGTGGCCTCCTAGGCAGCGGGGCTGGTGCTGGCGGTGGCCTCCTGGGCAGCTGGGCTGGTGCTGGCGGGGCCTCCTGGGCAGCTGGGCTGGTGCTGGCAGTGGCCTCCTGGGCAGCTGGGCTGGTGCTGGCGGGGCTGGTGCTGGCGGTGGCCTCCTGGGCAGCGGGGCTGGTGCTGGCCTCCTGGGCAGCTGGGCTGGTGCTGGCACTGGCCTCCTGGGCACCTGGGCTTGTGCTGGCCGAGGCCTCCTGGGCTCCTGGGCTGGTGCTGGCGGTGGCCTCCTGGGCAGCTGGGCTGGTGCTGGCAGTGGTCTCCTGGGCAGCTGGGATGATGGCGGTCTTCTCCACCGTGCTGCTCTTCCCAGACTTGCCGACCTTCTTGTGCCCCTTCCCCACCTTGGAAGGTGTCGCAGCTGACTCCACACTCCCACCTGTACCCCTGGGAGTGGCTTTGGTGGATGGAGTCTTCCCCCTCTTCCACCGGGCACTGGCCAACTTCTGATGCTTGACAGGTGGGGGACTGTCTGTGCTGTGGCTCCGTGCCACACTGGCTGCCCGGGTGGCCGGTGCACTCCAGATTCCGGTGACTACAGGCACCACTGGTCCAGGAGATGTTGTGGCTGAGGTGCTAGTTCAGGACCTAGGAGACGGACGGGGTGGGGGAGGTGTGGGAAAGAGGTCAAGGTTGGACAGGAAAAGTTTTTTGGACACACTGGGACCGGTAGCTGGAGGGGGTTTGGGAGTGGAGGAAGAGGTTGTGGTTGTAGGAGGTGTTCGTTTGCAGACTTTGAGTGAAGGTGCATGCGCCGGAGGCTGTAGTGAGGTGGATGGCTGTTGGGTGGGTGTGTGCCTGCGTTTGTGTATTTTCGGAGGGGGCATCACAGACACACTGGGAGAGGACACAGGGGACGTGTGAATGGTAGTGGGGGTGGTGACTGCACGTGAGCGGGGTGTGGTGGTGGGTGTGCTGAGAGAGACGTAGTGGCTGTAGAGGTAGTGCATGCAGGTGTGAGTGTAGATGAGATAGGGCGGGAGGAGGGAGACGAGGAGTTGGGGGACACAGTGGAGGCAGTGGATGTTGGTGTGTCTGCATGTGTGTGATGCTTGCGTGAGTGCCTGTGGGATGTGTGGTGCTTATGTTTACCTGAGCTTCCCTTGTGTGTTGAGGTGTGTGCATGCTGGTCTGAAGGTGTGCTTTGGATAGGCTGAGATACAGGGGATTGGGTCAGGGTGGAGGGAGTTGGAGGGGGGAGGCTAGACACAGGGACAATGGCTGCCATCAGTGCTGAGGCCAGAGTCTGAAAAGCTCGCTGAAAGGCCACCTGACCAGAATGAATGCCCTCCAGGAATGCATTTGTTTGTTGCAACTGCCTTTCTACACCCTGGATGGCATTCAAAATGGTAGACCTGTGAGGGACCTGAGGAGGTCAATGGCCTCCTCACTGAGAGCAGCAGGGGTGACTGGGGCAGGGCCTGTTTGTTTGGTTTTTTTTTTAGATGGGGAGCGACCCATCAGGCAAGGGTCGCTCCCCTGGGGGGGGGGCAAATTGTATTTAGACCATTTCTGCCTCCCTTGGGGGCAGATTGGCCGATTTTAGGTCAATCTGGCCCCAAGGGGGCAGAAACCACTAAGCACCGGGGATTTGTTTTTAGGTGCCAATGTCACGTAGGGGGACCGACCCCGTAGGCAAGGGTCGCTCCTGGGCAGAGGGGGTTTTGGGGGGGGCGGGGGTCAAATTTATTTTAGGGCATTTCTGCCCCTCCCTGGGGCTGGCTGAGCTAGAGGCCAAAATCCACAGGTAGGCACTTTGCAAAAAACACCTCTGTTTTCTGTGAAAAAATATGTTGTGTCCACGTTGTGTTTTGGGCCATTTCCTTTCGTGGGTGCTAGGCCTACCCACACAAGTGAGGTACCATTTTTATCGAGAGACTTAGGGGAATGCTGGGTGGAAGGAAATTTTTGGCTCCTCTCAGATTCCAGAACTTTCTGTCACCGAAATGAGAGGAAAAAGTGTTTTTGGGCCAAATTTTGATGTTTGCAAAGGATTCTGGGTAACAGAACCTGGTCCGAGCCACACAAGTCACCCCATCTTGGATTCCCCATGGTCTCTAGTTTTCAGAAATGCACAGGTTTGGTAGGTTTCCCTAGGTGGCGGCTGAGCTACAGGCCAAAATCTACAGGTAGGCACTTTGCAAAAAACACCTCTGTTTTCTTTCAAAAATTTGGATGTGTCCACGTTGCGCTTTGGGGCGTTACCTGTCGCGGGTGCTAAGCCTACCCACACAAGTGAGGTATCATTTTTATCGGGAGACGTGGGGGAACGCTGGGTGGAAGGAAATTTGTGGCTCCTCTCAGATTCCAGAACTTTCTGCCACAGAAATGTGAGGAATATGTGTTTTTTTAGCCAAATTTTGAGGTTTGCAAAGAATTCTGGGTAACAGAACCTGGTCTGAGCCACACAAGTCACCCCATCTTGGATTCCCCTAGGTCTCTAGTTTTCAGAAATGCACAGGTTTGGTAGGTTTCCCTAGGTGGCGGCTGAGCTACAGGCCAAAATCTACAGGTAGGCACTTTGCAAAAAACACCTCTGTTTTCCTTAAAAAGATTGGATGTGTCCATGTTGCGCTTTGGGGCGTCTCCTGTCGCGGGCGCTAGGCCTACCCACACAAGTGAGGTATCATTTTTATCGGGAGACGTGGGGGAACGCTGGGTGGAAGGAAATTTGTGGCTCCTCTCAGATTCCAGAACTTTCTGCCACAGAAATGTGAGGAACATGTGTTTTTTTTAGCCAAATTCTGAGGTTTGCAAAGGATTCTGGGTAACAGAACCTGGTCCGAGCCACACAAGTCACCCCATCTTGGATTCCCCTAGGTCTCTAGTTTTCAGAAATGCACAGGTTTGGTAGGTTTCCCTAGGTGGCGGCTGAGCCACAGGCCAAAATCTACAGGTAGGCACTTTGCAAAAAACACCTCTGTTTTCTTTCGAAAATTTTGATGTGTGCACGTTGCGCTTTGGGGCGTTTCCTGTCGCGGGCGCTAGGCCTACCCACACAAGTGAGGTATCATTTTTATCGGGAGACGTGGGGGAACGCTGGGTGGAAGGAAATTTGTGGCTCCTCTCAGATTCCAGAACTTTCTGCCACAGAAATGTGAGGAACATGTGTTTTTTTTAGCCACATTTTGAGGTTTGCAAAGGATTCTGGGTAACAGAACCTGGTCCGAGCCACACAAGTCACCCCATCTTGGATTCCCCTAGGTCTCTAGTTTTCAGAAATGCACAGGTTTGGTAGGTTTCCCTAGGTGCCGGCTGAGCTAGAGGCCAAAATCTACAGGTAGGCACTTTGCTAAAAACAGCTGTTTTCTGTGATGAGTCCACGTTGTGTTTTGGGGCATATCCTGTAGCGGGCGCTAGGCCTACCCACACAAGTGAGGTATCATTTTTATCGGGAGACTTGGGGGAACATAGAATAGCAAAACAAGTTTTATTGCCCCTTGGCTTTCTCTACATTTTTCCCTTCCAAAAGTAAGACAGTGTGTAAAAAAGACGTCTATTTGAGAAATGCCCTGTAATTCACATGCTAGTATGGGCACCCCGGAATTCAGAGATGTGCAAATAACCACTGCTTCTCAACACCTTATCTTGTGCCCATTTTGGAAATACAAAGGTTTTCTTGATAGCTACTTTTTACTCTTTATATTTCAGCAAATGAATTGCTGTATACCCGGCATAGAATGAAAACCCACTGCAGGGTGCAGGTCATTTATTGGCTCTGGGTACCTAGAGTTCTTGATGAACCTACAAGCCCTATATATCCCCGCAACCAGAAGAGTCCAGCAGACGTAACGGTATATTGCTTTCGAAAATCTGACATTGCAGGAAAAAGTTACAGAGTAAAATGTAGAGAAAAATTGATGTTTTTTTCACCTCAATTTCAATATTTTTCTTTTTCAGTTGTTATTTTCTGTAGGAAACCCTTGTAGGATCTACACAAATTACCCCTTGCTGAATTCAGAATTTTGTCTACTTTTCAGAAATGTTGCGGTTTCTGGGATCCAGCGTTGGTTTCATGCCCATTTCTGTCACTGACTGGAAGGAGGCTGAAAGGACAAAAAATCATAAAAATGGGATATGTCCCAGTAAAATGCCAAAATTGTGTTGAAAAATTGGGTTTTCTGATTCAAGTCTGCCGGTTCCTGAAAGCTGGGAAGCTGGTGATTTTAGCACCGCAAACCCTTTGTTGATGCCCTTTTCAGGGAAAAAACCACAAGCCTTCTTCTGCAGCCCATTTTTCCAATTTTTTTAAAAAAAACGAAATTCTCACTGTTTTTTGGCTAATTTCTTGCCCTCCTTCTGGGTAACCCTCAAAGTCTGGGTACCTCTAGAATCCCTAGGATGTTGGAAAAAAAGGACACAAATTTGGCGTGGGTAGCTTATGTGAACAAAAAGTTATGAGGGCCTAAGCGCGAACTGCTCCAAATAGCCAAAAAAAGGCTCGGCACAGGAGGGGGAAAAGGCCTGGCAGCGAAGGGGTTAATACATCATAGTTACACCCCCAACCCCCCTCCCAGAAGAATGCAAAGACTATAGAAAATGAGTGTGACCATTGTAATATATTAAAATCAAGTAGGCACAAACATATATGTATACACCATTTACAAATTATATACGAAGCATAGTAGTCCAGGTAGTGCTCCAATTAAGTCTGTGGAACACTGGGCCCACACCGTATGGGCAAGGCCCACACAAGATCCCCGACCATGACGGAGAGAACACTGCATGGGTATCAGAGAGCAAAAAAACAGGCACCTCAGGGGGAGGGAAATGGGGGGCACCTCAGCCGCATGAGTGCACGACGCCAAATCCACAATAGGGCCACATGCCCACTGTTCAATCCTGGAGAGTGCAAAGCCACAGTCTCTCAAATCTCTACAGTGGGTGGGTTGCCCACTGATTTATCCTGGGGAGTGCAAAGCCACAGTCCTTGAAGTCTTTCCAGTGGGTGGGTTGCCCACTTTTCCATCCTGGGGAGTGCAAAGCCACAGTCTCTCAAGTCTCTACAGTGGGTGGGTTGCCCACTATGCAATCCTGGGGAGTACAAAGCCACAGTCTCTCAAGTCTCTACAGTGGTGGGCTGCCCACTGATTTATCCTGGGGAGTGCAAAGCCACAGTCTCTCAAGTCATTCCAGTGGGTGGATTGCCCACTATGCAATCCTGGGGAGTGCAAAGCCACAGTCTCTCAAGTCTCACATGTGGGTGGATTCCCCACTGTTCTACCCTGGGGAGTGCAAAGCCACAGTCTCTCAAGTGGATAATAGTCTCCACTGGTTCTGGAGGGGGCATGGAGCCCAGAGTGCTTCATCCTGCTAAGGACAGAGGTAGTGGATGGATCTCTCCATTGGGGGCATGGTGCCCAGAGTGCTTCATCCTGCTAAGGACAGAGGTAGTGCATGGATCTCTCCACTGGTTCTGGAGGGGGCATGGTGCCCAGAGTGCTTCATTCTGCCTGTGACAGACTCAGTAGCATCCGTGCCCTTGGCGCTCATGGGCCAGTGTTGCTTGATACAGCGGTGCCCTGTTCAGCAGTGCTTGAGATGGCAGTGCCCTGTTCAGCGGTGCTTGAGATGGTGGTGCCCTGTTCAGCGGTGCTTGAGACGGCGGTGCCCTGTTCAGCGGTGCTTGAGACGGCGGTCTCCATTGCAGTGACTCAGCTGCTGGCGGACCTTCATGGCCCAGCAGGGCTTTTGCTGGCGGTCCTTCATGGCCCAGCGGGGCTTTTGCTGGCAGTCCTTCATGGCCCAGCGCAGCTTGTGTGGCGGTGGACTCCAGGGCAGCTGGGCTGGTGCTGGCGGTAGCCTCCTGGGCAGCTGGGCTGGTGCTGGCCTCCTGGGCAGCGGGGCTTGTGCTGTCGGTGGCCTCCTGGGCGGCTGGGCTGGTGCTGGCGGTGGCCTCCTGGGCAGCTGGGCTGGTGCTGGCGGTGGCCTCCTAGGCAGCGGGGCTGGTGCTGGCGGTGGCCTCCTGGGCAGCTGGGCTGGTGCTGGCGGGGCCTCCTGGGCAGCTGGGCTGGTGCTGGCAGTGGCCTCCTGGGCAGCTGGGCTGGTGCTGGCCGGGCTGGTGCTGGCGGTGGCCTCCTGGGCAGCGGGGCTGGTGCTGGCCTCCTGGGCAGCTGGGCTGGTGCTGGTGCTGGCCTCCTGGGCACCTGGGCTTGTGCTGGCGGAGGCCTCCTGGGCTCCTGGGCTGGTGCTGGCGGTGGCCTCCTGGGCAGCTGGGCTGGTGCTGGCAGTGGCCTCCTGGGCAGCTGGGATGATGGCGGTCTTCTCCACCGTGCTGCTCTTCCCAGACTTGCCGACCTTCTTGTGCCCCTTCCCCACCTTGGAAGGTGTTGCAGCTGACTCCACACTCCCACCTGTACCCCTGGGAGTGGCTTTGGTGGCTGGAGTCTTCCCCCTCTCCCGCCGGGCACTGGCCAACTTCTGATGCTTGACAGGTGGGGGACTGTCTGTGCTGTGGCTCCGTGCCACACTGGCTGCCCGGGTGGCCGGTGCACTCCAGATTCCGGTGACTACAGGCACCACTGGTCCAGGAGATGTTGTGGCTGAGGTGCTAGTTCAGGACCTAGGAGACGGACGGGGTGGGGGAGGTGTGGGAAAGAGGTCAAGGTTGGACAGGAAAAGTTTTTTGGACACACTGGGACCGGTAGCTGGAGGGGATTTGGGAGTGGAGGAAGAGGTTGTGGTTGTAGGAGGTGTTCGTTTGCAGACTTTGGGTGAAGGTGAATGCGCCGGAGGCTGTAGTGAGGTGGATGGCTGTTGGGTGGGTGTGTGCCTGCGTTTGTGTATTTTCGGAGGGGGCATCACAGACACACTGGGAGAGGACACAGGGGACGTGTGAATGGTAGTGGGGGTGGTGACTGCACGTGAGCGGGGTGTGGTGGTGGGTGTGCTGAGAGAGACGTAGTGGCTGTAGAGGTAGTGCATGCAGGTGTGAGTGTAGATGAGAAAGGGCGGGAGGAGGGAGACAAGGAGTTGGGGGACACAGTGGAGGCAGTGGATGTTGGTGTGTCTGCATGTGTGTGATGCTTGCGTGAGTGCCTGTGGGATGTGTGGTGCTTATGTTTACCTGAGCTTCCCTTGTGTGTTGAGGTGTGTGCATGCTGGTCTGAAGGTGTGCTTTGGATAGGCTGAGATACAGGGGATTGGGTCAGGGTGGAGGGAGTTGGAGGGGGGAGGCTAGACACAGGGACAATGGCTGCCATCAGTGCTGAGGCCAGTCTGAAAAGCTCGCTGAAAGGCCGCCTGACCAGAATGAATGCCCTCCAGGAATGCATTTGTTTGTTGCAACTGCCTTTCTACACCCTGGATGGCATTCAAAATGGTAGACCTGTGAGGGACCTGAGGAGGTCAATGGCCTCCTCACTGAGAGCAGCAGGGGTGACTGGGGCAGGGCCTGAGGTGCCTGGGGCGAAGGTGATGCCCACCCTTCCGGGTGAGTGGGCACGGGGTGAAGGCTGAGGGCCTGCTGGGAGGCCGGTGCTGGAAGGGGGGGTGGCAGCTGTACCTGTAGATGGGGGTGTCACAGATGTTGCCGCCACCACACTGGAGCTCCCATCAGAGGACGAGTCCGTGTCACTGTCTCAGCTCCTGTCCCCGCCGTGGAGCTCCCCTTGCCCTCCGTCCCACTGGTGAAGTCCGATTCCATAGTGTGGCCCTCCATGGCCATGTGGGATGCAGCCCCCTGGTGCTCCGGTGCCACTGCTCCTCCGCCTGATGATACTAATGCACACAAGAACATGGAGACCACAAGAAGGCGGGGGACGACAGAAGAAAGACATGTTGAGTGCATGCATTACCGCTACCGTTGGTGGACACGACAGACACATAAGCCCCCTGCACTACGCCTCGCTCTTGGGCTCCACTGTTCAATTCCTGTGAAGTGGCCTACAAGGCTATGGACGACATCTGCACACATAGATGACACAGGGGCATGACTAGATATACTTGGCACTCTACAGAGGTGGGCTGGGGTGCCTCATGGCCTGCCTTATGAAGGGACCTTGCCTACGGAACTCGCCCTGGCCTAGGGAAACCCACAGCCCACCTCCCCCACCCAGACCCCTCCACTGCACGCAAGGTCAGCAGAATGCGAGTTTACTCACCCCCTTGTGGCTGCTGTGATGCCCTCAAGCGCCCATCCAACTCCGGGTACGTCACCGCCAGGATCCTGAACATCAGGGGGGTCATGGTGCGACGGGCACCCCTCCCACGTTGGGAGGCCATCCCCAGCTGAGCCTCCGCCATCTTCTTGCTCCAGCAGCAAATGTCCTCCCATCTTTTCCAGCAGTGGGTGCTCTGTCTGTGGTAGACCCCCAGGGTCCGGACATCCTTGGCGATGGCACGCCAAATATGTTTTTTCTGGTGGGTGCTGACCTACATGATTTGTACAGGGGGAAGATAATGTTATTACCAACTGCACCATCAAAGTGAGTGGCCCCCATCCCTACCCTTGCCATGTGGCACATGCACTCATCGTCGTTTCCTGCACACCGCAATCTCTCCCCTTCCTTCTTACATCCACTTCTTACATGTCAGCTATTCGCCATCCAACAGGAATCCCGCCTCAAGTGCAGGTGCTGTCAGTGCTCCATTTCCTTGCAAGTGGGTCATTTCAAACAACAGTGTCCATAGCATCAGGGATGTCCCAGCCTATGTTTTCCAACGTGTTGTCCAGAGTGTTTCCTGCCCTGCTGAAACACATGCAGAGCTACATCGTTTTCCCTCAGGTGGAGGATTTGCCTACAGTGAAAGGTGATTTCTATGCCCTGGGACATATCCACAACATCATAGGTGCCATTGATGGAGTGAACAGGTGTACAGAAACCGGAAGAGTTATCATTCGATGAATGTTCAGATGGTATGTTTGGCAGACCAGTACATCTCCCATGTGAATGCCATGTTCCCTGGCTCAGTGCATGATGCTTACATCCTGCGGAAAAGCAGCATCCCTTGTGTGATGGGTCAACTCCAGAGGTACCGTGTGTGGCTATTAGATGAGCACCTGGAAGCTAGTCAGTGGGAATGGTTGTCTGGGTCTGGCGATATCCCTCCAGGTTAGTGTGTGTCTAACAGTTGTCCCTCGCCATTTGCAGGTGACTCTGGTTACCCCAACCTGTCATGGCTACTGACCCCAGTGAGGAATCCCAGGACAAGGGCAGAGGAACGCTACAATGAGGCCCATGGGCTAACTAGGAGGGTGATCGAGCGGACCTGTGGCCTCCTGAAGGCCAGGTTCATGTGCCTCCATATGACAGGTGGTTCCCTATTCTACTCACCAAAGAAGGTGTGCCAGTTCATCGTGGCCTGATGTGTGCTTCACAACTTGGCTTTGCGACGACAGGTGCCTTTTCTGCAGGACGATGGTCCAGATGGCGATGTTGTTGCAGCTGTGGAGTCTGTGGACAGTGAAGACGAGGAAGCAGAGGAAGAAGACATGGACAACAGGGACTCAGTCATCCAGCAATATTTCCAGTGAGACACAGGTAAGAATACAAACATGCCTACTACATGTACTTAAACACTAGTACCTGTCTACTGTCTGTCGTTTTCACCCAGTGTATGGCCACTGAGTTGTCAGTTTCCCTTACGATTTCACAGATGTGGGTCCCACTGTGTGACATCTGCTTTGATTCCTCATGGACTAGAGCTGTGTGACATAGGTATGTTGACATTACCAATGAAAAAGCCTTTTGCCACAGTTATTGTTAATACAGTATTCTGAAATCACAGACAGACTCCAGATTGTTTTGTGCTTTAAGGGTGTTTATTTAAGTGCTCAATATTGGAGGGGGTTGTAAAATGGTGAGGGGCGATGGTGGAGGAATGTCCATGGCAGAGTCCAGTCTATTAGTCTCACAGGTGCATTGCCCAAATGGGCATAGGAAGTGGAGCTGGGGCAGTTTAAGGATGGACAGGGTGACAAAGTGGGACTGTAGGATGACAATCGGGTTGGTCTCATTTCCTGGCGGGGGTCTTGACAATGTTCTCTGTCTTGTTCCTGGATCTCAGGGACCGTTTGTGAGGTGGTTCTCTATCTGCAGGGGGTGGGGTGCTGGTGTGGTGGTCCTGTGACGGTGCCTCCTGTCCACTAGCGCCGGCGGAGGTGGTGGGCAGTTCATCGTGCATGCTAGTGTCAGGGGCCCCTTGTTGTGCCACAGTGTCCATCCTGGTGTTGAGTACTTCCTTCAGCACCCCTACGATGGTGCCCAGGGTGGAATTGACGGTTCTGAGTTTCTCCCTGAAGCCCATATACTGTTCCTCCTGCAGGCGCTGGGTCTCCTGAAACTTGGCCAGTACCGTTGCCATGGTCTCCTGGGAGTGGCGGTAGGCTCCCATGATGGAGGAGAGGGCATCATGGAGAGTGGGTTCCCTGGGCCTGTCATCCCCCTGTGGCACAGCAGCCCTCCCAGTTCCCCTGTGTTCCTGGGCCTTCGTCCCCTGGACTGTGTGCCCACTACCACTGCCCCCAGGTCCCTGTTGTTGTTGGGGTGGTGGGTTAGCCTGGGTTCCCTGTAGTGGTGGACACACTGCTGATTGACGTGTCCTGGGGACGGAGGTATGGGCCCGCTGGGTGGGTGCTGTGCTGGTGTTTCCAGAGGGGGGAAGCTCTGTAGTGGCCTGTGACTGGGTGTGGGGAACCAACTGTCCTGAGGTCCCGATGGGCCGGGCTGGTCATCTAGATCCAGTTGGACAGAGGTGCTGTCATAACTGTGGGCCTCTTCTGTTGGTGGTGTGGACATGTGTGGACCCTCCTGTCCGGTGAGGTTGGGTAGGGGTCCTGGAGGGGTATAAAAGGATGTTTATTACATCTGTGTGTGCCATGCTGTGCAATGGGTGGGTGGCTGTGTGCCCCAGTGCTTGCATTCCTGTGTGGGACCTTGTGTGATGATGGTTTAGGGGGGTGTATAGGTATGTGCAGTGGGCATGCTTTAGTGATGGGTGTCCATGCTTTGTTGTTGCATGCAGGGCTTGGTGTTAGGATGTGTGGTTTGCAATAGTGGGACATTTGTGAGGAGTAGGAGTGATGGGGGTGAGGGTGAGGGTATGTTTTGGCATGCAGTTAGTGTGGGGGATGTAATAGTAAAGCTTTGACTTACCAGAGTCCATTCCTCCACCTACTCCTGCGAGGCCCTCAGGAGGCAGAATCGCCAAGACCTGCTCCTCCCATGTTGTTAGTTGTGGTGGAGGAGGTGGGGGTCCGCCGCCAGTCCGCTGAACCACCAGGTGGTATCTGGAGACCACGGAACGCACCTTCCCCCATATGTCATTCCACCCCTTCCTGATGTCCTCCCGATTTCTTGGGTGCTGTCCCACTGCGTTGACCCTGTCCACTATTCTTCGCCACTATTCTTCGCCATAGCTCCATCTTCCTTGCAATTGAGGTGTGCTGCACCTGTGATCCGAATAGCTGTGGCTCTACCCGGACGATTACCTCCACCATGACCCTGAGCTCCTCCTCCGAGAACCTGGGGTGTCTTTGCCGTGCCATGGGGTGGTGTGGGTTATGTGTGGGGTGGGGTGTGGGGTGATAAGTGTGCTGATATGTAGTGGTGTGTAGTGTGAGGTGCGTGGAAGTTATGTGGGTGATGGTGTTTTGTGCCTGTGGATGCTAGTGTTGTTGATGGTGGTGTCTCTCTCTAGCTTTCACTCGCGATTTGTGGTCGTAAGGGTTTGTGGGCGATGTGGGTGTGTGTTTTATATTGTATTGAGTGTGTGGGAGTGGTGTGTGTATGTGTATCAGGTGTGTGTATTTCGAATTGTCCAATGTGGCTGTGTTTACCACCAATGGAATGCCGCAGTTGAAAGACCGCTGCGTGGATTCGTGTGTCATGATAGTGTGGGCATATTTCTGTTGGCGTGACGGTAGAGGTTTTGTTTTCGCCAGTTTATCACTGACCTTTGGTGTGGCGGACTTGTGTGGGTGTCTGAATTTTGGCAGATTCCGAGCTGTGGGTCATAATAGCTGTGGCGGAATTCCGCGGCGGTGTGTTGGCGGTCTTCTGCACGGCGGTAAGCAGCTTTTACCACCAATGTTGTAATGAGGGCCTTTGTGTTTCTGAACTTTGATGCTGAATCCTGATGCCTTACTGATCGACTGATGTCCTGATGATGAAGACTATCTTAGCTTGCTGATCCAATTAAGGAGAGTTATTATTGTACCCACGTGTATGTTATGCATATTCGCTTTCCCTTTTTAGGTACCAGCCGCACTGCTTTGATATAGCCATAGATAGATGTTTTCCAAATTTGAGTTACTAAGTTGCTTTGCATGAAGCCCAACATGCTGATGCTAATCTGATGTTAGTTAAGAATTCTTACTAATGAAAACCTGCTAATAGGTAACAATGTTTGATTAATTTCTTTGCTGAATCTAAATGTATGTGATCTCGTTTGTGCAACGTTTCTTGTTATTTATGTGCACTGTGACCTTAGAATGTGTAGTACTTTCAAGCTTTGATTAGATTACGTTTCTTCCACCGCTTTGAACAGCCAGTGTTGTTTCTGTATGTGTATCACTTGATTTTGAAATTAGTTTACATGACGTTAGCATTGTTAATATAGGGAAATAAAATTTCTAACTTTTACTAAAAGGTGTGGTTATTCATGACTGAAAGGCCATGGTGTGTGACAATTGCTGACTCCAATTGATTACTAATGACATTGATTATTGTTGATTATTGATATTGTTTATTGATTATTGATTATTGAGCTGCATGTATGGGAGTTATGGTGGGATCATCTCAATTACGAGTCCAAAGGTTCATCAACCTATTCACGTCCCCTTGTAAGTTTACTTATCAAGGTCAGAAGCGCTAACAGTGGCACCACTTTGTAAACCCTTGTGCCACATTATGCCAGGCATAATGTATGCAAGGCGGGGCGTTTCTCCATTGTGAGGCCCAGAAAAATGGTGCAGTGGAATCTATGAGATTCCACGGTGCCAGTTTTCTCTTCATTTTTAATGCCTGCTCAGTGCAAGCACTACATTGGGCACACCATTGTTTATAATGGGCCTCTATGTACTTTGTAGGATTAGCACTAATCCTGGCGCTAATCCTGCAAAGTGCCACAATAGCGACAGAAACTATGACGCTATTGATCTTACCATGCACCATGGTGCGCTGTATCCGTAATACGGTACACACATGGTGTCATTAGGGAGTGCAATGGGGCACAAGAAAAGTGGTGCTTCATGTAATGAAGCACCACTTTTCTTAAATCGGGGCCATCATTTTCAGAATTACTTGGTAAGGGATCTGTCATTTCAAAGCTGGTGACGAGGAAATCACATATTTCGGAATTATGGATGACATTTCTTCATGAAGGTTTTGTGAGTACCTCACTTCTCAACATTGTTGACAGTGCCTACAGCAATATTTCTTTATAGACACACTAGGGGGGCACAGAAACACTCTGTGTGATGCATCTCTAAACTGAGTGCACGCACATAAATACACTTGCATGTTTCCGATAATCCTAGACTTTACTAGGTCACAAAAATCCAGCAAAAGTATAGATTTGTCTATTATAGCCTTGAAAGTATTAGCTGAGAAATGTGAGCTTGAAAACGTCACTTCACAATTAATCAGTGATCAATTGATTGCTAGCTGTCACTTTGAAAGGATTCAGGAAAGGTTATTGACATGTAAAGATCCTTCACGTGATGAATGTTAGACCCAGCATACTTGCCGTGACTTCCCACAGCTATTTGCTCTCAGACCTCCTGTTTTTGCTGAATTTGTTTTTGCTGGCCTTAGGATTCTGAGCACTTTACCCACTGCTAAAGTGCTTGTGCTCTTTTCCTAAAAAGGAGAAGCATTGGCTTATCACAAATTAGCATAATAAATGAACGTATTAAGTCTCTAGTAGACTGCGCTACATATGCCCAAGGCCAGTAAATGAAATGCTACTAGTGGGCCTGTTGCACTGATTGTACCATCCAAATAAGTAGCCCTTTAAACATGTCTCAGACCTGCCATTGCAGAGTCTGTGTGAGCAGTTTTAAACTGCCCTGTCGAACTGGCCAAATAATCCTTTGGCCAGGCTCAAACCTCCCTTTTTAATACATAGAAGCCACCCTTAAGGTAGGTCCTACATCCCCAAGGGCAGGTGCAGTTTATGAAAAATATTAGACATGTACTTTTATGTTTGACATGTCCTGTAGGTAAAAAAAAACTTACATTTGTATTTCACTACTGTAAAGGCATTTCATGCTGTTATTCCAGCTAAGTAATTTTACTCATGGACATAGCAGTCAATTTAACCTACCCACACTCCATTGACCACCGGGGTCACTGAGCAAACATCTATACATTCATTTATTTATTTGCATGATTAATTACAATCGTTACAAAAATAGCCAGTAATTAAATACAATTTTAAAAAAAAGGAATTAGCTATTCACTATAAGATTCTTGAATTTATACAAAACAATAATAAAAGTAACTAACAAAAATAACTAAACAATTGTTAAGCGCAAACTTTTCAATCTTTCGGATTCAGTTTGTTGCAAGACCATGATCTACATCCTTAAGGTAAATTCGCGGTCCCAGGCCACGAGTTTACACGTGGCGTGCGCAATGAAGAATTTAACAAGTCTGTAGTTTGCCAAACATTTTCATCACTGCTGGCCGACAAGAACAAATCCCATTTCTCTTAAAAACTGGTTTTAACAGTTGGCGACGTACTTCATTTAGGGCCGGGCAGATGCAGATCAAGTGGACCATGTCCTTCATTGCAACATTGAATAACCTGCAAGATGTCTCTCACCCATTCTTCCACAGTGGTTGATCCGCTCTAGATGGACGGGATCCTAAGCTTGGCGCAAGCAGGTGGTGTTTAATGTAAACTGAAAATGTTGAAATCAGATATTGCGATAGTGCCAGGGTAGTGTAAGTATGCATAAGAAACCAGGCATGCGAGCTTCGTGCAAATGTACATTTATCATCTAGAAAGGATTGCAGACCTATTTCCTTTTTTAACACACAGCACTGGAAGGAATATGGCATATTGGAGTCCCATAGGTGCACCATTTGTATCTCTTGAAGGGAATGCTGCAAATACCTGTTATATACTGACTTTGAATCATTGCTTTCTGAATTCCATAAAGCCAGGACCAAAGGGCTGGCATTGTTTCTTCTTATTTTATACCAAGTCTTTATCGTATGTGCTTTCCTGCACAGCTGTTGCTGTTTAAGGCCAAATTCTAAACTAACCTGTGCAGGGGAAGCAGTAGGGGGAAGAATAAAGACTTGTTTGTAAATTTGTATTTGTTGCTGATCCAAGAGCAAGGCATCTTTCCCGCATAGTGCTGCGCTTCCATATGTGACACCTGGAAGGAATTTGGCCAACATGACTGGCAGTAAAGGTTTGTATGAAGGCCCTTTTACCCTTTGGCTAGGGCGCAGAAGGCGAATGACAAGGCTTTATACTTCTGTGCAATGTACTGCTTTTGCAGCGCAAGGTTAGCCTTGTTGTCTATAGTAATACCCAAATATTTATAGCAGCGAGTCCCTTCAAGGCTAATGCCATCCAACTTAATTTTGTTTACAGAATTTGAAGGGCATTCTATAGACATAGTTTTGGTCTTCATAGTGTTGATTTCTAATTTATTTGTCATTGTAAAATCACCCAAGGTTCTAACTGGCCGCTGTAGTCCTATTTTCGTGTGGCTCAATAAAACAATATCATCAGCATATGAGAGGTGTGATATAAGCAAGATCCCCATCCTTGGAGAGTGTGAATTGGTCGCATGTAGCTTTGGGGAGAGATGTGCCATAAAATTGTTGAAGAGGTGTGGGGCAAGAACGCATCCTTGTTTTAAGCCTATATTTGTTGGAATCCTCCTTGAAATCTATGAGCCATCTGCTACCTTGATCTGCACCCAAGTCTCATCATATAGCATTTCGATGTTCCTGAGAAGCCGTTCTTGCAGGCCCCAGCTTCATAGTTTGCACTAAAGAATTGCTCTGTCCACCCGATCAAAGGTGCTTTTGAAGCCCACAAAGCATAAATGTAACTTTTTCTTTAGGCGTTTTGCTTTGACATATGATATCCCCAAGGGGGCCATGCCTGAATCTAAGAGGGTCCCCACACTCTGAGTGACATCCTACTAGGAGATAATAGGTTTCATCTATCTAGTTGGCAAGGAATATTCTTGCTCTCCTAGTGAGGACTAAGTGCTGTATTGTAGGTCCTGATGAATCACCTGTAAAACCTTAGTGACTAGACAGGCAAGAAACATGTTGACCATTTGTTCTGTAGTGTAGGTAATATCAAAACACAGCCTTTTCTGTACATACACCTACAGCCAAGGTGATAAGTATAAAGCTTCCACGTTTTAGGAAACCAGATCATTATAATCTGTTGATTTCCCTTTCTCCTGTGTTTAATTGTGACACCCGTGTCAGGCTGTGGTAAAGATTGTCTTTTTGACACCTCTAGTCAATTTTATTACATTTTGTCCAGTTCCTCACACAACCATCCATTACCGGCAATTAATTCTAAAAGATGTCCATCAAAGAGAACTCTTGAAGGACCCATCAGCCATTGCAGTGCTGGCCCGATGAAGAGCATGGGTCACTGATGAAGCATGTCACCTAATGATGAGGGAGGGCTATTGTTCCCAAAGAGCAAGTGCTTGTGGGCACCCTAGTTGGTAGTGAGGAGCCCTATATTTCAGAACAGTGTACCTTGGTTCATAGATTAGTACTACCCTAGGAGGCAGTGTACTGGCCCATATAAATTCTCACAGCTTCCACCCCTCCTCCTTTTTTCGTAGCACAAATACTTTACACATTACCTTCAAGTTAAGCCTGACTGCTCTGCACCAAGCTATCAGATGGTAAGCACAGGTCTATTTGGGGTTATACCTTACCCTGTCAAGAATTGTGATTGCTGCTTGGCCAGGGCTCACATCGCACACAACCAACAACCCAATTGCTCACAATAAAGATATTGACATTGTGAAAAGTATAGAATGTCTGTTTGAAGACATAAAACAGCTTGAATTGTCATTATCTAATACAAAAATATCAGGTGTAGTGGGTAATACAACTTTTGTAGTCAAAACAATGAAACCAAGAAACAGGCTTGTACAAGCAATAACAGATCAAATATCCAGGTCCAAGAAATGCAAAAAAATAATTGTTATATGTGTGAGTCTTTGTGGCCTGTATCTTAATTCAGAAACTGGCCAGCCTTCAAGCAACAATTTAGAGGTTGTGAAACGATGGGGCGTTTCTTCAGAGTGTGCAGAGCAGCAACAAAAAACAGTATTCAATGTGTGTTAAGTGAGAATGGCGACAATGAGTCTGACAAGTAGACTGATGGTAGACAATCTGTATTTGTAGTCAGAAACACAGCCTCACTCAAGAGTAAATTGATTGTGGATCCTGATATTGAAATATTAATTGATGGGGTGCAGATCAAGCATTTAGTAGATAATAAATTACATTTGTGTCACAGATCAAATTCTATCAGCTGTGGAATGACAGGACATTGAATCCTCCTGATGTAGCCATTGAGGATGCCAAATCACAAAATTAGGAGACAGAGATTGAGGATGTTTTTGTGGCTTGCATCAATTACATCAATATGAGTGTAGGAGAGACTGAATGGATAGATGCAGTAAGTAACAATAAGATTTTGAGTGGTACAATGGCATTGGTCCAAATGGGAAGGCCTGAGTAAAACAATTTGTCAGCTGATTTAAAGTTCTTCTGGCACGTATTAGACGAGTTGTCCTTTGAGCATGATAAACTAGTACATGATGACAAACTAGTACCACAGAATGTTTTTGGCAAATAATAATATTGACAGCTCATGCTGGTCATTTGGGGTCACCCATTACCAAAAGACAGATACGAAAAGATTTCTGGTGTCCTAGAATGGGGGACATTGATGAGTTTATCAAGGTGTGTGTGAGGTGCAACAGGAGTGACCAAGTTGCTCACTTAGGGCCAGATGTAGGTAAGTTTCATTTTGCGAATTGCAATTTGCGAGTCATAGCGACTCGCAAATTGCAACTCGCAAAATGTAATGCAGAAAGGTGTCTCAGACACCTTCTGCGACTCGCTATGGGGTCGCAAATACCCACCTCATGAATATTAATGAGGTGGGTCGCAGTTTGCGACCCATAGCGAGTCTAGGCACTCACGGGGATGGTGGCCTGCTGGAGACAGCAGATCACCATGTCCGTGACTGCTTTTTGAATAAAGCAGTTTTTTTTTCTTTTTGCAGCCTGTTTTCCTAAAGGAAAACGAGCTGCAAAAAGAAAACATACCGAAACCATTTGGTTTCGTTTTTTTCAGAGTAGCAGTGGTCCATAGAACCACTGCCTGCTCTGAAAAAATATTTTTAGTGGCATTCACAAAGGGGATGGGGTCCCATGGGGACCCCTTCCCTTTTGCAAATGAATTACCATCCACTTCAAGTGAATGGTAACTGCGAGTTGGTTTGCGACCGCATTCGCGGTCCCAAAGCAACTCTGCATGGCGATGCGGTCGCAAATAGGAAGGGAACACCCCTTCCTATTTGCGAGTCGCAGCCTCAAATTGCGAGTCGGTACCGACTCGCAATTTGAGGTTGTGCATCGCGTTAAGCCTTTTGCGCCTCGCAAACTGCGTTTTTCGCCGTTTGCGAGGCGCAAAAGGCTTCCTACATCTAGCCCTTAGTCACTGAGGCAACTTTGGAATCCTTTGTTCCTTAGCTGAACAGAGCATAGCAGAATTTAGGACATGGTTTATAGGACTTTTCATATTTTGCCATGTAACATGAGGTATTTATATTGTTATAATTGTCCACTTGTCCAGGTAGGTTGAAGCTGAATCGATCTGTGTCCCAACAACCAAAAGTGTAATTGATTGCTGAAAAAAAACACAATTATTTGAGAAGGTTTTTCAGAGGAAATTTTGAAAGATAAGAATGTGCAATTTGGTTCAACAGTGATGCTCCAGTTTTCAAATAAATTCAAGATTAGGCACATCAGAACACCTTTGGACAACCCACAAAGTCAAAGTAAAGTAGAGCACTTTAATAAGGTGTTAGTAGACGGTATCCACCTGCACAGAGGAACAACATATTTGTAAATGAAGCAGTTAAAGATTTGGTGTAGTCTTACCATACTTCACCACATGTAGCTACTAACCAAAGTCCATATGAATTTATGAGAGGAAAGGAAGCTTCAACTGAGTTATATCCATTTTGGATGGTAAAATTGTTTAATGAAGAGAGTAAAGTGAAAGACATATGGAAAATGGCTGAAACCAATTCTAATGCTATAAATATGAAAATAAAGTCACTACCAAGTCCATTAATGAGGGGTGTAAGCTGGCAGTAGGTGGCTGGGAAAGGGTTAAAAGTCCAATTTTGACAAGGAAAGAATTGTCACAATTTGGGGAACCTCAACAAAATTGTGAGTCACGCAGGAGTGCTGTAAAATTTAAAGGTGGGTGTTCATGGAGTACGTCCCGTGTAGCCTTAGATCCCAGTGTTGCTTTTAAGGCTCCCAGTTTTCTGTTTTAATGATTTTTACAGATAAGTACAGACAGAAAACAATCTGTTTCCTGTCTGCATTTATTTTTATAGGCAGAACAAGACTTGAAATTCCGGTATCCAAGCAGTCTTTTGTGAATTCCAAGACAACAGATGAGCAGCTAGACAGCAGGGGGAGTAAAAACAGGTTTATATATATTTAAATACAGGCAGGTGTAAAAATATATTTGTAGTAAATTGCTAATATTTACCTGTGGGTGTAGTGTGTGGCTATATTTTGCTGTTGAATTTTCTAAAACATGACAGACATCAAAGTAATGAATATCTATAATTTAAATAAATGGGAAATGTACCATTTTTGACTCCACCTATTTGCAAACCACAAACAAATATGGATACATAATATTAAGATGGCCAAAAAAATAAATATGGATAAACACAGAGGTAATGGTTAAAATAATAAATACCATTAAACCGGGAGCCCTACCATGAATCAAAACAAACCAATTCTGCCGTAGTGATGTTGACGTTAGTGAACAGAATGCTATTGCATTGGGTGATGCAGACACATACAACAGCAGAGGTGTTGTATAAAGTGGTAAGGCCAAAACATGTTGTAATTTTTATTCACTCATGCCATTTTTAAAATATTTGAAAACTTCTCTTCCATCTACTTTCCAATTTAACAATACTCTCTACAGTATAATCAGAGTTATCTACGTATTAGTGTCTTTTGTACAAGGATTGTGTATTACTTGTACTTTTGCCTGTAATTTGTTATGAGTCTTGTGTTGGCCTATCATTTGCTCAGAAAGAAATCAAAGGGAATCCTGTCCTTGTATATGACAGAGGCCTTGATGAAGGACTGGTATGTTGTTTGCAAAAAAGAAAGAAAACTCTTTGTTTTAGTTGGCAAACTGTGCAAGTTTACTTAAGAAATGTAAAGATTACCATATTGCCAATGTTGCGAGTTCAAACGTGAGTGAAAAATGACTATACTACAACTTTTTTTGCATGGGTTGAATGCTAACAGCAGTGTGCTGAGGTGTTTATGCTGTCTGCTTCATGGGCAGCAATATTCTTTCAAAATTATTGTAATTGTAGTGGTATTTATATAGCGTTTACTACCCTTGATGAGGTGTCAAAGCATTTTTCGTCAAGTAGCATGCTACTCCGGAACCCAAAAAGATTAGTGAATTGTTTAACTGTTGGTATGATCCTTGTGCACTCCATGCCAGGTACAACTAACTAAATGTGTCCCAAGCTGGTTATTGCTTGGCCTTCACTCTCTGAGGCAAGCTCACATACGTTGCACAGGGACTGGAAACATTTGAGACCAACATTGTCAAAATACATAAATTGTCATATTGCAAGTCCGTAAAAAGGCTACGGTGACTAGCACTATGACCCTGTGGACGTTTGGGTCAGGGGACACTGTTGACAGTCTGCTGAGACCCTATGGATGGTAACTCAGTAACTGCCACACCTCTAAATTGTCTGGGTGAATTGCAGGTTTGGCAGTGTGGGAGAAGCACCTCTGTAGAGTATTCATCATTATCCACCGTTCACCATTGACACAGGCTTGAATAGACCCTACTGCAGCTGTCCAGATTACTGATCTACATGCTGCTGCTCATTTTCTGAAAACCTTGTAGTAAGCATAATGACCTGCTGAATTTCCTCTGCTGCTTCTGCTGCTGTCCCATGCCCATGTGAGAAGACATAGCAAGGAGTCCAGAGACATGGAAGTAGAATGCCAAGACTCTTAAACAGAGACAAGCAGAGGGCTGCCAAAAATCAGTCTCTAAGGCAGTTGAGCTGAGTTGATACTCTTAGCTGTAGAGAACACTCTCAGCCTGTATCACAATATACTTGTTCAACTTTGTTGGACCTCCACCTAGCCTCTTGCACAGCACCTATAGCCTCCATCTGAGATGACATTCATCACCCTTAGTTGTGTAAATCCTGGAAGAAGTGTCCCAAACCACACAGTGCAGAGGTACAGCACTATTTCTGGATGATGTTACATAGTTGATGAACTGTTAAATTTACAAATGTTTTCAAATCCTTACCAATTTTTTAAACACCTACAGATGTATAAAAAAACAAATTTATGTAAAAAGGGTCCAAGTGCTGTTTTAATTTGGGTCTACATTGTCCTTCTCCTGTCCATGCTATTCCTGGCTGGACCTCCAACAGTGGGGAAGGAAATGACCTGGCTAAGTATCCATTGTCTTTCCCAGCTACCGCTGAGGTGAAAGTGTAAAACACAAATCCATGCAGCATTGTGTCCCGACGTAAATTGTGGGTGGAATGTCAGACTGTGGGAATGAGTGCAGAAAAACTTAAGGTAAATTCAAGCAACTTGATACGTGTTCACATACCAAAACATTAGCCAAATTAATCTAATGCACAGGTAAACCTTCATGCTGTCCTTTCTCGTACATGATGGTCTTGCCCAATAGCCAGAGCAGGAAGCTAGAAGAAAGCATTTTGCCCTTGCATATATCATCTATGACTATGGCGTGCCCTCCAGTTTCATCAGTCAGACTGCTGTCTCTCCATCTTTAGTACTAATATCTGTTGGACTTGATCCTGTCTGAGTTGTCATCCCCATATGTTTGCCTTCCTCCTTAAATTTTTTTGCTGAATTTGCTGAATTAATTCTTGTTGGCCTTAAGACTCTGTGCACTTTACCCCTGATAATCTATGTTATTGTGCTCTCCTCTAAACATGTTAGATTAACTTATACCCAACTGACATATTTAATTTACTTAAAAGTCCCTAGTAAAGTGTCATTATCTGTGCCCAGGTCCAGTAACTTAAATGCTAATAGTGGGCCTGCAGCACTGATTGTGACACCCACTTAAGTAGCCCTAAACATGTCTCAGGCTTGCCATTGCAGCCTGTGTGTATACAGTTTTAAAATGCCATTTCGACCTGGTAAATTGAACCTTTTGCCAGGCCCAAGTCATCCTTTTTAATACATATAAGTCACCCCTAAATTAGGCCTTGGACAGTGCCAAGGGCAGGGCCCAGTGTGCTTGAAACATGCCCTGGTAGTGAAAAAAACCCTAAAACAAATTTGCACTACTGTAAGGCCTGTCTCTCCCATAGAGTTACATAGGAATCACCTTATCACATTTTATAAGTGTAATTTCCGCATGTGAACCGGTGACCCCCTTCATGTTTGGTGTCTCTGAAAAGCAACATGAAAACCTAACTCACGGTGAAGTCAGTTTTTAAAGTACAGTTCTGAAAATGCCACTTTTAGAAAATGTATATATTTTCTTGCCTTGGCCATTTGGTGCCTGCAGCCTGTCTCTTGGTCACATGACTGAGTGTGGGAGACGGTTGGCCTTTGTGTATTCCTCCTATGCAGCCACACACAGTGGAGAGCTTAGGTGTGACTGGATGGGCCATCACTAGCAGGTTAGGAGGGATTAGCTGGGCACAGGCCCACTTACACTTGAATAGGCTGTGTCCTGTCTTCACACAAATAATTGCATTGCTTCTATCGTTAGCCTGTAGCCAGGGTGAGGAAGGCAGGGAGCCTGTGCACTTCAAAGGCATGCCTAGCAGCTTAATCCCACTCCCATACTTCAGAGGCACAACTGTGTATAAATACTGGGCCTCATACACCAACTCTTCAGTACATTTCCAGACCTATTGTTACTCTGCCAGAAAGAAGGACTGCTGTGCTGCTGAAAGGACTGATACTCTGATGGACTGCTGCTCTGAAGGAACTGCTACCCTGCTGTGCTGACCTGCTCCCTGCGCCCTCTTGCCTAGTTGAGAAAGACTGGACGTGCATCTCTTGAACCCAGAAACCAGAGTGACTCCAAGGGCTAGATGGCTGGCCTCCTGATCTGAAGCCTCAGGAACATAACAGGCTACCCCTTGGCCCTTAGAAGTGTGCTGAGGTCTATAATTCAAAAGAACCAATGAATCCCCTCTGCTATACAGTCAAACCCTGAGCACAACAAGAGCATCTCAGCAGCTGCCTGGATTGTACCCATCGCAGAGACCCACATTGCCTTCAGAACCGCTGCTATGCAATACATCCTTGGCGCAGGCCTTTTCTTCTCATTGACGGCAGTCTCAAAGACGGACTCTGCATTGCAGCCTCTCAGCTCCTCAGAACCGATGCATCACCACAGCTGCATGCTGCATTCTCAGCACCAGACTTCGCAACACAAGCCCCATCAATATTCCA
Organism: Pleurodeles waltl; assembly: GCF_031143425.1. NCBI lineage: Eukaryota > Metazoa > Chordata > Amphibia > Caudata > Salamandridae > Pleurodeles > Pleurodeles waltl. The sequence goes on from NC_090450.1 coordinate 294,635,531, forward strand.
GGCTCTCACATTGCAGAATCACTGTATCTTGGAACCAAGGTATTGCTTTGGCTGCATGACGCATCTTCGATGCAAATCTTCACCAGGATTTAAGGTACTGTGGTCAGCGGGCCTAACTGGCACCCTAAGGCTGGCTGATGCTTGATCACAGTCAGGCTAAACTTCCGAGTTTGTCCCAGTACAGCCTGACCAGATATCGACAGTTGGTGCTATGTCATTTTTGACACTATATTCACCCAAAAAAACTTTAAAAAAGTTGAATGTCTCTGGTTCTACTGATTCCTGTGGTTTTGATCTAATATGTCTTAATAAACTGTTTTCCATTTGTCCAACTTGGTGTAGGGTCCTTTTTGTTTGGTATTTGCACTCTACTACTATTTGAAGTGTTGTACAAATACTTTACACATTGCCTCTAAATTAAGCCAGACTGTTCTGTGCCAAGTACCAGAGGTTTGAGCACAGGTTAATTTAGAGTTGGCTTGTGCATCACTCTGACAAGGATTGTGGTTGTTGCTTGACCAGCTCTCATGCCTCAGTTAACCAACAACACCATTTCTCCCAATATCCATTCCTTTCTGGATATGAAGCTTTTCTGGGTCACAGAATATCCAGCTTCAAAAGCACTGCAATGTTGTATCCCCAGACCAGGGAAAAACTGTTCTCCCACTAAAACAGCATTGAAAAGTTACCTCGAACATTGAGAATAGTGGACCAGCATTTTGCTTACTTTTCTCATGGGTTGGTTGCTATACTCTGTATGTGAAATACCATTTGCCTGGGAATCACAATCTGAATGTGTTTGTGGGGCAGACTGTCTTACATGTGTCACTGGTTCATGTGTTTTCTACATCCGCAGTCTGTAGCTGCAAGTTCACTGCTTCCTATGGTGTTTTCAATTTCACATTTACTTCCAGTATTTACTATTTGCCTATCTATCCAACTTGTTCATCAATTACAATCCCATCTAAATATGCAATGGCCATTATGAGAACTGTTCTTATTTTTAAACTTTATTTTCATTAGACAAGAGACAAGAAAACCTGGACAGAAATAGATGAGGGAGGAACAGGGAAATTAAATGATGCACTCCAGGGCCTACAGAGCTTAATGGTTAAAAGAATCATAAAACAAATCTATTACGTACATCAGAAGCGCTACCACAGCTGGTGCATGTCATAGTCACATCCATCATTCACATCTTGTTATTGCAAAGTGGATTTTAATTAGATGAGTCAATGAATCACAAAGGTATTCCATTTGACTTCTTGTTTAAGAAGACCGTTACATGCCACCCCACTAGTTCAGCGTAGATGTACAAGTGTATGAATGTGTATTTCTTTAACACAAACCCAACCAAAAACACAGTAGAACATCCCAGAAGCAGATACACCAATGAGCGTTTGGAAGTTAATCTGGGTTCTCAGAGATGGAGTGGACTGCTACTTATTGTGACGTAATGTTTTTAAGGAGGTGTGTTGGCATCTCTTTCCTAAACAGAAGGGTTAGGGTGGTCCTGCTGGACACAAAGATGTCATTCTAAATCCTAGATTTATAAATGGAGAATGTGTGTTGCCTTGCTTTTTATATTTTGTGCTTCTTATCTCCAGCATGATGGTGCCCCGCTCTGGGTGTTCTGGTCAGCTAGACAAGTGGGGTTGCCAGTCACAGTGATCTTCTAAGTAATGCAGTTGGATTTAAAAATGATGTGGGCCAGCAAGGGGAGCCAGAAGTGTTTCATCAGGTTATGAGTGATATGGTGATTTCTCTCAGGCCCTGGATGAGGCATGTTGTGATGTGTTGAATGTTTCAGATAGGGCGTTTGTGATATCTGGGTGGCTGTGGAGTACAGTGCTGCCACTGTCCATCAGCAAGAGTATGAGGACTCGATCAGCAGTTCTGATGTCTCTTTCTGGGAGGAGTAATTTCACTTTCTTTGCTAAAGAGACCTTTTACCAGACCATCTTGGTTTTCTTTATGATTAATTCCTTTAGGGTGGGGTTGGAGCCCACACTGAATCCAAGAGACTTGGACATGGCTTTGGATGAAATTCAGGTTTTTGATTCATCTACGTTCAGGTCATTGAAACATGTTTGGACTAGTTTTTGCTTATTGCTCTTAACGAATAGTCAGATTTCTATCTTGCTATAGTTGAGCTTCAAGTAAGTGCTAGATATCCAGCAATGGTTGAGATGCAGCAGTATTTGTGGCATTGGATATCTAGATTGAAGGTAGGAGATTTCCAAGTAGGGTTGTGAGTTGTTGGTGTATTGTTGAATTTCAAAGGTCTTATCATTGAGTAGAGCCCCAAGGAGCTCAATGTAGAGGCTGACAACGATTGTGAACAAGGTTGAACCCAGGGGAACTCGACAGGTGATCAGGATTTTCTGGCACCAGGAAAAGCCCACATGAACAACCGGTGTTGATTGAATAGGGAGGAAAACTGCCAAAAAACATTGCACTGAGTCCTATGTGAGACTGTCGCATAGGCTCTCATTATTCTAATGAGATTACTGGATTTTGAGCAGCAAGATTGTCCACGGTGTGGGAGACGGACCCACAGTGGGTGACACCTGTCGCTCCAAATCTGGGTTTTGCTCCGGCTAACTAGCAGTGGCTCGTCTCTCCCAAAAGGTAGAGATGATTGGGCAGCCGAGTGCATGACATATCATACTTGTCAGGGAAGTCGTGGTCACTCAGGTCGCATCTGTTTCTCTCATTCGCAATCCAGTCCCATATATAAATGACAATAACAGCAGTATGAGTTTTAAAGACTGGTTTAATAAAACAACTGCATTTTAGATACCAAAGCGTGAGCTGCAATAACCAGAACAACACAACATGAAAATATTAAAATAGTGACAATGAGAGTGAAGCATAAGAATAACGCTATCATATTAGATGAAATTAAAACAAGACCGGAAAAAACAGTTTTTTGTAAAAATAACAATGCAAAGCTGAATAAAATAAATCTAGGTCAAAGTGCACAGCGGCCTTGTGTATTAAACTAATGTGCATGGAGCTATAGCTAAAATGGCTACACAACAAACGTTTAAACGGTGAAAGTGGTTGAAAGCCAAAACTAAAATTTCATTACTAAAAAAAAACTCAACCTAAGATATATATAAAAACCAGAACAATTTTGACAAGTTAAAAGGACACACAAGCATACTACTTGGCAATTTAAAACATGAGCATGTGGCTTATAACTGAATTCAATGGTAATGTCAATCTAGAAAAGTTCCAAATTAAGTACGAGCCATGGAGAACAGGAGATCTTCCACTTCAGCAGGTGACAGAACCGGAAAGTCCACACCAAAAATTATCAAGGAGCAAGTGTGTTCCATAGCCCCAGTATCAACCAAGGTGGCATCCCGTGAAGTGCCCATTGATGGATTGTTGGCAACTTCCTTCAGGAAGGGTAACTCATAATTAGCTTCACGTTGCAAACGCAGACTCGGTGCGCATGTCTGGTAATGAACCCTCAGCGAGAACATCAACAGATCAGCGTCTATGGCTGGGGGGCGCTGCTGTGAAAGATAAACTTGCAGTGCGTGTTCGAAAGAGCACCAGAAGCACCGGAACACGGGCTGTACACAATACAGAAACGGTCTGACAAAGACCAGTCACACTCCAAATGCTCCAGGAGTGTTGCTCCAAAATGCTGCATCATATGTTCACAACACAGTTGCGCTGATGGGAGCGCCGCCATTTGTCCTCGTTGCGGCGGGACAGCCATTGCGCATAAACAACAGCAACAGCAGGATGCCAGCTAATAAAGCCAAAGTTATCGGAAATCCACCAAAAATACTATCGAAAATTGAGTGGATAGCTGAAGGTATCAAACCGATAATGGAGGAAAAGGTGTGAACAAAACCAGAACCAACAGCTTTGAAAAAATGCGCTATTCCAGTCTTGCTGGACGCATTAAATATTTGTCCCACCAGTTCATCAAAGTGTCTCGGAAAGTTCGTATTTAAGAGGGACTGTATTTCTGCTGATGACCTTGCCAGTTGAAGTGCGTAGGTTTTGCGTGCAGATGTAAGGGCCGCATGCTTTTGAAACAATAAAGCCTTGAGTCTACTTAACTTGTCAAAATTCACGTTTGAAGTAGCAATGTAAGGCCAGATATGAGATACCTCCTTAAATTTTGTGGGAAGAAACAGTACTTTCCCGCAGCAGGTAACGACTTTAGAGACCGAAACAACATAAACTATTCCGGCCGCATGTCACAACAGTCTTCACTATTGAGAAGGACGTAGCTGCCGTTTGAAAGCATCTGGAATGTAGGTCTAATCAAGGGGACTGGAACTCCTTTAAGATAACAAGCCAAGTTTTCAGCCGAGGCGTTACACGCCCCATGCAAGGACAGCTGTTTACAAATCATCGAATGGCTGACTGAAGTCTCGCATTCACTGCCGCTAAGAAAGTTCTCTTTCATGCCATTGAAGCATTTGTACGAGAAGGGAAGTTCCCACACCTCATGGAAGTAACTATCTCCCAGCTTTTCATATCTGCCTACTGGAATGTGTTTTAAACAGGAGGTGAATTGTATTGTTGAAATAGGCAGATTAATAACCCCATGTAGTAACCACTCAGCCGATGGTATTTTGGCCACGGTAAAAGGCAACTTTTCTTATTTCTCAATATTAAGCATGACATAAGTCGCTTCTTTCTTAGCCATTAGTTGTTGTTGTCGCGTTAGATTAAAAGAAGAAAATATCTCCCTTGCACTGACGTGCTGCCATGGAACGCGACCCGCCTTCAATGTTTAAAGCGTCCAACCCAACTGCATAATGGACCTGCTCTGACTCTGTCCATGGTATAAAGAAGACATATCAGATTGTATAATGTCTATAGCAGAAGAGACAATGGGGGTCATTTTGACCTCGGCGGTCTTTTCTCAAGACCGCCGAGGGACCGCCGTGCAGAAGACTGCCAATGGTGGCGGTTTGCCGCTCAGCGTATTATGACTGTTGGCAGCTCTATGTCCTTTTTCGGATGGAGAGCCACCAACAGCCACACTGGCGGGCGGCGGGGAAGTGGAGGTTGCTCCACCTCCACCGCCATGTCAACAGAACACCGCCTACCGAATCACGTCCTGTGATTCAGCGTGGCGGTGTTCTGTTGATGGTGTGGTGTCGGCGGAGCAGCCCCCATGGCTCCCGTCCCCTCCCGGAGGATCGTCAGACCAGGTAAGTCGATCGTCCGTGAGCAGAAAGGGGTGGGGGGGAGTTGTATGTTGTGTGCATGCATGGGGGTGTGCGTGTGTGTATGTAGTGGGGATGTCTGAGTGCCTGTATGCTTGCGTGTGTGTCGTGAGTATGGGAATGAGTGCGTGTATGTCTGTAGATATCTCTGCATGGTTGTGTATGTTTGAATGTGGGTGTGCGTGTCTGACTGTGTGTGTGGATGTTTGCATGTATGTTGGTGTGTGTGCGTGTATGTGTGTTGGTGGTGCCTGAATGCGTGTCGTGTGTACATGAGTGAAGTGATTTTGGGGGTCGGGGTGGGGAGGGGGGCCCTGCCACCTTTGGGGGGTGGCACGGGTTGGCGGGGTGTAGGGGAGGGAGTCGGGTGGGGGAGACCCCTATCAGTGCCAGGGAAGGAATTCCCTGGCACTGATATAGCTTACCGCCATGGATTTCATGGAGGTTCAAACCACAGGAAATCCATGGTGGTAAGCCGGGTCCAAATACCGCCGGCACTATAGTGACGACCACCCGGCTGGAGACCCTGGTCTCTAGCCCAGCGGTCATCTCCGCCCTGGCGGGCGGAACGGAGAAGCGGCGGATGACATGGTCATAATTAAAAAAAAAAGACCGCCAGCCTGTTGGCGGTCTTACCGCCGCTTAACCGCCTTCCGCCAGGGTCATAATGACCCCCAATGTTGTTAATTGTATGTATCTGGTCGGACAAGGTGTTAATCCCATTATCCACAACAGCTAATGCCTTTTTTAGATTTTCCTAATGTATTTGCCTTAACCGAGCAGCAGCATCTTGTTGGGAAAGTTTCCATATTTCATTGTATACTGCATATAAGAAATGCTTCCTACGTGGTGTTCTGGGGCCTGACAAGAAATCTTATAAGTCAGTGGAGTTAGACAGGAGATTGAGGTGTTCTCTAACCGCATTCAGTGAGGATGATTTTAGTCACTGTTGGCATAATTTTCCTACACTATATGTTGTAATGATATCTGCATGCTCTGGAGATATATAGCGAGGGTCTGGCCTACTTGTCCTAAAACCCCCCCGAGGAGTTAATAAAATGTTGGTTACCCCCATTGGTATCTATTGGCCACAATAACCACCCGCCTGGACGTGTCAGTGAAGCATTAAATGTACCATTCTGGACCCACTCATCGAGCTCATCTTTAGTTGCATTTGTGTATTTTTGCCATTTGTAAAAATTTACAGGGGCAGGTATACTGGCCATGTTTAATTCCCTGATTGTTGCTAAGCCTAAACAACTCGTTTGTTGCACTGTTTTATTTAAGACGATCATTTGAACAGGAATAAGCCATGCTCTAAACAATGTTTCTTTTTCCTTAATTTGCCAATTTTTTGTTCCCCAGACACTTTTCAGATCAATTGATTTGGACCAATAGTCATAGCCTTCTATCGATAGCCGGGAAACAAAGGATTCCGAATATATAGATTTCGTATTGGTCAATAACATGTGTATATCCTTAGTAGGTGGTACCTTAAAGTAATATGACTCAGCATTCTTTTGATTGTACCCAGAAAAATATGCAAACTTTTCTGAATATGTTTTAGAACTCCCTTGCGGTGGAGTTGGACAATGTTCTCATTGCGTGTAGTTCAATACTGTTTTGGGACTGCTCGCACTACATATGAAGTGGTGCCCATAATAATTATAGCAAAACATATCACCATAATTTTCTTTGAATTGGTAAACATCTTCGTTTTCAAACACAGTATAATATTGCAATTCTGTCAACATAGAATCAACTGTTTTCACATCCCAATCATCAGATACAATGCCTGGTATCACTATATCATTCATTGATAATTTGAACACATACGGTATTTGAATAATTTCCGTGGGACCATATATATCAAACATTACTTTGTCCCAAACAATCCCATCAGGAATTGGCACTGAGGAAATGTTCACAAAGGATAAATCTCTTCGGACTTTGTGTGATGAAAAATGTGGTTTCAAAACCTCCTCCACCTGTTCAACTGTTGATCTTTCAGGAAGAAAATGACCATGTATTAATAAGAAAACGGTAATAACAAAACCAATCCAAAGTAGAAAGGCTAGGACAGTCAGAAAAAGCCATAGATGGTTCCATGGAAAAATGAAATACGTTTCTTTAAGCCAGTTTGTTAGCTTACGTGCACTTGACAAATCAGCTGTTGAAGAGGCGAATGAGTCTGAGAAATCACTGTTGAAGTCGGCAAAATAACCAGAGGCAGTTTGTGCAAATGGCGGAGCCGTTGTCAGTGGTGAAGTTGGTGTTTCCTGCGGTGGCACACTATAGACAGCCCCATCCATTTGGCTTGAAGTCGAATTGACTTGGTCAAATGTTTCTAAGTTAGTTGACGTTAGTGGAACTAATGCAAGATCATCTTCCACCCTCCCCAAGCTCGGAGAGGTGTTGGTGTTTGTGTAAACAAATCGTAGTGGAACTTCTTCGCCAGTAGTGAGAGGGATTCAGGAACTACTGGATGTTCCTCTTGGTCGACTGTGCAGGATCGGCTACATGGTGTAATTTGACATTGTCAATAGAGACAAAATGATTTTCTTTGGCACCTGTCAACGGTGGTAGAATAACAGTTCTGGTACCGTGTATCTCTAGTACAGGGACTGGTGCTCGATAAGAAGGGCCAAAATCCTTTTTCACTGCGACTTTTTCACGTACAAGATTCCCAACTCTGGGGATCCAGCCGGTAGATGTTATTGGCACATCCTTAATTCCTGTGGAGGTGGCACTTTTGGAAGAATTATCATCACGGAACTGTTGCAATTCCTGTAAGACAGTGACACGTTCATTTATGTCAAAAGGTGTTTCTGCTGCCTCCATGCCAGGACCATCAAGATCCGTAACAAACATTTGTGTTCCGAACAGGCCTTCATATGAAGTACGACCCTCCCAGGGACCTTCTAGGCAGGTTATTTAGTGGTCTCTGGACTCCATACAGGTGAATAAGCCAACTACGACCCGTACCTAAGACTCTGGCTGTTAAGGATTGCTTTAAATCACAGTTTAATTGCTCCACAACACTATTGCCCTTGGGATGAAATGGAGACGAGTACTGGACTTGGACCCCAATGAAGCAATGGTGTCCCTTAATGCCCTTGAGGCAAAAGCAGGGCACTGGTACGAATGGATAAAGACTCGCAAATCTTTAATAACAGTCCGAGCGTCAGCCGAGCATTGTGGCCACACCCATACAAATCTGGAGCATGAATCAACATCGACTAATATATATTTGTATGCACTATCAGGTGTTAGGGGACCACAGTGGTCCAAGTACACACATTGTAACAGTTTGTTTGAGATTAAGAGGGGTGTCTGAGGCGGGCGTTTGACAGTGGAAACTTTGATTTGTTGACAGATGTCACAACAAGGGACATACTGCTTAGTCTCTTTGTAGAGACCTGGCCACCAATAACGAGCCTGTAAGATCGAAATTGTAGCCGCCACACCAGCATGTGCAGATGCTGCCCTCTCATGCGCTGCTTTAATCAATTGTGGTCTTATATCTTTGTTAGGGATGTCTCGTACACCTATGCCTGGTATCTTAACTTCAGCGTTCAGCATACTTCCCATATGATAATGATATTTATTAGGAAATCCTTTAGGATGGGGCGTACCATCAGCCGTAGCTTTCACGGCAGACCAAATGTCTGTGTCTGTTTTTGAACTCGAGCGAGTCACTGCAGCTACAGTGGCTACTGCCATTGCTGACTTTGTGGCTTCATCAGCCAATGTGTTTCCAGCAACATGTATTCCAACGCTCTGGTGTCCAAGTGTATGTACAGCATGGACATTTGGTAGCGTCTCTTTCAGGTCAGCTACTTTCCCCCACAGTAGTCTGTGTTTAATGGTGTTGCCTTTGTAGCCTCTGAACCCATTCTGGCACCAATAATGCAGGTATTCATTAAAGGAATGGACACAGTAATATGAGTCACAAACAATCAGCGTAGGCTGTGCCGGATCTGTGTGTTCCAGTGCCATCAGCAGTGTTTTTAGCTCAGCCGATTGTGCTGTTCAATCCCCTAGGGTCTGTGTAAAGGTAGGTAGAGGACAAAATGTATCCCCTTCCATATAGCCACTTACGACTGCGCAAGCAGCAAAATATTGATATTTAGTTCCAATTGCAGGTTGTGCAGAGCCATCGGTGTACATGACTCTATAATACTGATCAACAGGCAAAGTATTTGCTGGAACCGGATATTCTACTTCATATTGTAGGAATTCCTGAGTTTGTAGCTTTGGGTCCAAAATGAGGTCTACATCAGTGGCTGTCAGAGACATAGCCCATTGTATCCAACATGGATGTAATGCTTTTGTGTTTGGAACGCTAGCTTTTGTGATAGCCTCTAGGCCTGGGATTAGAGAAACGTTAATAATGCGTTTTCCTTGGGCAAGAGGTCTTTCTTTAATGACAGCCATCTGTACAGCAGTGAGAATTTTCTCAGTGGGAGCAAAGCGTTGTTCAGCTGCTGAATACAAATGTGATTTGTATGCAATCGGGACCTTCTCACCTTCATTAAATGTCACATAGGTGAAACCAATGGCCCCAGCTATTACTCTGATGACCAAATGTGTTTTGTTGTCCCTTGTGTGTAAATGTTGTGCTGCAAGCATGTCTGTCTGCAATTCTCTCAGAATAAGTGTATGTTCAATTGTCCAGAATTTACTTGAAAAATTGGGATGTATTTTAGGTCAAATAAAGGTTTTATACACGTAGCATAATCTGAAATGTAGGTTCTGCCAAAATTTAAGAAACCAATAATGATTGGAGTTTTTTAATCGTATTCGGTGGTTGTAACTGTGCGCACTTTTCTAAGAATTGTGGCGCTAGGCACTTCCGTTCACTTGACAGCTCATATCCTAGAAACAGGACGCTGAGGAAGGCTATTTTTGTTTTTCTTAAGTTCAATTTGTAGCCAAATTCAGCAAACCCTATAACAATGCAGGCTACCCGTCTTAAATGTTCTAGTAGTTCATCATCCGTGAGATATATATAATCTACATAGGACAATGCTTCAGGGTCGATCTCGTGCAAAATAGCAGCGACACGAGCCGTGAACAGTCCTGGGCTGTTCTTATACCCCTGAGGTAAACAACAGAATTTTTCTGAGAGCCTAGAGTGCTAAAGCTTGTTAAGTCTCTACTTTCAGGCGCTATATTCTGGCAGAAAAACCCATTGGAAATGTCTAGTGTTGTTTTGTATTTTTTATGCACTATGTTGCTCATTAGTGCAGTGCTATGTGAGTTTTGTATTGCATAGGTACGTGTATGACTACTTAGAGGTCTGTAGTCTAAGACTATTCTGTATGAATGGTCTGGTTTAGCTATACAGGGAATAAAGGGTTATTCATTGGAGAGACAAAGGGTTCAATCACACCCTGGTACTCTAATTGTGTGAGTATTTCTCTCACTGGTGCTTTTGCTTCATGTTTTATAGGATACTGCAGTTGTGGCTGAGGTTCACTTTTAATTGGAATTACATGGTAGGGGGATTCTTTATCCCATCCTAAGTGATTTCTGTATAACGCAAGTGCTTCTGCTAGAGCCCATTCAATGGAATAGGATTCAGCTAGTTCCTCTGGAACAAGGGGCGAGAAGGAAGGCTTAGTGGCATCTTCTCCATGTGGGCAGGTACGGACAAAGTCAGGCGTCCAATCTTGTTCGGCCAACAAGACATCATACACTTTTACTATGCGATCCCAAAAGATTGCGTCTACTGTGCGTTCAATGTCTCCTTCTAACTGTAGCTTTACTTTGTACACCCTATCAGGCTTGGAGACACGCATGTCCGCTGTTTCTACTTGTATAAAGTCATCAGTTGCTTTCACCTCCAGATGCTCTAGAAGATTCCGGCAAACTATTGTGACCTCTGCCGCGCTGTCTAGCAAGGCTAGAGCCCAATTCTTGTTCTTCAAGAGGACCCTCTTCCTGTGTGGCATGTCGGACTGTGACTGCTGAAACTATTTTCTTTTTAAATTGTTGTTTTTGTAGGGCGGGTTTCTCTTCCTTTTTAACAGACACCTCCGAAGAGCGTTTTGATTCCTGTCTTGGTTTCACGTCCTCTGTTCTTCACTCTGATCACCCACCTCTCTCATTTCTCTTTTCCGATGAGTCCTGAAAGGAACAAGATTGGCATGCATCAGTATATTGATGTCTATCAGGCGTTTTGATATTATCTCTATTTCTGAGATTATACCTATTCTGTGTGGTCTCCATACACAGAGATTCTCCCCTTTCTTTTCTAGGTGTTTGTTGCTTTTTTTCCCAGCGTTTCTTATTACCCACAGGTGTTTGTTTGGGGGTACCTTTATTTGATTTACCCTGAAATTGAGATTTTCGTGGTCTGGCTCCTAGGCTATCTCGACCGATACTTGAATGGGTCTCTGCTATTATTTTCTGCAGCTCTCGTTCTTGATCTTGTTGCAGAACATCACAAAGCCACATTCGCACTGCAAGTGCGACTGCTTCCCCTTTAAGCTTACTTAAAATGATTGAGGACACTGTGGCAAAATTGCCCATCAATTGCATCCCCATATCTAGGGTCGGGGTAGCCCCATATTCATCTTGAATTTGTTTCAGCACTTCTGGTAAATTGGCAAGTGTTGGTGTACCGTGTGCGGTTGTGTAGAGCGCAGCAAATACCGTGCCCCATGTATTACAGTTTTCTACTGTAGGGACCATCCCGAAAGGCAAGCACATCTTTAATATTCTATGTTTATCCGGAGGTACCGTATGGGGAAATACTGCCTCCAGCGTATTAATTTTCTGTGCTAACCAAAACAGAGTTTCCTCTCGTTTGGCGGGTACTTTACCCATAATCGAATGTACAGTTGCAGGATTTATACCTGGTGTTACTGCATGTGGATGTGCTGGAGCAGCACGTGCTGGGTTTGTATTTAATGTTTGCATCAGGAATTGTACTAATCGTCTATATATTGCTGTTAATTCAATGTATAAGCGACAAACCTCAGCTACCGCTAAATTTCCATCCACAGGATGTGGTGTAAAGGTGGCCAATAAAGGCCAGGTAGGACCATCATTACTTAGTGGACCTAACCTTACTGGTAATATTGTATGGGGTGGCGCGCCATCAAGCCAATTATTATGTTCTTGATAAGATAGATGTATCTCTAAATATGCGTGCACTCTGTATTGTCCAGGCACGTTCGCAGGTGTATATTGATGAAATGCATTAGTGTTCCCATCAACTGCTGGAAATGTGACCCAAGAGTAAAAACGTTCTGTTCTAAAAGCTGCATGGGCGTCCACCACAAATGTGACTGGACCTACCTGGGCCTTTAGGCCATTTGCTAGTAAATGTGCTGTGAGAGGTTGTGTCATGTTAACAGCTATTTGTACATGTTGGGGATTCGCCATGATAGTAACACTATTAGTTCAGAGAAGGCACACCAAAATGGGGTTTCCTTTTAAAGTTCAAGCTTGAACAACCGCCAGTTGTAGTAGGATTACCTACCCAGCTGTGGTGGAAATCATCAGTACCACGGAGGTCTCTGCATACGGCATTGAGGTTTCATTATATATAATGAGACAGAGATACTCCAGAGGACCCGAAAATTAGAGCCTGACCAAACGTTGGCGGCGCCATGTCACGTAGGCTCTCATTATTCTAATGAGACTACTGGATTTTGAGCACCAAGATCATCCACGGTGTGGGAGACTGAGTCTGACCCACAGTGGGTGACACCTGTCGTTCCAAATCCGGGTTTTGCTCTGGCTCACTAGCAGTGCCAGCTGAGCGCATGACATATCATACTGCTCAGGGAAGTCGTGGTCACTCATGGAGATGGATGGATGGATGGAGAGCATCCGGTTCTCTCATTCACAATCCAGTCCCATATATAAATGACAATAACAGCAGTATGAGTTTTAAAGATGGGTTTAATAAAACGACTGCATTTTAGATAGCAAAGCGTGAGCTGCAATAACCAGAATGACACAACATGACAATATTAAAATGGTGACGATGAGAGTGAAGCATAAGAATAACGCTATCATATTGCCACTGGAATCGATGGACTATTTTCTATAATAATTTGAACACAGCGTGTCAAGCTCTAATTCTGCCTTTCAGGTTCCCCTGGAAGGACATCGACCCTCAGACCTGAGCAAAGGCCTGTAGTCTGCATTAGCATCTGCAGCGAAGCATTCAGCAATCGCATACAGTTGTGGTTCCCTGGCTGGAATCTCCCTCTTAACGTGTAATGGGACTAGGAAGTGTTTTTGTAATAATACAGCTAATGTTCTGAGAACATGCCCCTACGTAAGGATGTGTATTTTCAACTAATGTTGGAAACTAAACTTCTACCACATTCACCGGCAATGTACCAAACTGTAGCCTTGACTGAAGCACAAAGTGATCAAGAATGTCTTGTTTGAGGACACAGGGCTGGGCTAAGCAAAACAGTTAGATAGATGAAATTAAAACAAGACTGTAAAACTGATTATTGTAAAAATAACAATGTGAAGCCGAGTAAAATATATCTAGGTCAAAGTGCACAGCGGCCTAGTGTATTAAACTAACGTGCATGGGGCTATAGCTAAAATGGCTACACAACAAGACTTCAGGGTATGAATCAGCATGGAATGATCATGTTTTTGGAGGGTAGTTGACAAGTTCAGCAATATCAGAAGGTGAGATCACTTATGTCTATGGTCAGGAAGGTATTTATCATGATTTTAATGTAGCCTTTGCTGTGCAGCAGCGTGATCTGAAACCAGATACATAAACATGCAGGAAATTGTTGGCTTTGATGTGATCCTGAAGTGGTGCATAGGCTGTTCCTTCAAAGATCTTGTCAATGAGTAGTAGGTGTCTGATGGACTGGTGATTGGCAAGGTCATCAAGTAAGACTGTGGGTTTCATCAGGAGTGGGAGGATCTGCCTTGTCATGACAGATTATGAGAGAACGTCTTAAGTGAAAGAGGTATTGACGATGGTAAGAAGGAGTGAGTCAACTTCTTTGAAGTAGACTTTAAAGGATGAGGGTAAGATGACATCCTCCTTAGAGGAATCTGTGAGGGAAATGAGAATGTTAGCAAGGGTTAGGAAGGATAGGATTTTAAAGGCTGACCATTATAGGATGCAGCAATGAGGAAAATCAAAGTAGAGACAGGGTTGTTATTGACGTGCTGTTAGATCTTTTCAGTTTGGTTGTTGGTTAGGTCATGACTCAACTGAACAATGCCTCAAATAATCCATTACAACCTGTCAAATTGTCAAATTAGATCACTTGTTTTGCTAGTAGGGGTTCAAGAAAAGGTCATTCAGCCAGTGCCAAGGTAATTAATACTTCCAAACAAAAGTAGTTCTTACTTGCACTTTAGGCAGAAGACAGGCACTGTCTAGTTTACATGTATGCATTGGTTTACTTCAAGTTCATTGTAAGTCATTGTATGTATGTTCAGATCAACCATGTTTTTTACATTTGGGAAGGTTAATAAATATATCTTTATTGCTAATATTCTGTTTATAAATTGAATGTATGCCAGGTTCCTTTTTCCTGACTACAACTTTGTGTTTCAGGGCTCTAGCATGTCGATTCTGAAGTGGCAGGCATGTCAACTAATTTACCAAAAGTAGTGCCATCTTTCATTATGGCAGGCCCATGACATCCATCTCCCAAGTGCAGTGCATGCTTGGTGCACATCAGAATTTGTATTTTAATTAGGTGTACTGATCAACAATCTTCTGAAGTCCATGTTGCCAATAACGTCTTGGGCTTGCGTCACCTAGGTACAGGAGACAAAGGGGCATATTTACAAGCAGCCTTTACCGCCAGTGCTTCACATTTGGTGATGCACCCACAATGCAGGCAGCAAACCTATATTTACAAGTCCATGCAAAGCCACTTTGGGTGGCTTTTCATGCCCTTGTAGATATGGAGTAAGGCAACGCAGAGCAAGTCACCATGTTGTCTTACTCTGCCCCAAAGAGGCATTCCATGGGTGTTTTGGTTGGCGTTCCCACAAAACACCCATAGATTTTGAGGCATTTCCAGATTTACACGAATTTGAAAACCTGGGAATGCGTCAAAAGTCTATGGGGGTCATTTCGACCTCGGCGGTCTTTTGACAAGACCGCCGAGGGACCGCCGTGCTGAAGACCGCCAGTGGTGGCGGTTTTCCGCTCGGCGTATTATGACTGCTGGCAGCCCTCCGTCCTTTTCCGGACGGAGAGCCGCCAGCAGCCATACTGGCGGTCGGCGGGGAAGTGGAGGTTGCTCCACCTCCACCGCCACGTCAACAGAACACCGCCCACCGAATCACGTTCTGTGATTCGGCGTGGCGGTGTTCTGTTGACGGTGTGGTGGCGGCAGAGCAGCCCCCCTGGATCCCGTCCCCTCCTGGAGGATCAACGGACCAGGTAAGTTGATCACCCGTTAGGGAGGGGGGTGGGGAGTTTTGTGTGTTGTGTGCCTGCATGGGGGTGTGCGTGTGTGTATGTAGATGGGGTGTGTGAGTGCATGTATGCATGCGGGGGTGTTGTGTGTTTGGAAATGAGTGAGTGTCTGTCTGTATGTATGTCTGTATGGATGTGTGCGTGTATGTCTGAATGTGGGTGTGTGCATATGACTGTGTGTGTGGCAGTTGGCATGTATGCTGGTGTGTGCGGGTATGTGTGTTGGTGGTGCCTGCATGCGTGTCGGGTGTGTATGTGTAATGTAATGTTGGGGGTAGGGTTGGGGAGGGGGGTCCTGCCACCGTTGGGGGTGGCAGGGGTGGTGGAGGGTGTAGGGGAAGGACTCGGTGGGGGTGGGGGGGGGGGGGAGACCCCTATCTTCCGTGACACGGATAGTGCTAACGGTCATGGATTTCATGGCGGTTCCAAACCCCATGAAATCCATGGCGGTCAGCCGGGTCATGATACCGCCGGCGGTATTGTGACGACCGCCGGGCTGGAGACCCAGGCTCCAGCCCAGCGGTCATCTCCGCCCTGGTGGTCGGATCGGAGAAGTGGCGGATGACCATGGCGGTAACCGCCATGGTCATAATTCCAAAATTTTTACTGCCAGCCTGTTGGCGGTAAGACCAGCGCTTCTCCGCCGACCGCCAGGGTTGTAATGAGGGCCTATGTCTCCCCAGAGGAGGCGTAGCAAGGAGAAATAACTTTATTATCCTCATTTTTCCTTATTTCTAGGTGTGCTCCATTCTGAAGCACACATAAAAGGAGGAAAACACCTCAATTGATTGGTTTGGCGCAGCAAGGTGTCCTTTCCTGCGCAACAACAATCATTACTACAACGCAGACACCATTGCACCATAGTGCGAGGGTTCTTGCATTGGCAAAAGCCAGCCAATTGTGTGCCAGTTCAGTGGAAGAGGACAGGAATGTGCTGTATGTCACAGTTATGGAGCATTCCTGCCATTTTCTTTTGTCGCAGGGCAGCACAGCAAAGTGGTTCTCCTTCTAATGCCAAAATGAAACCAAAAATAATCTACAATTACGTTATTGAGGATCTTTAATAAAAGAAACTTTACCATAAAATGAGACCATCTTGATGCCATTGGTGCTGCAATGATGTTGCTGTATGAGTACTATACAACAACAGTTCTCAACCTATGGTTCACGGACCCCCAGGTGTTCGTGACACATTCCTAGGGGTCTGCAGGCCTGGTAAGGCAGAAAGGCACTTCTCCTGCTGGGATCTTTCAGAAATACGTGCTTGTTTTCATATTATTTACTTCATGTGTGCAGCAGTTTTAAAAGCATTCCAAATTTGCTTGTATATCCAGCAGCTTTCGGGCAAAAATAAAAGCATCAATATAACTCTCATGATTAATGTTCTTGCTAGCAAGAGAATGGAGTATTGTATAGCAGCAGTTTTGCCTCATCTAAGGTAGCGCAGATGGTTAATATGCCTGCTGCAAAGGAAGTGGATCATGCAAAGAATAGTATTTTATGTTCAAAACACAGTGGTTACTGCTTTTGTGACAGAGATACTTTTATCACTGTGTAGTTCATAAATTACAATCGTAATGTAGCACAGTGAGCTATTAACTGCCACCAAAGAGCTGCCTGCAAACTGTATGGCACAAATTAGAAAGTTATGTTTTTTTCCCCATCTTTCATTATCCTTATGCTGCTAAAAAAGGTTTGCTTGCATAGAAATACATTCTTCTCATTAAAGTCAACTCTATCCACTGTGTTATGTTCTGAATCCTTAGTTTGTGCTTTACCAGACCAAGCACTCTTAGAAAATGTCTACCAGTATGGATGACATGTGAATCCTACACCTTGTAGTCCCCTGTAAAGTGCTCGGACACCCTACACTGATATGAGAGGTGCTATAAAGCAAATCAAATACATGTGAAAGAGAGGCTATGGTAGAAGAGGGGCCCTTATGGTTTTACCTCCTTTCCCACCACATATTTGTGTGAAAAAGCTTTTTCAGACCTGATCTATCTAACAAATAAAAACAGAAATCGTTTGGGAAATGTAGAATCTAACCGGAGGATTCAGCTTTCATAAACAAAACCAAACATTGAGATGCAACGCCAACCTTCCCATTAACATTTTCAGATTTTTGCATATTTTTTCAATATAAAATAATTTTATATTGCTAGTAATTTGAGTATTTGTTTGGTGTGCACTTGTTTGTGTAGTGTTTGTGAATTACTGTTTTAATGTTTGAAATGTAAATTGTAAAAAATTGCTTGTGGGTCTCCAACTTCCAGGAGTGATTCAGTGGGGATCCCTTGGAATCAAAAGGTTGGGAACCACTGCTGTACCATGAGGATAGTGGCACTCAAATGGATGCAACACATGCTTTTCTGAAGTAATAAAATGTGTCACTGGGTTTTCTTTCTGTATCTGTGAGGAGGAGACATGGAACAGGAATAAATAGAACCTAAAACCTACTTCATATGCATGTATAGATCTATTGAGGGATTTAGGCCCCAAAATGTTTAGCACTGACTAGCGCCATTTTTTAATGCCACCAGGGCGTCATATTTATGCTATTATGCTGGGTGGTGCTAAAAATTGTTTAGAGTAATTTTTCGCAACATTACCCATTGCACCTTGTCGTAGGGCAAAATGACGTTAACGCCTGAAAAATGACTCTAACCCGTTTTATGACATATAAACATGTCGCAAAATGGAAATGCACCATTTGTGCCCACAATAGCATCAAATACAGACGCTGATGGAGAAAACAGTGCATATGAGAGGCAAAATGGACCCAGAAAGCCAGGAGAGACCCCAGGGAGACCCCAATCAGCCAGGAACCAGTCGGGAGGACACAGACAAGACCCAGGAGAGGGAGAAGAAAAAGAGAGTGTTGTTTCAGTGTGGAGGAGCATGAGATACTGGTGAGAGAGGTGACAGACCATCAAAATCAACCCTTCATTACCTCAACATTTCCAATTGGAAGGAGAGAAGAAATTTGGCAGCAGATAGTAGACAAGATTAACAGTGTGGCAGAGGTCAGGAGAACCATAACAGAGTGCAAGAAACGCTGGCATGACTCCAAGTGAAGGACAAAGGAAAAAATAGCAAGGAACAGGAAGGAAGCACTGCAAACTGGAGGTGGGAGTCCAGCATCACAAGAGGACTTGAACAAGATGGAGGAGATGGTTGCAGCGGTCATCCCGGAGGAACTCGTCACAGGAATCGCAGGACAGGACACCACGGACTACCAGGAAACACCACAAATGCAGGGTAAGTTGCATGAGGGAAATTAATGCTTAACTGTCAAGTGCAAGAAGGGGGAGGCACATAGGACTCACACAATGCATGTCAAAGGAGTGCAGAGGGACACATTGCACATTAGGCAAGTTACTCCATGCTGAGATAAGCTACATATGTACCTACGCCTTGGTGGTGCCATGCACAACCTGGACATAAGTCGATCACCAAGCCTAAATACCTACATGTACATATGCAGCACATGGGATGGATGGCATGTATAATCACTCTGCCTCTGGTTGTATCATCACAACACCCCTTGTATATAGTCACATCAAGCCTACCAACACAACCAAGACTTCAGCGACTAGGTAGTCAATACCATTCCTGGGTAATGTCATGGTGGTGTCCCTTGCAGTAACATCTTGCAACTGCCTTGCCTCATTGCACAAGCACATGTGTGCTGCATCCCACAGCACACAAGTCATTGCAACTGTCCCAACAGTATCCAGACATGTGCCGGTAGCACCACCACCCTGCACATTGACAACACATCCACATAAGACAGCCACCACTCCATCATGCAGTCAGGATGCCCCCTGGGTTCAGGGACTAATGAACTGGACAGGCGCTGGGGAAGTAGGAGGCTGATCCTGTATCATTGGTAACATGCCACTACCCAGATCAATTAAACTGCTCTAGTATTGAACCACACATCTTGATGCTGAAGTGAAATGTGTCACTACAGAAAATATGCACTACAGATAACAAACAGTAGATCACAATGGTCACAGGCTAAGCCCACAACTACTCTGACACAACCATGTGGGACACATATGAATAGGGAAATAAACACACACATACAACACAAGGGATTATAACTGTGAACATAAAGGCATATAATTCCACATCTATGGGTGGGGGATGGTGCATGGGCAAGTCCGGTGTTGGTAAGACCACCAATGCAGTGTACCCTTTGCGGTTGGCATGATAAGTCACAAGTTGAGATGCAAGTGGAAATCTGTCTGCTCATGGTAGCTCTGTGGGGCACATAGTACAACATTGTTGATGGATCAAATAGAGTCAGTGCCAGTTTTGGGGTGCGTCAGGTGTGATGGGACACGCTGCACTTAGACCTGCAAATCAGGCAGTGGAAAGGGCAAATGGCCAGGGCGAAGGGACCCCCTGCACTGCCCATGTCAGGTGCACCCAGGGGCACACCACACCACATCACCACCAACCATTGCATAGGGGTTTCACCGCCAGGCAAAGGCTGGTGGAAATGCGGAAACAGACTTGGAGGGTAGCGTTGAACGAAATACCCATCTGGTGTCACAGGACAGCTGGCATTGCCAGTCGGTAAGCTGCTGGAAACCTGCCAGTGCCAGGTCATTGGCACCTGTGCTGTAAGGGTGTTCAAATAGACAATGGCAGTCAGGTGCCCATAGGACTGAAGCACTCACAATGAGGGACCAGTATGACTACCTGCAGAATCACCATTAAACTAGCTTCAGGCCCTGACCTAAGTTCAACTCCTGTTAACTGGCTATGTCCATAGACTTATTTACCATCAGGCACTGTCACATACATAATGATGTACACAGCAGAAATCTCATACCCATGCTGGCCATTCCTGGGTCTAACCCTGTGCCTGTGTCAAATTAGGTGCACTGCCATCATACTTCACTCATGTATTGTAGTGCAAGGAGTGTTGCATTGATGAGAAGGGCATGATGTGTGGGGAGGCACACCAACCTGCAAAGAAAGAATTTGAAACTGAACTCTGCTAGGTCCATGAGTGCTATGCAATGTAGTACTCATAAACAAACATCAACATGAGGAGCCATCAATGGGAACAAGAGCAAAGTGTTCTGGCATTGCCATGCCTGGGGTGGTGCAAGGTCTCAACATTGCATGGGTGTATGTGTAACATGTAAGACTGGGACAGGGAAAATTTCCCTGTGTGGTGCTGTAGCATGAGCACCGCAACACCCATTGCAAGGCCTCAACATGCAAATGTACGCATAGGGACAGGATGGTGTCAAGCCACAACAAGGATTTACATTACACCTAGAAGATATGACACAGACAATTGTGCCAACTGACCTTCCCTTCATGTGACACGCAGGTGGGGCTTAGGGCTAATAGACTGCAACCATGATACAGGAACAATGCTTGGGAACTAAGATGACAATGATCCTCAAATAGCAAGTCAGTGACGTAACATATCAACAGCCACAACACAGATAGACTAATTTTACACCATCTCATTGCAGAGGATGATGGCTCTCCTGCGGATATGCCTGTCCTGGAGGACCCCAATGACCGGGATGACCAGCTGACAACCGTCAGCCAAGCAACGCTCCAAGAAGTCCTTGTAACCCTCCAGATACCACCTCCAGTTGCAAGGCGAAGTATTAATGTAGCTGCCATCCCAAAGGCCCCACCTAACACCCCAATAGTACGACCTGCCAGCACTGACAAAGCTGAGGACTCTGAGACCCTGAGATCAGCTTTGGAGGACAGCAGTAAGAGTCCAGTGGGAGCTGGCCAAGGAGGTGTGGGTGGGGATGCAAAGTATGGCTGCCAGCCTACAGGGTATACGAACATGCATCGCAACGGCCACTGAACAGACTGCAGACAACCAAGGCACATACTCCCCAATGCATGGAGTACAGCAGTGTCTGAGGGACATAGCTGCTGCCACAAGGGAGAGGCCACAACAACTGCCCTTCCAAACTGGAATCAGGGTGCTTGAGAACAAGATGAACTCCACGCAGCGGGAACTGGCCTCCATCAGGGCAGACATGGCTGCCTACCACTGGGAGGTTGCTGCTATTCTAAAACAAACAGCAGTTCCTCCTTGCTGCAGCAATGCCATATGTTGTTCCAGAGATGGCAGGTGCCAGGAATTGGGAGTCCCCATCTACAACCACTGAAGTGTGTGTGGCACCCTCTACCTCCCCACTACCACCATCAAGGGCAGAGGAGACACCACACACATTGGAAGATGAAGATGTGGAACAGATCATCTTCACCCGTAGGAGGTCCCGGTAGCACCAGCCCATGCCACATTGGCAGTGTTTTCTTTTTCCTGTGCTTGACATCATGCCAGTGTTAGCACAATAAGAGGTATGCACTCTTCACCGACACACACTTGACCTTTCTGCTGTGGACTGCAATTTTCTCTCACTTTTCAATTGGCAAATTATGTTCCCCTAAACTGAAAGACACTTTACTCAAGCATGTCCCATGACATGTCCCTCAACCCTGGAGTTGTGTCACAATTGTTTGGATTTCATTAATGGGGTCACAGACCTGGACATTGATAATATTGCACTATGAGACTTGTAAATAAACACCACCTACATAACGAGGATGTCTTTGTGTATTGTAACACAACTACTATCCTTAGGAATTGTGATGTGTGTAACATGTCTTTAGTCTTTAGTCACAGAGTGTCAGTACATGAGTGCGGGAATATGGTGGCACATGTCTACACACAAGGTACCTACATGATGAATGACAATGCTGGTCTCATCTCCTAAAAGTAATTCACTAAGTAAGTCAAAAATGTTAAACACATGTATGCTACACCCACTACATATGGCAGGAAAGGCTGTGAAACAGTTCCCGGGCAATATTGTCAGCTGGGAGTACCAGCAGAACACAATGGTGTGAAACAGAGGTACTTAAACTGTAATTGACACTGGTCAGTTTAGCGTGATAGATATAAAATGTAGGCTGTTGTCAGATGTCCCACAGTTCCCAACATTCCTACAAAGGACCCAAAGAATGGCAGTTGAATTACCACACCTACCTGTCCATTACAAAGATAACATAGTCACCTTCAGTGGTGGGTACACTGGATGGCAGATGCATAGACAAGTAGATGTGTTGTAGCTGACAATGTGACAGCTCAGTTGTAAACAAGTGATGAACATGTCAAGAGAGGGATTTGGAAGCAGGACGAAATCCCTAGGCCGACAAAGAATTTTCACTGAACATTCATCGGAAGACCCTGAGGCCCAAGTATATGTCAAATGAAGTAAGGGAGTACCCAAAGATTTTTATAAAGAATGAAACTAAACTAATAAGAATGAAGAACACCTATCCTAACCTAACCTATCCTAACTATACTTAACCAACAACTGACCCTAACTACGCTATGCTGAACTTATCTAACACATATAACAACAAACTCTAAACATTACCCCCTACCCCCCTTATATTATGAGACACATGCAGGACAACATATACTATACTTTACATATACTACCTATATCTAAACAAATATATATGTTTTTGTATTTTTTCCAAAATATTTATATATTTTTGTTTTCAACACATAAATACCCCAACATTATCACAAAGTAACATGTAAAAAGTAGAAAACCCACCCCCCAAACCCACTTATCCTAACTAAACTACTAACCTAATCTAACCTGACACTAACCTCCAAAACCCACTATAAAACATTAAAACAAATGGGGAAGGAGGGGACAGAACTGGGGATGACAGTTACAAAGCCATTTATAGCTTTGCCCTCTTGAGTTTTTTTTTTAATGAACTTAAGTCTTTTCGTGTTTGGTGCTACCTCCTTCTCCAAACTATCCAACCTTTTCAGGACCAGTTTCACATCCCTCTGTATATCTTGCATCAGTTTCTGGTCGATGCCAGCAGGTGGTGTGGGCTGTGGTACAGACGTGGATGGTGTTACAGCTGGGGCTGCGGTAGTGGTGGTGGCAGATGTGCCTCTCTGCACAGCTGTGGAGCTTGGTCTTCTCTATGTGGCCACCACCAGTGTGGGACCCCCTTAGGTGAATGCCCGTCATTCCCCAGTGGCTCACTCCCTGTGATAGCGGCGTGCCATCCTCCGGAACCCAGATTCCACTGCCAGGATGTGTCTATAGCGTACTGCCCTCTTCTGGAATGCCTGCAGTTCCTCATTGTTCATGTCGTCAGCTGTTAAATTGAAACAGGCAACCATAAGTGTCAATAGTGTGTGGAGTAGGTACAGGTTATTAGCTTACACTCCACATTTAATTTAATTGCACATGCACTCCAACTAACATTCTGGGATAGACAATGGCCCTGATAAACGCAACGACAATGGAGCCTTAGCATCATTTCATCAACACCAAAGCTACGCACAACAAGATGAGGAAACAGACCAAATTAGGTTTGCATTGATTTTCTGCCATGAGTAATAATGCAAAGGCAGAGTCAACTTCACATAGATCAGGCCCAAAATTCCTCATCATCTGTGTCAATTTTCAACCATACATCACCAGTAACTTGAATATGTTATTGGGAGTATGGGATGCAGATGGCAACCATAAGGGGCCAGTCAATATTGATATGTACACCTGCAAGCCTTATCAATATGACTGTCACCTACACTCTGAGCATGACATCTACCTACAAATGTGTTGTTCCTCTCCCCCTGTGTCTAAGGGAGGATAGCCATGCAATCCATCATCTCAGCTGTCCTTGTCATCAACAAAGGCATGCCCACTCATATATGGAGTCAGGGAGTGGATCATATGTTAGGAGGGCTGCCAACTAGGAAGCTGGTCTCCATAGGTCTTTCACATTTACATTCATGTGTCCAGGTGTAGACACCCATCAATACCTGATCTGCCAATACAATTCTTTACACACCCATATCCATGCCAACACACGTCTGGCCTTGACCTGCATGCACGCCTATTACATTTCACAGAAGTGTTACGTAAGTGGAGTGCAAAATATGGAGAGCCGTTCTAGATGACAATTGCCCACCCAGTCCTACTTATACATTACAGTACAGGGATACACTAAATTGGGTTCAAAATGATGCATCACTGTGTTGTGAGAATGACGAAGTGTCCCAGTGCCAATATTCTCACAGCTTTGCACTTCTTAGTTTCATATCGCCCTACATGTGGCTTGTCATCACCTTGTTTACATAATGCTGCCCAGTGAGCACCACAAGCCTCACAAGATATGACTCTCTGCTCGTGCACTGGGAACCTTTAAATGTGACACAATGTCACCAACCAGCCTACTTTGACATCTGATCATTTGACAGCTTATCACATCTAGGATTGTGTGCATCACACATGACTCACTCACACCAAACCCTGGATTACTTCACAGGCACACATTATCATACTTACTGGATACATCTGGGTCCTCAAATCTTGCCACTTCGCCGATGGTGTAGGAGGGCAGGTCCATCTGTAAGATACGGATGGAAAACCGTGCTTAGTGTCATATCACTGTCACTCTTAGTGGACAACATATTACAGTGTGTACTATTTTAGAGGAATGAACAAGGTATCCTGGTGTAAAACAGTGCAAAAGACACACCACTGCTAACTCACAATGACATTGACGCTCAGGTGAGTGAGAGCCACACATCTGCACGCTTACACTGGGCCTGAGACTCATGTAGTGCTATACCCTGCGACAACCACATGTGGTCAATCTATAGAAGATGGAACTCCATGGTATGAGGGGGGTTGGGTGACAAATACCTGGTGCTTTGCAAGACAATTGACTCAGGTATTCAGGCTTCTCCTTCAAGGCACCCAGAGGCACTTTGTGATGGACATGTTGCTCAGTTATTAGTCTGCAATGATCATGCGTTGAGTAATCCATGACTGATGCGCCAAAGTTGTCTAATGGTATCAAATGCCCCATTTACATTGCCCCCTAAGGCAGGTAAGCCACCTTTGTTAACATGATGGCAGGGATGATGTGTGTGAAATTATGACAATGTAGCACTATACATGCATTGCCCTACTTTGTTGACACAATCTAGTTACATATGGTAGGCTGGCAGTGTCTTGGCATAGCATACATGACACAATGCCAGGGCACAGGTGTCGCCATGGCCCTGAAATGTGTGAATTAGTGATGGTTGTGCATGACTCACCAGACATTTGACCTGCATTGGTATAATGGTAGGACATGTGAACTTCATGTCCAGACTGATGCAGTTACACTTCATTCTGGTTGCATGCAACCTGTCCACAAGCATTGCACGCAGCGCTCCAAGACTTCTACTACTGTCATCCAAGAGCAGTGAACAGTAAATAGTATGCCAGTAGGAGACTCACCAACAGGGCCACCGATCACCACACCAAGATGATCAAGCAGATCCTGCTTCCTGGCCACCAGATCTGCCCAGCGATGCTTCCGCTGGTGCTCATTCCTGGTGCTCTGAAATACCCTCTTCAGGTGGTGGAACACCTTTCCCCACCGCATCTGCCTCTCATCTGTCCAGAAAACCTTGAATTACCCGGCCCCCCATCTCCAACATCAAGGGCAGGTAGTGGGCTACCACCCACACAAAGACACCCAACTCCTCCTCTCCCATCCTGGTCAACCTCTCCCTGCCAGACATATTAACCAAGTACAGGTTGATCAAAAGTATTAAAGTGATAAAATAAAAAGAAATAAAGTAAATTTAGGGCCGAGTAACTAAACCCAACTAACCCAACTTAACAACTATCCCGGACAGACACCCCACAGTACAAGTACAATTCTACACAAAAAACACACAAATTTACAGACACTGGAACAAAATACAGACACAAATAGAAAAAAACACAACAGGAAGGATACCACAAGATACAAAACACAGAAAAATCATACCACCAACTCCAGAACACAACCACACAGTCAATAGAGGCACAAACTGTAAGGAGAAAGCGAAAGTACACCCACTGTACCATGCTTGTAAACAGGACGTTTAATTACATCACTTCCTGTCCCCGTGGGTCACGTTTTCTGTTATGCATGTTTTTATTTGACGCATGTGAAATTTGCAGGAGTATTTTTTATGCATGACCTACGTACGTCCTTTTAATTGACGCATTGCACGCAGTGCTCCAAGACTTCTACTACTGTCATCCAAGAGCAGTGAACAGTAAATAGTTTGCCAGTAGGAGACTCACCAACAAGGACACCGATCACCACACCAAGATGATCAAGCAGATCCTGCTTCCTGGCCACCAGATCTGCCCAGCGATATTTCAGCTGGTGCTCATTCCTGGTGCTCTGAAATACCCTCTTCAGGTGGTGGAACACCTTGCCCCACCGCATCTGCCTCTCATCTGTCCGGAAAACCTTGAATTACCCGGCCCCCCCATCTCCAACATCAAGGGCAGGTAGTGGGCTACCACCCACACAAAGACACCCAACTCCTCCTCTCCCATCCTGGTCAACCTCCCCCTGCCAGACATATTAACCAAGTACAGGTTGATCAAAAGTATTAAAGTGATAAAATAAAAAGAAATAAAGTAAATTTAGGGCCGAGTAACTAAACCCAACTAACCCAACTTAACAACTATACCGGACAGACACCCACAGTACAAGTACAATTCTACACAAAAAACACACAAATTTACAGACACTGGAACAAAATACAGACATAAATAGAAAAAAACACAACAGGAAGGATACCACAAGATACAAAACACAGAAAAATCATACCACCAACTCCAGAACACAACCACACAGTCAATAGAGGCACAAACTGTAAGGAGAAAGTGAAAGTACACCCACTGTACCAGGCTTGTAAACAGGACGTTTAATTACATCACTTCCTGTCCCCGTGGGTCACGTTTTCTGTTATGCATGTTTTTATTTGACGCATGTGAAATTTGCGGGAGTATTTTTATGCATGACCTACGTGCGTCATTTTTATTCGCGCATTACATCTACGTGTTGAATTCACTGAAAATCATCTTTGAGAAGAGTGTGAAGGTGGAATTCACACTAAGGATCCATGTGACATATACTTTTAATTTGCGGATGTTTTAGACACATTTACGTTGATTTATTTTTACTCAATCCTGATTGCGTGATTTTGTTTCATTGTCTATGGATGCACCCTGCATCAAAATAAAAATTAAATGGGCTGTACTCCAGTGTGGCATATTGTGTATGGCCACATGTGGTAGTCCATGAAACAATGTGATATGGGTGTGATTGGTCTGTTGCACCGATGTGTGTGTTACAGAGTCAACAGCATGAAAATAGTTGCACGTTGTGCATATGTATGCATGTGTGACAACAGTGTGTCCACATATGCATGGCAGTCACTACAATGCAATAGTTCTGGTTTGTGATTTTGAACTGTGTTTACTTATGTGATGTGTGTAGTTGTCTGCCAGTACATAA
The DNA here is from genome assembly GCF_031143425.1 of Pleurodeles waltl. Classification (NCBI taxonomy): domain Eukaryota; kingdom Metazoa; phylum Chordata; class Amphibia; order Caudata; family Salamandridae; genus Pleurodeles; species Pleurodeles waltl. The sequence continues at coordinate 294,663,578 of NC_090450.1, forward strand.
CATTTAAGACAACATACACAGCTCAGGCATTGTTGATGATGACTGATCAATGCTACCTATGAAATGTTACCCGACAACTGTCTCTGTATGGAGATTTTGAGTTTATGGTGACTTGTTTGTGGCCTACACATATGTCTGATGTATACATCTTTGGTACATACTGTGATTGACCCACTCTGCCTACATTCCACCCAGATAATGTTTGATTAAAGTCATTACATTTAGCAATGGTTCTTGTTTTCGTGTGGTGGACCTGTGGCCCTAACTACATATGTTCTCATCCATTCTGATGTACATTCCAAAGACGTGTCCATGCAAAGTGTGAGGTCAAGTGTACCCTGTGTCAGGATTGGGCCTCATGGCAGCGGCAGGACTGATTACCATGGATGTACTGCACAGGCCCACATTCTTCCATTGCTTGTCATACCTGGGCTAATTATGATGACCATTGTTACCAATGATGTCCCCCCTTGTCACACATGCTCCATGTAGCCATTTCAACTCTGACACTTAGTTGTGACAATGGTCTGTTTCAACATTACTCTCTTTCGAAATTTTGACATCCACTGCCTCATGTGTGGGTCCCTTGTTTACCTCATATTTTGGACATGTTGGAGTTGTGTGTGATGAGCTATTGATGAACAAGTTGGCAACGTTGTAATTCATATGTTGTGGTTCATAGATGGTGTCCTTCAGTTGCACATTCAAGTGATGAGGCTATTTGTGATGTGTGTGATGGTAGCAGTTCAATCTTACGCATCACATGTGATGTTGCAACAGTACTTTTCAGATTAGTATTTGTAACATGCTCCCTGAGGTTAGACTCACAATCCTGAGGTATATGTTGTGGAGATTGAAGAGACCAACGCTGGATTGTTTTGAATAAGTGATGTGTTTATTGACAAAATGTACAGGGTGAGTTAAGTGATTTTTAAGTGAAGAAGCTATCAACTATCCCAGCAGCTGTGCTGTGCTGTTCCCCCTCATTTCCTTCACCGCCATCCGCCTCTTCCTTCTAAAGCAGGTCATCAACCTGCTCATACAAGGGGACATTCATCCGCACACATATGTTCTGCAGGATAGCACATGTCATTATCATCTTGCAGATGATGTGTGGGGCATATAGGAGGTTGCCTCCTGTGATGTCGAAGGCACCTGAATGTTGACTTTAGGATGCCAAATGTGTTCTCCACAATATTCTGTGTCGTCCGATATCCCTCATTATATGCAAGCTCTTCTGCTGTGCTTGGGTTGAGAAATGGGGTCATCATCCATGGCTGTATGCCATAACCCTGATCCGCTGCAAAAGATTAAAGGAGTAAGTTGTTGTTAAGGTTTGCAACATGTTTGTCATGTAGCATGGCAGTTGATATTTTTTTGTGTTGTATTTATTTTATTAGTGACAGGGGTCCAAAACATAAAGGAGAAAACATGGATCGCCAACTATGGGCTATACAGTACAGTATACAGAAGGAAAGGCATATATTTATGCATATACGTTTCCTATTTTTTGCCTAAAACATGCAAATCACATTGTATAGGATATAGCCTTGATTAAACATCATCAATCGCAATCCCATAGGTACTAGACCTTAACAATATTAAGAAGACGGGGGGGTAAGAAAAGAAGGGGTTGAGCAAAACGCAAGAGAGGCCACGGGTCATTGGTTAACACAATTGCAATCTAGCAGGGCGACTCGGTGTCAGTGGGGCAGTGCGAGGGTTAAAGTGGAGTGTGTGATATAGAATGTGCCATCCAGGCAGTTCTATGGCTAGGCAGTGTACCATGGGAAGAAAGAGGGTGAGTGATGGAGAGTATGGGGAGAGTGGGGGGGAGGGAGAAGAGGGGAGCATATCAAGAAGCAGTCTAGAGTGAATGGTCAGGGAATAGCAAGAAGAAAGAGAAGAGAAGAGAAGAGAAGAGAAGAGAAGAGAAGAGAAGAGAAGAGAAGAGAAGAGAAGAGAAGAGAAGAGAAGAGAAGAGAAGAGAAGAGAAGAAAGGAGAGAAAAGAAAAATAAAGAAAATAAGTGGTCGTCCAAGAGCAGGGAGGCGCATACGAAATATGAAATATGAAATTGGGGGGAGAGAGGTGGATGAGGAAGAAATAATGGAAAACGAGAAGGGGGGACAGGGTATTTGTGGGAAGGAGGGGAGAGAGGGCAGAGGGGAAGGGGGGCTAAGGTATATAGGGGAAAAAGATATAGAGTGACTAAAGGGGGGATCGCAATGGGTAGTGGCATGAAAGTGTATGCATAAGTGGGAGCATCGGGGTAGGGAAGGGGAGAGAGGGAGGTGAAGTAGTTGGGTATGAGTACTAGACCATGGGCAACACCGTTTGTAGGTCAAACGATAGGGAACAGCGGGGAGGGGATCATTATTTGCTGACCAATGTTTACGATGATGGAGGGTGAGCAAGGAACGGGGCCCATATACTGTGGAACAGGGCAGCCTGATCTTGGAGATTATAAATGATCTTCTCGTATGTTGCTATCAGGGTCATTGTTGTTATCCATTCACCCGGTGTGGGGGGTTCCGCCGAACGCCAGTGACGAAGGATACATATCTTCGTCGTGGCGAGTGCAGTATGCAGCAGTCTCTGGGAAGGGTGCGATAGTGCCAGAAGGGTATCCAGATCTTGTAAGATGATAAGAGAGGGAGGCAGCCGTGCTGGGAGCAGAATTGAGGGGGAAAGGGTGAGGCTAACGGCCTCCCATAAAGGGAGGACCGACGGCTAGTCAACCAAATTGTGGAGTAAATCACAGTGCATCTCCAGGCAACGCTAGCACAACGTGTGCGGAGGAGTCCTGCTCTATGTAGTCTCAGCGGGGTCCAGTACCAGTCATGGATAATCTTAAAGAGGCAGAATTTTAAGCGAACATCGCGGACGCCTCTGTCCAGTGCTTCCAGGAAGTCCACCCAGCCTTCCGTGTCAAAGGATCTCTGCAGAAGGGTTTGTCATTGTAAACGGAGATTATCTAGAATGGGTTGCGAGAACTTATATCGCGTGAGAACCTCATAGAGACCTGACATAACACCTTTGTGCTTTTCCCACGTTCGGAGGTAGAGCATCACAGGTGAAGATTGAGATCCTCGTTGGGCAATGCCTGCATTATGTTGCAGGCAGTGTTAAAGTTGTAGATACCGCCATTCTTGTCGCTGGTGAAGACCAAAACACTCCTGTAGCGAGGCAAAAGTCCTGATCGCCCCGTCCTGCAGGATCTGCCCAAGATGGACGATGCCAGCCTCCTTTCAAGACAGTCAACAACAAAAGGCAACTCATAACTTGAAATAAATGCACATTCTAAACATATAGGAAAAAACTTTTGAGTGCTCATACACTGACACACATCGTTGCCTTGATATGTACTTCCGGGTTTACAATAGTAGACCCGTTTTAATAATGAACAAACAATTCAGTGGGGCACATCAACAATCAATGTCTAAACTATTATATTATCAAAATGAGATGACATGAGAGAATCTAGTATGATCAAACTAAATTGCTAATTGATAAATCTTCCTTTTCTGAAAAAAACAATAACTAACCAAAGAGAAAAACCATGTACTCATATAAAACTAACCAAACAGAAATGTCCATGCAAATAGAGAATTTTAATACAAAAGAATATATCATATTATACACATAGACATATAAACATATATACACAACATGTAGAAAAAGAATGAAAAGCCATCAGCCTACACATAAACATATAAACATATATACACAAAATGTAGAAAAAGAATGAAAAGCCATCAGCCGACACGTGTTTCGTCCTGACTGGACTTCTTCAAGGCTGAGAGAATCACAACATATAACAATCAATTACAACAAATATATATATACAATATATACAAATATTAAAATAAATACACATCCAATATTTTATCCTTTCCCTTTCCAAAATACAAAAAACTGATAAATTCTTTGGTCAATTAAGTACACAAGCTCTTAAAAATGCATATTGTTTATACTATTTCTCTTGGTTTGAAGCTAAACAAGAAACTTCAGAGAAAAGGAAGAAAACCACCACCACAACCTCAGTGGTGAAGTGTTTATTTGAAGTATCCAACAATATATTTCCCATGTCCCCAAGGATAGGTCTGTTGAAGCCACAGCGATAGTTAGCCATGCAACATGCAATCCCAAGTGTAAATGAATTTCTTTTTCGTTGGCATTCGATCAATTTATGTCTAAAATTTCTTTTCTTTCAAACGTAAACTACTTATAGCCCAGAATAACCCCTCATTGTGTAATGGTGAGGAAAGAGAGTCTAATAAATATATACCTTTATTTGCTTCTATGTCCGTATAATCATATACCATTTATCATCCTCTATGAAGAAGGAGGGGGAACGTGATAATTTAGTTACTCCCATTTCACTTGGCAAAATTTAGGGAATGCCAATAAAGTGTACTGTAGTGCAATTACTGACCTGTTTTAATCATAATCAGTCACTTCCTTGCTGTCTTCAAAATGAATCTAAATTACAGGAACCGTAAACCTCATGTATTGAGGAACCAACTGAAATATAAATAATTACAATAAATCCAATGTCCTCCCTAAAAGGAATTCAATTCCTATGTGATCATCTTTTATACCAATGTCTCCACACTATCCTGGTAATGGAGCCAGCATTCTAATAGTGCTCCGTTTTTCATTGAATTCGCAAATCTCATGTATTGAGGAACCAATTGAAATACAAATAATTACAATAAATCCAAATTTCCTCCCTAAAAGGACCTCAATTCCTATATAATCATTTTTTATACCAATGTCTCCACACTATCCTGGTAATGGAGCCAGCATTCTAATAATGCTCCATTTTTCATTGAATTACATAGAATACATTTCCCAAACTTCTACCATACACTTACCTATATGCCTCTCTCTCTGTTCTTAAATCTCGTCCCTGTTCTATTTCCCGATGTATCTCGGCGAGAGCATCGAGGGCCTCTGTACCTCGTCTCACTCTCCCCGACTTTTCCAAAGGAAGTGTACATCCCTCGCTGGCATTTTGCGCGCCACATTAGTACTCAAACCGAGTTCATTAGCACTAACAACGGACAGAAGCTTACCCATAGAACCACGGCGGCCATTTTGAAGTGGTTCCTATTGAGTGAAAACTAACACAAAGTCAGGACGAAATATCGTCTATATCGTATGTAGACATTCTAAGACGACGATTTCAATACTTCAAATCCTTCGCCGTTATTTTAAACACCGCGTTAGCACTTAAACATAATTCATTAGCCGGAAAAAAAAGAAAAAGCACCTGCCTATGCAACCGCGGCGGCCATTTTGAAGTGGTTCATATTTTGTAAATATTACCCCCCAATAAAGACAAATTGTCACCTATTTGCCAACCAAAGAAATACATTTTCAACCACCCAATATCATGATGGTAAAGTAATTTCTACCCCCAGTATGTACACAAATGTCACCTCAGTGAACATATAGAGTGAAGTCGTAACCGGTCTTCCCAACATATAGAAAATTCAAATGAGAAGGGAAAGAACCCTCCCTATCTTTCAAGGACACGAAATAGAAAGGATATTGACAAAGTTAGTGACTCATATCATTTGTGTGTTGTTCTACATTCATAGTATGCCAAATGGATATATTCAGAGGAAATGGTACAACTCATCATCCAAATTCATGCCCATTTCAATCGTTCTTAATTTGATAATCCATTTTGCTTCATTTTTACGCAAGTCCAATGTTCTGATGCCACCCCTAGCGTTCACCGGGATTTGATTTATACCCATATATTTTATTAATGGAACCTCAGTTACTGGATGTTTATCTTTAACATGCCGTACTAGCGGTGATGCTATGTCATAATTTCTTAGGGCTCTGATATGTTCTTGAATACGTTCCTTCAAGGGCCTTATTGTGCTGCCCACATATATCTGGTCACATATGCATTCCAATATGTATACCACAAATTTCGTATTGCAGTTAATAAAAGTGGAGATTTTATATTTGTCACTACCATTGTAGCTGAATTCAGTGGTTTTATGCAATGCCATACTGCACATATTACAATTACCACACCTATAGAAACCCGCAATTTTATTCGGAAGCCATGTTGTTTTACTTTCCATTAGAGGTGGTAAGAAACTTTTACAGTCTTCATTTCTGATAGTTTTACCTCTTTTATGAATCATTTTAGGTTTCTTAGGAAGTAAAGCAGCAAGTGTTTCATCTGTCTGTAGAACATTCCAATGTTTACATAGAATGTGATATATATTGTGACTGTTTTGGCTATATGCCGTACAAAAACTCTTTGCTCTGTATGGTGAACTGTCTCGCATCTTTGTCTTTTGACCCAGTAGGGTGGTTCTACATGTTTGATCAATCTTTTTCCTTGCTGTTTTGATGACACGCTTGGAATAGCCTCTCTGTGTGAATCTATCTTCCAATTTATTTAGTTCTATGTTGCATACATTGGGATCGCTGCAATTTCTTTTCAATCTGGTCATTTCCCCAAATGGGATGGCTGAAATTTGACTTTTAGGATGCGCACTTTCTGCATGTAATACCGAATTGCAGGCTGTTGGTTTGCGGTAAACTTTCGTATGAATCTTATTATCTGTGACGGATATCTCTAGATCTAAAAAACAGACTTTGTTCTTGCTGAATTCATACGTCATTTTAATATTGAAGATGTTACAATTGATGTATTCATAGAATTCCTTTAATAGTTGTTCCGATCCAGTCCAGATCATTAAAACATCATCAATATATCTTCCCCAGAAGAAAATGTTGTCGGTAAATACAGAGGGGCCCTTCTTCCAAACATGTATTGCTTCAAAGAAGCCCATATATATATTCGCATATGAAGGAGAGAACCGTGAACCCATAGCTACTCCTTGTGCTTGCTTGAACCACTGCCCCTCATGTAAAAATACATTGTTTTCCAATGTAAATTCAATCATACATAGTATCATATTAGTATGTTCCATGTATGATGCAGATCTCTCAGACAGAAAATGCCGTACTGCTTGTAAGCCCTTATCTTTGGGAATACATGTGTATAAGGAAGATACATCTAAGGTAACCAGCATCATCTCTGGAGTCCAGTTCACGTCCTCCAGCTTACAAAGAACATCCTTCGTGTCCTGTAGATATGAAGGAATGTTTTTCACAACAGGCTGTAGATAGCTATCAATGAACTCGGAAAGTCTCTCCGTAGGCGCTCCTATTCCCGATATTATGGGTCTGCCTGGTGGTGAAATGGCACTCTTATGTAGTTTAGGTAATACATATATACAAGGTGATGTAGGATAAGGATTGAAGATATATTTGAATTCAAAATCAGAAATTAACCCCTGATTGCACCATAAGAATAATAGTTTTTCCAATTCATCAACAATCTTTTTAATGGGATTACATTGCAATTTAATATATGCTCTACTATCAGATAGTTGTCTATCTATTTCTTGAACATAGTCTGCTCTATCTAAAATCACAATGTTTCCCCCCTTGTCTGCCTCTTTAATCACTATATCGTGATTACTTCCTAGTTCCTTGAGAGCCAATCTCTGTTTATTTGTTATACTAAACGATTTGTGAAAGTTGCCACTTTTAATTTGTTTTTGTAGTTTGCACAAATCTTCTTTCACCAATCTCCCAAATACTTCTATGACATTGTTACTGGGTAATTTGGGGGTAAAGCTAGATTTAGGTTTGAGGCCACTATTTAAAGATGTATCCTGAACAATTTTGAGGTCATTTAATAGGTCTAGCCTGTCCATGTTGTTATCATCCATATTTTCTAAGGTGAGTAAAAGTTCAATGTCTGCAATATCTTTGATAGTATAATTACTCACTGTAGTACTCATTGTGGTATCTAAAATTGTCTCTGTATGCTTTTCTGTCTTGTCTGCAAAATATTTTTTGAGTTTCAACTGTCGAAGAAATTTAAAGAAGTCAATATGTACTTGCGTCATGTCACAAAGATTAGACACACAAAAACCCAATCCTTTGCCTAACACCTTCAGTTGTTCTTCAGTAAGAATATGTTTGGATAAATTCACAATCGAAATGCTGCTACAATCCTGCGCAGCATCTACTAACTTTTTGTTAGATGCCAATATCAATTGTTCTTGATTCTGCTCCTTGCTGCTCTGGTTTGCATCCCAATAGCTGATTGGTTTTTGACCTCCTCTTCTCCTTTTGCCTCTACGTGTTTTGGCCTTGCATTTTGAAAAGGCTGGTTGTAAGCATTTCTCTTGTTTCCTAGTCTGTACCTTTTTGCTTCCTGTAAAAAACTATTGGTGGGCATTTGGTCATCATTGGAATTTGAATTGGTATTATCACTTGATATGCTAGTGCTATCTGATTCATCTGATGTTATTGAAAAATCCGATTCATGGGTCACAACTCCCAATGTGCCCTTCTCATTTGTAGCTTGTCCTTTGTGAATGAAATTATCAAATTTCCTAGCGAACGTATAAATTCTGCCACTTTCATAATCTCTATCATCTCTTCGTAATTTTGCCATTTTTTTATTCCTGATATACAACTGATGTTTATCAAGCACTTCTTTCAAAATCTTGTCATTTTTTATTTTAACATCTGGCAAATTTAGGGCCTTGATTTCATTTTCTAATTCCTGTATGTCTTTTAATAATTTTTCCCTTTTTTCCTCCGCATGTTGTATTAAAATTGTCATCATACCTTTCGAAGTCTCGAAGAGCAATTGTTCCCACTCCAGCATGTGTTTAACCGACAAGTCGTCAAAAGTAGGGAATATAATTACTCTCAGGCCCCGAGGGACCTTTTTTTCAGTGATGTATTTTTGTAAAACTGTGGCATCCCACCATCGAGATAATTCCTGTTTTTTCAATTTTTCTAAATGTAGATATTTAGATCTCATACCTTCTGGGCAATTACCTATTCCTTGGGAAACATTACTAGTATTTGGAGTATGTGAGAACATAGCATGAAAGATCTTGTCTCTCTCATCATCAAACATTGCCATTTTTTCGGAGTGCCTATTCAGCAACCCCTGCAGTATTAATCTAGTACTTTACGAAGTGCAAATAATCAATATGAACATATACAATCAACAACAAAAGGCAACTCATAACTTGAAATAAATGCACATTCTAAACATATAGGAAAAAACTTTTGAGTGCTCATACACTGACACACATCGTTGCCTTGATATGTACTTCCGGGTTTACAATAGTAGACCCGTTTTAATAATGAACAAACAATTCAGTGGGGCACATCAACAATCAATGTCTAAACTATTATATTATCAAAATGAGATGACATGAGAGAATCTAGTATGATCAAACTAAATTGCTAATTGATAAATCTTCCTTTTCTGAAAAAAACAATAACTAACCAAAGAGAAAAACCATGTACTCATATAAAACTAACCAAACAGAAATGTCCATGCAAATAGAGAATTTTAATACAAAAGAATATATCATATTATACACATAGACATATAAACATATATACACAACATGTAGAAAAAGAATGAAAAGCCATCAGCCTACACATAAACATATAAACATATATACACAAAATGTAGAAAAAGAATGAAAAGCCATCAGCCGACACGTGTTTCGTCCTGACTGGACTTCTTCAAGGCTAAGAGAATCACAACATATAACAATCAATTACAACAAATATATATATACAATATATACAAATATTAAAATAAATACACATCCAATATTTTATCCTTTCCCTTTCCAAAATACAAAAAACTGATAAATTCTTTGGTCAATTAAGTACACAAGCTCTTAAAAATGCATATTGTTTATACTATTTCTCTTGGTTTGAAGCTAAACAAGAAACTTCAGAGAAAAGGAAGAAAACCACCACCACAACCTCAGTGGTGAAGTGTTTATTTGAAGTATCCAACAATATATTTCCCATGTCCCCAAGGATAGGTCTGTTGAAGCCACAGCGATAGTTAGCCATGCCACATGCAAGCCCAAGTGTAAATGAATTTCTTTTTCGTTGGCATTCGATCAATTTATGTCTAAAATTTCTTTTCTTTCAAACGTAAACTACTTATAGCCCAGAATAACCCCTCATTGTGTAATGGTGAGGAAAGAGAGTCTAATAAATATATACCTTTATTTGCTTCTATGTCCGTATAATCATATACCATTTATCATCCTCTATGAAGAAGGAGGGGGAACGTGATAATTTAGTTACTCCCATTTCACTTGGCAAAATTTAGGGAATGCCAATAAAGTGTACTGTAGTGCAATTACTGACCTGTTTTAATCATAATCAGTCACTTCCTTGCTGTCTTCAAAATGAATCTAAATTACAGGAACCGTAAACCTCATGTATTGAGGAACCAACTGAAATATAAATAATTACAATAAATCCAATGTCCTCCCTAAAATGAACTCAATTCCTATGTGATCATCTTTTATACCAATGTCTCCACACTATCCTGGTAATGGAGCCAGCATTCTAATAGTGCTCCGTTTTTCATTGAATTCGCAAATCTCATGTATTGAGGAACCAATTGAAATACAAATAATTACAATAAATCCAATTTCCTCCCTAAAAGGACCTCAATTCCTATATAATCATTTTTTATACCAATGTCTCCACACTATCCTGGTAATGGAGCCAGCATTCTAATAATGCTCCATTTTTCATTGAATTACATAGAATACATTTCCCAAACTTCTACCATACACTTACCTATATGCCTCTCTCTCTGTTCTTAGATCTCGTCCCTGTTCTATTTCCCTATGTATCTCGGCGAGAGCATCGAGGGCCTCTGTACCTTGTCTCACTCTCCCCGACTTTTCCAAAGGAAGTGTACATCCCTCGCCGGCATTTTGCGCGCCACATTAGTACTCAAACCGAGTTCATTAGCACTAACAACGGACAGAAGCTTACCCATAGAACCACGGCGGCCATTTTGAAGTGGTTCCTATTGAGTGAAAACTAACACAAAGTCAGGACGAAATATCGTCTATATCGTATGTAGACATTCTAAGACGACGATTTCAATACTTCAAATCCTTCGCCGTTATTTTAAACACCGCGTTAGCACTTAAACATAATTCATTAGCCGGAAAAAAAAGAAAAAGCAAGTGAAGGCCCTTCCCCCTATCCGCAGGCTATCGTTGTTCCACAAGGGTGCTTGGGTATGCAGCGAAGGGTGAACTCCAAGCAGGAGGTGGGCCCTTCTCCATGCCGCTTGTGTTGCCCTTAGTATCGGATTCATAGATGTAGAGGAGGATGAGCTATTGCAATAAAGACTCTCTAGGCCTCCGTTATGAGAAAGCAGAGCTTTCTCAATTGTTACCCACTGAGGCAGTTCCATTACGTCCGACGTTAGTGTAGCCAAGCATGACAGATGTAAGGCTAGGGTGTAGTATTCCACCGAAGGGAGGCCCATACCCCTGGAGGAACGACGCGCCATGAGTTTGGTAGGGGCAAGGCATGGTCACATGGAGCCCAATACAAAGGTTCTAATCGCTGCATCCACAGAGCAGAGTAACGGGAGAGGCAACTGGAGAGGTAGGAGGCCAAGGGCATAGGTAAATTGCGGCACTCTAACCATTCTCACCGCCTGCCCCACATGGAGAGTCCTTGATAGGACCATTTGTCAAAGTCCAGCCTCATTTGAGTGATCAGAGGGGTAAGATTATCCGTCACCATATATTCCAGTCCTCTGTTGAGCAGTATTCCTAGATATTTAAAGTGTTTTGGCATTCATCAGATTGGATACCCGCGTATGTCGTCATCTGTGAGAGGGGGAGGGCCTCGCTCTTCCCCCAGTTCACTCGACAACCAGAGATAGGTGCAAAGGTCTCCATGGTCTCCAGCAACCCAGGGAGGGAGTGCTCGAGGTCCGCTACTGTGAGTAGGATGTCATTGGCATGAAGGTACATTTTTGAGACACCACCGTGCAAAGTGAGTCCCGGTATCGAGGGGGAAGTGCGGATAGTAGCTGCGAGCGGTTTCATAGCCAGCAAGAATAAAAGAGGTGAGAGGGGGCAGCCCTGGCGGATCCCTCTGCGAATGAGGAAGGGGACTGAGAGAAAGCCCCCACAATTAACCCACGCTGTGGGATGATCATATAGGAGGTGGATTTTAGAGGTGAACTGGTCCCCTAGGTCGAACCTCTTTAAGGTCGCAAATAAGTATGGCCATTCGATGCGGTCAAACGACTTTTCAGCTTCTAAGGATAAGGCCAGGGTGGCTTCAAGCATATTTCTAGATGTCCAGAGTGTGTGGCAAAGGGTACGCAAGTGGTTTCTGGAGGTGCAGCCCGGCACAAATCCTACCTGGGAATGGTGGATAAGTCAGGGTATAGTCAGAGGAAGAGGGGTTTGTAAATGGTTACACAAACAAGTAGTAGCAGGAATGAAGTCGGGAAAAGAAGGAGAAAAGAAAAGGGTGGGAGGGATAAAGGGAGATGTAGCAGAGCACTAAAGCTCTGCTCTTCGGTGACTGTAGTCTGCGGGTCTAAGCGCAGGCTGAGAAACACCCATCCCGACCAGCGGGCCCCACAACCAGGAAGGGCAGGTGCCCTTGGTATAGCAAAGACATCGGAGCCCCCTTTTATTGTCTCGCCACCCTCAACAACAACATCTTGCAGCAGGATCCACCATGTGGATACCAGAGAAGAATCACAGGTAAACGGGTGGGAGTTTGACAGCATCGTGAGGACGGCGGGGGGGAGGTGGGAGGTGGGGGGTCCATGCAAGTGCGCAGTGGTGAAGGAGTATATGCAGGGGAAGAGAGGGGAAAAGGGTGAGGCACAGGTCATAGGGAGGGGGAGGAGAGGACTTACATGGGGGTGAATGGGAGGGGTGCGCCGCATCAGAGGGTCCAGGCAGAGGGAGAGGCGGAGGGAGAAAGGGACACGGCTCTCAGAAGGAGGGGGCCGACTCGTAGGGTCAGGCCATAATCCTGTTGCCCCGCTATTACAATGCGACCTTCTTGCTGTGTGAAACATCTGCAATAAAGTACGGGAAAGGAGGGAGAGGGGGCGTGGAGATGGAGGAAAAGTGGATCAGTCGTATCTTGTACAGCGATTTGCTGTGTAGGCGTGGGAGGAGGGCGGTGAAGGGGGTGAGGGGGGACATTTTTTTTATACGCTATAAGAGTAACGCTGGTGGGGGGAGCATCTAACAATCGCTGAGGGCTTAGAACAATCGTCCATTCTCACTATGTGAGGAGCCGCGGGGGAGGAGGGCACAAAGCCGACCTGGATGCAGAATGTGATGGCTAGGAGGAGGGACAAAGAGTAGAACATCGAAGTGGTACTGGTGGCTAGGTTGCAACACAGTGGAGACATATCGCAAGCTCAGAGCAGGATAAACAGAGAAAAAAGAGCACAGTGGGAGAACAGTACTCAGCACTCATCTGCCAGTTGTCGTGGTGGTAATTTCGGTACAGGTAAGTTTGGTACAGCGCGTGGAGAGTGACGGCATCACCTTCAGCAACCTGCAGGTTACACATCCAGTTCTCTCAGGTAGGCACTGGAGAAGGCTTTAGAGGAGAGTGGGACTTGTCTCTGTCTATCACCTGAGTGTACTTTGCCACTGCATGCAATACTTGACCCCTGTCGTGGTGGTTTCTAGAGAGTCGCTCAAGGTCTCTACCTCTGTTCAAAGTCTCTGAAGGGTTGTGATCCAGTCGCTCAAGAGCAGGTTCCTTTGTTAGTGAATTCAAGGGCGTCGTGATCAGGGCCTGGGATGGGGACCGTCTGGCCATGTCCATAGGACGGTCTGAGAAGCTGTCAAGGTAAAGACTCGGGTCCGTCGGGTCGTAGAAATCCTTGGATACATTATTCTTTGTGATCCACATCCGTGCCGGTTCGAAGAGACCAAACTTGATCTCCAGCTGTCACAGACGGGGACACAGGGCTAGAAACGCTTTTCTGAGCTCACTAGTCTCTTTGGAGAAGTCAGCCATCATCCGTATCTGGAGGCCGTTCATACAGAATGGACCCTGCATGCTTGCTTTTTGCAAAAGCTGTCAAGCCTGCGTATGTTGCAAGAAGCAAGCAATGATAGGCTGTGGTTGGTTGGCCCCCTCTCAATTTTTGGGGCCCAGTCTGTGTGCTCTTTGAAACTCCAGGAGGGGGTCAAAGGTGAGGCCAGTGAGTTGAGGTAAAGTATTCTTTAGGAAGGACTGCACGTCCGCACCCTCTATTTCTTCCAGGAAGCCATGAAAGCAGACATTGGGCCAGATGTATGAAAAGTTATTGCACTCGCAAACGGTGCGATTTGCAAAAATCGGCCTTTTGGAGTGCAAAAAAGTGGTCTGCGATGCACCAAAGGCATTCGCAGACCAAAAATAAGAAATCGCAATTTTTGCGATTTTTTGCATTGCAAGGTGGTTTTGTGAGTCGCAATTTGCGATTCGGTATTTCCAGTAGGAAACTGTGAGGCGCAAAATGTGATTCGCAAAATCCAAGTCGCAAATAGATGCATCAAAAAATTGCAAATTGCGATTTTTTGCAGAATGGCATTTTGCACATGCAAAATACCACTAAGTGAAACAAGGTGGTAACCAGGTGCAACCTATATAAAGAGGCCCAAAATGCCTCAGACACTTTTCCACAATGGCTGCACTCTACGTCATGGAGAGGAGGATGAGGATCTTGGCAGGTTTGAGGAGAGGGAGGAGGAGACAGAAGCGCATTTTCAGAGTGCGCATTACAGTTTTTGACCTGACAAAGGAGGAAATATATGAGAGGTATAGGTTGAACTCAGCCATGCTACTTGACCTGATAGCTGAGCTACAACCCGTACTGCAGCGCAGAACACTAAGGACTCACAGCATACCCACCCATGTGCAGGTATTATGCTGCCTACAACTACTCGCATCAGGGATCTATCAAGGGGTCATAGCAGCAGCTGCAGGGGTATCACAGAGTACCCTCTCCAGAGTTTTTAATTCTTTAATCAACGCCATGCTGAGCAAACTACAACAGTACATCAGATTTCCCCACACCCCACAGGAAATACAGCAGACAAAAATAGAGTTTTACCAGATAGCACAGTTCCCCCACGTCCTAGGTGCCATGGATGGCACACGTGGCAATCTGTCCACCATCAGCCACAGAGTATGTGTACCGAAACCGTAAATACCAACATTCCATGAATAGTCAGGTGATATGCAATGCCTCCTATATCATAACTGATCTCGTGGCCAGGTACCCAGGGAGCACACATGATTCGTACATCTTTCGCCACAGCGGCATTCACACAAGACTGCTAGCTGGGGAGTTTGGTGAAGGATATCTACTAGGTATTTTCCCTCTGTACACTGGCGCATTTATGCAGTTGTGACGTCTGATGGCTCACTTACTCATTGTACCCTCTGTTCCTTCCAGGAGACAGTGCTTACGCAGTGCGCACCTACATGATGACGCCCTACCTCAATCCTACAACACCAGCAGAATGGAGATACAATGCAGCACACAGGGCAACCCGCAATGTGGTGGAGCGTACATTTGGACTGCTGAAGAGTCGCTTCTGGTGCCTCCACAAAAGTGGAGGGGCACTACAGTACAGTCCAGAGACGACATGTAGAATAGTGGCTTCTTGTGCAATCTTGCACAATATAGCTATAACCAGGGGCATACCTATAGGAATCAGTGACACTGAATCAGATGAGGATGACGATCCCATACCACCTCTACAGCCAGCAGACAGGACCAGTACAGCAGAGTGAAGGCAAAGTCGTGCCAACATCACACACAACCATTTCAGACATGAGTATGAATGACACAAATCCACTGACAACTGTACCTGTAGTGATATAAATGTATTACCTTACGTCAGGTAATGTATGATTGAGAAATAAATGAAACAGGTGATGTGACAAACGCAAAAAAACTAATGACCAGACTCATGCACTATTTCCTCATAGTGGCAACAGCAGTCTAATGGCAGCAAGAGTCACTTTCTTCTCCCACGCACACCACTCGGGTGCCCAGTTAAGTCACTGGCACCTCTATTGTCACCTTCAGTGGCAGTGCTGTGCCTGGCACTGTGCCGTCTGGTGTCTGCTGCTGGTATGGCAACACTGCTGAGGTTTGAACTGTCCTCAGTGTCCCCCAGTGCTACCTCACTTGGAGTGGCAGATCTTTGTCCCATTATGTGTTCTATCACATTTGTGATCTGAACAAGTCCCTGGACAACGTCCCTGCTGCTATGTGCAGCCTCCACTTGCGCCACCACTGCGCGACGGGTGATCAATGCAGTGGAATTTGCCATCCTGGTAGAGGACCTGCAGTAGCTGCCAAACATTGTCCGGAATCTGTGCTCCTGTCTGTGCCGGCTAACCCTCTCATGGCGCAGCTCCTGGCAGAGGTCACGGACAGCACTTGTAAGGTCCTTGGTGTCCTCTGAAGCCTGCACCTGTCCCTCACGCAGCTGTACAATATTGCCATTGAGTGCGTCCAGTTGGCGATGCAGGCCAATCATGTTGCGGTTGTGTATGCGCAGGTTTCTGTCTAAACAGAGGATCAGCCTATTTTGCAGACGCTGCTGCTGCAACATAGCAGCTTCAAGGCCCCCGAATAAGGAGGGACCCTCACCTGCCTCATGATGTTGTGCCCGGGACTCCGTCGCAATCCTGCGTGGTGCTGTTGTTGGATGACCCCTGTCCTCCAGAATCTGACTGGGCCTGTCTGGTGCTGACTGTGTGCTTGGCCCTTCCTGCTGCTCATCAGAGTCCCCGCTGAACTCTGGCAGTGGCAGTGCCCTGGGCCTGTCTCGGGCAGTGGACATGTGGAGGGACCCACTGGTGTTTGTATCTGAGGGCTGATGGGTGTCCGTCTCTCCTACACATGTAGATGGTGTGGCTGCTGGGCCTGGCCCACCTGCAACAACAATATGCAGCATGTTAGTTCTGTATGTTATATTATCTGTCAGAAAATGGCAATAAAGGTACAGGTACTGTTCTACACGGTGTTGTGTGTGTTGTGTTACCTTGGTTGTCACTATACTTCATTACATTGTTGTGCTACTTTCAGTACTAGTTTGTGGACTGCCACTCCCATAATGCATTATTGTGCTGCTTCTAAGATGTGGACTGGACTACTTCACACACTGCTTCACATTACATGCTAATTCCTAAGGGGCTTTTGTGCATACACATATAGGGTTACAAAACATTATTGCACTTACCTTGGCTGGTGCTCGGCGTGCCGGAGGTGTCGATGTCTGTGACCCCAGTCACAGCTTCAGGGAGGAGTGTGGACTCCACCAGGTCCTCCAATGGTGTTGATGGTGCTTCTGTTGGTGGTCCGCCACCTGTACCCCTGGCCTCCGCAAGTCTCCTTGCTACCCTCTCCTTTGCACGGGAGCGCAGGTCGTACCACCTTTTTTTTATTTCTTCGATGGAGCGCTGTGCCACTCCAATGGCGCAGATTTTGGACTGTATGTCCAGCCATAATCTCCTCTTTTCACTCTCAGGCACCTGGAGTGAGCTTTTTCCAAACAGGCGGTCATGGCTCCTCACCACCTCCTCAGTTAGAACCTCAAGCTCCTGTTCACTGAATTTCAGCTTGCGCTTCCTTTCAGCCTTCTCCTGTGCTTGGCCTGGGGTGTCCATCCTGGCTCAGGTGTTCTTGCTCCTTCTGAGTGCTGCTCTGTGTGGCTGGGCTGCTCTCTCTCAGGATGCTGGTTTGGGTGTGGGACCTGAAACTGCCTGGGATGACTCATTTCCTGCTGGTGATATCATCAGGCTCCTCCAGGTGTGCATTCTAGAACTTTCTCGCATTTTGCTATTTTTTACTGAATCGCAAAAAAATCGCAATTTGCGACAATGCTATTTGCGATCTGGTAAATGGGCCTCGCAAACCACAAATAGTGATTTTTAAGAAATCGCTAATTCTAATTCGCAATTTTGTTACATGGCCAATTGTGACTCGGAAATAGCGATTTCTTAAAAATCGCTATTTGCGATTCGCAAGCTCAAATTTTCATACATATGGCCCATTGTCTCTACGACTTCTGTCTTCTAGATCAATGACCTTGCTGTGGAGATACAAGAGCTCCTGGTCTGTATCCGAGTTGAGCATGACCTGCGTCTCAGCTGTCGTCACTCTCTGCTCCAGTGCAGTCACTTTCGACTGGAAGCCCGCGATGTCCAGACGCACTGACTTTGTATCCTCTGTTAGGCAGGTCATCATGCTATCCATCCCCTTGAGCCTGTGGCCCATTGCCGAGATCTCTTGTAGAATATGGTCCATGGTTGCACCCTGCGAGGTATCCGCCATGGCGCGCAACTGGTTGGTTGGGTGCTCCTGGGGTGTTGGGGATGGGATTCGGGTCTGTTTCAGAGCTTCTGAGAAGAGCAATTGTCTCGCCGGCTTACCCAGGTGTTTATTTGATGATCTGGCCCCATGGCATTGTGGGTTTGTGGGCACTGTGGGGCTGCAGGCGAGGTGTGATCTCCTCAGTGATAGGCTGTGCGATCAGTGGATGGACTCGCCCCGCAGTGACAAGGGGTCACTGCCTTTGTTCACCGCAGGCTCATGCAGGTCTCGGCCTACACTCCCAAATGTGGTGACATACATGCCCAGGCCTCAGATAGGGAAGCAGAATGAGGAGGGCAGCGGGGGCAGCGCCCAGAGTCCTAAGTATCTCCTCTCCACATGGTAGAGATGCGGCGTTAGCCGTCCCGCTATACCCACAGCTCCCTTCTCTTGCAGCAGTGGTGACCTGGTGGTATCATGCAGAGGCCAGACACGGTCCTCAACCGGCACAACATGGAACAGTGCTCCGTGGTAGAGAGGAGGGGAGGAGGCAGGGGAAGTCGTAGGCCCCTGCAGTATGCAGTGCGTGGGGTCTCAGGTGGTCTCCCCCAGGGTAGAGGTTCTGTGATCCAAAAGGGCACTCAACTTGGTCCCCTTATGTTGGAGTGCTCAGTGGGGGTCTCAGCGATGGCATATCCAAGTGGAGGTATCCCGCATTGGTTGCTCCGCAACTGGGGCAAAATGGCCTTGCTTTTCTTTCCCCGCAGCCCCACTGCTTTTCTCTGTACTTCTCCTGTCTCATGTGGGGGGCGCCTTCCCCATCCAGACGACCCCCCGGGGGATTGAGGACACGGTAGGGGGGTGTACAGGGCTCAAGAAAGGTACCAGAAAGGCCCCCTGTGCTGCGGCTGCTCGGTGTGATCGTGGCCTGAGCGACCAGGGCCGTCTCTCCTCCACCTCCTCACCATGTCTTCATCCGTGGCCCACCGGCCCAGGTGGTTCATGTGAGGCCGCAGCTTCGTAGTCGGGCGTAGGCCCTGGCCGTCGCCAGGACCGCAGGAGGCAGGATCGGGTCACTCGTGGCTCGGTCCAGGGGGCTCTGTGGAGACCTCCACCCCTTACAAGCTGCTGGCTAGTCTTCCAGGGGGGGCACACAACGCCAGGGCGCCCCCCTGCCCGGCTCTGGGCCCGCCGTCGATCGGAGCGGCTCGGCTAGGGGGCCATTTTCCAACGTGGCCAGACCACGCCCCTGGCAGTTGAAATTTTGAGTTAGTTGTGACTCATGTGTGTTTGTGCCATGGTGTGAGTTCCTGGCCTTGTGTAAGGTCTTCTCAGCACTGGGTTGTTGGAAATGACAATCTTGAGTTTGGCTCAAGGATCTGGGAAATATAATTTGGATTCCTAACTGATGGTCAGTATGTATGTACCATGCGTTGTGTAGTGCACCTTTGTAGCAGTGTGCTATCACTAGAAGGGACATGACACATCCTCTCTACACAATGGGGTCAGATATGTTGGCAACATGGTAGGACTACAGAGCTTGGAAATCCCATCAATTTTGACATGTGTCATTGTGGATGATGTGTGACGCTAAGCCCATTGAAATGGGTAAGTGACAATGCATAACGCGTCTCCAACATTGGCAGCACTGTCCTGCAACATTTTGACTATGCAAGAATGCCATAAGTGTGACATGTTACTAGGCAACCCTTTGTTGGCTTTTGCTCCAGTAGCTCACATGCAGCCATGCACCTACACTACCCACCTTTTACCAGGGTACTTGGCTAGCTGCCCTGTGGAGGTGGATGTATCTGTGCAGGAAGGGACACCACCCTATACATATGCTGTTTTGATGGAAAATTGTCTCTTTCTGTGTGTGCAGCAGTATGCAGCATGCATTGGTGGCACATTCATATGAGTTCAAAGCACAGTCTACTTCCTTATTGCAACCTGCAAGCGGCACCCCTGGGGTGGTGTTTGATGTTGGCACTGCCTCAGGTTTTAGGTGACGCCTACATCTGAGTCAACATCATCATGATATGTATTTTGTGGTGACAGACCTGCAGCAGCACACATTGCATGCCCCTTCCACACTGCATACTGCATGGGAGGGTGGACAATGTACAATGTGGCTTCAAGTCATTAAAAAATGGTCATCTGCCAAGTTGTACACACTGTGCAGGCCATGCCAATGGCACTGTGGGCTTTGACATAGATCCCTTGGTGATCCGGGGTGGCAGGCAATGTTTGTGCAGCCATCAGGTGTCCAAGAATGTGTATCCCATTGTTTCAGGATGATCATCATAACTACCAGTGTCATTCCTATCTTCCAACACATGATTCAGCATTTATACTGTCAACACATGCACAGTGCAGGCTATGGGGTGGAGCTAAGCTACTTAACAAATGTGTCTCTTTGCACAGTGCATGTGAGGTCAGTGATGTCCTGTATTCTCCTACAGGGTCTCACTATGGCATCCTTGATCTGCACTGTCTTACAGTGACTCTGGCCCATGGTGGGCCATTTATTGTTTATGGTACAGACATGATGGTATTGTGGGTCAGTAAGTGGTGCATGTGAGGTCACACTACAGTAGGTGTGGTGCCACTTATCACACATCTGGCACATGGTATGTGATGGGCATTGATCTTGTATTCCTATGTGTGTGAGTCAATGCATCAGGCAGATGTCTATGCACACTACAGGTAAGGCAGGTATGTGTTGATGAGATGTAGTTGCTATAGACAGCGGCCTCCTGGCAATTTATGTTTGTTCTGGCAGTGACTTGCTCGGCATGATTTGAGGGATCTGTGCCTATATGAGACTTACGTACTATGAGCATGGTGTATGCCATTGACATGGACGTGCTATTCTTTGGTGTACTATGTGTGAAGTGTACATAGTGGGCAACCTGGGGGCACTTGTGGTGCTCTGTGTAGTTCTTTTGTTGGCAAAGGGTACACATCTGCACTTGTCCTTAACGTGGTGTGCCTGTCAATTAGTGGGTGTGTTACGTACATGTGGGTGAATGTGTTTGTGGTGTGCACTGTATGTGGTGTACTACAGCATGGTGCATATGTGTTGTTACCTGCACATCTGTGTTACCCTGGAAATGTATTAGTGTAGTGGTGTATGTCTTGTGTGTCCTACTGTGTTGGTGTGTTGTGTGTATATTGCCAGGTTTGTTGACCTACCCACAAGTAGGCCATTTCCATATTGTCCATCCTGGAATTGTTCATTGATCCAGCTTTGCCAGAATATGAAGGCGTCATTGACACTCCCAGGATACTTGGCCAAAATGTTTATGAATAGTCCCCGGTGGTCCACTATGCTCTGCACATTAATGGAATGTGTGTGCTTGCGAATCCGGTATAAGTGGTTGGTACTGCAGGTGGTACGAACCGGACATGGGTGTAGTCAATTGAACCTAGCACATGCTGGAAGCCATGGATTTGGTAGAACCCCTGTTTTATCTCCTGCTGCTTTTGCTGGGTGTTGGGGAAGCTGATGTGGCAGGGTGTTAGGGAGATTATAGCATCTAACATCTGTGGCAGGAATGCAGAGAATGATGGCTGTGAGACACCAGATACCAAGGCACCCATTGTTTGGAATAAGCCACTTGCCATCATGTGCAGGACAGCTGTCAGCTTTGTCCCAGGTGGTATGTTGTGTGGGGTCTGAAGGCTGACTGTGATTTGTGCCTCAGGGTGGTGTAGTATGGCTTGACGGTTAAGTCTGTAGGTCCTTATTATGTCCTGGTCCCCGAGGCGGAGGAGGGTTGTCGTGGGTCTGAAGACCCACTCCTGCCTTCTGTGTTGCCTTTGTGGGCTGTGTTGTGGTGGTGGTGATTGCTGTAGTTGTAGCTGTCCTCTGCGTCATCTTGTAAGCTGGATCAATGTCACCTTTATCTTCTCCTGTGGCTTGGTAATGTTGTGTCTGTGTGTTTTCTTTAAGTAGTGATGAGTTTGCCACATATTAATGCCTGTCCTGACCCAGGCATTACATTTTGATGCAAATCGGAGATAATGTAATTTTTTGGGTCCACCTCCCACCTGTGCGCCTTTTTTGCACAGGTGGATAAATATGGCGCTGGGGGATTGAGTCATTTTTTGGATGAGAACGCCTTTCTTGCATCTCATTGACACAAGGAGGTTTCACGCATCCAAAAAATCATGTTAACACCAATATTTTGACTCTAGATGGGTCTAGCATCAAAATATAAATATGGCGTTGAGTTTGCACTGAATTAGCATCCAAAAAATGTACGCTAATTAAGCGCAAACAGAGTATAAATTTGACCCTTAGTTTGTTTAGCATACTCTACATGTAGTATCTATCCATGCATTTTACAGGGACAACAATAATGTTTTTTGTTAATATAGAATTCGAAATAAAACAAAAACATGCCTTCACTAAAAACTCGTGCATGAAATCCGTGGTGCTAGGTTCAGCTGTTTGCCGGCATGGCTGTCTTTCCTCGTTTTCTATGCCTGGCTCCATCCAGCGCAGGCACGCGGCACCCTTTCCTTCAGATAAAAGCTCTCGCTGGTGGCGCATCTCCGGATGACCTTAAGAAAGAAACCAATGGCAAAATACACGGTTCTTAAGACAAAAGCGACAAGAAACAAAGGCTAGGATTCAATACAAGTGAAATGTCAGCGCTTGTTTCAATCATTTGATAGGGAGGTGATTCACCCGCACAGGTCGGGATCAGCAACCGGTTACGCAGAATGTAAGAAAGAGCTGATACGGACGCGCGCTCTTTTAAGTCTTGGGAGGAGGTTACAATGTCAGGGCTTGTGGAGTACAGAGAAAGGTTTGTTAATTTGTTTCTAATCCGTTGACACTGGGTAACCTGCTCAGAGCAGACTCTTGCTAGTCACAATAATTACTTGATGTGCCCAGAGGTGTGATGTTCATCCCTCAAACGGAGAGATTGACTCGCTTTGTTGAATATCGCTGAGCAATATGCGTTGCAATGGACAGAGGTCGACTAAGATGCCGGAGAACCCTGGCAACTGATAGCTGCTTACTGCTGATAGCTGATGAGATGAGATAAAATATTAAATAATGCAGAAAACAAGCAAGGGACAAAGCTTTGGGTTATCAATGTGCTACGTGAGGAATATATGCACTTATTAAACACCATCCACATCTAAAACTGAAAAGGAAAGGAGGACCAGTAAACTTGCTGAGAGCTATTTTCATCCAAGCTTGACATAGATTGTTTTCACAAGGAACTGTGTCCTTCTTTAGCAAGTCAAGAGACCCATTGGAATGATGGGTAATTTATAAATGTAGCTGATCAATCAATTATAGTTACATCATTATGAACTGTAATATTTTAGCTTGGGTCAAACGCATGAGTAGAATGACCTGCACGGACACCAAAATGTTATTTACATCCAAGTACATGACATGGAATCACGGACTTAGCATTGGGATTCTTTTGTGTACATCCGACTCCACAGAGGTGCTCTCAAGCCTGCAGATATGCACTTTAATCTATGAACATGTTTGAGAATAAATACAGCTGTATTAGAATACACAAATATGCCCTTGCTGTCAAAAAGACGTTTAATGATGCATATCATGTAAAGTGAGCACTGATAGTACTAAGTTAAGCCCCTGAATGAGCTTTGTGCTTACTTGTGTCTTAAATAGTTGAAGAGCTGGAGCAGTGCAATTATACCACTGAAATATTAGTAAATGGTTGCTTGGCATAGGAACCTTCACTACTTGATTCTTTTGACTGGAAATATAGCACTATTTGTTGACATTTCTAAAGTATAAAAACAGAACATAATGTAGTACCACACACAGAGTAACATGACAACCCAACTAAAGTGTAACATGGCATATCACAACTAAACAGAACATAAAACAACATTTGCAGTACAACACAGCAAAATCACATTTCCATAATGCAGCACAAAAAATGTGCATAGTATGAGCGAGTCATAAACTAGAATTCCTTGATGATGACCAGGTTCAAAGTTTAATTTCTCTCTATATACTGCTGAAGAATGTTCCCTTTTTAAAGGCCTGTTTAGGATTAAATATCGTATTTTCTATCAGGTGGGTTTGGAATAGCTTTAAAATTAAAAGATGATTTGGACAAAGGTCATACACCTCTGCTTGAAGCCTGTTGAGAGCCTCATATTGGGTCTACCAAGTTTCCTCCCCTACCTTGACAGTAAATATATATCCTCAGCAGGATATGGATGTGAAGTGACTCCTACCAGGGAACAAAGGGCATCAGGGAGCAGTTGGCCTACTAACCTATCTCAGACAGGAATGCAGCAGGAGTTTATATGTGATATTCACCCCATAGTTATCTAGGAATGAGAGTGGAAGGGTAGAACATGTACACCAGATGGGTAGCACATTATAATAGTATAGCCCCTGGGTCAAAATACATAGGCCCTCATTCTGACCTTGGCGGGCGGCGGAGGCCGCCCGCCAAAGTCCCGCCGTCAGGTTACCGTTCCGCGGTCGAAAGACCGCGGCGGTAGTTCTGACTTTCCCGCTGGGCTGGCGGGCGGTCGCCTTCAGGCCGCCCGCCAGCCCAGCGGGAAAGAGGCTTCCACGATGAAGCCGGCTCGGAATCGAGCCAGCGGAGTGGAAGCTGTGCGACGGGTGCAGTTGCACCCGTCGCGTATTTCACTGTCTGCGCAGCAGACAGTGAAATACATTTAGGGGCCCTCTTACGGGGGCCCCTGCAATGCCCATGCCAGTGGCATGGGCACTGCAGGGGCCCCCAGGGGCCCCGCGACCCCCCCTACCGCCATCCGGTTCCCGGCGGTCGGACCGCCGGGATCTGGATGGCGGTAGGGGGGGTCGGAATCCCCTCGGCGGCGCAGCAAGCTGCGCCGCCTTGGAGGATTCAATGGGGCGGCGGTACACTGGCGGGAGACCGCCAGTGGTGCCGGTCCGACCGCGGCTTTACCGCCGCGGTCGGAATCCCCATTGGAGCACCGCCGGCCTGTCGGCGGTGCTCCCGCGGTCCTCCGCCCTGGCGGTCTTTGACCGCCAGGGTCAGAATGACCTCCATAGTCCCAGACAGTGGCACTGGGGTTCTGACATTTTGGAAGACTTTCATTAGAGTACCTTCTAAGATAGTTTTACCTCATGTTTTGCTTTTCACTAATGACCGAACTGACAAAAATCTCTGGAATGCACTTCTTAGCCCAACGATGACATTTATTATTTCACTACGCGCAGCTCCTAAAAGGAGATTAGCATGTTGAAAGCACACGTTTAAAAATAGTCACAAAAATGAAATGAAAACATACCAAAATGATTCTCCACTGCAATATACACAGCAAATAAATGAATCTATATTATAATGCAAAGCAAATAATGAATTAAAAATGCATCACCGTAGGGTCTTTCAGGGGCTTCATCTTTCTCATGCCAGCAAGCAGATAACCCCGTTCGACTGAGAGAAAGAGAGATCTCTGCCCTCACTGGAAATCTATGTCAGGTATCTGACGTCTGAATCATGATTGAGGCCACTCCATCTCTCACTGTCGCACTGGGTCTTTTTATATCTTAAACAAAAAACAAAGGAGCTTTCTAGAAAACCCCCTCCTTTTGCGATTCAAACATGCTGGCTAGTTTAGGTATGCGTTGAAAATAGCACATTGGGGTTTGACCGTACTCTCAAGTCAAAATAAGGACGTTCCCTGCCGTCTGAGTGCATCCTTATCAACCAAAGCACGAAAATAAGACAGATGCCAGGATTCCCCAAGGTGCCTTGTGTGTTATCTGTCAGCATCCCCAGGGATTAGGGTTAAATCACATCTCTGTTCTTGGTTAAACCTTCATGTTTCTAAGTAAACATAAAGGGGGTCATTACAACCCTGGCGGTCGGTGTTAAACCAGCGGTAAGACCACCAACAAGCTGGCGGTCTTACTTTGGGGAATTATGACCATGGCGGTTACCGCCATGGTCATCCGCCGGTTCTCTGTTCCGACCGCCAGGGCTGGAGACCTGGGGCTCCAGCCCGGCGGCCGTCACTATACCGCTGGCGGTATTTGGACCCGGCTTACCGCCGTGGATTTCCAGCGGTTTGAACCGCCATGAAATCCATGGCGGTAAGCACTATCAGTGCCAGGGAATTCCTTCCCTGGCACTGATAGGGGTCTCCCCCACCCCCCACCCCCACCCCGTCTCCGTCCCCTACACCCCCCACCACCCCTGCCAACCCCCAAAGGTGGCAGGACCCCCCTCCCCACCCCAACCCCCAACATCACATCACCCATACCCACACGACATGCACGCAGGCACCACCTACACACTTACACGCACATACGCCGACATACATGCCTACATCCACACACACAGTCAGACACGCACACCCACATTCAAACATACAAGCACACATCCATATAGACATACCCACAGACATACACGCACTCATTCCCATACACACAACACCCCCGCAAGCATACACGCACTCACACAACCCATCTACATACACACACGCACACCTCCATGCACCCACACAACACCCAACACCCCCCCACCCCCCTCCCCTCACGGACGATCGACTTACCTGGTCCGATGATCCTCCGGGAGGGGACGGGAGCCATGGGGGCAGCTCCGCCGACACCACACCGCCAACAGAACACCGCCACAGCGAATCACAGGACGTGATTCGCTGGGCGGTGTTCTGTTGGCGTGGCGGTGGAGGTGGAGCAACCTCCACTTCCCCGCCTCCCGCCAGTATGGCTGTTGGCGGCTCTCCATCGGTAAAAGGACAGAGAGCTGCCAACGGTCATAATAGGCAGAGCGGAAAACCGCCACCACTGGCGGTCTTCCGCACGGCGGTCCCTCGGCGGTCTTCAAAAAAGACCGCTGAGGTTGTAATGACCCACGAAATGCTGTGTTACACAATTGGTTTTATGAATGCTTGTTTTACCAATGCTTGTTTGCTAATGTGAGCAGGTGTAGACATGTGCTTCTAATTGGGTGTGGTTTAGACATGTGCCTCTAATTGGGTGTGGTGGCTCGACCACATGTGGAAACTAAACTGCTTTCCTGATGGGCTATAAATAGCAGAGTGAAGCATGCCTCCCTGCTTGGCTTTGTTTTGCTGCCTGATCTCAGCATCTGATTTGGCAGTCCAGCCTCTGCTGTCATCCTAGTATTCAGGACCTTTGAGGTAATTCTCTTCTTCATTCCTGTACCAGCTGACACCAGGCACTCCTTCAGCACTCCAGAAAAGGCTGCAGCTAAATGACTAGTATTCTCCAGGGAGTTTGTTCTTTGAGAGCTGCGCTTTCCTAAAGCAGCTGGTGAATTTCAGTCCTCGTATTTTGGCAGAGTGCTTATCTTGAAGAGACAAATGCATTTCTGAACATTCTACATTATTATTGTAGTTACTTGCCTAAATGTGCTCCAGGAAATCTGTTTGAGCTGAAGTACTACAAAAAGTGACAGTGCAATTTTAAAAGAGCATTTACATGACTATCCTTTCTCTAATATCATAACTCTTGGATTTGAATTGTGCCGTTCATGCCTGTGTTTCAGGTTTGAGGAATGTGCTTTTTGAAGGGTTTTTAACACACAGAGTTGAAACCAATCCAAACTGTGCCACCCTAACTGTTTGAACCCAGAGTGGACATTTGTATTTCTTGAATTGTTTTTGTTCCTTTTAGGTTAACCCTATGCATGCAGAAAAGTTATATGTGATATAATTAATGCCCTTGTTTGTCTTTCTTGTGCATGATAAGAGCAACTGCAGTTCTAATTGTAGTGTGCAACAGTGAATCTCTGTGAAGCCAGCCCTAGTGACGCAATACTTATTGTTATGGTACTCAGTTTGGGTTTTTGGTTATACAGTGTCAGTAATTGTGCCAACAGTTATTATTATCCAAGAAAAGTGCTGGAGCATCCCGGTGTTCTTCTACCACTCCCGTATCAGAAAGAGAGATTCAGTTTCAAGGAAGTTGAGTGCACTAACTCAACTATCACTCTGTCAACAACAACCTGCCTGCCCCCTGAAGATACAAGGTGCCTGGCTGGACCGGCAAGATGTGGCAGTGTTTTGTCCCTTTCTCTTCCACTCCCACTTTCCTTTTGGGGCACCTGCTGGGGTTTCTGTGTCCACCAGGAAGTGCCGAGAGGTGTTCCAGGAGGTCGGGGGCATACCATCACCCCTGCAGGCATCCTGCTTTTCAGGTGAGTGGCCCGTCTCGACAACAGAATGCACAGTGTTTACAATGTGGAAAATCACTGTCAGTCTTTAACATGACAGTATCTAAACTACGATAAAGTCTATAGCCAGAATGAAGCTAAGGCAAAACTGAATACAAACTGTAGTCTGTAACTGCTGAACACTGATATGATGGTGGGCAGCTAAGCCAAGTGCAGAGTGGTGCAACACGAAGTCAGTGATCAAAACATACGTTTCACAACACCTCATTTCAAGAGAAGAGTTTTAAAAGGTGCAAAGTCCTGATGTGGGTACCTTTCAGGGACAGGATGAGGGTCCTCCACCAGCCACTGCACTCCTACCACAAGGACTTGAGATCACAACTGTACTTTAAAAGTATCAGAAAAGCCTGTCAGCTAGTGGAGAGGACTGAGGCCTAGAGTCACAAAATGAAATCTAGAGGCAATGTGGTAACAAAGATTACCAAAGGTAATTAGGGATGTGTGAAATCTGCATATGCTGCTTTTGCGAAAATTGCACAAAATGCAAATTGGCTTTTAGTACTATATTTTAGCACAAAATGTGTTCCTGATTAAGGATAATCCACCAATCTATAAAAAAAGAGAGAGGGGGTACAGAGATGATAGTAGTCTTCAATCTATACTCACTCCAAGAGAAAATAGGTGTTGGGAGGCAGTAGGAGTGGGAAGGGATATTGGATCTAGTCCCACTGGTTTAATCTTCACATGGTTAATGTCAAACCTTCCATCATTCCTCCCATAACTCATTTTCCCGTAGGCTTCTCATGATGTGTGAACCCTTAGACATCAATAATTGATTAACATTAGTGACGCTTTTCACTTAGCATGACCATAATAACATAACCTTTCGGAACCCCTCTGTCTGCTCAACATATATTTTGGTGAAAGGGCAACTGGCAGCCCTGGATAAATCCAAAGACTCTCCATAGCCTCAGGAGCACCCATAGTCATCCACATGCATAGCATGCAGAGCTTCTAACCGGAGAAATCAGAAAGTCTTAAAAAACAACGGAATCGATCTTCAGACAAAATAAAGACCCAAGGAGAGAAGTGAAACCAAGAGTGAAGGAAGGGTAGTCACAACAGATGTGTAGGGATGATATCAGTAGTGAACTAACAGCTGAGGAGTGCCCTACAAACCAATGAATTTGTGAGACAACTTATTCTGTACTCCTGTTGTTAACTTAAGCTAACCTGGTAGAACCAACCTAGCTCTTCATAAACTTCCTTTGGCCATACATTGTGACACAGAAGTCCTTCCTCCTGCTTTGCCTCCCCAGTCTCCAATGGGTAGGATGCTACCCTCTCCATTCCCCCAAAGCTCATCGTATACATCATACTTTTATTCTTTGCTGTCTAGAATTTAAAGCTCCAATGTACTCACCCCCTTGTCTTTTTGAAGTCTTTCAAATCAAGTTGCTGGCACAAGTCTTGCTTTTCCATATACCAAAGAACTGGACTTGCTTCTCATGAGTGAGACCAGCTGGTCTCCGGTGGACAGATGTACACGGCACGAAGAACATCTTGCTGAAGAACTAGTTGGCCAGGGGACTTGGTCATGGACAGATCATTGCTGAAGACTGTGCTCTCCTATCCTGGATGCTACATTTGCAAGTTTGAAGCTTAAGGAATAACAGGGAGAAAAATCTTCAGCATCCAAGAAACTTTGGGACCTAAAAAAGGTAACCTCCAGGAGGCTAGAAAAAGATCTTCAAAATCCAAATATCCATCCCAAGTTGCCCTGCTTGACAATGGCTCTCAGCTTTGCCATGATGAAGGATTCTGAGCCTTAAAAAGGTAGAAAGGAGGAGCAGACAAAGGGCGGAACTTGACCCTGGTGATGAGAAGACTTTGGTGGTAATGATTTCTAACTTTGCATGCTCAATGTTTTTGGAGCCTAAACGGAAGATTTTAGTGATAATTCACATCCAGGGCATCTACCCTTGTGGAGGCCCCACCGACTGTGTCCTGCCTCACCCTGCTGATGTTTTTTGACCTCCAAAATGAGACACTAAAGGAGCATTTAGGTACAGACAGGTGGCCCACTAGCCTAGCTGATGCTTAACCTCAACCACGCTATTAAAATTCCGTGCATTACATCAAGAGATCCCCTCTTAACTGGCCGAAATTTCTTCTGCTTTAAGTCTATATTTGCCAGTGCAGCATATGCACTTAAGAGAGAAATTAATTTTGGTAGAGTGCCATTTTTAAAAACTTTTTCAGAAGTTATTTTCTCCATGTAACAAACAAAAGCTCAAAGGAGCAGTTTCTTTGTGAAATGAAATCAAAATCAAAGGAACTGATGCGAAGGTTATTCTATACCTCTTTATCAGGTTCATTGATTTTCTTTTCCAAGCCTCCTAAGGCAGGGCATTCCTGGTCTGAGAAATCCATGGCAGTCACCCTGACCAAATAGCGTAGGGTGGCCGCAATAATAACCCAGCATGGCCTGTGATCAGAATAGGGAAAGGTGCAGAAGACATTGTGACGCGAAGGCTTAATTAGCTTGAGCAGTGTAGATGAGCGTGATGCCTGCTGAAACCCCCGATCAACGTGGAAAAGTTCATGATATTATTTTCAAGCTTGTTCGTGTAGGAGACTCTGTCTCAACCTTGAGAACGAGAGTACAGGGAGAAGATGGAAGGAAAACAAAGGCCGGGGAAGGGCAGAGCAGCCAAGAGACAAGTACTGATAACATAGCTAGAAAATGCCAGAAAGAAATAGAATCCAAGCTTCAAGTTATTTAAGCACTGAAGTGCGGGTGAGGGATTTAAAGCTCGCAGATGGGGTTTTGAAAGCTGCCATGGCCCAGCGCTGCCTCCTTGTTTTGCTGTTCAGAGACCGTGACACTTGAGGGGGAGAGAGGTCCAAGCAGGCGGTAGAGGGCTTCCCAGCATTTCATGGACTAAGTTAAGTTCCACATAGGGATGAAAGGCCTTTGTTTCTCTGCTCTATTATTAGGATTTGATTATTATGCTTGCACTGTGTTTATAATCTGAGGTATTCAGCTCATTTATATTTTGCTTTCTGAACATCGTAGTGTGAGCTTGCTGCAATAATTGAAACATGCATTTTGGTATGCAGTTAATCAAAGCTAATCTGAAGTATTCAGCTCGTTTATATTTTGCTTTCTGAACATCGTAGTGTGAGCCTGCTGCAGTAATTGATACATGCATTTTGGTGTGTAGTAAATCAAAGCTTATCTGAAGTATAGAACTTGTTTATATTTTGCTTCCTGAACATCGTAGTGTGATGCATTTTGGTATACAGTTAATCAAAGCTTATATCTGTCAATTAACTCTTTGCTTATATATATGCATAGATGCTCTTTGTAGTGCACTCATATATAAATAGATGCTTTTCATTGCTATTCTTATTCTACTATTGTTGATTTGCTAAATACATATATTCACCTGAAATTTTAGTAAAGCTAAATTGTATTCATAATTGGCTTGTGGTCCTTCATTGAGCGTCCTTACTGACTTATACCGAACAGGTGTCAACCAGTCACCTGAATAAGACAGCCTGCCAAGTCAAAAATGTTTAGCTGCAATAGCAGAAATCATGAGGTCCCCCTCCCACTTTTTAATGACAATAATCTGCTTTTCTGCCAGACGATCTACATCCACCAACCTCTAAATAATCTTTAATACACCATCCCAGTGCAGCCTGCCCTGGTCACGAACAAGTTGCAGTTTTGAATATTCAACACACCATGACTTGGATGCTCCCAAGACTTGTAAAGGCGTATAAAAACACCCTGCTCTGGTTTTAAACAAGGCATATTCTTGCATGTTTAGTACACAATGCCTTGAGGGTTCGCAAGTTAAAGTCTTAGAGGAAAGACCGTTAATGTTAGCAATATGACTTTAGAGTACATCTTTCCTTTTTTTAACAAAAATGTATATGTGTTGCAATGTATGCGTAGAGTCAACTTACTGTAAGGAATGCTGACACTATAAGAAAGAAACAAAGAGCTATGCTGATGTAAGCTTGCTCCCTTTTTATTTGGTGTATATACAACATATTGGGCCTGATTACGACCTTGGCGGAGGGAATTACTCCATCACACACGTGACGGATATCCCGCCCGCCATATTACCATATCTATTATATCCTATGGAACTTGTAATACGGCGGACAGGATATTCGTCATGTTTGTGAAAGAGTAATCCCCTCCGCCAAGAATGTAATCAGGCCCATACTGCTTATATACCTTGTATAGAATTGCAGAAGAAATGCAACTTGGATGTTCTGCTTGTGATGTACAACTCTAGGGAATGGCTAGCACTATCTTTCAGTTCTGACACCCAGGCACAAACTTGACTGATGTAGGAAAGAGAGGCCACTGTGAGGAAATGTGGAGTCTGAATTCATGGACAAAAGACAGTAATAACGCTCAGCTGCTTGGCCCTGGGGAGTGCCAAGCCACAATCTCTAAAGTGGGTGGTTTGCCCACTTCCTGGTCCTGGGGAGTGCAAGGCCACAGTCGATGAAGTGGGTGGTTTGCCCACTGTTTGGTCCTGGGGAGTGCAAAGGCCACAGTCTCTCAAGTGGATGGCTTCTCCACTGGTCCTGGAGAGGGCTTTTTGCCCAGTGTGCTTCACCCTGCCAAGGATAGGGTGAGTGGATGCATATCTCCACTGATTCTGGAGGGGCCTTTGTGCCCAGTCTGCTTCATCCTGCTATGGATAGGGTGAGTGCATGCATATCTCCACTGGTTCTGGAGGGGGCTTTCTGTCCAGTGATGCAGCACTTGGGGGTGTGGTAGTTCACATTACCTCAACTGGATGTCTGAGGCACAAGATTTGCAGGGATGAGGTAGCATGATACTCCATGGAGGCAGGGACAGACTCCATCCTGCGGCGACTAAGGCTGCAAACTGGTGGTAGTGCCGGGGCTGGTGGGCGTGCTGCCACTGGTGGTGAGAGGCTCCAGGCCGTCTCCTGCAGCCTCGGATGAATGCACAACGGGGCTGCTTCTGCTGGTAGTGGTCCTACTGTCAGCAGCGCAGATGGCGGTGCTTGCATCGGGGATGCTGGGTGTGCTGCCCGTGGTGTAGGTGCCGGTGCTGCCAATGGTGGAGGGAGGCACCAGTCCATCTCCTGCAGTCTCAGATGGCTGCCCACTGGGGATGGTGCTGCTGACAGTAGTGTTGGCAGCAGTGGTGCAGTTGGCCGTGCAGGTGGCGGTGCTTGCGGAGGTGATGCTGGCGGTGCTGGCCGGGGTACAGGTGGCGGGGTTGTTTGTTCTGATGGTGGCCATCAGGCCCTCACCTGGAGCCTCCGAGGCCTGAAGTGCCTTGGCTTTTCTGCCCCTTCCTCACCTTGGCAGATGCTTCTGGGACCTTGGCTCTGGCAGCTGGAGTTTTGGAGGAGGCCTTGCTGGGTGGGTCGTGCTCCTTGCCCTTGCTGCTTGCTGTCCCCTTCCTCACATTGGCAGGTGGCGGAATGATTTGGTCCTTTGCAGGGGTCCATGTCACACTGGCTGGCCTGACAGGTGCCTCATTTGATCCTCTGGGAGTTGCAGGTACCACAGCACCCGCCGACTTGGTAGATGAGGTGCTGGCCTGGATTCTGGACACCCTGGCCCGAGTTGAAGGATGAGGGGGAGGGGTAGGAAACAGGTCAATGTTTGCCGGAAAAGTTTTTTAGACACACTGGGACGGGAAGATGGAGAGCGTTTGGGAGGGGAGGAAGAGGGAATGGTTGTAAGAGGTGTCTGTCTGCTGAGTTTGGGTGAAGGTGCATGAGCTGGATGCTGTTGTGAGGTGGATGGCTGTTGGGTGGATGGGTGCTTGCGTTTGTGTACTTTGGGAGGAGGGGTCGTAGACACACTGGAAGAGGACACAGGGGACGTGTGCCTGGTTGTGGGGGTGGTGACTGCTCGTGAGGTGTGTAGTGATGGGCGTGCTGGTGTTGGAGGTAGTGGATGAAGATATAGTGCATGCAGGTGTGGGTGTAGACGCTACTGGGAGGGAGGTGGACGGAGAGGAGGATGGGGACACAGTGGAGGCAGTGGATGTTGGTGTGGGTGCATGGGTATGGTGGCTGTGTGAGTGACTGTGAGAGGAAGTGTGGTGCTTATGTTTGCCTGAGCCACTTGTGTGGTGATTTGGGTGAGGTTTGAAGGTGTGTTGGGATAGGCTGGGATTGAGAGGATTGGGGCCGGGGTAGAGGAAGTTGGAGGGAGGAGGCTAGATACAGATACAAGGGCTGCCATCAGTGCTTAGGCCAGAGCCTGAAATGCTCTCTGTTGGGCCTCCACGCAAGAGTGAATTTCCTTCAGGTATGCATTTGTTTGTTGCAAGTGCCTGGCGACACCCTGGATGGCATTCAGAATGGTTGACTGCCCAGCAGTGAGGGATCTCAGGAGGTCAATAGCCTCCTCACTGAGGGCAGCAGGGCTGACTGAGGCAGGGCCTGAGGTGCCTGGGGCGAAGGGGATGCCCACCCTCTTGGGTGAGCGGGCACGGGAAACACGCTGAGGGGCTGCTGGGAGGGCAGTGCTCATAGGGGGGTGGCCGCTGTACCTGTTGTTCGGGTGGGCACAGAGGTGTCCGCCACCACCAGGAAGCTTCCATCGGAGGAGGAGTCACTGTCTGTGGTCTCCCCTCTGGGTCCCCATCGTGGTGCTCCCCCAGGGTCCGCATCTCCTTGGCGATGGCACACCAAATATCCTTTTTCTGGTGGAAACTGACCTGGAGGGAAAAGACAGCAGAAAAGGGAATTATTCACCCGACTGGATTGTCAGACTCATTGCTCTCCAGATCCCACCCATCCCCTGACGCACATACATTGACCACCTTACATGTTGCACTCAAGCCAGGATGCCCCAGTCCCCCCCCACATGTGGCTTACACACACAGCAATCCCTACATTTATGGCCCACACATCATGCTCACAGTGTACTCACCTGTTTGTCTGGAGGACCCTAGAGTAATGTGTACTGGGGTAGGACCCCATCCACCAGTTTCTCAAACTCCTCTGCAGTGAAGGCAGGGGCCATTTCCCCAGACACATGAGCCATGGTCGGTTACAGACACAGGTCACAGCAGCACTTGCAGTGTAGGTGCTCTCCTGTTGAAGGTCAGATAGCAAGTTAGTGAATAGATAGAAAATGGAGGTGACGTCTGTGACGGTGTGTACCGTCACCGCCGGCGTACATCGCCATTGTCTTCTGGAACCCATAGGGCCCAATGATAACCAATGCGATTTTGCGTGGCGGGATTGACCGCCTACCGCGACGGCGCACAAGGTGAGCGCAATTACCTCTTTTCCACTTGTGTCTCCTCACAGTTCAGGCAGCGGCCATTTCAGTGGGGCACAGGGCATGTCACCTAACTTCGTCACAGAAGACATTTGCACATCAACTGACTCTCGAGCTCACATACTGTTTCTATACAGTAAACAAATCATCATTATTGCAATAGATGTGTGAATATGACCCTCTGCTCACAGTTCTGTTCCATAGGCTTCAACCGCTGAGGCAGAATATGAGATGGCGCCATCCTCCGGTGTACAGACCCCTGGTGGACCTTGCGACTATGGAGGACAGATGCATTACCTTTACCTACAGACTTGATCGTGCCACAATCCAAGAGCTGTGTGCCCAATTGGAGCCAGACCTGATGTCAGCTATCCGCCAGACCACAGGAATCCTCCCTCTAATGCAGGTCCTTTCAGTGCTCCATTTCCTGGCAAGAGGTTCCAAACAAAGGTGGCCATGGCATCAGGGATGTCTCAGCCAATGTTCTCTAACAGAATGAGGTCCACCCTGCCGAAACACATGCGCAGCTACATTGTGTTTCCCCAGCTGTTGGCCACAGTGAAGCTGCCTTTTATGCTCTGGGACATATCCCAAACATCATTGGTGCCATTGATGGTACACATGTGGCATTTGTCCCCCCAGGAGAAATGAACAGGTTTACAGGAATAGAAAAAACTATCACTCTCTGAATGTGCAGATGGTGTGTTTGGCGGACCAGTACATCTCCCATGTGAATGCCAAATATCCTGGCTCTGTGCATGGTGCTTTATCTTGAGGAATAGCAGCATCCCATATGTGATGGGCCAACTCCAGAGGCACCGAGTGTGGCTAATAGGTGAGCCAAAGGTCCCCACCCAGTATTAATTGGTGTATGGGTATGGGGTTGTCCTTAAGGGTGAGTGTGTGGTTAACAGGTATTCCTTGAATATTTGCAGGTGACTCTGGTTACCCCATCCTCTCATGGCTACTGACCCCAGTGAGGAATGCCAGGACAAGGGCAGAGGAATGTTACAATGAGGCACATGGGTGTACAAGTAGGATTATAGAAAGGACCTGTGGCCTCTTGAAGGCCAGTTTCCAGTGCCTCCATCTGACAGGTGGATCCCTGTACTACTCACCCAAGAATGTATGCCAGATCATGTCCTGTGCCTCTGTCCCCTGAACCATGTACCCACTACCACTGACCCCAGGTCCCTGATTGTCCTGTGTTTGTGGGGTTGCTTGGGTCCCTGTAGTGGTGGACACACTGCTGATTGGTGTGTCCTGGGGACAGTGGCATGGGACCGCTATGTGGGTGCTGTGCTGGTGTTTCCTGAGAGGGGAGGCTCTGTGGTGGGTTGGGACTGTGGCAGGGGAACTGACTGTCCGGAGATTTTGGATGGGCCAGGTTGGTCATCCTGAACCAGGCGTGCAGAGCTGCTGTCGTCACTGTGGGCCTCTTCAAGTGGGGGACTGATGTGGCTGACACCTCCTCTCCAGTGACATGGAGTATGGGTCCTGTGGGAATGCAAATGCATTGTTAATGTGTCTGCGTGTGCCATCTTGTGCATGAGTGTGTTTCCCTGTATGATTGTGATTTTCCTGTCAGCTTTGCCTTGTGTGAGTGGTGATTTTGTGGGCTGGGTGAGTCTCTCTACTGGGCATGCTGTGGTGATGGGTGTCCATGCAGGTCTGTGATGGGTGTCCATGCATTGTTGTTACATGCAGGGCTTGGTATTGGAATTGGTGGGTTGTGTTAGTGGGGTATATGTGAGGTGGTAGAGTGATGGGCGTGAGGGTAGGAGTTTGTGATGGCATGCAGGTATGGTGGGGGGGATAAAGTAGTTAAGATTTTACATACCAGAATCCAGTCCTCCTTCTACTCCTGTGAGGCCCTCAGGATGTATGATCTCCAAGACTTGTTCCCCCCATGTTGTTAGTTGTGGGGAAGGAGGTGGGGGTCCACCACCAGTCCTCTGTACAGCTATCTGGTATCTTGCTACCACGGGACACACCTTCCCCTGTAGGTCGTTCCTCCTCTTCCTGATGTCATCCCTGGTTCTTCGGTGCTGTCCCACGGCATTGAACCTGTCCATGATTCTCCGCCATAGCTCCATCTTCCTTGCAATGGTCATCTGCTGCACCTGTGATCCAAATAACGGTGGCTCTACCCGGATGATTTCCTCCACCATGATCCTTAGCTCCTCCTCAGAAAACCTGGGGTGTCTTTGGAGTGCCATGGATGTGGTGCGAGTAATATTTGTGAGGATGTGTGGGGTGATGTGTGGGGTGATGTGTTGGGGTGTATGCTGTGATGTGCGTGAATGGTGAATGGGTGATGGTGTTCTGTGGCTCTGATTGAGAGGGTGCTCTTGGCTTGTCTCTCTCTGCTTGATATCTATTTTTTCACTGTTGTGGGTAATGTGGGTGTGTGTTTTATAGTGGTGTGAGTGTGTGGGTGTGGTGTGTTTTTGGGTGTCAGGTGTGTGTAGTTTGAATTGTCCAATGTGGTGTAGTTTTGTAAGTGTGCGTGTATTTTGAGCATGACGGTGTGTACAGCCAATGGTTTACCACGGTTGAAAGACCGCCACGGTGATTCGTGGGTCGTGATACTGTGGGCGTATTCCTGTTGGCGTAACGGTGTGGGTTTTGCTATTGCCATTTTATCACTGAACTTTGGTCTGGCGGACTTGAGTGGGTGTCTGTATAGTTGCAGAATTCTCAGTGTAGGTCATAATACCTGTGGCAGAATACTGCCGCTGGCACAGTATGTTGGTCCCCGTCAGCACGGCGGTAGGTGGCATTTACTGCCACGGTTGTAATGAGGGCCTAAATGTATTTATATATTTTGTTTAAATTATGTGATTTAACTTATCATTAGTTCCTATCGGATTTTGAAAGTCTCTGCCTTCACTATTTTCTGCTGGTGGCTGTTGTAATACCAGTGGTTGGCTATATGTGGCTCTAGACCTATTCCAGTTATCGAATGGAGTACATTTATTATGGTTCTAGGTCCTTTCTAGCTGTGGTAACTATAAAAGTGCAGTTTGTGACTAACAATGTTTTTCTCTTTTGTGGATTGGTACATGTCCCTACCTAGACCCCTCCTTAACACTCACTAAAACCCTCCATGCTGCTCAGTTACCCCCTCTAATTTAGCAATACTTATTCCCCATTTTCCAGTCTCAACCCCGTCCCTTCCAAATTAACTTCCAGAACGCGTACTGCCACATGCAGAGATTTCGTAGTTTCGGCGGAGGTTGCCGCATATAAAAAATAGGAGAGGCGGAAGTATAGACTGCTGCATGTCAGTTAGTGTATAAATTTTTGTAGTTTGTTATTGGTATACTATTCCAGTTCTACAACAAATACTAAAAAATGCAGGTTGTGAATAGGCTTTAGAGTGTTTTCAGTAGCCATATAAATGAATAAAATCTGCTTCTATTAACAATAAGTGCTGAACATTATCTGTTAGGCCCCCGTCTTCTATTTGGATCAGTCTGCTTTTATGTTTTGTTTAGCTTCTGTAATGGAGCCAGATTCAAATACCTTATCATGGGCCTATATTTACTCTGTCTCTTACATTTTAGTAATAATCCATCCTTGATTTATGTATCAGTCTCACCACTCCTGGGCGGAACCCATGAAATCACACCAAGAGTCATCAACCTTTTCTGCAATAAGAGCTACTGACTCTAAATAAGAACTATCCAGAGTTCCAAATATTTCTGTTGTTTTATAGTGACAATATCAAACAGAGTTACATTTGTGGTTTTCCCCTGCAAGATTATCAGCAATGATCACCTCAGTACATCAGGAAGGACTGCTAGCAGTAATGTAAAAAAAGACTTGATCAATTTGGAATATCTCTACATGGATAATTCATAAGAGCCATAGCTGCAATGTCTATGGGACCAAGTTACTGATATGAGTAATAAGGCTCATAGACACCACATTATTTATCCCTCACATTAGCCTTAAATATATTCTGCAAATTTAACCATTTTCTACAAACATCAGCGTCTGAAAGAGATTCTGAAAATATACACATTTTCACCCCAAAATATGCGTTTCAATTTTGGTATACATATATCATTAATTCCAAGCAAATTATTCTATAATAAAAGACTTGGCTGTACATAGGACAGATACTTACAGATAGCTGGAGAGCTTCCTATAGCCCAGGACCCACTCCTTGGAGAAGCCTGAATTTCATGATATGTTGTATTTGTAAATTCCATGTGCCTTTCGTCCATTTTTGGGTGAACCCCATACAACCATAATATACTAGGTTAGTTAGAAGTCAGGTCTTCCAATGAGTTGCACCTCTTCTACCCAACGGTGGCCCATTCAACTCCTACATGACTGCATTGTTTTGGAAAGATGTGCCTTCACGGGGGTTGCAACCTGCTGTTCCTGGGTGCTATGCAAAGACACAGATTATGCTTGTTTGGCTGAGGAGTTTGGGCCGGACCATCCCTTTAGGCGTGGGCCAAGAAAGTTTTGCAGTATGGAAATTCCAGATCTTTAATGGAGGAGTTGAAACAATGACCCAGAATGCATCCTGTTAAAAATGGGGTCTTTGGTTGGCAGTCAGGTTACCCCCTGTCCAAGCAAGGACCCTCACTCTAGTCAGGGTAAGTCACACACAATCCAAATTATCCCATGCCCACCTTCTGGTAGCTTGGCACTGAGCAGTCTGACTTAACTTAGAAGGCAATGTGTAAAGTATTTGTACAATAAATCATACCATAACACAATATAGCACCACAAAAATACACCACACAGTTTTTAGAAAAATCTATAATATTTATCTGGATATTGGCAGGTCAAAACGATAAAAGATGCAATATGAATTTGTAAAGATATCACTGAAAAAGTAATATAAAGTGTCTTTAGTCTTTAAAACGCAAACAAAGTCTCTTTCAAGCACAAAGTACCTGGTTTGGAGTGGAAAATCTACGCAGAGGGCTGCAGAGGAGGAGATGCATGGAAAAATGGTGTGTGCGTCGGTTTTGCCCCTTCACACACGGACTTGCATCGTTATTTTTCACGCAGGGAGGCGTACGTCGTTCTACGGTGTAAAGGGGTGTCGGTTTCGCCCCTTTACACACGGACTTGCGTCGTTATTTTTCACTCAGGGAAGACGTGCGTCATTTTCCAGCACGCGGACCGTCTCCTTCTGTGGATCGCGGGATTACCAGATGTCCCAGGGTCTGTGCGTGGATTCCTCGGCTTGTTATCCAGCTGCGCGTCGTTCCGGGGGGTTGTGCGTGGACTTTTCTTTCTCACGGCAGGCGTTGCATCGCTTTCCTCTCTGGAAGTCAGGCGGCATTATCCATGCGAGGCCGTGCGTCGAAGATCCGGTCGCACTGTAGGCGTCGCGTCGAGCGGCGTCTTTCCGGATCGGCTTGCGGTGAATTTTTCACCGTGGAGCAAGCTGTGCATCGAATTTTTCAGTGCCCTTGGCGTCCAGTTGAAAAAGAGAAGTCTTTTTGGTCCTGAGACTTCAGGTAACAGGAGGCAAGCTCTATCCAAGGCCTTGGAGAGCACTTCTACAGCCAGACAAGAGTTCAGCAAGGCAGCAGGCCAACAGCAAGGCAGCAGTCCTTTGTAGAAAGCAGTCAAGTGAGTCCTTTGAGCAACCAGGCAGTTCTTCTTGGCAGGATGCAGGTTCTGGTTCAGGCTTCTTCTCCAGCAAGTGTCTGATGTGGTAGGGCAGAGGCCCTGTTTTATACCCAAATGTGCCTTTGAAGTGGGGGAGACTTCAAAGAGTGGCTTAGAAGTGCACCAGGTCCCATTTCAGTTCAATTCTGTCTGCCAGGGTCCCAGTAGGGGGTGTGGCAGTCCTTTGTGTCAGAGCAGGCCCTCCACCCTCCCAGCCCAGGAATACCCATTCAAGATGCAGATGTATGCAAGTGAGGCTGAGTACCCTGTGTTTGGGTTGTGTCTGAGTGGATGCACAAGGATCTGTCAACTAAACCTAGCCAGACGTGGATTGAAAGGCACAGAAAGATTTAAGTGCAGAAAAATGCTCACTTTCTAAAAGTGGCATTTCTAAAATAGTAATATTAAATCCAACTTCACCAGTCAGCAGGATTTTGTATTACTATTCTGGCCATACTAAATATGACCTTCCTACTCCTTTCAGATCAGCAGCTACCACTTCAACAATGTTTGAGGGCAGCCCCAATGTTAGCCTATGAAGGGAGCAGGCCTCACAGTAGTGTAAAGACAAATTTAGGAGTTTTACACTACCAGGACATATAAACTACACAGGTACATGACCTGCCTTTTACCCACACAGCACCCTGCTCTAGGGGTTACCTAGGGCATACATTAGGGGTGACTTATATGTAGAAAAAGGGGAGTTCTAGGCTTGGCAAGTACTTTTAAATGCCAAGTCGAAGTGGCAGTGAAACTGCACACACAGGCTTAGCATTGGCAGCCCTGAGACAAGGTTAAGGGGCTACTTAAGTAGGTGGCACACCCAATACTGCAGGCCCACTAGTAGCATTTAATCTACAGGCCCTAGGCACATACAGTGCAAATTACTAGGGACTTATAAGCAGATTAAATAGTCCAAAGGGTATGATCCAAAGTTACCATGTTTAAAGGGAGAGAGCATATGCACTTTAGAATTGGTTAGCAGTCGTAAAGTGTGCAGAGTCTAAAAGCCAGCAAAGACAGAGTCCAAAAAGTGAAGGGAGGCAGGCAAAAAGTTAGGGGTGACCACCCTAAGGCATGTCAGGTCTAACATGTGTCCCCCCCAGCTGAAAGTGGGGAGAGCTACCCGACCTCCTGGGAGCTCTCATCGCTAAGGCGGAAGTATCTGGAGAGACCATCAGTATTGGCGTGGTCAACCCCTGGGCGATGTTCCACCGTAAAGTCCATCCCCTGTAGGGAAATGGACCACCTCAAGAGTTTTCGATTCTCACCTCTCATCTGCATGAGCCATCTGAGGGACCTGTGGTCTGTCTGAACTCGAAAGTGAGTCCCAAACAAGTAGGGTCTTAGCTTCTTCAGTGCCCAGACCAGAGCAAATGCTTCTCTCTCAATAGCACTCCACCTCTGTTCCCGTGGTAATAGTCTTCTGCTAATAAAGTCTACTGGTTGGTCTGAGCCCTCCTCATTTAGCTGTGCTACAACAGCCCCTATGCCATGCTCTGAAGTGTCTGTCTGCACAACAAATTCCTGGGAGTAGTCAGGGGCCTTGAGCACGGGAGCCGTGCACATGGCTTCCTTCAGGGAATCAAAGGCTTTCTGACAAGCCTCTGTCCAATTCACCAACCTAGGTTGTTTCTTGGAAGTGAGTTCTGTCAAGGGGGACACACTGGTACTATAGCCCTTGATGAATCTGCGGTAGTGTCCAGTGAGGCCCAAAAAGGCTCTCATCTCACTCTGTGTTCTAGGTGGTTGCCAGGCCTTGATAGTTTCAATCTTGGCATGGAGTGGCTGCACCTTGCCACCACCTACTAGGTGTCCCAAGTACACCACGGAACCCTGCCCAATCTGGCACTTACTAGCTTTGATAGTCAGGCCTGCCTGTGGCAGAGGCTGAAGCACCTCCTTGAGGTGGAGCAGGTGTTCCTCCCAGCTGGAGCTGTAGACAGCTATGTCGTCCAGGTAAGCTGCACAGTAGGCATCCTTACCAGCTAGGACCCCGTTAACCAACCGTTGGAAGGTAATGGGGGCATTTTTCAAACCAAATGGCATCACCTGGAATTGGTAATGGCCATCAGGGGTGGAAAATGCTGATCTTTCTTTAGCCCCCTCAGTCAGGACGATCTGCCAGCACCCTGAAGTAAGATCGAACGTACTCAGGAACTTGGCAGCGCCTAGTCTGTCAACAAGCTCATCAGCTTGGGGGATGGGGTGAGCATCAATCTGGGTGACTGAGTTGAGACCCCGTAGTCCACACAGAACCGGAGTTATGGCTTCGCACCTGGGGCAGTAGCCTTAGGAACCAATACCACAGGGCTGGCCCAGGGACTACTGGATTTCTCAATAACCCCTAAAGTCAACATCTTGGAGACCTCCTCCTTGATGCTGGCCTTCACCTTATCCCACAACCTGTAAATTTTGTTCTTCACAGGGGGACTGTCACCTGTGTCAATGTCATGAACACAGAAGTGAGTCAGTCCAGGAGTAAGGGAGAACAGGGGGGAGAACTGCTCTAACAGCTCATAGCAGTCTCCTCTCTGGGTTAGAGTCAGGGAGTCATAGAGAATGACGCCCCCACGGACCCATCCCCTTCTTTGACAGAGAGGAGGTCGGGGAGGGGTTCACTCTCCTCTTCCATGCCCTCATCTGTGAGCAGGAGCATACTGAACTCAGACCTCTCAAAGTGAGGTTTGAGCCGGTTGTGATGGAGGACCCTTAGGGGGTGCCTAGGGGTCTTGAGGTCCACTAGGTAAGTGGCCTCCCCTTTACCCTCCTTGATCTCAAAGGGGCCAGTCCAGCGGTCCTGGAGAGCACTGGGCTCTACTGGCTCCATCACCCAAACTTTGTCTCCAGGTGAGAACTCAACCAGAGTGGTCTTCCGGTCATACCCCTCTTTCATCACCTCTTGACTGGCCTCAAGGTTACTCTGGGCCTGCTTCCAGAAGCGTTGGGTTTGGTTGCGGAGGGCCAGCATGTAGCTGACCACATCCTGGAGAGGTGACTTGGGAGCTTTCTCCCAGCCCTCCTTAACAATGCTTAGGGG
The DNA here is from genome assembly GCF_031143425.1 of Pleurodeles waltl. Taxonomy (NCBI): domain Eukaryota; kingdom Metazoa; phylum Chordata; class Amphibia; order Caudata; family Salamandridae; genus Pleurodeles; species Pleurodeles waltl. The sequence continues at coordinate 294,707,966 of NC_090450.1, forward strand.
TCCCCTGACAGGGTGACCATAGAGAAGCTCAAAGGGGCTGAACCCCACCCCTTTCTGGGGCACCTCTCTGTAAGCAAACAACAGACAGGGTAAGAGGACGTCCCACTTACGCCTCATGGCATCAGTCAGGTCACTAATCATGCCTTTCAGGGTCTTGTTGAATCTCTCAACAAGCCCATTGGATTGAGGATGATAAGGGGTGGTAAACCGGTAGGTCACCCCCACACTCATCCCACATGGACTTCATGTATGCAGACATGAAGTTTGTGCCCCTTTCAGACACAACCTCCTTAGGGAATCCCACACGGGTAAATATTCCCAACAGGGCTCTGGTCACCACCAGTGCAGTCACTGTTCTCAGAGGGATTGCCTCTGGATAGCTGGTGGCATGGTCCACCAAAACCAGGATAAACCTGTTGCCCAAGGCAGTTTTGGGGTCCAAGGGACCAACAATGTCGATGCCCACCCTTTCAAAGGGGGTTCCAATGACTGGGAGTGGGAGCAGGGGAGCCTTAAGCTGTTTCCCTGTCTTCCCACTAGCCTGGCAGGTGGGGCAAGCTCTGCAGAAGTTATCTGAGGCTATCCTCATTCTGGGCCAATAGAAGTGGGTGTCAAGCCTGTTAAAGATTCTTGTCTTGGCTAAGGTGTCCTGCCAGGGGAATGTCATGAGCCAGACCCAGTAGGAAGTTCCGGTAAAACTGAGGGACCACCAGCACATGGGCTGCCCCAGGACCTGGAACCTTATGCTCACTGTAAAGGACATCATTCTCCCAGTTAATATGGTGAGTGCCAGAGGCGTCACCTGCTGCTTGGGCTGTGGCCTGTCGCCTCAGACCCTCAAGGGTGGGGCATTCCTTCTACGCCTTGCAGAATTCTGCCCTGGTTGGCCCACCCTTTACTTGCCAGCCAGCAAGTTCAGGTAGGTTACCCAGGTCAGCTATGTCCTCCCCAGTTGGCTCAGGGGCCTCCTCCTCCTCAGGGGCCCCATCCACCACTGTGGGAACATCGAAGGTGGGTTTCTCACGCCTCTTGCCCTTCCTCTTTGCAGCTGTCTGGGCCATTGTTCCAGGCTCCAGACTCCCTTGACTCCCTTCCCGGCAGCCATGGACCATGTGGTCATAAAGATCCACTCAGGTAACCCTAACATCTCCAGGTGGGATCTGAGCTCTACTTCTTTCCAAGCAGTATGCTCAAGATCATTGCCTAACAGACAATCTACAGGCATGGCAGGACTCACAGCTACTTTCGGAGTACCAGAGACCCCCCCACCCCCACTCAAAGGGAACCAGAGCCACCGGTAGGTGACTCTCACGATTGTCAGCGACTATCTGCTCTGTTGACACCATCTGACTCTTGACAGTAGTCATACTGGCTCCTGTGTCACGCAGAGCCTCCACCTTTTGCCCATCAATGGTGACCCACTGCCTGTACTTGGAAGTATTTTGGGGCATGTGGGCTTTGGGCACCATTTCTCTTTGTCCCAGGGACACTAGGGAAACCTCTGCCTGCTCCCCAAAGCTATCTGGGTCCATCTCCCCCCGAGCGCTACACTAGTCTACCCAGGTGTCTGTCCGGTAGTGGACGGTTCCCTCTTGGAACACTGGGGGTCGCCCTTATAGTGACCATACTGGTAGCACTCTAAGCATTTGGGGTTGAATTTCCCTGATTTATCATAAGTCCCTGGCTTTTCCCAAATCTGGAAGAGGAACGGTTGCCACACCCTCCCTGGGAATTCTTATGGGGGCCTTTTGAGAGTTCCTTATCTGTAAGTTTATCTCCCCCCTCTTTCTTCTGTTGGGAACCCTGACCACCTTTGTGGGTGTGTCCCCCAGATACCTTTCTGGACACTCTGGTGCTAACCCAGAGGTCCGCCTCCTCAGCAAGCTTCCTGGTATCAGTCAGCTTACTATCTACCAAGTGCTGGCGCAACTCTATAAAAGCAGTACTGAGCATATGCTCTCTCAGAATCAAGTCATACAACCCTTTGTAATCATCTACTTTGTTGCCCCGCACCCATCCATTCAGTGCCTTAGTGGAAAAGTCAAAGAAATCTAACCATGTTTGTGTGGTTTGTTTGGTGCTGTCCCTGAACCTCTGACAGTATCCCTCAGGGGTCAGCCCAAACTTGGCAAGTAAAATGGCTTTCTGAAGTGGGTATGTGTTTTGATCTGGTTTATCCAATGTGAAAAGTGTGTCCCTCCCCAATGGTGGCACATAACCCCACATAGCTGTGCCCCATTGCCCTTCAGGAACCTCATGAGTCCTTAGTGCAACTTCATAAGCAGCTAACCATTTATCTATGTCATCTCCCACCACAAAACTGGGCACCACATTTTTGGGTATACAAACCTTCTTTTCTCCAGCAGGTCCTGTCTGTATGCTGCCACCATTATTGCTGGATTCAGACTGTCTTGCCTTGATCTCCAGCTCCTTGAGACTCAGTTCATGAGCCAATAATAGTTTCTTTTCAGCCAAAGCTCTCTCAGCTGCAGCTTCAGCTCTTTCAGCTTCCACCTGTTTGGCTGCTCTTTCAACCTCAGCTTGCTTGGCTTCTCTTTCTGCCCTCCTTTCCTCCTGTTGAGCCTCAATTTTCAGTTTTGCCATTTGCAATTGGAACTCCCTTTCGTCTCTCCTTTCCTCTGCGGTCAGGCTTTGCTCAGATACACTGCTCCCTGGTCTGGAAGGAGGCACAATTGCAATGGTAACATCACCCACTGATGGCAATAAATCCTCTGAGGGTCATTTTCTGGCTCCTCTTCCTCATCATCCTCCTCTAAATGGGCTTCTGCCCAGGCCCTCTGCGCCACTTAAAAGTCCTCCTTTTTGGAGGCCCCTTGGGTGGGTACTCTCATCACCCTGCAGAACCCTTTTAGCTGTTTGACAGTATGTCTTCAACAGGGATAGGTCCAAATCTCCTGCTTGAGACCCAGCCAGAGACATGCTGAGTGAGGATTTCGTTTTTGAAAATTGTCAGGAAAAACGAATTTGCAAAAAGAGATAAAAATCAAGTTGACCTTCAACTGTGGGTAGGTAGTGAAATACTTAGCTATTGTATGTCACTGCACAAATACAAGTCCCATCCTCACCGCTGATCTCCAATGTTAGAAATGGGGTCTTTGGTTGCCAGTCAGGTTACCCCTGTCCAAGCAAGGACCCTCACTCTAGTCAGGGTAAGTCACACACAATCCAAATTATCTTGTGCCCACCCTCTGGTAGCTTGGCACTGAGCAGTCAGGCTTAACTTAGAAGGCAATGTGTAAAGTATTTGTGCAATAAATCATACCATAACACAATATAGCACCACAAAATTGCACCACACAGTGTTTAGAAAAATATATAATATTTATCTGGATATTTGCAGGTCAAAACGATAAAAGATGCAATATGAATTTGTAAAGATATCACTGAAAAAGTGATATAAAGTAGTCATTACAACCCTGGCGGACGGTGTTAAAGCAGCGGAAATACCGCAAACAGTCCGGAGGAAAAAAAAGGGAATAATGACCCTGACGGAAACCGCCAACAAAGACAGCCACTTTAACACTTCACCCGCCACGGCGGTAAAGACAAGCAGCGCAGCGCTCACCGCCAACAGACAGGCGGAAGATAATGTACCGCCCACAGTATTACAACCCGCCAATCTGCCACCTTTTCTGGGGCAGATTCACAGTGGATAAAAACACGGCGGAAACAGCTTTTGCTATGGGAAAACGCTCACCTTAACATATCCCACAAGGAACGAGGAATCCATGGAGCCTGAACTCCAAATACTCCCTGACCTTGTGTTTCTGCTCTTCTACGGCCAACAGCTACCTAGGCGCTGCAGACAACGGTGAGTACTGCACCTACGACATGGGTGAGTGGGAGGCAAAAGTTAGGGGGACACACACCAAACACCCTAACCCCCACCCTCGCATATTACAACATACACACCAATGCATTCACAAAAATCACAGTAACAACCCACAATCCCCCCGGAAGAATGAATACACAAAGCGAAAATCGGTCAAACAATGTAATGTGCCAATATACATGTCATACAAAAATTTACAGATATATATTTGAAATCAGTCATAATTATATACAAGACGAGAAGTAGTGCAGATATGTACATAACAATGTCCGTGCACCATCAGTCCAAAAATACATGGGCGAGGCCCACAAACGATACCTGACCACAATCGGAGAGAACACTGCCGGGGCATCAGATAGAAATTCTACAGGCACCTCAGGGGGAAGGGAAGGGGGGGCACCTCAGCCGGATGACTGCAAAGCCAGATCCACGACGGGGCTCCATGCCCATTCATGCCCTCCTGGGGAGTGCAAAGCCACAGTCTCTCAAGTCTCTACAGTGGGTGGTTTGCCCACTGTGCCATCCTGGGGAGTGCAAAGCCACAGTCTCTCAAGTCTATACAGTGGGTGGTTTGCCCACTGTGCCATCCTGGGGAGTGCAAAGCCACAGTCTCTCAAGTCTATACAGTGGGTGGTTTGCCCACTGTGCCATCCTGGGGAGTGCAAAGCCACAGTCTCTCAAGTTGATGCAGGTCTCTACTGGTACTGGGGGGGACTGGTGCCCAAGCTGGATGAGTCTCCCCGTGAAAGGTTGTGTCCTGTCACTGTCCCAGCTGCACATGGGATAAGGATGCCTGATGTGGCGGGCCATTCATTCCTTCCTGGTGCATTGCCCTGTTCAGCGGTGCTTTGCCATGGCGGTCTTTGCCCTGTTCAGCGGTGCATTGACATGGCGGTCTTTGCCCTTTTCAGTGGTGCTTTGACATGGCGGTCTTTGCCCTGTTCAGCGGTGCTTTGCCATGGCGGTTCAGGACAGTTCAGCGGTGCTTTGCCATGGCGGTCTGTGCCCTGTTCAGCGGTGCATTGACATGGCAGTCTTTGCCCTGTTCAGCGGTCCTTTGACATGGCGGTCTTTGCCCTGTTCAGCAGTGCTTTGCCATGGCGGTTCAGGACAGTTCAGCGGTGCTTTGCCATGGCGGTCTGTGTCCTGTTCAGCGGTGCTTTGCCATGGCGGTCTTTGCCCTGTTCAGCTGTGCTTTGCCATGGCGGTTCAGGACAGTTCAGCGGTGCATTGACATGGTGGTCTTTGCCCTGTTCAGCGGTGCTTTGACATGGCGGTCTTTGCCCTGTTCAGCGGTGCTTTGCCATGGCGGCTCAGCACAGTTCAGCTGTGCTTTGCCATGGCGGTCTGTGCCCTGTTCAGCGGTGCTTTGACATGGCGGTCTTTGCCCTGTTCAGCGGTGCTTTGCCATGACGGTTCAGGACAGTTCAGCGGTGCTTTGCCATGGCGGTCTGTGCCCTGTTCAGCGGTGCTTTGCCATGGCGGTCTTTGCCCTGTTAAGCGGTGCATTGACATGACGTTCTTTGCTCTGTTCAGCGGTGCTTTGACATGGCGGTCTTTGCCCTGTTCAGCGGTGCTTGGCCATGGCGGTTCAGGACAGTTCAGCGGTGCTTTGCCATGGCGGTCTTTGCCCTGTTCAGAGGTGCATTGACATGGCGGTCTTTGCCCTGTTCAGCAGTGCTTTGCCATGGCGGTCCATGACAGTTCAGCGGTGCTTTGCCATGGCCTTTCAGGACAGTTCAGCTGTGCTTTGCCATGGCGGTTCAGATAAGGACATTGGTGTGTGGCATGACGTTTCATCATTGTCCAGCGGGGCTGTGGCAGCCGGAGCCCTCCAGGGCACTGACTCAGGTGGTGGTCTCCTGACCAGTGACAATAGTATGGCCCTCCTGGGCACTGACTCCGGCGGTGGCGGTGGTCTCCTGACCAGTGACGATACTTGGGCCCTCCTGGGCTGTGACTCTGGTGGTGGTCTCCTGACCAGTGACGATACTTGGGCCCTCCTGGGCTGTGACTCTGGCGGTGGTCTCTGGACCAGTGACGATAGTGGGGCCCTCCTGGGCACTGACTCCGTCGGTGGCGGTGGTCTCCTGACCAGTGAGGATACTTGGGCCCTCCTGGGCTGTGACTCTGGCGGTGGTCTCCTGACCAGTGACGATAGTCACCACTGGTATTGGAGGCTTTTTGGCTGAGGCGCTACGACGGGATTGATGAATTGGAGGGGGTGGGTTGGGGGCAAAAAGGTCAACTTTACAGAGGGACAGTTTCTCACGAACACTGGGATGGGTAGCTGGAGGGGGTCTGGGAGTGGAGGAAGAGGAGGTGGTTGTCGGAGGTGTCACTTTAGGTGTTTTGGGTGCAGGTGCAGGTACTGGAGGCTGTCGTGAGGTGGATGGATGTTGGGTGAGTGATTGCCGGCATTTGTGTACTTTGGGAGGGGGCGTCACAGACACACTGGGAGAGGACTCAGGGGACGTGTAAATGGCAGTGGAGGTGGTGAGTGCAGGTGAGCGGGGTGTGGTGCTGGGTGTACTGGTGCGAGTCCTACTGGCTGTAGATATAGTGCATGCAGGTGAGAGTGTAGACGACACTGGGAGGGAGGAGGGAAAAGAGGAGGAGGGGGACACAGTGGAGGCAGTGGAGGCAGTGGATGTTGTTGTGTCTGTATGTGGGTGAGGCTTGCGTGAGTGCTTGTGGTGTGTGTGGTGCTCATGTTTGCTTGAGCTACTTGGGTGTGTTGACTTGTGTGCATGCTGGTCTGTAGGTGTGCTTGGGATGGGCTGGGGTACAGGAGATTGGGTCTGGGTGGAGGAAGTTGGAGGGGAGAGGCTAGACACAGGGACAATTGCTGCCATCAGTGCTGAGGCCAAAGATTGCAGGGTTCGCTGAAGGACAGCCTGACCAGAATGAATGTCCTCCAGGAATGCATCACTGTGTTGCAACTCTCGTTCTACACCCTGGATGGCATTCACAATGGTAGACTGCCCAACAGTGAGTGACCTGAGGAGGTCAATGGCCTCCTCACTGAGGGCAGCATGGGTGACTGGGGCAGGGCCTGAGGTGCCTGGGGCGAAGGTGATGGCCACCCTCCTGGGTGAGCAGGCACGGGGCGAACGCTGAGGGGCTGCTGGGAGGGCGGTGCTGGTAGGGGAGGTGGCGGCTGTACCTGTAGAGGTGGGGGGCACAGATGGTGCCGCCACCACAAGGGAGCTCCCATCGTCGAACGAGTCCGTGTCTCTGCTTGGTGATCCGGTGGCCGACGTGAAGCTCCCCTCGCCCTCCGTCCCACTGGTGCATTCAGAGTCTGTGGTGTGGCCCTCCATGGCCATGTGGGATGCAGCTCCCTCGTGCTCCGGTGCCACTGTACCTCCGCCTGTTGATGCTGATGTACAAAAGGACAGGGAGAGCAGACAAAGGGAGGGAGACAGAAGAAAGAGGGTTTTAGTGCATGGCATACAGCTACCGTTGGCGGACAAGACAAACGCAGATGCCCCCTGCATTACGCCGTGCTCCTGCCCTCTGCACATGCAATTTATGGGATATGGCCTATATGGCAATGATGGACATCGGCGCACATGGATGCCACAGGGGCAACTATACCGCTACTTGGCACTCTGCTGAGGTGGGGTAGAGTGCCAAATGGGCTACATTATGGAGGGGCCTTGCCTACCTAACTCGCCCTGGCCTAGGGACACTCACAGCCCAACTCCCCCACCGAGACACCTCCACTGCACGTAAAGTCCACAGAATGAGGTTGTACTCACCCCCTTGTGTCTGCTGTAATGCCCTCAAGCGCCCATCCAACTCCGGGTAGGCCACCACCAGGATCCGGAACATCAGGGGGGTCATGGTGCGACGACCCCCTCACCCACGTTGGGAGGCCATCCCCAGCTGAGCCTCCGCCGTCTTCTTGCTGCAGCGGCGAATGTCCTCCCATCTCTTACAGCAGTGGGTGCCCCGTCTCTGGTGGGCCCCCAGGGTCCGGACCTCCTTGGCGATGGCACGCCAAATGTCCCTCTTCTGGTGGGCGCTGACCTACATGACATGCACAAGGAAAGAGGAACAGTCATTACCAACTGCACCGTCGTTGTGAGTGGTCCCCTCCCTACTCTGGCCATGTGGACCATTCATTCCCATGCATTAATGTTCTATGGACTCTGCCCCCTTCCCTCTTCCAACCAGCCCTCTCCACCCAGGCCTAGCCCATACAACGTGCTCCCTGTGTACTAACCTGTTGGTCTGGAGGAGCGTAGAGTAGCGTGCACTGGGGGAGGACCCCGTCTACCAGTTTCTCCAACTCCTGCACAGGGGCCCTTTCCCCAGACGCAGCAGCCATCATCGCTTCCAGACCGAGGTCACAGCAGCACTTGCAGTGTAGGTCCTCTCCTGTCGAAGGTCAGGTATGTAGTGATTGAACAGATAGAAAATAGCGGTGACATCCGCGGCGGTGACGTCCGCGGCGGTGCGCATCATCACCGCCGGCGCACCTGTTCATTGGCTTCTGGGACCCGTAGGGTCCAATGTTAACCAATGCAGCATTGCGCCGCGGTCTACGACCGCCTACCGCGACGGTGTGTAACGCCAGCGCAGTTACCCCACAATCCCATTGTCCCAGTTTAGAGGTCAGGCAGCCACCATTTCAGGGGAACACATGGCTTCATTTCACACTGCGTCACACATAGCTAGGCCTACACTCAACACACATACAGGAAGGGTTAAGTGAGTGGTGTAGTCTTGTGTGTGACTGTGGGTACATACCTGGAGGACTAATGACTGGTTCTTTGCTGTTGTCCTTCGTAGGCACCGTCTGCTGGGACATATGAGAAGATGGCGGAATCCTCCGGTGTACCGACCGCTGGTGGACCTGTTGACAATGGAAGAGCGACATGTCATCGTAACCTACCGGTTTGACCGTGCCACAATCCAGGAACTATGTACCCAGTTGGAGCCAGACCTGATGTCACCAATCCGCCATCCGACTGGAATCCCCCCTGACGTGCAGGTGCTGTCAGTGCTCCATTTCCTTGCAAGTGGGTCTTTTCAGACAACAGTGGCCATGGCATCAGGGATGTCCCAGCCTATGTTTTCCAACGTGTTGTCCAGAGTGTTGTCTGCCCTGCTGAAACACGTAAGGAGATACATCATTTTCCCTCAGGTGGAGGGTTTGCCTACAGTGAAAGGTGACTTCTATGCCCTTGGACATATCCCCAACGTCATAGGTGCTATTGATGGGACCCACGTAGCTCTGGTCCCCCCCCCCCACAGGAGTGAACAGGTGTACAGGAACAGGAAGAGTTATCATTCCATGAATGAACAGATGGTATGTTTGGCAGACCAGTACATCTCGCAGGTAAATGCTATGTTCCCTGGCTCAGTGCATGACGCCTACATCCTGCGGAATAGCAGCATCCCTGATATGATGGGTCAACTCCAGAGGCACCGTGTATGGCTTTTGGGGGACTCTGGTTACCCCAACCTTTCGTGGCTATTGACCCCAGTGAGGAATCCCAGGACCAGGGCAGAGGAATGCTACAATGAGGCCCATGGGCGGACTAGGAGGGTGATCGAACGCACCTTGGGCCTCGTGAAGGCCAGGTTCAGGTGCCTCCATATGACAGGTGGATCCCTATTCTACTCACCGAAGAAGGTGTGCGACATCATCAACGCCTGCTCCTTGCTCCATAATTTGGCATTCCGATGCCAGGTGCTTTTTCTGCAGGAGGATGATCCTGATGACGGTGTTGTAGCAGCTGTGGAGCCTGTGGACAGTGATGAGGATGAAGCTGATGAAGAAGACAACGACAACAGGGAGTCAGTATTACAGCAATATTTCCAGTGACACACAGGTGAGAACATTTTCATTTTTAGCATTACATTAACTTTCACACGTCTACCTCTATCCTGTTTTTCGTTTTAAGTCAACATTTGGTAACTGAGTTGTACCATTCCATTACGGTTTCACAGGTGTGGTTACCTACGTGTCAACTGCTTGGATCCTTCAAGGGCTTGTGATGTGTGACATAGGTATGTTAGCTTTAGAATGGTACACCCATTATGACGCTGTCATTGATAATACATTCTTACTAAATCACAGACTGACTCCAGATTGTTTTGTGTTTCAAGGGTGTTTATTGAAGTGCTCAGAAATGGGAGGGGGTTGTAAAATGAGGATGGGTGATGGTGGAGGAATGTCCATGGCAGAGTCCAGTCTATTAGTCTCACAGGTGCACTGCCCATCTGGGCATAGGAAGAGGAGCTGGGGCAGTTAAAGTATGGACAGGGTAACAAAGTGGGACAGTGGGAGGACAATCAGGGTGGTGTCATTTCCTGGCGGGGGTCTTGCCATCTTGCTCTGTCCTGTTCCTGGATCTCAGGGACCGCTTGCGTGGTGGTTGTCCGTCTGCAGGGGGTGGGGTGCTGGTGTGTTGGTCCTGTGGCGGGGCGTCCTGTCCACTAGCGCCGGAGGAGGTGGTGGCCATTTCATCGTCCTGGCTAGTGTCAGAGGCCCCTTGGAGTGTCACGGTGTCCCTCAAGGTCTGCTGTATGTCCTTCAGCACCCCTACGATGGTGCCCAGGGTGGAGCTGATGGTCCTGAGCTCCTCCCTGAACCCCAAATACAGTTCGTCCTGCAGGCGCAGGGTCTCCTGCAACTTGTCCAGAACCGTCAACATCGTCTCCTGGGAGTGGTGGTCTGCTCCCATGATGGAGGAGAGAGCCTCGTGGAAAGTGGGTTCCCTTTGCCTGTCCACTCCCTGTCGCACAGCAGCCCTCCCAGTTCCCCTGTGTTCCTGTGCCTCCATCCCCTGGACCGTGTGCCCACTACCACTGCCCCCAGGTCCCTGTTGTAGTTGGGGTGGTGGGTTAGCCTGGGTGCCCTGTAGTGGTGGACACACCGCTGATTGACCTGTCCTGGGTAGGGAGGTTTGGGCCCGCTGGGTGGTTGCTGTGCTGGTGTTACCAGAGGGTGGAAGGCCGGTGTTGGGCTGTGCCTGTGCAAGGGGAACCGACTGTCCCGAGGCCCACGATGGTCCGGGCTGGTCGTCAGGATCCAGTAGGGCAGAGCTTCTCTCGTCACTGTGGGCCTCTTCTGGGGGTGGAGTGGTGTTGTCTGGACCCTCTGGTGTGGTGATCGTCCTTCGGGTTCCTGCAGGGGCATAAGAGCATGATTATTGCATGTGTGTGTGTAATGGTGTGCAATGGGTTGGTGTTTGTGTACCCCAGTGCATGCATTCCTGTGTGTGAGTTTGTGTGGTGATGGTTGGGGGGGTGTACTGGGTATGTGCAGTGGGCATGCTTTAGTGAGGGGTGTCCATGCTTAGTTGTGTCATGCAGGGCTTGGTGTTGGGATGGGTGGTTTGTGTCGTGGGTACATTAGTGAGGAGTTGTAGTGATAGGGGAGGGGGTGAGGGAGGGGGTGTGTGATAGCATGCAGGTAGGGTGGGGGATATGATAGTTAAGATTTGACTTACTAGTGTCCCATCCTCCACCGACTCCTGCGAGGCCCTCAGGATGCAAGATGGTCAAGACTTGCTCCTCCCGTGTTTTTAGTTGTGGGGGAGGAGGTGGGGGTCTGCCGCCAGTCCGCTGTACCGTGATGTTGTGCCTGGAGACCGTTGAACGCACCTTCCCCCGTAGGTCGTTCCACCTCTTCCTGATGTCCTCCCGATTTCTTGGGTGCTGTCCCACGGCATTCACCCTGCCCACTATTCTGTGCCATAACTCCATCTTCCTGGCTATTGATGTGTGCTGTACCTGTGAGTCAAATAGCTGTGGCTCTACCCGGACGATTTCCTCCACCATGACCCTGAGCTCCTCCTCGGAGAAGCAGGGGTGTCTTTGGCGTGACATGGGGTGGTGTGGGTGATGTGTGGGGTGGTGTATGTGGTGATGAGTGTGCTGAGTGTAGTGGTGTATGGTGTTTTGTGCGTGGATGTTGTGTGGGTGATGGTGTTGTGTGCCTCTGTGTAGTGGGGTTGTCTATTCTGTGCTCTCTCTCTGTCGCCTTCGTGTCTAATTTTTGGTCGTAGGGGTTTGTGGGTGATGTGGGTGTGTGTTTTATATTGTGTTTGGTGTGTGGGAGTGTTGTTTGTATGTGTATCAGGTGTGTTTATTTTGAATTGTCCAATGTGGCGGTGTTTTGGAGATGTGTGTGTATTTTGAGCGCGGCGGTGTGTACCGCCAATGGAATACCGCGGTTGAAAGACCGTGCGTGGATTTGTGGGTCGTAATATCATGGGCGTGTTTCTGTTGGCGTGGAGATGGAGGATTTGTTTCCGACAGTTTATCACTGACCTTTGGTGTGGCGGTGTTGTGTGGGTGTCTGAATTTCGGCGGATTCCAAGATGTGTGTCATAATAGCTGTGGCGGAATGCCGCCGCCGCGGTGGTGTATTGGCGGTCTTCTGCACGGCGGTAAGCGCCTTTTACCGCCAATGTTGTAATGACCCCCAAAGTGTCTTTAGTCTTTAAAAAGCAAACAAAGTCTCTTTCAAGCACAAAGTACCTGGTTTGGAGTGGAAAATCTCCGCAGAGGGCCGCAGAGGAGGAGATGTGTGGAAAAATGGTGTGTGTGTCGGTTTTGCCCCTTCACACGCAGACTTGCGTCATTATTTTTCACACGGGGAGATGTGCGTTGTTCTACGGGAAGAAAAATGGTGTGTGCGTCAGTTTCGCCCCTTTACACACGGACTTGCGTCAGTATTTTTCACTGCGGGGAAGACGTGCGTCATTCTCCGGCACGCGGACCGTCTCCTTCTGTGGATCGCGGGATTACCAGATGTCCAAAGGTCTCTGCGTGGATTCCTCGGCTTGTTATCCGGCTGCGCATCGTTCCCGGGGGGCTGTGCATGGAATTTTCTTTCTCACGGCAGGCGTTGCGTCGATTTCCTCTCTGGAAGTCGGGCGGCGTTGTCCATGCGAGGCCATGCGTCAAAGTTCCGGTCACACCGTAGGCGTCGCGTTGAGCGGCGTCTTTCCGGATCGGCGTGCAGTGATTTTTTCACTGCAGAGCAAGCTATGCGTCAAATTGTTCGGCACACACAGCGTCCAGTTGAAAAAGAGAAGTCTTTTTGGTCCTGAGACTTCAGGGAACAGGAGGCAATCTCTATCCAAGCCCTTGGAGAGCACTTTGACAGCCAGACAAGAATTCAGCAAGGCAGCAGGCCAACGGCAAGGCAGCAGTCCTTTGTAGAAAGCAGTCAGGTGAGTCCTTTGAGCAGCCAGGCAGTTCTTCTTGGCAGGATGCAGGTTCTGGTTAAGGTTTCTTCTCCAGCAAGTGTCTGATGTGGTAGGGCAGAGGCCCTGTTTTATACCCGAATGTGCCTTTGAAGTGGGGGAGACTTCAAAGAGTGGCTTAGAAGTGCACCAGGTCCCCTTTCAGTTTGATCCTGTCTGCTAGGGTCCCAGTAGGGGGTGCGGCAGTCCTTTGTGTCAGAGCAGTCCCTCCACCCTCCCAGCCCAGGAAGACCCATTCAAGATGCAGATGTATGCAAGTGAGGCTGAGTACCCTGTGTTTGGGGTGTGTCTGAGTGAATGCACAAGGAGCTGTCAACTAAACCTAGCCAGGCGTGGATTGAAAGACACAGAAAGATTTAAGTGCAGAGAAATGCTCACTTTCTAACAGTGGCATTTCTAAAATAGTAATATTAAATCCAACTTCACCAGTCAACAGGATTTTGTATTACTATTCTGGCCTTACTAAACATGACCTTCCTACTCCTTTCAGATCAGCAGCTACCACTTCAACAATGTATGAGGGCAGCCCCAATGTTAGCCTATGAAGGGAGCAGGCCTCACAGTAGTGTAAAAACGAATTTAGGAGTTTTACACTACCAGGAAATATAAACTACACAGGTACATGTCCTGCCTTTTACCCACACAGCACCCTGCTCTAGGGGTTACCTAGGGCACACAACAGGGATGACTTATACATAGAAAAAGGGGAGTTTTAGGCTTGGCAAGTACTTTTAACTACCAAGTCGAAGTGGCAGTGAAACTGCACACACAGGCCTTGCATTGGCAGGCCTGAGACAAGGTTAAGGGGCTACTTAAGTGGGTGGCACACCCAGTGCTGCAGGCCCACTAGTAGCATTTAATCTACAGGCCCTAGGCACATACAGTGCACATTACTAGGGACTTATAAGCAGATTAAATAGTCCAATTGGGTATGATCCAAAGTTACCATGTTTAAAGCGAGAGAGCATATGCACTTTAGCACTGGTTAGTAGTGGTAAAGTTCGCAGAGTCTAAAAGCCAGCAAAGGCAGAGTCCAAAAAGTGGAGGGAGGCAGGCAAAAAGTTAGGGGTGACCACCCTAAGGCATGTTAGGTCTAACACATCCAAAGTGATTAGATGTGGCAGATATTAATTCAGGCATTCTACTCATCACTTTTTGTTCCATCCATGGGAAACTGCATCTACAATCATAGAGGAGGTTGCTCCTCTTACACCTATGAATGGCCTTTAAAGAGGATTGGGCACATCATGCATGACATCCAGCACTTCACACTTATATCAAACTACAATCCCACACCTACCAACCAAGCACTGGCAATGGGATCCTTACTCAATCAACAGAAGATGTTAAGCGTGTATGGTATAGGCAAATACTGCCACTCATACAACCCTGTGCTTTACACCTTTCTTAAGATCATCAACAAGTTTGCTGCAACTTGCTTGGAGAACATCTCTGAATCTCACATGCAACACCCAGTCTCTTCATCCCTAGGCGTCTCTATGAACCTTCACTTTACCATCCACACACAACAAATACAGTAACTTGTTACCTAAAGATTGTAAGCATACACAAAAGTGACTCTCTCCTACATCTCTCTCCCACTCCATGCTTAAGCATGGTAACAATTTCACTGCAGCACATTTGCAGCCTACTTCAGAACTTCACGACTGCCCCACAAACTTTCCCAACACAGGCCACTCTATAACCAAGCACAACCAAAAATAGAGTGTCATATTTCTGGTTAGGCAGAACTCGCCGAGTTTTACTCTGCAGAATTCCGCAGTCACATAAAAACTCCATGGAATCAGGCATGTTACGCTACTCATGCTGACTTTTAGCACTGGGAGCTTCTTCTGAGCTGTTGTGCAATCAGTGTGAATGGCACCACACAGCATGCCATGAGGGTGCTGCTTCTTTCTGACACTTGAGTACATTTTCTACTTGAGTCGCAGTTTTCTCAAAATGAACGATTGCAATCTGCCCACATTTTGAAATCTCATTGGGAGGCATTCTGGCACATGAAAATTGCATAAGGTTTGCAAGGTCTAGCTCATGCTTGCCAACTTGAGGGGGGTGAGCGGCACATGACAAAAAACTTTGCTACTTGGTGGTTGACGGAGTTTCACTGGCACTCCGTGCTCCAAGTGGAATGCGGAGTGGGCAAAACTCTGAGAACTCTGCTGGTGGAACAGAATTTTTCACTCAACCCTAGTCATCATCATCATCATCATCATTTCACTTTATTCAATTTAACACAGTAAATCATAAAACAATCCATATCATAGGGTAAATTAAGAACTCCCTGCTGAACACCAAGTTGAAATGCATTATAACTGGATAATAATCGAGATTACAATAAAACAAAAACCTTACATAAATTCAATTCATCTGCAGAAGCAGGGAACATGTAAGCTTATGATATAAGCTTGTACCTTTAAAACGAATGAATGAGACAGCAAATAAAGTGACCAGTGCAACCATCCTTTTGCGAACAGGCATTTCTGAGGATTCCTTACATTAATATGTGTTAAACTCACCACCCCATAATATAAGCCTCTCTCTCCTAGTGTTTGGGCAAGCTTTCTCTAAATCGCCTCCCAATCGGGGTATAATACTGGCGGGCTCAAGTAAAGAGACATTTTTATAAAAATGTATGATTACTAGGTGGACTGACCTTCCTATATTACAGGCAAACATTTGATAACAAGGGTTGCAAGATATCATGTTCAGCTTAGTCAGTAGGAGCTTATTTGAGAAGTATGTACATAGGCCCCCATTTGGCCTCCCATGTCTTGAGATGATGGCTGGTGTGTAGGTTCTATATCCATTAATATGAATAGGTTCCAGAAGCCAAGTCTCGTGGAGACACAGAAAGAAGTCTCCTATAAAGTCCAACCACTCTCTTATGCTGATCTTACTACGTAGTCCTGCCACATTTCAGATAAGAAACCTAATTCTGTTTTCACTAAATTCTGTTCCTGTATATCCTCTTCCCCCTCTATGAGGTCCCTGTTACACCCCTCAAGTATATTTATCACAGGTACCTCAATTTGCACATCCCCAAGTTATGAATTCTCAGTCAATCCAAATCTTCTAGGGATGACAGAATTTGAAATCTATTACGGTTGGGTATAATGCTGCTGGTTTTAGTTATTTCCCCTATATGGTGTGTCCAAGATCTAGGGGATATTCTCCCTTCGTCTGATTGGTAGAAATATCCTAAAGGGAGTAACAAAATTTCATGTGGGGAAACTTGCCCTGAGCCAACCTTTCAGATGATTCATTTTACTAAACCTGGGGATTTTAAAGGAGAAAACCACACAGTCTCCTAAAAGTGATTTCCGGCTGCTGCCTATCCATTTAACTCTTCTCACGATCTTTATGGCAGTCCATGATTCCTGTTTCTGATTGAGCAGAGCAGGGATGTTGGCCAAAATTACTACATAGGGATTCGCCACAGGGGGTAGTTGTAAAAAGTCACTTGAGAGGGTAGATGTATCCAATATTGGTTGAGAAGCAATCTCACTCCCTGGATTGCCCAATCTTTTCTAGGGGTAGGTTGTTGCGCCCTACTTGGACATTCCTTGGACATTCCTCGTTGATATGAGCCTCTACCTGTAATAATCTTGCAGGACCAGATATTGATGAGAGTTGGGTATCACCTATGGTAGTTGTCTAAGAAAAGAGTACACTTATTACATTGCAGGTCTGGTGATGCTGGCAGAATATTCAAGACTTTCCAGAAGTATTGCACGGCCATTGGTTGCATTGTAGTATAGACATCAGGCAGTATCAAGACAATTATATTATCCTTCCCCAAAGGAAAAATAAAGCTCTTTCTACTCCTTGGCTAAGATATTTGCAGTACCCCGCGCAGGTTGAAATCTGACCACATAAGAGGTGGTTTTGTTTCTTTTTTTGGGGTTGTAATTTTTTATTGAGTAAACACTATTTCACAATACAGTTACATAGTGAACCACAGGAGGGGAAAATGACCATAGGAGTATTAGTCTTACATTGCATTAAAAAAGATATTCAGAGAAAAGAGATAAATGGGGGATGGGTGTGGGGGAGTTGGGTAGGGTAGGTCAGAAGTGGAAGGTGTGAGAGAGACTTCGAGGTCCAAATTTGGGGTGATGATGTATCTGCAACCGGGTCCGTGGCTTTAGACTCAGAACAAGGATCCCCCTCCGTGGACAGGAGGCAGCTCTCGATAGGGCTATAGAAGAAGGGAAGGTGAATGGTCCAATCAAAGGATGTAACCTGGGGAGGGAGAAGTTGCTATTGGGGCATAGAGTCATCATACAGGGGTCGTGTTGAGTGGGCTCATGGACTGCTACTAGGTGCATAGGCGTTGGGAAAGTCAGCTGAGGCAAGAGGTGGGAAGAGTTCAGCATTTCTTGTGTGCATTCAAAAATGGCTGAATCGATGGCAGTCGGTGGTCTATAGAAGGGAAGGGGTAAAGTGAGGTTGATAGGATAGTGATAGTGGAAGAAGGTAGAGCTGGACCTTGGTAACCGCTTCCTTTTTCCTCTGACTGTTTGCAATGGGGGCGGTAGCTATCACTAATGAAAGGCGACCAGGTCTGTGTAAAAATGGTCAGCTGATCTTGAAGTGCATATATGACTGTCTCGTGGTCTGAAGTGCGTATCCTTGCTATAATCCATTTCTCTGGCTTCTGTGGGGTGGGGGATCTCCAGTGTCATAAAATGCAAGCTTTGGCCGTCGCAAGGGCAGTATGTAGAAGGCTGCGTTGGTGTTGCAACGGTTCTGCAATGTCTCCAGTGTCATGGATTAGAATGAGAGGGGATGTCAACGGAGTCCCGACGGGTATGGTGTGGTCAGTATGATTCAAAGTTCCTCCCACAAGGACTGAACAGAGGGACATTCACAAAGAATGTGGATTATTTCACAACGGTTAGCCAGATATCTCCAGCAGTTCCCGTGCGGCAGCAGTCCTTGGAGGAAAGTACCATCCTTCTTGGCATGTTTCTCCCAATTTCTACCTGTTTGTCAATGTCTTTTACTGCCTCACTGGGATTGTGCAAGTCAGGACCCCAATGCTCATAGTTTGTGGCCTATATGTTAGTGTGTTTTACTGTGTTGTCAGTAGGCTTGACTGTGTCACTGGACTTCCAGAACTCCAGTACTTATGCTCTCTCTGTTTTCCAAGTTTGTAACTATAGTCTAGTGGCTCCATTTTCCAATCCAGATTGGCACACTGGACTCCCCTTACACGTCCCTAGTATATGGTACCTAGGTACCCAGGTCATTGGGGTTCCAGGAGATCCCTATGGGCTACAGCATTTCTTTGGCACCCATATGGAGTTCATACAAACACTCCAGGACTGGCCCTGGAACCTTAGTGAAACAGTGCACACACACTATTTCACATCCATTTTCACTGCACCAAGAAACTTATAAGTCACCTGTATGTCTAACCTTCAGTTACTGAAGGCTAGGTGCAGAGTTACTGTGTGTAAGGGCACCTCGTACTAGCAAAGGTGCCCCCACGTTGTTCAGGACCAATTTCCCAGACTTTGTGAGTGCGCAGACACCATTTTAAGCGTGCACCACATATATGTAATACATATATGTAGCTTCACAATGGTATCTCTGAATATGGCCATGTGAGGTGTCTAAGACTGAGAAATCAAATTCTGGTATTGGGGGGACAATTCCATGCACCCCGGGTGCTCCACTATGGACCCCCAGTACTGCCAAACCAGCTCTCTGAGGTTTCCATTAGAGCCCCAGCTGCTGCCACCTAACATACAAGTTCATGCCCTCCTGTGGATTGAGCAGCTCAATACCAGGAAGGCAGAACAATGCATTTCCTTTAGGAGAGGGGCGTTACAACCTTTCCCAAAGTGAAATAGCTGTTAGAGACACAGGAGGGGCATCCTCCCAGATCCTCCGGAAATACATTGAAGGGCACAAACTGTGCCCTCCTTGCATATCCAGTCTACATCGGTTCAGGGACCCCCATTCCCTGCTCTGGCGCAAAACTGGACAAAGGAAAGGGGAGTGACCACTCCCCTGTCCATCACCACCCCAGGGGTGGTACCCAGAGCTCCTCCAGAGTGTCCCTGGCATTAGCCATCTTGGAATCCAAGGTGTAGGGACCCTCTGGGAGCATCTGAGTGGCCAGTGCTAGCAGGTGACATCAGAGACCCCTCCTGATAGGTGTATACCTGGGTAGGTAGCCAATCCCCCTTTCAGGGCTATTTAGGGTCTCTCCTGTGGGTGTTTCCACAGATTCAGTTTGCAAGACTCCACCAGGACTCTTCTGCATCCTCTGCTTCAGCTTCTGACCATCGGATCAACTGCAGACTGCTCCAGGAATGCTCTATCTGTGACAAAGTATCCAGGAAGGCTACTGTGACCCTGCAACTTCAGCTCCAGCCAGCAACTGCAACAGTTTCCAGGTTGTGCACACTCTGAGGACTGCTTGTCTTCATTCTGCACCAGAAGGACCGAAGAAATCTCCAGTGGAGTGATGGAGTCAATTTCAGCAGCCACCTCTCTGCAACCACAACGCGTGCTCTGGGACTCCTATCCTGTCGACGTGCATGATCCCTGGAACACAGGTGGTAGACCAAAGTGATCCTGACTGTCCAAAAGGTCCAGCTGTCCAAATTTGGTGGAGGTAAGGGCTTGCTTCCCGGAGCCAGACAGTACCCCTGTGCACCACGTGTCTGCTGCTCCTTATGCTTCTGTGCACTTCTTCCAGAAATCCTTTGTGCACAGTGTTGCCCAGCTTCCCGGCACTCCATCCTGCGATGCTCAGCTCCCTGAGTTGTTCTCCGGCGGCGTGGGATCTTTTTGTGTAGTGCTGCAATGACCACATTCTGCAACTCCTTTGTCCCCATATTCTGTGACTCCTGTGAGTGCTGCCTGTTCTTCTGAGGGTTCTCAGAAGTGCTGAGAGCCCCCTCTGTCTCCTCAGTCCACGTTGAGGCACCCGGGTCCCTCCTCGGCCCAGGTAGCGCTTTTTACCGCCAACCATGACATTTGCTGAGCCAAAGCTTGTTGGCGGAATGCAATGACGAAAACTAGCCAGCATCCAATGACTCGACGTGGGACATCTTTTGCACCAAGCAGGAACCCACAGCTGACTTCTTTATCCAACCGGAGAATCCACTTTTGCACCTTCACCCGGGTTAGCAGGGGCTCCTGTTCTTCCTGGACTCTTCATCGACTTCTGGACTTGGTCTCCTCTCTCCGCAGGTCTTCAGTTCCAGGAATCCATCGTTGATGTCTTGCAGTCTTGCTTGGTTTTTGCAAAATCCTTTACCATGACTTCTAGTGTGTTCTAAGGAAACTTGCTGTACTTTACTCCTGTTTAACTGGGCTCTGGGGTGGGGTACTTTAATTAGCTTTGGTGTATTCTTACACTCCCAGCACCCCTCTACACACTACACTTGCTTATGGGGGAAACCGACATTCTCAATCCACTATTTTAGTATATGGTTTGTGTTGTCCATATGCCCATTGCAACCTATTGTGTTTTTCACTGTTTGTACTATTTTCTGACTGTGTACTTACCTGATTTTGGTTACTAGTATATCTATTGTGTATAATACTTACCTCCAGATTGAGTATTGTCTCTAAGATTTTTTTGGCCTTGTGTCACTAAAATATAGTACCTTTATTTTTGGTAACACTGAGTATTGTATTTCTCGTGTATCAGTACCATGTTACTATAGTGGTATTGCAGGAGCTGTGCATGTCTCCTAGTTCAGCCTTGGCTGCTCTGCTACAGCTACCCCTAGAAAGCCTAAGCTGCTAGATACTTCCTACATTTCACTAAGGTGGATCACTGGACCTGGTATAAGGTGTAAGTACCTCCGGTACCTACTACAAACCAGGCCAGCTTCTCTCAGTCTTGCCCTGTGCCGATTCACTGGCGTACAGTGCCTATTCATGTAGGGTTTTAAATAGGCAACATTTCAGCCTTGCTTCTCATACTCCTCTGTCCAGTGCTTCTTGGAGGTCTGTCTATTCTTTCGCCTCTATGTCTATGTGCAGTCGAGTAGCCCATTTAGTAAGTAGGCTGTCTAGGAGGGGTTTCAAGAAAGCATGGTCGGTAAGGACTTCATAAAGACCCAACATCACCCCTTTCGACGTTCCCCAGTTCGTGAGATAGGATACCACTGGTGAAGATGCCAGAGGCCTTGGGGCTGCAGCGAGGCAACGATGTAAGTAGTGCAATAGCTGGAGGTGGGGAGGTATGCCATATTTCTCTTGAAGGCGCTCAAAAGTTATGAACCCTTTATCTGTAATTAATTGGTCAAGGGTCAATATACCGACTGCTTCCCACAGTCGCCATTTGAGGGGTGAACCACCAAAGCGGAGACCAGCGTTGCCCCACAAGGGAGCCTGTTTGTGTAGGCGGGATGTGTTTTCAGTAGTTTATGCACCCTGCGCCAGGCCATCTGCATTGTTTGGATCATGGGGTTGAGTGATCGAGACTGGGGTGGTTGCTCCTTGTACGGCAGGGTAAGGCCTTTGCTCATGGAGTGGGACATCAGATGTTTTACGGTCGTGACCCATTGTGGTGGATCTGCTATTACCGGGAGCAGAAACGCCAGTTGAGATAGCTGTAAGGCTAGGGTGTAGTGTTCCACTGATGGGAGTCCTAGACCTCCATTGGCCCGTCATGCCATAAGTTTAGCGGGGTCCGGTCAGGGACGGGAAGTGCCCCACACAAAGATGCGGATCTCCTTGGCTACAAAACAGGGTGTCGGTAAAGGCACCCATATTGGCAGCATGCCTACAACATAGCTATAGCGCGGGAGTGTCACCTTATGCACTGCTTGCGCTCTGCACCTCAGGGTGAGATGTAATTGTGACCATTTGGCAAAGTCTAGTCACATATGTGTGATAAGTGGATCTAGGTTGTTTGCTACCATACTATTGAGTCCTCTGTTCATAAAAACACCTAAGTATTTCAGGCGCGAGGGTGTCCATCGAAATGGGTTTCCATGGCCCGCAACCCTTGTGGTGGAAGTGGAGCGGGGCAGTGTCTCACTTTTGTCCCAATTTACCCGGTATCCTGAGAGGAGTGCATAGCCGTCTATGATCTGCAATAAGGCCGGGTAGTAGCGACTCAGGTCCGTTATTGTTAGCAGAATATCATCTGCATATAGGTAGATTCTAGACTCCCTTCCTGAGACTTGGATTCCCTTAAGGAGGGGTGACTGTTGAAGTGTGGCAGCCAAAGGTTCTAAAGCTAATAAGAATATAAGGGGTGAGAGTGGTCAGCCTTGCCTCGTTCTCCTGTGTATTCGAAAGGTGTCAGATTGGTAGCCACCAAAATTTACCTGTGCTGTTGGGTTCTCATTCATACAGAAGACAGACAATGGCTGTGAATTGTTCCCCCATCCAAATTTCAGCAGGATGGCAAACAAGCAGTTCATTCGATGTGATTGAATGCTTCTTCTGCGTCCAGTGATAGGGCTATTGCTTCCTCCAGCATGTATCTGGCTTTCCATAAGGCGTGGGTCATATTCCTGCTAGTCAGGACCCCAGTCCTCATAGTTTGTGACCTATAGGTGTTGCAAGTATGCTTGACTGTGGCACTGGAGTTCTGCTAACCAGAACTCCAGTGCTTATGCTCTCTTTGTTTACCAAATTTATCGCTATAATTTAGTGACTCCATATTCCAATTGTGATTGGCACACTCGAACCACCCTTATAAGTCCCTAGTTTATGGTAGATCCATATGGGCTGCAGCATTTCTTTTGCCACCCATAGGGAGCTCAGACAAACCCTTGCACAGGCCTGCCATTGCAGCCTCAGTGAAATAATGCACACGTTATTTGAAAGCCATTTTCACTGCACTTAAGTAACTTATAAGTCACCTAAATGACTAACCTTCACTTGCTGAAGGTTAGGTGCAAAGTTATTAAGTGTAAGGGCACCCTTGCACTAGCAAAGGTGCCCCCACAGAGTTCAGGGCCATTTTCCCAGCCTTTGTGAGTGCGGGAACACCATTACACGCGTGCACTACATATAGGTCAATGCCTATATGTAGCTTCACAATGGCAACTCCAAATATGGCCATGTAAAATGTCTAAGATCATAGAATTGTTCCCCCATTCGAAATCTAGTATTGGGGAGCCAATGCCATGCATCCTGTGGGCTCCAACATGGACCCCCAGTACTGCCAAACCAGCTCTCTGAGGCTTGCACTGCAGCTACAGCTGCTGCCACCTCACATACAGTGTTCTGCCCTCCTGGGGTCTGGGTAGAAAAAAGGATTTCCTCTGAGAGCAGGGTGTTACACCCTCTCCCTTTGGAAATAGGTGTTTCAGGCTGGTGGGGGTAGCCTCCCCCAGCCTCTGGAAATGTTTTGAAGAGCACAGATGGTGCCCTCCTTGCATAAACCAGTCTACACCGGTTCGTGGACCCCTTGTCCCCTGCTCTGGCATGAAACTGGACAAAGGAAAGTGGAGTGACCACTGCCCTGTCCGTCACCACACTTGGGGTGGTGCCCAGAGCTCCTCCAGTGTGTCCCAGACTTCAGCCATCTTGCTTTGCAAGGTGTGGGGGAACTCAGGAGGCCAATGAGGGGCCAGTGCCAGCAGGTGAGGTCAGAGACCCCTCCTGATAGGTCCAAACCTGATAAGGTAGCCAATTCCCCTCTCAGGGCTATGTAGGGTCTCTCCTGTAGGGTCTCTTCAGATTCTGCTTTCAAGTTTCTTTCAAGAATCCTCTGCAACAACTTCATCATCCTCTGACCTCGGATCAACCACAGCCTGCTCCAAGAACCGCTGTAACTGCAACAAAGTATCCACAAGTGATACTTTCCTTCTGCAACCTCAGCTCCAAGTCAGCAACTGCAACAGTTTCCACAGTGTCTACGCTCTGGGGACTCCCTGTTTTCATCCTGCACCAGAAGGACCAAATAAATCTCCTGTGGTGTGACAGAGTCACTCCCCTGCTCCAGCAGGCATCTTCCAATACGACGACTGGTACCCCTGGACTCCTCTCACAGCGACAAGCACCCGAAGGACACAGAAAGTGAACATCATCAACATAGACTGTCCTGAGGTCCTGCTGACGCACTTTGGAGGAGGTAAGACCTTGCCTTCACAGAGAGCAACGGTACCCCTGTGTACTGCGTCTTCTTCACCTCCTAAGGCCTCTGTACACTATTTGCAAAATTCCTTTATGCACTGCCTGGCCCAGGTCCCCAGCACTCCATCCTGCGATGCTCAACTTGCTGAGTTGTTCTTCAGCGGCGTGAGACCTTAATTTGTTGTGCTGCATCAACTGCATTTTGCACCTCCTTTGTCCCCATGTCCTGGGACTCCCGGGGGTGCTGGCTGGCATCCTGAGGGCTCTCTAAAGTGCTGAGAGACGTATCTTCCTCCTCAAACAGAGTTGAGGCCCCCAGGCCCCTCCTGGATCCATCCAGTGCCATTTTGATGCAAAACACACTTTTGTCGTAGCAAAGGCGTGTTGGTGACCTCCAAAACATTTGCAATGATCTTCACATCGTGGGACATCCTTTGCATCATGAAGGAACCCGCTGGTATCTTCATAGGGTGCATTTCTGCAGCTGTCGACTAACCAGGAACTCTTCTTTTGCACCCTCTTCTGGGTTGGCAGGGGCTCCTGTCCTTCCTGGAACTTATTTCGACTTCTGGATTTGGTCCCCTTCTTTTGCAGGTCTTCAGGTCCAGGAGTCCAGCAGTTCTCATTTCTAGACTTGGTTGGTTACTGCATAATCCTAAAAACGAGGTGTAGTGTGTCCTAAGGAAACAAAGTACTTTACTCATGCTTTTCTGGGCTCTGGGGTGGGGTAATTTACTTACGTTTACTGTATTCTTACTCTCCCAGCGATTCTGCACACACTACACTTGTCTAGCAGGGAATTCGTGATTCGCATTCCACTTTCTTAGTATATGGTTTGTGTTGCTCCTAGACCTATTTTCTCCCTTTGCATTCTATAGCATTTTCTATTGTTTGCATTGTTCTATGACTATTTACTTGTCTAATTTTGGTGTCTAGTGTATATATTGTGTATGATACTTACCTCCAGAAGGAGTATTGTCTCTAAGATATTTTTGGTACTGTGTCGCCCAAATAAATACCTTTATTTTTGGTAACACTCAGTATTGTCTTTACTTGTGAGTAAGTACTGTGGAACTATAAGTGGTATTGCAGGAGCTTTGCATGTCTCCTAGTTCAGCCTAAGCTGCTCTGCTATAGCTATCTCTATCAGCGTAAGCTGCTACAACACTACTACTTCACTGATAAGGGATAACTGGACCTGGTATAAGGTGTAAGTACCCAAGGTACCCACTACAAACCAGGCCAGCCTCCTACACACGGTGGTTCCCGACTGCCTCCCGCAACGGCGCATAACGTCTGTGGAATTACCTCACTTCAAACTGTCCCTCCACACAGGACAGGTGGATGCCATCTCAGGGTGGTAGCAGGTCCTGGAATAATGCTGCATTACATGAGATATTAGGGCATCCTAGACAAATCACAATGACCCATAACAAGTTAATAGGATGCAAAGTTCTGTTGTGGCTCCTTTGTTCAGTTTGTGACCGGCTCCTCACTCTTGTGTCCCTTAGATTGCTATCTCTGTGGATGAATAGGAGATGGAGACATATCCCCTTGTACAGACCCCTGGTGGACTTGGCAACACTGGAGGACAGGCACATTATCCTCACCTATAGTCTGGACAGGGCCACAATCACAGAGCTGTGTGCCCAATTGGAGCCTGACCTGATATCTGCTATCCATCACCCCACTGGGATTCCCCCTCTTGTGCAAGTCACACTCCATTTCCTGGCAACTGGTACTTTCCATGTGACAGTGGGCTTCGGAGCAGGAATGTCACAGCCAATGTGGTCAATAGTGCTGACAAGTGTGTTGTCCACCCTGATTAAATACATGTGCAGCTGCATTGTTTTACCCCAGGTTGAAGATTTGGCCACAGTGAGGGCTGAGTTCTATGCACTGGGACATATCCCCAACATAATTGGGGCAACTAATAGAACACATATTGCATATGTCCCCGCCCCCACCCGCCAGAATGAACAGGTGTTCAGGAATCGGAAGAGTTTCCACTCAATGAATGTATAGATGGTGTGCCTTGCGGACCAGTACATCTCCCATCTCAATGCTAAGTATCCTGGGTCGGTGCATTATGCTTTTATCCTGAGGAATAGCAACATCCCAAATTTGATGGCCCAACTCCAGAGGCACAGGGTGTGGATAATAGGTGAGCCCTGGTTCCCACCCAGTATATGTTGGTGTATGGGTATGGTGTGGGCCATATGGGATAGTGTGTGGCTGAATGTTGTCCCTCAATATTTGCAGGTGACTCTGGTTACCTCAACCTATCATGGCTACTGACCCCTGTGAGGAATGTCAGGACAAGTGCAGAAGATCGTTATATTGAGGCACATGTGTGAACCAGAAGGATCATAAAAATAACTTTTGGCCTCCTGAAGGCCAGGTTTCAGTGCCTCCATCTGACAGGTGGCTCCCTGTGCTACTCACCCAAGAAGGTCTGCCATATCATAGTGGTATGCTGCATGTTTCACAACCTTGCTTGAGACGCTATGTACCTTTTCTGCAGGAGGAGGCTGGAGATGCCCATGTGGCAGCAGTGGACCCTGTGGACAGTGAGGATGAGGAGGCAAAGGATGAAGATAAGGACAACAGAACAGCAGTGATCAGACAGTACTTCGAATAACACACAGGTAAGACAGTGTTAGTTCACATTTCATTGTCATTATTTTGAAATTGTTTGGCACTGGCATGCTGTTATTTCCCACTTCTATGCCCACTTACTGTAAACTTTGGCAGTTCATTTTACTGATGTTTGTGCCTCACAGTAGCTACTGGTGTGAGCACAGCAGCTGACTACAGGTCTTTCATACGTGCTCATTTACTGTACAGTTGATTTGCAATGTTTGTACATGGTTAAATGTGTACATACTTAAATAATGTGACATTATCCTTTACTTCTATGTGTTTCAAGGGTGTTTATTGAAGTGCTAAGAATTTGAGGGGCAAGTGCAATGGGATGGGGTGATGACCGAGGAAATTCCAGGATAGAGTTCCAGTCTGTAGCACAGGTGCATTGTTCATGGGGACATAGGAAGGGGAGCAATAACAGTTCAAAGTGGACAGGGCGACAGAGTGGGACACAAGGGTGACAATCAGGATAGTCTCATTTCCTGGCGGGGGTCTTGACAATAGTCTCTGGCTTCTGCCCGGATCACAGGGAACTTTTGCAGGGTGGTTCTTATTCTGCAGGGGAAGGGGTGCTGGTGGCCTGTTGGTCCTGTGGTGGGGCCTCCTATCCACTAGTGGCAGTGGAGGTGGAAGGAAGTTCAGATGTCTGGCTAGTGGCATGGGACTGCTGTTGTGAGACCGCCTCCCTCATAATATTGCCCATGTCTGCCAGCAACCCTGCTATGGAGACCAGGGTGATGTTGATGGCCTGCAAGTCTTTCCTTATCCCCTGGTACTGTCCCTCCTGCAGCCACCTGTTCTCCTGCTCATTGTCCCGGATCTAGCCCATCGTGCCCTGGGAACGTTGGTATGCTCCCAGGATCCCTGCAAGTGCCTACTGGAGAATCGGTTCCCGGCGGCTGTCCTCCTCCTGGAGCACAGCACTCCTCCCAGTATCCCTGTTGTCCTGTGCCTCTGTCCCCTGAACCGTGTGCCCACTGCCACTGACCCCAGGTCCCTGATTTTCATGGGTTTGAGGTGTGCCCTGTGGTCCCTGTAGCGGTGGACACACTGCTGATTGGTGTGTCCTGGGGACAGAGGTGTGGGCATGCTGGGTGGGTGCTGTGGTGGTGTTTATCGATGGGCGAGGCTCTGTGGTTGTCTGTGACTGGGCTTGGGTAACTGACTGTCCAGAGGTCCCTGAGGGCCAGGTTGGTCATCCAGACCCAGGCGACCAGAGTTGCTGTCATCACTGTGGGCCTCTTCCTTGGGGGGACTGGATATTGCTGGCACCTCCTCTCCACTGACATTAGCTGGGATACCTGTGGGGATGTAAACGCTGTGTTATTGTTTCTGTGTGTGAACTATTGTGCATCAATGGGTTGCCCTCTTTGGTTGTATTTGCCCTGGCAGCTTTCACTTGTGTAAATTGGTATGTGGTGGTCTAGCTAATTCTCTCTTGTGTGCCTGCTTTAGTGATTGGTTTCCATGCAGGTCTGTGAGTGGTGTCCATGCATTGGTAGAGCATGCAGGGCTTGGCATTGGGATGAGTGAGATGTGATGATGGGGTGTGTGTGAAGTGGCAGATTGATGAGAGTGGGGGTGAGGGTGGGGATACGTGTTGGCATACAGGTAGGGGTGTAGTAGTAGTATAGGGTTGACTTACCAGAGTCCAGTCCTCCTCCTACCCCGGCCAGGCCCTCAGGATGCATGATTGCCAAGTCTTGCTCCTCCCATGTTGTTAGTTGTGAGGGAGGAGGTGGGGGTCCTCCGCCAGTCCTCTGTACAGCAAGTTGGTATCTTGCTGCAATGGAACGTACCTTCCCCCATAGGTTGTTCCACCTCTACCTGATGTCATCCCTGGTTCTTTAGTGCTGTCCAGCAGTGTTGACACTGTCCACGATTCTCCGCCATAGTTCCATCTTCCTAGCTATTGATATCTGCTGCACCTGTGCTCCAAATAACTGTGGCTTTACCCTGATGATTTCCTCCACCATGACCCTTAGCTCCTACTCTGAGAATATGGGGTGTCTTTGTGGTGCCATGGGTGTTGTGTGAGTTATATAGGTGAGGGTATGTAAGGTGATGTGTTGGGGTGTGTGATGTGGGGTGCATGGGTGGTGTATAGGTATAGGTAATGAGTGGCTCTGGTTTTGTCTGTGGTCATGGTGTCTGTCTCGTGCCAATGGTTTGGACTGGTAAAGGGTTGTGGGTAATGTGGGTGTGTGTTTTATATTGGTTTGGGTGTGTGGGTGTGGTATGTGTATGGGTGTCATGTGTGTGTTGTTTGAATTGTCCAATGTGGTGTTGTTTTGTTTGAGTGTGTGTATTTTGAGCGCTGCGGTATGTACTGCCAATGGTTTACCACCATTGAATGTCCATCGTGGTGATTTGTTGGTCATATTGTGGTAGGCGTTGTTATGTTGGCGTGAGACTGTGGGTTTTGATACCGCCAGTTGATCACTGACCTTTGGACTGGCGGATTTGTGTGTGTGGCTGAATAGTGACGGATTGGTGTGTGTGTCATAATATGGTGAACGGATATCTGCCATGGCAGCGGAATGTTGGCGGCAATCAGCGTGGCGGTAAGTGGGATTTACAGCCAATGTCATAATGAGGGCCTAAGAGTCCTAATCATCAGAAAACAGTGAGAATGTTGCTGTTATACAAAGTACCTGGTTAGCGTCAAAAATAAAGCCGCACAGCCGAGCGTGTGTCAGAAAAGTCAGTGATGCGTTGATTCCTTACTCGCAAGTGAGGCCTTGCGTCTTTTCCTTCTCCAGTCGAGTCGGCAATGTTTTGTTTTTCCCTCACGCAAGAGAGCAATGCGTCACTTTCTGGACGGGGCACCTCGGATCTGCTCAGGGTCGGGTTGACTTGGACGCCCAGGGGCTCCAGACACACAGCAGGGGTGGGAGTCTGCATTGTGTGAGAGCAGGCACAACCCATTGAGGTGTAAATGACCACTCCTCCCTTCCCCTCCAGCCCAGATGGCTCATCAGGATATTCAGGCTACACCCCAGTTCCCTCTGTGTCACTGTCTAGAGGAGAGGTGCAAACATTCCAACTGTCCAACTGACCCAGACAGGGAATCCACAAACAGTCCGAGTCACAGAATGGTTTAAGCAAGAAAATGCCAACTTTCGAAAAGTGCAATTTTCAAACACAAACACAGCCTAAAAACAACCTTTACCAAAAGATGTATTTTTAAACTGAGAGTTCAGAGACCCTACACTCCATATTTCTATCATATTCCCAAAGGGAATCTGCACTTTATTAATATTTAAAGGTGTAGGAAAGTACCATCTTGCCTGGCATGTTACCCCCATTTTTCACTGTATATATGTTGTTTTAGTTGTATGTGTCACTGGGACCCTGGTAACCCAGGGCCCCAGTGCTCATAAGTGTGCCTGAATGTGTTACCTGTGTAGTGACTAACTGTCTCACTGAGGCTCTGCTAATCAGAACCTCAGTGGTTATGCTCTCTCATTTCTTTCCAAATTGTCACTAACAGGCTAGTGACCATTTTTACCAATTTACATTGGCTTACTGGAACACCCTTATAATTCCCTAGTATATGGTACTGAGGTACCCAGGGTATTGGGGTTCCAGGAGATCCCTATGGGCTGCAGCATTTCTTTTGCCACCCATAGGGAGCTCTGACAATTCTTACACAGGCCTGCCACTGCAGCCTGAGTGAAATAACGTCCACGTTATTTCACAGCCATTTTACACTGCACTTAAGTAACTTATAAGTCACCTATATGTCTAACCTTTACCTGGTAAAGGTTAGGTGCAAAGTTACTTAGTGTGAGGGCACCCTGGCACTAGCCAAGGTGCCCCCACATTGTTCAGAGCCAATTCCCTGAACTTTGTGAGTGCGGGGACACCATTACACGCGTGCACTACATATAGGTCACTACCTATATGTAGCTTCACAATGGTAACTCCGAATATGGCCATGTAACATGTCTATGATCATGGAATTGCCCCCTCTATGCCATCCTGGCACAGTTGGCACAATCCCATGATCCCAGGGGTCTGTAGCACAGACCCTGGTACTGCCAAACTGCCCTTCCTGGGGTTTCACTGCAGCTGCTGCTGCTGCCAACCCCTCAGATAGGCATCTGCCCTCCTGGGGTCCAGCCAGGCCTGGCCCAGGATGGCAGAACAAAGAACTTCCTCTGAGAGAGGGTGTGACACCCTCTCCCTTTGGAAAATGGTGTGAAGGCAGGGGAGGAGTAGCCTCCCCCAGCCTCTGGAAATGCTTTGTTGGGCACAGATGTGCCCAATTCTGCATAAGCCAGTCTACACCGGTTCAGGGGACCCCTTAGCCCTGCTCTGGCGCGAAACTGGACAAAGGAAAGGGGAGTGACCACTCCCCTGACCTGCACCTCCCCTGGGAGGTGTCCAGAGCTCCTCCAGTGTGCTCCAGACCTCTGCCATCTTGGAAACAGAGGTGCTGCTGGCACACTGGACTGCTCTGAGTGGCCAGTGCCACCAGGTGACGTCAGAGACTCCTTGTGATAGGCTCCTTCAGGTGTTGCTAGCCTATCCTCTCTCCTAGGTAGCCAAACCCTCTTTTCTGGCTATTTAGGGTCTCTGTCTCTGGGGAAACTTTAGATAACGAATGCAAGAGCTCATCCGAGTTCCTCTGCATCTCTCTCTTCACCTTCTGCCAAGGAATCGACTGCTGACCGCGCTGGAAGCCTGCAAAACTGCAACAAAGTAGCTAAGACGACTACTGCAACTCTGTAACGCGGATCCTACCGCCTTCTCGACTGTTTTCCTGTTTGTGCATGCTGTAGGGGTAGTCTGCCTCCTCTCTGCACCAGAAGCTCAGAAGAAATCTCCTGTGGGTCGACGGAATCTTCCCCCTGCAACCGCAGGCACCAAAAAGCTGCATTACCAGTCCCTTGGGTCTCCTCTCAGCACGACGAGCGAGGTCCCTCGAATCCAGCGACTCTGTCCAAGTGACCCCCACAGTCCAGTGACTCTTCAGTCCAAGTTTGGTGGAGGTAAGTCCTTGCCTCACCTCGCTGGGCTGCATTGCTGGGAACCGCGACTTTTGCAGCTACTCCGGCCCCTGTGCACTTCTGGCGGAAATCCTTTGTGCACAGCCAAGCCTGGGTCCACAGCACTCTAACCTGCATTGCACGACATTCTAAGTTGGTCTCCGGCGACGTGGGACTCCTTTGTGCGACTTCGGGTGAGCACCGTTTCACGCATCCTTGTAGTGCCTGTTTCTGGCACTTCTCCAGGTGCTACCTGCTGCTGAGAGGGCTCCTTGTCTTGCTCGACGTCTCTTCTCTCTCCTGGTCCAATTTGCGACCTCCTGGTTCCTCCAGGGCCACAGCAGCGTCCAAAAACACTTACCGCATGATTTGCAGCTAGCAAGGCTTGTTGGCGTTCTTTCGGCGGGAAAACATGTCTGCACGACTCTCCACGGCCAGTGGGACCCGTCCACCAAAGGGGAAGTCTCTAGCACTTTTTGTTCCTGCAGAAACCTCAGCTTCTTCTGTCCAGTAGAAGCTTCTTTGCACCCGCACCTGGCATTTCCTGGGCATTTGCCCATCTCCGACTTGCTTGTGACTTTTGGACTTGGTCCCCTTGTTCCACAGGTACCCTAGATTGGAAATCCACAGTTGTTGCATTGTTGGTTTGTGTCTTTCCTGCATTATTCCTCTAACACGACTTCTTTGTCCTTAGGGGAACTTTAGTGCACTTTGCACTCACTTTTCAGGGTCTTGGGGAGGGTTATTTTTCTAACTCTCACTATTTTCTAATAGTCCCAGCGACCCTCTACAAGGTCACATAGGTTTGGGGTCCATTCGTGGTTTGCATTCCACTTTTGGAGTATATGGTTTGTGTTGCCCCTATCCCTATGTTTCCCCATTGCATCCTATTGTAACTATACATTGTTTGCACTGTTTTCTAAGACTATACTGCATATTTTTGCTATTGTGTATATATATCTTGTGTATATTTCCTATCCTCTCACTGAGGGTACACTCTAAGATACTTTGGCATATTGTCATAAAAATAAAGTACCTTTATTTTTAGTATAACTGTGTATTGTGTTTTCTTATGATATTGTGCATATGACACTAAGTGGTACTGTAGTAGCTTCACACGTCTCCTAGTTCAGCCTAAGCTGCTCTGCTAAGCTACCATTATCTATCAGCCTAAGCTGCTAGACACCCTATACACTAATAAGGGATAAGTGGGCCTGGTGCAAGGTGCAAGTACCCCTTGGTACTCACTACAAGCCAGTCCAGCCTCCTACATTGGTTGTGCAGCGGTGGGATAAGTGCTTTGAGACTACTTACCACTCTTGTCATTGTACTTTTCATAAGAGAAAAATATACAAAACAAGGTCAGTGTATACACACATAGCCAAAAAGTTTTGCATTTCCTCTTTTCACTCTTTTCTAAGTGCTGAAAAGTACTTCTAACTTTCTAAAAAGTTCTAAAAAGTTAAAAAAGTTTTTTTTCTCTGTCTTTCTAAAAGCTCTGACAAACTTTTTATCTTTTACTATCACTTTAACTCTCTCTAAAAATGTCTGGCACAGGCCAAAATGTTGATCTGTCCAAACTTGCATATGACCACCTTAGCTGGAAAGGAGCAAGGAGTCTCTGTGTTGAGAGAGGTTTGAGTGTAGGGAAGAATCCTTCCTTGGAACTGTTACTTAACATGCTTAAAAAACAGGATAGGGCTAGAAGTGCCCCATCTGTTGAAAAAGTAGCTAATGGTTCTCAATCTGATCCAGGGACTCCCCCAGGAAAAGATTCTGGAAAGAAACTTCCTAGCCTGCCCATTACTAGACAGTCTAGCATAGTTGGTAATGATGATGAGCCACACCATACAAATAGTGTTGTCTCACATCATAGCAAAAGCATTTATTCTCACCATACTGGTAGTGATGTTTCTGTTAGCCAAGCTGTTAGGGTGGCCTCTGTAAGGGACAGGTCTCATTCTGTCCATTCTCACCATACTTCTGTTTCAAGGCATGTCCCTCCCACCCACCCTGATGACAGATTGTTAGAAAGGGAGCTCAATAGATTGAGAGTGGAACAAACCAGACTGAAGCTCAAGAAGCAACAGCTGGATTTGGATAGACAGACTTTAGAAGTAGAGAAGGAGAGACAGAAACTGGGTTTAGAAACCCATGGTGGCAGCAGCAGTATTCCCCATAGTCATCCTGCAAAAGAGCATGATTCCAGGAATCTGCACAAGATAGTTCCCCCTTATAAGGAGGGGGATGACATTAACAAGTGGTTTGCTGCACTTGAGAGGGCCTGTGTTGTACAGGATGTCCCTCAAAGGCAGTGGGCTGCTATCCTATGGCTATCATTTACTGGAAAAGGTAGGGATAGGCTCCTTACTGTGAAAGAAAATGATGCTAATAATTTCCAAGTTCTTAAGAATGCACTCCTGGATGGTTATGGCTTAACAACTGAACAATACAGGATAAAGTTCAGAGAGACCAAAAAGGAGTCTTCACAAGACTGGGTTGATTTCATTGACCATTCAGTGAAGGCCTTGGAGGGGTGGTTACATGGCAGTAAAGTTACTGATTATGACAGCCTGTATAACTTGATCCTGAGAGAGCATATTCTTAATAATTGTGTGTCTGATTTGTTGCACCAGTACTTGGTGGACTCGGATCTGACCTCTCCCCAAGAACTGGGAAAGAAGGCAGACAAATGGGTCAGAACAAGGGTGAACAGAAAAGTTCATACAGGGGGTGACAAAGATGGCAACAAAAAGAAGGATGGTAAGTCTTCTGACAAGGGTGGGGACAAATCTAAAAATGAGTCTTCATCAGGCCCACAAAAACACTCTGGTGGGGGTGGTGGCCCCAAATCCTCTTTTAATCAGAACGAGGAAAAGAAACCATGGTGGTATTTATGTAAAATAAAAGGCCATTGGACAACAGATCCCAGTTGTCCAAAGAAAGGCACCAAGCCTCCTACCACTACAACCCCTACGGCTACACCTAGTGTCCCTACTAATAGCAGTGGTGGTGGGAGCAAACCTACTAATAGCCAATCCAAGGGAGTTGCTGGGCTCACTATTGGTAACTTAGTTGGGGTTGGCCTTGTTAGGGAGGCCACAGAGGCTGTGTTAGTCTCTGAGGGGGCTATTGATTTAGCCACCTTAGTTGCTTGTCCCCTTAATATGGATAAGTACAAGCAGCTACCCCTAATAAATGGTGTTGAGGTTCAGGCCTACAGCACCTGCAGTGGCAAAGGCCCTCCTGGGAATATTTTCCAGGGTGGGCTTCCCACCCTGTTAGGGGTCCACTCACACTTGTAAAGGAGGGTTGGGAACAACCTTTAAAAGCTCCTAAGCAGGATATTGTGGATTATGTACTTGGCCTCAGATCAAGGATGGCTGAGTACATGAAAAAGGCCAGTAAAAACCTTCAGGCCAGCCAAGAGCTCCAGAAGCAATGGCATAATCAGAAGGCTGTTTTGGTTCAGTACCAACCAGGGCAGAAAGTGTGGGTCTTGGAGCCTGTGGCCCCAAGAGCACTCCAAGATAAATGGAGTGGACCCCACACAATTGTTGAAAAGAAGGGAGAAGTCACCTATTTAGTTGACTTAGGCACTGCCAGGAGTCCCCTTAGGGTGCTCCATGTCAACCGCCTGAAACCCTACTATGACAGGGCTGATCTCACCCTGCTCATGGCAACTGATGAGGGACAGGAAGAAGACAGTGATCCTCTACCTGATCTCTTCTCTTCCACAGAACAAGATGCTCTGGTGGAAGGTGTAGTTTTGGCTGATTGTCTTACTGCTGAGCAGAAAGACAATTGCATAAACCTCCTAGATCAATTCTCTGAACTCTTCTCTACTGTGCCAGGTACCACTTCTTGGTGTGAGCACACTATAGATACTGGAGACAGCTTGCCTGTCAAAAGTAAGATCTATAGGCAGCCTGACCATGTCAGGGACTGCATAAAGCAAGAGGTCCAGAAAATGTTAGAACTAGGAGTGGTTGATCACTCTGACAGTCCATGGGCTTCTCCTGTGGTACTGGTACCAAAACCCCATTCCAAAGATGGAAAGAAGAAAATGCGGTTTTGTGTAGACTATAGAGGTCTCAACTTGGTAACCAAAACTGATGCTCACCCTATACCCAGGGCAGATGAGCTCATAGATACACTGGCATCTGCCAAGTATCTAAGCACTTTTGACTTGACTGCAGGGTATTGGCAGATCAAATTGTCAGAAGATGCTAAACCTAAGACTGCATTTTCAACCATTGGAGGACATTACCAGTTTACTGTAATGCCTTTTGGTTTGAAAAATGCACCTGCCACTTTTCAGAGGTTGGTGAACACAGTCCTGCAAGGGCTGGAAGCTTTCAGTGCAGCATATTTGGACGATATAGCTGTCTTTAGCTCCAGCTGGGATGATCACCTGGTCCACCTATGGAAAGTTTTGGAGGCCCTGCAAAAGGCAGGCCTCACTATCAAGGCTTCAAAGTGCCAGATAGGGCAGGGTAAGGTGGTTTATCTGGGACACCTTGTTGTTGGGGAACAGATTGCACCACTTCAGGGGAAAATCCAAACAATTATTGATTGGGTTCACCCTACCACTCAGACTCAGGTGAGAGCCTTCCTAGGCCTCACTGGGTATTACAGGAGGTTCATTAAGAACTATGGCTCCATTGCAGCCCCTCTTAATGACCTCACATCCAAGAAAATGCCTAAAAAGGTATTATGGACAGCAAACTGTCAGAAAGCTTTTGAGGAGCTGAAGCAGGCCATGTGCTCTGCACCTGTCCTGAAAAGCCCTTGTTACTCTAAAAAATTCTATGTCCAAACTGATGCATCTGAATTAGGAGTAGGGGCAATCCTATCACAACTTAATTCTGAGGGCAAGGATCAACCTGTTGCTTTTATAAGTAGGAGGTTGACCCCTAGAGAAAAGCGTTGGTCTGCCATAGAGAGGGAGGCCTTTGCTGTGGTCTGGGCTCTGAAGAAGTTGAGGCCATACCTGTTTGGCACTCACTTCATTGTTCAGACAGACCACAAACCTCTACTTTGGCTAAAACAAATGAAAGGTGAAAATCCTAAATTGTTGAGGTGGTCCATATCCCTACAGGGAATGGACTATACAGTGGAACATAGACCTGGGAGTAGCCACTCCAATGCAGATGGACTCTCCAGATATTTCCACTTAGACAATGAAGACTCATCAGGTCATGGCTAGTCTTATTGTCCTTCGTTTGGGGGGGGGGGGTTGTGTAGGAAAGTACCATCTTGCCTGGCATGTTACCCCCATTTTTCACTGTATATATGTTGTTTTAGTTGTATGTGTCACTGGGACCCTGGTAACCCAGGGCCCCAGTGCTCATAAGTGTGCCTGAATGTGTTACCTGTGTAGTGACTAACTGTCTCACTGAGGCTCTGCTAATCAGAACCTCAGTGGTTATGCTCTCTCATTTCTTTCCAAATTGTCACTAAGAGGCTAGTGACCATTTTTACCAATTTACATTGGCTTACTGGAACACCCTTATAATTCCCTAGTATATGGTACTGAGGTACCCAGGGTATTGGGGTTCCAGGAGATCCCTATGGGCTGCAGCATTTCTTTTGCCACCCATAGGGAGCTCTGACAATTCTTACACAGGCCTGCCACTGCAGCCTGAGTGAAATAACGTCCACGTTATTTCACAGCCATTTTACACTGCACTTAAGTAACTTATAAGTCACCTATATGTCTAACCTTTACCTGGTAAAGGTTAGGTGCAAAGTTACTTAGTGTGAGGGCACCCTGGCACTAGCCAAGGTGCCCCCACATTGTTCAGAGCCAATTCCCTGAACTTTGTGAGTGCGGGGACACCATTACACGCGTGCACTACATATAGGTCACTACCTATATGTAGCTTCACAATGGTAACTCCGAATATGGCCATGTAACATGTCTATGATCATGGAATTGCCCCCTCTATGCCATCCTGGCACAGTTGGCACAATCCCATGATCCCAGGGGTCTGTAGCACAGACCCTGGTACTGCCAAACTGCCCTTCCTGGGGTTTCACTGCAGCTGCTGCTGCTGCCAACCCCTCAGACAGGCATCTGCCCTCCTGGGGTCCAGCCAGGCCTGGCCCAGGATGGCAGAACAAAGAACTTCCTCTGAGAGAGGGTGTGACACCCTCTCCCTTTGGAAAATGGTGTGAAGGCAGGGGAGGAGTAGCCTCCCCCAGCCTCTGGAAATGCTTTGTTGGGCACAGATGTGCCCAATTCTGCATAAGCCAGTCTACACCGGTTCAGGGGACCCCTTAGCCCTGCTCTGGCGCGAAACTGGACAAAGGAAAGGGGAGTGACCACTCCCCTGACCTGCACCTCCCCTGGGAGGTGTCCAGAGCTCCTCCAGTGTTCTCCAGACCTCTGCCATCTTGGAAACAGAGGTGCTGCTGGCACACTGGACTGCTCTGAGTGGCCAGTGCCACCAGGTGACGTCAGAGACTCCTTGTGATAGGCTCCTTCAGGTGTTGCTAGCCTATCCTCTCTCCTAGGTAGCCAAACCCTCTTTTCTGGCTATTTAGGGTCTCTGTCTCTGGGGAAACTTTAGATAACGAATGCAAGAGCTCATCCGAGTTCCTCTGCATCTCTCTCTTCACCTTCTGCCAAGGAATCGACTGCTGACCGCGCTGGAAGCCTGCAAAACTGCAACAAAGTAGCTAAGATGACTACTGCAACTCTGTAACGCTGATCCTGCCGCCTTCTCGACTGTTTTCCTGTTTGTGCATGCTGTGGGGGTAGTCTGCCTCCTCTCTGCACCAGAAGCTGCGAAGAAATCTCCCATGGGTCGACGGAATCTTCCCCCTGCAACCACAGGCACCAAAAAGCTGCATTACCGGTCCCTTGGGTCTCCTCTCAGCACGACGAGCGAGGTCCCTCGAATCCAGCGACTCTGTCCAAGTGACCCCCACAGTCCAGTGACTCTTCAGTCCAAGTTTGGTGGAGGTAAGTCCTTGCCTCACCTCACTGGGCTGCATTGCTGGGAACCGTGACTTTTGCAGCTACTCCGGCCCCTGTGCACTTCCGGTGGAAATCCTTTGTGCACAGCCAAGCCTGGGTCCACGGCACTCTAACCTGCATTGCACAACGTTCTAAGTTGGTCTCCGGCGACGTGGGTCTCCTTTGTGCGACTTCGGGTGAGCACTGTTTCACGCATCCTCGTAGTGCCTGTTTCTGGCACTTCTCCGGATGCTACCTGCTGCTGAGAGGGCTCCTTGTTTTGCTCGACGTCCCCTCTCTCTCCTGGTCCAATTTGCGACCTCCTGGTTCCTCCAGGGCCACAGCAGCATCCAAAAACGCTAACCGCACAATTTGCAGCTAGCAAGGCTTGTTAGCGTTGTTTCGGCGGGAAAACACTTCTGCACGACTCTCCACGGCGAGAGGGACCGGTCCACCAAAGGGGAAGTCTCTAGCCCTTTTCGTTCCTGCAGAAACCTCAGCTTCTTCTGTCCAGTAGAAGCTTCTTTGCACCCGCAGCTGGAATTTCCTGGGCATTTGCCCATCTCCGACTTGCTTGTGACTTTTGGACTTGGTCCCCTTGTTCCACAGGTACCCTAGATTGGAAATCCACAGTTGTTGCATTGTTGGTTTGTGTCTTTCCTGCATTATTCCTCTAACACGACTTCTTTGTCCTTAAGGGAACTTTAGTGCACTTTGCACTCACTTTTCAGGGTCTTGGGGAGGGTTATTTTTCTAACTCTCACTATTTTCTAATAGTCCCAGCGACCCTCTACAAGGTCACATAGGTTTGGGGTCCATTCGTGGTTCGCATTCCACTTTCGGAGTATATGGTTTGTGTTGCCCCTATCCCTATGTTTCCCCATTGCATCCTATTGTAACTATACATTGTTTGCACTGTTTTCTAAGACTATACTGCATATTTTTGCTATTGTGTATATATATCTTGTGTATATTTCCTATCCTCTCACTGAGGGTACACTCTAAGATACTTTGGCATATTGTCATAAAAATAAAGTACCTTTATTTTTAGTATAACTGTGTATTTTGTTTTCTTATGATATTGTGCATATGACACTAAGTGGTACTGTAGTAGCTTCACACGTCTCCTAGTTCAGCCTAAGCTGCTCTGCTAAGCTACCATTATCTATCAGCCTAAGCTGCTAGACACCCTATACACTAATAAGGGATAACTGGGCCTGGTGCAAGGTGCAAGTACCCCTTGGTACTCACTACAAGCCAGTCCAGCCTCCTACAAAAGGCAGCCCCCATGTTAACCTATGAGAGAGATAGGCCTTCCACAGTGAAAAACGAATTTGGCACTTAGGGGGTTATTACAACTTTGGAGGAGGTGTTAATCCGTCCCAAATGTGACGGATATACCACCAGCCGTATAACGAGTTCCATAGGATATAATGGACTCGTAATACGGCTGGTTGTATATCCGTCACTTTACCGCCACTTTTGGGAAGGATTAACACTTCCTCCAAAGTTGTAATAACCCCCTATATGTCCTACCTAAAACATACACTGCACCCTGCCCATGGGGCTACCTAGGGCCTACCTTAGGGGTGCCATACATGTATGAAAACGGGAGGTTTAAGTCTGCAAAGTGGGTACACTTGCCAAGTTGAATTGGCAGTTTAACACTTCACACACAGACACTGCAGTGGCAGGTCTGAGCATTGTTTACTGGGCTACTCACATGGGTGGCACAACCAGTGCTGCAGGCCCACTAGTAGCATTTGATTTACGGGCCCCGGGCCCCTCTAGTGCACTGCACTAGGGACTTACTAGTTAATCAAATATGCCAATCATGGAAAGCCAATTACACATACATTTTACATAGGAGCACTTGCACTTTAGCACTGGATAGCAGTGATAAAGTGCCCTGAGTATCAAAAACAGCAAAACCAGAACCCAGCACACATCAACAACCTGGGGAACAGAGGAAAAAAGTTAGGGGAGACCGCACCAAGGAAGCCAAGTCTAACAACTGTAAAATTACATTTTATTTAAAGTCCCCCATCTCCGTTCAAATGATTTAATACATTTCTGCTCCAACATGTTAACATTCTCTAGAGATTTGTCAACTTTTATTGACTTGAAAACTCATTAAATTAATATCCACATTTCCATATAATATTGGTAGAAATGGCAGTTCTCAGTGGCACATATCAAATATGTATGTTCTTAGGCTTGTGTAGCCTTTAAGCTCTTCTGGCTGTCCAAATGCTTTGGTGAATTGAGAGCTACGAGAACAAGCATGCCACTGAATCTGAATTTATGTCCTTGAAGCCAGACTCTGGCATTTGAATTCACAATCAATCTCCAAAGAAGTAGTTGAATGTTCGACAATGTCCTTCCATCAAGAAACATACAAAAATCCAGATGTTTCTTCGAATGAGAGCTTGCAATACATGCCCCACAGCTGTTCAGTGTTCACCAGGAAACATGTGCGAAGTGGTGCTGTGTATGGAATTTCTGAACTGCTTTCTTGCTTGCTTCTTTGAGTGTATGTACAAACAATATTAGCCAGTGTAAACTCAGTAATGTTCTGTAGAGAAAGATCCTGAAGAACATCCCAAAAGTTGGCAGAGTCCACCAAGAAGCTGAAAAATCAAAGCAAAATCTAAAAGAGAGGGGTGCCCTCTCTGCTTCCTTTACCTCTCTCATACTTTGTCCTCCCTGTTTTCCCTTTTGACTTTTCAAGACATTTTCCACATTTGCTATTTCTGTATCAATTCTGTGTTTTTTTCTTATTTTTTTATCTTTTACTAATTTCCACATTTGTCAGAATCAAACTTGCCAACTTGTAAAAATATTTTACAGTGCAAGGAGGGAGCTGCGCCTTGGCGGGTGTAGGGTTTCATGCTAAGCTCTTCCTGACAGGCACTCAACCCTCCACCAAGCCCACCTCCACTACCCCCCCAAAAAAATCCAAAGTGTCACAGAGGCTGTCGCCGATGTCCTGGGATGTTTTTACACCCCCTAATGGACATCGGCTGCTTACGGCCTCCAAAGATAAGCTAGAAAGCCACTCTGTAGTGGTTCCCAGCTCATCATTGCTGCCACTGTATAATTTTGTCTCTTCACCTGGAGGCCATGTGAAAGGAGCCATAATCGTGTGACACATATTGGCACCACGTAAGTTGGTAGGTCTGCTTCATGTGCCGCCATGGAGCTGATCATACAAGCACGTCTGCTGCTTGTGCTGCTAAATGACCCTCAAAACCGACGCCATTGTGGATGCAACAGACAGTAAGCCAAACACTTACCCATTTACCATCAACTCCATAGCAAATGATGCCCCGCCATTCTCCTGCCATGGTCAGTGAGCCAAACATATTTTGTCAGTCCCTGTTCAGAGTTGCACTCAATGTATGACCCAATCCCAGCCCTATGATGCCATCTTTGGCCAGGTCACTGACACTGCACAGCCACACTCCTCGAAATTGTTAATGTATGCACAAACAATATTCAGGGATAGTGATGTGTTCATTACATTGTGTCACACAACAGCAACTCCTCATCAATAGCCCACCTACAAATCTAAGTGACATTCTCATAGTGTTCACAGGCCATGTCCTATTGTGTTATTGAAGGTACATCTGTATGGATGTGTCAGGAAACTGAAACACACCTTCTCTGCAAAATCTCTGTAATGGACTTCATAATATCACCCACATTTCAAGATAATGCAAGGTAAATGGGATGCAAAATAATCAGTGCGAGGGACATTCAAAGGTCACAATGTAAAGAATCCCTGCAGAATATGTATGCCTCTAGTAGGGAGAGCCCTGAAAGGCTGGTGCCCTGGGCCATATTCTACTTTGCACATGCCTCTAAACCACTGTTTGCATAGGAACTATGGCTTGATGTCTATCAGGGACAGCAATAATATAACCAACTGCCATGCATATGTTGAAAATGTGTAAGTGCAAGTCATGAAAGCTAATATAGCAATAACAGCATGGGTCACACATTTAGTTAAAGTAGGTGTAAGGTGCTCACATGAAAACTCACATGTCCGTTAAAATGTATTCAAAGGTAAGGCAATTGAACACGCTACATGTGTAGCGAAACGAATCCCTAGCTTTCACATATTAAACAA
This sequence comes from Pleurodeles waltl, assembly GCF_031143425.1. Classification (NCBI taxonomy): domain Eukaryota; kingdom Metazoa; phylum Chordata; class Amphibia; order Caudata; family Salamandridae; genus Pleurodeles; species Pleurodeles waltl. The sequence goes on from NC_090450.1 coordinate 294,750,873, forward strand.
ATGTCCAACCTCTACCATAGGGAGAAAGGGAACCCAACTGATGTTGACATTGGCCAAACCAAGATGAAATACTTACCATATGAAACCCCAGCCAGTGCAGTATCAGCGCCAATAAGATTACATCCCACATATCCTTCCATTGAACATTTCCCCTTGTCCTGGGTGACTCCAAAATTGGTTGCAAAGTCAGATCATGCAAGCACATCAACTGGATAATCAATCAGGGTGAAATAAACATAACAGTAGTCATAGATCTCAAAGTATCCATGAACATCAAAATGGTAGAATGTTGGGTTGGTATTGGGATGGGTGGTTTGTGATAGTGGGGTTTATGTGAGTTGGTGGAGTGATGGGGGTGAGGGTAGGGGTAGGAGTTTGTGAAGGCATGCAGGTAGGGTGGGAGAAGATATGATAGTAAAGGTTTGCCTTACCAGACTCCAGTCCTCCTGCTACTCCTGCGAGGCCCTCAGGATGCATGATCGCCAAGACTTACTTCTCCCATGTTGTTAGTAGTGGGGGAGGAGGTGGGGGTCCACTGCCAGTCCTCTGTACGGCTACCTGGTGTCTGGATACCACGGAACGTACCTTCACCGGTAGGTCGTTCCACCTCTTCCTGATGTCATCCCATGTTCTTGGGTGCTGTCCCACTGCGTTGACCCTGTCGACAATTCTCTGTCATAGCTCCATCTTCCTAGCAATGGAGGTCTGCTGCACCTGTGATCCGAATAGCTGTGGCTCTGCCCTGATGATTTCCTCCACCATGACACTGAGCTCCTCCTCAGAAAACCTGGGGTGTCTTTCATGTTCCATGCTGTGGTGTGAGTGATGTGTGAGGGATGGTTGATGTGATGTGATGTGTGGGGTGATGTGTTGGGGTGTGTGGTGTGATGTGCGTGGATGGTGGATGAGTGATGGTGTTGTGTGCCTCTGGCTGCTAGTGTTGTCTTTGCTTTTCTCGCTCTCTGCTTCTTCAAACTTTTTTGTTGTAAGTGGTTGTGGGTAATGTGGGTGTGTGTTTTATATTGGACTGGGTGTGTGGGTGTGGTGTGTGTATGTGTATCAGGTGTGTGTATTTTGAATTGTCCAATGTGGTGTAGTTTTGTAAGTGTGTGTGTATTTTGAGCGCGGCGGTGTGTACCGCCAATGGTTTACCGCGGTTGAATGACCGCTGCGTTGATTCGTGGGTCGTGTGATAGTGTGGGCGTATTCCTGTTGGCGTAACGGTGTGGGTTTTGGTTCTGCCAATTTATCACTGACCTTTGGTGTGGCGGACTTGTGTGGGTGTCTATATTCTGGAGGATTTCTAAGTGTGGGTCATAATACCCATAGTGGATTTCTGCCACGGACACGGTATGTTGGCAGCCGTCGGCACAGCAGTAAGCGGACTTTACCGCCAGGGTTGTAATGAGGGCCTACATGTGGAAATTTCACATCTTGATAAATACAGGGATATACATGCACACTTTTGTAGTCATCTGCTGACTCTCCATAACCCAGTTCATGACCTACACTGACTAAGCAAGCCCACTAACATCATGTGGCCCAGAGCCAACCCGCGTACTATGGTGTGAGCCAATATGAAACACAATACTCCATTGTGATCTTCTAAAGGATAAACTACTTTTGCAGGAAAGTACAGACAGACACCTTTTTTTCGGCTTGTTGCATATGGTCCATATATGCTACTACCATAGTATAGACTATACCCTAAGACTTAGGTGACAATGAAAGGGTTGGCATGGTTATCACTGAGAGCTTCCTCTCTCTGGATATGTGGACATGTGGACTACTGATTGGAATCTCGTTACCTCTGACTGAGTTTGTGTGCTATGTACTGGTATCGCAGGACACACCTTGTACCATATGTGGCACTCCTATTTCAACATATCAAGGTATGTTTCATCTGATTGATTACATGTAACAAAGCTAGTGATTCACTTGTAATGATCTCTCCAGAATGAACCAACTATCTGCACTCTATGTTTGTCACTTGTGCAGAAGGCCAGTACAGTGCAAACATGACTTAGGTAAAAGGGACAGCAGACTGTGGGAGTAAGGGGTCTGTCAGTAGTAAATCTCACACATTGACAATGTGGATCAATAGAAAGATGTAGCAGGTCAGGGGGTTACCTCAGTCACCATCCTAAATGTAATCAGTGTAAGAACAATCAGGCCTACTATTGGTTCAGAAGACTAATTTTGGGAACATCCAAGGAGCTGGAAATCTACAAGGAGTTTACCCTCTACATCAGATCAATTGCCACAGTAACTCAGCCATTGCCTGGGCTATAGCCCCACCAGTGGGAAAACCTTAGACAGGCTTTGCTCTCTGCCAACTGAACACACTGAACCCACATAACACCACTTTTCTGTCACTTCAATGCATAACAGGAAATTGTGTGGCCATTCTATATGTGAGCTAAAGGTTATAAGGCACCCTGGAGAGGTCAATGAGGTTTAGCTAGCTCTCAGACAACAGTTTACCAAGACTTGATCTGGGCTGAGTGAAATGTGGGACTGTAGATATTGCTAACATCCACCTCAACTGTTTCTAACATACATACACATCCCATCCTGTAATTCAAATACATTTCTTTTCTCATTTACTTTTATCTGATCATCAAACATATCATTGTTATCCTGAAAAGGTTTTCTTGCATAGACCTGTGAATGCAACAGAAGGAGGATCCAGAGCTTATCACACATCACACAACACAATGGTCATTTAAAATACACCAAGTACTGGGCTCCACAATCCATGACATGTACATCCTATGTATAGAGCACAAAATGCAACTATATTCATCCAAAAAATATCTGGAACTCAGAGACGCATTCTTGCCTGTGTTAGGAGGTTGTAGCTCTGGCAAAATCTGACAAAAGGTGTTTGGTGAGGAGTCGGGCACATTCACAATTAGTAAATGTTGCTTTTTTTATATCAGGTTTTTGTGAAAGACTGCTTTCTCCAGACATTTAGGCCCATATTTATACTTTTTGACGCAAAACTGCGCTAACGCAGTTTTGCGTCAAAAAAATTAGCGCCGGCTAACGCCATTCTGAAGCACCATGCGGGCGCCGTATTTATTGAATGACGTTAGCCGGCGTTAGCCGCCGGCGCCGTCTGGTGTGCGTTAAAAAAAACGACGTACACCAGGCAGCGTCGGCGTAGGGGAAAATGGAGCTTGGGCGTCAAGAAATGGGGCAAGTCAGGTTGAGGCAATTTTCGCGCCTCAACCCGATTTGCGCCATTTTTTTTTCACTCCCAACCCCCATAGAAATGACTCCTGTCTTAGCAAAGACAGGAGTCATGCCCCCTTGCCCAATGGCCATGCCCAGGGGACTTCTGTCCCCTGGGCATGGTCATTAGGCATAGTGGCATGTAGGGGGGCACAAATCAGGCCCCACTATGCCACAAAAAAAAATAAAAAAAATACTTACCTGAACTTACCTTAATGTCCCTGGGATGGGTCCCTCCAGTCTTTGGTGTCCTCCTGGGGTGGGCAAGGGTGACAGGGGGGGTCCCTGGGGGCATGGGAGGGCACCTCTGGGCTCCTTCAGAGCCCACAGGTCCCTTAACGCCTGCCTTTTGCAGGCGTTAAAAAACGGCGCAAAAGCGGCCGTACGTCATTTTTTTTGACCCGCCCACTCCCGGGAGTGATTTTTGCCCGGGAGTATAAATCCGACGCACATGCCTCGGAGTAGATTTTTTAGACGGGAACACCTACCTTGCATCTCATTAACGCAAAGTAGGTGTCCACGCTAAAAAATGACGCTAACTCCATGGACTTTGGCGCTAGACGCGTCTAACGCCAAAGTATAAATATGGAGTTAGTTTTGCGTCGAAATTGCGCCAAAAAAAACGACGCAATTCCGGCGCAAACGGAGTATAAATATGCCCCTTATTATGTGAAGTGTGTCATATGTATGGTTTTATAACTATACTCTTTGTTTTTGTATTTGTTTACATGCCTTCACCATGGCATCTTCATTTGGACATTTCAGAGTTGTGACTTTGGCAGGGATATGATGCTGTTGGGACATACAAAGTGGACATGGATTGTTACTGGGAATGTATGTCACAGACTTTGGGTGTACAAGACCTGTGCCAAGACAGCTTGCAGAGTGATAGGATGGAAATTAAGAAGACTCTTTTGGACTTCTTCTTCTGTCGTGTGGTGAGCATGATGCATTATGTATGTTATCATGTAATCAGAATATATGTAGTTGTAGGCCAAATCCATGTTAGTTTTACTTTGGATAAACTATTTTTTTTTTGCAAACTGTATATCGCTGTTGATGTGCTTCATTATTGTAGGCCAAAGTGCCTGTAGCACATCAGTGGCATTTGTTTGTGTTATACCACCAGATGCAGAAACACTGGATTTTAAAGACCCTGTAAGCAAGAACTGTTGTACTACCATATGTCGTAATCTTGCATTATATGACGTTGGATTCCTTTTCTGAGGTAGTGGACATGGCTCCAGCTGATGACATCAACCAAATATATTTTTGACAATTCTACCTGACAATGTCTGATATATCCCTTTCATCCATGTTCTGGAGGTCTGTACCTGTAAATTTGATCACTTACACAGTACGATTCAATCATGTTTGATTTTCTGTGTTTCTGACATCTTAACAGTCTATGATTTGACTAATGTAATAAAAATCTTCTCAGGCGGGTCATTTGTATGTATATGTTGATGTGGCATGGTGGTGATCCTGAGCTAAACATTGTATACGTGATACATAGCCATGCTTACACAAGCAGGTTGTTTTGTCATTGTATAGTTAACATGGTCTTACATATCTAAATTGCTAAATGTGAAATTTACTACAGCACACAATGAGTTTGTGACTTGTAAATTAATTAAATTGTTAAAGGTGAAGCCATGCTTGGTTCAAAAACAAACAGTCAGTCACGGTGAATGGAACCGTCGATGTAGATGCCAAATCATCTGCATTCCAAAGTCCAGATTACTCTTCCCATCACAAATGGAAAAGTATCTAGAATTAGTCCTCAGAGTGAGTGTGTGACACACAAAGGAGGACATTAAGGTTGAGGTTTCTTGCTGGTAGTTGTGAGTGTCTTGCGATCCGCATCCCTGCAATCCTGCATGGAAGTCCCCACTTGTGAGAGGCGGGTTCATCTGCTGCAGAGGAAGAGGAGTTAGACAGTGTTTTTTCGTCTGGCAGGGCCTCCCTTACTGAGACTGCCGCTGATGGAAATGGACTTGATGTAATTGCCCCACAGGAAGTGGTAGATGGTGGTGGAAAACCCTGCTCAGGATTGTATGGATGCCCATCAGCACCCTTGTAAGGGTGCCCATGTTGGAGTTATGGGCCTCTGTGTGTTGGTACATGTCCCTTTGCAGCTGCCTAATTTCCCGGAGTTCGGTATCTACCTGGTCCATCATGCTTTGGGACTCCTGATAGATCCCCTAGACTTGGCCGATGGTGTCCTCGTCTAGAGAGACCCCAGTGGCCTCACTCTACTGGCCCACAGCATAACTCCCCAATGAGCCTGTGCCCATGGCCTAGGGTGCTCTCTCCAGCTGGGCCTTGATCGCTCTGTGTCAGGGATGGGGACTTACACTTCAGGATCCAGGACTGGGGTGCACAAGATTGTACTAACTGTGCTAGGTACACAGGTGTGGGGGGCATGTTGCTGGCTGAGATGTTGAAGCAGCTGGGGTGGGAAGTGTTGATTTGGGCATAGTGAGACTCACTGTTGCGTTTTCACCAGGCAGACCAAATGTGCCAGGTCCATCATCGATGTTTACATGTCCAGGACTGTTGTCATCCCCGAGGGCTTCATCCTGGGGTGGGTTGGGAGTCTGTCTGGTGGATAATGTCTGCCCAGGTGCTGTACCAGTGCGACCTGTTGAGAATAACATACATTGCTATCAGTGGAAGTGTGAAATCTACAGCCAAATGTTTAGTGTCACAGTAAGTAGAGACCAAGAAAATTTTTAATAGGTAGAGTTTTCTATGGTGATCAATTTCCATGGTATTGAAGTTGTTGACAAGACTTTTGTGGAGGTTAGTAGGGTCTTTTTACAGGGCATAATTTGAAGAAAAAAGTTCACGTTTTAAATTGAGAATAGTGTTTCTGAAACAGTGTATGACTGTTGCACAATGGATTATTGATAAGAGAAGGTAAGTACCTACACTTAGCAATAGGCCACTAACCTCCACTTAGGTCCAGTTAGGTCTCAATAAATTAAACAAAGCTCGATTCTTGGTAGCTTGGCAACGAGCAACAAGGCTAAACTTAGGAGACAAAGTGTCAAGCATTTAAAAATCACAAACAGTAAATAAGTAAAACAAAAACACATAAAAATCTAACACCAATTAATAAACATAGATTATATTTCTATCTTTAAAATGACACCAAAACAATTCAAATCGGATAAGGGGAGCCAGATATGTGATTTTTTAAAGAATTAATGCTGTTTAGGGCTTAGAAACGATAGCACCAATCTGAACATTTGGTTGCACCCCGACCGGGGCAAAGTCAAAGTTTGAGGCCGACCGCGATGGAGCCCTGCTCGACTACAGCTTGCAGGAGGCCTCAGTTAAAATTTTACCTTTAGACTTAGTCATTTTTCTGGAGATTTTGTTTAGTAGGACCTAGTTGCCAGTCCAATCCGACCTCTTGGAACTCTTCCTCGGATATGCGTCGCGGTAGCCCTCAGTGGAGATTTTTACCTTCAGACTTAGTCGTTTTTTTTAGATGAAAATCCTTCGACCAGGGCAAACCTTAATCTTGATCTGACATCCCTAGAGCCCTCTTCAGATACATTGCCTGCAAGGTCCGGGTCAACTTCCAATGTTGGACTTAGTCACTTTTTCTGAGATTTTCTTCAATGGGACGAACCTGCAAGTCAGGCCGGGTCGTGGTTGAGGCAAGCCGGCTAGAATTGTCATGGTGGGTCGGTCCCTCTATGGAGCTTTTTCCAAAAAGTTCCACAAACTTCTCCAAACTTCTGGATCTGTTCCAGAAGGTCATTTAAGGTCTTTTAGAAGTCCACAGCTTACCCCAAGGCTCCAGAAGCAATGAGTTGCTCCTTGAGGTGTGCGGACAACAACTCCTAGAATGCACCTGGCTCAAACTCCAAATTGGCCACTGGACAGTGGTCAGCTGCTCAGTTTCTTCAGGATTTGATGCGAGGGACTCTGGTTAGCAATTTTTCACCTGTAGCAAACAGGGAGTCCCTCCTTGAACCAGATGAAGCCAGACAAAGTCCTTATTGTGGTGAAGCCCAAGTGTGCAGCTGGTGCAGTCCTTCAGAGTGCAGTATTGGGCTGCAGGTCAGGCATCCAGCAGGACAGTCTTTCTTCTTCTGATGTTCTTCCTTGTAGTGATCTGGTAGGGATCTGATGTGTGGGCGCAGCTCTGCCATATTTATCCTTGGTCCTGGGTGAAAAACAGGGGGGTCCTGGTTCTCCAATCAGATGCACGGTCCTTCCCCCTGTGATGACCACTTCCTGGGAAGGCTGGCAAAAATCAATCCCAGGGAGCAAAACTCTTCAAAAAGCCATCATGGCTGAAACTGATCTTTGGTGGTTACATCTGGCTGAGCTCACCCACTGGTGTGGCTAAAAATCCTAAACACACCCCTGTCCTGCCCTCTCCTGATCTAATCTAGAGGGCCCCTAATTGTGTGGGATTGCAGGGTCTGAGGGATGTGCTGGGTTGCTCCAAATGTCCTTCCCTCCCTTTGAAGACCAGTTTGGCAGCCCTCCCCTCTGCCTTCCTCCCCATCTGCTCAGGTAGTTCCCCCCCGGCATATCATTTGTGTTCAGCCCAGGCCACTTCACACCTCATAAAGGCAACCTGGCCAGGCTGCCAGAGGCTGGCCAATCAGAGAAGGGCACCACAGAGCTGAAGTTGGCAACTTTTTAGGTAGAGTTGAAAACCTTTAACATGAACTAGTTATATTAAATCCAACAATTTTAAGCTGTGGGATTCATTCTAACAAATAATTTGATACCAAACATGAGGTATCTGACACTTAAGGGGACTTTGTTAATTAAAATAAAGTCTTCCAATTTTAGCCTATGAAGGCCATTCACTACGGTGAAGGAAAAACAAATTCGCTGTTTTACCTCACCAGGGCTTGTAAAACTATTTTTAGAAGGTCCCTGCTTATAGTTATTATAGTTACATGGCACCCAACCCTAGGGGCACTTAGAGTACACCTTAGGGGTGACTTGTATGTAAAAATAAGGTAGTTTAAGACTTTGGAACTACTTTTAATTCCAAAGTCCAATTTGCATTTACATTTAATTTAAAAGCAGACAGCAAGGCAGGCCTGCCTTTAAAATGACCATGGGCACATCAGCAGTGCAGCTATGGATGCATTACCTATGCTGGGGTCCATAAATCTACATGCACCACCATATACTAGGGACGTATAGGTAGGTTGACATAGCCAATTATAGTTAGCCTAATTTGTATACTTATTTTATACAGAGCACAGGCCCTGGGACTGATTAGCAGTATCCACGACACCATAAGAGTCAGGAAAACACCAGCAAAAAGTTAGGGTGCCTCTGCAATCAGCTCTGTTTTCTCACAATGACAAATTCCTTAAGAAGAAATAGCATCTCAGCCACAGCGCATGAGCGATACTAGAGCAAGAATATTGCCAGGCTTCGGAGAGAGCAGTGTGTGACTGAAAATATTGCTAGAGTATTGTTCCTGAGAAAGACATTAGCGTCTCAATGTGAGTTTGGACTCTGATTCCTTAGAAAGTTTTTTGTTTTGTTTCTCTACAGCTTAAATCCCCAGAAAAAGCAAGTGGAGAAGCAATTCAGGTTAATTAAGAGGAAGCATTTTCATAACATTTTGAAATTCGAAACTACATACAAGAATGTAATTTTTAATACAGAAAAGGTGAACAATTTCAAAAGTGCAAGAAACAATTTTATTGTGAGCATGTGTATTAACTATACATCTCTAAATATATATGTGTAATAAATATGTGTAATATATATATATATGTATATACAAATATATATATATATATATATATATATATATATATATATATATATATATAAAACCAAAGGTGACAGGGATGTTATAGTTAGGCTCACATTTTACACATGCGAAACTATAGAAATTCACCTATTAAAGTAATTTCAAGTAACTTTAACTCGCGCCCCTAAGGTAACTCTAACTTGCACCCTTACCATGCACTGCTACTTACTCCACCAATTACAGCACTCATGACATCTTTGATAACATCAGCGCTAATGTCACTGGAACATGTGCAGTAAAATTATTGATCAGATAACTGTGCATGGTGGGGGCGCGAGTTATATTTACTTCAGGGTGCAAGTTATAGTTACTTGAAATTACTCTAACAGGTGAATTTCTAGGGTTTTGTATGTGTAAAATGTGAGCCTAATTATAACACCCCTATAACCTCTGATTTTTAAAGTGAATTTCTATGATTTTTAAATTCTATTTTCTAACTATAACATCCCTGTAACCTTTGTTTTTATCAGTGAATTCCTATGGTTTTTTCAACATAAAGTAATTTTCATTACTATACATTAATCCAACTACCATCGCGCACAGCCTTTGGCTGTGGAGCGGCGGTGGGTGGCCTCAGGGCCTGCAGCCAACCCCTATAACCACCCAACCTCTATAACAACCCAAACCTGTGCTGTGCATGGCCTTTGACTGTGGGCAGCAGGGTTGGCTACAGGGACTGCACTGTGGCCAACCTTTATGACAATCCAACCCTGAGCTGCACACAACCTTTAACAGTATGCAGTGGGGGTTCAACACAAGGCCTGGCCTGGAGCCAACCTCTATAACCACCAAACCACATGCTGCGCATGGTCTTCACCCATGAACAGTGGAGATTGGCCGCACAGCCAGGCCCTGCACCCAACTCCTTTAACCCCCCAACCCTGTGCTGCGCATGGTGTTTAGTAGTGTGCAGCGGGGGTTCACCACTGGACCTGGCCTTTGGCCAGGCCAAGTAGCCATCCCTCCTGCATGCACCCAAGCTGCGCAGCTCCTTCTGCAGTGCGCAGCATGAGCTTACATACAGTGGGGGGGTTTTCTCAATTTTTTGGGGGATCCACAAGTCCAGCCATGGATCTGCTGATCGGGCAAAAAAAACAATAATAGGGTAACTTTTTGCCCATGAGGGGTCCATGTTTCCTATGGGTTCATGATACCTGTACCCTGAACCCTTATGTGTTTTTTCACTGATCATTTCCCAGCCCCCGAGCTGCTGCGACAATAGAAAATGGTGACTGCAACATTTCTGTCAGCTTGCTGCCAGCCAACCAGGGCCTTGCTTTTCCCCTGGATCCGCAGATTCGGATCTACAAATCCAAATCTGCAGCCGTACATATCCATATTTTTTACACTCTAATGTCTCAGAAACTACTGAACAGATTTACACCAAATCACAAAAGTGTGCTTTCAGGACCAAGATCTAGCTTTCTGTCAAATTAGGTGTCATTCTGTTCAAGGCTTTGGGCTGTAGTTGTGTTTAAAATTTTGAAATATCCCATTGACATAGAATAGGGAAAAAGTGTTTTGGGACCACCCCTTTTTCTCACTCAGCTTGACAGATCACCTAAAACTTTCTAGAAAGCAGCTGAATTTACCAAAGCATACATTTTGCTAACCAGAACCTCAGTGCTTACGCTCTCTCTGCTTTTAAATTTGTCACTGTAGGTCAGTGACTTCATTTACCAATTTCAATTGGCATACTGGACCCCCCTTATAAGTGCCAAGTATATGGCACCTTGGTACCCAGGGCATTTGGGTTTCAGGAGATCCATATGGGCTGCAGCATTTCTTTTGTCACCCATAGGGATCTCAGACAAACTCTTACACAGGACTGCCATTGCAGCCTGCGTGAAATAGTGCACATACTATTTCACAACCATTTTCACTGCACTTAAGTAACTTATTAGTCACCTATATGTCTAACCTTCACTTGCTGAAGGTTAGGTGCAAAGTTAATAAGTGTGAGGGCACCCTTGCACTAGCAAAGGTGCCCCCACATAGTTCAAGGCCATTTCCCCGGACTTTGTGAACATGCTCACTACATAGAGGTCAAAACCTATATGTAGCTCCGCAATGGTGTCTCTGAATATGCCCATGCAACATGTCTAAGATCATGGAATTGTCCCCCCATTCCAAATCTGGTATTGGGGAGCCAATTTCATGCATCCTGGGGGCTGCACCATGGACTCCCAGTACTGCCAAACCAGCTCTCTGAGTCTTGCACTGCAGCTACAGCTGCTGCCACCTCACAGACAGGGTTCTGCTCCCTGGGGTCCGGGCAGACCAGTCCCAGGAAGGCAGAACAAAGCATTTCTTCTGAGAGCAGGGTGTTACACCCTCTCCCTTTGGAAATAGGTGTTACAGGTTGGGGAGGGGTTGCCTCCCCCAGCCTCTGGAAATGCTTTGAAGGGCACAGATAGTGCCCTCCTTGCATAAAGCAGTTTACACTGGTTCAGGGACCCCTTCTCCCCTGCTCTGGCAGGAAACTGGACAAAGGAAAGGGGAGTGACCACTCCCCTGTCCATCACCACCCCAGGGGTAGTGCCCAGAGCTCCTCTAGTGTGTCCCAGACCTCAGCCATCTTGCTTTGCAAGGTGTGGGGGCACTCTGGAGGGCTCTGAGTGGCCAGTGACAGCAGGTGATGTCAAAGACCCCTCCTGATAGGTCCATACCTGATAAGGTAGCCAATGCCCTTCTCAGGGCCATTTAGTGTCTCTCCTGTGGGTTCTCTTCAGATTCTGCTTGCAAGTTTCCTTCAGGAATCCTCTGCAACAACTTCAGACTCTTCTAACCTTGGATCAACCGCAGCCTGCTCCAAGAAATGCTGTAATTGCAACAAAGTGTCTACAAGAGACACTTTTCTTCAGCAACCTCAGCTCCAATCAGCAACTGCAACAGTTTCCATGGTGAGCATGCTCTGGGGACTCCCTGTCTTCATCCTGCACCAGAAGGACCGAAGAAATCTCCCGTGATGTGATGGAGTCACTCCCCTGCTCCAAGCAGGCACCTTCCAAAGCAACGACAGGTACCCTGGGGCTCCTTTCACGGCAACGAGCATGCAACTAAGGACACAGAGGGTGGACATCATCGACATAGACTGTCCTGAGGTCCTGCTGACGCAATTTCCTTGCCTTCCCCAAGAACGACGGTACCCCTGTGTATTGTGTCTTCTTTGCCTCCTGTGGCCTCTGTGCACTCTTTGCAAAATTCCTTCGTGCACAGCCTGGCCCAGGTCCCCAGCACTCCTCCCTGCAACGCTCAACTTGCTGAGTTGTTCTCCGGTGGCTATGGATCTTCTTTTGTTCATGGTCTTTTGCATCGACCATGTTTTGCACCTTCTTTGAACCTGGATCCTGCGGCTTCTGGGGGTGCTGACTGGCATCCTGAGAGCTCTCTAAAGTGCTGAGAGTCCCCTCTTCCTCCTCACACAGAGTTGAGGCCCCAGGTCCCTCCTGGGTCCATCCAGCGCCATTTTGATGAAAAACGCACTTTTGTCGTTGCCAAGGCTTGTTGGTGCCTTCCAACACAAAATCTCATCTGCAACAATCTTCACGCCGTGGGACATCTTTTGCATCACACAGAAACCCGCTGGCATCTTCCAAGAATGCATTTCTGCAGTCTTCTACAAACCAGGGACTCTTCTTTTGCACCCTCTTCTGGGTTGGCAGGGGCTCCTGTCCTTCCTGGAACTTCTTTAGACTTCTGGACTTGGTTCCCTTCCTTTGCAGGTCTTCAGGGCCAATAATCCAGCAGTTGTTCTTTACAGACTTGGTTGGCAGCTGCAAAATTCCAAAAACGAGGTGTCCTAAGGAAACATGCAGTACTTTACTCCTGCTTTTCTGGGCTCTGGGGTGGGGTAATGTACTTACCTTTACTGTAATCTTACTCTCCCAGCAATTCTGCACACTCTACACTTGTCTAGGGGGGAATTCGTGATTCACATTTCACTTTTTTAGTGTATGGTTTGTGTTGCCCCAGATCTATTTTCTCCCATTGCATTCTACAGGATCTCCTACTGTTTGCATTGTTCTATGCCTATTTACGTGTCTAATGTTGGTGTCTAGTGTATATATTGTGTGTAATATTTACCTCCAGAAGGAGTATTGTCTCTATGATATTTCTGGTACTGTGTCACCCAAATAAATACCTTTATTTTTGGCAACACTGAGTATTGTCTTTACTTGTGTATAAGTACTGTGTAACTATAAGTGGTATTGCATGAGCTTTGCATGTCTCCTAGTTCAGCCTAATCTGCTCTGCTATAGCTACCTCTATCAGCCTAAGCTGCTAGAACACTACTACATTCACTAACAAATGGATAACTGGACCTGGTGTAAGGTGTAAGTACCCAAGATACCCACTACAAACCAGGCCAGCCTCCTACACCTAGTGATGCAAATAAAAAAAAAGGACTGCCACAATAACAAAGTGAGGAAGTCCCACTGGATATTGCTCGTCAAGATGGTTTATCGAGTACTTGTGTTCTAAAATGTGCTTCTTGGCTCTGTGAATAGTGCTGCCTATATATAGAAAATTACATGGACCTGTGAGCATGCATACATGAAAATCAGAATTGCAGGACTGTCCCTTGGTAATTTTAAATTCATTAGATGTCTCATGTATGGGGAAGGACTGTACTTTCTTGCTGAACCTACAGGCCTTACAATACCTGCGGGTTTTTTATTTTACCCAAAGATTCAGATATTCTCATTAACATATTGCAACACATGCACATGATAAACAATCATGGCAAGCAATACCCAGTGGACAGGCACTTTAAGGAACATCATTCCAGTGACAGAATTCTTCAACACTTCTTTGTCTTCCATCAGGTCGCTCCGAGTATCCAAGATGGGGACAGGGTGTAGTCACTGCACAGACTGGAGTCTAGATATGTTATTTGGAGTGCTCCTGGTTTTATAGTATTTCTTTTTTAACATTTCCATCTGCATTTATCCATATTTATTTTTTGCCCATCTTCTCGGTATTTATTATTATTTATTTTGTATTTAGAGAATAAACTGGGGCATTAAATGGTATATTTTGACATTTATGTAACCCTTAGACCTGCACTCATACGTGGAAGCCTTCTGTGTTTTGCCAAATTAAGCAGCCACATAGAACAAAAAACTACACCCAGAGGTGCATATTAGCTTTTACTACAAACATGTGTTAACATGCCTGTATTTAAGGAAATCTAATCCTGTTCTGACACACCTTCTGGGTCTATAAGCTGTCTACCTGCTCAGATTTTGCCTGCAATTCATGAAAGACAGCATGGAAAGTCCGTCACAAAAAGCACATTTTTCAGTATTTGTCCACTTTTAAAAATAAATGCAGACAGGAAAACATATTGTTTTCTGTCTGTATTTATCTGTAAAAATCAGTAAAAAGGGAACATTGGGAGCCTTAATTATAAGATTTAACACACTTTATACTTTAGAATTAAATCTAGATGAAAAATTATCTGTACATTTGGGTTGAAATTAAATTGATTATGAACATACTAGGCCATGGTTTCTCTCCTAACTTCTTTGCTTTCCTTCTTTTTTATACAATTGCTTATTTTAATATTTATTTTATCCCTTTTTTTAAAGGTGGTATGTGGGATCTCTGTCAAAGTGTTGACTGATTGCATGAGCTAAGAAGGCTTTTTTGTCTGTATATTTTGCCTTGCCAGGAGATATGCATAGTCACAATTCATTTTATTGTATGTACCTATTCCTTTGTCAATAGAAATGGCCCACTTGGGCTCCATTGCAGAAAGATGTTAGATGGTATCTGTGGGATCAAACATGTTCACATACATGTATATGTTCAATGTAATTGCCTGCATCGGCATGATCTTGTTAGAAGTTGGGAACTTCCCACAGGGTTATGCACTATGGTATTTTAGCACATATGGGCCATTTTTCCCCATTTTTCCCATTTTCCACATGTTCCCACAATCTGTGCTACACTAATCTTTAGGGCACAGGACATCAATACATGCAACATGCAGAGGATAATTTGCCTTTAACCATTGTTATGTTATATTTTGTTAGTAATGTGATTGGAAAAGGTAATGCATTTTATTTGATGATTCCTTTACATTATTATGGTTTACTAGGCAAATTACATTATTTTAAGATGGCACTTCTTTACTTCGTTATTGTGGCAGTCCTTTGTTTATGTTTGCATCACTGGAATAGTGTACTTAATGTCTGTCCTTTTTGTTTAGTGTCACTTGTGATTAAGACACCTATGACCTCATTACATGTGTGGCAGTCTACAGACCACCACACATGCGGTGTCGATCAGAACTGCCACATCCGACTGCCACATTACAACCCTGGCAGTCAGATGGCAAGGGAACTGCCAACTCCACCAGGATCCATGATCTCGGTGGCCTAGTGGTGTCAGAGATCAAGATCTGCCAAGGCAGCGCTGCCCTGCGGATTACGACCTTGTTCTCCGCCAGCCTTTTCATGGCAGTTACAGCGTCATGAAAAGGCTGACAGAGAACAGGTCCGGGGGGTCACAGGGGGCCCCCTGCACTACCCATGCACTTGACATGAGCAGTGCAGGAAGCCCCCTTCCCAGCAACCCCGCAATGTTCACTGTCAGCTTTGCTGACAGTGAACATTGCGAGGGTGCTAGTGCACCCTGCTGGCTGCAGCATTGCCGCCGCGTGATTACGAGCCGGAAACAATGAGGTTTCCACCCATCGACCTAGCAGGAAACTCGTAATAACTCCTGTCGGGAGCTTGGTGGACGGGCTTTCCCTGTCCGCCAAACTCAAAATGAGGCCCCTAGATTCAAAAAGCTTTGAGTACGTTGGCTCAATAAATCTTACTACCATCTCTCCAGCAGCCAGGAGTGTGCATGGATTTCTCCTGCATCACACAGTTATTCTAATATATATATAGATTTTATTTATATATATATATATATATATATATACATATATATATATATATAACCACAAAGAAATACAATCATTATTTCATTTAATATAGAAAAGGTGAACAATATTAAAACTGCAAGAAATAATTCTACTTTGAGTATACAAATATATATATATATATATATAACCACAAAGAAGTAATTAGAAACGACTGTTGTTCACATTTGAATAAGACATTAAAATAAAATGCTTCAAAGGTGGTTACTATAAATGAAATGAAGGCAAACAAAGACTGGTAAAGAGAACATCCATGCACTGATTCAAGAAGAGAGGGAATACAATCGAATTTGTATATCAACTGAAGAATTAAAATTCTTATCTCTTAAATATACAATTTTAAATAGAGAGGCGCAATCTTCAGTTCAGCACAAGGTAAAGACATAGTAGAATAACCTATTGAAATACGGATGTTAAATTGCAATAACTGTTAATAAGAGTTACAGTTCTATGAGGTTATTGGTAATGTATTGTTGTACTTATTTTAGGTGTCATCTCAAAAAAAGCCAGCAGTAGACAAATTAAAACAGAGAGAAGTAGAAGCACCAGACTGCTGAAGCAGTCTTTTCCTTTCCCCTGTGTTGGTGTATGTTGCTGACATTCATTTTCTGTAGCTTGCAGTGAGGGCTGTGAACCTATCTTCTCCTCCGGTGGAATTTGAATATCAGGTACTCTGACAAAGAGTCATTCCTTTTAAGACGTTCTCTGTGGGTAATATCAGCTCTGAAATACCTCCTTTTAATGGAAACCTATACAGAAGGTTTCAACTAGATAGAGTCTGATGGTATATTACTGGAAAATGTACACTTTGAATGTACCTAAACTACCTTATACTATTTTCAACCTTAGGTATGCTGTAATTCATGTTTTAAACTGTATCAAACTATCTTATACCATGTGTATTAAATATTTTAAACGATTGACAAACATCTTCACAGTGCTTTTAATCACATTCTGGGACCTTATAGCATTATAAACACACATGCACATGCCTGGAACACCAACCAGGATTCAGATCAGACCCAGACCTCTAAATCGATTGTAATAGACAACTTGAGCTTTCCCATCAAATCAATGAATTTAATGTCAGTTTCATCTAAGGTGTGTCCATTATATTTTATATCACAATGCAACAATTGTCCTGTAGGACTAATTTGATAGTGGACCCTCTTGTGTGCATCTGAGTTACCCCAGGCAGTTGTCAGTATAAATCCTAGTTTATAATGTGGAGACAATTATTAATAGGTACAGGACACTCTCTGTCTAATTAATCACCCTTATTCAGAGCAAAGTGCAAAATATACAAGGTGATCATATTGTAGATGACACAGCGCTCATTCATGAACATATTTACAACACAAATAGCACAAGACAATGTACATGCCTCAATGGGTGAACAAAAACTTAAAAATAGTTTGAAACAGCGATACCGTCAATTTGGTCACATTATCTCCTGACGTAATATGTTGTTAGGCAAACAAAAGGGGGTGGTTTGTCAATGTTTCAGAACAGAATGACTATTAGGGACTCATCCGGACTTAGGGCCTGATTATGAGTACGCGCATCCTCCGCGGTCCACCACCAAATTACAGGGATGGCAGTCGGACGCCCCAAGACCACCGCAACCACCAGGATCCTGGATCACATGGCAGCAGCGGTGGGGAAAGCCATGGCCAATCATGGTGGTGCTGATGCTCGCAACACTGTGCTAATCACGACCTGCCTTTCTGCAGAGCTTTTAATGTTGGGGACCCCGCCAAGAAAGGCTTGGCAGAAAGGCAAGGAAGAGCCCCCTAATAGGGCACAAGCGTGAATTTGCTCATTGGCCAGTGTGGTGGGGGCACATATTGTGCACCCCTATGACTGCACTGTTGGTGCACACTGCTGCCTTGCACAACATTCTGAATGGCAACAGTGTGCCCGAGATACATCTGGCTTTGCACTGTGGTGGCATCTGCTTCAGGGTCACTTCATAAGCTGAAGCATGCTGCTGTAGTGACACCACTGCAGACACTACCATTAGCCCAGCAATAATGTCATAATACGGCAGCCAGTAGGTTGTCAGTTTGGCAATGTCCACCAGACCACCATATTGGTGTTCTGGTTATCTGGCCACCAAACCCGTAATCAGGCCCATAGTCTCCTGACTAAGACATCTTCATGGAGAAAAAAGAGCAAATAAACCTCAGTTCTTGTGCTTAGACTGCACAGAATCTGAAAAATTATTCCTTTGAAACCACGTTACTCACCACCTTGATTACAAGGGTCAAAGTATTTCTTCAATTAATTGCTTGAAAGTCCCAACAGTTGTGGTAAGACAAACACCATCAGTTACCACCCATTACACCAATTTTGTTATGGATCTCCTACAAGATTATGCATGCACCCTAAAATCTGTTCGTGTGAAAACCATTTACATCAATTAAATACTACTAAAGATATATTTGTACGAGTATTACCTCAAACTTGTACTTGTGCATTATCAGCCTTATCTCAAATACATAAGCTGGTCATGCCTAATCTTCACATACTGCCTTACTCACCTGGTGTATCATGTGCATACCATAATCACGTAGTCCCTTATGTTCCCTAGGGGAATTAGTGTAAAAAAATGAATATCCCACTAGGTCAATAGAATGATACTGAACTCTTACTCAAGCAGTATGCGCACAAAATCTTTCTCATAATGCCTCTACCAGTCAGCTGGAGCACCACTTTCAGCAGAAAAACTCTGAAAAACTGAACCAAAAGGTTTCACCATGATTGCTGGCCAAAGAATGTGTATGGTTCAAGTACATGTATTGCACATGTAGAGGGATAGCTACTCCGTATAGCCCAGTATTCAAAATGTAGTTTGTAGTAAGCCTGATGCTCGTCATCTGATTTATATCAGGGTGCCTCCTATCTCCTCTGCTGCCATTATTCTGAAAATCAAAAGAGGTACACCAGATGTTCCAAGTATATCATCCTTGCTTAATAGGATAGGGTAACAGGCTTGTGGGTAACAGGTTGTCAGATATTTCACAAGTATTAAATTGTCCTTTTATTGTGGATGTAGGTTTGGAAAAACATACCAGAGTGGTGCAGCTTGTTTGCTGAAGATTTCCAGCATGGCACAGTGTGGGGATACCCAATCTTTGAATCAGAATGATGAGAAGTGGAGCTATTCAGGTTTGATTGCAGTACCCTAGGGATGTTGCTTTCCAGAGTTCTATACTGTGGTTGATTTAGCTAAAGAAGGAGGTTTTAGTGGATGGATTCAGCCTGGTTAACCTAAGGTTGGTTGTTCCGGTTTACTCAATTTTTTGCTGATCTGAATGTTCAGAGAGGTGTACACTGGCTTCTTTAAAATTAGAATTGATGATTGCCAACTAATCAAATTGTAATTTATAGCCATCAATGGCCATTCATCAAGTGTTTTCCATAAGGCTTCCGTGGCAAAAGTCAAAAACAAGTGTTCGGTGATATTTACTCATCCACCATGAAGAACTCCTTTTCAGGCATTACCCGTAACATCTGGAACTCTGTTGCAAAACATACCATCTTCTTCCTTCTGCGACTCTTGACCAGAGCAGGGTCAGACATAAAAGGTCAAATCAGTAGTTTGAGGCTTAATACTGCATCTTCAAGCCTACAAGTCTTCTTCAGGAACTGTCTCAATAGTACAGTGTCTGTACACTGGAAAATATAGTCTGTGTCTTGGGCCCATTCTAAAATATTCTGCTGCCTGACCTGCTCAGTCCATGAGCCACAACCGTCTCTTATTCAAAACGACTAACTTCAGTCCCTTGTTCACAGTTTATGGAGATATTTCATGATTGCCACATTTCTTTTATCCTCTACTAGGGTTGATAGCTTTAATCAGGCGTAGCAATCCTAAATTTCCTGGTGCAGGCTCTTTGTGCAGCTGGAGACTGACCCCTCACTGAGAGTTCATAGTGCTTGCCCCAATTACACAGCAGAGCAGGTGCCAGACTATTCACTGTACTTTTTTACCTCGCTAGGCTATCCAGTAGATTCTATTTGGGGGATGCAGCCACATGTGGGTGTCAGGGCTGGTTTGACGTGTGCAAAGTACACACTGTGCTAGTAATCCACATGTGTGCTCCTCCACCACAAAGCACTCCTTCTCTGATGAGAGCCAGAAAACTTGGAGCTCTCTCCAAGCACATATATGTATGGTACCCTCCCTAAAAGCCAGAGGACTGATAGTTTTAGAGTCATTGTAACATTCATGACATAACTATTGTAATGATAAAATTCATCTTTGCTATCTGAAAAATTTACATTACATGCTGGTCTCTATCTTCCATCACAATATTCTCTTTTCCTCAGTTTGATGTAAGCTGTTGTTTCTAATCCATGAGGAAGTCTGGAAACCCAGTGAGGGTAAACATCCTGTTATATCTAGATATCTGAAATAAAAAAATATTTTAGGCTATAAAGACCGATCACTGACACAATATCATGGTTAACAATATTGTTGACAAAAATATTGTGTCAAAAATATTGTTTAAAAAATATTGTTTACCACAGTATTGTGCTCCTACACTTAAAAGGCAAGTACTAAAATCTTGTGAAAAATACTGTTGACACTAATAGTGTCTCAAAATATATAATAATATCTTTTTTTTAAAGTATGAAAAGACTTTATATCTGAATACATAAATTTACTATAGTGTAAATTAAATAAATTCCACTAACATGCAATACTTTATATGAGTATACACTTATATGAACACACAAACACATATATGTATGTATATATATATATATATATATATATATATATATACATTCACTTTTCTCTGTCTATATATATATATATATATATATGTAGATATATATACATATATGTATATATATATATAATATATATATATATATATATATATATATATATATATATATACATTCACTTTTCTCTGTCCTTCCTCAAAGAATGAAGATCGACACACAGTGTTTTCACCTTATTTATTGATTCGTCAGCGGTTAAAACAAATACAAACGAAAGCATTTCGGCCCAGCAGAGCCTTGCTCACTATTCAATAATGTTGTTGCTGACTCCTCCAACATTTATAATACGTCATTTCCATGTTCATTTCATTAACACTGTTGATGGACTTTCATTATTTTTATGAAGCTGTTGCCATCTTGGAAGTACTTTTAACTTCAATAACATATACTTATATTATAAACCTTACTACATGTGCTTAAATATAACAGGCAAACTGTCATTAGTATTTAATTCCTCATCAACTCATGTACCCAGCCTATTACGAGTTATACAGACAGAGCTGCTGACCGCTGACCAAAAAAGGCAGACCAGCAGTGACTTGGAGGCCTGGAAATAGGCGCCCTCCAGCGCCGTCAGTAGCACAACAAACCACTGACCATATTTCTAAGCACACAGTTGCTATGTTGGAGCCCCATGGTGGGCAACCACGACAGTCCGCGGTAGGCAAAGTAATACACAACTGCACATTAGATTAATTTGAAAAGTACAAAGCTGGACACTGGATAAACCTGCAAAGGACACGATAAAGCACATCCCTTCACACACCACAATCATCATCATCATCAATTTACTTTATGTGGTACAAAAGTAGACCATAAAACACATCCAATATATACACACATACAAATTTCATGATCATTAAATTAATAAAAACATTGTGAATACATATTTCGAATTCCGAAAGCAGCATAAATAAAATTTAACACAGCCTGTATTATGTCTACATTTCCCAAATTGTGTAAATAAAAATAAGCAGACTGGGTAGTTCTAATACTTTTAGATTAAAATAACGGACGTAAAAACCTTATTCTTAGGGTATCATAAAAAGTACAAAAGAGTATAAAGTGCAAAGTACTTTGAGATGCCTTTCCATCACAGCAACATGGAGGAAGATTCTTAAACAAAATTCCACGTGTAGGAAATGCTACCAGGTAATGTAATGTATTCAAATGTAACCTAGTAAGTAAAAACCTATGTCGCTCTAGGGTAATAGTAGTCAGATATAACATCTGGTGCAATTGCTGTATCTGGTTCCTCGCCTGGATTCTATTCGTGGCCAAAATCGGCTCCAGGTCATACATTTTCTGCCAGTATATTTCCTTTACTCTTTTGATATCCCGCTTTGTCAAAAGGTCCGACTCCCCTAGTCCTCATAAGAGAAGAGAGGAGTGAACATATCCAGGGTCCAGTGATCGTGATAATAAAAGACAGTCCTGTATCACCCTTCTACATTAAAAAGCTTCTGGTTTGGACCAAATTTTTATCCATAATAATATGGATTGGAGCTTTATATAGCTGGATATGCATCTCAAGCCTACTTCTTCATGACAAAACATTACTGAAGTTGATTGCGGGACTGCTAATAGCCTTCTTAAAAACTTATTTTCTGCAATCTGGAGGCTCGTGCATTTTGCATATCCCCAAACCCCAGCTCCAAATGTCGCAGTAGAGAGACATTTGCTGGAAAAAAACAGTCATCATCTCTTTTACGGGTTTGTGTCGCAACCTTGTCGCAAATCTAAAAACTGCTTCTATGGCTTTCTGAAATTGTATTAAACGTATATTTACTGAAAATTTCCAATTAAAATCTACATCAATGGGAACCCCCAGGTACGTAAAATGTGGGACTTTAAGTATTTCTTCCCCGTCCAAGACAATTTTTTTAGTTTTTGCTATCTTTGGCCCAGTCTTCATCACAAATGACTTAGATCTATTGATTTCCCATAAATATATTAAAAGCACTCAATGAGATCTGAAGACCATTTGCTGTCCTTGAGATGAGTACGGCATCATCCGCATACAATAATACTGGAATTGGGGAATTATTGATGATAGGCAGGTCCTTCCCCAATTCACAGAGACATTTCACTAGCCCATTTATATAAAGAAGAAAATGAAAAGGGGCCAGCACACAACCCTGTCTAACCCCCTTTAATGAAGGAGACTTCTCTGTTAAACCACCCTCCTGAGAGTAGCGAACTCGAGCCGATGTACAAGCATGAAGTCTGCTAAGTAGAACAATTATGTCTTTGTCCACTCCCATGTTTAACATGACCGTCCACAGTTTCTCTCTATTGACTGTGTCGAAAGCACACAACAAATCCATAAATGGTAAATGTATACACCCCTTTTTGACTTTCGTATATTTTTGGACTATGAGAGTCAAATTGAGTGTTTGTTCTACTGTGCCCAGCCCAGGCTGAAAGCCAAATTGGACTTCGGAAAGACAATGAGATTCAGCTGCCCAGTTTTCCAACTTATTTAAAATCACTTGACCTAAGATTTTAACTGAGCTGTCTAATAGGGAAATTGGTCGATAGCATAAAGGATCTGCCATATCCCCCTTCTTAAATATCGGGACGATAATCACCTCGCTCCACGTGCCTACTAGTGGACCTATCATGACAGATCTCAGAACATTAGTGAGCAATGGCCCCCAAAAATCTGGAAGCGCTTTATATAAATCAGTAGGAATTTTGTCTGGGCCAGGGGCTTTTTCAGAAGGACAATTTTAAATAGCCTGTTTAACATCAGCTACACTTATAGTATACTGAAAGCCGCACTGATCAAAGCATTTCCTATTATCATAAGGCAATTCGTATCATCTTGTGGGACATTATTCTCCATTGCAAACGTTTTTGCAAAATAATCCACCCAGGTTTGAGCTGGAATGACAGAATCCATAATCATCTTGTGGTTATTATTCAACAATTAACCACTCGCCAGAATGCAGTTGTATTTTTATTTTTACTTGCTTCGATCAATTCCTCCCAGGCCGACTCACTTAATTCAGCCTTCCTCTTAGCAAGTGCTTCCTTAAACCTCTTTCTTGCAGTTTTAATTGCTTGTCGATCTTGAGGAGATGCATTAGATATTTTCTTTAAGTTTTTTAAGGATGGAGTACATGCACGATTAAACCATCGAAGGCCATGTACTATTTTAATGCCCGGGCACTGTAATTTCTCAGCCATGTACTTTGTTAAAGAGGAAAATGCATAAACAATTTCATGGGGGGGCATATCTTCACTCAAAGTTGTCATTACATCTGTCCATTTGTTCTGCATTAGATTTTTTAAAAAGCTATTACTATCTATTTTTCCCCATTTAATTGTAAGGCCTTTTCGGGCTGAGAACTTCATGTCTGGGTGTCGTTTCTCTATTCTCAGGTCACTCTTCAGACCCAAGCTTGTTTCAATAGTTAGAGGGTTATGATCAGTAATACAGGTTGCCGTCACCCTAACTGCCCAACAAAGGGGGTTAGTTCTCTGGAATAAATAATACAATCAATGGTGGTATAAGCATCTCCTCTTTTAAATGTCGGTACCCCTTCAGAGGCAGGCATAGGAAAAAGCAGAGAGTTAGCTGTTATCACACTATTAAGAGCATTCCCATAAGGAGAGTGTTTAAAGTGCTGAATAGGACAATCATTTTCATCAAGGATCCCACAGCAATCCAAATACTCTGGTTCACTTAAATGAGCATTAAAATCACCAACCCATATTATTCTTAGGTCCTTTTTACTAATATTTGTTGCCTTGTATATGTAATCTCCAAGTTGCCAATCACACTAGTATCCGAATTATCAAAGGTGTTGTTATAATAATTAATCAGCAATATGTCAAATGGCTCTAACAATTTCAAAAATAGGGCCAGGAAGAAAGGTGATGTGCCCACGACACGCACATCCACCCCCCTTCCCATTTCTGATACAAAAGTAACCAGACCTCCCTTAGCCCTACCCGCTGAAGACTTAATTAAGGGGACACTATGGGGGTCATTTCAACCTCGGCGGTCTTTTCACAAGACCGCTGAGGGACCTCTGTGCTGAAGACCACCAGTGCTGGTGGTTTTCCGCTCAGTGAATTATGACTGCTGGCAGCCCTCCGTCCTTTTCCGGACGGAGAGCTGCCAGCAGCCATACTGGCGGTCGTCGGGGAAGTGGAGGTTGCTCCACCTCCACCGCCCGTCAACAGAACAAAGCCCACCAAATCACGTTACGTGATTCGGCGTGGCGGAGTTCTGTTGACGGGGTGCTGATGGCGGAGCAGCCCCCATGGATCCCGTCCCCTCCCGGAGGATCAACGGACCAGGTAAGTTGATTGTCCGTTAGGGGAGGGGGATGTTGTGTGTTGTGTGCGTGCATGGGGTGTGCGTGTGAGTATGGAGAGGGGGTGTGTGAGTGCGTGTATGCATGCGGGGGTGTAGTGTGCTTGGAAATGTATGCATGTCTGCCTGTATGTATGTCTGTATGGATGTGTGCATGTATGTCTGAATGTGAGTGTGCGTGTATGACTGTGTGTGTGTCTGTTCACATGTTTGTTCGTGTGTGTGCGTGTATGTGTGTTGGTGGTGTCTGCATGCGTGTTGGGTGTGTGTCTGTGTAGTGATGTCGGGGGTAAGGGTGGGGAGGGGGGTCCTGGCACCTTTGTGGGTGGCAGGGGGGTGGGGAGTGTCGGGGAAGGACTTGGGGTGGGGGATGGGGGAAACCCCTATCAGTGCCAGGGAAGGGATTCCCTTGCACTGATAGTGCTTACCGCCATGGATTTAATGGCGCTGCCCAACCCCATGAAATCCATGGCGGTCAGATGGGTCATGATACCGCCGGCGGTCTTGTGATGGCTGCCGGGCTGGAGACCCAACTCTCCAGCCCAGCGGTCATCTCCGCCATGGCGGTCGGTTCGGAGAAGTGGCGGATGACCATGGCGGTAACCGCCATGGTCATAATTCCAATTTTTTTACCGACAGCCTGTTGCCGGTAAGACCGCTACTTCTCCGCCAACCGCCAGGGTCGTAATGAGGGCCTACATGTGGTATAACCATTAACATATGGAGGCTCTACAAGCCAGGTCTCTTGGCAACAAATAAAAAGATTCTTTGTCACTAGCTTTAACCAATCGGGGTTTCCCATTTCTGATTTTAATCCTGCCACATTCCAGGAAATAATCCCTGAAACTGTCATATCATGTGTATCGTGTGTATCAGAGGCTCCCTTAGATTGCAGAAAGGGCTGATGCAGTGTATTTAACTAATGGTCAGTCTAACTGCTCTAAAGAGGCCAGGGGCTCAAATCTATTAGACAGCATCAGGGAGGTGTCAATGGTTTAGAGACAGCAAAATGGCTAAGATTCTGATTTCCAGGATAAATTGTATCAAATAGACAGGGCTTGGGTGAAGAGAGAATAAACTTGGATAATCGTTTTGCTCTTATAGACCCTGCAGGTAGCGTTATAGTTGAAAAGTGGTGGTGCAGAGCATTAACTATCCAGGGACTCCTAAAGTTTATGATTATACAATCCCCTTGTGAGGACTTGGGGGATAAGCCAACCCAGGGGACCCTTCTCACAGTTAGAATGTCCTTACAAATGTCTACCCTCCTCCCCGAATGCTTTCCTACCCAGTACGTCACTTTATTTAACAATGATGTATGAGAGTTATGATATGAATTTCGTAGTGGAGGAACATTTTCCAAAATCAAAATATAGGAAGCACATGCCAGCGGGATCCTTGGGTAAGTTGTTTGAGTTCTTATAGTCAGCTGGCCCTCAGAGTCCTCCCGCTTCTCTGTACCCCACCGAAATTGTACATTTATAGAATTTTGTGTTGCCCCTAAATTCAAGGGCTTAGAAGCTAGGTTCTGGAAGGGATTCGACCTGTGGTTTTGAAATAACTAAGTAACCGGGGCAGGTAGGCACACAGAGTCAGTATGGATGATCTGAGATTCAACCCTCAGTAGTGAGGAGTTCGTTGTCGTTGATTTAAAGTCAACCTTCTCCTCGAGGACAGCCACTTTTTCCAGAACCAAAGAACATAACTTTTTCATATCCCTGAGCTGATTCTCAATCTGACTAAGACAGTTATTAGAGGGCTCTGAGGTCTTACTGTCTCTTATCTGTTTTCCCATAGTTCTTTTTAGTGGGTTGGGTTGTCGTTTCCCCTTTCTCTTCTCCATTCCTACTGGATCCTTGTCGGGCTCATAAGATTTTGCAGGAGATAAGGCTGGATCTAGAGAAGGGGCTATAACATGGGAAGGGATCACTTGCCTACTCTTTTTTGAGGTTGGACTCTCAGGGGTCATGGAAGTAATTAAACCTACTCCTTATCCATTTTTACACAAGGATTCCCTGTCCTTATCTTAGTTATTGGAAATTTAACATAGGGGGTCCTTTCTTCCCCCTCTCCTTTCCCTATTTTCTCAAGGGATGACTCTAGAGTAGCTTCCACTCTCCCTATCTCCGACTCAATGACACCCATCACAGAAGTATGATAGCTAGTTATCAATCTGGGGGGCCTCCTGAGTGGAGCCCCTCCTTCTGCAATCTCCTTTTCGTTTTCCATCAGGGCTAGCTAGTCCTTAATTAGAAAGAGAAAAGAAAAAACTAAGCGCCTTATGTTTTTCTCCTTCCTTACAGAGTCCAGTGCCCAATGCTAACCCGGGGTAGGGCTGAGTTTTATACAACTCCTCTTCATAAGGGGGAGAGGGCTAATCACAGCTCCCTGCCACAGAAGCCCGTGAGTTGTAGTCCTATAATCCTATAGTCCTCACCGTCACCTGGTGCACGTATAAGTCAACAAGACTCAAAGGGGCATATTTATACTCTGTTTGCGCCGGAATTGCGTTGTTTTTTTTTTACGCAAAACTAACTCCATATTTATGCTTTGGCGTTAGACGCGTATAGCGCCAAAGTTCATGGAGTTTGCGTAATTTTTTAGCGTGGACACCTACTTTGCGTTAATGATATGCAAGGTAGGCGTTCCCATCTAAAAAATGACTCTGAGGCATGTGCACCGTATTTACACTCCCGGGCAAAAATGACGCCCGGGAGTGGGCGGGTCAAAAAAAATGACGTCCAGCCGCTTTTGCGTCGTTTTTTAACGTCTGGTCAGGGCAGGCGTTAAGGGACCTGTGGGCTCGGAAGGAGCCCAGAGGTGCCCTCCCATGCCCCCAGGGACACCCCCTGCCACCCTTGCCCACCCCAGGAGGACGCCCAAGGATGGAGGGACCCATCCCAGGGAACTTAAGGTAAGTTCAGGTAAGTATTTATTTTTTATTTTTTTGTGGCATAGGGGGGCCTGATTTGTGCCCCCCTACATGCCACTATGCCCAATGACCATGCCCAGGGGACATAAGTCCCCTGGGCATGGCCATTGGGCAAGGGGGCATGACTCCTGTCTTTGCTAAGACAGGAGTCATTTCAATGGGGGTTGGGAGTAAAAAAAAATGGCGCAAATCGGGTTGAGGCGAAAATTTTGCTTCAGCCTGACTTGCCCCATTCTTTGACGCCCAAGCTCCATTTTCCCCTACACCGGCGCTGCCTGGTGTAAGTCATTTTTTTTGACGCACACCAGGCAGCTCCGCCGGCTAACGCCGGCTAACGTCATTGAATAAATACGGCGCCCGCATGGCGCTTCAGAATGGCGTTAGCCGGCGTTAGATTGGCGCAGTTGTGCGTCGAAAAGTATAAATATGGCCCAAAGTATCTAGAGAAGCCTCTCAAATACCCAAAATGTCAGAGACTCCTCCTTCTCCTCCTTCAGTCGGTGCTTCTTCGCGGTTCTAATTCATTTGCCGGTACCCCAGAAACAAAATTAAAGGGGGGAGGGACCAGCCCAGCCTCTTCCAGTCGATGACAGACGAAGGACGGGCCAGCGCTTGGCCCGGGCTTCGCCCGGGCACGTACCGCGAGGGCGGGAGCGCATTGTTAAATTTAAAGGGGTCCTTCCCCCAGGCAGCAGTCCAGTGCGTCCCGCGAAGCGGGAGCGTGATGTTGAATTTGAAGGGCTCAACCGCCCCAAACAGGAATCTGGCGCATCACGTGAGGCGGGAGCGTGATGTTGAATTTGAAGGGTTCCTCTGCCCCTAACAGGAATCCGGCGCGTCCCACGGGCGGGAGCGCAATGTTAAATTTAAAGGGATCCTTCCTCCAGGCAGCAGTCCAGCGTGTCCCGCGAAGCGGGAGCGCAATGTTGAATTTGAAGGGATCCTCTGCCCCAAACAGGAATCCGGCGCGTCCCGCGAGGCGGGAGCGCGATGTTGAATTTGAAGGGCTCCTCCGCCCCAAACAGGAATCCGGCGTGCCCCGCGAGGGTGGGAGCGCGATGTTAAATTTAAAGGGCTCCTTCCCCCAGGCAGCAGTCCAGTGCGTCCCCACAATCCTTTGCATTTACACTGCGACACACAGAAGCCAGACCAACTGTTTTCGCACAGTGCAGATACCAGGCACCACTTTTTTCATAATCCCATAAAACACGCTGCACACACTTTTGTCCAGTTACACCATTTTGCACTTCCCCAATTTGATAAGTCACTGTCACCCATTTTTTTCCACCATGGCATGCTTAAAAAATCTCTGTTTTTCAGAAGATGAGTTACGAGTCATGGTGGATGAAATCATAAGAGTAGTGTCACAATTGTCTGGAGCACAAGTCTAGAATATTCACAGGATGGCCGATGAGTCAATGATGTAGGCATCACCCTGAGCACAAGGGAGGACATTAGGAAAATGTGGAACAACCTCAGAACAGTTGCAGTCTAAGAAGACTGGCTTTGACACTCTAAGTGCCCCATTACATCTCTTTCCATGGGAGGAGAAGGTCTTGGCCATCCTGTACTGTGAAGGCTCGACAGGAATACCTGGGAGAATGGAGTCTCGTAAGTCTCAACACAAAAAATGTCACTATAATGCTATGTCATGCATGCTCACAGCTCATCAATACCCAATTTTACTGTCACTATATGCACCAACCCAGTGTCCACAAGTTGAAAGACCTCTATTTGGCAACTCACAATTGAAATGTACTCACAACTGGAGATGACTTGTCTATAGTGTGTGTAGCACAGGACCTGAAATGACTACAGCTCCCAGCAGGCACTGTTCTATCACTCCAAACACCAGACCAGAGGTCACTTCTCCAAATATCCCCATTTGGTACCTATCAATTTAAGGTTACACACCTGAAGCGATAACATTTGTCAAGTGTGTGTAGTAAAGGCAGCACATGACTACAACTCCCAGCAGACACTATGCCTGTATCTACAAGCACTAGCACAGTGGTCACATGCTGCAATACATCTGTTGGGAACTCTCAATTGAAATGTACTCACCTGGGAAGAGAACATTGGTCAAGTGTCTGTGTCTGTACTGGAGAGAGTGACCTGACTGCAATTCACAGGAAGCACTGTTCCAACAACTCCAAACACCAGAACAGTGTTTACCTGCCTAAACTGGAAACTCACAATTTATGTTTACTCAGCTGGGAGGATACCATTTGTCAAATATGGGAAGTAGAGAGAGTGACTTGACTACTAAGGCCAGGAATGCCCAGTGTCTGTAAGACCAACCACCAACCCAGTGTTCTCTTGTCCAAATACCATTGTTTGTGATCTCTCAATTAAAGTGGACTGACCTGTGAGGATAACATTTGTATAGTGTGTGTAGTACAGGGAGTTACATGACTGGAAATCCCAGCAGCCCTTGTGTCTGTAACTCCAAACACCAGCACAGGGTTCTCTTGCCCAAATACGCCTATTTGCAATCTCACTAATGTGCTCCACTCACCTGGGAGTATATCATTTGTCAAGTGCTGTAAACTAGAGTGAGTGACATGACTGCAACTCCTTGCAGGCCATGTATCTGTAACTCCAAACACCAGACCAGTGTTCTCTTGTCCAAAGACACCTGTGTCTTAACTCTCAATTTAAGTGTACTCACCTGGGAGGATGATATTTGTATAGTGTGTGTAGTACAGGGAGTTACATGACTGCAACTCCCAGGAGGCTCAGTTACTGTCACTCCAAATAGCAGTCCAGTGTCCTCTCCTCCAAAGACTCAAGTCTGGTAACTCACATATGAAGTGTACTCCCCTGGGGGGAATGGCCTTCGAATAATGTGGGTAGTAGCGAGAGTGACCTCACTGCAACTCCCGGCAGGTCCTGTTTCTGTAACTCCAAACACCAGCACATTGGTCACTTGTCCACATACCCCTATTTGTCAACTCACAAATAAAGTATACTCACCTGGGGGGAGAACATTAGAAAAGTGTGTGAAATAGATGGATAAACCTGACATCAACTCAGAGGAGGCACTCTTTCAACAACTAAAAACAGCAAACAGAGTTCATTCATCAAAAGAACCCTGTTTGGCAACCCTCATTGTAAGTTTATTCAGCTGGGAGGATACCATTTCAAAAGTGTGTGTAGTAGAGGGACTGGTATGAATGCTAAGGCCAGGAAGGTCCATCACTGTTACTTCACTCATCAGCCCCGTGTCCTCTCCTCCAAAGACTTCTGTTTGGTAACTCACAATTGAAGTGTATTGACCTGGGGGAGATAACATTTGTATAGTGTGTGTGTAGTACAGGGACTGGCACCATTGCTAACGCCAGAAGGCCCTGTTTCTGCACCTCCAAACACCAGCACAGTGTTCTCTTGTCTAATGTCCCCTGTGTTAACTCTCAGTTGAACTGTACTCACCTGGGGGATAACGTGTATAGTATGTGTACTAGGGCAAGAGACATGACTGCAACTCCTAGTAGGCCTTTTTTCTGTAACTCTAAACACCAGCCCAGAGTTCTCTTGTCCAAAGACCCCTGTTTGACAACTCACCCACAAATGAAGATTACTCAATTGGGAGGATACAATTGGTCAAGTATTGGAGAGTAGTGAGAGTGACCTGATTCAACTCCCAGGAGGCACTGATTCTATAACTCCAACCACCAGAACAGTGGTCTCATGCCCCAGTATATCTGTTGGTGACCTCTCAAATGAAGTATACTCACCTGGGGGAGAATATTGGTCCAGTGTGTGTACTAGAGAGAGTGACATGACTACAACTCCCAGGAGGCACTGTTTGTGTCAGTGTTCTCTTGTCCAAAAACCATTGTGTCTTAACTTTCAAGTGAAGTGTACTCGCCTGGGAGGATGATATTTGTATAGTGTGTGTAGTACAGGGAGTTAAATGACTGCTAAGGCCAGAATGCACAGTTTCACTAACTCAAACCACCAGTCCAGTGTTCAGCTCTCCAAAAACCATTCTTTGAAAACACACAAATGAAGTGCAATAACCTGTGGGGATTAAATTTATCAAGTGTATGAAGGAGAGGGAGAAGCATGACTGCTAAGGCCAGAGGGCTCTATCTAATTTCAAATAAAAGTCCAATATTCTCATGCCCAAGTACCCCTGTGTCTTTACTCTGAAATGAAGTTCATTCATCTGCGAGGATAGCATTTGTATGGTGGTGGGAAGCAGAGGTAGTGACCGACATGCTAAGCCCAATATACCCTGTGTCTCAAACTCCAACCACAAAAACAATGTTCAGTTGCCCAAATCTATCTATTTATGAACTCTCAATTGATGTTTACTCATCTGGAGGATACCATTTGTCAAGTGTGTGCAGTATAGCGAGTGACCTGACTGCAACTCCCAGGAGGTACAGTTTCAGCAACTCCAAACACCAGACCAGTGTCATTTGTCAAAATATCCTTGCCTGCTAATCCTCAATTAAAGTCTACTTACCTGGGAGTGACAAAGATACAGATCATGCTCATCTTTGGGATGTGTCTGGCCACCTGGCTCCATAGTGATCAGCTAACCTAAGACAAAACTATTGAGGACAGGAAGGATAGCTTAGCCAGTGTGCAAAACAATGATCCCAAAGGCTTCAAGATGCATCACCAGATTAGTATTGGCAGTAGACACATTCACAATGCACTGACCACATAATGACTCAAGTCAATGTACTTCAAAGCCCTGGGTCTGCCTGCATAACAATCCACTAGACCTCAAAGTGCCCAAAGACGTATATTGCTGAGCCTCTGTTTTCCCTGCACTGGTGGCAAGATTGCCTTCTCAGGCCATCCTCTCAAGAGCTAATGGTCTGCGTATTTTAGTAGCTGCTTGGCCTAAATGGAATTGGCATGCTTCATGACTGTCAGGTCAATACAACCAAAATCAATGGCTACTTGCCACAATAAGATTAACTGCAAAATCACTTTGTACAAGAGCTATGCTTAATGTAACATGAAAATGTTGGAGGTAGATGCCACAATACAAAAAATAACTCTGTATCTTTCACATCAATAGGCCGAGCTGCCACTGGGCACACAGAGGCCACACATGAGACTGCTGCTACCCCCCTGGATAAAGCCCTCAGTGAAGAAGACACTCCTGGACATCTGGATGTGGAGGATGGTTCTGGATCACCTGGGCAACCTAGTCTGATGCCAACACTCAATCACATGGGAGCCACAGACATACCTCCCAGCCTGGTTGCCTCAACATCAAAGGCAACCTTCGCCACCCAACCTATGTCCCTAGCACAGTATCTACCATTTTGTGCACCACCCCCTCAGCACTAGATCCTGTTTTGCAGTGCAACACTTCAGACAATGAGGGTCCAGGAACCAGTGGGAGAGGGGAACCTGTGCCAAGGGTACACACATTCTCACAAATACAGTTCATTGTACAGTCACAGATGACATCACACAACATACTTACACTCATAATAAGTAGGTGTTGATGGAATCTTCTCGTAAGTCAGCTCCTTCCTTTTCACCACTGTCATCCTCACATGGCATTTCAGAATTATTTCCTGGTGGCACTGTACACATTCTAACCTGCGAGGAGGGAAAGGATGGTGAAGTACAGCAAACATTGTGCACATGAGGTACTTACCTGCTCCTCTGGTGAGCCGTAGAGCTGTTCATACAGGGGTAGGACCTCAGCCACCAGCCTCTCCAGCTTCTCTGGTGAGAAGGCAGGGGCCCTGTCACCTCCTAGACATGGCATTATTGCTCCCAGAGGTGGTACATAGCAGCTCAGGTCATGGAGATATTGCTGGCAGCAGTGTCAGGAATCAAGTGTGTAAATCTGCAGAACATGACGGTCATGTCCACAACATATGGGGTCATCACTGCTGGCGGACACAGCCAATGGCCCACGACTGCCATTGGCAACATTGTTAGCCTATGGCTGTGTCTGCTGCAGTTGCAACCGCCTACAGCCATGACCGGTTCAGTAGGCGGTTGCAGGAAGTTCCTAATGACCAGTGGAGTAGGTCAGGCAGCCACCACAGTCTGTAATGTGAGAATGGCCGTCATACAAGTAACAGAGTGTGCATTGTACTTTGGTTGCTGCTCCAGATCAATACTTTCCCTTGGTTTGTGGGGAATGTCCATTGACATGATTTATGTGCCATCACTGATGCCAACAATTGTTGTGCCTACATGTCAGCATGTGTCCCTTTCCCATTAGCAAAACATTTGTAAGCTTCTGTTTCATACATAGTCTACCTGTTGCTGATGGGATGATGTCGGTGTTCTCTCACACATGTGCATGGCAACCTGTATGTGGAATAAGACTTTTACAATCGGGGTACTTTTCATGTTGTGCCACATACAGGAGTGTGCCACCATGGTTTATTGGCTGCTACATGCCCCCATGCATCATAGCATTTAATTTGGCATGTACAACAGCAGTAGCAATGAGGGACATGACAGGTAGACCTATAGTTTTGAGCCACAGTGGTATTTTACTATACCATTGATGTGGCACCATGCAGCAAAGTCCAGTGCACATGTGAAATTAGTAAGGTTTGAAACCTGACTGTTGGCATGCATCATGGAGTGACTTTCGGTTATGTTGAAAACACATGTTTTTGGGTACAACCATTCATCCACAGATATCTGGGTCTGCATTACCAATAATGGAGACAATTATGTATCTTCCAATTGGGCAGCATGCTGAGGGCCTTCTTCAAGTAGTTGCAAACCTCTAGGCCTTTCCAACATCCAAGGAACTAATGGCATCTACTGAGGCACTCAGAGTATGCCACTGTAAGGAGTGCCAAACATTAGTGGAGATTTCCCTGGGGCCTGCTGATTCATTGTGTTGTGGATTTTAGGGGCATCTCTCCCTGACATATTGCACATGATGTCTACAGTTCCATGCCAAATGTGTGGTATGTCTGAGCAACATTAGTACTACATTCATGATTCCACCTTTTCCAGGTTATTGTACTTTTGTCAGCAACATGACAGAATTTTGAAGCACCATTTATTATTGTTGGGAGAATATATATGTGATAAATAGATGTGTGCATGACCCTGTGTTGGATCTGTGGGAATGCAGTTGGCATTGGCCTGCTATTGTATGACAATGGGTAACTGAGATCTGCTCCATGGTGCAAAGATTTGAGGGTGATGAGATCTACTACTTGTTCAATGGTTACTGTGATTGCACAACTTCATCCATGTAATATTAGCTGTCTAAGATCTTGATTTCCTGTGTACAACTGTTGACAGTTCAGATGGCATGCATGCATACAGTATGGCACATGTATGGACCACGTAAGAGAGTTTGTTGCTGGGGTCTACTTGACATCGTGGCAATGTTTGTTAATCAGAGCTGTTGTTCAAGTGTTGTCATGGACATGTAATGACCCTATTTCTCTTTGTATTTGCATCATTATCCCAGGGAAGTGAAGGAGACAGGGAACAGCTGAGTGGAGATACATGTGGCCATAGGACCTCGGGTCAAGACACCACAGACTCAGTGGGACCCAGTGGCCCAGAGGGTGAGGTGAGTGCCACGGGGGGACCGGAACATCATCTTCATCATCAAAATCTTCCTCCAGTGAACACTCCTTAGTGGTGGCGGACTAATTGGGGCGTACCCCTGTACCATCTTTGTCTGCCTCCCCTGCTCTATCACCACTCTCCCTCTTGCTCCTCGCACAGTTGGTCTTGCCTGCTCACCCAAGAGGATGGGTGTCTCCTTCACTGCAGACACCTGCGCCCCAGGTTCCCTTGCTGCTCTTAATGCGGAGGCTTTTGACCTCCTGAGGAGTACCTCTGTGGGTCAGACAGCCATTGTGAATGTCATCCTGGGATTGGCAGCCCAACTGCAGCAGACTAATTCATCCCTGGAAAGCATTCATGGTGTAATGTATGGACTACAGAGATCTATTCAGGCTCTGGCCTCCACACATACGGCGGCCAGCAACCCCCCATTTCTGTCCCCCCTCCACCTCCCTCTTCCCAATCCAAATCCCCATTCCCCTACCTGCCCAAACCATACAGACCGATCCATACACACCCACCTCCACACACAAGAGCAAAACACACAGCAAAACCCACAGACACAAGCACCACAAAACACACTGTCACACAAACAAACAACTGATACCCAGACACACAAAACACCAGTCACTACCCCACAGACACCCAGTTCGATCCCATCAGCCCACACACAACATCAAGCATACCCACAGGCACCACCACAACACTCAATAACACACCCACCACAATTAGCATACCTGCAGACGCCACCCTAACAGACACACAGATATCCACCACAACCACCATTCCAACACACACCACCCACACAGACACACAGTCATCCACCACATCCAGCATACCTGCAGACACCACCCCAACAGACACACATATTTCTACCTCTCCATCCCCCAGTACTTCTACCTCCCAGACCCCAAGACACACAAACGCACATATTGACCCACACAACAGTTACCACCCAAACACAAGCATACCTCTCACACGCACACACCTACAACATCCTTACCGACACAGCAGACAACTACTCCCTCCAAATCCCCACTATCTTCTGCTGACCATCAACATGTTCATAGGAAAGTTTTTTTGTTTGACCTT
Source organism: Pleurodeles waltl (assembly GCF_031143425.1). NCBI lineage: Eukaryota > Metazoa > Chordata > Amphibia > Caudata > Salamandridae > Pleurodeles > Pleurodeles waltl. The sequence goes on from NC_090450.1 coordinate 294,787,546, forward strand.
GACCCACCTCCAAACCCATCCCTTCCACTTCCAAGTCCTCCCTGTCACATCTGCCCCCTGCAGAAGCACCCATACTCCTCCCCCAGAAGAAGTGCATCCCTCCTAATAAGCAGTCCACCTCTCCAAAGCCCAAACCCACCCTTCCCAAATCCAACCCCCCACCCCTGTAAGATGATCTCTGAGGTGCCTGCCTGCCCACTTGATACCCCTTCCTGTGGAGGTTCCCTGGCAATTAGGAGTCAAATGACAGCACAGTTATGCGCCTATGCATAACAAAATGGATTGGCCAATGGTCTTTGGCTTTTCACGTTAAAATTTAATAAGGCCACAAAGATTTGTTTTGGGGTATACATTTGTCCTACAATTCCTTTTCTACCTTTATGTTGTTCCTGAGTGACTTGTGTTATCTGCCTACAGGTGTGTGTTTTAGCCTGTTTGCTGATCTATTTGCTGTTGTTTGCAGTATGTTATTTTTTAGGTTGCCCTGATGTCCCTGAAGACAAGGGTGTATGTTTCCTGTATGGATATGTGGGTGTTAATGGAATGGTGGTGTCATGGCATTGTGTACTGTTTCGTATCGTAAATGTTTCATCTTGCGCTGTCCAATGCGAGCATGTATGGTGTTAGACTTGTCACCCTGATATGGATTCATCTAATGTGTGGCAGATTGAGTTTTGTTTGTGTAGAAATGGAGTGTGTTAAATTGTGCTTGCTGCTTTTCCATTTTATTGTGTATGTCTCCATTCAGCTATTTGTACCATGTAGCTACTTCATGTAGAGGTATGTCCTTAGCAATTCGAGTTGAATGTACTTTGTTGACTTGCATTTCCATATTGTACAGATAGAGATGTCATTTGGGTCTAGTATAGTTTGTACCTGAGATACATGTAGAGACAGTTTATGTGCAAATGTTGTTAATGGGGCATGTGCACAGTGATATGTGTGCCAGTGCAGCTTCCTTCCCTGAGTGTCCCTGATGCCCCCTTCCCTATTGTGCAGGTATTGTTTGCATAGTTTTTATATTTATATCTAGGTCTATTGTGCATCTCATTGTCCTTCCATTGTGTTGCAATGTGGCTCATGTGTGAGTCCAATGTAGGGATGCTTACTTGGAGTAGTGTTTGTGGTCCATGTCACATCGATATATATGTGTGTTGAATGTGACGACAGTCCATCGCATGTCAGGAATGTGGGTGTGTGACTGCTAATTGTAGATGTGATGTTGGTGTGTTTTGGTGTTGTGTGAGACAATGCTGTGTACACCTCACTGTCCCTGCGATGGTAAGACGTGTGTTTTGTATAGTGTTGCCAGTCAGTGTGAGTGACCTACACAATGGGGGTGTTTTGTGACTGTGAATGTGTCTTTCTTTGTGTCTGATTCAATCTGTCTACACAATGACAAGTGTACTTAGTGCCCGTAGCATGACCCCCATATGATGTGGATGACGGTGTGACAAAACTATTGTTGAGCTTAAAGACACAGGTAGGTGTGTGTGTACTTACGGTTGATTGTGCCCACAGCAACCTTGGATTTTGTGCACCCTGGATGATCATCAGCACTGGCAGGGCATGTGCAATGGGCTCCATGGCGACACCGGATGTGTGAGGCTGCTTGCAGGTGAGTGTCTCCCTTTATACTGTTCATTTCCTCATGGTGAGAGGTGGTGGTTGGACTGCCACAGTAACATTGTTGGTTTGAAACCTCATAATGTGTCCTGCGGCCTGTTTGTGCTGCCTCATGACCACGGCGGTTGGCGTTGCCTGGTGGTGCCGGCAGGACCAAGGCGGTTTTTGCTCCATAGGCCTGCATGAGACATAATATAGCGATCTGACCACCAACCTGACAGTGGTTGGACTGCCAACGCTGCCATGGCGGTCCACAGACCACCAAACCCGTAATGAGGCCCTATAGTTTTAACAATTGTATTACTAAAACCTATATTAAAGACATTGATATTCTGTACAACAATATTACTTACCTCAAAAAAGATGCTCTTGTCAAAAATATGTGTGCATAATGATATTTGTCTGTCATAATATATCATTTCTGATATTTATGTCTCCTGATATTTTAAATTTGATATTTTGTCTAAACACTATACAGATACAGACCTTTTCTCAACAAGTGCATTAATAAACAAAAATCTCAGGGCAAGAGGTGCTAACATTAATAAGTGGCTGTTATATGACCATTGCTGAGTGGTCTACTGGAAATGATCACTAATTGCCTCAACTCTTCCTGTATTTTCAAAAAATACTTCTGTTTTCTAAATTCCAGCATAGCACGTAAAAATCATATTGAAATGTATAAAAATTTGATTAAGGTTCACAATAATCTGAGCGAACAACCTCATTTTGACAAGTCCTTTTATTGTGGACATGTGTCAGGCCTGCTAAACTGGATGTGCTCCAGTAAAGAACTCTTAAACCAATCATTTGCCTTTGCAGGGACCAATGTTTGTTGTAACCACATAAGAACATTTTACAGATACCAATGCATGTTTAGAAAGACCAATTCTAGTTGTAACCACTGCTTGTTTAGGACATGTGTTGCTCAAGCCTCCAGCATCCTTATGACTCAGACTGGGTGTGGCTGGATGCTGCAGGTATTTAAACTACACTGGGTCTGAGTGAATTGCTTGCTGTAAAGAAGTCTCTGTTTCTGTGCATTTGATCTCCGTTTTTAGTTCTATATCCTGGATGCCGCTTCTGGGGAGTTGAAGAGATCGAGAGAATTGACTACTAAAACGGCGGTAACATGCTGCGTGTGCTTGAAAAGCATTTATTTGTGAAAACTTAACACCTGCTGCCTTGACATTCGAAAGTTGGATGTTTCGGAGCACGATGCGCCTGAGAAGGCACATCACTGGCGGTTAAGGTCACTTGGATACTCGCTGCTAGTCACGTAATAACGCTTATCGTTGTTGTTTGCTACATATCTCAGAAAGGATATTCTTTCGTGCAATTATCATAAAAATGATGAATTGTGAATACGTTTGTTATCACTAATTTTAATCTGACATTTGCATAATTGGTGCTCGTGATACGTAACATTCTGTGGATTGTCTGAAAGTTTCATTGCTGTGCTCAACGTCTGCTGTGAAACAATCACTTGTGTTATTGATATTAACCCTATGTTCCCAGAGTGTTACAAACTTTGTACTGTGATCTTTTAATAATTAACCCTATGTTCACAGAGTGGTGCAAACATTGCACTGTGATCTTTTGGTATTAACCCTGTGTTTCCAGAGCGATGCAAACTTTGCACCATAATCATCTGATAATAACCCTATGTTTTCAGTGTGATCGGAAGACACCAAATGTGTGTTCCTTGGTATTTTAAGTACAGTGTGTAAATTAACCCTTGAATGTCTGCAAACCGAATTACCCGAGAATTTGTTGTCATAATTTGTTACCTATTTAAATATCTATGGAGCCGAGTGATTCAACATCTTAGGAAATCTCAGCAAGGTCATCAAACAAGATATTCACGGAACTTCAAGCACATTTAGGTAGGCATGAATCAAGGTGAAGAGGGACCAATCAGGGGTCACAGTGGGAGTAGCCATAGATATTATAGGAGGTTCAAGGTTCTTACTTAATTACAGGTAATCCACATAATTTCCGAAAATTCCTAGATAGAGGCAGATCCATCTAAAGGGGGAAAGGGGAACAGGTACACCTAGCTTGCACATAGTAGTCAGAGGCTAGTATATACATGGTTACGAGTTATGAGCTGTTTGGCTGATATGTAATTCATCATAGGAAATCGCAGCTCTACAAGGTACATCACCAGTCTTTCGGATCCGGACCTGTGATTCCAATGTCTCTCTCTCTCTCTTTCATCCATTCCCTTTCCCCTGGGGCATTCCAATGCTGATCATGTGCATTTAAGTGGGAGGCAAGTAACATCTAGTAGGAATGGGAACAATCAACTTGGTCAACATTGTGTCTTCGTGGGAAAAACAGGCCAGTGCTTGACAATATGACCATGAACGTGAAAAAATGTAAATTTAAACATATGGATCAATTAAAATTTAAATAAAGCATAGTGATTCCATGAATATTGATTAGAGAGAAGAAGCTTTATTCGGTATAAAAAAAAATTCATCCATTACAACACATAATCAACAAAACATTATAAGAATACCAATAAAAACCATGTATAATAAAAGCACCCATCATAAAAACATGTACATATAAATATATATATATATATATATATATATATAAAAAACTGAAGAAGATAAAAACCTCATTCATAAAAACTGAAGAAAAATAAATGAGATAATTCAAAAATTTCTACATTTTTGCGCCAAGTAGTAGCTCCCTTCAGGAATGATCCCAGGCCCTTCCATACCAGTACATCTGAGGCCATTTGCAGCCACATGAAAGCAGGACGGTATTGCACAAAACCCTTGGGCCTAAGGAGCGGTAGTAGGAATCGGGTTCTAAATGGTGCATAAAAGACACAGAACAGTGTAAAATGGATCAATGTCTGATGGGACACCCCATCACAGGGGCAGGGTCTAATACATTTCTCCCCATACTGACCTAGGGGGAAGCACAAATTACTTCTAATGATCCCCAAGTGAAATCGAGTTATGAGAGACTTTCCCTCACATCCTTGATTTCTAAGAGATATCGCTCAGGACCCACCCACATCTTTAGCATAGTAAATTCCCTGATCGATTTTTTCCTTAGAGCCTCCCCCTCCCTCTTGGTCTCCTGGATTCTCTGAAAGTTATCCTTAACCCATTTCTTATCGTAGCTAGTCAGGTCCTCGGGATAATCAAACAATTCAGGCCGCCCCAGGTTATGTGCCATCTTCCTTATGTACGACAGCCAGGGAATATGCTTTACATTGTCGCAGGCCAAACAATCCCTTGGGATATCCCTATTAAGAGAGGCATGTTCGTTACTCCAAACTGAAATCCATAACAAAAGGGGAGCCAGCTGGGTAGTGTCCTGTACATACTCAAGGTCCAGTTCCAGGTGAAGGCAAAATCCAGGAATATTTTGACCAACACCCAGAAGCCTTCTACAGAAACTATTTTCTTCCACCATAAGGGCTCGGGTATCCCTAAACCCCCAAAGTGCTGAACCATACAGAAGGACAGGTAGGCATTTCCGCCTAAAGATTTCAAGCAGGGGTTTGATCGGTTTGCTACCTACCCTAGCCGCAAAGTCAAAGGTTGCACCAACTGTTGCATGAAAAAGCACAATCCTTCTAGGCATATGGGTGGCCAAGTTCCTTTCTCATCAAAAATGACCCCTAAGTATGGGAACTCGTGGACTCTGCTAATAACTTGATCCTCCACCCTGAGCTCCCCCACCCTACTCATAGGTTTACCACAAACCATAAAGTGCGACTTCTTAAAATTGACCTCCAGTCCCTAAGCTGACATAAAGACAACATAAGCTCTAACTAATTCTCGGAGACCATTCATCGTGCGGGCCATAAGGACCGCGTCATCCGCATACGTCAGAACAGGGATATCAATACCCTTCACCTTCGGGACATCCCTGCAGTGTTCCATCAGAAAATCTGTCAGTCAATTTGTGTATAGAAGGAACAAGGTAGGGGCCAAGGCACACCCCTGGCGCACACCCCTTGAAAGCTTGAAAGCCTCCGAGCATTCCCCCTTTGGGCCCACCCTCACATTTGCTACTGTCCCTGAATGGAGATATCGGAGAAGCTCTACAATAATAGGGTCCAACCCTAACTGAATTAGCCTCTCCCATAATAAAGACCGGTTCACTTTATCAAAAGCACAGCTAAGGTCCATAAAAGCAAGATAAAGGGTACCTTTCCTGGCCTGCGTGTATTTGTTGATTATCATCAGTAAATTGAGACACTGTTCTTGCGTGCCGAGGCCTTCCCTGATGCCATACTGTTCCCGACTTAAAATATAATTTCCTATCATCCAGGCCTCTAGACGCCCTAGGATAATCCATCCCAGAATCTTCACAGAGGAATCCAGCAGTGAAATAGGGCGATAAGACTTAGGATCATTTCGATCACCCTTTTTGAACACTGGGACTATGCATGCCAATCTCCAAGAGGCAGGGATGCCCACAGTTACGGCTGCATTGAGAACATTTAGGAGAAAGGGTGCCCATAACTGAGGGTTAGCTTTATACAGGTCCATCGGGATCGAGTCCGGGTCCGGAGCTTTATTATGCGCACAACTCTGTATCGCATCAATAACCTCCTGTAGTGAGAATCTGATTGCTAGGTTAGGAGCCATATCATACACACTCTCCCGCATATTTCTTAGGGGGGTACCCTCAAATATACTACAGAAATGAGTTACCCAGGCCTCCGGGGCTATATTACATCCAAGGCCCTCAGAGGTTTCTGTTTCAAAGGAACCTCTATTCACCACCTTCCAAAACAGGCCGGGGTCTTTCAAAGCTGTAGCACGCTCTAACTCTTCCCAGGCTTTATCTTCATATTTTAGCTTACTATCCCTCAGGGTCCTTTTATACCTTATTCTCTCTTCTTTTACGAGAACCCAATCTCTAGGGTGGGTCTTCGTAGCCATCTTTAGATTTGCCCTTGCATCATAGCAGGCTTTGTCGTACCAGCCACATTTACGTTTATTAGGGTGGTTACCTACTAAAAAGAGACAGTCTCTGACTGCTGCATATACTACTGTTATCGCATCTATAACAGTCATGGGATTTGGCGCTTCTGTCACAAGTATTTCCATAAATAGATGTAGGTTATCCCCCACAACCCTTCCCACAACTTTTTGGTGGTCTACTTGCTTCCACCCAAGCCGCCTACCCTGGTCCTTTGTCACCACCGTTACAGGCCTGCCTCGTCCTAGTAAGCGAAGCACCCCAGGGAGTTTAAAGGACAATATAAGGGGATTATGATCGCTAAAGCATTCACCTAACACTTTACCCCCAATCACCAAGTCTCTCATAGGAGGGGACACAAAAATATAGTCGATGGTGGATCCAGACCCTCTTCCGACATAGGTTGGAAGTTGGTGAGTGCCTACTGCTTCAATATCATAGAAATTCAAGAGGCCCATCTCCCCGAGTTCCTTTAGTAGATCTCTGCCTCTAGAGTAGTGCGGACCCTGTGCTGAATAGACCTCGCAGTCACGGATGAAGGGATTAACCACAGTACTGGACCGGCCCAACTTGGCATTAAAGTCCCCAGAGATGATGGCACGAAATTCCAAACCCACCTTCTCCATTCTATATTTCATAATCTTAAGAATGGAGAACAGGGCCCCAATTTGGCACCCCATATCCCACACAGCATTATAAAAGTTGACCAATAATACATTAAAATGATTGGAGAAGAGTACCCAAACCAGCACTATACCTTGATGGTTACAGTTAATTTGGAAAGCACCCACTATCTTAGAGAGGCGAATTAGAGTAACCAGGCCACCTTTCGAGCGACCGCCAAGAGACTGTACAGCTGGAATTGCATATCTGTCATACCCATCCCACACAGCGAGTCCCGCCGACCAAGTTTCCTGAATCATGATAACATCATAGTTAGCCGCACACCCAACCCATGCTTGATCAGATAGCTTAGCGTCATAGCCCGCAATATTCCTTGAGACAAGATTACACTGTGGGGGCACCTCTTCTTGTATAGCTAGTGCCTTGGCGCATTGTCAATCCACCCCTTCCAGGGATAGGTTGCTTTTGGTTCTTCTACTACGTGCCTGCAGGCTGAATTGTCCCGGGGGGGGTTCCTACCAGATCCAGAAGAGACCCCAGTACACACTTGCATGTGATCATAAAAATAGCCCAAGGGAACCATACCCAAGGAACCTGCACTAGGGACAGGAGAGCGATGGCTAGAGAGAAGCCTTTTAGTCAGGGCGGGATATCTGACATTTATAATAATACAGTCGTCCTTCCCCATCTTATTTTTAGGACCGACCCACCCAATTCTTCTGGTAAACAGGATATCCTTGAAGTCCTTACATGAAAATCACAATTTTTGCTCAGCCAATGTCCAACCTTATTTATGAGTTGGTTTGTAGACTCAGTTGCCCCATAAACAATAGCAGGCAGATTCTTCAGCACTACCACATAAGGGGCACATGCAGGGGGGAGATCCAAACAGGCCGGGGAAGGCCTGGCCGTTGGCTGGTTCAGATTGTCATTTCCAGACAGCAGTTGGCCACCCCCCCAGCTGCTACAGAGTCCGTATCAGGCTGCCTACTGCAGCTAAACATATTGACTGGCAATTGGTTGGTGCAGTCGGAGCAGTTTCAGCACAGGCACCCTGACCCTCATTATTTACAGGATTCACCAAAAGGTAAGATGATTTTTCCATGGGCCCCAAGAGTCCTGCGGCTACCTCTGGGAAGGACAACTCCTTACTGGCGCAGGGATGCCTTGTCGAAGCCCCACTTCTACCAACACCCTGGCTTCCTTGACCTCCTTGCGCACAAATCAGGGATACTGTTTTTTCTATGGCAGACAGTTTCGCTACCACGGGAGACAAAAGCTCCTGAATAATCTCCCAAAATGTAGTCAGTATATTAGTTGTGTCGTGCCTCAAGTGCTGACAAGGTGAAAAATCACTGCTCGCACCCTTAGGGAGCTCCAGGAGAGGTGTTTTAGTCTATGGTATCAGTTTTCCTCAGGGGAGGGCTACAATTTTCCACAGGACAGGCCGGGGGAGAAGACAATAGAAGTCTTTTACTTCTTCTAGAGGGGCCATGGCCCCCAGGATCCTCTGTTGACTCTATTGGCTCAGCCTGAACAGGCTCAGCATCAGCCATACCAGCACCTTGCCCCATCCCCAGATAGTCCACCTCCACAGCTGCTGCCTCACATGGGCCATTTTCTGTTGGGGCCTGGTGCCAATCTTCCAATTCCATGGATAACCTCCTTTCTGCCAAATCAATTTCTTTTGTAACAACCCCAACGGCTCTTGCAAGAAAGGAGTCTAATGTGGTGGCGCCATAACCCTGTCTGCTACTGCCACCACCCCCCCGAGGCCCAGATAGGGCTCCTTTTTTCCTGCCCATATTAACAATACTAAGAACAATGCAGCAGCGTGGCAACAAACAATTTTCGGCCGATGACGGGCGCAGGACGGGCCCGCCCTTGGCCCGGGCTTCGCCCGCGCGCGTCCCGCGAGGCGGGAGCGCTGCTGAAAGTTTAAAGGGCTCCTGCCCTGAATGAAATTGGGGCCGCCTCCTGCCGCCACGTACAGCGCGTCCCGCGAGTCGGGAGCACTGCTGAAAGTTTAAAGGGCTCCTGCCCTGAATTAAATTGGTGCCGCCTCCTGCCTCCACGTACAGTGCGTCCCGCGAGGCGGGAGCGCTGCTGAAAGTTTAAAGGGCTCCTGCCCTGAATGAAATTGGTGCCGCCTCCTGCCGCCACGTACAGCGCGTCCCCGAATATTGATTACAGTTAACCACATGTGAGCGGAAGATGGAACTATTCCATCCTCAGTTACAGCGGACATGTGCTGAGGGCTGAACCGTTCCATCCTCTGTACACGTACAGGTAATCCCTCTGCTGCTGACAGCAGATGGATTTTCTTTTTTTTTCTTTTGTAGGATCAGGAGCAGAGGAAAAACTTCCCCTCATGCTGAAGCATTTTTTTGCCCCCACCCCACCAAGAAAAAAAGAAACAGTCTTACTGCCCCTCTGGTGGGGGGTCAGATGGGGACAAGTACCCCTGTCTGCCCTTCCCGGGGAGGCAGAAAGCCCACTAATGCCCAGGGACTACTTTTTTAAAATTTGTATTGTGGGGGCTGCCCATCATAGGCATGACCATGTCCCCACCCCTCAAATAGGGAAACAAGCTTTCTGCACCATATCGGGACAGATGGAGTCAAATACCCCCATCTGCCTAAACACCAGAGATTACTTTTTTTGTTGTTGTATTGGTGGGTCTGCCCAGCATGCGCAGGCCATGACCACAACCACAAAAAAACAGTCTTTCTAACCACCGGGGGCCAGATGGAGGCAAATATCCCCATCTGCCCTCTAGGGGGGTAGAAAGACAAGTTGACAACAGGGATTACTTATTTTTGTAGGTGGGGTTAGGGACTGTCCATCATGGGCATGGCCATGTCCCCACCACCTCAAAAATACGGAAAACAGTCATTCTACTCCCCTGTGGACTAAAGCATCTTATCCCAATGGCAAGCAAGAGGATATTTTATTCTTTTGGATGTTGTTTTTACAAATGGGACAGGAGAGTTTGGCTAACTCCCAGTATCATCCCACTTGCGATGGTGAACATCTGTACTTTTTGGGCTTGGGTGTGCTGCCACCTGGAAAAACCTACCAGACCCAAACAGTTCTGAAAGCTAGACATCTGGGGGTGTCCAGGGTGGTGTGCTTTGGATCTATCCCACACCATTTTCAAACCCACAATAACCTCCAAAAGTCAAATTTTGATTAAAACACACATTTTTCCTCACATTTCTGTGATTGAAACTTATTTAATCTGCATGAATCCACAAACTTTCTACCACCCATCATTGTCCCACTTCTGCCAAAAAATGCTGTGCCACTTGTGTGTCAGCAACAGGAACGTATCTAAACAATGTCAGTAAGAATCCCTACGCAAGGTCTCCCATTGCCCTTGGTTTGAAAGTTTCCTCTCACTGGCACTAGGCCCAGTTACACAGATACCATTTATATCAGAAAGCTTAGGAGAATGCATGGTGGGAAGGACATTTGTGGCTCTGTGAAGATTCCAGACTTTCATCCCAGAAATGTGAGGAAAATGTGTTTTTTAGTCAAAGTTTGAGGTTTGCAAGGGATTTGGGTAAAACAGTCTTGTGAGAGCCAAACAAGTCACCCCATCCTGGATTTCCCAAGGTTACTAGGGCCAGATTAAAAGAAAAGTGGTGCAGCAAGGTGCTGCGCCAAAATTGGCAGCGCAGCACTGCGTCACTTTAGAAACCTATGGATGCGCCATATTTAAGGGAATACGGTACACCCCTGCGTTTCCCCCTGCGCTGGCGCTAAATTTAGCTGCCAGCGCTAACGCAGACATCCTTGCACCATCGTGCAAGGATGTCTGTTTTGAGGGGTGTGATTGTTTATGTGCGGGAAGGTGTCCCTTCCTGCACATAAACAATCACTAATGGCATTTTGGCACTTCTGTGTTTTGCTGCACACTGCAGCACCCACAGAAGTGCCAAAGCGTAATTTTCAAATTATTGTTTATGTGCAGCAAGGGACACCTTCCCACACATAAACAACCATTTCTGGCATTTTGCTTTTTCTATGCATGCAGGAGAATGCAGCACATATAGAAAAAGCAAAAAACGAGGAGGAATAAAAGTATTCCTCCTCGTTGCGCCCTGCTAATGCCACCCCTGGGGGTGGCGTTACATTTTCTGTGGTGCCTCAGGTTTACGAGATTTCATTAATCTGAGGCAGCATCAAAATGCAATGGATGTTGCTGTGGCTCCTGTGGAGCTAGGGGGATATAAATACGACCCTTAGTTTCCAAAAATAAAAAGGTTTGCTATGTTTCCCATGGTGATAGCTGAGCTAGTGCCCAGAAACCACAGCTACCCACTTTGCAAAAAATGGGCCAGGTTTGAGTCGAAAAATGTTATGCTTCCATGTTGCATTTTGGGCTATTTCCTGCTGCGGGTGCTAGGCCTACCCCAACAATTGAGGTACCATTTGTATTGGGAGAGTTAGGGGAACAAAGAATAGTAGAACAAGTGTTGCACCTTCCAAATGTAAGACAATGTGTAAGAAAGAAGTAATTTTTAGAAATACCCTCTAATTTGCATGCTCGTATGGGTACCCACATATTTAGAGATCTGCAAATAACCCTTCCCTCTAAACTTCATGTCTTGTGCCCATTTAATTAATAGATAGGTTTCCTTGCTACCTATTTTCACTATTTCTATTTTACCATATGAATTGCTGTATACCCAGTATACAAGGAAAACCCACTGGAATGTTCAGCTCAGTTATTCGATCTGGGCAGCTTGAGTTCATGGAAAACCCACAAACCCCATCTATCCTCACAACCAGAAACCTCTAGCAGATGTAACAGTATATAGCTTTTGTGAATCAGCCAATAGTGAGGAGAAGTTACAAATAACAATGTTGTTACAAAAGCCTGTTTTGTCCTACTAATGTTCAATATTCTTTCATTTCAACACTTGGGGGCATATATACAAGAAAGTGGCGCCTTATAGATGATGCACCACTTTTATTAGGTCCCCATACTGGCACATAATGACACCATGGTTGTGTTGTATTCATGACATGGTACACCATGGTGGTCGTTAGCACAGTAGCGTCACCATTTTTTATGCTATTGTGGTGCTTTGCTACACTAGCATCAAAAAGTTTGACCCTAGTGCAGAAACGTACAAGCAAGCCCATTGCCTACAATGGATGTGTCATTTTAACACCTGCTCTGAGCAGGCATTACAAATTATGGAAATCTTTCACTGCGCCATTTTCCCAGGCTTACCAGCGCCGGAACACCCCCTTGCATACATTATGCCTGTCGCAGGCATAATGTGGCACAAGGGGTTACAAAGTAGCCCAATACAAACACTGTGCCACTTTTTAATTATGGTGCAGAAATGCCTCCTTAATGCAGCCTTGGCGTAAAAGAAATGCTGTTAGGGCGGCACAAGGAGGTGCAAAGGGCTTGTAAATATGCCCCTTGGTTTCTTTGGGAAAACCTTGAAGGATCTACACAAATGATCCCTTGCAGAATTCTGAATTTTGTCTACTTTTGAGAAATGTATGGCATTCATGGGTCACCCATGGGTTTCACACCTGTTTCCACCACAAACTGGAAGAAGGTTGAAAGCACACAAAAAACAGGAAATTGATTATCTCCCAGTAAAATACCAAAACTGTGTATTAAAATTTGGTTTTCTGAGTGGAGTCTGCCTGTTCCTGAAAGCTGGGAATATGATGATTTTATCCCTGCACACTTTCATTAGTGCCTTTTGCAGGAAAAAAAAGACACTTTCTTCAGCAGCTCTTTTTTCACATTGTTTTCCCAAAAATTGAATTTAGTTATATTGTGGCTAATTTATCAGTCCCCTCCAGCGGGATCCACAAACCATGGGTATTTTAAGGATCCCGTGGATGTTTGAAAAAATGGTGCAAATTTGGCATGGATAGTTTATGTAGACAAAAGTTTATGGAGGCCTAAGCACAAACTACCCCAAATAGCTAAAAATAAATAGCTTTGGGGGGGGGGTGGGGAGGCCTAACAGTGAAAGGGTTATAGGATTATATACAAAATTATTGGTTTATTTCACAATTATTATGCAATTAAAAAATTATGATTCTGCATAATTAAAGTCATTCTAATTAGGCATTTAAAAATCAATGGCCCTTTTCGGATCATATGATTGTTAACCAAGTTCCAATGGAGAAAACTCTTTTCTTCGACACTGTTAAAACAAAAGTTTGCCAAGTTGTTATTTCAAAAGCAGTCTATCTGTTCTAAAATTTAATTCAAATATTCTCGTCAGTATAAGGTTAAATCGATTTAAATTTTGCACTTAAACTAAACTTATCAAAAGAGACTGCCATCGTACAATACCTTAATTCATCCTCATGAGTCGTCTTTTTTATACCTTTTTTACTAGAGATGAAATAATATTTATTGTAAATGGTGAAAATAAGTTGAGCTAGGTTATTCCCAATTTGTTCAAAAACAAACACAAAACGATGTGCCATAGTATAAAATGAATCCTTTGTGAACCAGGTCGAGAGTTCATCTCTAAGTAAGCAAGTCAGTGAGGTAGGGGTTGAGAAAAGTATCTTATGAGCTCATCTCACTATTACAATAGGCTTTTCAACTACATGCAAGAAGTCCAAAGTACCTACGTAGTACTTCAACAGAGAGGATCATACGAACTTCTAATAGTGTTTTTAGAATTCTAACATCATGTTTTTGATAAAACCACACTTAGAGAAGGGAACACATTTAGGGGGTCATTACCACCGCCAGGGGTAATGTAGCGTCTGTACCGCCAACAGGCTGGCGGTACGGAGGCCCTTATTACGACCGCGGCGGTAGCGCCGCAGCTGCACCGCCGGGGCCGGCGGTTTCCCGCCGTTTTAGCCCCGGCGGTGATAATCCGCCAGGGCAGCGCTGCAAGCAGCGCTGCCCTGGGGATTATGACTCCCCTACTGCAAGCCTGTTTCTGGTGGCTTGCACCGCCAGGAAGAGGCTGGCGGTAAGGGGTGTCCTGGGGCCCCTGGGGGCCCTGCACTGCCCATGCCACTGGCATGGGCAGTGCAGGGGCCCCCTAACAGGGCCCCGGCCAGCTTTTCACTGTCTGCATAGCAGACAGTGAAAAACGCCACGGGTGCTACTGCACCCGTCGCACGGCCGCAACACCGCCAGCTCCTATGTTGCGGCCTCATCCCCGCCGGCCCAGCGGGAATGTCGTACTGGGGGCCGCGGGACTGTGGCTGCATTGGCGGCCTCACGGCGACACCCACCAATGTCGTAATGACCCCCTTAATGCCATAATGAATAGTACGGCCCCATTTATTACCACTCGATTTTGCATTACCTGATTTATGGACTTCTGTTGTGAGTTTCACTTACTGAGTCTCACTCACTATTAGTTCGTTTGAAAGTGAATTGAGAGCACTAACTACCAATTTCAGCCTTTCAGAATAAGGTCCACTGCTAGTCAGCTAGTGTAAGATGTTCTGAGTGGGTTGCACATGAACACCTGTGCACACCCATATGCGCATGTATAGGGTGTGACCATGTGAGACAGCCCTGTAAGCAAGCCTGGAATCTGTGCACAAGTAGCCTTTCACAGAGGAGACCCTCCATGAATTAGTGTTGGCCAGTGCAGATCTTATGAGTGAGCAGTGATAGTTTGAATATGTTCATCTGAAAGACGTCTCTGAATTACGAAAAGTACTTTACAGTATTATATGCATGGCCCCTGGAATTATGTGACTGTGTGGCAATGCCACTTTTTACATAATCATAGAATATTGTAATATTTGGGTGTTGAATTAGTACTAATCAAGCATAACCAATGCCGAAAAAATGTTAAGAAATGTTAAAATGACAAAAGAAATTATGTAATACTATTACAAAAAGTGCTGCATACAGCCACAGAATTTGCCTTTTCTTACCGTAGAATTTTCTCTACCCTGTTGTAGAATTTGGCCCACCCCTGCCACATAATTCTAGTGGCCCTGGTTGCACACAATGGATACTTTCTTCAGCTAACAACAGTTACGCCAATGCTAGGTGTTGAGATTTGGTTTATACAACAATTTTATGGTAAATCAGGATCCTCAATGCAGATCTAACATTAAGGGGCAGATTTACAAGAAACTGGTGCATCAGTACTGATGCACCAGTTTTCTTACGTCAACCCTGTCCCACAGAAATGACACAATGTGTGCATTGTATTTACAATATGGCGCACCATGGCAGTCGTTAGGCCAATAGTGTTAAAACATTTTTCGTTATTGTGGTGTTTTTTTCTACTAGCATCAAAAATGTTGACGCTAGTGGAGCTAAGTGTAAGGAGGCCCATAGGTTAATATGGGTGCATCAGTTTAACACTTGCTCTGAGCAGGCATAAAAAATGATGAAAAAATTGGCACATTGAAATCTTGTAGATTTCACTGCACAATCTTTGTGGGACTCCTAACGCCTGAACACCTCCCATGCATACATTATGCCTGGCACAGGCAAAATGTGCGAAAGGGGGAAAGGTGGCGCATTGCGAGCATTGCACCACTGTGTAAATCTGCTGCATCTTAAAAGGCTTCCTAACACCACATTAGCACCAAAAGAAATTATGCCAATGTGATGCAGAAAGGCGCTAGAGGCCTGTAAATATGCCACTAAATTTCAAATATCTGCATTCCTTTTGACACTTCAATATTCTCTCTGACTTAGCTCCCAATAATTGCCCCCTGCATGGTGAAGTTAATTAGTTTGCTGCCCATTTGTGCGATCAATTGCCTCCCCACATAATAGCACAATTAGCAAGTAGCTTTGCATGTTAATGAGAAAGGAAATTGTGGAGACTGATGGCCTCATTACGACTTTGGCGGTCAGATTTATCAGGGGCTGACCGGCAGAAACATCATATTACCACATTTCTGTCTGTCAGACTAGAGGAAAAAGTGCCATGTCATTGGTCTCGGCTCCGATAAGGAAGCCGAGACCAATGTCATGGCACAACAGGACCCTTGGAATGTGCAGTGTGTGCAGTTCAGACAGTGCACATTAAGAGAGTGGAGGCGAGGGGTGGCTTATGCCATGGGCATTGGCAGTGCAAAGCCCCCCGTGCCCCCCAGCAGAGCTGAACTCAGAGCTGCTGTGTCAGACCATGACTCCAACCACCGTCACCACTTCGGGAGCCATGCCAGCGTGGTAATCTGGTGGTCAAACTGCCAGGAGTGCGGCGGTCTGACCGCCTCCGTGAGTCTGGTGGTCTTAAGGCTGCCAGACTCGTAAAGAGGCCCTGAATCTGCTAGAAAAGGTTTAACTTCACAGAAACAAAGGATGGTAGACAGCTGATGCAGATGTGTAAAAGACACAGGAGGGGCTCCCCTTTCATGTTTTTGAGGGAGAGGATCAGGCAGCTGCGGCTGTTAGAGTGTGTCTGAGGCTCTCAGAGGTTCTCAGAGAAAGTCTTTCAATAGACCAGTTGACAATATTATTTTATTCAATTCCCAAAATGCTGTGGTGGAGGATCGGGCAGGGGTAAATTGATGTTGCGTCACCCTAGGATTAGCTTGAAACCCATTTCACAAGGAAGAGTCTTTTGAGAACATTCTTGACGAGAGAAGATAACTGACCCCTTCTGCAAAGATGGAATATAGGATGTCTGACTTTAGTTGGTGCCAAGAGACTAGGATTCTTTTCTCCACAGCCAATGGTGCTGTCCCACTTGCAACATTTTGGGTGCTGTCGAAGGATAGACCTGCTCTGCAACCCTGGAGTTTTTCCATCAAATTTTGTGGACTGATCTGCAGGAGTGTGCCCTCCAGAAGGCGGGCCCCTGACTTCCGCTGACCCAGGGGATCTATAAATGGTCAAAGCTGGCCACAGAGTCTGGAGGGTGTGGCACGGAGGATTCTCTGCCTTTCTTGTCCTTGGGGTGTTGTTGAGGAAGGCCTTGGGTCCGGGAGAAGTATCAGGCACCCAGATAGGTGGCAGGTCCTATGTAAGGATGAAGAGAAGTAAAATCAGGCTCTTAAAGAACTGAAAAATGTAGAGGCTAGAAGGATTGAAGCAATCAGTCCTGACGCTGGAGCACACAGGTATGTTTTAATGTAATTGTAAGAGGGTTTTAATGATGATGTATTAATTTATCGTAACCTATAACACCCTGACAGTTCTAGAAAGGCTGCCTTCTACTAATGACATCCCTTTCTAGAAGTGTGAGCTGTTAAGATGTTGACAGCACAGGTATTTCCACCTACCTTAATGTATCTATTTGTATATTAATGCATAGTACTGAGTAGTGCGTGTATAATGAGGTACTTTCCCTCTTTATGAGTAAAAACACAGACTGAACATTGATTTTATTGGGTGTTGTTTTTGCAGGGCTCTGACAGGGGTACTACCCCACACCACCTTCTCTGAGAGGCCTTGGACTGCTCTGCCTTGCTACAGAGAGAAAAGTGCTGCAAAAGAGTACTTAGTTCCAATTAGATGGAAGGTCGCGGAGGTATTTTTCTTGAACAACTCATTAATTTCCCAACTAATAATGTTATGTCATACACGTGCTAAATAAAATAGGAGTATTTTTAGGTGTTTTTTACCTAAATTGTTCAAATGATTAGTGTAGACTAGTCGCTACTGCGAGGCTTTTCATGGTCAAGTAAAGAATATGTGGAGTTTCACTTAGATCTGCATGATGCAGCTCAGATCTTTATGAAGCCACATGCTTTAGAGTTACAGTATTTCATTTCCAGTTACAATTACACTTATAACAACCATTATCTCCGTTATCTTGGATTTTTGTACTAAGTTTTAAAAAGTGTAATTGGTAATGGCTACCACTCTTCAATGCATCTTTGAAGACCAAACAGGGTCAAAACAAGAATTACCACATTACATGCATGGAGTATGCTCTTGAGGCTAGAATTGCTTGTTTTTTTGGAAGAAAGGTATTTAGTGTACCAATAATTAATGGTCAACCGTAAAAATATTAAGCAAAAGGCATCGTTGTTGCAGCCAATTATAAATGTTGATTTTCACCGTAGTACCTTTTTATGTCCATCGTAATACTCTGACCCACTTCTCTTAAAAGAAAACCATCAAGATACTTGATATACCAATAGGGGTACGAAAGGGTAGCAACTTTCACCAAAGTCTAGATCTGTCTATCTTTTCATAAGCTGTTCAGTAGTTAATAAATGTGGTGCAAATAACCTGCCATTCTTTAATGCATATTTTTCTGTAGTTAGATGCAAAGTTGAACCACTTTCTAGACATGAAGATTTATTTAGTTTCGGAAGCCGATTTGCTCTAGTGGTAGTAGTTTTCTCTCCTAATATGCAGATACTCCAGAACGAAGCCAGCGAATTATTTGGCTGTTGCGTCCAAAAGTGAAATTTGCCCGGAGTTATGTTGGAGTGAATAGTGACCTTTCTTGTGTATTGGGAGAATAAGTGCTCATTTACAGGAGGCGGGTAGTCAGTTCGATCCCAATCTGCACATTCTAACTCAAAGCGAAAGCCCAAAAACTTGGGTCTGCCCTCAAAATCAAGACTGACATGACTGCAGGACCCTTTCCTTCCTTAACCTAGATTGTTCAAGGCATTTTTTCTAGTTTTTATGAGAACAGAGTAAGGCGTGTGTAAGAGAATTTTTCCGACTATTATGACGCATAGAAACACCTTTTAGTGCATCTAGGCTCTAAAAAGAATACATGTATTTATCATTCCGACTAGAAATTGGCGACTTTTGTGCTAAAGGAACCAGATCATCTCACTACTACTCTCCAAATTGCGTTGTTTTTCGGATGGAGACCGACACTTTAGTTGAAGTCCTTTACCGGGTTTACCTAGTTTCCTTATTGATACACTTAAGATTATTTAATTTTCGTCGCATTTGACATGATACAATTTCTTTCACTATTAAATTGTTTATATACTTCTAAAATGAATTTGTTTACGCTTGACATGCTCTCTTGAACTTTTTGTGACTAAACTGAAATATTTATAACTAGAGATTTGAAAATGACCTCTGATCCCCACAGTACATCAATATGACCCTCTTGAAGAAATTGGATCATTGGTTGAGGAGGGCAGAACCCCTCTGTCAGGCAACAACCACAATTCTTGTCAGGGTTAAACACAAAAAGTCACTAAATTAACCTGTGCTTTACCCTCTGGTAGCTTGGCACAAAAGCAGTCAGGTTTAACTCGGAGGCAACTTGCTAAGTATTTATGTAGCACATAAAAAATAATAAAGTAAAAACGCAACTCAAGAAAAATCCCACCCTGATTTATCAAAATAGAGCAAAATTTAGTAAGTTAAATGACACCAAAACAAATTACATGCGATCAGTTTAGACTTTTAGATTTTTTAGTGAAAAAAGTGCCAAATTAGAACAAAGTAGCAACCATGTGCATCAGTTCTTGTGCGACTGAGACAAAGTCACAAGTTAAAGGCAACATTGATGGAGCACATGTCAGATATAGGTGCTAGGTTCGCCTCGGTCAAGAATTATCTTTGAATAAATTCTGCCAATTTCCTGAAGAGGGTGGAGTCCTCAGCAGTGTCAGGCAACAGGTTCTAATTTGAAGAGGTCATGGAGGATGGGGAGTCTCAGGATGAAGTCTCAGTAAACCCGCAAAGATGGTGGATAGAGCTCTGATGGAGAATTTCCTGTATGCTCTAAAATGAGGTTGACAAATCTTTTCACCCTAGCAGGGGGTAAAAGCAATTAACATGACATCAATCAACATTTAGGGCCTAATTATGAGTTTGGTGGTGCCACCGCAGGACCACCAAACTCGTGGGGAGGATGCCACTGCCATGGCAGCGGCGTCCTCCCCAAGTATAATACAATGTTCCTGCTAGGCTGACCACGTTCCCAGGGTTTTAATGTGGCAGTCGGACTACCTGGAATGTGGCAGTCCAACCTTTACTGTGAGTGTGGCGGTCCGAGGTCTGCCACACTCGTAATGAGGTCTGTAATATACAAAATAACCAATTTGACCACACAATGAAAACCCAAATCAGAAATAAAGTTAAAAAGGTTTTATTACAAATTAATACCCAGGTTAATATAGAAGATTCTCAAAAACAGGCTGTAGAAGTACAGTAACACCACTGGATGTCCAAATCTCTGTAAGAAACACAGTCTAATCAACATTAAGCAAACTAAGCATTCAATCACTACTATACAGAATAACAACAGCAACACCTGATATTCAAAAATAAACGCTGTCCAACTCGTCTAAATATTAGTGCAAACTAGAATTGTCTAAACAGATAGCTAGGATGGAGATAATCTTTCAAAGTCAGCATGTCACTAATTGGTGTGTGATTGGCTACAAACATGGGGACTAAAGGAAAAAGGAAAAAAAAAGGACAAAAAGAAGCTGGAAGAATGACATCTGAGGTCAAATAAAGCTATCTAAGGTTGCCAAAAAGTGATTAAAATGGGAAGGGGTCAGCATGTCAGAAGCTCAGTCAGGAGACTTCTAATGGGTCAGAGAAAAGTCTGAGGGCCTGATTGTAAGTTTGGCGGTCCGGGGACTGCCACTCCGGTGGCAGTCTGACCACCTCCATGTTGGCAGTCTGACCACCATATTACGATACATGCCACTGCATAGAGAAAAGACTGCTGCAGTTCTGCCTGCACAGCCAGCAACGCTAAACCACAGCAGAGGTGAAATAGGCCAATACACCTATAGGAGGGTGGACCACCAGTGTTCCTGCCAACCCAATTATGATGTTGCTTTCTGCTGACATGACTTTGGCAGTACAACCACCATATCTGAGCTGGCAGAAACGGAGGAATATCAGGCAGAAACTCACAGGCAGACAGAATCACACATCCTGTGCTGCCATGGAGGCGATCCTTCACATTTTGCCGCTGTTTGTGCTGCTCGAAGGTGCACAAAATCGATGCCTTCGTGGACACAACCAATAGGAAGCCAAACACTTACATGCTTCCTTCTACTCCACAGCAATTTGATGGGCTGCCACTGACCTGGTATGTAGGCTCTGCTCCATGGCCCAAATGTATTTTGTGTGTCCTGATTCGGAGTTGTACACATCGTATGACCCAGTTGTAGCCCCATGATGCCCTCTTTGGCCAGGTCATTGACATTGCACCACCACACTCTACAATACTAGATATGTGTGCAGCACATCCCTGTTTCACAGATAGTGATGTGTTCATAACATTGTGTCAAACAACAGCAAATTCTCATCAATATCACACCTAAAATTTGAAGTGACACCCTCACATTGTTCACATGCCATGGCCTGTAGTGACATAACATATACATCATATAGGTGTGTCATTGATCCCAAACATACCTTCCCTGTAAAATCCATGCCATGGACTCACACATATCACCTGCATTGCAAGAGAACTTAAGGTAAATGGGATGAAGAATAGTTGTGTGACAAACATCCAAAGCTCACAATTTAAACAATCCCTGCAGAATAGGTATCCGTGCATCAGGTGGACCCCATCGAGCCTGCTGCCCTGGGACACATTTCACTTTGCACATGCCTCAAATCCACTATTTGCACAAGAACTGTGGCTTGATGTAAATCAGAGACAACAAATAGTATAACCAAGTTTCATGTCTATGTGGCAAAAGTGTAAGTGGAAGTCTCGAAAGCAAATTCAGCAGTAATACCATGGGTCATACATTTAGATAAGGTAGCTGTAAGGTACACACATTAAAATGGACACATTTCCATTCAAATGTATATGAAGGTAGCAGAACTGATCACCCTCCTTGTGTGGCCAAACAAACCTCACATTTGAATACAAGATATAAATGTCCAATCTACATCGGGGGAGAAATGTAACGTAATAGGTGTTGAGAATGGTCAGTTCATGACGAAATACTTACTATATGAAACACCTCTCAATGCAATGCCACCCCAATTGGATTACACCCCACACATCCATCCATCAAACTCTTCCCCTTGTCCTGGGTGATTCCAGCACTGGTTCCAAAGTCAGATCTTACCAACCAAATCAAATGGGCCATCTATCAGGGTGAAATAAACACAACTATAGTCATACTTCACAAATTATTCAAGAACATCAAAAAGGTAGAAAAATAATGGCAGGACCAATACGTAGCAAAACAACCAACTGATATTTATTTTGAACCCTCCAAAAATAGAGAAAAGGCCAATGGCCAGTCCTTGTACAAAATGTGCTGAGCACACTGATGTGCCCCACAACCTGCCTCACATATCACTGCCATAGGAACCTCCACGGGAAGGGGCATCTAGTGGGTATTCTAGGCACCTCAGTGATCCCCGTGGGTGGGGTGGGTCAGGTTCTGGATGGGTAAGTTTGGTCTTAGGAGGGCCGGGCTTTACTTTAGGAGGGTTGTGCTTCATTTTGAGTTTGGTACGGGTATGGCTGGTTTCAAGGAGGGGCAAGTGACACAGGGGAGCACTTGGGCATGGATGGGATGGGTTGAGATGTGGGTGGGGTCCTTTTTTTCTTTGGGAGGGGGTTTCACACAGGGTAAGGGCAAATATGAAACTTTCTTGGAGGAAATGGGTAGAGTGGTTAGGAGGGATTAGGAGTTGGAACGTTGAGGAAGTGCTTGTGTCAGGTGTGAGTGTGGCTGTTGTTGATGCTGGTGTATGAGTCTGAAGTGTGTTTGTGTTTTGTTGGTGTTTGTTGAATGTGTGAGTGTGGGCATTTGCATCTCTTGTGGGCTGTGACGTGGATGTGATGGATAAGGTGGGAGTGGTGGATGTGTCTATGTAAGTGGAGGTGATGTCCAGGGTATGGCATGAGTGGTGGCGTTGTCTGTGGGTGTTGAGGTGGTATCTGGGGTTATGTTGTGAGTGGTGACTGTGTCTGTGGGTGTTGAGATTGTGTCTGGGGGTATGTTGTGAGTGGTGGCTATGTCAGTGTGTGTTGGGGTGGTCCCTAATGGTATAGTGAGTGGGTGGCTGTGTCTGTTGATGTTGGGTGGTATCTGGTGTCTGGTGTATGGTGTGAGTGGTGGATGTGTCTGTGGGTTATGGGGTGGTGTCTGGGTGTATGGTGTAAGTGGTGGCTGTGTCTGTGGGTATTGGAGAGGTGTGTGGGGGATAGTGTGTGGGTGGCGGTGAGTGTGAGTGTCTGAGTGCTTGCATGATTGTGTGTCTTGTGGTGTTTGTGTTTATGTGTGCTGTTTGTTGAGGTGTATATGTGCGTATGTGTGAGTATGCTTGGGACAGGTATGGGAATAAGGAAATTGGATGGGGAAGAAGGTGGGAGGGTGGATTGTGGGGGGTGGAAGGATGTTGTGTGGGAGGAGTCCAGTGCCTGAAAATATCTCTGTAGGCCAGACATAGTACTGTGAATGCCTTCCAGGTACGCAACCATCTATTTGAGCTGGCTGCCCTGCAGCTGGATGACATTCAGAATAGCAGGCTGACCCACAGAGATGCACTTCAGGAGGTCAATAGCCTCCTCACTCAGGGCAGCAGAAGTAATAGGGGCAGGGGGTGAGGTGGCTGGTGTGAAAGAGATGGCTGCCCTCTTGGGGGAGTGGGCTCAGCCAACTGGGTGGGGAGCAGCAGGGAGGGTGGATATGGAACTGGGTTTGGCGGACAAGGATGGAACACCCCTAGGTTCTGAGTGTTTCGCCACCACTAGGGATTGTCCACTAGAGGCCGATTCGGAAGAAGATGATGGTGAAACGGTGTTCTCCGTGGCACTCCCCTCACCCTGTGTGCAATTGGGTCCTCCCATGTCAGATGTTTTGTGACCAGAGGTAGCATGGTAAACTGCTTCCATACTGATGTCGGCCTTGTCTTCTCTGCTTGCTGGTGATGATTCTGAAATGACAAATACAAATAGGGTCATTCCATGTGCCTGTACACACTTGAATAACAGCTTTCATTACAAAACATTATCAATATGTACAGTAGCCCACAGCCACAAAGTCCTCCAAAGTGGCTTCCACATTTGCAACACCACATGCATGCATAATACACAAACTGAAAACAATTGCACACAGAAAAATCAGAATCACAGACAACTTCAGTTGTGTGAATGAAGTTGTCCAATCACATTACTCATTGATCAAGTAGGAGACCTTGTCACCTGGAATGGTTTGGCTCTTGTAGCACCCCTCAGTACCCTGTTAGCATCAAATCTTATTGCATTGCCAAGATCAGTCTCAGTGAAGTACAGTACCCAGAAGAAGGTGACATGGAAACACCCATGTCACACTGTAAAAACTCACCAATGGTAACTCCACAATATGTCCAATTTCTAAATAGTCTCATGGAAGTTGTACTAATATTGCTTTGCTAGATAACACATCTTGGACAGAAAAGTACACTGGAGACAATTTGGTCAAAATGCCTGAGAGGTTTGTTCACAAATATCCACAGAGCAATGAATCAGCTAGGCCTAGAGAAATTGCCTGTCTCAATTGGTACTGCTGAGAACACACTTTACATTGCATAACTAAAAGACAATAGTCCATTTATTGTTGTTGTGGCTCAGGAAATCCCCATTACTCCATCTCCATTACTGAAGAGGACCTTTAACATGTTTTTCAATGGAAAGGCACATCACTGTAACTTTTTGTAAACAGAGATTACATTGGATTACTAAGTGTACATAGGCACATATGATTCCAACATTTCTGCATGTCATTCCCTTATGTATGTTGACAGGCAGGTAACGAACCTTCACCAATTAACATGTGCAAAGTTCTTAGCCAAATGATTCAACATCAATGGCATGTAAATCCACCATGTGAGCAATTACTGTAGGTCTACCTGTACTGGGTTGGGGTATGTGTGAACGAACAAACAATGTTGACTCACTCCTCTCTGTGGCACGACATGAACTGCATATCCATCATATAAAACTATTTTCCAAGAGTTTTTGGCATACACACATATGTGATGGAATCAGACATAATCCCATGAAGACAGGTAGACCATGTATGAAACAGTAGTGGAAATGATACTACAAAAGGTAAACATGCTAACATGTAGGCACAAATACTGATGCCAACATTAATGTTACACAAATGATGTAACTGTACATTCCTCACTTACCCAGGCCAAATATTTCTCAGTGACTGCACACAAAGGACAATGTATGCTATGTCACATGTATGATGCCCACCATCACATGAGAGACAATAGTGAAGCACCAGCACTCTTGACATACAGAAGACAAATTACCTATTGGGTACAGATGCCAATATACTCTCTTGAGCGGACACATTACTGAGTCCAGTGATCAATTACCTCATGTTGTTTGACGTTGGAACTGACACACTGAATAGAAGTGGACTGTTGGGTACAAATCACACCCACAACATGAAACATGAGATGATTGACCACTGTACTCAGGCATGTGTCTGCCCAAGAAAGGATATTGGTATTGGACTATATTCTGTTGTGTCCCTGGTCACTAGGACAATAGGCAAGGCACATCAGCATGTACCCACTACTATACCTACACAAATGATGACATATTTTGTGTATCACAGATAGGCCATCTCCAATATTCATGGAGAGTTGGCTGCCTCTAACACAACAACCTGTCAATGTAACAGGTAGGAATCTGTCCAGGACTCAACCCCTTGTAGCTGCTTTGCTTCCTTCAAATGCCCATCAAGATCTAGGTAGTCCACCACCAGTAGGCAGGCCATCAGGGGGTCACAGTCTGGTGTGAGCCTGCTCACATTGGAAAGATAGCCCCAGTAGACTGCTGCAATTGTCCAGACCCAGCGTCTCAGGCCCTCCCACCTTTTGCGACAGTGGTCGCTCTGCTGGCAATAGACCCATAGGGTCAGTACCTTCCAGGCGATGGCTCTCCAAATCCCTTGCATGTGGATGTAATAGACAAATGAAGAGGTCACAATTGCATTTTTTAGGGTAACTGGTTGTTTAACACACATTGTGGAAACACCTAGCACACACATTTTGTAATTGACAAGATGTTACATGTGTGAAATATACATGGTGATAAGTAGAGGGACATAAATACACCTGCTGACTATCCATAACCCTTGTCATGACCTACACTGACTAAGCAAGTCCACTGACATGTATCCCAGGACCAAACAATATGTAGTGTGATGTGAGCCATTATGAAACACAGCACACTATTGTGACCTTCTGAAAGGGCTGATACTTGGAGTAGAGTTTGTGTTCCATGCCACATCCATATATACGTGCGTTGAATGTAATGACAGTCCATAGCATGTCAGGAATGTGTGTGAGTGGTATTTGTAGATGTGATGTTGGTGTGTTTTGGTGTTGTGTGAGACAATGTTGTGTACACCTTACTGTCCTTCGATGGTCAGATGTATTTTGTATAGTGTTGCCATGCAGTGTGAGTGACCTACCCAATGGGGGTGTTTTGTGACTGTGAATGTGTCTTTCTTTGTGTTTGATTCAGTCTGTCTACACAGTGACAAGTGTACTTTGTGTCTGTAGCATGACCCCCCATATGATTTGGGTGACGACGTCACAAAACTATTGTTGAGCATAAAGACAGCGGTGTGTGTACTTACAGATGATTGCGTCCATGGCAACCTTGGATTTTGTGCACCCTGGATGATCAACAGCAGTGGCAGGGCATGTGCAATGGGCTCCATGGCGACACCGGATGTGTGAGGCTGCCTGCAGGTGGGTGTCTCCCTTTATAATGTTAATTTCCACCTGCTGAGATGTGGTGGTTGAACTTCCACAGTCACACTGGCGGTTTGCAACCTCATAATGTGTCCTGAGGCAACACAGGCTCCGCAGGCCTGTTTTTGCTGCCTCATGACCACGGCGGTCTGCGTTGCCTGGTGGTGCCGGCAGGACCATGGCTGTCTATGCTCCATAGGCCTGCATGAGACATAATATGGCATTCTGACCACCAACCTAACAGTGATTGGACCGCCAACACTGCCATGGCGTGTGCATAATGATATTTGGGTGTCATAATGTATCATTTCTGATATTTATGTCTCCTGATATTTTAAATTTGATATTTTGTCTAAACTCTATACAGATACAGAGGTTTTCTCAACAGGTGCATTATTAAACATCTCAGGGCAAGAGGTGCTAATATTAATAAGTGGCTGTTATATGACCATTGCTGAGTGCTCTATTGGAAATGATCACTGTTTGTCTCAACTCTTCCTGTATTTTAAAAAAATACTTCTGTTTTCTAAATTCCAGCATAGCATGTAAAAATCATATTGAAATGTATTAAAATTTGATTAAGATTCGTAATAATCTGAACAAACTCATTTTGACAAATCCTTTTATTGTGGACATGTGTCGGGCCTGTGAACCTGGATGAGCTCCAATAAAGAACTCTTAAACCAATCATCTGCCTTTGCAGGGACCAATGTTTGTTGCAACCCCATAAGAATATTTTACAGATACCAATCCATGTTTACAAAGACAAAGGGGGTCATTCTGACTCCCGCCAGCCGCGGTAACCGCGGTGCCGGCGGGAGCCGCCAGAATACCGCTGCGCAGTCAGAAGACCGCCGCGGTTATTCTGTGTTTCCCGCTGGGCTGGCGGGCGACCGCCAGAAGGCCGCCTGCCAGCCCAGCGGGAAACCCCTTCCCACGAGGAAGCCGGCTCCGAATGGAGCCGGCGGAGTGGGAAGGGTGCGACGGGTGCAGTAGCACCCGTCGCGATTTTGAGTGTCTGCATGGCAGACACTGAAAATCTTTGTGGGGCCTCTTATGGGGGCCCCTGCAGTGCCCATGCCATTGGCATGGGCACTGCAGGGGCCCCCAGGGGCCCCACGACACCCCTCACCGCCATCCTGTTCCTGGCAGTCAAAACCGCCAGGAACAGGATGGCGGTGAGGGGGTCGGAATCCCCATGGCGGCGCAGCAAGCTGCGCCGCCATGGAGGATTCCACAGGGCAGCGGAAAACCGGCGGGAGACCGCCGGTTTTCCGTCTCTGACCGCGGCCATACCGCCGCGGTCAGAATGCCCTTGGGAGCACCGCCAGCCTGTTGGCGGTGCTCCCGCGGTCCCCGGCCCTGGCGGTCCATGACCGCCAGGGTCAGAATGACCGCCCCATTCTAGTTGTAACCAATGCTTGTGTAGGACTTGTGTTGCTCAAGCCTCCGGCATCCTTATGACTCAGACTGGGTGTGGCTCCCTATGACTCAGACTGGGTGTGGCTGGATGCTACAGGTATTTAAACTACACTCGGTCTGAGTGAAAGGCTTGCTTTAAAAGAGTCTCTGCTTCTCCGCGTTTGATCTTCACGTTCAGTTCTATATCCTGGATGCCGCTTCTGGGGAGTTGAAGAGATTGAGAGAATGGACTACTAAAATGGCGATGCTCGAAAAGCATTTATTTGTGAAAACTTAGCACCTGCTGACTTGACATTCGAAAGTTGGATGTTACGGAGCACAATGCGCCTAAGAAGGCACATCAGTGGCGTTTAAGGTCACTGGGATGCTCGCTGCTAGTCATATAATAACGCTTATCGTTGTTGCTTGCTACATATCTCAGAAAAGGAAATTCTTTCATGCAATTATCATAAAAATGATGAATTGTGAATACGTTTGTTATTGCTAAGTTTAATATGACATTTGCATAATTGGTGCTGGTGATACATAATAATTTGTGCATGGCCTGAAAGTTTGATTGCTATGCTCAACTTACTCTGCTCAACTTACGCTGTGATATAACAACGATAATACCAATAACTTGGGTTATTGATATTAACCCTATGTTCCCAGAGTGTTACAAACATTTTACTGGGATCTTTTGATAATTAACCCTGTGTTAACAGAGTGGTGCAAACATTGCACTGTGATCTTTTGGTATTAACCCTATGTTTCCAGAGCGATGCAAATTTGGCACCATAATCTTTTGATATTAACCCTATGTTTTCAGTGTGATCGGAAGACACCGAATGTGTGTTCCTTGGTATTTCAAGTACAGTGTGGAAATTAACCCTTGAAAGTCTGCAAACCGAATTACCTGAGGATTTGTTGTAATAATTTGTTACCTATTTAAATATCTATGGAGTCGAGTGAGTCAGCATCTCAGGAAATCTCAGCAAGGTCATCAAACAAGATTTTCCCTGAACTTCAAGTACATTTAGGTAGGCATTAATTAAGGTGAAGTGAGATCAATCAGGGGTCACAGTGGGAATAGTCATAGATATTATAGGAGGTTAAAGGTTCTTACTTAATTACAGGTAATCCACATCATTTCCCGAAAATTCCTAAAGAGAGGGAGAGCCATATAAAGTGGTAAAGGGGAACAGGTACACCTAGCTTGCACATAGTAGTCAGAATCTAGAATGTACATGGTTATGAGTTATGAGCTGTTTGACTGATATGTAATTCATCATAGAAAATCGCGGCTCTACAAGGACCATCACCAGTCTTCCGGATCCGGACCTGTGGCTCCAGTGTCTCTCTCTCTTTTTCATCCATCCCATTTAATTGGGAGGCAAGTAACGTCTAGTAGGAATGGGAATAATCAACTTGGTCAACATTGTGTCTTCGTAGACAAACAGGCTAGTACATGACAATATGACATACACGTAACCATGAACGTAAATAAATTAAATTCAAATAAAACATATAGATTCTATAAATATTGATTCCAGTTAACCACATGTGTGCAGAATATGCAACTATTTAATCGTCATTTACAGCGAGCATGTGCTGAGTACTGAACCGTTCCATCCTCTGTTCACGTACAGGTAATCCCTCTGCTGTTGAGAGCAGAGGGATTTCCTTTTCTTTTTTTTTAGCATCAGGAGCAGGGGAAGAACTTCCCCTCGCGCTGGGGCATTTTTTTTGCCTTCACTGTAATGATGATTGATGTGCATGGTGCGCTGAAGTAATTACAGTGAAAGTGAAGTGAGCTGATTGGCTCATTTCACTTTCACTGCTTCGGTACTTATGGGCCCTATCTCAGCCCCCCACCCTGAGCACAAAAGCACATGGGAGATGTATCATTGGAAAGGGGAGAATCTCCCCTTTCCAATGGTACCTTTTCAAAGTTCCCAAGGAGCGTGATTCCAAAGCATGGATCCACTCCACTAGATACCAGAGATTAATTGGCCAGGAGTGGCCCCTCATACAAAAGTCCCTCCCCTTATTAAAAAAAATAATTTGGGCTGTTTTGTGCCACCCCCAGGGGTAGATTGGCCATGTTTTTATGCCAATTCACCCCCAAGGGGCACATTATAACTAGACATCAGGGATTTTAAATAATATATTTTGGTGAGTGGCCCATTGGGAAAGGGTCTTTCCCCATTATCGGGGAAATATTTTAGCCATTTTCTGCACTCCCTGGGGGCAGAATGA
Organism: Pleurodeles waltl; assembly: GCF_031143425.1. NCBI lineage: Eukaryota > Metazoa > Chordata > Amphibia > Caudata > Salamandridae > Pleurodeles > Pleurodeles waltl. The sequence goes on from NC_090450.1 coordinate 294,818,033, forward strand.
CCTTATTTTTAGGCCAGACAGAAAACCTCTAAACAACAGGGATTTATATGTACCATTTCGGGAAGCAGCCCCTTAGAAAGGTCATTTACCGTTATATGGGGCATTATTCTGACTATTTTCTATCCCCCCTCGCCGGGGGCAGATCGGCCATATTTTAGACACTAGACACCAGGGATTACTTTTTTTTATGTGTAGGTGTGGGGGCTGTCCAGAATGGGCATGGCCGTGCCCCCACCCGACCAAGAAAAAGAGAAACAGTGTTACTGCACCATATTGGGGCAGATGGAGTCAAATACCCCCATCTGCCTGGACACCAGAGATTACTTTTTTTATTTGTATTGGTGGGGGCTGTCCAACATGGGCAGGCCATGACCTCAATCACAAATAAACAGTCTTTCTGACCACTGCAGGGCCAGATGGAGGCAAATATCCCCATCTGCCCTCCAGGGGGGTAGAAAGCCCAGTAGACACGAGGGATTACTTATTTTTGTAGGTGGGGTTAGGGACTGTCCAGCATGGCATGGCCATGTCCCCACCACCTCAAAAATAAGGGAAACAGTCATTCTACTCCCTGTTGATTAAAGCATCTTATCCCTATGACAAGCAAGAGGATATTTGATCCTTTTGGATGTTGTTTTTACTAAAGGGCCAGGAGAGTTTGGCTAGCTCCCAGTATCATCCCACTTGCGATGGTGAACATCTGTACTTTTTGGGCTTGGGTATGATGCCACCTGGAAAAACCTACCAGACCCAAACAGTTCTGAAAGCTAGACATCTGGGGGTGTCCAGGGTGGTGTGCTTTGGATCCATCCCACACCATTTTCTTACCCTCAATACCCTGCAAAAGTCAAATGTTGGTTAAAACACACAATTTTCAACACATTTCAGTGATTGAAACTTATTTAATCTGCAGGAATCCACAAAAAGTCTACCACCTATCATTGTACCACTTCTGCCAAAAAATGCTGTGCCACTTGTGTGTCAGCAAAAGGAACTTATCTAAACAATGTCAGTAAAACTCCCTACGCAAGGGCTCCCATTACCCTTTGTTTGAAAGATTTCTCTCACTGGCACTAGGCCAAGCTACACAGATACCATTTTTTATCAGAGAGCTTAGGAGAATGGATGGTGGGAAGGAAGTTTGTTGTTCTCTGCAGATTCCAGAATTTTCATCACAGAAATTTGAGGAAAATGTGTTTTTTAGTCGAAGTTTGAGGTTTGCAAGGGATTTAGGTAAAACAGTCTTGTGAGAGCCACACAAGTCACCCCATCCTGGATTTCCCAAGGTGACTAGGGCCAGATTTAAAGAAAAGTGGTGCAGCACGGTGCTGCACCAAAATTGGCAGTGCTGCTCTGCATCACTTAAGAAATGTAGGAATGCGCCGTGTTTAAGGGTATACGGTACACACCTGAGTTTCCCCCTGTGCTGGTGCTAAATTTAGCTGCCAGCGCTAACGCAGGCATCCTTGCACCATCGTGGAAGGATGTCTGTGTTGAGGGGTGTGATTGTTTAAGTGCGGGAAGGTGTCCCTTCCTGCACATAAACAATCACTAATGGCGTTTTGGCACTTCTGTGTTTTGCTGCACACCGCGCACACACAGAAGTGCCAATGTGTCATTTTCAAATGATTGTTTATGTGCAGCAAGGAACAACTTCCCGTACATAAACAATCATTTATGGCATTATGCTTTTTCTATGCGTGCAGCAGAATGCAGCACATATAGAAAAAGCAAAAAACGAGGAGGAATAAAACTATTCTTCCTCGTTGCACCCTGCTAACGCCACTCCTGGGGGTGGCGTTAGATTTTCTGTGCTGCCTCAGGTTTATGAGATTTCATAAATGTGAGACAGCATCAAAATGCAATGGGTGTTGCTGAGGCATGCGCACAGCAACACCCACTGCACGCCCCTTCCATGCACAGTGCTGTGTGGGAAGGGGGAGTATTCACAAAAAGTGGCCTAACGCCACCTTGTAAATACAGAGCTATGCTTAGCGCCACAGGAGCATCACTAAAAGTGGCACTCCTGTGGCACTAGAGGCCTATAAATACGACCCTTAATTTCCAAAAATGAAAAGGTTTGCTATGTTTCCCCAGATGATAGCTGAGCTAGTGCCCAGAAACCACAGCTACCCATTTTGCAAAAAACGGGCCAGTTTTGCATCGAACAATTCGATGTATCCATGTTACATTTTGGGCCATTTCCTGCTGCAGGCACTAGGCCTACCCCCACAAGTTAGGTACCATTTTTATTGGGAGACTTCGGGGAACACAGAATAGTAAAAGAAGTGTTGCAACTTCCAAATGTAAGACAATGTGTAAGAAAGAAGTAAGTTTGAGAAATATCCTCTAATTCGCATTCTTGTATGGGTACCAACATATTTAGAGATCCGCAAATAACCCCTGCCTCTAAACTTCATGTCTTGTGCCCATTAAAAAAATAAATAGGTTTCCTTGCTACCTATTTTCACTATTTCTATTTTACCATATTAATTGCTCTATGCCCAGTACACAAGGAAAACCCACCGGAAGGTTCAGCTCAGTTTTTGGTCTGGGCACCTTGAGTTCATGGAAAACCCACAAACTTCATCTATCCTCACACCCAGAAGCATCTAGCAGATGTAACAGTATATAGCTTTTGTGAATCAGCCAATAGTGAGGAGAAGTTACAAATTAAAATGTTGTCTCAGAAGCCTGTTTTATCCTACTAATATTTAATATTCTTTTATTTCAACACTTGGGGGCATATATATAAGAAAGTGGCGCATCATAAATGATGCACCACTTTTATTAGGTCCCCATACTGGCACATAATGACACCAAGGTTGTGTTGTGTTCATGACATGGTACACCATGGTGGTCGTTAGCAGAGTAGCGTCAACATTGTTGATGCTATTGTAGTTCTTTGCTACACTAGCATCAAAAATGTTGACCCTAGTGCAGAAACGTACAAGTAGGCCCATTGCCTACAATGGATGTGTCATTTTAACACCTACTCTGAGCAGGCATTAACAAAGATAGAAAAATTTCACTGCACCATTTTTCCAGGCCTACCAGCGCTGGAATGCCCCCTTGCATACATTATGCCTGTCGCAGGCATAATGTGGCACAAGGGGTTACAAAGTAACACAATACAAGCCTTGTGCCACTTTGTAAATATGGTGCAGAAATGCCTCCTTAATGCAGCCTTAGCGTAAAAGAAATGCTGTTAGGGCAGCGCAAGGAGGTGCAAAGGGCTTGTAAAAATGCCCCTTGGTTTCTTTGGGAAAACCTTGAAGGATCTACACAAATGATCCCTTGCTGAATTCAGAATTTTGTCTACTTTTGAGAAATGTATGGCATTCAGGAGTCACCCATGGGTTTCACACCTGTTTCCACCACAAACGGGAAGGAGGTTGAAAGCACACAAAAAAACAGGAAAAGTTGATTATCTCCCAATAAAATATCAAAACAGTGTAATAAAATGTGGTTTTCTGAGTAGAGTCTTCCTGTTCCTGAAAGCCGGGAAGATGATGATTTTGTCCCTGCACACTTTCATTGATGCCTTTCAGCACCTCTTTTTTCACATTGTTTACCCAAAAATTTAATTTAGCTATATTGTGGCTAACTTATCAGTCCCCTCCAGCGGAATCCACAAACTCTGGTTGATTTTAGGATCCCTAGGATGTTTAAAAAAAGGGTTCAAATTTGGCATGAATAGTTTATGTGGACAAAAGATTATGGAGCCCCAAGCATAATCTACCCCAAATAGCCAAAAAAAGGCTTAGCTTTAGCGGGTGTGGGAAGGCCTAACAGCGAATGGGTTATAAGATTATATACAACATTATTTGTTTATTTCACAATTAATATGCAATTAATTATGATTCTGCATAGAAATGGGCATTTAAAAGTCAATGGCCCTGGACATATAAAGAGCACGTTTCGGATCACATGCTTGTTATCCAAGTTCGAATGGAGAAAACTCTTTTCTTTAACACTGTTAGGACCAAAGTTTGCCAAGTTGTTATTTCAAAGGCTGTCCATCTGTTCTAAAAGTTTATACAACTATTCTGGTCAGTATAAGGTGAAATCGATTAAAATTTTGCACTTAAACTAAACTTATCAAAAGGGACTGCCATTGTACAATACCTTAAATCATCGTCATGAGTCGTCTTTTGTATACCTTTCTTACTAGAGTTGAAATATTTATTGTAAATGGTGAAAATACTTTGAGCTAGGTTGTTGCCAATTTGTTTAAAAGAAAACACAAAACGATGTGCCATAGTATAAAATGAATCCTTTGTGAACCAGGCTGAGAGTTCATCTCTAAGTAAGCACGTCAGTGAGGTAGAGGTTGAGTAAGGTATCTTATGAGCTCGTCTCACTATTACAATAGGCTTTTCAACTAGAAGCAAGTAGTCCAAAGTACCTAAGTAGTACTTCAACAGAGAGGATCATGCGAACTTCTAATAGGGTTTTTACAATTCTAGCCTCAAGTTTTTGATAAAACCACACTTAGAGAAGGGAACACATTTAATGCCATAATGAATTGTACGAGGATTTTTGCATTTCGAGAAATTAGTTCTGCCCCATTTATTACCACTCAATTTTGCATTACCTGATTTTTGGACTTCTGTTGTGAGTTCCACTTACTGAGTCTCACTCACTATTAGTCCCTTTGAAAGTGAATTGAGAGTACTAACTACCAATTTCAGCCTTTCAGAATAAGGTCCACTGCTAGTCAGCTAGTGTAAGATGCTCTGAGTGGGTTCCACACGAACACCTGTTCACACCCATATGTGCATGTATAGGGTGTGACCATGTGAGACAGCCCTGTAAGCAAGCCTGTAATCTCTGCACAGGTAGCCTCTCACAGAGCAGACCCTTCATGAATTAGTGTTGGCCAGTGCAGATCTTATGAGTGAGCAGTGATAGTGTGAATATGTTCATCTGAATGACTTCCCTGAATTATGAAAAGTGCTTTACTGTATTATATGCATGGACCCTGGAATTATGCGACTGTGTGGCAAAGCCATATTTTACATAATCATAGAATATTGCAATTTTTGGGTGGTGAATTAGTACTAATCAAGTGCAACCAATGCCGGAAAAATGTTAAGAAGTGTTAAAATAGCAAAAGAAATGATGTAATACCATTACAAAAAGTGCTGCATACCACCACAGAATGTGCCTTTTCTTACCACACAATTTTCTCAACCCTGTCGCATAATTTGGCCCACCCCTGCCACATAGTTCCAGTGGCCCTGGTTGTACACCATGGATACTTTGTTCACCAAACAACAGTTACACCAAAGTTAGGTGTCAAGATTTGGTTTACACACCAACTTTACGGTAAATCAGAACACACAATGCAGATCTGACATTAAGGGCAAATTTACAAGAAACTGGTGCATCAGTACTGATGCACCAGTTTTCTTGCGTCGACCCTGCCCCACAGAAACCACACAATGTGTGCATTGTACTTACAATATGGCACACCATGGCGGTCGTTAGGCCAATAATGCTATAATTTTTTACAGTATTGTGGTGATTTTTTGTACTAGCATCAAAAATGTTGAAGCTAGTGGAGCTAAGTGTAAGTAGGCCCACAGGTTAATGTGGGTGCATCAGTTTAACACCTGCTCTGAGCAGGCATTAAAAATTATGCCAAACATGGCACAGTGAAATCTTGTAGATTTCACTGCACAATTTTTGTGGGCCTCCTAATGCCTGAACACCTCCCATGCATACATTATGCCTGACACAGGAAAATGTGGTGAAAGGGAGAAAAGTGGCTCATTGCGAGCATTGCACCACTTTGTAAATCTGACTCTTCTTAAAAGGCTTCCTAACACCACATAGGCATCAAAATAAATGATGCCAATGTGATGCAGGAAAGTTCTAGGGGCTTGTAAATATGACCCTAAATTTCAAATATCTGCATTTCTTTTGGCACTTCAAGATTCTCTCTGACTTGGCTCCCAATGATTGGCACCTGCATGGTGAAGTTAATGAGTTCACTGCCCAGTTGTGCGATCAATTGCCTCCCCACATAGTAGGGCAATTAGCCAGTAAATTTGCATGTTAATGAGAAAGGAAAGGGTGGAGACTGACGGCCTCATTATGACTTTGGCGGTCAAAATTATCAGGGGCTGACCAGCAGAAACATCATATTGCCACATTTCTATCTGTCAGACTAGCGGAAAAAGTGCCATGGCATTGGTTTCGGCTCCGTTAAGGAAGCCAAGACCAATGTCATGGCACAACAGGACCCTTGAAATGTGCACTGTCCGCAGTACAGACAGTGCACATTAAGAGAGTGGTGGCAGGGGGGCCTATGCCATGGGAATGGGCAGTGCAAGGCCCCCCTGTGCCCCCCAGCACTGACTTTCCGCCAGCCTTTTCCTGGTGGGGATCCTGCCGTGAAAAGGCTGGCGGAAAATGGACTTGTGATCATCAAGGCAGCACTGAACTCAGAGCTGCCGTGGCTGGACACAACTCCGACCAGCGCCACCCCATCGGGAGCCATGCCAGGGTCGTAATCTCGTGGTGGAACTGCCAAGCGTACGGCGGTCTGACCCTCTCTGTGAGTCTGGTGGTCTTCAGGCTGCCAGACTCGTAATGAAGCCCTGAATCTGCCTGAAAAGGTTCAACTCCACAGAAACAAAGAATGGTAGACTCTAAAAGACACAGGCGGGCATCCCCTTTCACGTTTTTGAGGGAGAGGAGCAAGCATCTGTGTCTATTAGAGTGGGTCTTAGGCACTCAGAGGTTCTCAAAGAAAGTCATTAAATAGACCAGTTGACAGTATTATCTTATTAAATTCCCAAAATGCTGTGGTGGAGGATGGGGCAGGGGTAAATTGATGCTGTGTCATCCTAGGATTAGCTTAAAACCCCTTTCACAAGGGAGAGTCTTTTGAGAACAGTCTTGAGGAGAGAAGATACCTGTCCCCTTCTGGAAAGATGGAATCTAGGATGTCTGACTTTAGTTGGTGCCCAGAGACTAGGATTTTTTTCTCCACGGCCAATGGTGCTGTCCCACTTGCAACATTTTGGGTGCTGTAGAAGGATAGACCTGCTCTGCAACCCTGGAGTGTTCCCCTCAAATTTTGTGGACTGATCTGCAGGAGTGTGCCCTCTAGAAGGGGGGCCCCTGACTTCTGCTGACCCAGGCGCTCTATAAATGGTCAAAGCTGGAAACAGAGTCTGGAGGGTGTGGCATGGAGGATTCTCTGCCTTGGTGTCCTTGGGGTGTTGATGAGGAAGGCCCTGGGTCCAGGAGAAGTGCCACGCACCCAGATATGTGGCAGGTCCTATGTAAGGATGAAGAGAAGTAAAATCAGGATCTTAAAGAACTGAATAATTTAGAGGCTAGAAGGCTTGAAGCAATCAGTCGCTGGAGAACACAGGTATCTTTTAATGTAATAGGGTACCATTCTTAGTGGGTTTTAATGAGGATGTATTAATTTATCGTAACCTAAAACACCCTGGCAGTGCTAGAAAGGCTGCCTTCTACTAATGACATCCCTTTCTGGAAGTGTGAACTGTTAAGATGGTGACAACACAGGTATTTCCACCTACCTTAATGTATCTATTTGTACATTAATGCATAGTACTGAGTAGTGCGTGCATAATGAGGTACTTTCCCTCTTTATGAGTAAAAACACAGACTGAACATTGATTTATTGGGTGTTGTTTTTGCAGGGCTGTGACAGGGGTACTACCCCACACCACCTTCTCTGAGAGGCCTTGGACTGCTCTGCCTTGCTACAGACAGAAAAGTGCTGCAAAGGAGTACTGAGTTCCAATTTGACGGAAGGTTGGGGAGATATTACTCGTGAACAACTCTTAACCTTCCCAACTAATAACGTTATGTCATTTGACACGTGTTAAATAAAAAAGGAGCATTTTTAGGTGTTTTTTACCTAAATTTATCAAATAGTTAGTGTAGACTAGTCGCAACTGCAAGGCTTTTCATGGTCAAGTAAAGAATATGTGGAGTTTCACTTAGATCTGAGTGATGCAGCTCAGCTTGGATTTGTGTACTAAGTTTCAAAAAGTGTAATTGGTAATGGCTACCACGCTTCAATGCATCTTTGAAGACCAAACAGGGTCAAAAAAATAATTACCCCATTACATGCATGGAGTATATTCAGGAAGCTAGAATTACTTGTTTTTTGGAAGAAACGTATTTAGTGTACCAAAAATTATTGGTCAGCCGTAAAAATATTAAGCAAAAAGCAGAAGAGACAGAAGGCACCGTTGTTATGGCCAATTATAAATGCTGATTTTCACTGTGGTACCTTTTTATCTCCATCGTAATGCTCTGACCCACTTCTCTTAAAAGAAAACCATCAAGATACTTGAAAGATCAATAGGGGTACGAAAGGGTAGCAACTTTCACCAAAGTCTAGATCTGTCTATCTTGTCAGAAGCTGTTCAGTAGGCGATAAATGTGGTGCAGATAACCTGCCATTGTTTAATGCATATTTTTCTGTAGTTAGATGCTAAGTTGAAACACTTTCAAGACATGAACATTTAATTAGTTTCGGAAGCCGATTTGCTTTAGTGGCAGTAGTTTTCTCTCCTACTAATATGCAGATACTCCAGGACGAAGACAGCAAATAATTTGGCTGTTGCATCCTAAAGTGAAATTTGCCTGGAGTTATGTTGGAGTGAAGAGTCACCTTTCTTGTGTATTGGGAGAATTAGTGATCATATACAGGAGGCGGGTACTCAGTTCGATCCCAATCTGCACATTCTAACTCGAGGCGAAAGCCTAAAAACTTGGGTCTGCCCTCAAAATCACAATTGATATAACTCCAGGACCCTTTCCTTCATTAATCTAGATTGTTCAATTCATTTTTCTAGTTTTTATGAGAACAGAGTAAGACGTGTGAAAGAGAAGTTTGCAGACTAATATGGCCCACAGAAACACCATTTAGTGCATCTAGGTTCTGGCACCTATAGGGACATGGCGACTGACTAAACATACCAATTGCAATACTTGTTATTGCATTTATATGATTACTTGTCCCTGTGGCCTACGCTATTTTGGAATGAGCACCAGAGCAGAAAAAACAATAATTAACGAACACCGCAGTAACATCAGATGCGGTCATGCGACTACCAAATTAAGGCCATCATTACAACATTGGTGGTAAATGCCACCTACCGCCATGCTGACAGCTGCCAACATACCATGACTGGGGCGGCATAACACTACGGGTATTATGACCCACACAGAGAAATCTGCCACTATACAGACACCCCACAAGTCCACCAGACCAAAGGTCAGTGATAATCTGGCAGTACCAAAACCCACACTGTTACGCCAACAGGAATACGCCCACAGTATCAGGACCCACGAATCACCGCAGCAGTCTTTCAACACCGGTAAACCATTGACGGTACACTCCACTGTGCTCATAATACACACACACTTACAAAACTACACCACATTGGACAATTCAAACTACACACACCTGACACACATACACACCACACCCACACACCCACATCACTATAAAACACACACCCAGATTACCCACAACCCTTTAAATGAAACAAAAGTTAGCCAACAGAGAGGGAGACAAGCCAGGAGCACCCAATCAATCTGAGCCACAGAACACCATCACCCATACACCATCCACGCACCTCACAGCACACACCACAACACATCACACCACACATTCTCACACATACCACTCACACCACATCCATGGCACCCCAAAGACACCCCAGGTTTTCATAGGAGGGGCTAAGGGTCATGGTGGAGGAAATCATCCGGGTAGAGCCACAGCTATTCAGATCACAGGTGCAGCAGACGTCCATTGCAAGGAAGATGGAGCTATGGCGGAGAGTCGTGGACAGGGTCAACGCCGTGGGACAGCACCCCAGAACAAGGGATGACATCAAGAAGAGGTGGAATGATCTACGGAGGAAGGTGCGTTCCGTGGTTGCAAGACACCAGGTAGCTGTACAGAGGACTGGTGGTGGACCCCCACCTCCTCCCCCACAACTAACAACATGGGAGGAGCAAGTCTTGGCAATAATGCATCCTGAGGGCCTCGCAGGAGTAGCAGCAGGACTCTGGTAAGTCAAATCTTTACTACTATAACCCCCACCCTACCTGCATGCCATCACAAACTCCTACCCCTACCCTCACCCCATCACTCCACCACCTCACATATACCCCACTATCACAACCCACCCATCCCAATACCAAGCCCTGCATGCAACACCTATGCATGGACACCCATCACAGACCTGCATGGACACCCATCACTAAAGCATGCCCATTAGAGAGAATCACTTATCCCACAAAATCACCACGCATACAAGGTAAAGCTGACAGGGCAATCACAGCCATACAGGAAACACACCCATGCACAAGATGGCACACATAGATATAATACCACTGCATTTACATCCCCACAGCACCCCCACTCAACATCACCGGAGAGGAGGTTCCAACAACATCCAGTCCTCCCACAGAAGAGGCCCATAGTGATGACAGCAGCTCTGCACGCCTGGATCATGATGACCAACCTGGCCCATCAGGGACCTCTGGACAGTCGGGTACCCAGGCATGGTCCCATACCACCACAGATCCTCCCTCCTCAGGAAACACCAGCACAGCACCCACCCAGCGGGCCCATATCACTGTCACCAGGACACGTCAATCAGCAGTGTGTCCACCACTACTGGGACCCCAGGCAGCCCCACAAACCAAAGACAATCAGGGACCTGAGGTTAGTGGCAGTGGGCTCACGGTTCAGGGGACAGAGGCGCAGGACAACAGGGAAGCTGGGAGGACAGCTGTGCGACAGGGGTAGGAGAGGGCCTAGGGAACCCACTCTCCATGAGGCACTTGCAGGGATCCTGGGAGCATACCACCATTCCCAGGAGACCTTGGGGCAGATACTGGCCAAGTTGAAGGAGACCCAGCGGCTGCAGGAGGGACAGTACCTGGGGATCAGGGAGGACCTCAAACACATCCACACCATCCTGGTCACCATTGCAGGGGTGCTGGCTGACATGGCCAACACCATGAGGGAGGCAGTGGCACACCAACGGACCCCTAACACTAGCCACACCGAAGAACAGCCCTCCACCTCCGCCGGCGCTAGTGGACAGGAAGGCCCGCAACTAGAACAACAGGCCACCAGCACCCCACCCTCTGCAGAAGGAGAACCACCCCGCAAACAGTCCCTGCGATCCAGGCAGAAACCAGAGAACATTGTCAAAACCCCTTCCAGGAAATAAGACTCTCCTGATTGTCACCCTTGTGTCCTACTCTGTTACCCTGTCCACCGTGAACTGCCATTGCTTCCCTTCCTATGCCCCATTGGGCAATGCACCTGTGATACAGAGACAGAAACTGGACTCTAACTGGACATTCCTCCACCATCACCCAAGCTCATGCACATCCCCCTCAACCTCTTTTCTCTTAAATAAACACCCTTGGAACAAATACAAGTCTGGAGTCTGTCAATTGTTTGAAAAATGTATTAGTTCAACAATCTGTAAGTATTGCAATTCATATGTACAGTTATATATATATATATATTGGTATGACCTGTAGTGGGCAGTAGTAAACACACCAGGAGCCACAGTGGGGCAGAGAGATCTGAAAATAGAGATGCCAAAGGGTACAGTGAGTGGCCATAGACATAGGGAAATCATGCTGCCATGTCCACTGTCCAACACAAAACTGCAATGTAAAGTGAAGTTACAGTGTCCTACCTGTGTGTCACTGGAAGTACTGCTGTTTGAGAGAACGTCTGTTGTTCACATCTTCCTCCTCTGCCTCCTCTTCCTCACTGTCCACAGGCTCCACCGCTGCCACAAGACCATCTTCAGGCTCATCCTCCTACAGAAAAGGCACCTGGCGTCTCAAGGCCAGGTTGTGCAACATGCAACATGCAACAATGATCTGGCACACCTTCTTGGGTGAGTAGTATTGGGATCCACCAGTCAGATGGAGGCACCTGAACCTGGCCTTCAGGAGGCTGAAGGTTCTTTCAATTATCCTCCTTGTTCGCCCATGTGCCTCATTGTAACGTTCCTCTGCCCTTGTCCTGGCATTCCTCACTGGGGTCAGTAGCCATGAGAGGCTGGGGTAACCAGAGTCACCTGCAAATATTGAGGGATACCTGTTAGCCATACACTCACCCTTAGGGACAACCCCATACCCATACACCAATTTATACTGGGTGGGGACCTTGGGCTCACCTATTAGCCACACCTGGTGCCTCTGGAGTTAAGCCATCACGTATGGGATGCTGCTATTCCTCAAGATAAAGGTGTCATGCACAGAGCCAGGATACTTGGCATTCACATGGAAGATGTACTGGTCCGCCAAACACACCATCTGCACATTCAGAGAGTGATAGCTTTTTCAATTCCTGAACACTTGTTCATTTCTCCGGGGGGTGGGGGGAACAAATGCTACATGGGTACCATCAATGGCACCAATGATGTTGGGGATATGTCCCAAGGCATAAAAGTCAGCCTTCACTGTGGCCAAATCCTTCACCTGGGGGAATACAATGTAGCTGTGCATGTGTTTCAGCAGGGCAGACAACACTCTGGTCATCACATTGGAGAACATTGGCTGAGACATCCCTGATGCCATGGCCACTGTTGTTTGGAAGTAACCACTTGCCAGATAATGGAGCACTGACGGGACCTGCACTCGAGGGGGGATACCTGTGGGCTGGCGGATAGCTGAAATCAGGTGTGGCTCCAATTGGGCACACAGTTCTTGGATTGTGGCCCGATCAAGTCTGTAGGCTAGGATAATGTGTCTGTCCTCCATTGTCGCCAGGTCTACCAGGGGTCTGTACACTGGGGGATGTCTCCATCTCATATTCATCCTCAGCGGTTGAAGTCTAGGGAGGAAAACGGGGAGCAGAGGGTCATATTCACACATCTATTGAAACAATGATGCATAACTTCATTTACAGAATCAGTATGTGAATACGAGAGTCAGTTGATGTGCCAATGTCTGCTGTGACGCAGTTAGGTGGCATGGCCTGTGCCCCCCTGAAATTACGGCTGCCTGACCTGTGAGAAGGGACAGGTGGGAATGAGGTAATTTTGCTGCGATGTGCGCCGTTACGGTCGGTAGTCGATGACCGCTGCGCAACTTCGCATTGGTTAACATGAGGCCCTATGGGTTCCAGGAGCCAATGACGATGTATGCCGGCGGTGACGGTACACACCGCCGCGGACATGACCGCCATTTTCTATCTGTTCACTCACTTGCTACCTGACCTTCAACGGGATAGGACCTACACTGAAAGTGCTGCTGTGACCTGTGTCTGGAAGCGACAATGGCTCATGTGTCTGGAGAAAGGGCCCCTGCCTTCATTTTGGAGGAGTTGGAGAGACTGGTGGATGGGGTCCTACCCCAGTACACTTTACTCTATGGTCCTCCAGACAAACAGGTGAGTACACTGTGAGCATGATGAGTGGGCCATGAATGTATGGAGTCCTGTGTGTGAAAGCCACATTTATGAGGGGGCTGAGGTGTCCTGGGCAGAGTGCTGCATGTATGGTGGTCAATGTATGTGCATATGGGATGGGAGGGATATGTGGGCCATGAGTATGACAGTCCGGATGGTATGACTAATCCCTTTTCTGCTGTATTTTTTCTGCAGGTCAGCGCCCATCAGAAAAAGGGTATTTGGCGTGCCATCACCAAGGAGGTGCAGACACTGGGGGTCTTTGACAGCAAGAGCACCCACTGCCGCAAACAGTCGGAAGACTGGCCTCCGAACGAGGAAGGGGTGCCCGTTGTACTCTGTTCCGCTTCCTGGCGGTGGCCTATCCGGAGTTGGATGGGCGCTTGAGGGCATCACAGCAGCCACAAGGGGGTGAGTACAAATTCAGAATCATGACTTTGCGCTTGTTAAGGTTTTACCTGGGTGGGGATGTGGACTGTGGGTGCCCGTAGGCCAGGGCGAACAGGGCAGGGTAGGTCCGTTTCTGGGCAGGCTCTGAAGCACTCCAACCCCAATGGTGTTAGTGTGCATCTTCTACTGGTCAGGGCCCTGTTTGTTCCAGGTGTGCAGCTGTTATGCTATGTACCCCATGGGCTTGTGACTATCTTTGTAACTGGTAATACATGGCCCAGTGCATAGGGCTGCTCCCTTTGTTTTGTGTACGCCTACTGTAATGTTATTGCTGGCATTGACCAAGTGTATCCTCTGTCTCTCTCCCCCTTTTTTATTTTGTCACCCTGTCCTTGTGTGCATTAGCATAATCTGGCAGAGGAGCAGAGGCACCGACGATGGAGGGAGCTGCATCCCACATGGGCCTGGAGGCCGAATCCACCGAGGGTGAGGGCACCAGTGGGACGGAGGGCGAGGGGAGCACCACGATGGAGACAGGAGGGAACACTACAGACAGTGACTCCTCCAGCGATGGAAGTACCCTGGCGGTGGTGGACACCTCTGTGCCCACCCCAACAACAGGTAGAGCCACCACCCCGCCTACCAGCACCGACCTCCCAGCAGCCCCTCAGCGTGTTTACCGTGCCCGCTCACCTAGGAGGGTGGGCATCTCCTTCGCCCCAGGCACCTCAGGCTGCCCCAATCAGCCCTGCTGCCCTCAGTGAGGAGGATATTTCCCTCCTGAGATCCCACACGGTTGGGCAGTCAACCATACTGAATGCCATCCAGGGTGTCGAGAGGCATTTGCAACAAACAAATACATACCTGGAGGGCATTCATTCTGGCGTGGCGGCCCAACAGAGAGCATTTCAGGCTCTGGCCTCAGCACTGATGGCAGCCATTGTCCCTGTGTCCAGCCTCTCTCCTCCAACTTCCTCTACCCAGTCCCAATCCCCTCAACCCCAGCCTATCCCAAGCACACCTTCAGACCAGCATTTACCCAAATCAACACACAGAAGTGACTCAGGCAAACACAAGCACCACACTTCATCTCACAGGCACTCACACAAGCACTATTGCAGACACACCAACATCCACTGCCTCCACTGTGTCCCCCTCCTCCTCCTCGTCCACCTCCCTCCCAGTTGCGTCTCCACTCACACCTGCATGCACTACATCCTCATCCACTACTCCATCACTAACACGACCATCACTACACACCCTTCACTGGCAGTCACTACCCCCAAATCCATGCACACGTCCCCTGTATCCTCTCCCACTGTGTCTGTGACCCCTCCTCCCAAAGTACACAAATGCAAGCACACACCCACCCAATAGCCATCCACCTCACAACAGCATCCAGCTCATGCGCCTGCACCCAAACAGAGCAGACTGATACCTCCTACAACTACTCCCTCTTCCTCCACTCCCAAACCTTCACCCTCTTCCTGCCCCAATGTCCCAAAGAAGCTCTTCCTAGCAAACATTGACCTCTTCCCTCCCTCTCCCCCCTCATCCTTCCCCTTGGGCCAGGGTGGCCAAAACCCAGCCCAGCACCTCAGCCACCAAATCCACATCCCCTGTGGTGTCTGCAGCTGGTAGAGGCTCAAAGGGGGCACCCGTCAGCCCAGCCAGTGTGCCACCAACCCCTACCGAGGGCAAGAACATTCCACCACCTGGCAAGGTGAAGAAGGGGATAGCATCCAGGAGGGGAAGGAGCACAACCACCAAGCCAGGCCACCTCAGAGACTCTGGCTGCTAGACCCAAGGTGACATCACCACCTGCCAAGGGCAGGAAGGGGCACTAAACACCAGCCATGGCACGTCAGCTGTCCGAGCCTGCAGGTGAAGGCCTGGTGGCTACCAGCAAAACTGCCAGCACCACCACCTGCACCGCGGCCAGCACCACCAACTGCACCGCCACAAGCACCGCCGAAAGCACCACTACTGTCAGCAGCAGCAGCCCCAGTGAGTAACTGTCTGAGGCTGTAGGAGAAGGCCTGGAGCCTCCCCCCACCACGTGCAGCACTGGCACCGCGGACAGCACCGCCACCTGCACTGCCGCAAGCACCTCCACCTGCACCACTGAGAGAAGCACGACTGCCAGCAGCAGCAGCCCTAGTGGGCAGCTGTCCGAAGCTGCAGGAGAAGGGCTGTAGCCTCCCCCCACCACTGGCAGCACCACCACCAGCACCGGAACTACCAACACTGTGCAGCAGTAGCCACCAGCGGATGGACTGTAGCCCTCCCTCTGTGGACTATCATGCATCATGGTCACTGTCTCGTGGCTCTGACACCCAGGTGAGGGACTGTGGCCTGGCACCCCCATGTGCTGCATCACTGGGCAGCAAGCCCCCTCCAGAACCAGTGGAGAAAGCCATCCACTCACCCTATCCTTGGCAGGATGAAGCACACTGGGCACAAAGTCCCCTCCAGAACAGAACCAGTGGAGAAAGGCATTCACTCACCCTATCCATGGTAGGATGAATCACACTGGGGATAAAGCCCCCTCTAGAACCAGTGTAGAAAGGCATCCACTCACCCTATCCTTGGCAGGATGAAGCACACTGGGCACCAAGCCCCCTCCAGAACCAGTGGAACATGTCACACACTTGAGAGACTGTGGCTTTGCACTCCCCAGGACCAAGCAGTGAGTAAACCACTCACTTGAGAGACTTGAGAGACTGTGGCTTTGCACTCCCCAGGGCCAAGCAGTGGGCAAAACACCCACTTGAGAGACTTGAGAGACTGGGGCTTTGGAGTCCCCAGGACCAAGCCGTGGGCAAACCTCCCACTTGAGAGATTTGAGAGACTGTGGTTTTGCACTCCCCAGGAGCAAGCAGTGTGCAAACCACCCACTTGAGAGACTTGAAAGACTGTGGCTTGCACTCCCCAGGACAAAGCAGTGGGCAAACCATCCAACTGAGAGACTTGAGAGACTGTGGCTTTGCACTACCCTGGACCAAACAGTGGGCATGGAGCCCCCTCCAGGGGCAGTGGCGTAGTACCATCTTCTGGCTGAGGTGCCCCTCCTTCCCCTTCCCCCTGAGGTGCCTGTGTGTTTTCGACCTGATGCCCCTGCAGTGTTCTCTCCGTTTTGAGGCAAGAGTCAAGTGTGGGCTTGGCCTATGTGTTATAGCCCAATGGGCCAGGGACTATTTTTGTGTGGACATTGTCCCTCATTTTGTGTATATTGTATATATTGTACATACTGTTTATTTATTTATGAACGTATTTCTCTAAATTTCTAATATTAAACTCATTTGACTCCATTCCTTTTGTCCTTGCATTATTCAAGAAGGGTTACGGGGTGTATATGTAATGTTGTTGCATGTGTTTGTGTGTATGGTGTTGGAGGTGAGGGTGGGGCTGGGTGTTGCGTGTTGGGGGTGTTGCGTGTGTGTGTGTCACTCTCTTTTTCCTCCCCCATCCCCTGTGTACTAGGTGCAGTACTCACCGTGGTCGTCATCGCCGGCGTTGGTACTCCTGGCATATGAGAAGATACACCAGCATGGGTAACACCTGTAGTTCAGGCTCCATGGCGTCCTGGTTCTTTCTTGAGTGTCGAGAGGTGAGTGGTTTCCCTTCAAAGTACTGTTTTCGCCGTGCTTTTGATGGCGTTGGTACCACCCCAGAAAAGCTGGTGGATGGGCGGGTTGTAATGGGGTGGGCAGTACATTGTCTTCCGCCTGTCTGTTGGCAGTTACCCACGCGGTGTTTGTTGCTACTGCCGTGGCGGTCAGAGTATTAAAGTGGCTGTATGTGTTGGCAGTTTCCTCCGTGGTCATGATTCCATTTTTGCTATCGCCGGCCTGTTGGCGGTATTACCGCTGCTTTAACACTGACCGCCTGTGTAGTTATGAGGGCCTAAGTGTCCACTATTTGGAAGTAAATCATACCCCTGATGATATGTGGTGGATAGTCCTGGAGAGCCCCAAACACTTAAACAAGGGTGTGAGACCCCTTTTAGAAACTGAACAGCGATGGGTTAAATTATGATATCCCATGGATGAATTGTCCTTAATAGCTCCTTTCCATCCAGCAGTCATAGACAATACCTCATTTTTTACTAGGACAATGACTTTGTGGTGGATAAGGATATACTTTTCCTAGATGGGCCTGAACCACTCTCTATTTCAACAAGAATTATGAGAATTAGTGACCCTAGAGTGGGCCCTTGTTTTTGTTTTTGATTTGATGTAACTTTATATTTCTGTTCCTATTATGATTGTGAGAGCCTTATTTTTTATGCCAGCATTTTGGCACCCGTTCACAGCCACTTTGATGTCACCTCATCCACTGTTTTCTGTCTCTATGTGACCTTTGTCGCTTCCACCTGTATTATGTCCCCTGACAATCGGTACTCCGAATTGGACATTCCAAGCTTTTTGGGAGTCCTCTGTCTATTGTAATGAATCGACATGCACTCGCTGGAGTCAGAGACAAACAATCAGCACTGATCCGGCTGATTCACTTCCAGACTGATGGGCATAACTGTCTCCCCGACAGCATTCTCTGCATTAATGGAGGAACGTGGCCGCAGGGTAGGTTTTCCACCGAAGACCGAGCAGCGTTGAAGTAAGTTACTTTGCATTTACGAGCAAATGGGTCACCTCCTTTATTGGGGCTTTATAAAACCTACCCAACACACTACTTTGGAGGTCCGTATGCTGGTTGACGGATTTACGATCCCATTACACTTGATAATATGCTGTGATAGATCCATTTGGCAGGGATCGGGTCGATTATCTTCCTTGATTGGGCGGTATTTCTGCCTTCTCCGTTATTATTCACTTCATGATTACAGTAATTCCGCTTAGGGCTGTCCTTCTACTAGAGATTTAGCAGTTTTTATATGAGAGAAAAGGAGTTGCCCCTTTCACTGGGTCTTCACTAAGTCTATCAAATTTCACACTTTTGAGGGCTTTTGTATGTTTGTCAAATCTATTGGGTTTGACATTATTCTCTTCTCATTTTAATACTTGTTACATCTGTTTGGGTGAATGACACACCTTTCTGAGCTACTGGTTGAATCTTCTTCACAACCTTTTTATACTGATTGGTAGACAGGGGCCAGATGTTGGTCAAGATTTGGGCAGCTATACTTTACAGCTGCCCCCATTGATAATCTCGGAGTGACTAATACTTATTTTTAATTGGTTCTGATTTTAGACCAACCTTGGTATTGAATTTGGAGGATCCTGTGTCATTACATTTGTGTAATAAAAGACATATATACTTTATTTTTACTATCATCATAGTATTAGCGCTAGTCTCCTGGCCTGTGGTTTCCTATTGAGCCTGATCCATGATGGGGGACGGTAAGCAAATACATCTCGGCATTGCATGCTACCACGAAGCACGCCAGCACCGTTTGATCCACTGAGTGTCACATCTCCTTTCGTTTTAAAAGTTTATGACAGTAGATTCATTGGGTTACAGTTGTTTACCCTCTGTATGTTGTTTCACAGGTTGACCTTTACATGTGACTAGCCTGATGTGCAGTTGACTTTTCTAAGTAACCAGAGATGTTGAAACTGACAGTTGGAGACTGATTGAGGCTCATATGTAAAATAAAGGAGAAGTATGGAGCTATCTGGACCTGAAGAAGCATCATTGGATCCGTATGGACCCTTGAGACGCGAAACATGTTGACCCATTAAAGGGGTTGTTAGGCGGTTCCTGCCCCTTGCTTTTTTATTTGATTCAGAGAGTGAATGAGCTTTATCTCATTCCCCACTCTCCTTGTTGTTTTAACCTTAGCCAAGACCCTCCTTTGGATCAATAAATAATGATTTTGTATTTGGGTTTTGAGCTAATTTTATTCTTTCCCTTTTTCCTCTCCTATCTATTCCGTGCCTATATCTTTGTTTACAGCACCAAAACATTGAGAAAAGATCTCTGGCAAGGAGCCCCCCTCGTGGGGTGCCTGTCAGACATTGCAGCACCGTTCTGAAGAGGAGCAAGCACGATGATGAAGCATGACATCCATGTGGATGTGTGAGGGCTCGTGCTTCAACAATAGGACTTAACTGTGTTCTCTTTTCTATCTTGGAACAGTATATCTTTGGTTGTTAGTATCAGTATAGGGAGGCAATACACTGGACCATTAAATCTCCCTGAAACCTCACTTGTAATATATCTAGTATAGCAGCTGAGCTGTGGGATTTATACTTACTTCTATTTTTTTTTTAAACCCTGAGATGGATGACTTCCAGGGCTTAAGTTTCGATGATGATACGGTGTCTGCCATTTTGCAGACCCCTTCTATTCTTGGAAGTGATGGTGCTGGCCCTTCAGATAGTCTGAAGGAAGATTGGGACAAACTGTCTGCTTTAAAACGGGATCTGATCAAAACTATAATGCATGGAACAATTATGATGGAATATTTAAGAGCTAATATTGCCCCTAACGGTTTACTTGTTTCTAATATGCCTAGGATCTTTCTACAAGATCTGATATTTAGAAAAGACTGGGCCCAAATCGCCTGGAAGTGTACAAGGGACTGGTTTGTCCTCATAAGCAACACATCAAACCGGTTAGCTGAATCAATCACTATACAGATTAACTTGATGGAAAGTACACTAAAAACTTCTATATCCTTGACTGCATTCAAGAATCGGTTAGCAGAAATCAATTCTGAATTAAATGAGACAAAATAATTTTTGACTCAACCAAAGATTACTAAACTACAGAAGGATATAAATAAGTTTAGTAGAGAGAGAAGGTTTATCCATACATTAAGGAAGATTTTGAAGCTGACACTCAGTCACATTCTTCATATGAGTCAATTACTTCCTTCAAAAAAACCTGTAAATACAGTAATAGCGCCTCCTCTGATTGTTGGAGTACTGATGACAACATGCCACAACCATGCTTAAATTTCTCACAATTCCCTACTGGCCAACCGATAACATGGCAACAGCTTTATCCTTTTTACCAGCCCACCCCGTGATGCTTTTTATGCCTTTTTTAGGCTGCGGCTGGGGCAGAGGAAGAGGCAGAAGGAGGGGAAGAGGCAGACGTGCATTGGACCAGGGAAGAACCCAAAATAGTGATTCGGAGTCAGGGCAAAAATCCATCGGTGAGAACCTAGTGGTCAATTACTCAACCAGACCTCTGTCCCTTGATGAGACTAAAGCCCTAACTAAAGGCCTGCGTTTTGTACATACTCGGAAAGAAGATTTCTTTTGACTTCACTGTGAACTTGCCCAATTTTTCAGAAAGATCAGGCTATATGTCTTCTTTAAAGACAAACCTGTTGATTTTTTTGCAGGAGGACTCTGGACTCAAAAAACCATCCATGTTTGTACCTCCTTCAGTAGCTATGCATTACGAAGTACTGCCATTTGAAAAATCAGTAATGACTGACTTAAGTAAATTATGACCCAAACAGACTTTTGTTAACAATACAAACACAGAGAGGAATGCTCTGAAAACACTGGCAACCGAACAAAGCATAGTCATTAAGTCAGCAGATAAAGGTGGGGCCATTGTTGTGATGAATGCAGATGATTACAGACAATAATGCATATGCCTCTTAAGTGATTCCACTTATTATGCTCCCATCACAAGAGACCCTACAGAGAGACTACAAGTCGAGATACGGAGCATGATTGAGGAAGCTCAAAACAATTTGTGGACATCTCGTAAAGAGGCTGAGTTTGTAGACACTACCAATCCACGTATCCCCTACTTTTATTGGCTCCCTAAAATACATAAGGGCGTCCAGGACGTCCTATAGCCTCATGGATAGAATCTGTTCTAGAACCCTTGTCTACCTTTTGCAATCATTTTTTGCCAGTCTAGTTAGGGAGTCTGTTACTTACCTGAAGGACACAAAAGATGTCCTGAATTTGATTGAATCCATTAACTCCACTGTGGAAGTTCACGCACTCATAATACTTGATGTTGAAGCATTATACACCAACATACCCCAGGAGGTCACGCTGAGGGTAGTTGAGAATGCACTTTTGGCCAGAACATGGGGTTCTCCCACACCTGTTCAATTTATTATGCACTGTGCCACCTTAGCCATGACTGAGAATTTGAGGAGCTTCTCTTCCACCAGATACGAGGGACCTCAATGGGGAGCACTTTTGCTCCTAGCTTGGCTTGTCTGTATATGTACGATTTTGAAAAACGACATATACTTCCCACCACCAATCCCTTTTGTGACAACATCAAATTATGGCGTCGTTATATTGACGACATCTTGATTGTTTGGCTAGGCAAGACCACTGATGTAGACTCATTTACAACATGGGTCAATAGCCTGGACCCTTTCTTTAAGTTCAACTCTTCTGTCTCGGTGTCACAGATTCCTTTTTCGGATCTGATAATCAGTATTGATAAGGGGAAATTGAAAACATGCACCTATCACAAGACCACTGATCGGAATAGTTTCCTTCTGTATGTGAGTCATCATCCAAAAGTGCTACGTGACAACTTATCTTATGGACAGTTTCTGCGACTATGCCACAATTGTAGTAGTGCCCAGGCCTTTGAGACTCAAGCTAGTGATCTTACGACCAAGCTATGTGAACGACACTATCCATGTTGTGTAGTCAATACTGCCCGCAAACGGGCACGGAATAGTAATAGAGATGCACTGATGACCTTTACTTCCAAGACACCTGATACCCGTCTGACATGTGTGTCCACATACACTCCATTGTCTAATACTATTAAGAAACTGATCAACAAGAGATGGTCTATTCTTGTGAGCGGAGGGGAAAGCATCCCTAAACCTCTTCTTGCTTTCAAAACAACAACTAATATCAAAGACATGTTGGTACATACACGCCCACTAATTCAACCTGCTGATACTAAACAAATGACACTTTGGGACTGTGACGGGGCGTCTTCCGCCGAAGACACCCCTCGGTACCCTGGGGGTACGCTCCTGGGTGCGGAAGGCCCCGGGGAGCCTTCCAGAGAGAGGCTTCCTGACCCTGTAGCACTTCGGGCCTTTCCTGGCAGGATGGGGAGAAGAGGCAAGGGCAGGGCTTTTTAAGGGCCCACACCGCCATGAATGGTGACACCAACTGGCGTGTCCGGGAGCCCTGATGATGTCCAGGAGAAGGATCCCTGCCAGCTGCTGACGCGGGGAACCAGGATCCAGGAGGAAGCTCGTGCTGAAGCTGGACACCCTCTGGAGAGTGTGGCCACACCAGGTACGGGATGGGAGGGACGGGAGGGATTTGGGAACGGGTTGTTTCTATCTTGTTTTATTTTTTTGGTTGTGTTTTGTGGGAATAAGGGGTCCTGGAGAATAGCATTTCCATATCGTGACAAGTACCAAAGTAAACCTTTCTTTCCCTTTGTTTTTCCCTTGAGCGAAAACTACCTTTTAGTATATTAGTGCTCACATTTAAAAAAAAACCTTGAACCCAACTTTAGCGGCAGAAAGCCCATTATTTGTATTTTTGATCCCATTTTTTTCCATTTATTTGTTGTTTCAAAACTATTAATTGAGACATCAGAGAACCTAATGTTCCAGGAAGCATTTCTTTGTTTTGAACATAAAACCCTAAGACACGAAGGTTGTAACAAAACTTTATTGGGATAGAAACCTCAGTAAAAACAGATAGAGAAGAAAGTACTCCTTCAACCAGAGATAGAGAGAGGAGAGAGAGAGTAAAAAAGAAGAGAAAAACAAGAAAAGAAACACAAGAGAAATAGAGGAAGGGCAGAGTGACAGTAAGAAGAAAAACCATAAGGAGAGAATAGCAGCAGAAAAGGAGGAGATAGAGCGAGGACGAGGAAAGATCCTACCAGAAAATGACAGAAGAAAGGAGAGGGGGGGGAGGCAGGACAGGGAGAGAATAAGGAAGAACCTACTTACCCACTACCTGTGTTCTTCTTTCCTTTACATGCTCCTCCTGAGTTGACCCTTGGAAAAGAAAGAAAGACAAGAGGACAAGCATGAAGACCCAGATAGAAGGCAGAAAGAAGGAAAAGAACCAACGGCCATCAGAAGCAACCTGATAAGAGACTGATATTGCCCTATGTTTTATCAATAAAACTCTTTATTAAGATACTTACACGTCCCTCCATTTTCTGACGCCTCTCACAGTGGTGTCAGAAATGGGATTTTGTGTGTGCTGGTCCATATCCCACCACCATTCTACCAAGAAAAGAAAATTGAGGACAAGTCCTCCGTGGCGGATATGATTGCGCAGCTAGCAGAGGGTCAGAGGCATCTTCAACTGGTATGGGAGGAACAAATACGAGAACCCAGGGAAGAGAGGGAGGCACTTCAAACGGCCCTGAAGAGTCAGGCGACCATCATGGCTAACATCCAATTGGTTCATGAGATGGCCTTGGGGAAATTGATGGATACTATTGCCCAGAATAAAGTCCATCCAAACGTTCCCAGCAGCGTGTTGCAGAAATACCAGGAAACCGACGACCCAGTTTTACCAACTTCGAGCGGGTCGCTAGCTCAGCTAACTGGCCAGAAGATAAATAGGAGCAATATATCGCACCTCTCCTCACTGGGACCCTACAAGCCACCTATCAGGCTGTCAATCCAGGGGGTGTGATGACTTATTCAGACATCAAAAAGGCCATCCTGGAAAGAGCCAGATTGAATCAAGAAAATTACAGGGTTAGGTTTAGACAAACCAAATGGGCACCCCAAGAAAATTCTTGTACGTTATATTACCGGGTACAATATGTGGCTGGAAAATGTCTCAATCCCACAGACACTTCTAAAGACAATGGCCCTCATTACAACCTTGGCGGGCGGCTTCAGTCGCCCGCTAAGGTTTGACCGCCGGGCGGACACCAATGCAGCCGCACTCCCGCCGCGGCCATCAGGACATCCCCGCTAGGCCGGCGGGCGGAAACCTGGTTTCCGCCCGCCTGCCCAGTGGGGATCTCGGCTGCAACACAGGAGCCGGCTCCATTTGCAGTTGCACCCGTCGCGCTTTTCACTGTCTGCATGGCAGACAGTGAATAGTTGCACGGGCCGTGGCAGGGGGCCCCTACACTGCCCATGCCAGTGGCATGGGCAGTGCAGGGGCCCCCAGGGGCGCCACGACTCCCCTAACCGCCAGCCTTTTCATGGCAGTTCAAACCGCCATGAAAAGGCTGTCGGGAGGGGGACTCGTAATCCCTTGGGCAGCGCAGCCCTGGTGGATTAAAACCGCCGGGACCACTGTGGCGGGAAACCGCCGGTCCCAGCGGTGTGACCGCAGCACTTCCGCCACAGTCGTAATTCCCTGTGAAGCACTGCCAGCCTGTTGGCGGTGCTTCCTCCAGAACAGCCCTGGCGGTCTTTGACCACCATGGTTGTAATGACCCCCAATATGTTTGATTCAATAGTATTAGAACAGTATTTAGATGCGCTTCCTCCTTCTACTGGAAGTTGGATTGGACAACATCCAAACCTAACTAACATGTCTGCTGTGGAACTAGCCTGCACATTCCATCAAGCTCCAGAATTCTGGAGTACCCCTACCAGAGCAGCTCATCCCACCACTAAGGGTCCTACCACTAAACCACTGTTTGGGCGCCTCCACCCAAACCCGAGTCTAGAAAAACCTGGTAGTTCTCGTGGCCCTCCGAGAGACTTCTCTATTGGGCCTCAGTGCTTCCACTACACTGAGTGGGGCCACATAGCCAGACAATGTCCTCTCGAGAAGGACCCCGAAGAACCGATGGACATTAGCCTTAAAAAAGGACGAGGTCTCTGGGCCGGTGCAGGGAAAGCGAAGTATACCATACACATAAGAATTAATATTGAGAAAATGAATATACTGGTGGACTCAGGATGTAACCAGAGTGTGGTTAACGAGCACTGTGTACAGCCCCAACACTGGGAGAAAGGACCAAATGTCTTAATAACATGCATCCACGGGGATCAAAAACTGTATCCGGTAGCTAATATAACTATTAATTGGAGAGGCCAAGAGTAACAGCTCACTGTGGGGGTCATACCAGATTTAAGGGAGGACCTTATAATTGGGACCAATTAAGTAGCTTTCCCTGAGCTTATATAGAGTCTCAAGCAAGAGAGCACATTGGAGAAGTGGTGGAAAGAATCCCCTTTTTCTTCAATCCAAATAGATGAGAGCATACCCAGAAAAAAACTCACAAAAGCTCAAAAGAGAGAAAACAATATACATTACATATTGACCTCTTCCCCGACTGACGTCCCGAAGACCGTTCTTTCGGTATCCAGTCAGTTTTGTTTATCCCAAAAGGAGGCCACATCCTTGAAACATGCCTGGAACTTGGCTCTTTCTCCAATGAGGCAGGTGGTAGGTCCTTTCTTCTAACTAAAAAATAACTTGCTATATAGACAGGGTCCAAATTCCAATACCCAGTTGGTGGTCCCTCAACCTTTTAGAGAACAGGTATTACATCTAGCCCATGGAGATAACAGGGAGGGACACCGAGGAAGAGAAAAAACTGAAGAGGTTATCACAAAATGCTTTTATTGGCCCTGGATTTATGGGGATATTAGGAAACACTGCCAGGCCTGTACCTGTTGCCAACTCATTAACCCATCAAATGACCCTAAGGCCCCACTCGAACCCTTACCTAATGTTGACGTACCCTTTACTCGGGCTGGTATGGACCTAGTAGGCCCCTTAACTCCCTCAGTCAAAAGGCCACCAATATCTACCGGTCTTGGTCGATTATGCTACCCGTTATCCTGAGACTATTCGTCTTGCTAGTATGACCTCCAGATCGATAGCACAGGCCATGATAGAAATCTTTTCGAGAGTGGGTTTCCCTAACAAAATATCGACAGATCAGGGGACTCCTTTTATGTGCCGCCTCATGGCCGAGATATGCCAGATATTGGGAATACAACAGATCAGAACATCAGTATACCATCCCCAGACTGGAAATTACCCTTGGTTCTTTATGCTCTCCGGACCCATATCCAATCGTCCACCGGACATAGCCCATTTGAGCTCCTCTTCGGACGTCAGCCCCACACCTTGCTCGACATGTTGGTAGAGCAATGGGAAGAGGTAGATGCAGAAAGCAAAGACGTGCTCAGTTATGCACAGGAACTAAAAGACACCCTACAGAAGGAATGGGAAACTGCGCACACATGTCTGAAAAACGCCCAAGACACTCAAAAAAGGCATTTTGACAAAACCTCTCAACCCCAAACCTTAGACATAGGGCAGAAAGTCCTGGTACTATTACCAAGTACAGAGAATAAACTGCTAGCCCAGTGTCAAGGACCCTTTTCGATACTCAAACAAGTCACTCCAGTGACTTATAAATTAGAAATTCCCAATGGGAGGGAGCAGATTTATCACATAAATCTCCTTAAACCATGGCATGAGGTGGAAGAAACCCACCGGGTTTGTCAAGTCAGTACTGGCTCCATAGGAGACCTACCCATATTTTCCTTTGAGCTCACAGGAGACCCACAAAAATAAACTCCAATTCGATACCTGTCTCACTGTGCTACAGAAATCACATTTACCTACGATAGTAAGTAATAACAGATGTTTTTTCAAAAACCCCTGGGAAGACCCATCTAATCTCCCATCACATACGGACAATAGGAGAGAAAATGGCTAGACAAAAAACCCTATTGGATACCAGAGGCAAGGCGGAAATTGGTAGTACAAGAAGTCAAAGAGATGTTACAGGCCGGTATCATTGAACAGTCTTCTAGTCCCTGGTGCTCTCCAGTCGTCTTGGTACCAAAACCCGATGGTACTATAAGATTTTGCATTGACTTCCGTCAATTAAATGCTCAGTCCCACTTCAACACTACTTGTTAGAACTGCTAGGAAAAGCCAAATACATGACCACCCTGGACCTAACAAAAGGGTACTGGCCGATACCGTTAGAAGAATAAGACAAAGAAAAAACAGCGTTTTCCACCCCATCCGGTCCTTATCACTTTAGAGTCCCTCCTTTCGGTCTCCATGGTACCCCTGCAACCTTCCAATGCTTAATAGATCTAGTACTGAGGCCATTTCAACAGTATGCAGCGACCTATTCAGATGACATTATCATCTATAGTGGATCATGGAAAGACCACCTATCCCATTTAATAAATATCTTATCTGCACTTAGAAAAGCAGGCCTCATGGCCAATCCAGATAGATGTAAACTAGGGTATGACTCCATTAATTACCTGGGCTACATTATCGGTCAGGGCACAGTGAAACCACAGCTGGAAAAAGTGCAGGCCATCACACAGATTCCTCTTCCCAAACGAAAGAAAGATGTCTGAGCCTTTTTGGGGATGGTCGGTTACTACAGAAGATTCATCCCTCATTTTTCTGACATCGCAACTCCCCTCATGGCCCTATTATCAAAATCCAAACCCAACCAGATTTCTCACTTGTCTGAATTAGAGAGTGCGGCAGTCCGACTTTCACTGCGAGTGTAGCGGTCCAAGGTCTGCCACACTCGTAATGAGGTCCGTAATATACAAAATAACCAATTTGACCACACAATGAAAACCCGAATCAGAAATAAAGTTAAAAGGGTTTTATTACAAATGAATACTCAGGTTAATATAGACGATTCTCAAAACAGGCTGTAGAATTACAGTAACACCAATGAGAGTCCTAATCTCTGCAAGAAAAACAGTCTAATTAACATTAAGCAAACTAAGCATTCAATCACTGCTATACAGAATAACAACAGCAACACCTGATAGTAAAAAATAAACACTGTCCAACTCGTCTAAACATTCGTGTGAACTAGAATTGTCTAAACATATAGCTAGGATGGAGAGAATCTTTCAAAGTGAGCATGTCACTAATTATTGTGAGATTGGCTACAAATATGGGGACAAAAGGAAAAAGGAAAAAAAGGACAAAAAAAGGCTAGAAAAATGACATCTGAGAAAAAATAAAGCTAAATATGGTTGCCAAAAAGTGATTAAAAAGGAAAGGGGCCAGCATATCAGAAGCTCGATCAGGTGACTTCTGATGGGTCAGACAAAAGTCTGAGGGCTTGATTGTAAGTTTGGCGGTCTGGGGCTGCCACTCTGGTGGCAGTCCGACCGCCTCCATGTTGGCAGTCTGACCACCATATTACAATACATGCCAATCCATGGAGAAAAGACTGCTGTGGTTACGCCTGCACAGCCAGCAACTCTAAACCACAGCGGAGGCGAAATAGGCCAATGCACCTATAGGAGGGCGGACCGCCAGTGTTCCTGCCAACCCAATTATGAAGTTGCTTTCTGCTGACATGACTTTGGCGGTCCAACCACCATATCTGAGCTGGCGGAAACGGAGGAATATAAGGCAGAAACTCACACGCAGGCAGCATCACACATCCTGTGCTGCAATGGAGACGATCCTTCACATTTTGCTGCTGCTTGTGCTGCTCGATGGTGCACAAAATCGATGCCGTCGTAGACACAACCAATAGGAAGCCAAAAACGTACATGCTTCCACCCACTCCACAACAAATTGATGGGCTGCAATTGACCTGGTATGTAGACTGTGCTCCATGGCCCAAATATATTTTGTGTGCCCTGGTTCGGATTTGTACACATCGTATGACCCAATTGCAGCCCCATGATGCCCTCTTTGGCCAGGTCACTGACATTGCACCATCACACTCTACAATATTAGATATGTGTGCACATCCCAGTTTCAAAGATAGTGATGTGTTCATAACATTGTTTCAAACAACAGGAAATTCTCATCAATATCCCACCTAAAAATTGAAGTGACACCCTTAGATTGTTCACATGCCATGGCCTGTAGTGACATAACATATACATCATATCGATGTGTCATTGACCCCAAACATACCTTCACTGTAAAATCCATGCCATGGACTCACACATATCACCCACATTGCAAGTGAATATAAGGTAAATGGGATGAAGAATAGTTGTGTGACAAACATCCAAAGCTCACAATTTAAACAATGCCTGCAGAATAGGTATCCCTGCATCAGGTGGACCCCATCGAGGCTGCTGCCTTGGGACACATTTCACTTTGCACATGCCTCTTATCCACTATTTGCACAAGAACTGTGGCTTGATGAATATCAGGGACAACAAATTGTGCCCCACAACCTGCCTCACATATCACTGCCATAGAAACCTCCACAGGAAGGGACATCTAGTGGGCATTCTAGGCACCTCAGTGATCACCTTGGGTGGGGTGGGTCAGGTTTTGGATGGGTGTGATTGGTCTTAGGAGGGCCAGGCTTTACTTTAGGAGGGTTGTGCTTCATTTTGAGTTTGGTATGGGTATGGCTGGTTTCAAGGAGGGGCAGGTGTCACAGGAGAGCACTTGGGCATGGATGGGTTGGTTGGGGTGTGGGTGGGGTCCTTTTTGCTTTGGGAGGGGGTTTCACACAGGATAAGGGCAACGGCAAACATGAAACTTTCTTGGGGGAAATGGGTAGAGTGTTTATGAGGGATTAGGAGTTGGAAAGTTGAGGAAGTGCTTGTGTCAGGTGTGAGTGTGGCTGTTGTTGATTCTGGTGTGTATATCTGATGTGTGTTTGTGTTTTGTTGGTGTTTGTTTTATGTGTGAGTGTGGGCATTTGCATCTCTTGTGGGATGCGACGTGGATGTAATGGATAAGGTGGGATTGGTGGATGTGTCTGTGTAGGTGGAGGTGATGGCTGGGGTGTGGCGTGAGTGGTGACTCTGTCTGTGGGTGTTGAGGTGGTGTCTGGGGATATGTTGTGAGGGTTAGCTGTGTCTTTGGGTGTTGAGATTGTGTCTGGGGGTATGTTATGAGTGGTGGCTATGTCAGTGTGTGTTGGGGTGGTGTCTGAGGGTATAGGGTGAGTGGTGCCTGTGGATGTTGGGTGGTATCTGGTGTCTGCTGTATGGTGTATGGTGTGAGTGGTGGATGTGTCTTTGGGTTATGGGGTGGTGTCCGGGTGTATGGTTTGAGTGGTGGCTGTGTCTGTGGGTATTGGAGTGGTGTGTGGGGTATAGTGTATGGGAGGTGGTGGGTGTGAGTGGGGTGAGTGAGTGCTTGCATGCTTGTGTGTCTTGTGGTGTTTGTGTTTATTTGTGCTGTTTGTTGAGGTGTATGTGTGCGTATATGTGAGTGTGCTTGGGACAGGTATGGGAATAGGGAAATTGGATGGGGAAGAAGGTGGGAGGGTGGATTGTGGGGAGTGGAAGGATGTTGTGTGGGAGGAGGCCAGAGCCTGAAACGATCTCTGTAGGTCAGACATAGCACTGTAAATGCCTTCCAGGTACACAACCATCTGTTTGAGCTGGCTGCCCTGCACCTGGATGGATTTCAGAATGGCAGGCTGACCCACAGAGATGCACTTCAGCAGGTCAATTGCCTCCTCACTCAGGGCAGCAGGGGTAAAAGGGGCAGGGGGTGAGGTGCCTGTTGTGAAAAAAATGGCTGCCCTCTTGGGGGAGTGGGCTCAGCCAACTGGGTGGGGAGCAACAGGGAGGGTAAAGATGGAACCGGGTTTGGGGGACAAGGATGGAACTGGAGTAGGTTCTGAATATTCCACCACCACTAGGGAGTGTCCACTGGAGGTCAATTAGGAGGAAGATGACGGTGAACCAGTGTTCTATATGGCACTCCCCTCACCCTGCGGGCAACTGGGTTCTCCTGTGTCAGATGTTTTGTGATCAGAGGTAGTATGGTCAACTGCTTCTGTACTGATGTCGGCCTTGTCTTCTCTGCTTGCCTGTAACAATGCTGAAATTACAAATCAAATAGGGTCATTCCATGTGCCTGTACACACTTGAAAAACAGCTTTCATTACAAACCATTATCATAATGTACAATAGCCCACAGCCACAAGGTCCTCCAAAGTGGCTTCAACATTTGCAACACCACATGCATGCATAGTACATGAACTGAAAACAATTGTACACAGAAAAATCAGAATCACAGACAACTTCAGTTGCGTGAATGAAGTTGTCCAATCACATTACTCACTGATCAAGTAGGAGACCCTGCCAGCTGGAATGGTTTGGCTCTTGTACCGACCCTCAGTACCCTGTTGGCATCAAATCTTATGGCGTTGCCAAGTTCAGTCTCACAGATTCCACACAAGGTCCTGCAATCATCAAATGCGCATATACACAATACCATAACATGATGAAATGATGAGCAAATAATACAGCCATGTTGCAGTAAGAAGTACAGTACCTAGAAGAAGGTGACATGGAAACACCCATGTCACACTGTAAGAACTCACCAATGGTAACTCCACAATATGTCCAATATCTAAATATTCTCATGGAAGTTGTACTAATGTTGCTTTCCTAGATAACACATCTTTCACAGAAAAGTACACTGGAGGAGACAATCTGATCAAAATGCCTGAGAGGTTTGTTCACAAATATCCACAGAGCAATGAATCAACTAGGCCTAGAGAAATTGACTGTCTCAATTGGTGCTGCTGAGAAAACACTTTACATTGCATAACTAAAAGACAATAGTCCATTTGTTTTGTTGTGGCTCAGTAAATCTCCATTACTGAAGAGGACCTTTAACATGTTTTTTAATGGAAAGGCACATCACTGTAACTTTTTGTAATGCACACAGAGATTCCATTGGATTATTGAGTGTAGATACTCACATATGATTCCAACATTTCTGCATGGCATTCCATGATGCATGTCAACAGGCAGGTAACAAACCTTTACCAATTAACATGTGCAAAGCACTTAGCCAAATGATTCAACATCAATGGCATGTAAATCCACATTGTGAGCAATTACTGTAGGTCTACCTGTTAAGTCCTTATTGCTTCTGAAATTGCTCATGATAAATGACATGGAGTACTGGATGGGGTATGTGTGAACGAACAAACAATGTTGACTCACTCCTCTCTGTGGTACGACATGAACTGCATACCCATCATATCAAACTATTGTCCAAGAGTTTTTGGCATACACACATATGGGATGGAATCAGACATAATCCCATGAAGACAGGTATACCATGTATGAGCCAGTAGTGGAAATGATACTAAAAAGCGCAAGGTAAACATGCTAACATGTAGGCACAAAAACTGTTGCCAACAATGATGTTACCCAAATTATGTAACTGTACATTCCTCACTTACCCAGGCCAAATATTCTGCAGTAACTGCACACAAAGAACAATGTATGCAATGTCACATGTATGATGCCCACCATCGCATGAGAGACGATAGTGAAGCACCAGCACTGTTGACACACTGAAGACAAATGACCTATTGCGTACAGATGCCAATATACTCTCTTGAGCAGGCACCTTGCTGAGTACAATGATCAATTACCTTATGTTGTTTGACGTTGGAATTGACACACTGAATAGAAGTGGAATGTTGGGTACAAATCACACCCACAACATGAAACATGAGATGATTGACCACTGTACTCAGCCATGTGTCTTCCCAAGAGAGAATATTGGTAGTTGACTATATTCTGTTGTGTCCCTGGTCACTAGGATAATAGGCAAGGCACATCAGCATGTACCCACTACTATACCTACACAAACGGCGACATATTTTGTGTATCACATATAGGCCATCTCCAATATTCATGGAGAGATGCCTCTAACACATCTACCTGGCAATGTAACAGGTAGTAATCTGCCC
The DNA here is from genome assembly GCF_031143425.1 of Pleurodeles waltl. Classification (NCBI taxonomy): domain Eukaryota; kingdom Metazoa; phylum Chordata; class Amphibia; order Caudata; family Salamandridae; genus Pleurodeles; species Pleurodeles waltl. The sequence continues at coordinate 294,851,454 of NC_090450.1, forward strand.
AGGACTCATCCCCTTTAGCTGCTTTGCTTCCCCCCAGTGCCCATTAAGCTCTAGGTAGGCTACCACCAGTAGGCAGGCCATCAGGGGGGTCAGAGCCTGGTGTGAGCCTGCCCACATTGAAAAGATAGCTCCAGTTACACTGCTGCAATTTTCCAGACCCAGAGTCTCAGGCCCTCCCACCTTTTGTGACAGTGGTCGCTCTGCTGGCGATAGACCCCCAGGGACAGCACCTTCCAGGCAATGGCTCTCCAAATCCCTTGCTTTTGGATGTAATAGACAAATGAAGAGGTCACAATTGCATTTTTTAGGGTAACTGGTTGTTTAGCACAGATTTTGGAAACACCTAGCACAAGCATTTTGTAATTGACAAGACATTACATGTGTGAAATACACAGGGTGATAAATACAGGGACATAAATACACATGCTGACTATCCATAACCCTTGTCATGGCCTACACTGACTAAGCAAGTCCACTGACATCTTGTATCCCAGGGCCAAACAATATGTATTGTGATGTGAGCCATTATGAAACACAACACACTATTGTGATCTTCTGAAAGGTAAACTACTTTTGCATGAATGTACAGACACCTTTACATCCAGGCACATTGACTCGCTGCATACGGTCTATACAGACAATTACCATGGTACAGACTACATCCTAAGATTTAGGTGACAGTGAAAGGGCTGCCATGGTTGTCATTGAAAGCTTCTTCTCAGTGGATGTGTGGACATCTGGTTCACCTAATGGATTCTCATACCATTTCTGAGTGGGATTGTGTGGTATATATTGGGATGACAGGAGACACATTTTACCATATTTGGCACTCCTACAGAGATGGCATTCAACATACCAAGGTTTGTTTGGTCTGATTGTTTGCACGCAACAAAGCTAGTGATTCACCTGTCATGATCTCCCCTGAATTAGCCAACTATCTGCACTGTGGGTTTGTCATTTGTGTAATAAGCCTGTGCTGTACAAACAAGACTTATGGAAAAGTGACAACAGACCTGTGGGAGTAAGGGGTCTGTTATAAGTCAATGACACACATTGACCATAAGGGTCAATGGAAATAAGTACCAGGTCCGGTGGTTACCTCAGTCCCCATTCCTGATGTAACGAATGTAAAAACATTTAGGCCAAATCTTTCTTCTGAAGACTCACTTTGGTCACATCCAAGGATTTGCAGGTAGGTGTACAGGGAGTGTGCCTGGTGCCTCAGTTGCATGGCCACAGTTACTGTGCACCAGCCTGGGCTATGTCCCATGCTGTGAAAAGGCTTTAACAGGCCTTGCTCTCTGTAGGCTGAGCATAAACAACCTATATGAACATCACATTTTTATCACTTCCGTGCATGACAGTACATCCTGTAGCCATACTATATATGAGCTCAGGGTTATGTGCCACTCTGAAGGCCTCAGTTAGTTTTATATTGTTCTCATATGACGGTTTGTCAAGGCATGGACTGGGCTGAGTGATCTGTGGGTCTTTACACATTGCTAAAAATTGACTGGAAAAGTATACATACACAGTTCATGCAGTAATGTGCATACATTTACTGAGTCATTTACCATCATCAGGTATATCATTGTTTGGCTCTAAAGTACTTTCATAGATATATGAATACAACAGAAGGAGGATCTAGGGCTTATCACACAACAGCATGGTCATTTGATACATACAGAACACATGACTCCACAATCCACAACCTGTACATCCTATGTATGGACCACAGAATGTGTCAACAGGCACCCATGTGAGAAAGGAAAGATGGTGTTGAACAGAGTCAAAGATGGCAATTAGATAGTTACCTGCTTCTTTGGTGAGCCATAGAGCTGTCCATCCAGGGGAAGGACCTCTGCCACTCGTCTCTCTAGCTCCTCTGGAGAGAAGGCAGGAGCCCCTTCACCTGCTCTGCCTGGAATGATTGCTCCTAGAGGCGGCGCACAGCAGCTGAAGTGGTGGAGGAGTTGATTGAAGTGTCAGGAGGCAAGTGAGTTATTTTTCAAACCGCGGCATACATGCACACCACCTATGCAGTCATCAGGATCGACGGGCACACAGCCGGCAGGAGGTTCCTAAAGTCCAGTGAAAGAGGTCAGGCATCTGCCATTTTGGCAGTTCAATCTACGGTTTTGGTGACTGTTAATTGTGTCACAACATCTATAAATGTGTAGTAACATCTCATCATATGTAAAGCCCCCTTGATACGTAGACTCTCCTACACAATCATCAGTGTAGTGTGTTGCTGGTAAGAAATGCCATATAACCACTGTGTACTGTAACCCGCTGGTGGCGGTGTTTTTGGCGGTTGGAACATAATTTACAATCTCAACGGGCACAAGAGGAGTGGATAGGTGTGTTAAGTGCACATATATGTTGTGGACACATGTCTAGACAACCATGGGGATCACAGCTGGACCTTAAGTAGTAGACAGGTTTCTTGTGTAATGGGTGCAATGTATTTTTAGTCAGTAATGTTTTGTCATGTGACTTTCCTCTTACTCATCAGATATGTTGGTCTGGAAACAGTGAGTAATGCTCCAACTCATTTAATTCCTCAAATAGGTACCCTGGGAGAGGAAGGAGGCAGTCTACTGTCCATTTCCAGATCTTCAGACAATGGAAGTACATGATATAAAAAAGCAGTTCTGTCTCAATGAGCAAACAATCTAAGATTTATGTCATCAGTTGGAGCCAGATCCTGTAGTGGATCCTATTTGGTTTCATTGGGAATCAGGAGATAGCTTAGCCTTCTGGCTTGCAGGCCTGAGCTCCCGTCACCTAGTGATTTTTAACCTTCTCAGCCTGCTCTATTTTACCACTTTTATTTAATTATTTTTCCCAAGATGACTGCTAGGTTTATAGTTAGGAAGATGTTTTGATTTCACATTATCAGTGCAACTTTGTGAAGGTGACACTATCAACATAAAAGGCAAGTGATGGACGTAGGTATTCACATCATGTTCTTTCCCACTTACATGTGACAGGAACATAATGTACTGTTGGAGGGAATTGTTTATGTAATTGCCGTCCCAAGCATGCCTTCTTAGCTATTGTTTGGGAACATACCTGCGTTCGGGGCCCTACAAAATCTGTATAAATACATCTCACGCAGACAAGGTTATCAGAGGGATTCCTACTTGATGCCATTAATGCTATCTATGCTATATGTCGCCTTGATGCAGACCTAGCCATTGAGTCCCCAGGGAGTCTGATCTAGAGACCTCATTCCAAGGTAACAAGGGTTGGGTGGCAATTCTCATGAACATGGTACTGGCAGAATAGGTGTACAACACCTAGCTCTCTTTAGGTTAGAGATTAGATTCATCATGCTAGGGTATTAGGGCATATTTCACATCTCATGTTACTGCTGGATGATGGGGGTCTTTATATTCATGACTCTAGTTTTTACAATTTATTTTCTTGCATTGTTCATTATCCTAATCATTGCAGCACATGCATTTTACAGTAGATTGCAGTCTTGTTAATAAAAACTATTGAAAACTTTACTGCATCTCCTTCATTGCCTGTGTGTGACTGTGACTTGTTGCTCATGTGAAAAAAAGGGTAATCTCTGTTTAACCACGACTCCCCTGAGATGTCGCACTCTTGAGTCAATGTGTGAAGGCTGCCACAAATCAACTTTTACTATTGGGGTTTTCGATGAGGTACTGCTTGTGAACTGGGAGGGTTGGGCCAACAGTTGTGACTTGCTGTAGCATTGGCCTAGTCGCCTACAAACAAAAGTGTTGTCATCCCTAAACCAGCAAACTTGCTTAGAGCAAGAATCCAATTATGACAATCACTGTGCCTTAAAAAATGTATCCGACATGTACCACCCATTGTGAAAATCATGGCAGTATTACACTTCCTGGCCACAGGGTCATTTCATCATAAAGTGGTTAAATCTGGTAGTATCTCACAACCCTTGTTCAGTGGTGTTTTAAAAGACATGCTATCAGCAATGATGAAACACATCAACACCTATGTCAGATTCCCCAGATATGAGGATTTAGTCAATGTGAAGGTTGACTTCTATGGATTTGGTCATCTCCCACATTTTGTGGGAGCCATTGATGGCACCCATATTGGATTGGTGTCACCGCATGGCAGTGAACAACTCCACTGAACCAGGAAACACTTCCATTCTATCAACGTGCAAGTTGTCTGCCCAGTACCCAGGTTCACCCCATGATTCATTTGTAATGAAGAACAGCACCATACTCTAGCTGATGTCAGAACTGCAACTGGAGAGGGCCTGCCTTGTTGGTAAGTCACATCTGTCCTGATCCTGTGGGGGCAGTGGCAGGTGAAACAATCACGAAGTGTCCGACTCATTGTAGCACTTAAGTCTCATCACAGAACAGGAGATGCAACATTTCCCAACTGTCCTTGGTTGTTGACACTGCTGAGGAATCCAACAACGCCAGGGGAAGTCTGGTTCAGTGAGGCCCATGGAAGAATATAGCTGCTAGTTGAGCAAGTTTTTGGGCTTAAGGAGGCCACATTTCGCAGTCTGGCAAGACTAGGGAAGCCCTCCTCTACTCACCCAGGAAGGTGTGTTAAATCACTGTGGCCTACTGCATGCTCCATAACATCACCCTGCGAAGGAACATCACTTACATTGCAGAGGAGTGACAGCCTTAGGTGCAACTGGGTGATGATCCTGAAATGCCAAATGATCATTATAGTGGTGAAGAGGAAGGAGCTTACTTTTGACAAGAACTCATCAACAGTTTCTTCTCATGAGTGTAAGTATGTCATGAGAGTATATTTGTCGGAAATGTTAGAAAGCTGAAGCTCTGGCAAATACTGGCAAAGTGTGTCCGGTTAGGATTTTTGGAGATGTTGCTATGTTTATGGAAGATTTGGAACATGGACTGCATTTTCCAGACATTTGCTATGTGAACTGTGTCATATGTATGGTTTTATAACTATACACCTTGTTTTTGCGTTTGTTTAGCTACCTTCACCATGACATCTACATGGGGACATTTCTGAGTTATGACTTTGGCAGGAATATAGTGCTGTTGGGACGTATGAAGTGGACCTAGATTGTTCCTGGGAATGTATGTCATTGACTTCAGGTTTACAAGATCTGTACCAAGACAGCTTGTACAGTGAGAGGATGGAGGTTTAAAAGACTTGATAGGAATTGTTCCTTCTAATGTGGTGGCCCTGATGCTTCATATGTCATCATGTGGTCAGAAAATATGTAGTCCCAGGCAATATTCATGTAGTTTTCCTTCTCTTTGGCTAAATACCCTTTGTGTATGAACTATAGGTAGCTGCTAATGTGTTTCATCATTGTAGGCTAAGGTGGTCATTACAACCCTGGCGGTCGGTGTTAAAGCGGCAGTAAAACCGCCAACAGGCCGGCGGTAAAAAAAAGTGGAATCACGACCGTGGCGGAAACCACCAACATAGACAGCCACTTTAACACTCCAACCGCCACGGCGCTACAAACAAACAGCATGGCGGTCACCGCCAACAGACAGGGAAAGGACAATGTACCGCCCACAGTATCACAACCTACCAATCCGCCACCTTTTCCGGGGCGGATTCACCGCGAACAAAAACACGGCAGAAACAGGACTTCGAAGCAAAAACGCTCACCTCTACACACCCCACGAGGAACCAGAACGCCATGGAACCAGAGCTGCAAATTCTCCCTGCCCTTATCTTCTTGCTCCTCTACCAGGAGCACGAACGCCGGCGGCGAAGACCACGGTGAGTACTGCACCTACGACACAGGGGAGGGGGGAGGGAAAAGAGAGTGACACACACACACAACACGCAACACCCCCACTCCCACCCTCACCCACTACAACACACACACACTAATACATATTGATACATCACAGTTACACCCCCCAGAAGAATGCAAAGACAAAAGGAAATGAGTGTAACCATTGATATATATTCAAATCCAGTACGCAAAAATATATATGCACTATTAACAAATATATACACCAAGAATAGTAGTCCAGGTATTGCTCCATTGAAATCCGTGGAACACTGGGCCCACATGGCATTGGCGAGGCCCACACTCAAACCCGAACATGACGGAGAGAACACTGCAGGGGCATCAGATAGCAATAAAACAGGCACCTCAGGGGAAAAAGAAAGGGGGGGACACCTCTGCCGGTTGAGTGCACGACGCCAAATCCATGAGGGGGCCCCATGCCCACTGTTCAATCCTGGGGAGTGCAAAGCCACAGTCTCTCAAGTCTCTACAGTGGATGGTTTGCCCACTATTCAATCCTGGGGAGTGCAAAGCCACAGTCTCTCAAGTCTCTACAGTGGGTGGTTTGCCCACTGTTCAATCCTGGGGAGTGCAAAGCCACAGTCTCTCAAGTCTCCACAGTGGGTGGTTTGCCCACTGTTCAATCCTGGGGAGTGCAAAGCCACAGTCTCTCAAGTCTCCCAAGTGGGTGGTTTGCCCACTGTTCAATCCTGGGGAGTGCAAAGCCACAGTCTCTCAAGTGGATAACAGTCTCCACTGGTTCTGGAGGGGGCTTTGTGCCCAGAGTGCTTCATCCTGCCAAGGACTGAGGTAGTGGATGTAAATCTCCACTGGTTCTGGAGGGGGCTTTGTGCCCAGAGTGTTTCATCCTGCCAAGGACTGAGGTAGTGGATTCCTTTCTCCACTGGTTCTGGAGGGGGCTTTGTGCCCAGAGTGCTTCATCCTGCTAAGGACTGAGGTAGTGGATGTAAATCTCCACTGGGTCGGGAGGGGGCTTTGTGCCCAGAGTGCTTCATCCTGCCAAGGACTGAGGTAGTGGATGCCTTTCTCCACTGGTTCTGGAGGGGCCTTGTGCCCAGAGTGCTTCATCCTGCTCATGGCGGACACAGTAGCGTCAGTGCCCTTGGAGCTCATGGGCCAGCGGTGCTTGTGCGGCGGTTTCCTGTGCAGCGGTGCTTGTGGCGGCGGTGTCCTTGGCAGCAGTGCCTGTGGCAGCAGTGTCCTGTTCAACGATGCTTGTGGCGGCGGGGTCCTTGGCAGCGACTCAGCATCTGGCGGTCCTTTCTGGCCCAGCGGGGCTGGTGATGGCGGTCCTGTCTGGCCCAGTGGTGCTGGTGCTGGCAGTCCTTTCTGGCCCAGCGGGGCTGGTGATGGCGGTCCTGTCTGGCCCAGCGGTGCTGGCGGTCCTTTCTGGCCCAGCGGGGCTGATGGCGGTCCTTTCTGGCCCAGCGGTGCTGGTGCTGGCGGTCCTTTCTGGCCCAGCGGGGCTGGTGATGGCAGTCCTTGAATGGCCACACCAACTGGCGAGGAAAGACGTGTCCGGGAGCCCTGATGATGTCCAGGAGAAGGATCCCTGCCAGCTGTGACGCGGGGAACCAGGAACCAGGAGGGAGCCCGCGCTGAAGCTGGCCTCCCTCTGGAGAGTGTGGCCACACCAGGTACGGGACGGGAGGGATTTGGGAACAGGTTGTTTCTATCTTGTTTTATTTTTTTTTGTTCTGTTTTGTGGGAATAAGGGGTCCTGGAGAATAGCATTTCCATATCGTGACAAGTACCAAAGTAAACCTTTCTTTCCCTTTGTTTTTCCCTTGAGCTACAACTACCTTTTAGTATATTAGTGCTCACATTTAAAAAAAAAACTTGAGCCCGACTTTAGCGGCAGAAAGCACATTATTTTTATTTTTGGTCACATTTTTTTCCGTTTATTTGTTGTCTCAAAACTATAAATTGAGACATCAAAGAACCTAGTGTTCCAGGAAGCATTTCTTTGTTTTGAACATAAAACCCCAAGACACGAACGTTGTAACAAAACTTTATTGGGATAGAAACCTCAGTAAAAACAGATGGAGAAGAAAGTACTCCTTCAACCAGAGATAGAGAGAGAAGAGAGAGAGTAAAAAAGAAGAGAGAAACAAGAAAAGAAAAACAAGAGAAATAGAGGAAGGGCAGAGTGACAGTAAGAAGAAAAACCATAAGGAAAGACTAGCAGCAGAAAAGGAGGAGACAGAGCGGGGACGAGGAAAGATCCTACCAGAAAATGACAGAAGAAAGGAGAGGGGGGGAGGCAGGACAGGGAGAGAATAAGGAAGAACCCACTTACCCACTACCTGTGTTCTTCTTTCCTTTACATGCTCCTCCTGAGTTGACCCTTGGAAAAGAAAGAAAGACAAGAGGACAAGCGTGAAGACCCAGATAGAAGGCAGAAAGAAGGAAAAGAACCAACGGCCATCAGAGGCGACCTGATAAGAGACTGATATTGCCCTATGTTTTATCAATAAAACTCTTTATTAAGATACTTACGCGCCCTTCCATTTTCTGATGCCTCTCACAGTGGTGTCAGAAATGGGATTTTGTGTGTGCTGGTCCATATCCCACCACCATTCTACCAAGAAAAGAAAATTGAGGACAAGTCCTCTGTGGCGGATATTATTGCGCAGCTAGCAGAGGGTCAGAGGCATCTTCAACTGGTATGTGAGGAACAAATACGAGAAGCCAGGGAAGAGAGGGAGGCCCTTCAAATGCCCTGAAGAGTCAGGCAAACATCATGGCTAACAACCAATTTGTTCATGAGACGGCCTTGGGAAAATTGAAGGATACTATTGCCCAGAGTAAAGTCCATCCAAACGTTCCCAGTAGCGTGTTGCAGAAATAACAGGAAACCGATGAGCCAGATTCATTTTTTACCAACTTCGAGCGGGTTGCTAGCATCGCTAACTGGCCCAAAGATAAATGGGAGCAATATATCGCACCTCTCCTCATTGGGACCCTACAAGCCGCCTATCAGGCTGTCAATCCAGGGGGTGTGACGCCTTATTCAGACATCAAAGAGGCCATCCTGGAAAGAGCCAGATTTAATCAAGAAAACTACAGGGTTAGGTTTAGACAAACCAAATGGGCATCCCAAGAAATTATTACCGGGTACAATATGCGGCTGGAAAATGGCTCAATACCGCAAACACTTCTAAAGATAATCGCCCTCATTACAACCTTGGTGGACGGCTGAAGCCGCCCGCCAAGATTGGACTGCCGGGCGGCCGCCAATGCAGCCGCACACCTGCCGCGCCCATCAGGAGATCCCCGCCGGACCAGTGGGGATCTCGCCCGCAACACAGGAGCTGGCTCCAAATGGAGCCGGCGGTGTTGCAGCCCCGTCGCGCTTTTCACTGTCTGCATGGCAGTGGCAGGGGGCCCCGCGACTCCCCTTACCGCCAGCCTTTTCATGGCAGTTCAAACCGCCATGAGAAGGCTGGCGGGAGGGGGACTCGTAATCCCTTGGGCAGCGCTGCCTTGGCGGATTAAAACCGTGAGGACCACTGTGGCGGGAAACCGCTGGTCCCGGCGGTGCGACCGCGGGTCGTAATTCCCTGTGAAGCACCACCAGCCGGTTGGCGGTGCTTCCTCCAGAACAGCTCTGGCGGTCTTTGACCGCCAGGGTTGTAATGACCCCCAATATGTTTGATACAATAGTATTAGAACAGTATTTAGATGTGCTTCCTCCTTCTACTGGAAATTGGATTCGACAACATCCAAACCTAACTAACATGTCTGCTGTGGAACTAGCCTGCGCATTCCATCAAGCTCCAGAATTCTGGAGTACCGCTACCAGAGCAGCTCCTCCCACCACTAAGGGTCCTACCCCTAAACCACTGTTTGGGAGCCTCCACCCAAACCCAAGTCTAGAAAAACCTGGTAGTTCTCGTGGCACTCCGAGAGACTTCTCTATTGGGCCCCAGTGCTTCCACTGCACAGAGTGGGGCCGCATAGCCAGACAATGTCCTCTCGAGAAGGACCCCGAAGAACCGAGGGACATTAGCCTTAAAAAAGGACGAGTTCTCTGGGCCGGTGCAGGAAAAGCGAAGCATACCATACCCATAAGAATTAATATTGAGAAAAGGAATATACTGGTGGACTCAGGTTGTAACCAGAGTGTGGTTAACGAGCATTGTGTTCAGCCCCAACAATGGGAGAAAGGAGCAAATGTCTTAATAACATGCATCCACGGGGATCAAAAACTGTATGCGGTAGCTAATATAACTATTAATTGGAGAGGCCAAGAGTAACAGCTCACTGTGGGGGTCATACCAGATTTAAGGGAGGACCTTATAATTGGGACCAATTATGTGGCTTTCCCTGAGCTTCTAGAGAGTCTCAAGCAAGAGAGCACTTTGGAGAAGTGGTGGAAAGAATCCCCTTTTTCTTCAATCCAAATAGATGAGAGCATACCCAGAAAAAAACTCACAAAAGCTCAAAAGAGAGAAAACAATATACTTTAAATAATTACCTCTTCCCCGACTGATGTCCCGAAGACCATTCTTTCGGTAGCCAGTCAGTTTCGTTTATCCCAAAAGGAGGCCACATCCTTGAAACATGCCTGGAACTTGGCTCTTTCTCCAATGAGGCAGATGGTAGGTCCTTTCTTCTAACTAAAAAACAACTTGCTATGTAGACAGGGTCCAAATTCCAATACACAGTTGGTGGTCCCTCAACCTTTTAGAGAACAGGTATTACATCTAGCCCATGGATATAGCAGGGAGGGACATCTAGGAAGAAAAGAAACGGAAGAGGCTATCACAAAATGCTTTTATTGGCCCTGGACTTATGGGGATATTAGGAAACACTGCCAGGCCTGTACCTGTTGCCAACTCATTAACCCATCTAATGACCCTAAGGCCCCACTCAAACCCTTACCTAATGTTGAAGTACCGTTTACTCGGGCTTGTATGGACCTAGTAGGCCCCTTAACTCCCTCAGTCAAAGGCCACGAATATCCACCGGTCTTGGTCGATTATGCTACCCGTTATCCTGAGACTATTCGTCTTGCTAGTATGACCTCCAGAACGATAGCACAGGCCATGATAGAAATCTTTTCGAGAGTGGGTTTCCCTAACGAAATATTGACAGATCAGGGGACCCCTTTTATGTCCCGCCTCATGGCCGAGATATGCCAGATATTGGGAATACAACAGATCAGAACATCAGTATACCATCCCCAGACTGACAGTCTCATAGAATGATACAAGCAAACAATTAAAAATCTTCTACGAAAGGCTATTAATTAATCAGGCAAAAATTGGGAGAGGAAATTACCCTTGGTTCTTTATGCCCTCCGGACCCACATCCAATCGTCCACCGGACATAGCCCATTTGAGCTCCTCTTCGGACGTCAACACCACCCCTTGCTCGACATGTTGGTAGAGCAATGGGAAGAGGTAGATGCAGAAAGCAAAGACGTGCTCAGTTATGCACAGGAACTAAAAGACACCCTACACAAGGTATGGGAAACTACGTACACATGTCTGAAAAATGCCCAAGACACTCAAAAAAGGTATTTTGACAAAACCTCTCGACCCCAAACCTTAGACATAGGGCAGAAAGTCATGGTACTATTACCAAGTATAGAGAATAAACTGCTAGCCCAGTGGCAAAGACCCTTTTCGATACTCAAACAAGTCACTCCTGTGGCATGAGGTGGAAGAAACCCACCGGGTTTGTCTAGTCAGTACTAGGTCAATAGGAGACCTACCCATATATCCTTTGAGCTCACAGGAGACCCACAAAAATAAACCCAAATTCGGTACCTGTCTCACTGCGCTACCGAAATCACATTTCACTATGATAGTAAGTAATAACAGATGTTTTTTCAAAAAACCCCAGGAAGACCCATCTAATCTCCCATCACATACGGACAATAGGAGAGAAAATGGCTAGACAAAGACCCTATTGGATACCTGAGGCAAGGCAGAAATTGGTAGAACAAGAAGTCAAAGAGATGTTACAGGCTGGTATCATTGAACAGTCTTCTAGTCCCTGGTGCTCTCCCGTCGTCTTGGTACCAAAACCCGATGGTACTATAAGATTTTGCATTGACTTCTGTCAATTAAATGCTCAGTACCACTTCGACACTACTTTCTAGAACGGCTAGGAAATGCCAAATACATGACCACCCTGGACCTAACAAAAGGGTACTGACAGATACCGTTAAAAGAAGAAGACAAAGAAAAAACAGCGTTTTCCACCCCATCTGGTCCTTATCAATTTAGAGTCCTTCCTTTCGGTCTCCATGGCACCCCTGCAACCTTCCAATGCTTAATAAATCTAGTACTGAGGCCATTTCAACAGTATGCAGCGGCCTATTTAGATGACAGTATCATCTATAGTGAATCATGGAAAGACCACCTATCCCATTTAATCAATATCTTATTGGCCCTTAGAAAAGCAGGACTCATGGCCAATCCGGATAGATGTAAACTAGGGTATGACTCCATTAATTACCTGGGCTACATTATCGGTCAGGGCACAGTGAAACCCCAGCTGAAAAAAGTGCAGGCCATCACACAATTTCCTCTTCCCAAACGAAAGAAAGATGTCTGAGCCTTTTTGGGGATGGTCGGTTACTACAGAAGATTCATCCCTCATTTTCTAACATTGCAACTCCCCTCATGGCCCTATTATCAAAATCCAAGCCCAACCAGATTTCTCACTTGTCTGAATTAGAGAGTGCGGCAGTCCGACCTTCACTTCAAGTGTAGCGGTCCGAGGTCTGCCACACCCGTAATGAGGTCCTTAATAAACAAAATAACCAATTTGACCTCACAATGAAAACCCGAATCAGAAATAAAGTTAAAAGGGTTTTATTACCAATGAATACTCAGGTTAATATAGACGATTCTCAAAAACAGGCTGTAGAATTACAGTAATACCAATGAGAGTCCTAATCTCTGTAAGAAAAACAGTCTAATTAACATTAAGCAAACTAAGCATTCAATCACTGCTATACAGAATAACAACAGCAACACCTGATAGTCAAAAATAAACACTGTCCAACTCGTCTAAACATTAGTGTGAACTAGAATTGTCTAAACATATAGCTAGGATAGAGAGAATCTTTCAAAGTCAGCATGTCACTAATTATTGTGAGATGGACTACAAATATGGGGACAAAAGGAAAAAGGAAAAAAGGACAAAAAGAAGCTAGAAAAATAACATCTGAGAAAAAATAAAGATAAATATGGTTGCCAAAAGTGATTAAAAAGGAAAGGGTCCAGCATATCAGAAGCTCGGTCAGGAGACTTCTGATGGGTCAGACAAAAGTCTGAGGGCCTGATTGTAAGTTTGGCGGTCCGGGGACTGCCACTCCGGTGGCAGTCCGACCGAACTCCATGTTGGCAGTCTGACCACCATATTACGATACATGCCAATGCATGGAGAAAAGACTGCTGCGGTTCCGCCTGCACAGCCAGCAACGCTAAACCACGTCGGAGGCGAAATAGGCCAATACACCTATAGGAGGGCGGACCGCCAGTGTTCCTGCCAACCCAATTGTGATGTTGCTTTCTGCTGACATGACTTTGGCGGTCCAACCACCATATCTGAGCTGGCGGAAACGGAGGAATATAAGGCAGAAACTCACACGCAGGCAGCATCACACATCCTGTGCTGCAATGGAGACGAGCCTTCACATTTTGCTGCTGCTTGTGCTGCTCGATGGTGCACAAAATCGATGCCGTCGTAGACACAACCAATAGGAAGCGAAACACTAACATGCTTCCACCTACTCCACAGCAAATTGATGGGCTGCAATTGACCTGGTATGTAGGCTGTGCTCCATGGCCCAAATATATTTTGTGTGCCCTGGTTTGGATTTGTACACATCGTATGACCCACTTGCAGCCCCATGATGTCCTCTTTGGCCAGGTCACTGACATTGCACCATCACACTCTACAATACTAGATATGTGTGCACATCCCAGCTTCAAAGAAAGTGATGTGTTCATAACATTGTGTCAAACAACAGCAAATTCTCATCAATATCCGACCTAAAAAATTAAGTGACACCGTTAGATTGTTCACATGCAATGGCCTGTAGTGACATAACATATACATCATATCAATGTGTCATTGATCCCAAACATACCTTCACTGTAAAATCCATGCCATGGACTCACACATATCACCCGCATTGCAAGAGAATGTGAGGTAAATGGGATGAAGAATAGTTGTGTGACAAACATCCAAAGCTCACAATTTAAACAATGCCTGCAGAATAGGTATCCCTGCATCAGGTGGACCCCATTGAGGCTGCTGCCTTGGGACACATTTCACTTTGCACATGCCTCATATCCACTATTTGCATAAGAACTGTGGCGTGATGAATATCAGGGACAACAAATTGTGCCCCACAACCTGTCTCACATATCACTGCCATAGGAACCTCCACAGGAAGGGACATCTAGTGGGCATTCTAGGCACCTCAGTGATCACCTTGGGTGGGGTGGGTCAGGTTTTGGATGGGTGTGTTTAGTCTTAGGAGGGCCGGGCTTTACTTTAGGAGGGTTGTGCTTCATTTTGAGTTCAGTATGGGTATGGATGATTTCAAGGAAGGGCAGGTGTCCCAGGAGAGCACTTGGGCATGGATGGGTTGGTTGGGGTGTGGGTGGGGTTTCACACAGCGTAAGGGCAAGGGCAAACATGAAACTTTCTTGGGGCAAATGGGTAGAGTGTTTAGGAGGGATTAGGAGTTGGAAAGTTGAGGAAGTGCTTGTGTCAGGTGTGAGTGTGGCTGTTGTTGATTCTGGTGTGTATATCTGATGTGTGTTTGTGTTTTGTTGGTGTTTGTTGCATGTGTGAGTGTGGGCATTTGCATCTCTTGTAGGCTGTGACATGGATGTGATGGATAAGGTGGGATTGGTAGATGTGTCTGTGTAGGTGGAGGTGATGGCTGGGGTGTGGCGTGAGTGATGGCTCTGTCTGTGGGTGTTGAGGTGGTGTCTGGGAATATGTTGTGAGGGTTGGCTGTGTCTGTGGGTGTTGAGGTTGTGTCTGGGGGTATGTTATGAGTGGTGGCTATGTCAGTGTGTGTTGGGGTGGTGTCTGAGGGTATAGGTCGAGTGGTGTCTGTGGATGTTGGGTGGTATCTGGTGTATGGTGTGTGGTTTGAGTGGTGGCTGTGTCTGTGGGTATTGGAGTGGTGTGTGTGGTATAGTGTATGGGTGGTGGCGGGTGTGAGTGGGGTGAGTGAGTGCTTGCGTGCTTCTGTGTCTTGTGGTGTTTGTGTTTATTTGTGCTGTTTGTTGAGGTGTATGTGTGCATATGTGTGAGTGTGCTTTGGACAGGTATGGGAATAGGGTAATTGGATGGGGAAGAAGATGGGAGGGTGGATTGTGGGGAGTGGAAGGATGTTGTGTGGGAGGAGGCCAGAGCCTGAAACGATCTCTGTAGGTCAGACATAGCTCTGTAAATGCCTTCCAGGTACACAAACATCTGTTTGAGCTGGCTGCCCTGCACCGGGATGGCATTCAGAATGGCAGGCTGACCCACAGAGATGCACTTCAGCAGGTCAATTGCCTCCTAACTCAGGGCAGCAGGGGTAAAAGGGGCATGGGGGTGAGGTGCTTGGTGTGAAAGAAATGGCTGCCCTCTTGGGGGAGTGGGCTCAACCAACTGGGTGGGGAGCAACAGGGAGGGTAAAGATGGAACCAGGTTTGGGGGACAAGGATGGTTCTGTGTGTTTCACCACCACTAGGGAGTGTCCACTGGAGGTCAATTAGGAGGAAGGTGATGGTGAACCAGTGTTCTACATGGCACTCCCCTCACCCTATGGGCAACTGGGTTCTCCCATGTCAGATGTTTTGTGATCAGAGGTAGCGTGGTCAACTGCTTCCGTACCGATGTCGGCCTTGTCTTCTCTGCTTGCCTGTGACAATGCTGAAATGACAAATCAAATAGGTTCATTCCATGTGCCTGTACACACTTGAAAAACAGCTTTCATTATAAACCAATATCATAATGTACAGTAGCCTACAGCCACAAGGTCCTCCAAAGTGGCTTCAACATTTACAACACCACATGCATGCATAGTACATGAACTGAAAACAATTGTACACAGAAAAATCAGAATCACAGACAACTTCAGTTGCATGAATGAAGTTGTCCAATCACATTACTCATTGATCAAGTAGTAGACCTTGTCAGCTGGAATGGTTTGGCTCTTGTACCAACCCTCAGTACCCTGTTGGCATCAAATCTTATGGCGTTGCCAAGTTCAGTCTCACAGATTCCACACAAGGTCCTGCAATCATCAAATGCACATATACACAATACAATAACATGATGAAATGATGGGCAAATAATACAGCCATGTTGCAGTAAGAAGTACAGTACCTATAAGAAGGTGACATGGAAACACCCATGTCACACTGTAAGAACTCACCAATGGTAACTCCACAATATGTCCAATATCTAAATATTCTCATGGAAGTTGTACTAATGTTGCTTTCGTAGATAACACATCTTTCACAGAAAAGTACACTGGAGACAATCTGGTCAAAATGCCTGAGAGGTTTGTTCACAAATATTCACAGAGCAATGAATCAACTAGGCCTAGAGAAATTGACTGTCTCAATTGGTGCTGCTGAGAACACACTTTACATTGCAAAACTAAAAGACAATAGTCCATTTGTTTTGTTGTGCCTCAGTAAATCTCCATTACTGAAGAGGACCTTTAACATGTTTTTTCAATGGAAAGGCACATCACTGTAACTTTTTGTAATGCAAACAGAGATTCCATTGGATTACTGAGTGTACATACTCACATATGATTCCAACATTTCTGCATGGCATTCCATGATGCATGTCAACAGGCAGGTAACAAACCTGTACCAATTAACATGTGCGAAGCACTTAGCCAAATGATTCAACATCAATGGCATGTAAATCCACAAAGTGAGCAATTACTGTAGGTCTATCTGTTAAGTCCTTATTGCTTCTGAAATTGCTCATGATAAATGACATGGAGTACTGGGATGGGGTATGTGTGAACAAACAAACAATGTTGACTCACTCCTCTCTGTGGTACGACATGAACTGCATACCCATCATATCAAACTATTGCCCAAGAGTTTTTGGCATACACACATATGTGATGGAATCAGACATAATCCCATGAAGACAGGAAGACCATGTATGAGCCAGTAGTGGAAATGATACTAAAAAGCGCAAGGTAAACATGCTAACATGTAGGCATAAATACTGATGCCAACAATGATGTTACCCAAATTATGTAACTGTACATTCCTCACTTACCCAGGCCAAATATTCCTCAGTAACTGCACACAAAGAACAATGTATGCTATGTCACATGTATGATGCCCACCATCGCATGAGAGACAATAGTGAACCACCAGCACTGTTGACACACTGAAGACAAATGACCTATTAGGTAGAGATGCCAATATACTCTCTTGAGCAGGCACATTGCTGAGTACAATGATCAATTACCTTATGTTGTTTGACGTTGGAACTGACACACTGAATAGAAGTGGACTGTTGGGTACAAATCACACCCACAACATGAAACATGAGATGATTGACCACTGTACTCAGCCATGTGTCTTCCCAAGAGAGAATATTGGTAGTTGACTATATTCTGTTGTGTCCCTGGTCACTAGGATAATAGGCAAGGCACATCATCATGTACCCACTACTATACCTACACAAACGATGACATATTTTGTGTATCACATATAGGCCATCTCCAATATTCATGGAGAGATGCCTCTAACACATCTACCTGGCAATGTAACAGGTAGTAATCTGCCCAGGACTCATCCCCTTTAGCTGCTTTGCTTCCCTCGAATGCCCATCAAGCTCTAGGTAGGCTACCACCAGTAGGCAGGCCATCAGGGGGGTCAGAGCCTGGTGTGAGCCTGCCCACATTGGAAAGATAGCCCCAGTTACACTGCTGCAATTTTCCAGACCCAGCGTCTCAGGCCCTCCCACCTTTTGTGACAGTGGTCGCTCTGCTGGCGATAGACCCCCAGGGTCAGCACCTTCCAGGCAATGGCTCTCCAAATCCCTTGCTTTTGGATGTAATAGACAAATGAAGAGGTCACAATTGCATTTTTTAGGGTAACTGGTTGTTTAGTACAGATTTTGGAAACACCTAGCACAAGCATTTTGTAATTGACAAGACATTACATGTGTGAAATACACAGGGTGATAAATACAGGGACATAAATACACCTGCTGACTATCCATAACCATGGTCATGGCCTACACTGACTTAGCAAGTCCACTGACATCATGTATCCCAGGGCCAAACAATATGTATTGTGATGTGAGCCATTATGAAACACAACACACTATTGTGACCTTCTGAAAGGTAAACTACTTTTGCATGAATGTACACACACCTTTACATCCAGGCACATTGACTCGCTGCATACGGTCTATACAGATAATTACCATGGTACAGACTACATCCTAAGATTTAGGTGACAGTGAAAGGACTGCCATGGTTGTCATTGAAAGCTTCTTCTCTGTGGATGTGTGGACATCTGGTTCACCTAATGGATTCTCATACCATTTCTGAGTGGGATTCTGTGGTATGTAGTGGGATGACAGGAGACACCTTTTACCATATGTGGCACTCCTACAGAGAGGCATTCAACATACCAAGGTTTGTTTGGTCCGATTGTTTGCACGCAACAAAGCTAGTGATTCACCTGTCATGATCTCCCCTGAATTAGCCAACTATCTGCACTGTGGGTTTGTCACTTGTGTAAGAAGCCTGTGCTGTACAAACAAGACTTATGGAATGGTGACAACAGACCTGTGGGAGTAAGGGGTCTGTTATAAGTCAATGACACACATTGACCATAAGGGTCAATGGAAATAAGTACTAGGTCCGGTGGTTACCTCAGTCCCCATTCCTGATGTAACAAATGTAAAAACATTTAGGCCAAATCTTTATTCTGAAGACTCACTTTGGCCACATCTAAGGATTTGCAGGTAGGCGTACAGGGAGTGTGCCTGGTGCCTCAGTTGCATGGCCACAGTTACTGTGCACCAGCCTGGGCTATGTCCAATGCTGTGAAAAGGCTTTAACAGGCCTTGCTCTCTGTAGGCTGAGCATAAACAACTTATATGAACATCATATTTTTATCACTTCCGTGCATGACAGTACATCCTGTAGCCATACTACATATGAGCTCAGGGTTATGTGCCACTCTGAAGGCCTGAGTTAGTTTTATATTGTTCTCATATGACACTTTGTCAAGGCATGGACTGGGCTGAGTGATCTGTGGGTCTTTACACATTGCTAACAATTGACTGGAAAAGTATACATACACAGTTCATGCAGTAATGTGCATTCATTTACCATCATCAGGTATATCATTGTTTGGCTCTAAAGTACTTTCATAGATATATGAATACAACAGAAGGAGGATCTAGGGCTTATCACACAACACCATGGTCATTTGATACATACAGAACACATGACTACACAATCCACAACCTGTACATCCTATGTATGGACCACAGCATGTGTCAACAGGCACCCATGTGAGGAAGGAAAGATGGTGTTGAACAGAGTCAAAGATGCCAATTAGATGGTTACCTGCTTCTTTGGTGAGACATAGAGCTGTCCATATAGGGGAAGGACCTCTGCTCCTAGTCTCTCTAGCTCCTCTGGAGAGAAGGCAGGAGCCCTTTCACCTGCTCTGCCTGGAATGATTGCTCCTAGAGGCGGCGCACAGCAGCTGAAGTGGTGGAGGAGTTGATTGAAGTGTCAGGAGGCAAGTGAGTTATTTTTCATACCGCAGCATACATGCACATCACCTATGCAGTCATCAGGATCGACGGAAACAGCCATTGGAACGCGTCCGTCATAGTCATCAATGATATCCTATGGCTGTGTCTGCCTCTGTCGAATCTACCCACCGTGCGATTGATCCCAGCCACCGGCAGGAGGTTCCTAAAGTCCAGTGAAAGAGGTCAGGCATCTGCCATTTTGGCAGTTCAATCTATGATTTTGGTGACTGTTAATTGTGTCACAACATCTATAAATGTGTAGTAACATCTCATCATATGTAAAGCCCCCTTGATGTGTAGACTCTCCTACACAATCATCAGTGTAGTGTTTTGCTGGTTAGAGATGCCATATAACCACTGTGCACTGTAACCCGCTGGTGGCGGTGTTTTTGGCGGTTAGAACATAATTTACAATATCAACGGGCACAAGAGGAGTGGATAGGTGTGTTAAGTGCACATACATGTTGTGGACACATGTCTAGACAACCATGGGGATCACAGCTGGACCTTAAGTAGCAGACAGGTTTTTTGTGTAATGGGTGCAATGTATTTTTAGTCAGTAATGTTTTGTCATGTGACTTTCCTCTTACTCATCAGATATGTTGGTCTGGAAACAGTGAGTAATGCTCCAACTAATTTAATTCCTCAAATAGGTACCCTGGGAGAGGAAGGAGGCAGTCTTCTGTCCATTTCCAGATCTTCAGACAATGGAAGAACATGATATAAAAAAGCAGTTCTGTCTCAATGAGCAAACAATCTAAGATTTATGTCATCAGTTGGAGCCAGACCCTGTAGTGGATCCTATTTGGTTTTATTGGGAATCAGGAGATAGTTTAGCCTTCTGGCTTGCAGGCTTGAGCTCCCGTCACCTAGTGACTTTTAACCTTCTCAGCCTGCTTTATTTTACCACTTTTATTTAATTATTTTTCCCAAGATGACTGCTATGTTTATAGCTAGGAACATGTTTTGATTTCACATTATTAGTGCAACTTTGTGAAGGTGACACTATCAACATCAAAGGCAAGTGATGGACGTAGGTATTTACATCATGTTCTTTCCCACTTACATGTGACAGGAACATAATGTACTGTTGGAGGGAATTGTTTATGTAATTGCCGTCCCAAGCATGCCTTCTTAGCTATTGTTTGGGAACATACCTGCGTCAGCGGCCCTACAAAATCTGTATAAATACATCTCTCACAGACAAGGTTATCAGAGGGATTCCTACTTGATGCCATTAACGCTATCTATGCTACATGTCGCCTTGATGCAGACCTAGCCATTGTGTCCCCAGGAAGTCTGATCTAGAGACCTCATTCCAAGGTAACGAGGGTTGGGGGGCAATTCTCATGAACATGGTACTGGCAGAATAGTTGTAAAACACCTAGCTCTCTTTAGGTTAGAGATTAGGTTCATCATGCTAGGGAATTAGGGCGTATTTCACATCTCATGTTACTGCTGGGTGGTGGGGGTCTTTATATTCATGACTCTAGTTTTTACAATTTATTTTCTTGCATTGTTCATTATCCTAATCATTGCAGCACATGCATTTTACAGTAGATTGCAGTCTTGTCAATAAAACGTATTTAAAACTTTACTGCATCTCCTTCATTGCCTGTGTGTGACTGTGACTTTTTGCTCATGTGAAAAAAAGGGTAATCTCTGTTTAACCACGACTCCCCTGAGATGTCGCACTCTTGAGTCAATGTGTGAATGCTGCCACAAATCAACTTTTACTATTGGGGTTTTCGATGAGGTACTGCTTGTGAACTGGGAGGGTTGGGCCAACAGTTGTGACTTGTTGTAGCATTGGCCTAGTAGCCTACAAACAAAAGTGCTGTCATCCCTAACCAGCAATTTTGCTTAGAGCAAGAATCCAATTATGACAATCACTGTGCCTTAAAAAATGTATCCGACATGTACCACCCATTGTGAAAATCATGGCAGTATTACACTTCCTGGCCACAGGGTCATTTCACTATACAGTGGTTAAATCTGTTGGTATCTCACAACCCATTTTCAGTGGTGTTTTAAAAGACATGCTATCAGCAATAATGAAACACATTGACACCTTTGTCAGATTCCCCAGACGTGAGGATTTAGTCAATGTGAAGGTTGACTTCTATGGATTTGGTAATCTCCCACATTTTGTGGGAGCCATTGATGGCACCCATATTGGATTGGTGTCACCACATGCCAGTGAACAACTCCACTGAACCAGGAAACACTTCCATTCTATCAACGTGCAAGTTGTCTGCCAAGTTCCCAGGTTCACCCCATGATTCCTTTGTAATGCGGAACAGCACCATACTCTAGCTGATGTCAGAACTGCAAGCGGAGAGGGCCTGCCTTGTTGGTAAGTAACATCTGTCCCGATCCTGTGGGGGCAGTGTCAGGTGATACAATCACGAAGTGTGTGACTTATTGTAGCACTTAAGTCTCACTACAGAACAGGAGATGCAGCATTTCCCAACTGTCCTTGGTTGTTGACACTGCTGAGGAATCTAACAACGCCATGGGAAGTCTGGTTCAGTGAGGCCCATGGAAGAATATAGCGGCCAGTTGAGCAGGTTTTTGGGCTTCTGGAGGCGACATTTCGCAGTCTAGCAAGACTAGGGAAGCCCTCCTCTACTCACCCAGGAAGGTGTGTTAAATCACTGTGGCCTACTGCATGCTCCATAACATCACCCTGCGTAGGAACATCACTTACATTGGAGAGGAGTGACAGCCTTAGGTGCAACTGGGTGAGGATCCTGAAAAGCCAAACGATCATTATAGTGGTGGAGAGGAAGGAGCTTACTTGTGACAAGAACTCATCAACAGTTTCTTCTCATGAGTGTAAGTATGTCATGACAGTATATTTGTCGGAAATGTTAGAAAGCTGAAGCTCTGGCAAATACTGGCAAAGTGTGTCTGGTGAGGAAACTTTTTTACACAATCACATTTTGGAGAAGTTTCTATGTTTATGGAAGATTTGGAACATGGACTGCATTTTCCAGACATTTGCTATGTGAACTGTGTCATATATATGGTTTTATAACTATACACCTTGTTTTTGCGTTTGCTTAGCTACCTTCACCATGACATCTACGTGGGGACATTTCTGAGTTGTGACTTCGGCTGGTAGCTAGTGCTGTTGGGACATATGAAGTGGACCTAGATTGTTCCTGGGAATGTATGTCATTGACTTCAGGTTTACAAGATCTGTACCAAGACAGCTTGTACAGTGAGAGGATGGAAGTTTAAAAGACTTGATAGGAATTGTTCCTTCTAATGTTGTGGCCCTGATGCTTCATGTGTCATCATGTGGTCAGAAAATATGTAGTCCCAGGCCATATTCATGTAGTTTTCCTTCTCTTTGGCTAAATACCCTTTGTGTATGAACTATAGGTAGCTGCTAATGTGTTTATTCATTGTAGGCTAAGGTGGTCATTACAACCCTGGCAGTCGGTGTTAAAGCGGCGGTAAAACCGCCAACAGGCCGGCGGTAAACAAAATGGAATCACGACCGTGGCAGAAACTGCCAACATAGACAGCCACTTTAACACTCCGATTGCCACGGCGCCACAAACAAACAGCATGGTGGTCACCACCAACAGACAGGCGGAGGACAATGTACCGCCCACAGTATCACAACCTACCAATCCGCCACCTTTTCCGGGGCGGATTCACCGCGAACTAAAACATGGCAGAAACAGGTCTTCGAAGGGAAGACGCTCACCTCTACACACCCCACGAGGAACCAGGACGCCATGGAACCAGAGCTGCAAGTTCTCCCTGCCCTTATCTTCTTGCTCCTCTACCAGGAGCACGAACGCCGGTGGCGAAGACCACAGTGAGTACTGCACCTACGACACAGGGGAGGGGGAGGGAAAAGAGAGTGACACACACACACAACCCGCAACACCCCCACCCCCACCCTCACCCACTACAACACACGCACTAATACATATTGATACATCAAAGTTAACACCCCCGGAAGAATGCAAAGACAAAAGGAAATGAGTGTAACCATTGTAATATAGTACGCAAAAATATATATACACTATTAACAAATATATTCACCAAGAATAGTAGTCCACGTATTGCTCCATTGAAGTCCGTAGAACACTGGGCCCACACGGCATGGGCGAGGTCCACACTCAAACCCGAACATGACGGAGAGAACACTGCAGGGGCATCAGATAGCAATAAAACAGGCACCTCAGGGGAAAGGGAAAGGGGGGGCACCTCAGCCGGTTGAGTGCACAACGCCAAATCCACAAGGGGGCCCCATGCCCATTGTTCAATCCTGGGGAATGCAAAGCCCCAGTCTCTCAAGTCTCTACAATGGGTGGTTTGCCCACTATTCAATCCTGGGGAGTGCAAAGCCACAGTCTCTCAAGTCTCTACAGTGGGTGGTTTGCCCACTGTTCAATCATGGGGAGTGCAAAGCCACAGTCTCTCAAGTCTCTACAGTGGGTGGTTTGCCCACTGTTCAATCCTGGGTAGTGCAAAGCCACAGTCTCTCAAGTCTCCCAAGTGGATGGTTTGCCCACTGTTCAATCCTGGGGAGTGCAAAGCCACAGTCTCTCAAGTGGATAACAGTCTCTTCTGGTTCTGGGGGGGGCTTTGTGCCCAGAGTGCTTCATCCTGCCAAGGACTGAGGTAGTGGATATAAATCTCCACTGGTTCTGGAGGGGGCTTTGTGCCCAGAGTGCTTCATCCTGCAAAGAACTGAGGTAGTGGGTGCCTTTCTCCACTGGTTCTGGAGGGGGCTTTGTGCCCAGAGTGCTTCATCCTGCCAGGGACTGAGGTAGTGGATGTAAATCTCCACTGGGTCTGGAGGGGGCTTTGTGCCCAGGGTGCTTCATCCTGCCAAGGACTGAGGTAGTGGATGCCTTTCTCCACTGGTTCTGAGGGGGCTTTGTGCCCAGAGTGCTTCATCCTGCTCGTGGCGGACACAGTAGCGTCAGTGCCCTTGGTGCTCATGGGCCAGCGGTGCTTGTGGCGGCGGTCTCCTGTGCAGCAGTGCTTGTGGCGGCAGTGTCCTTGGCAGCGGTGCCTGTGGCGGTGGTGTCCTGTTCAGCGGTGCTTGTGGCGGCGGGGTCCTTGGCAGCATCTCAGCTGCTGGCAGTCCTTTCTGGCCCAGCGGTGCTGGTGATGGCGGTCCTGTCTGGCCCATCGGTGCTTGCGGTCCTTTCTGGCCCAGCGGGGCTGATGGCGGTCCTGTCTGGCCCAGCGGTGCTGGCGGTCCTTTCTGGCCCAGTGGGGCTGGTGATGGTGGTCCTGTCTGGCCCAGCGGTGCTGGCGGTCCTGTCTGGCCCAGTGGTGCTGGTGCTGGCAGTCCTTTCTGGCCCAGCGGGGCTGGTGATGGCGGTCCTGTCTGGCCCAGCAGTGCTGGTGCTGACGGTCCTTTCTGGCCCAGCGGGGCTGATGGCAGTCCTGTCTGGCCCAGCGGTGCTGGTGGTCCTTTCTGGCCCAGTGTGGCTGGTGATGGCGGTCCTGTCTGGCCCAGCAGGGCTGGTGATGGCGGTCCTGTCCGGCCCAGCGGTGCTGGTGGTCCTTTCTGGCCCAGCGGAGCTGGTGCTGGCGGTCCTGTCTGGCCCAGCGGTGCTGGCGGTCCTTTCTGGCCCAGCGGGGCTGGTATGGCGGTCCTGTCTGGCCCGGTGGTGCTGGTGCTGGCGGTCCTTTCTGGCCCACCGGGGCTGATGGCGGTCCTGTCTCGACCAGCGGGGCTGATGGCGGTGGCCTCCTGGACAGCGGGGCTGATGGCGGTGGCCTCCTGGGCAGCAGGGCTGATGGCGGTGGCCTCCTGGGCAGCGGGGCTGATGGCGGTCTTCTACGCCGTGCTGCTCTTCCCAGACTTGCTGAGTTTCTTGTGCCCCTTCCCCACCTTGGAAGGTGTTGCAGCTGACTCCACACTCCCACCTGTACCCCTGGGGGCGGCTTTGGTGGCTGAAGTCTTCCCCCTCTCCCGCCGGGCACTGGCCAACTTTTGGTGCTTGACAGATGGGGGCCTGTCCGTGCTATGGCTACTTGCCACACTGGCTGCCCTGCTGCCTGGTGCACTCCAGAATCCGGTGACTACTGGCACCACTGGTCCCGGAGATGTTGTGGCTGAAGTGCTAGGTTGGGACCTGGAGAGTCGGGCCCTAGGAGACTGACGGGGTGGAGGAGCTGAGGGAAAGAGGTCAAGGGTGGACAGGAAAAGTTTCTTGGGAACACTGGGACGGGTAGCTGGAGGGGTTTGCGAGTGGAGGATGAGGTTGTGGTTGTAGGAGGTGTTTGTTTGATGATTTTGGGTGCAGGTGCATGCACAGGAGGCTGTCGTGAGGTGGATGGCTGTTGGGTGGGTGTGTGCCTGCGTTTGTTTATCTTGGGAGGTGGCGTCACAGACACACTGGGAGAGGACACAGGGGACGTGTGAATGGTATTGGGGGTGGTGACTGCACGTGAGCGGGGTGTGGTGGTGTGTGCTGGTGATGGAAGTAGTGGCTGTAGATGTAGTGCATGCAGGTGTGAGTGGAGACAAGACTGGGAGGGAGACGAGAAGGAGGGGGACACAGTGGAGGCAGTGGATGTTGGTGTGTCTGCATGTGTGTGATGCTTGCGTGAGTGCCGTGGGATGTGTGGTGCTTATGTTTGCCAGAGCTTCCCTTGTGTGTTGACGTGTGTGCATGCTGGTCTGATGGTGTGCTTGGGGTAGGCTGAGGTACAGGGGTGTGGGTCTGGGTGGAGGTAGTTGGAGGGGGGAGGCTAGAGACAGGGACAATAGCTGCCATCAGTGCTGAGGCCAGAGTCTGAAAAGCTCGCTGAAGGGCTGTCTGACCAGAATGAATGCCCTCCAGGAATGCATTTGTTTGTTGCAACTGCCTCGTTACACCCTGGATGGCATTCATAATGGTAGAGTGCCCAACAGTGAGGGACCTGAGGAGGTCAATGGCCTCCTCACTGAGGGCAGCAAGGGTGACTGGGGCAGGGCCTGAGGTGCCTGGGGCGAAGGTGATGCCCACCCTCCTGGGTGAGCGGGCACGGGGCAAAGGCTGAGGGGCTGCTGGGAGGGCGGTGCTGGAAGGGGGTGTGGCGGCTGTACCTGTAGATGTGGGGGGCACAGATGTGGCTGCCACCAGAAGGGAGCTCTCATCAGAGGACGAGTCCATATCACTGCTCTCAGTTCCTGTCCCTGCCGTGGAGCTCCCCTCGCCCTCTGTCCCACTGGTGAATTCCGAGTCCGTAGTCTCGCCCTCCAGGGCCATGTGGGATGCAGCTACCTCCTGCTCCGGTGCCACTGCTCCTCCGCCTGATGATGCTAATGCACACAAGAACAGGGAGACCACAGAAAGTGGGGGGACAACAGAAGAAAGACATGTTGAGTGCATGCATTACCGCTACCATTGGCGGACACGACAGACACAGAAGCCCCCTGCACTATGCCGCGCACTTGGGGTCCACTGTTCAATCCCTGGCACCTGGCCTAGAAGGCTATGGCCGACATCTGCACCCATGGATGTCTCAGGAGCCTGACTAGGCGTAGTTGGCACTGTACACAGGTGGTATGGGGTGCCACAGGGCATGCCAGAAGAAGGGGACCTAACTAGCACACTCGCCCTGGCCTAGGGAAACCCACAGCCCACCTCCTCCACCCAGACACCTCCACTGCGCGCTGAATCAGCTGAATGGGAGTGTACTCCCCCCTTGTGTCTGCTGTGATGTCCTCAAGCACCCATCCAACTCTGGGTACTCCACCGCCAGGATCCTGAACATCAGGGGGGTCATGGTGCGACGGGCATCCCTCCCACGTTAGGAGGCCATCCCCAGCTGGGCCTCCTCCATCTTCTTGCTCCAGCGGCGAATGTCCTCCCATCTTTTCCGGCAGTTGGTGCTCCATCTGTGGTAGACCGCCAGGGTCTGGACATCCTTGGCGATGGCACGCCAAATGTCCTTCTTCTGGTGGGCACTGACCTACAGGAATTTTACAGGGGAAAAAGAGAAGTAATTACCATCTGCACCGTCACAGTCATTGTCCCGCATCCCTAACCTTGCCATGCCGCACATGCACTCACCGTCGTTTCATGCACACCTCATTCTCAACCCCCCTATCTTTCATCCACTCCACTCCACACAGGTATTGCCCATACAGCATGCTCACAGTGTACTTACCTGTTTGTCTGGAGGACCGTAGAGTAGCGTGTACTAGGGGAGGACCACATCCACGAGTTTCTCCAACTCCTCCGTGCTGAAGGCAGGGGCCCTTTCCCCAGATGCACGAGCCATTGTCTCTTCCGGACTGAGGTCACAGCAGCACTTGCAGTGTAGGTCCTCTCCTGTCGAAGATCAGGTATCAAGTGATTGAACAGATAGAAAATGGCAGTCACGTCCACGGCAATGCGTACCGTCACCGCCGGCGTACATTGTCATTGGCTGCTGGGACCCATAGGGTCCAATGTTAACCAATGCCAAATTACGCCGTGGTCTTCGACCGCCTACTGCGACGGTGCACAACGCCAGTGCAGTTACCTCACATCCCATTGTCACACTTTACAGGTCAGGCAGCCGCCATTTCAGGGGCCCACATGGCTTAATTTTTAACTGCGTCACACATACCTAGGCCTTGCCTCAACACTCATACATGCAAATTTTGAATTAAGAATCGTGTTCTGTGTAAGCTATGTGCACGTACCTCTGAGTTGGTTGACTCTGTGCTCTCTGTTGTTCTTCATAGGCACTGTCCGCTGGGACATGTGAGGAGATGGCGGCATCCTCCGGTGTGCAGACCGCTGGTGGACCTGTCGTCAATGGAGGAAAGACATGTGATCATCACCTACAGGCTTGATCGTGCCACAATCCTGGAACTGTGTGCCCAGTTGGAGCCAGACCTGATGTCAGCTATCCGCCATCCCACAGCAATCCCCCCTTTAGTGCAGGTGCTGTCAGTACTCCATTTCCTTGCAAGTGGGTCATTTCAAACAACAGTGGCCATAGCATCTGGGATGTCCCAGCCTATGTTTTCCAACGTGTTGTCCAGAGTTTTGTCTGTTCTGCTGAAACACATGCAGAGCTACATCGTTTTCCCTCAGGTGGAGGATTTACCTGCAGTGAAAGGTGATTTCTATGCTCTGGGACATATCCCCACATCCCCATCATCATAGGGGCCATTGATGGGACACATGTGGCTTTGGACCCCCCGCAGGAGTGAACAGGTGAACAGAAACCGGAAGAGTTACCATTCCATGAATGTGCAGATGGTGTGTTTGGCTGACCAGTACATCCCCCATGTGAATGCCAAATTCACTGGCTCAGTGCATGACGCTTACATCCTGCAGAATAGCAGCATCCCTTATGTGATGGGTCAACTCCAGAGGCACCGTGTGTGGCTATTAGGTGAGCACCTGGAAGCAAGTCAGTGGGAATGTTTGTGAGGGTCTGGGGATATCCCTACAGGTTAGTGTGTGTCTAACAGTTGCCCCTCGCCATTTGCAGGTGACTCTGGTTACCCCAACCTTTCATGGCTACTGACCCCAGTGAGGAATCCCAGGATAAGGGCAGAGGAACGCTACAATGAGGCCCATGGGCGAACTCGGCGGATTATAGAGCGGACCTTCTGCCTCCTGAAGGCCAGGTTCAGGTGCCTCCATATGACAGGTGGATCCCTATTCTACTCACCAAAGAAGGTGTGCCAGATAATCGTGGCCTGCTGTATGCTTCGCAACTTCGCTGTGCGATGACAGGTGCCTTTTCTGCAGGAGGATGGTCCAGATGGAGGTGTTGTGGCAGCTGTGGAGCCTGTGGACAGTGAAGACGAGGAAGCAGAAGAAGAGGACATCGACAACAGGAACACGGTGATCCTGCAATACTTCCAGTGAGACACAGTTAAGAATACAAACCTGCCAACTACATGTACTTTAAGATGTACTCAGATGCGGCGCGATCCATAAGCAGGGGCAACGGGAGACCGGCAACAGACGTATCATGGTCTCCGGACTCCCTTCTAACGCTTGATATACCACACATATCTGGTCTATATTCATGACCACTGGAGTATAATAACACAATCAATACCTCTAATCTGCGAAAGCCTTGAAAAAGTCCAGTGTGACGAAACACGTGTCGGCTGTTTTCTTTCAATCACAAAAAATACTGTATTGGACCAACAATTACTTGGTTGTTCTCTTATGAGTACGAAAAACTGTATTTGACCTAGAAATCACCTACCCAGTGTACTTCGTTGGATCAGGTCACCAACTCTCCTGCTACAATCACCAAGGAATAAATGGCTTATACTGTGACCTTGAGATGTGCCGTGGCTTTCTGTTTTACTTAAATGGACTGTGACCTACATAGGTAACGACCCTCACACCTTGTGGCTAGGTGTGGTACCACTGGAGCACTCTTCCTCACGAATAATGACTTTCTCAGCATAAACTTCAACCATCTATTTTGGCAGACATATTGGAAGTGCGCACTATTCTTACACAGCCACATCTGCTGATCTTTCTGTTGTTTACATGTACTTTAACACTACTACCTCTCTACTGTCTGTCGTTTTCACCCAGTGTATGGTCACTGAGTTGTCACGTTCCCTTACAATTTCACAGATGTGGGTAACACTGTGTGACATCTGCTTTGTTTCCTCATGGACTAGAGCTGTGTGACATAGGTATGTTGACATTACAATTGAAAGAGCATTTTGACACTGTAAGTGCTAATACACTAATTCGAAATCACAGACAGACTCCAGATTGTTTTGTGCTTTAACGGTGTTTATTTAAGTGCTCAATATTGGAGGGAGCTGTAAAATGGTGAGGGGTGATGGTGGAGGAATGTCCATGGCAGAGTCCAGTCTATTAGTCTCACAGGTGCATTGTCCAAATGGGCATAGTAAGTGGAGCTGGGGCAGTTTGAGGATGGACAGGGTGACAAGGTGGAACAGAAGGATGACAATCAGGGTGGTCTCATTTCTTGGCGGGGGTCTTGGCATCGTTCTCTGTCTTTGTCCTGGATCTCAGGGACCGTTTGTGGGGTGGTTCGCCCTCTGCAAGGGGTGGGGTGCTGGCGTGGTGGTCCTGTGGCGGTGCCTCCTGTCCTCTATCGCCGGCGGAGGTGGTGGGCAGTTCATCACCCAGCCTAGTGTCAGGGGCCCCTTGTTGTGCCACAGTGTCCCTCCTGATGTTGAGGACTTCCTTCAGCACCCCTACGATGGTGCCCAGGGTGAAATTGATGGATCTGAGTTCCTCCCTGAAGCCCAAATACTGTTCCTCCTGCAGCCGCTGGGTCTCCTGAAACTTGGCCAGTACCATTGCCATTGTCTCCTGGGAATGGTGGTAGGCTCCCATGATGTTGGAGAGGGCCTCGTGGAGAGTTGGTTCCCTGGGCCTGTCCTCCCCCTGTCGCACAGCAGCCCTCCTAGTTCCCCTGTGTTCCTGGGCCTCTGTCCCCTGGACCATGTGCCCACTGCCACTGCCCCCAGGTCCCTGTTGTTGTTCGGGTGGTGGGTTAGCCTGGGTTCCCTGTAGTGGTGGACACACTGCTGCTTGACGTGTCCTGGGGACAGAGGTATGGCCCGCTGGGTGGGTGCTGTGCTGGTGTTTCCAGAGTGGGTAGGCTCTGTGGTGGCCTGTGTCAGTGTGAGGGGAACCGACTGTCCCGAGGTCCCAGATGGGCCGGGCTGGTCATCTAGATCCGGTTGGACAGAACTGCTGTCATCACTGTGGGCCTCTTCTGTTGGTGGGGTGGACATGTGTGAACCCTCCTGTCCGGTGACATTGGGTAGGGGTCCTGCAGGGGTATAAAAGGATGTTTATTACATCTGTGTGTGCCATGGTGTGCAATGGGTGGGTGACCGTGTACCCCAGTGCTTGCATTCCTGTGTGGGACCTTGTGTGATGGTGTTTTAGGGGAGTGTATGGGTATGTGCAGTGGCCATGCATTGGTGATGGGTCTCCATGCTTTGTTGTTGCATGCAGGGCATGGTGTTGGGATGTGTGGTTTGTGATATTGGGACATTTGTGAGGAGTTGGAGTGATAGGGGTGAGGGCAAGGGTGGGGGTATGTGATAGCATGCAGGTAGGGTGGGGGATGTAATAGTTAAGAATTGACTTACCAGAGTCCATTCCGCCATCTACTTCACCGAGGCCCTCAGGATGCAGAATCGCCAAGACTTGCTCCTCCCATGATGTTAGTTCTGGGGGAGGAGGAGGTCCTCAAGGTGGTGTCATGATACCACGGAATGCACCTCCCCGTAGGTCGTTCCACCTCTTCCTGATGTTATCACTATTTCTTGGGTGCTGTCCCACTGCGTTGACCCTGTCGACTATTCTTCGCCATAGCTCCATCTTCCTAGCTATGGAGGTGTGCTGCACCTGTGCTCCGAATAGCTGTGGCTCTACCTGGATGATTTCCTCCACCATGACCCTGAGCTCCTCCTCTGAGAACCTGGGGTGTCTTTGCCGTGCCATGGGGTGGTGTGGGTGATGTGTGGGGTGGTGTGTGTTGTGATAAGTGGGGTGATATTTAGTGGCGTGTTGTGTGAGGTGCGTGGAAGTTATGTGGGTGATGGTATTGTGTGCCTGTGGATGCTTGGTAGTAGTTTGTAGTGTCTCTCTCTGGCCTTCTTTCGGTATTTTGGTAGTAAGGGTTTGTTGGTGATATGGGTGTGTGTTTTATATTGTATTGGGTGTGTGGGAGTGGTGTGTGTATGTGTATCAGGTGTGTGTATTTTGATTTGTCCAATGTAGTTGTGTTTTGTAAATTTGTGTGTATTTTGAGCGCGGCGGTGTGTACCGCCAATGGAATACCACGTTGAAAGACCGCCGCATGGATTCGTGGGTCGTGATAGTGTGGGCGTATTTCTGTTGGCGTGGCAGTGGGTTGTAATTACTGTGGCAGAATTCCGCGGCCGTAGCGGTGTGTTGGCGGTCTTCTGCATGGCGGTAAGCGGCTTTTACCGCCAATGTTGCAATGAGGGCCTAAGTGCCTGTGGCACCTCAGTGACAGTTATTTGTGTCATACCACCAGATATAGATGCATTGGATAGTGATGACCCTCTGATCAGAAACTGTTGTCCTACGATCTGTCTGAGAATTGCATTATATGATCCTGAATTCCCTTTGTGAGGTAGGCAATATTCCCAGCTGATGACATCAACAAATTTCATCCCTTCCATCCATGTTCTAAAGGTCTGTACCTGTACATTTGATCATTTTCACAGTATGATTCAATCATGCATGATTTGCTATGTTTCACACATGTTGACAGCCTATGAGCTGAACAATGTCATGAAAGTTTGTCTTTGACAAGACACTCGTATGTCTATGTTTGTGTGGAATTCTTGTAATCCTGAGCTGGACCCCGTGCCCATGCAATATATCCCTTCTTACACAAGTAGCTAGTCTTCTCATTATATGGTTCACGTGTTCTTACATATCCACATTGCTAAATGTGAAACTTAAGACATCAGACAATGAGTTTGTGACTGGTGAATATATTACGGTGCTAAGAGTGAAAACAAATTTGTGGCAAAAAAGAAACATAAATGAAAAGTGAAGGCAGTCAGTCACGGTGAATGAAGTAATAGAAGCAGATGCCACACCATCGGAAGTCCAAAGTCCAGAGTACTTCTCCCATTAGAAATGAAATGATGTTCAGGATCAGTCCACAGAGTGAATGTTTTACACAGAAAGGAGGACATTAAGGATGAGGTTTCTTGCTGGCAGTGCTGAATGTCGTGCCATCAGCACCTCCTGGGTATTAACATGGGGTTCAGCTCCTGCAGAGGCAGGGGTGACTGAGGGTGGTTGTTCCTCTGGCAGGGACTCCCTTCCTGTGTCTGCCACAGATATAATTAGGCTTGATGCAGTTGGCCCACAGGAAGGCGGAGATGGTGGGGGAAAACCCTGCTCAGGTTCGTATGGATGTCCCTGAGCAACCCTTTTAGGGAGGCCATGTAAAAATTATAGTTCTCCGTTTGTTGGGTCATGTCCCTCTGCAGCTGCTTGATTTCCCAGAGTTTAGTTAGCACATGGCACATCACGCCCTGGGACTCCTGATAGACCCCCAAAACTTGGCTGATAGCAACTGATAATGAGTGGCCCCCAGCCGCCTTACTCTGCTGGCCCATAGCACCCGTCCCACGGACACGCCCCACAGATGTGCCTTTGGCACAGGGTGCCCTCTCCAACTGGGTCCTGGACCCTCAGTGTCAGGATTATTGATTTTTACCTCAGGTTCAAGGACTAGGGAGGGACGTGTTATTTTGGGCACAGTGAGACTCACTGTTGCCATCTGCCCAGGCCTCTCAGATAGGCATGTCCACATGTCTAAGAGTGTCGCCATCACTTAGGGCTTCATCCAGAGGTGGGTTGGGACTCTGGTCGGTGGACAGTGTCTGACCAGGTGCTATGCCAGCTTGGCCTGTTGAGCAATAGAGTACATTGTTATTGGTTGAAGTGTGGTATCTACATTCAAAGGTTTTATGTCACTGTGAGTAGGGACCTTGGATAATCTTAACTGGAAGGTTTGCTGATTGTGCTTTGTTGCCATGGCAATGAAGTTGTTGACATGATATGTGTGAAGCTTGCAGAAACTATTAGACTCAAGCAGCTCATTAGATGTGGTGATCAGTTGCACTTTAGATGAGGGAATGAACATTACATCTTACAAACAGGTAAGCCAACACGGTTGCAAGAAACATGTGTTTGACCATTCCAAGGCCTAGTTGTGTGAGATACAGGTGAACACACAACTTTGTGGTATATGTAGCTGTAGCCATCCTATGAAGAGTGCTGAGTCAATGTGTTAGCTGCCACTACCAATCTGATGAAGCAGCTTAATGCCTTAGGAACACATGATGTGCACACTTGCTAAGGTGTAATTCCTGTCCTCAAGAGTTTCATTTTGGGATACCAGGACAAGAACAAGCTCGGTAGAGAGACATGTCTCTGAGTTAAGTATATGTAGATTGCTCACTCCCATGTGAGTGAACATCAGTTGTGAGATGGCAAACAGGTGTATTTGGGCAAATATAAATTGGCCTGTTGTTTTGAGCTCCTGGTAATAGTAGGAATGTCACTTGCTGACTCCCCACACTACTCAAATGCTAACCTCCCAGGAAAGGGTACATCATTTGAGAAATGGCACACAGGTGTATTTGGGCAAGTGCAGAATGGCTTATTTGTTTGAGATACAAAACCAGAGCCTCCTGTAGTTTTAGTCATGTCACTTGCTGACTCCCCACACTACACAAATGCTAAATTCCCAAGGGAGGGTACATCATTTGAGATAGGGCATACAGGTGTATTTGGGCAGGTACAGAATGGCATATTGGTTTAAGTTACAGAAACAGGGTCTCCTGTAGTTGTAGTCATGTCACTTGCTGACTACCTACACTACACAAATGCTAACCCCCCCCAAGGAAGAGTACATCCTTTGAGAGATGGCACACAGGTGTATTTGGGCAAGTGCAGAATGTCTGTTGGTTTGAGTTACAGAAACAGGGCCCCCTGGTAGTTGTGGACATGTCACTTGTTGATGCCCCACACTATACAAATGCTAAGCCGCCAGGGGAGGTTTCATAATTTGAGAGATTGCACACAGGTGTATTTAGGCAAGAGCACAAAAGCCTGTTTGTTTTAGTTAGAGAAAAACGGTCTCCAGGTAGTTGTGGTCATGTCACTCTCTCTACTGCGCAACACTTGACAAATTTTTAGTCTTACCTATATGTTGCCACACTGCAGTTAGTTTGGTCCATGTATTTACATGCTGACACATACCATGGACCCTGGGATGATCTTTTGATAGTCAGACACTTACAGACCCCATTCCAACATATGGCATGTAATGGGGATCAGTACATATGAAGTTATGTACGACAATACACATTGACAAACTTACATCTCTGCTACTCTAGGTATTGCATGTTGGGAAAGGAGATGAACAATGCAGTGGCAAAAAGTGAGATGTGAGCGTGCAGGAAATTGACGATTTGTGACAGTTTTTGTGCCTGTAAATTACCAGACTCCACTCCTCCAGGTAGTCCTATCAAGCCCCCTGGATGCAGTATGATCAATACCTTCTCCTCCCAGGAACATAGTTGTAATTGAGCATTGGGAGGGCCACCAACAGTCGTATTGGCCTCCATGTGTTGCCTGAAAGCAAGGGAACACACACCTTTCCCCTAAGGTCATTTCACCTCTTCCTAATGCCCTCCTGTGTGTGTAGGGTGATGCCTACAGCATTCACTCTGTCGACTACCCTTTGCCACATTTCCATTTTCCTATTGAGAGGAGCATGCTGGACTTGGGCTCCAAACAATTGTGGCTGTACTCATGATTTCTTCGACCATGACACTCAACTCATCTTCAGAAAAATTGGGAATTTTCAGATGTAAACTAAAATGGATGACATGGACTTACTTAACAAGAAAAGTGGGAGTAAATGGACAAAAGTGTGTAAAAGGTAATAAATGGGGTGGTGCCAAAAAGGGGTGTCTTATCTATTAATAAAAAAATGGTGGTCTTTTTCTTACAGTGCTGTAGTGAAGAAGCACAGGACCATTGTCTAGGAAGGGATGTGTTTTATAGTGTGATTTTAAGGTTTGTCCACTGGGCCAATGTATGTCAGCTGTGTTGCTTTTTAATCCATCCAATGGGCACTTTCTGTTGCTTTGCTGAATGCGTAGCATGGCGGCAGATGCTCATCAGCTAACTGCCACAAGGAGACCACCACGTCAACTGTGTATTTGTAATGCCCTCAGCGGTTCCCCATGCCCATGATGGCAATGGAGTGCGCACTGCCAAGATTGCAGGCTGTCACGCAGCTGGCAGGCCGTCAATTGTCTTGGCAGTGGCAGTTCAGACTGCATACATCGTAATATGGCG
Organism: Pleurodeles waltl; assembly: GCF_031143425.1. Lineage (NCBI taxonomy): Eukaryota > Metazoa > Chordata > Amphibia > Caudata > Salamandridae > Pleurodeles > Pleurodeles waltl. Next base: position 294,887,874 of record NC_090450.1, read on the forward strand.
GTATGGAGACTGCCGCCACAGTGGTCTTTCTGGGACAACCACCACAGCGGTCTGGCGATCCGACTGCCAAACTCGTAATCGGGTCCTAAGTTCTATCAACAAGTGTTTGAGAAGTGAGGGTCAAGCAGAGAGGTCTGTACCTCTCAAAGTCCAAGGGGATCTCCTTACTGCACCTAACTGAAATTGAGTAATTAAAGTCCAAAGTAAACAATGATTTGTCCATTGGCAATGCCTATGGATTGCAAAACGTTATTGTCCAATCCCCTTGCATCATACGACAGACATCTGCAACATGCTTGACGGTTACCAGGACGTCCATGGATGGTATACATCTTTAGTGTCCTGTATGACTTTGCATCAATATGAATAGGGCTGGTCCTCACATTCTCAGTCTCTCCGTGTACCATCCTCAAGGTTATTTTCTCAGGCTGTCAATGACCAAAACAATAGCACATGGAATTTCAAACTAACATTTTGTGTGAAAGGCACCTGAAAAGAAATTACATGTTAGCAGGAAAGAAGAGTTTCCCACATTTTATGAAACTGGGGCCTAGCAGGCCTAGCATGGCTGAACTAAAGCAAGCCACATTTCAACACTTTATTCAGAATAATCAAACATATAAGCTTCCCAATTTTAAAACTGCTGGTAATAATTCTTGTTTAAACTTCATGTTACAGTAAATGCAAAATAAAAAAATACCTTGTTAACACATGTAAGTAAATATGATTTTAATTAGTGTATAACATTTAGTGCAATTCTGTTATGAAATGTATTATTGTTTCATGGGTAAATACTCTCAATTAATATCAGGATTAATATAAAATCATTAGAAATGGTTACATTTCAATTAATATTTTTAAACCACAAACATTTAGTTTCTACACTACAGTGAATGCACGTCAATATAGACTTTTAGTACACCACTTCACAGTTATCTTGTTAAAAATGTGCATGTTATAATGTCAATAATCAATAAATAACTTTATTTCAGCTGAAAGCCGTTAAAGTATCTAATAAATAACAGACAATTACCATGCAATAAGATTATAAATGATAAAAAGCACAATTTTCACATAAAACATTAAAAAGAGGAACAATAATTATACTGAATTAAAATATAAAACTAATTTGTTAGATCAATTACCGGACAACTATCTAATTTTATAGATCTAAAACCTACCTAAAATTGATTCCATAAAATAGTCTAGTTCTTTCTACAGTAGAATGTGCAAAAATAAGTTGTTGATACACACAGTTATAACAACAATGTAAAACTAACTGCTAACATCAAGTTTCCTTTTTCTTTACAACAAACCTTTGTGGTTTCATGCCCATAATGGTCAACAGAGGCCTAGGGTGATTATGGCTAATCCAGTCAGTCGGCAGTGTATTCTCTAGTTCTTATGGCCCAAGCGTTTTGTAGGTACTTGGCAACGGCAAAGACCACCTTATTACATGTGTCACTAGAAAGGATTCGCAAGGATATACTATGTTTCCTTATCCCCATTGATCTACATAATGGGATTATCCACTTCTTCCTGGGCATCAGATACCTAGGACAAAAAAACATAAAATGGGCCGATGTCTCAGATTGCTCAGGACAGAAGTGGCAGAATCTTGATTTATGCACTTCGCTGCACCATCTTGTAGTGAACGTATTAAGAGGCAATACCCCTAGCCTAAATTTAATAAAAAGTATTTTGGCGTAAAGGGGCTTGATATTATCCATAAAAGCCTCAATCTTAGGGCTACACTTGTGGTCCAAAAACTGTAACGTCCTACTACCATGGTCATTTTTGGACCAAAGTTGGGTCAAAATGAACTCCCAGTAACACCGCCTTATTCGTGCCTTTGCTTCCTTCGTCAAGCTATGGGGATCTGACCACACCTCGTCCATTTTAAAAGGTTGGCACGTATCTCTGATGTATTTAAGCAAGGGAAATTTTAACACACCGCGATCCGCTAAAAGCTCAGCAACAGCTGTTTGGTAGGGTGACAAGTATTCGGATGTCCAAAGACGGACCCAATAAATAAGGGGTCTTAAGGCAGCCTCGTTATGGATCTCATTTAAGGCTAAATCCAGTCTTAAAGGTGTGAGTGGGGTACTTGTTGGTAAGTGCAGAAAATTACGCATAAAGGGCCAGATGTAGGAAACTTAAGCGAGTCGCAAATGGCCCGATTTGCAATTTGCGACCCCGCAAAATCGGAAATGGGATGCAAAAATCCCATTTCCGACTCGCAATATGCGACGTGAGCCATTACCGACTCGCAAAAATAATGACCCCATTTTGCGACCCGCTAATAGGAAGTCTCAATTTGCGAGTCGCAAACCAAATGCAATAGCCACTCGCAAATTTAGCCCATTTTGCACTTCCAATTTACCACTAACTCAGAGCAGGTGGTAACCATTACCAAAGTATAAAAGGAGACCCAGAAGGCATCTGGGTTACTCAAGATGGCGGAGATATATGTGATAGGAATGAGGAGGAGAGCCCACGCCGCACAGCAGAGGAGGAGGAGGAGCCAGAGACAGGAGAAGATATACAGAACCAGACAGACAATTTTCCAACAAACTGAGGAGGAGATTTATGATAAATATAGACTCAGCAGTGCAGCTATACTAGATTTAATAGAATTACTCAAACCACAGCTACAACGCCAGACTGTGCGCGGCTGCGCCATCCCTACGTATGTGCAAGTGCTTTGCACACTGCACCTCTTGGCCTCGGGTACCTATCAGGGGGTCATTGCCGTGTCAGGTGGGGTATCCCAAAGTTTACTCTCACGGTTCTTCAGGGCATTCCTAGATGCCTTACTCACACACATGTCCAGATACATATACCTACCCAGGAATGAGGCAGAAATCAACAGCACCAAGTTGGAATTCTACAGGATTGCCAACTTCCCCTATGTCATAGGGTGTGTAGACGGGACACATATACAAATATGCCCTCCTGCAAATCTGGAACATCTGTTCCGCAACAGGAAGTGTACCCACTCACTCAACATCCAGGTGGTATGTGATGCCCATTATGTTATCACTGACATGGTTGCCATATTTCCAGGGAGTACACATGACTCTTACATTTTCAGGCACAGTGGGATATACCAACGCCTAGAACGTGGGGAGTTTGGAGACGGATATCTCCTAGGTATAGCTGAATACACCTTGCAGACATACACACAGGTCAATGTGGAACCCATCTATGCCCAGCTAACATTGTACATTTTGTGCCACCCAGGTGACAGTGCATATGCACTTCGACCATGGATACTTACCCCGTACTTAACACCCAGCAATGAGACAGAGAGGCGATACAACAGTGCACATAAGAGGACCAGAAATATCATAGAACGGACCTTTGGACTGCTGAAAGCAAGATTCAGATGTCTCCACAGAAGTGGAGGTGCCCTCCAGAATACCCCAATAACAGCTTTCAAGATTGTTGTTGCATGCATTATCCTGCACAACATTGCCACCAGACGTGGGCAACCTCTCACCCCAGAAGACCCAGATTTGGAGGATGAAGAGCAAGAGCTACCACATCACCATCATCGGGATAGAAGCATCGCAAATCAAGGAAGACTGAGACGGGAACACATTGCAAACCAATACTTTGGAAGGTACGTGCTAACTGTCACCCCCCTCCCTAATGTCACACACAAAGAGTCCAGGTGTGAAGTGGAACTAACAAGTGTTTTAATTTGTGCAACCAAAAAAAACTATATACATTGACAACAGTTCAGGGGCTGTAATAGTCCTCCTGGCATGAGGACACATTGACCTCATGTGCCCCAACCCTAGGACAGTGTGGAGCTCATATCCTACGCCGGCCTCGGCCAGCATGGCTGGTACCAGGGGTGTCAGCAGTGCCCTGCCTTGCGCTTCCACTGCGCAACACCCTGGTGTCACTGGCAGAGACACTGCTGATGGTGGAGCCCTCCTCGTTGTCTTGCGGCGTGTCAGCCGCGCCCCTGGCCACCTGCCGTGCCTGCATAATATCAACAGCGTGGCTGAGACGGCCCAGTCCACGTGCCACATCACTGGCAAAGTGGCCCATGTCAACTTGGAGGCTGACCGTGCGTCTAGAAAGGCCAGTAGTGTTCACAGCCAGCCTGACTATGGAGGCAGACATGCGGTCCAGCCAGTTAAGTAGCTGCCTGTCACGATGCCTTGCACCCTCTGTCTCAGTTAAGAGTCCGGCCACAAGTTGTCTCATGGAGAGTGCAAGGTCGCCCACATGTGTGTTCATTTGTTGCAACTCCGTGTGTACAACCTGCATGCGTCTGCCTTGATTTTGCTCCATGCGCCGCAATGCCCCTGTAATTCTCTAATCTCCTGTGTTTGCAGGCGCTGACCCCGTAGAAGTGCGGCCTCAGCACGTGACATGGAGGAGTCCCCTGACTCTGCCTGCCGCTCTGATGGTACATTTACACATCGCCTGCGACGCAGTGGAGGCTCCATGTCTTCTACAGTGGCACTGTGGCTGGGACCAGGTGCTGGATCACACACCAGTATGACAACTGGTGTATCATGAGGGGACTGAGTGTTGGTGGTGCAGGTCTCAGTGGTGGCTGGTCCTGATTCATCTGTTGGCTGCTGACTGACCAGTGGCCCCTGGATGCATTGGCTGGTGGGGGTGTCTTGTGGGAGACCTGTGGGACAGAGGGAACACACTGTCAGTATCTACTATCTGTTATATGCTTCCTAATAAATTGTTGCCTATCAACTGCCTACTTGACTACATTGCCCATAATGCACCATTCTGGTGGTTGCCACTCTGAAATTGAGCTATTTTGGTTGTGCATGCTACTGTGTACAAGGTGGGTGGGGGTATGGCATTATGGAGGGTACATGCATGTCTCATGGTACTCACCGGTTGATGGTCCAGGCTCTGATGTATCCAGATCTCCCATCCCGCACACTGCCTCTGGCTCCAGGGTCTCCTCAACTCTTTCCTCCAGGGGGTATTGTGGACGGTCCCCCTCCAGTGCCCCTCATCTCCCGGAGCCGCTCTGCCACCCTCTCCTTGGTCCGGGAGCGCAGGTCATACCACCTTTTTTTTCATTCTTCGATGCTCTGGTGGCTGACAGCCAGGGAGTTCACTTTGTCTTGGATGTCCATCCAGATTCTTCTCTTCTCCACCTCTGGCACGGTGAGGGCTGCCTTCCCAAAAAGTTGGTCATGGTGCTGGCAGCACTCCTCTGTCAGCACCTCCAGCTCTTTCTCTGCAAATTTAAGTGTGCGCTTCCTTGGTGTCTCAGCCATGGTAGCTGCTGTTCTCTCGGTTTGCAGTTCTGCTGTTAAAATGGGTGTGGTCCTCCCTCCTCCCAGGTGTATTTGTAAACTTCCAGGCTGTGATGTCATCATCATGAGCCAGGAAGTGTTTTCCAGAGTGTTCTGCAGCACCTGCATTCAATTTGCGGCACAGTCGCAATTTGCGACACCCACTCGCAAATTGCGTGTTCGTTTTTAGCGCGGTCGCAAAAAGCAACCTCGCAAACAGCGGACTCGCAATCTGCGGTGCGACTTCATTTTGAGTCGCAAAGTGAAGTAGCGTTTTCTTCTTGGATACAATTTAGCGAGTTGGAAATTGCGAGTCGCAACGACTCGCAATTTCGAACTCGCGAAATTTTTCCTACCTACATCTGGCCCAAAGTGATTTTCCACTTTCGTCAAGCAGCTAGAATTGCAGTACCCCCATAATTCAGCACCATAGATTGAAGCAGCCACAGCCGCTGCCTTATATGCTGTGATAGCGAGTGAAATTTCACCTTCCGTAGTATTAGCTATTTTTCTAGCTATCACAGTTGACCTCTGTCGTAGGGTGGACACACTCTTCTCAATCTGTGCCGACCAGCGTTTATATTCAGATATCCTAATCCCCAAATAATCAAACTGCTTAACTTGCTTAACTTGCTCTATCAGTTGGCCTGCAAGAGTCATTTTCCCCCTAAAGGACTTATGAGGATGAAAAGCCATAAATTTAGTCTTAGAAAAATGTATCTCTAGGACCCGCTTTACACAAAATGAAAAAAAAGCATTGAGTTTGTTTTGAAGGCCCATTGGAGTTCGTGAGATCTATAAGGTATTGTCTGCAAACATTAAAATAGGGACAGGGGTTCCTGCTAACTTTGGGGTGTCATGATTACAGTGCATCAGCTGGTCCACCGCACCGTAAATATAGAGATTGAACAGAGTGGGGGCCAGAATGTACCTCTGTCTGACACCCCTATTGATTGGTATAGCTTCTGTCAAATCTCCACCTTGGGACCAGCGTACCTGGGCATAAGTGCCCTCATGGAGATACCTAATCAGTTTCAACATCTCACTGTCTAACTTATAGGACTCAAGGGCGTTCCACAGTAAATCCCTTGGGGCCATATCAAAAGCAGCTTTTAGGTCAATAAAGGCCACGTACAAGTGGCCCTTATTTAGTGTCAGATACTTCCAACAGTCAATATGATCACGTATAGTTCAACATTGTGATGCCAAAGGTAACAGCCAAATCTCACCTCCACCAGTCCCCACTCTCAGGGCGAATCAAGCCATCACATCAGATTACAATCTCTCATATCAATGAGGCACATCAAAATATCTGAGATCATTCCAGGAGTGATTTCCAGGACTCCTCTAACTAATTATTGTCACAGTGATAGATAGTTTGTCAATTCTCAAGGTCAATATCCTCCCATTTTTTCCCCTTTTCTGCTATTGTCTTCTGTATGCATTTGCAAAAAAACAAAAATTACCAGGACACATAGGGAACATATCAGAATGGTCTAAGAATGCTTCCAATCCCTAGGTGTCCAAATCATTTTCTAATTGCTGAGAAACCATTACTTAGCCCAGGCACCTGTTGCTTCTAACTCCTTCAATTCCTCTTTGAGATCAGCAATATTAGTTATATGCATTCTTAGCCCCTCGCTGTCATCTGGCATATATGTACAACATTGTTAAACCTTCAGCATCTTGCGAATTCTGCTCTCTTTTGCAAGAAGGATGTCAAAAGCAAGATGATCTTGCAAAACCATTGATCTTATGGGAATAATTTCAGTGTCAACTAAAAAGAAGGCCCTTGCGGTATCGGTAGACAACTCATCCACAATAGTTTATAACTTTCTCATCATCAGATAATTTGGGATCACTCCTACAGATGGAATCATTGCACCAAAAAAATCTCCTATAATCTCTGAAGCAATGGCACCTCTCTTCGCTCTGATATTTGATTTTTCATCCTATATACTGTAGGATCATCAAATTGATTCAACATAAATATCCAAGTACTCTGAAACTGAAATACATGTCTACACTCACTTGCCTTTACAAATGTAGGGCCATGTTTACAAGACAGTGGTGCATCACTAGTGATGCAACACTTTTTTTGCTGCCCCCTTGCGTCCCCTAATGCCACCATTATAGCACTGTATTTACAATAGGGCATACCATTACGCATGTTAGGGGCAACATTATCATTTTTTAATGCTATTGTACCTCTATACTGGATTAGTGTAAAACAAAATGACACCAATCCAGTATAGTGTTACGATGCCCATTGAATCAAGGGGAGCCTCTTTTTAAGGCCTGCTTTAAGCAGGGGTTAAAAATGACGTAATAAATGGCGCTATGGAATGTGGTAGATTGCAATGCATCATGTTTAGCCCCCTTTGCATACGTCATGCATATGTTATGAATGATGTGGCACAAAGGGTTTACAAGGTGGCGCAAACATAGCTTGCACCACCTTGTAAATATGGTGATATGGTATTGGCCCGTTGGCGAAACATTAGAAGCAAAATAAATCCCGCAAATGTGGAGCTAAGGGGTGCAAGGGCCTTGTAAATTTGGCCGTTAGTGTCAGTTTTCGACATAGACATATATACACTTAATTTACTTACATGTTGCCAGTGAAGGGTTAAGGCAGCTTGGTTTCTTGCTTCTGAGTGGTCTTCTTCGTCCTTTCCCCAAATTTTACGATTACACTTTTCTCTGCCTTGATTGTCATTTTTCATCTTCTATTTTCAATTTGTCTTAAAAAATCCTTTTCTACTTTGGTAAGAACATGTCAGTTTGTTTCTTTGAGAATAAACTGTACTAAACATCAAAGCAGGGTCAAAGAATCTGCCTACAGTGTCCATACATTTTCCTTTGGCAACCTTATTCAGCTGTCTCATGATGAGGACTTCTGAAAAGACAAGGTCATAATTTGAATAATAATACTTGAAGTATTCTTGCTCATTCAAAAGGCTCCTTAACAAACTACATGAAATACCATAAGTCAAGGGAAGACTGTGATAGGTGATTCCCTCACTAACGGATGCAGGCAATTGTGTACAGATGAAACAGTTCTTTGTGTCCATTGGGTCTCATAAAGACAAGCGTAATAGGCGTTTGAAGAAAGATCTCCTTTTGAACTGTCTACATGTAATTCTTTTTTATCTAGTGTATGCAATCTATGATCAATAGGATCTGTGGAGCTAAGGGTTGCAGTTCTCGGGGCTTTTATGGATCTAAAGTTTCCTAATTTAGAAGGTGTAGATACGATTAATCCAATAAACAATGCAATCATCAGGATGACTGTCACAACTAACACTCCACACGTGTGTCTACACTTACTACTCTTGTTTGTATGGGACTTCATGAGCTATCTAATTTCAGACCGATAATTAAAGATAAAAAGTAAAAAGAAATCACTTGGGAAAGGAAGACTGGACCTCCTTGTTGAACCCAGGGCCACCAGGGTGACTTCAAGGGCTAGCTTGCTGGCCTCCTGTGTGAAATTCAGTGACATAGAACGCTCCTGAGACCCTGCACTCTACCTGTCTACTGCTGATGGTCCCTGCCGAACTGAGTCCTAGCCTCTACATGGTGCTCCCCAGACCTTGGACCATTGGTGGGTGCCAAGGTGGCCTGCTACCAAAACCCAGGATTGAAAATCCATTTAGAGCAAAATCCACTTTGAAAACCAACAGGAGACTTGGACCTACCTGCAAGCTGATCCAACTAAGGTGCATCCCCGGTGGGATTGACTTCACCACAGCTCCCACTGTGTTCTTCCCTGCAGCAGTAAATCCTCTTCAGGTCCAACAACCTCAATGAGGTACAAGGCAACTTTATGAAGTGGAAAAGGTGCATTATCCACTGCCAAGAATGTATGTAAAGTCCAAAAGACGTTATAATTGTTGACTAGCCACACTTTCTCCATTATAGTTTGCTCAGCAATATACTTTTTTGTAAAATTTGCCCTTGCCAATACCAATTGTTTATGATCGCTTAGGTTTCTTCAAGCAATGGGCATATCAAGGAGACGTAAAATTTAATCGATGGTCATGCCACCACTATGGCATTTATGTGTAGACACAGGTAGTCATTTGCTTAAATGAAAGTACTGCCATCCCTCATTAAGTTGCCTTACTCAGTAATATCTTTCAGTATTTTCATATCACCTTATCTCAGCTCTCAAGTTGGTCAGTTTGGTTTTAGGGTGTTCCCAGGCCATTACCTAATCTTCATCTTCTCTCAACATACAAGCAGTATTGGGAAATGTCATGTTAAAATCACCAGCTAACAGAGGTTTATTATTTTTTCCTTATTTGATATGTTTTCCTCTCTTTCAGTCTAATTTCTGAGTGGAAGATTTTATTGAACATACACAGGGGAATTTACATGTTATATAAATATAGTTGCCTGTTCTGTTTGGGTTTACAGGAGGAAAGATTATGAATGAATAATTCCACATCAATTTAGTGACATATTTACAAATAAGTAACGTAATACAGTAAGTAAAGTTGCAGCATTCCAATGTGTCACCTGGCGAGAGCAGACATAGTGCAAGGGTGTTTACATTGTGGTTAGTTTAGTCTTATGTGGGAGATACCATCCTGCACAAAAACTATCTTTTGTGTCTGTTTTCTTAAAAGCAAGGAGAAATAAAGATGCTTGTTCTAGCTACGTTAACCACAGGCAGGTGCATCATTTTAGTGCAAACCTATGTTTACATCTCTTTGTAAATATGGGTTTGCATCAAAATCCATGGATGGATGCATGGAAATGCACATTCACCACCGACAGAACACCTACCGGAGCAAAGTAACGCAAGGCAGCTCAATGCACTATGTTGCATTACTTTTTCTTACAAAGCCACATAAATTGTGTCTTTGTGAATAGCAAAAAAGATTAACACACCAGAACTTTCTTGGGTGCACATATTCATGGGTTGTCATTGACCGAAATGAGGGTCATTTGTAGTCCAAATACATCAGTGTAAGAAGAAGGCATGATGTTGCTTGACTGGTTTACAACCCTCATTATCTTCTACTTTGCTAATATATTCATATGTCCTTACATAGGTTGTTGATTAGATTTACCCAAAAGGTAAGCACTGTTTTACTTAGGGTTTGTTTCTCAGTTTGTAACTAAGCAACTAGTGTCCTTTTATTTGCTTGAATGCTATTCATTTTGAGTCTAGATTTTTGAACTGCACTCTAGTCTCTCAATCCTACGATGTTCGAGTAAATGGAGCTTTCTCGTTGCCTAATCACTTTGTTAAAATTTATAGCAGAGCAGAGATTGTGACCAACGCACGCTGAAAATTAGATCCAAGAGGGCTGACACCGATGTCCCTTTAACATCCAATTCATTATTTCGACAAGCAGACGGTAAATCTTTTGCTAACAAAGTTCTGAAACAGTTCTCGTCTGTTTCATTAAATCACTTCAACGCTGGGAGCCATCGCTGTGCAGTAAATCTCAGTAGAGGAGCTGTTCAGGTTCTGAAACACAGTAGAAACATTGGTTTCAGTTATCTGAAAGTACATTTTTGAGGTTCCTCTGTAACGATAGTTCAAGCAAAGGAGAGTTGTGGTGCTGCTTCAGCAGGCACTCGTTTATTGACAGAGGTCAGCTTCAAAGAGGCAGTATGTTCTAATATTCTCCGTTGTATTCTTGTATTTATTTATTTCTGATTTATTTGGCACTGTGTGGTAGCTGTTGTCAGCTTTAGAGCCCAAGAAACAGGGAGTAAAAGACAAAGGAAGAAAGGTTGGCATTGAATGAAATGGTCCAAGAATAATAAAAGACAATTTTGACATGTGCTAGATAGACACATTCCATGATATATGTGAAAGCTTTCTATGAATAGGCCTCGGTGGACAGGATAATTTTCACCCCACGAGGCAGGTAATTAAGAGGATTTGGTAAAGGCCTGGACTGGCACAACAAAGTGTACTGAGATTCCTCCTGAAATTATGATGGTCTTGCCGTTGTCCTAGCAGTGGGTCAAGGCTTCTGGGCGTCGTATTTCACATGTTTAAACATCAAGGAGTTCGTTCTGTACGGCAAAAGATCAGCTAGCTCTGTTACTTGATTCCAAAACCAGGCTTTGAATTTGCTGGTACTGATTTCATATGTTGATGATATATTTATGGCCAGAGAAGCACTGTGAGACATACATAAGATCTTCGAGATTGCCTGATTTTTCCATGACTGCCTGTTTTTTATGGCTAATCAATTTAAGGTAGTGAGTGAATGTAATATGTTTTGTCGTCATACTCGTTTTCAGTCTTGAGCCCCCCTGGCATCATTGCCCCTGACGTTCCTATTATGACTTTTCTAGGAGCTAATGCACATGATGGTACAATAGTCTAGGGTTTAGGGGAGCGTTTTGGCATAGAATTAAAGACTGGAATATGGACGAGTAAGTCCACTTATCAATATCAGTCATGTTAAATGCAGATTAAATAACACTGCATATCTGGCAACCATATTTGGAGTTGATAGGCTAGTTTCTAGTCCTGCAGCTTTTATTTTGTGTATTCTGACTGCTGCATGCTGCTGACGGATCATTATAGAGTTTTTAAAAACAAAGAAAATGATAACAGAACGAACATTTTAAAAGGAAAGGCAAATCACTCCATGCTTAACAAAAATACCTAGCAACAAGCCATTAAAATGTTCTGTGAGCAGACATTTGCCGACAGTCTCTTCTTCTAGAACAATATTATCAAATACCGAACATGTGCTTTTAAACCTACCAAAGATAAACACCTTTAACTTGCAAAGCGTTTTGTTGGATTTGGGTAGTTTGTTTACTCAAATGTTCATGCTGGTATAAAGCAGACTTGTGTCTGTTTTTCAACATATTACTGTTTAAAGGACATACGCTTAAGTCAGAACATCTGTTTTGAGTTCTAGCTAAGTTCGAAGCAATTGCTTAGAACTATCTGTCACATTTTTCTCCATTTGGGTGTTTTTTTTAATCTCATCTCTGTTTGCAATCATTGATTGTTCCTTTGCGGTCATCATACTAAGGGTACCTTTTAGTATGATGCCACCAACATTGCTCTTCAGTTTGGCTCCCAGACTTGAAGTCTTATTGGTTTAGCAAGTAAACACTAAAACAGTTTTACTTTAGATGAAAGTTAAAGAAGTTTATGGTGGGGAAATATGCAGGTGCCTCTAAGCGTCTACCGCCCAACTCAACATTTCAAATCATGTGTAACAAATGGGCTATATTAAATTTCTTCAAAAATTATTATGATTAAAGAGGTGGCTCACACTGTTGGACTCCAGACTCTTGAAGCCGTGCAGTGGGGGTGAGTCTGCTCAGCATCAGCAGTGGGATTCGGTGGTAGTGTGGTCCATGTGCAGCCACATGTGAGGTATGTGAGCAGTGCCTGCTGGGGGAGGCTGCTGGTCGGAGTGGCCTTGTGGTGGAAGACTGCCCTGGACTCCGGAGGGGCTGGCGGTCCATGAAAAGCTGCCATGCCTAGGTCGTGCACTGGGTGGTGCCGCATGGGGCTGTGCTGAGACACAGCTGGAGCCCTGGGCCGTGGTGAGGTGGGGCAAGGGTGTTGGAAAGAGGATTATTGGTAAGAGCAGGTAAGTACGTACACTTAGCAATAGGCCACTAACCTACACTAGGTCCAGTCAGGTCTCAATAAATTAATCCCAGCTCAACCCTTGGTAGCTTGGCAAAGAGCGAAAAGGCTTTCTTAGGAGACAAAGGCCCTCAATACAATCCTGGCGGTCGGTGTTAAAGCGGCGGTAATACCGTCAACAGGCCGACGGTAAAAAAAAATGGAATCACAACCATGGCAGGAACCACCAACACAGACAGCCACTTTGACACTCCGACCACCATGGCGGTAGAAACAAACACGGTGGCAGTAACAACCAACAGACAGGCGGCCCACAATGTACCACCCACTGTATTACAAGGCACCAATCCGCTAGCTTTTCCGGGGTAGTACCAACGCCATTAAAAGCACAGCGGAAACAATCTTTGGAAGGGAAATCACTCACCTATCGACACCCAACGAGGAACCAGGATGCCATGGATCCTGAGTTACAGGTGCTACCAATGTTGGTTTACCTCCTCTTCTACCAGGAGCAACAAAGATGACGGCGATGACCACGGTGAATACTGCACCTAGTACACAGGGGAGGGGGGCAGGCAAAAGAGAGCGACACACACACACGCAACTCCCCCACCCGCCATCCTCACCCACAACACCATACACACAAATACATGCAGCAACTTTACAGTTACAACCCGTAACCCTCAGGATTAACGCAAGGACAAAAGGGAATAATTGTAACAAGTGTAATCATAAAAAATTCAGATATGGAAACAGGTCCGTAACAGATCAGTATAAAAAAGTATGTACAGCAACTACACAAGTCCGGATAGTGTTCCATTTATTATCCGTGGACCAGTGATCCCAAAATGCATGGGCAAAGCCCACACATGATACCTGCCTCGAAATGGAGAGAACACTGCTGGGGCATCAGGTCGAAAAAAAACAGGCACCTCAGGGGGAAGGGGAGGGGGGAACCTCAGCCTGATGAAGGGACGACGCCACTGCTCCACAATGGGGCTCTATGCCCACTGATTGGTCCTGGGGAGTGCAAAGCCACAGTCTCACAAGTCTCTCAAGTGGGTGGTATGCCCACTGATTGGTCCTGGGGAGTGCAAAGCCACAGTCTCACAAGTCTCTCAAGTGGGTGGTTTGCCCACTGATTGGTCCTGGGGAGTGCAATGTCACAGCCTCTCAAGTCTCACAAGTGGGTGGTTTACCCACTGATTGGTCCTGGGGAGTGCAAAGCCGCAGTCTCTCAAGTCTCACAAGTGAGTGGTTTGATCATTTTCTACACTGGTTCCGGAAGTGGCTTTGTGCCCTGAGTGCTTCATCCTTCCAAGGACTGGGGTAGTGGATGTATCTCTCTACTGGTTCTGGAGGGGGCTTTGTGCCCAGAATGCTTCATCCTGCCAAGGACTGGGGTAGTGGATGCTCTTCTCCACTGGTTCTGGAGGGGGCTTTGTGCCCAGAGTGCTTCATCCTGCCAAGGACTGGGGTAGTGGATGTATCTCTCCAGTGGTTCTGGAGGGGGCTTTGTGCCCAGAGTGCTTCATCCTGCCAAGGACTGGGGTAATGGAGGTATCTCTCCACTGGTTGTGAAGGGGGCTTAGTGCCCAGGGTGCTTCATCCTGCCAAGGACTGGGGTAGTGGAGGCTCTTCTCCACTCATTCTGGAGGGGGCTTTGTTCCCATAGTGCTTCACAGGGTGTGTGGCAGTTCCCATTCCCACACATGGGTGTCAGAGCCATGAGATTTCCTGGAAACAGGTAGCATGATACTCCATGGAGGCATAGACACACTCCACCCTGCCGCGACTCAGCCTGCCAACTGCAGGTACTGCCAGTGCTGGTTGTGGTGCCACATGTACGCTGTGCAGGGTCCCAGACGTCTCCGGCAGCCTCGCACAAGTGCCCACTGGGGATGATGTCCATGTCGGCTGTGGTGGCACAGTCTGAGTATGTCGCGGGGAGGTGGCTGTGGTTGCGGCGGTGTCAGCGGCGGACATGCTGGGGGTGGTGCATGTGTCAGCAACTGTGGAGGGATACACCAGGACATCTCCTGCAGCCTCGGACGGCTGCCCACTGGGGATGATTCTGGGGACTGGAGCAGAGGCAGCAGGCATTCAGGTGGCGGTGCAGGTGGCGATGCAGGTGGCGGTGGTTGCGGCGGTGTCCACCGTAGTACAGGTTGCTGTTCTGACCTGCAGAAAGGGTGTCAACAGTCCCTCACCCTGAGGCTCTGTGCCCTGAGCTGCCTTCCCTTTAGCCTTGTGTCCATTCCACACCTTGGAAGTCACTGCTGGGACCTTGGCACTGTCCGCTTTTGTCTTGGAGGAGGCCTTGCTGCTTTCTTGGTACGGCTTGTCCTTATGGCATGTTGTCCCCTTCTTCACCTTGGCAGGTGGCTGAATAGGGTGATCCTTGGCCTCATTAGGTGGCTCACTGGCAGCTCTGATGGGTGCGGCCCGCAATGTTACAGGACTTGCAGAAACCACAGTGCTGGAGGATTTTGTGGCAGAGGTGCTGGGCTGGGATCTGGACATCTTGGCCCTAGTGGAAGGATGGGGAGAGGTGTAGGGAAGAGGTCAATGTTAGCCAGGAAAAGTTTTTTAGACACTCTGGGATGGGAAGATTGATGGGGTTTGGGAGTGGAGGAAGAGGTAGTGGTTGTAGGAGGTGTACATCTGCTGAATTTAGGTGAAGGTGCATGGGCTGGAGGTGGTTGGCTGTTGAGTGTGTGTGTGTGGCGGCGTTTGTGAGTTTTGGGAGGAGGGCTCACAGACACTGGGAGAGGACACAGGGGACGTGTGCATGGTAGTGGGGGTGGTGATTGCACGTGAGCGGTGTGTGGTGATGGACATGCTGGTGATGAGGGTAGTGGCTGAGGATGTAGTGCATGCAGGTGTGAGTGGAGACGAGACAGGGAGGGAGGTGGAGGACGTGGAGGAGGGGGACATAGTGGAGGCAGTGGATGTTGGTGTGTCTGCATGGGTATGTTGCTTGTGTAAGTGCCTGCGGGATGGGTGGTGCTTATGTTTGCCATGTCCACTCTTGTGTGTTGATGAGTGTGCATGCTGGTCTGATGGTGTGCTTGGGATAGGCTGAGGTACATGGGATTGGGTCTGGGTAGTGGAAGTTGGTGGGGGGAGGTTGGACACAGGGACAATGGCTGCCATCAGTGCTGAGGCAAGAGCCTGAATTGCTCTCTGTTGGGCCGCCACCCCAGAATAAATGCCCTCCAGGTATGCATTTGTTTGTTGCAAATGCCTCTCGGCACCCTGGATGGCATTCAAAATGGTTGATTGCCCAACAGTGAGGGATCTCAGGAGGTCAATAGCCTCCTCACTGAGGACAGCAGGGCTGACTGGGGCAGGGCCTGAGGTGCCTGGGGCGAAGGAGATGCCCATCCTCCTGGGTGAGCGGGCACAGGAAACTCAATGAGGGACTGCTGGGAGGGCGGTGCTGGTAGGGGGGGGTGGCGGCTGTACCTGTTGCTGCGGTGGGCACAGAAGTGCCAGCCACCGCAAGGGAGCTCCCATCAGAGGAGGAGTCACTGTCGCTGGTGTCTCCTTCTGTCCCTGTTGTGGAGCTCCCCTCGCCCTCCGCCCCACTCGTCAGACTACGTACATTCACCCTCCAGGCCCATGTGGGTTGCAGCTCCCTTCTGCTCCGGTGCCACTGCTCCTCTGCCAGATGATGCTAATGCACACAAGGAAAGGGTGAAAAACAAAAAGGGGGGGAAGACAGAGGAGAGACATGGTCAATGGCTGCAACAACAGCATCATTGGCGGACACAACACACAGGGAGCAGCCCTATGCACTATGCCATGCACTAACAGTTCAGGGGAAAATCACATGCCCATGGTGAACTGTGCCTATACCCATTTGATGCACACCTGGAACCCACAGGAGACTGACTAGGTGTAGAAGACCACTACCACGTTTGGGGTTGGACTTGCACTGAGTCTGCCTAACAATGGATCTACCCTGGCATGCTTGGCCTGCCATAGGGGATCCCACAGCCCTCTTTCCACACCCAGAAACCTCATAAAGCGCGCAGAGTCAGCTGCATGAGACAGTACTCAACCCCTTGTGGCTGCTGTGATGCCCTCAAGTGCCCATCCAACTCCGAATATGCCAGAGCCAGGATTTTGTACATCAGGGGGGTCATGGTGCGACAGGCACCCCTTCCACGTTGGGAGGCCATCCCCAGCTGGGCCTCCGCCGTCTTCTTGGTCCAGCGGCACAGGTCCTCCTATCTTTTGCGGCAGTGGGTGCTCCGTCTATAGTAGACCCCAGGGTCCGCACTTCCTTGGCGATGGCACGCCAAATACCCTTCTTCTGGTGGGTGCTGACCTTGAGGAAATGTAAAGTAGGAATGTCTTTTAATCCCCCGTCCGGTTATTCTTACTCATTGGCCACAACCACCCAACCTGGCCCACAAACACATACACTGACCATCCTCACATGCTGGCCTCTGCCCACCCCCACCTGTATCTTCCATCAACTCCACTCTATACATTCATGACCCATCCATCATGCTGACAGTGTTCTCGCCTGTTTGTCTGGTGGACCGTAGAGTTGAGTGTACATCTACCAGTTTGTCCAACTCCTCCGCAGTGAAGGCAGGGGCCCTTTCCCCAGACACTGTTGCTATTGTCACTTCCAGACTCAGGTCACAGCAGCACTTGCAGTGTAGGTCCTCTCCTGTTGAAGGCCAGGTATCAAGTGAGTGAACAGATATAAAATGGCGGTTACGTCTGCGGTGGTGCGTACCGTCACTGCCAGTGTACATCGTCATTGGCTCCTGGAACCCATAGGGCCCAATGATAACCAATGCTGAATTGCGCTGCGGTCTTCGACCGCCTACCGGGACGCTGCACAACGCCAGCGCAGTTACCTCATTTCCCCTTGTCCCTCCTTACAGGTCAGGCAGCCACCATTTCAGGTGGCCACATAGCAGGACAAATAACTGCATCGCAGCACTTTTGTGCTGTAATACGGACATACAGCGCTAAACACAGATTACATCACATTTGTTCTAAACACCCATGTGAAATCTATGTGGTGTACGACCCTCTGCTCACCCTTCTCCTCCACAGGGCACGTCCGCTGGGGAAGATGATGAGATGGCGTCCTCCTCTGGTATACAGACCCCTGGTGGACCTGTCGACAATGGAGGATAGACACATCACCATCACATACAGACTTGATCGTGCCAAAATCCAAGAACTGTGTGCCCAGTTGGAGCCAGACCTGATGTCAGCTATCCGCCATCCCACAGGAATCCCCCCTAGTGCAGGTCCTGTCAGTACTCCATTTCCTGGCCAATGAGTCCTTTCAAACTACAGTGGCCATGGCATCAGAGATGTCACAGACAATGTTTTCTAACATGTTGACAAGAGAGTTGTCTGCCCTGCTGAAACACATGCGCAGCTACATCATATTCCCCCAGGTGGAGGATTTGCCCACAGTGAAAGGTGACTTCTATTCCCTGGGACATATCCCCAACATCATTGGTGCCATTGATGATACACATGTGGCATTTGTGCCCCAACGCAGAAATGAACAGGTGTACAGAAACCGCAAAAGCTACCATTCTATGAATGTGCAGATGGTGTTTTTGGCAGACAAGTACATCTCCCATGTGAATGCCAAGTATCCTGGCTCTGTGCATGACGCTTACATTTTGAGGAATAGCAGCATCCCCTACATGATGGGGCAACTCCAGAGGCTTTGTGTGTGGCTAATAGGTGAGCCCAAGGCCCCAACACAGATTACATAGGTGTCTGGATATGGTAGAGTCCCTAATGGTTGGTGTATGTCTCACAGTTGTCCCTCTATATTTGCAGGTGATTCTGGTTAGCCCAACCTGTCATGGCTACTGACTCCAGTGAGGAATCTCAGGACAAGGGCAGAGGAACGCTACAATGAGGCACATGGGTGGACTAGCAAGATAATAGAGTGTACTTTCGGCCTCCTGAAGGCCAGGTTCCGGTGCCTCCATCTGACAGGTGGCTCCCTATACTACTCACCAAAGAAGGTGTGCCAGATCATCGTGGCATGCTGTATGTTGCACAACATGGCTTTGTGACGTCAGGTGCCTTTTCTGCAGGAGGATGGGCCTGATGATGGTCTTGTGGCTGCTGTGGAGCCTGTGGACAGTGAAGAAGAGGAGGCAGAATAAGATATAGACAACCAAAACAACATCATCATGCAATACTTCCAGTGAGATACAGGTAAGAGACTGGCACTTCTCCTCTCATATCAGACCACTGTAGGACATTGCTTGAATCTGCCTTTTTACATCTGTGTATGGACCCTGACAGTTCACTTTGGCTTTCCATTTTACAGATCTGTGTACCACGTTGTGCCTTCTGCTATGTTTACTGCTGCCCAGCAACTGTCTAACATTGGTATGTGAAAATGAACATTGAGATTGCTATTTTTCTGAAAGTTTGCAATCACATTTTTGTGAAAGTACAGACTGACTTCAGATTGATTTGTGATTCAAGGGTGTTTATTTCTGTGCTAATACGTGGAGTGGTTGTGCAATGGGCTGGGGTGATGGTGTAGGAAAGTCCAGGATAGAGTCCAGTCTGTTGGCATCACAGGTGCATTGTCTAAGGGGGCATAGGAAGTGGAGTAATGGCAGTTGAAAGTGGACAGGGTAACAGAGTGGGACAGAAGGGTGACTATCAGGAGAGTCCTATTTCCTGGTGGGTGTCTTGGCAATGTTCTCTGACTTGTGCCTGGATCTCAGGGACCGTTTGCGGGGTGGTTCACCATCTGAAGGGGGTGGGGTGCTGCTGGCCTATTCACTAACGCCGGCAGAGGTGGAGGGCTGTTCATCGTTCAGGCTAGTGTCAGGGGCCCGTTGGTGTGCCACTGTGTCCCTCTTGGTGTTGGTGATGTCTGCCAGCACCCCTGCAATGGTGACCAGGGTGTTGTTAATGGACTTCAATTCCTATCTGATCCCCAAGTAGTGTTCCTCCTGCAGCCGCTGGGTCTCCTGAAACTTGGCCAGTACTGTGCCCATGGTCTCCTGGGAATGATGTTATGCTCCCATGATGTTGGAGAGTGCCTCGTGGAGAGTGGGTTTCCTGAGCCTGTCCTCCCCCTGTCGCACAGCAGTCCTCCCAGCTTCCCTGTTGTCCTGTGCCTCCGTCCCCTGAACCGTGTGCCCACTGTCCTCAGGTCCCTGATTGTCTTGGGTTAGTGGGGTTGCCTAGGGTCCCTATAGTGGTGGACACACTGCTGCTTGACGTGTCCTGGGGACAGTGGCATGGGTCCACTGGGTGGGTGCTGTGGGGGTGTTTCCTGAGGGAGGAGGTTATGTGGTTGTTTGTGACAGTGGCAGGGGAACCGACTGTCCCGAGGTCCCTGATGGGCCCGGCTGGTCATCTTGATACAGGCATGCAGAGCTGCTGTCGTCACTGTGGGCCGCTTCTGTGGGGGTGTGGGGGGACTGGATATGTCTGGCACCTCCTGTCCGGTGACGTTGGGTAGGGGTCCTGTTGGGGGGTAAATGCATAGTTATTGTATCTATGTGTGCCCTCTTGTCCAATGTGTGAGTTACCCTCTACTCCTGTGCTTGGCTTATTGTCTTTGGCCTTGTATGATTGTTAATTTTGGTGCCTGGGTGTGTATCTTTACTGGACATGCTTGGTGATGGGTTTCCATGAATTGGTGTGACACGCAGGGCTTGGGATTGGGATGTGTGTGTTGTGATAGTGGGGTTTCTGTGGGGTGTTGGGGTGATGGGTGTGAGGGTAGGGGTAAGAGTTTGTGATGGCATGCAGGTAGGGATGGGGGGATATAGTAGTAAAGATATGACTTACCAAAGTCCAGTCCTCCTGCTACTCCTGCGAGGCCATCAGGATGCGTGATTGCCAAGACTTGCTCCTCCCATGTTGTTAGTTGTGGGGGAGGAGGTGGGGGTCCACCGCCAGTCCTCTGTACAGCTACCTGATCTCTGGATACCACAGAACGCACCTTCCCCCAATACTTCGTTCCACCTCTTCCTGATGTCATCCCATGTTCTTGGATGCTGTCCCACTGTGTTGACCCTGTCGACAATTCTCCGCCATAGCTCCATCTTCCTTGCAATGGACGTCTGCTGTACCTGTGATCCGAATAGCTGTGGCTCTACCCGGATGATTTCCTCTACCATGACTCTGAGCTCCTCCTCAGAGAACCTAGGGTGTCTTTGCGGTGCCATGATGTGGTGTGGGTGATGTGTGAGGTGGTGTGTGTTGTGATGTGTGTGGGGATGTGTTAGGGTGTGTTGTTTGAGGTGCGTGGATGTTGTATGGGTGATGGTGTTGTGTGCCTGTGGAGGCTGGCATTGGGTTTGATTATCTCTCTCTCTCTGGGCTTCTTCAAAACGGGTTGTTGCAAGGGGTTGTGGGTAATGTGGGTGTGTGCTTTATAGTGTTGTGGGTGTGGTGTGTATAGGTGTATCAGGTGTGTGTATTTTGAATTGTCCAATGTGGTTGTGTTTTGTAAGTGTGTGTGTGAATTTTGAGCGCAGCGGTGTGTACCGCCAATGAATTACCGCAGTTGAATGACCCTTGCGTTGATTCGTGGGTCGTGAAAGTGTGGGTGTAGTTCTGTTGGCATGACATTGTAGGTTTTGGTATTGCCAGTTTATACCTGACCTTTGGTGTGGCGGACTTAACACAAAATTAATCACTGGACAGTGGTCAGCTGGTCAGTTTTTTCAGGATTTAATGTAAGGGACTCTGGTTAGCTATTTTCTACCTACAGCAAACAGATAGTCTCTTCTTGGAAGAGCTGAAGCCAGGCAAAGAGATTTTCGTGGTGAAGCCCAAGTATGCAGCTGGTGCAGTCCTTCAGAGTGCAGGGTCCAGGTGGAGGTCAGGGGTCCAGCAGGGCAGTCCTTCTCCTTCTTTTCTTGTTCCTGGTAGGGATTTGAGATGTAGGTGCGGCTCTGCCATAGTTATCCTTGCTCCTGGGGTGGAAAGCAGGGGGGGGGCTCTTGACCAATCAAACCCCCTTGGATGGCCACTTCCTGGGAAGTGTGGCAATAATCTGCCCCAGGGAGTAGTATTCCTCAAAAATCCAAAATGGCAGAAATTCAGTCTTGGAAGTTAGATCTGGCTGGGCCCACCCAGTTGTGTGGCTAAGTTCCCTTAACACACCCCTCTCCAGCCCTCTCCTAATCTAATCAGGGGGCATCTGGCTGTTTGGGTTTAGAGGAAATATGGGAGGTCCAGAGCTGTCCCAAATGTCCTTCCCTCTTTTGAAGTCCAGTTTGGCTATTCTCCTCCATCCTGTTTCACCATCTGCTGAGGAAAATCTCCTTCACAAGGCCCTTCCTTAGTCCTCAGCCCAGGCCAATTCACACCTCATCAAAACAGCCTGGCCAGGCTGCCAGAGCCTGGCCAATCAGAGAGGGGCACTACAGGGCTAAAGTTGGCAACTTTCAGGTAGAGTTCTAAACCTCCTTCCCTGAGTTAGTTATATTAAATTCTACAATAGCAAGTTGTTTGATTTATTATAACAAGCAGTTTGATACCAAATGTGAAATAGTTATCTCCTTTTGAGACGTTATTATTAAAAATAAAGTCTCATCATGTTAGAGAACATTAATTTGGCTATGTTTCCATCACCAGGGCTTATAAAACAACTTTTATAAGGTCCCTGCTTATAGTTACACTGCACCCATCCCTGGGGCACCTAGGGCACACGTTAGGGATGAAGTATATGTAAAGACAAGGTAGTTTAAGACTTTGGAAGTACTTTTAATTCCAAAGTAGAATTTGAAGGTAAATTTAATTTAAAATCAGCCAGTAAGGCAGGCCTACATTGGGCACCTCTGCAGTGCACCTATGGATGCACTACTCATGCTGGGCTCCTTAAACCTACATGCCCTACCATATACTAGGGACTTATAAGTATTTTGACAGAGCCAATTATAATTAGTCTCATTTCCATTTCTACTTTACACAGACCACTGGCTCAGGGACGGGTTAGCAGTACCCAAGGCACAGCCAAGAGTCAGTAACCACTAGTATCTGTCCAAATATTTTGGGGGTGACCAGGCAAAAAGGAAGACTTTCCTAAAGGATGTGACTGGACTGCCCCAAAAAGAAGAGAGCAATGTGGCCTGAAGGAGAGGCTAAACTAGCGGTAATTTGCCTGTCTGGCATGTGGTGGGATGACGTGCCTTGCCCACATTCACCCCAGTGAATGCACCAAAGCATAGGTGAGTCCATAATAGCTTTCACCCCAACAATACTGCCAGCAACCTCTTCTGCACACATGCAGGCGGATAAAGCCTTCATATTGACACTGGGTTGTTGCTGAATAGTAACCTTCCTCCCGTCCTACACGAGAACTGGCACACCCTGCCCACTAGAGGTTTGCTTTATCAAACTTGCAGGTACACTGCAGATGCATACAGTGATACTTGCTGCAATATATGGGTCTAATACGGATGATCCGGACTATTTCTCCAGGTTCTGGGGGTCAATTTTGGAGTGACGTATCTGCTCGATCATATAGGAGGGAGACTTTAACTTTGTGCTACAGAATCAATTGGACAGTCATGGCAGTGCCAGGAGCCCACATCCCCAGGCTGCCAGAGCCTTACATGCTATAACATCATGTAATTATTTCCTGGGAATATGGAGAGATATACACCGCACATCTCGCAAAGGTATGTGCCTCTCAGCATATTGGAATGCCTGGTCTCATAAAGACTTCTGGCTTCTGTCATGCAACACTTCCACCTGGGTCACAAAGATCACCCACCTCCCACATTACACTTTCAGATCACCCGCCTACTAAGCTAACACTGCAAATTCTGCAGGCTCTGCTGAGGGTATTCATGTGGCGTCTCCCACCTTATGTGCTGCTTGACGCAGCATTCAGTGAGGGGATCCGAACCCCCATAATAGAATATTTTGAACACAATAAGGGTTCAGTCAAATCTCCCTGATCTAGCTGATCACTAGACTGTACAACCACATGCAGGCTCACTCCCCAATTACAACCCAGAAATCACAAGAGGCATACAATGTAGACCTAGATTGCCCTTTGACTGAAGCAATGTGGACTTACTACTGCAATAAATTGACAATTCTATCACCAGACTACAGGCTGCATCTCATACATTTCAAATTAATTCATAGTTTATATCGCACCCCACTACAACTCTTCAAGATGAGTCTCTTCCTTGGCACTAGGTGCCTGCGATTTAACACATCGCAGGCCACCTTTGTTCATCTTGCCTGGCAGTGTTCCTCAGTGTCCCGCTACTGGGCAGACATACACAATACTATGCACAAAATTAAAGGTGCGATGCTTCAACATACCCTCTTCATCGGCATGCTTGGCTACATTGCAGATGTACCCCCAGGACCGCAAATTCATTGCATGCTGTTCTTACTAGCTAAGCGCAGAGTGGCCATGCATTCGGGTAGTAAACCATCCCCCACCAAAAAGGCGTGGTTAGTGGATGCGGCCTATTGTCAGGAGCAGTGGCGCAACTACTGAGAACTCATGCTTCCCCAATCCCATCCCATGGGCATTTGGGGAACTCTTCTGTCATACTTATGACAAACAAATGACAATCACAATACTTAAAATGACAAATTGAGGGAGAGGCGCCAGAAGACAATATTTGCGGGGCTGAATCCTAATATTTACAGGATTGCGTACATGGGTGGGCCGACAGGTGACCACGGTGGGTGGTGTCTGGGGATGCTTACCTTCCTCCTTGGGATGCAGAGTGTGTGAATTATTGAGGTAAGTTATCTGGCCACTGTAAAGCCATAACATGCTAGAAGCGTTCATCTATACAAATGAATATGTAACTGAAGATGTGCTGTGAAGTTGTAATCAACGGCCAAGATGTATGCTTGTACGCTATTTGTTCTGTTACTTATAATTCCAATAAAAACAAATGTAAACATCTTTTACTTGTGCACCTCTGTTTACATAGTTGGTGCGTCTTTGAGTTATGCACCTAATCATCAATTTGTGCACATTCCATCTGTTGTGATTCACGTAAATGGCATATTACAGTTCTTCCTATTTCCAATATGGCAAATAAATGTTTTTTTTGTTCCAGGAACAGCTTCATGAAATATAGGTGATTAGTAATTTGCTATGTTAATCACAACAGAGTAAGAGGGGACATCATAAAGGTGCATTTTTTATCTGAGCATGTACTCATGACTACAATTTTGGGTTAGTGCATGAGTTGGAGAAAACACAGTACGGAGAAAGGGGCCAGTATTTGCCTGCCCCTTGTTTCCGAGCGATGCTGTCTGAAGCTTTTGCACTAGCTCTGAAGTTAAGTGTGTGTACTTTTGAAATGTCATGAAAATGCATACCTATGGTCTTTGTCAGGGCACATGTTTATACACCACTAGATGGCTATCACAGAAACACAGCTGCACCTATGCAAGCACAGGTGTGCAAATCCATTCTTGCACAGGTACACACTATTCGTGATACAACCCTGCAGAGACATTGGATGTAATCCTGTCTCGCAATGGCGTTTTGGGGACTATCAATACTTGTTTCTGAAGCATGCTTCTGAAGCATAATTTACCCCAACCCACTTAAAAATATTTCTACTAAAGATCAAATGGTCTTGTGGGAAGCGTCAGCTACTTCAACTGTGTTCAATATGAAACCTTCAGCAAGCACATTTGAGATTTACCTTTTTTAATAACCAAGCCATATTTTTGTATTTTAGATTAAAAGGTATTTCTTGCCCAGCCTCAGAAAGGTGAAGGCTTGGAACAAAGTTATACCTGAATTATGAGATATAATAAGGGTGAAACCTGACTTGAGTTACTGGTGCCCTGGTTCATATAGGACCTCATTTGGCAGTTCAGACTGGATTATTCCTGTTGGAGTATGTTCAAGACTGATGTGCATATGGCTACGTCCAAAGTGAGTTGGCAAAATAATGATGTACCGTGCTATAGCTCTCAGTAATTACCAGTGATTAATTCAAGCATATCCATAATTCTTTTGTACAATTAATGTTTAGTGATATGCCATCAATCCTTGTGAACTCCAAGATGCTACTTTCCTTAGAAAAAGTGTAATTACTGACCTTCACAAGTATTTTTTTGGGGAAGACAGTTCTTGCCTATTCTTTGGCACCCATAACTCTGCCAGTTGGTAGGCCACCTGTATTCGTGTGATATTTCTAGGAACACTTGTGAGACTTTCATAGGATTTGACAGGGCGGCCATCTTGGAAATGGGAGCTATATAAACAACACAATTTGATGTCTCATTCACCTGGCTTTCCAGTTCTTTGGAGAAAAGTTGCTTGATTTGCTGAACAGTTGACTTCACGCCCTTCAGTCCTTTTGCCTGCCATTCTCAGTCTCACGACACTCTGTAAGAGATAAAGCCACAAAGGTAGGTGCATTAATGCTGTTCTACAACAAAGAAAAGAGACAATGAGAGAGCTGGGAAGAAATGCACAACTTGTTTGTGATTACAAGATATTTAGAGGATGGCAATAATGCAACAGACAAGTAGGTGGAATCGGGTTTTATATTTAGTAAAACGGCTTCTGACTATTCTAAGAAGAATAATAGGAATTGAAGGCCTAGAAGAAAATCCTGAAAGAATTTGCAGTGTAGAAAGAAAGCATCTGAGGGCAAAGGTGATCCTAGAATATTGGATGTAATTGTAAAGACATTTTAATAACTTACCTGAAATGGAGATTGTAGAGAGCCACTCGGGCTCTTCTCTACTTTGTTGCCGATCAAGGGCAGGAGGGTGGGCCATTCCCAGAGGTGTTCAAATAAACATGGGGCTGCTGACCTGGCAGTTTCTGAGTAATCAGCCATGAGTGTGCATCGTTATTTCCTAGTGGGGAGGCGGGCCGTACACAACATTACATTAGCAACGAAGGCCAGGAACCCCACAATGTTTTGACTTCTCTGCAGCGGTCCTACGGTGCCCACATGCATTTCCACCTACCAGTGCCCTGCCCTCCAAGGAGCTTGCACACCAAAGCCCAGGCGGCAAGGAGGATGGACGGTTGCAGAGGCCTACCTTCTTCTTCTCCAACCTCCGCTCCAGAAAAGTTACTCTCGCTGTGTTCGGCTGAGCACGTGTGAGGAGCTTTGCTCGGTGAGTTCAGTCGGAAGGCAGCTGAGGCAAGCAGCACAGCAACGCGGTGAAAGGAGCCGATCCGGTCCAGGAGTTCATGAGTTGGTTGTCTGCGTGGTGGTGAGGACCCAAGAGGGTGTCCACCATGGTGCCTGCCTAGACGACAATGGAGGTGAGTGGTCACCTCCTTGGCCTCCCGAAGTGGCAGCCCGAGGACCGGGTGCACGTGGACACAGAACCAGACGCTGGCTGCATCCCTGAAGACAAAAAAAATGGGGAAAAGAAACATTTTTAAAATTGGAACACCGCAACATAATAAACGAGGAATAGACTACAAACAAAAGAAAAAAATAATAATACCAACATAGTTTCAACAACCAACTCATAAAGACTTGGCCACCTAGGCCGCAAAAGACACTAATAGAAAAACAAAATGAGAGCATTGCAGCAAGTTCGGGAGCAGCAGCCCACACACCCCCTTGCAGGGGCCCATTCGTTGGTGGCAGTGTTGCCCCTGTTCAGCCAGCTAGTGGACCCTGCCACAGCGGCAACACAGTGCTGCCTCTGGGTTGGCCACCTGGAAAACTATTTCTGCACAACCAGAGATATGGATGGCACAGTGTGCAGGTCGCTTATACTACACGTGGGAGGCAATGAACTTCACAAGCTTTTTGACACCCTACCCAATACAGATGAGGTGAGGGATTTCAATGCTGCGGTGGTGGCGCTAAAGAGATATTTCAGTCCTCAGCTTAACCCTGATTATGAGAGATTCAAATCACACCAAGCCCAGCAGACGGACGTAGAATTCGTAGACATGTTTTATGCCAGGCTGAGGAAGCTCACAAGCACATGCGTAGACCTCAACCAACACGAGGAAATCCGTGCACAAATTATCCACGGATGCCGTACAAACCTGCTAAGAAAACTCATCATGTGGCAGCTAGGCATCTCCCTAGATGAAATCCTGATTCTGGCCCGAGCCCACGAACTCTCGGCCTTCCGTGCTGACACCATGGCCGCCGTGAGGGGACAATTAATGTGGGCAGCTACTGTCCCTCAGCAACCAGTCGTGAAAGAGGAACAGGTTGACACCATTCAAGCTCACCAGATTCCCCTGCAGCCGCCTAACACCTCAAAACATGGGGACAGTACGTGCGACAGCTGCAGATACAAACACAAGACTCCCGACGGATGCCCGGCGAGAGGAATAACCTGTAACAATATGGAAAATGGAATCACTTTGCCAAGATGTGCCGGATGGGAAGAGTCAGGCAGAGAGAGTTTGAAGGGAAGGCGACCACTGCAAAGAACATAAGACCTGGGGACAGTATGCCTGGAGGACACATGGACACAAAGATGCCGTTATACGAGGAGGAAGACGAAGAGGACATCTTCGTCATCTCGTTCACTGGATGGCGACAGCATAAGCAGCGACCACCCCCCATGAGAACAGTTGATATAAATGGCACCCCTGCAACAGTGCTAATTGACACAGGCACCTTGGTCAACGTCATGGACAATATGCTGTTCCAACAACTCTCTCCAAAACCGAGTTTGTCGCCAAGTAATACGAAAATATACACCTATGGAGGGGGTGACCCACTTCCTCTGCAGGGCACCATTGAAGTGTCCATTGCTAATCACGAACACGCGACCAAAGTTAAATCCTATGTGGTCAAAGGAAACCGAGGTACTCAGTTGGGGTGTCATACAGCGGAAGATCTTCAACCAGTCTTCTTTGCATGCCAGGTATATGACTTGCATACAAAGTCCCTCCTCAATGGCTTTCCAGAACTGTTTGTGGGACTGAGAAAGCTCAAAGACAAGCAAGTAAAACTGCATGTTGACCCGGGTATGATACCCGTGGTGCTGCAACACCGGAGGGTACATTTTCATCTTCAGCTAGTTGTCGGGAAAGAACTGCAGATTCTGGAGGACCAAGGGGTGATTGAAAAGGTTGAGGGGCCTACCTCCTTGGTTTCGCCACTGGTGATGGCACCCAAGCAAAACCAGCCTTGGGTCATCCGCCTCTGTGTGGCCATGTGGCTACCAAATTGTGCCATAAAGAGAGAACGTCACATTATACCCACAATTGATGACATAATTGCAGATCTGAATGGAGCCCAGTGATTCTCAAAGCTGGATTTAAATTCCAGCTACTACCAACTGGAGTTGGACCCTGACAGCCAGAATGTTACCACGTTCTCTACACACTTAGGGTTGCAATTATACAAAAGGCTGAGTTTTGGGGTATCTTCAGTGGCGGAAATATTCCAAAATGCCATCAGAGAGATGCTCTCAGGCCTAGCAGGTGTGATCAACCTGAGTGACGATATGCTGATTTTTTCAGAGACACGTGAGGAACATCATCGCCGCTTAAGAGCCACTCTGCAGAGGCTTCCGATGCAGATCTCACACTTCACAGGAAAAAGTGTGCATTCTATCAAACCTCGATCAATTTCTTTGCACACATCTTCTCAAGAGATGGGCTGCAAGTGGACCCTAGGAAGGTAGAGGCCATTCGTCAGGCTTTAGTTCCTCAAAATGTGACAGAAGTCCGGAGCTTTTTAGGAATGGCGACGTACTGTGGCCGGTTCATTCCCCAACAAGCCACTATGGCGGAACCACTCAGACAGCTCACAAAGGTGACTCATTAGTGGGAGTGGAGCCCGGAATTGGACAAAGCTTTCCAAGCTGTGAAAGGGGCACTGTTAGACAAAGTGACAACAACATATTTCCACCCTGAGAAGAGAACAGAAGTGGTGGTGGATGCCAGCCCCGTTGGGCTTGGAGTGGTTTTACTTTAGGAGCAGCATCACCATTAATGGGCCCCCGTATCCTATGCCAGCAGGACACTGTCCGCAGTGGAGGCCCAGTACGCAGAGGTGGAGAGAGAGCCACTGGCCATCCAATGGGTCTGCAAGTACTTCCACCTATACCTGTACAGCCATGAGTTTCAAATGGTCACGACCACAAGCCTCTTGTGTCATTGTTTGCCTGATCTATGCGGCTGGCTACTCCGAGAATTGAGTGCTATGCTGTTCTGCTCCACCCGTACCAGTTTAAGGTCATCTACTGACCGGGAGCGAACAATCTGTCAGACTACCTGTCAAGGCATCCCCCGACAACACCACCAGATGCGACGCAGGAAGAAAGAATGGAGAGTTTCATAAATATGGTGGTGCAGGCAGCTTGCCCCATGGCCTTGACAGTGGCAGACACAACAGATGCTGCTGAAAGTGATTCTGTCCTTAACCTTGCAAAGGAGGCCCTGAGCAAACGACAATGGAAACATTTCCTGGATGGTGTGAGAGCTTGTGACCCGGAGGAGAGGGCTGCTATGCAAGGAATGTGGAGAGTGAAGGACGAGCTGTCAGTGGGGGAGATGGTCTCCTCCTGCGTGGTCAGAAAATAGTGCTTCCACTGTGCCTATGGAACAGGGTGGTGGAGCTGGTCCATGAGTGGCACCAGGGAGTGGCCAAGATGAAGGAGCACCTTAGAGCCAAGGTATGGTTTCCTGGCATGGACTCGAAGGTAGACACCCTCATAGGAAGCTGTCACTCTTGTGTAATCACCACTATTAAGCAGCCCACCAATCCAGTAGTCACCAATCCACCAAAGTTGAAAGTCCTGGTCGAGCCTTAGCATGGACTTTAGGAGCTTTCCCGATGGAAGGCTAATGGCGATCATGATTGACTCTTACACGACGTTTCCCATGGTGGAGGTAGTGACTTCCACAGCCTTGGAGAATGTGAGACCGGTGCTGGAGAGAACATTTGCGTTGTTTGGTCTCTCTGATCAAATCTGAACAGACAATGGTCCACTATTTCAGGGGCAGGAATTTGAGAACTATATAGAAGGGTTTGCCATAAATCACCGCAAGATCATGCCGTACTGGCTGCAGGCCAACGGCGATGTCGAAAGGTTCATGCGGACCCTTAACAGAGCCATGAGGATCAGTGTGGAATGAGGTGAAGTGGCCAAAAGGTGTTTGCACCAATTTTTAAGAGCATATTGACAGACACCCTACTGCACCTCCGGGTGTGCACCTGCTGCTCTGACGTTCAAGGTGGCTCCGCAGGGCTGCATCCTGGCTGACTCTCTGTGGGAGCCCCCGGAGTTGGATGTAGAGGCTGCACAACAACGACGAATGCGGACCAATCAGAAGGAGACTGCCAGAAGGCAAACCAGATGCAATGATCTTCAGGTGCGCGACCGAGTAGTCGTGAGAAACCGACATCCTGGAGAAAAGTTGTAGAACACATACGAACCTGAGGTGTGGAAGGTAGTGATGGTTAGGGGGACCATGTTGACTGCCCGCAGAGGAGAGAGGCAAATTACGAGAAATATGTTGTGTTTCAAACGAGCCGGAGAGTCTGATGAGACTGTTGAAGAGGATGGAGAAGGAGAGTGCCATTGGAGGAGGAGAGTATTGGATGGAAGAAAAGTCAGGTGTCCAAGATGCGCCATGTTCTACACCGGTGTCGCTAGCAGACGAGGCTGGCGGCTTGATGTCTGGTGATCAGATGAGCGGTGCCATCTCTGGCCCAACCCTGCGCCGCCCCAGAGACTCAGAGATTTTGCCTTCTAATAGAGATCGTATGACATTAGGTGTGACAGGCTCTGTGTAACTGTATAGTGGTTTT
Organism: Pleurodeles waltl; assembly: GCF_031143425.1. Lineage (NCBI taxonomy): Eukaryota > Metazoa > Chordata > Amphibia > Caudata > Salamandridae > Pleurodeles > Pleurodeles waltl. The sequence continues at coordinate 294,919,496 of NC_090450.1, forward strand.
GGTGTTTCCCCCTTTTTTGATTCTGTTACTCTTGGAGGGTCTTTCTGTTAGACATTTACCCCACAGGGTTGGGGTTCTCTTCTTTTCTTTTCTTTTCTCTTCTTTGTTTTCTGATAAAAGCCTTGGAGGGATGTAGAGAGACACTCGGGTTCTCCTATACTTAGTTGCCCAGCAAGGGCAGGAGGGTGGGCCATCGCCTGAGGTGTTAAAATAAAGACAGAGCTGCTGACCCCGCAGTTCCTGAGTAATCAACCATGAGTGTGCATTGTTATTGCCCAGCAGGGAGGCAGGCCGCACACATTACAGGAAATCACACTTTGAAAATCCTCAGGACAATTTGAGTGGTTTTGCACTAAAAGTAAATAGGCAGATAAAATTGTGTACATTACAAAATGTATGTTAACTCTGAAATGTAAATCTTTAATGTATAATAAAATTCTATTCTCTTGTGATGCAGTACACATTCATGGATAGTCTGAGGTATTTGCTGCCAGATTGAAAGGAACGCTGAGAAATAAAACTGATCGTGATATATTAATCAATAAATCTGCTCATACTGAAGTATAGCATCTTTCTTCTTCCTTCTTATCCCAGCCCCGCTTTCTGTAACTAGATACACGCACACTGTGAGTTAAAGGCTGCTGTATGTAATACGTTGGGGGGTTAGTTATATCTATGTTGCTCCCTTAGCTTCAGAATCAATAAACCGGTTAGTGGTCCTGTTAACTTCATATTGCAAAACTCTCTGTGGATGGGTAGCGTGCTACTCTATTGATTGTGCTCAGTAGCTGCATGCAGTTCTGTATTGTGTATTGAAGACTTTATGCATTGGTGAAGTGCAATAGATGTTTGTTTAAGCGCATGAGTGTAAGATATCTGCTTGGGTTCCAAGAGTGTTAAGTTGTCTACATGGTGGTTTGAGAGTGTGTGTGCATTGCAGATAGTGACTCAACAATATCATCAACAGATTTCAGTGGGACAAGAAAACCACTGCCACCTTCTTCAGGACAAAATGAATATAATTTCCCTAATGGAAAATCAATAATGATGTCTATAAGGACAATAAAATAAACAAACTAATAATGTAATAAGCATTTGTCAATGCATTGTGCAGGCACATTAATAAATGTTTTCTAAAACCCTAGTGTTTATATAATCACCAAAAATACAATACAAATATTCAAAATACATTCAAACCACATCATTCATATTAAGCAACCCTCCAAACACAACCCAAATGTCTCTAATAAGATGGGTTCTCATATGTCACCCCCAGTTCACTCACAACTATTAGAACAACAGCATTAATACACTCACCATTACACCGAAGTCTAGGATATCAATTACTCTTATCTTGGTCTCTTACAATTTATATATTTTGGGTAAGCACCCTGTTATGAATTGGGTTTCTAGTTGGCAGAGGTGTGCACCCTGTCCAGGTAGGGACCACAATCCTAGTTAGGGTAAGTCAGATGCACGCCCTAAATTGACCTGTGCTCACCCTCTGGTAGTTTGGCAAAGAGCTGTCAGGCTTAACTTAAGAGGCAAAGTGTAAAGTATTTGTGCAACACACAGAGTAACACAATGAAAACACCACCTAAAGACTCCACACAGATTTGGGAAAATAAAGTATATTTATCTGACCAAGACGACAAAAATTCAATCAGTATATGTAGCGATATTAGGTTTATCAAGTTAATTCATAAAGTAGAACAGTGCTTTAAGCGTTTCAAGTGTACATGTTGTATTGGAATCTGGTGAGGGCTAGTTAACCTCTTTTAGAACAGTTACGGTATCCCTTTTGACCATGCTCTCCCTCGTAGAGTGGGCAGCTGTTAGTGGTTTCACAAAATCTTAAAGTACAATGGCGAGAACGCTGCACAGGTTGTTGGGGGCACTCGGGTCGAGAAGAGAGTGTGTTTGCAGAACAACCTAGTCCTTGTGCCCACCATACCTTCCAGGATGCTTGTAGCCGCTGAATAGTAGAATTATACTGGTGTATGGCTCGATGGGGCCGCTAGACAATCTGATGGTAGCCCCATATTTACTGTACAAGATGTGCCCAATGTGCAGAGGTTGTCAAAAAAACTGGAAGGGTCACCCACACTTTGCAAATCTCTTCACAGGTGCCTTCCAGGACCAGTAGTGTACAGGCTTCAAGGGGTCAGAGAACCAGTACTACTACCCAAAAGTGCCTTTGATGTGGGGGAGGACTTTAAAGGACCTCTCTAAAATGCACAGGTCTTACCTTTAGCCCAACCCTTGCTCCAGACTACCAGTGGGAGGTAATCAGCCCTTTGTGTGGTGACAGGCCCTCCTCTACTGAGGTTTAAGTGTGAGCTCCCCTCTTCCCTTCCAACCCAGGAAGACCCATCAGAATGCAGAAGAATGCAGATGTGGTTGAATGTTCTGTGTTGTGGGTGTCTGGAGGGACTGCAGAAATGCACCCTGTCCAGACCAGACGCGTATTGGAGATAGGCCTGTCAGGCACACAGAGCAGTGAGAGCTGATGAATGTCCGCTTTCTAAAAGTGGCATTTCTAAATAGTAATAATAAATCCAACTTTACCTGTAAAGGGGATTTATCATTACCATTCCAACGATATGAAACATGATGCAGCTACTTTTTTCTGATCAGGGATTACAGCATAAAAGTAAATTAAGGAATTACTAATACTGGTTTATGAGAGAAGCAGGTCTCACAGTAATGAAAAACTACTTTGGGAATTTTTTATTACCGGGACATGTAAAAAGTAAGAGCACATGTCCTGTCTTTTACTTACATGGCACCCTGCCCTCTGAGCTACTTAGGGCCTATGTTAGGAGTGACCTACATGTTAGAAAAGGGGCGTTTAAGGCTTGGCAAGCGGTTTTAAATGTCAAGTCGAAGTGGCAGTGAAACTGCATACACAGACTCTGCATTGGCAGGCCTAAGATTTACAAGGCTACTTAAGTGGTTGTCACAATCAGTGCTGCAGGCCCACCAGTAGCATTTAACTTACATGCCTGGGATATAGAGAATACCACTTTACAAGGGACTTACAAGTGAATTAAATATGCCGATTGTGGATAACCATTGTTGCCATGCTTAAGGTAGAAGCACATGCACTTTAGCACTGGTTATCAGTGGTAGAGTGATCAGAGTCCTAAGGCCAAAAAAAGATACAGCTACAAGCAGGAGGTGAAAGGCAAGAAGTTTGGGGGAAGACCAACCTAAAGATGCCAGGTCTCAAATATCCCGATCCTTGTCACATCAATACTGGAGACGGAGGGGCAAAAAGTAGGAGAACACTGCAAAAAGCCTCTTTTTCTTACAAGGCAGAAAGCAAGGGGCATTAAAACATGATCACAGCTGGAAGCAGGGCGGATCCCCCCACCATTTTCTTAGATTTCACTGTGGATGAGTTTTGATTTTTCACACAGATGAGACTTTTTTTTCCCTCTGTTCACTTTTCACTCTGTATGTTTTATCATGGGTTATTTGGCTTATCTTGATATTGTTATTGATACATTCAGTGTAGATTTTTTTTTTGGGTATTCTGTCTGTCACAAGCTCATGGTTGCATATTGGAATGGAATGTATTTATACCCTATATACCTCATGGTGGGCCCAGACATTCCCATTTGGACATCAATGTACGTGCGCTACATTAGCCCGCAGCAGCATGACTGATTATTTCCTCCATTTGTGTTTTGCTGTTTATGATTTTCGACTTGTGACACTCTGCAGATTAAACCTTTATATTTGTGTTATACACTTGCCCACTGCAGCTGGATTTTTCATATGAGGCATTTAGTTAACCTGTCATTGTCATTTGCATGTTCATATTTTTGACCACTTTTCTAAGAAAATATTTGTGTATTTATATCACACCAACATGGTCAATATCTCTCTATTGTAGGAATGATCCTTAATTTATGTGGGAATTATCTGGCCTGTGCATGGCATGATTTTTGTTTTCTAACTCATGGTCAGCAGGCGAAGGCCGAGGGAAGAAATTACATCTGCTCTAATACACACTGTGGCACAATACAGTTCTGGCTTTCTTGTGTCGTCAATACAGCAACTACACTTTGATTATGATTTTTTGGTCCAGCTGAGTTATACATTTATCTTTCATTATGAGCATCTGTTTCGTGCTTACTTATTCACATTGGATTAGCCACACTTGACTTTGAGAATAAGACAAGATGGCACCCATATGTTTCTTCACTTGTGTCACACTCTGTTACCACAGTTGTCTGTCTTTAATGTTTATTTTATTTGTAAATACACTGTAATGTCTGCATATCGTTATATGAGCAAGGCAGCAGCGTCCACTAAAATGCATCACGGTGTTGGTGTAAAACCTGGATTTCCCAGCAGTATCTTGAGGTAGTACCCTTCTTCCTTGTTTTGCAGCACACCAGCTCAATGCTCCACCCCTCATGGGATAGAGGTCCCAGCAGACAAGAGCTTTTGTATATATATATATATATATATATATATATATATATATATATATATATATATATAAATATATATATAAAACACAATGTGACCATCAATTATGGCACAAATGGCTTTGACTCCAGAAATAATCTTCAACAATAGGTTTATTGGCAAAGCGTTTTGATCTTATGATTTTCCTCGCATCCCAAACAAACAACATAGTGCATCATCACTTTTAAAGTGATTTCAAAAACAGTAAACATAGAAAAAATACTTAAAACAATCATCAAAAACCTCATGTGGGTCTCAGTGTGGCCCCCCCAGTGTAAGTAAGAACCACTCACACACCCATTCACAGACTCACACAAGCACTAACACACCCACCACACACTCACATACCCAGTTACGCACTCATGCAACCACTTACACACCTATACAGCCACTTATAGACCCACACAGCCAATGAAACACCCATCACACACCCACTCACTGACCCACAGAACCACTTACACATCCACACAACCATTCACATGCCTATGCATACACCTATACAGCCACTTACCTACTCACTGTTAGAAATGGGGTCTTTGGTTAGCAGTCAGGTTACCCACTGTCCAACCAAGGACCATCACCCTAGTAAGGGTGAAGGAGAATCACACTCGCCCCCTTGGTAGCTTGGCACGAGCAGGCAGGCTTAACTTCTGAAGCAATGTGTGAAGTATTTGTACCAACAAACACAGTAATATAGTGAAAACACTACAAAATGTACACTACATCAGTTTAGAAAAATAGGTAATATTTATCTAAATCGAACAAGACCAAAATGACAAAAATCCAAGATACAGCAGTCAAGATATTAATTTTCAAAAGAATAAGAGCCTTAGGGCCAGATGTAGCAAAAATCTCAATTGCGACCCGCAAATTGTGAGTCAGACTGACTCGCAATTTGTGAATCACAATTCAGAATGTTGGATTGTGTCCCTGACACCATCTGTGATTCGCCAGGGGGTCACAAACGCCCACCTCATTAATATTAATGAGGTGGGTTGCAATTTGCGACCCCCTTGAGAATCGCGGCACTCACAGGGATGGCGCTGCTTGAGACAGCAGACCACCATGTCTGTGACTGCTTTTAAATAAAGCAGTTTTTTTTTTTGTAATGCAGCCCGTTTTCTTTAAAGGAAAACAAGATGCATTACAAAACTAAAAAATGAAACGTTTTCCATAGGACCACTGCCTGCTCTGGAAAAATGTTTGTAATGCCATTCACAAAGGGGAAGGGGGTCCCATGGGGACCCCTTCCCTTTTGCGAATGGGTTAGCACCCATTTGAAATGGGTGTTAACTGCGATTGTTTTGCGACCACGTTCACGGTCACAAAACAATACAACATTGCACTGCGACTCGCAATTAGGAAGGGGAACACCCCTTCCTAATTGCGACTCGCAGTCTCGTTTTGCGAATCAGTAACCAGGTTACTGACTCGCAAAATGGGGATTGGCCATCGCGGTGCGCTTTTTGAACATCGCAAACAGCAAAATTTGCTGTTTGCGACATGCAAAAAGTTTTGTACATCTGGCCCTTAATCCTTAGAAAACAGTGAGAATGCTGTTCTTAAACAAAGTACCTGGTTAGCCTCACAAATAAAGCTGCACGGGCAAGCGTGCATCAGTAAAGTCAGTGATGCGTTGATTCCTTACTCGCAAGTGAGGCCGTGTATCGTTTCCTTCTCCTGTCAAGTCTGAGACGCATGGTTTTTCTCCCTCGCAAGAGAGCGATGCATCGATTTCCAGATGGGGCACCTCAGATCCGCGCAGAGTCGGGTTGATTTGTGTGCCTAGGGTCGATGCATGGAAAATCTGGTCGCACAGTATCAGAAAACTGCGCTGCGTGAGGCTTCCACCTCTGTAAGCGGGTGTTATGTGTCGTTTCTCCAGCCGTGAGGCATCGATCTCCCTGCCGCGATGCAGGTGGAGCAACGATTTCAGCCACTAAGCTGGCGCGTGTGGTTTACCAGCCACGTTGCAGAAGGTGCAATGAAAATTTCCCTGCATGACATTCTGTGCATGGATTTTCAGTTCTTGTCTGCTAACTTCACCTTTCAAGGGCCCAGGGACTGGATAGGGCACTGATTGGTAGGGCAGGAGTCTCAGCAGAAAATCCAGATGCTGGCAGGGGAAGTCTTTGATGGCCCTGAGATTTCAACAACAGAATTCAAGCTCAGTTCAAGCCCTTGGAGATTCTCCTCAAGCAGGAATGCACAACAAAGTCCAGTCTTTGTCCCCTTTCACAGGCAGAAGCAGCAACTGCAGGATAGCCCAACAAAGCACAGTCACAGGCAGGGGCAGCACTTCTCATCTCTTCAGCTCTTCTCCTTGGCAAAGGTTCCTCTTGATTCCAGAAGTGATTTTGAACAATCTAAAGTCTGGGGTTTTGGGTCCAATAGTTATAAACCTTTCTGCTTTTGAAGTAGGCCTACTTCAAAGGAAAGTCTATGTTGTTCACATTTTTCCTGCCTTGCCGAGGCCAGGCCCCAGACACACACCAGGGGGTTGGAGACTGCATTGTATAAGGGTAGGCATAGCCCTTTCATGTGTGAGCGACCATTACCCCTTCCCTTCCAGCACAGATGGCTCATCAGGATTTGTGTCACTGTCTAGAGGAGAGGTACAAACAGCTCAATTGTCAAACTGACCCAGACAGGGAATCCAGAGGCAGAGTCACAGAATGGTTCAAACAAGAAAATGCCTACTTTCTAAATGTGGCATTTTCCAACACACAGTCTAAAACAATCTTTACCAAAATATGTATTTTTAAATTGTGAGTTCAGAAACCCTAAACTCCATATTTCCATCTGCTCCCAAACGGAATCTGCAGTTTAATAATATTTAAAGACAGCCCCCATGTTAACCTATGATAGAGATAGGCCTTGCACAATGAAAACCGAATTTGGCAGTATTTCAGTGTTAGGACATATAAAACACATTAGTATATGTCCTACCTTAAACATACACTACACCCTGCCCATGGGACTACCTAGGGCCTACCTTGGGGTGTCTTACATGTATGAAAAGGGAAGGTTTAGGCCTGGCAAGTGGGTACACTTGTCAAGTTGAATTGGCAGTTTATACATGCACACACAGACACTGCAGTGGCAGGTCTGAGCCATGTTTACAGGGCTTCTCATGTGGGTGGCACAGCCAGTGCTGCAAACCCACACTCTGGGCACCTCTAGTACACTGTACTAGGGACTTACTAGTAAATCAAATATTCCAATAATGGAAAGCCAATTACACATACACTTTACATAGGAGCACATGAACTTTAGCACTGGATAGCAGTGGTAAAGTGCCCAGAGTATCAAAAACAGCAAAAACCTGGGAAACAGAGGCAATAGGTTAGGGGAGACCACGCCAAGGACGCCAAGTCTAAACCTTGCAGACCCAGAAAACCACTTGCACACCTTTACAATCACTAGGTAGCTACTCACACATTCACAAATCACTTACATAGCTACTCACCCATCCACACACAGGCAGTGATGCAGTTATATAGATTGAAGTAGGACATGTTTGTATTAAGTGTGTTGTTGATTTGTACAGAATGTATGCTTTTGGTTGGAATGGATCTGTGGATCCATCATGATTTCACCTGCAACGTAGCCGGCAGACCCCTTATTTTGCTGGGGATCCACTGAGGATCGACGGATCCAAGTGAGAAATTAGAAAAATAAGATTTGAAACCATAAAGAGCAATTGTTTGGGAAATGGGTTGGCTCTGAAAAGAGTCTTTGTGTTTATGGGTTTGTAGGTGATAATTAAACTAAAACAGGATGCAGTCTTTTAAGTTATTGAGGAATACCCTGTTTCCTCCACGTTCAGAATGGACTTTGTCTTTTTGATATATTCCGTCTACATCGAAGCGTAAGTTGTTATGACATATGAAGCCCATTTTGTGGTCTCAGAGAAATGCAGTAACAGCTTTATTGAGATGTTTCCTGGAGTTCCCTACCTGTGAACAAAATTGGGTTGACCACTGCTACTTTTGTCTTTGGTAAATGTTGGAGAACACCAAGATAGTATGTGGGAAAAGAGACATTAAAAGAGGAGAGGTATCCTTCATAAGTCTTTCCAGTCCTATCCCAGTAATTGTGCCTAGGTCATTGCCACCACAGCACACTATCATAAAGTCTGGATGTTGGCAATCTGCAATGCCTTCAACCAAAGATGGCAATTAGTCCCATTTTAACCCTCTCTGGCCAAGTAATGTCTTCATAAGGTAAACCTAGGTCCCAGTCAATACCACTATTTCTAGTGCTCTCTCTGACCCAAAACACAAAACTATGGCCACCAAGCCAGACCATTTTGGAGACAAGAAGAAGTAGCACACTGGAAAAGGCTGCAACAGAATGAGGACTTCTATACAGGAACATGGAAAGAGTTAAAAATCTAAAAAGTCTTTGATTTGCGAAGTCCAAGCATATGACTGAGAGTACAGGGTAAAGAGTAGTTATTAATGGTACTACTGAGTGTGGAGGAGGATTGCTATATTTCTGATTTGAGATTTGCAGTGGAAAACAGATGTTTAGAGATATTAAAATAATAATTGGGCAACAACAAAGAGATTTTACAGGTATGTTAATTAGGTTATACTAATAAAAAAGTATAGTTAAAAATATAAATGTACATAAGCTGAATGAAAATGTGTAGCTTCTAGACACTACAATAAAAGGCAAAATAGAAGGGGGTTAGATGAGATTAAGTAAAAATATAGTGACCAGCAAAAAAGGAACAGGAATTGGTATACTAAAAACATAGGGCCTGTTTTACAGCTTGGTGGATGGGGTTACACTCTGTCACAAACTTGACAGATATCCCATCCACCTTATTATGATTCCATTATATCCTTTGGAAATCGTAATACGGCAGACAGGATATCCATCACGTTTGTGCTGGAGTAACCCCATCCGCCAAGCTCTAAATCAGGCCCATACTTATTTTACTAAACCAGTACGAATGAATGTGTTTGAAATTAGATGTGGGTGCATGCTTATATTATGTAATTCAACAGTATGTAATTTGCAGCCACTCACACAGTGAGGAAGGCACTTGCACACCTAGTTACACTGCCACAAAAGCACTTATGCACCCACCACTTATATAGACTGAGAATGGCTGGCACACTCAGTCACACACCCATAAAACCATTCTCACACTCATTTACTCACCTATACAGCCAATTACACAGTCATTCACACACTTATGCATGCACTGTCACACCTAATACAGCCCTTAATGTACCCAGGACAGTCAGTTATACATGCACTTACACACCCATACACCCAGGTATACAGAGAGTCAACCACCCATAGAGCCAATTAGATACCTATTTACAAAACCATGCAGCCACTCACACACCCTGTCAGAAAGAGGCACTTACACATCCACTTACCCACCGACAAAGCACTTATGTTTCCAACACTAATGGAGCCTCTTACGTGCACAGTTACACACCCACTCACTAGCACAGCCAGTTATCAATCCATACAGACACTTATATACCCATTTAGACACCCATACAGTCACTCACACACCCAGTTACATACCCACACAGCTACTTACACATTAAGAGACACACCCACAAAGGCAATGATACACTCACTCATATATCCACTCAACCACTCACACACCAATCCACCACCCATACAGCCACTCATATATCCATTTGATAGATCCATTCTCAGATATTTACACAGTCTGTTACAGTTTCACAAAGTACTTGGATAAGCAATTGCACTGTAAGGGATTCCCTAGCCACACATGACTTATCACTGTTCATGCATGTCACAATTCCTCATATACCTCTTTATGTCTCGATCCATAACCAGCCACCAAAAGTCCACATGTTCTTTATGTTTCATAGCTGACAATCCACCATACCCCTAATGCAATAATTCCATAAGCCTTTCACAATCTGAATCTGGCACCACCAATCTATCACTTCTGCATACAACGTCATTAACCACTGATAATTCTGACCACAGCAACTTATACCTGCCAAGACGTTTGTCACTAGTACTTTCTTTTTTCAATCACTTGTTAAACTGTCTTACTTTTTTCAGTTCCTCATTGATACCCAAAGTAACTTTCCACTCTTCCATACAGATAGCTCATCAAAACTACATGCAAACTGGGGCCACCATCCAGTCTTCTGCATTATTTTCCTTCACTACATCATTATCTGTTGGCCCCATCAGTAAAAGTGAAAGACAATCCACCTTAACAGTTCTCATTCCAGAAATGTTTCATTTAGAATGAGTACTCTTGAAGTCTGAATAACCCATTTGACATACGATGCAAACATTTTCCTCCTTCTTTCATTGTAAAAACATTCACCAATGGCTTGTGGCCAATCCTTAATTCAAATCTTGTTCCCCATAAATTTCTCCTGAAATACTGTCCCCCCAGCAACAAGCCAATGCTTCTGTCTCGATCTCTGAATAGCTTTCTTTAACCCCTCTTGAAGTCCTTGTCGTGAATGCTATGATCCTTTCCTCTCTCTGATGTGGTTGCGGTAATACTGCACCTAGTCCACATGCACTTTGATCCAAACTGATTTATACCTTGGATGATACAACTTTAAAATTGGAGCCTTGACAGTACATTCCTTGATGACACTTAAGAACCTTTCACACTCATCTGACCAAACATATTTTCCCCTGTTCATAGAAGGACTCTCATGGGTCTGATTATAAATGATGTACATTTTTTGCATAATAGACGACCAAGCCAAGAAATTAATTAGGTTATTCCTTGTTCTCTGGGCTTGGTGCACATCCAATAGCTTCCAATAGTTTTAGTTTCTTTTTTATGCTGTCTACTCCAGTGATATGATCTAGATACACAACTTCAGGGACAGCAAATGTACAATTCTCTATTCGAATGGTCAAACCAGCATCACACAATTTTCCCAAAGGCAGTCTAAAAATGCTGTCATGATCTTGTTTACCTGTCCCTTTAAGCAAAATATAATCTTGAAATCCCGTGACTCAGTTTATTCCTAGTAATAACATCTCCATCACTCTTCAAAAAACAGCAGAGGCAGAAGCTGAACGGAATGGCATTGTCCAACACATGAATGCCTCATGTGGTATTACAAACTATGCCAAATGTCTGCTGTCCAGATGCAAAACAATCTGATTCTATACCTTAGATAGATCTTGTGTGGAAACCCCCTTGCCTTGTTCTGAGGTGCTCAACATGTGGTTTATATTGGGCAATGCATGTCGGTCAGATCAGCACACATGCAGATTTTTCCATTTTGTTTAATTGCTAAAACAATTGGACTAAGCCACTCAGATGACTCTTTTGGTTCAGAATTTTTTTCAGAATGTAATTTGTCCAGCTCAACGGCTGATGCTTATTTCATGGACATTGGTACTCCCCTTACCTTGTGAACTTTGGGTATGGAAACTTCCTTATGAATAATAGAATTTTAATTTACAAAGTTTATCTTGATATACATTGGGAATTTCCATTTTGGATATATTCATGACCATCAGTTGTTTAGGGTGATTACGATTTAGCCTAATTCCAAATTCTTTTGTTCTTTCCAACCTAACATCTTCTCTTTTCTACTACATATTCTTTGCCTGAGTTTACTCTACCCCTGAATCATATTGATGACTCCAAACAACCCCAAAACATGGCAGTTTTCTCCCACAGTAATCAACTGGAGCCACGTCTGTGTTCTCTTATTCAATTCCAGATAGCTGCAAGAATCCCAGCACATGTCCACGTACACCCCAGCTCCACTTATGGGAGTTTGTAAATCTCATCCACATTTATTAATTGCCTTTGTACTACACTACCTTCCACATCTCACTTGCCCATGTTTAGTTCACTTAAAACTAAAACTTCAATATCATCAGGTAAATATTTCTCAATCATCTGCACAGAAGCTGTTCACTTGCTTTTCTCCCTTTTTTGTCCACTCAAATTATCTTTGCACACTCTTGAAACAAGTCCTGACCATTTACAATCATAATATTTGGCTTTTAAAGCAGAATGGCTGTTGGATGTATCTTTATGTTTAAAGCTTCTCCATCTAAAATATTGAGGATTATGTTTTTCCATCAGATCCATCTAACATACCTGTGATGTAGTTTTTTTATTTTTTTATTTCAACAACAATAGATAGGGTGATGTTTTTTCTTCCTTTTTTGATACATTTCTCTATTGTTGGTTCACTCACACTGAAATTGTGTTCCTCAATTTTGAGTTTACTGTTGTGGTTAACTAATTGATCCCTTGCAGTCTCATCATGCAAATCTCTAAATTTGTATGTTGCAGATAAACACATAAGCAACCTGCATATCTCTTTATAGGTTATGTTCTACTACCACATTCATTTTCATACTATGATGTTCATCTAGTGCCTTAACTGCTTTTTCATATGAGTCATTCTCTTCCAATGCAATATCTTCACCATTATCATTATCCTGACCTCCTTAGGATCTTTCTAAATTATATACCCAAATTATACTTAATCAATGCTAGTTTGCATTTTGGAACAACATTACCTGCCTCTACACAATTGCTTCAAAATATGTCTCGAAAGCATCCATTCAATTTTCCCACAACATAGCTGGTTGTCCAGTATGTTGTAAGAACATAGGTGTTGTTGTTACTGAGCCCATTGTAAGTAAGAGATTGACACAAATCTAACACAAAAACAAACACAGAAAAGTAGTTACCATTTTCACAGGAAACTCTTATGTTGCAGAGACTGTAAATATATACTGGGTAACACAAAATCTTGGGTTGCTGCTTTAGGTCCCTGGAGCTCTAGATTCATTAGCTGAATGAAGGCAGTCGTTGCTTTACTGATTCTTGCCATGACATCGGCATCTGTGCTGCCCTGCTTGTCTATGACACTGTGCAGGTAGGTGAAGGATTCTACCTCTTCCAGTGCATTACCTGCAAGAGCAACTGCAACTGTGCTGGCTGTGTTAGCCTTCAGGATCTTGGTTTTTCCACTGTTGATGCCAATTTGTGCTGATTATGCTGCCACATTGTCAGTCTTCTCTTGCATTTGCTCACGGTTATAGGAGAGCAGGGTCAGATCATCTGAAAAGCCCAGGTCCTCCAAGGTACCCAATAGATCTCATTGCTTCTCCATTCTGTATGGAGCAAAAACCTGTAGGACAACACCGATAAAGTCCAAACCTTCATCAACACCTCTCAGTAACACTGCCCTATGTAGTTGAGTATATTATATATATATATATATATATATCCACTAATAAAAACAAAGGTTATAGAGTTACAGGGAAGATATGGTTAGGTTCAGATGTTACTGCACAAAACCATGGAAATATAGCTGTAATAATTAGAGCCCTAAGACAACTATAACTGGTGCCCTCACCATGCAGTTTTCTCATCAATAATTGTACTCCAAATGTTAGTTATAATATCAAGGATGTTAAGGAAGATGTCATGAGTGATGTAATAACTGGGGTAATTAACAGTGCATGGTGAGGGCACCAGTTATCGTCACCTTAAGGCACAAGGGTTTTTTTATGTTAAGAAAGATGCACATCGCAGTGCATGGTGGAAGGGGGGGTTGGACACAAGGCCTCCCTTGGCATTGTGCTGCTCCAACCCAAGTTTGCTTCTCCAGCCTCCCCTCCTTGTCATCCACTGTCCGAGTCCATGCTCCTGCTCTCTCATTGCAGCCCTGTGTGGCTGTTTTTCTGCCTCTGCTCTCCCTACTGACCTGAGCAGTTAGCTAGCAGCCCCATCCACCTCCTAACTACCCTTTGTTGTCTGAGTTAATGCACCAGCCCCTTCCCTTCTGCCCTGCCTGGTCTGCTATGCTGCCACTGCCCCCTGCCTCCTGCCCCTTATGGTCCGTTATGCTGCAACTGTCACTCCTGTCTATCTGGTATGGGTAGCTTGCTATCATTGCCTCTTTCCCTCTGCTTTCTGTTGTCTATGTGCATGGCCCTGTCCCCTCCCTATTGCTTTCCATGGTCCATTATGCCGCACTGCTGTTCCGCTTGCCTTGTGTGGAGTATGGTGCTGCTGCAACCCCTGACGCTTGCCCTGTAAGTTCAATTTGGTGCTCCTGTCCATCTTTCTCCTGCCCTCTGTTATCCAAGTCCATGCCCCTATCCCATTCCTTCTGTCCTAGGTGATCCAAAGTACCATACTTGCCAACATTTTGATCTTGGTAAGAGGGAGAGTTTGGAAAAGATCTGGAGGATTGATTCTCTCAATTAATATATATTGACATATGCAGACAGTGGGCATTCCGAGTTTGCTGTGTAATACGACATTTCCACCATCCAGCCCAGTGGAAACATCGTAATACAATGGAAGTGAGGCCACCGGCATGATGGCCGCCTCACTACCGCCGTATTGGAGTTGTGTCTGTCCGACCACCCAACTCCTAATTGGCCCCTACGTCTTTTGCACACGTCTGTCATTGGGCTATGCTTGGGTTAGATATGGGTGATACAGGTGCTACATTTGGGCTCTTTTTTCCTCTGGTGGCCATTTTGGGAGAGTTGTTTGTTATGAAGCTCCATAATTGCCTTGTTTACTGCAGTGTCCCCAACAGAAAATGCTTTCTGTTTTTCACCTTGATTCCATCAAATGGTGTTCAGATATGCCACATTTTTTGGCATAAATTGAGAATGTTAGCACTCTACTTGCTCATTAGAACACTGTAAGCTGCTGATCATGAGTGAGTTAACTGGCAGTCTGCTGCTGGTGTTGAAAGTGCATGTTTCAGTCCACATGTCAGAATGTTTTTATGAAATAGAAGAGAAAGACATTTGAGAACTCACTTAAATCATTTCCTAAATTTTCTTTTTACAGCAGTAACCTTACTTTTAATGACAAAATGAACCCTCTTGTTCTGTTCCTTTCTAAATTAAGTGTTTTAAGTTTTACCAGTTTTATTGAGTCAAGATGACTTCAGGTGTGCCACACTTTTTTCATAAGTAAGACTGCTAACGCTCTGGTAGTTCTTAAGAACACTCTTGAGGCTGCAGTACAACACAAGGGAATCAACTGACAGGTTGCTCCTATTGGAAGTACGTTTTACTGAGAATGTCACACTTCATTCTCATATGGCTGAGAAAGATATTGTGAATTTGCAGAAACTATGCTCCCATTGTAGCTTGTGGAGCACCTTCCATCACCTTTAGGGGAAAATCTTGAGAAAACTGTTTTCTCTCAAACGTGATTCATGAAATCCCAGCAGAAGGCTTTTTCGCACTGTAAAATCACCCTAGAACACACCACAATTCCTAAAATGATTATGGTTCCATCAACAAATGATTTATATTGTAACTAAAATCTGTTATCACCCTGTATATGTTCTTCTTTTTGTGACCCTCAAAACCCACCATTCACAAAAATGCATTTCAATGGGGCACTATCCTGTATTTTGGTCCCAAGATGGCTGCCGGCACTTCCTGGTTAAATTGCTGACAGCCAATCAGATCTCACCATGAGATCTGTGCTTAGGTTCCACCCAGATCACATATAGATGTGATTTTCTTTAAATATCTTAAGAACTACTGAACGGATTTACACTAAATATCAAAAAGAATGCTTTCTGACCAGGAGCTATCCTTCTGCCACATTTGGTGTGATTCCATCCAGCAGTTCCGGCTGCAGTCGTGTAAAAAATCACTACAGGATTTAACTTTGCATCACACTTTTTTAACTCCCTCCTTTTTCTCAGCCCCAGATTGACAGTTTGATGAATCACCCTGAAACTTTCCATGTACAACAAGACCCTAGAGGACACTTTTTGAAACTGTCATGAAGATTTGTGAAACAGTGCCAAAGATATAGCCAAGTCAAAAAAGCTTCTCCTATGAAAACTAGGTCCTAACTCGAACTACCTACTGGCGATCAACAATATATATATATATAATATATATATTGATCTTTTTTTTAAAGCAGTCACTTCTACTAACTGGGTTGGTGCTGAGCAGTGGGTGCAGAAACCCATTATAAATTCCAATGACACTGTTTGGCCCTGACTAAGACTCCAATGTCCAAATGTGTTGTTTTTAAAGATTAAAACTTCTACATAACACGCATCCGGAGTGTCACGAACTCTTCTGGAAAATATGTGTTGACATCTACCTTACCAGAGAATGGAAATCCCAACAGTGATGGCTAGAGGGGTGATGATAATTGTTTTACCTCTACACTTTTATTCAAAGTGCTTGTCAGAGAAAATGTTGATACATTGCCGATTACAAAGGTAAAAGATCAACAATGATTGTGCAAAAATTCCTGAATGACACAGCTTCGAACAGGATATATTGACAAACTTGTGTGTCAAACAAGAAATAGTAGGCAATACCCGATACTATATAATTTACACCATTTTCAAAATCATACATCAGAGAACAAAATAAAATTCACCTAGTCAATGCATTCATGACAGTAGTGGATTTTCTTTGTGAATTAAAAGACAAAAGTAATTAAAATAAACTTCTTAAAAATGTGATTTTCTTAATCCATATATTCTAAGATTTCCAGAGAAAACGGGTACAGTAATCTTGACAAGCACTACCTTTAGGGTAAGGAAAGGGGCCACCCTCTCTGCAGATGTAGTGGAAGAATTTTACAAAAAAATCAAAGGAAATATTGCCTTCCTTTAGATGTCTCTCAAACAAAGTCAGATATGGGTCCGGAATATTGAGTAGGGAATACTCTTGTACCTAAATATACCAAAGGAAGAAATAACATAAGAGAAACAGAATGGAGTCAGAACAAAAGTGAACCCAGTGATAAATTCATAGAATGCTATAAGCCAGAAGCGTCGAAGAATACAGAGCCGTTATCGGAAAGCACAGAGCCCAGCCACAAAGCCCTGCTGTAGTGATATTGATGTTGCTATTGGCGGCTTTACTACCATTAGGTGGCCACATTTGCTGCCATGTATAAACAACTGCTGGAGTAGGTGCAGTTCATGTCCTCCTCTGGGTGAACGGTTGGGCGACTACACATTGATACACACTTATAGACATGACAGGAGTATTAACATGATGCTGTGCTGCTGTAAGATAGAGGCGGAATATTGCAATAAAACTTTCAGCAAGGGGAGATAAAGTTTCAATGTTGAAAAGTGGTATCTATTTACAGAGTTGTGCAGTGGTGATTTTCATACAGTATCCACCCAAATGCGAGTTCCGGAGCGGTTGAAGCATGCTATAGAGTAAATTCAAGAGCTGATGTACTTGAAATGTGATATGAACTGATATGTCAACGACTAAGGTAGTTGACATACTTTTCCCATGCATAGATGAAGGCTAGTAAATTCCAATGTATTATGGCGATATAGCTGAGGCTTTGAGTAGATGTATTTTATTATCCACCTGTGGATGATGCCCGGGTTGGACGCATTTCTTTTCTAAATGTTGAATGGAGCTGGTGTGTTAAATGTGCCACCCTTGTAAATGTATGGGTTGTAGCAGGGCACAAGTCGGTGGTACACGCAGGGACATGACGTCCACCCACTATTTTCAGAAGTGTGTCCCACTGAATTATGCTGAACATGTCTTGGTGTAGGTTTCAGACACTGGGACACATTCAGCAGCACCTGCAACTTGTTTGCTCTTGTTTGGAGCAGCAAGGTGCAGGCGGTAAGGTGGCTTTCATGTTTCAGACTTCCGCTGATCCCATAACAAAGACCGAATTTAAGGGGCCTTCAGGCCTCCTTTTGTTCCACTGCCTTGACTGAGATCTATCTGATCCTCACACCTGGAAGGCAAATGCAAGAGAGGGGAAATAAAGGTACACAACTTGTTGTTATCATCTCACAAATATTTAAGACATATACTTTTTTATGGCGTTTGGCCCCTATATATATAGAAGATGCACATGCACTGTAAAAATGTTGGATGTGTTGGTCTGTCTCATTATTTAGACAAATAATAATTTAAATACCCCTATTTTGTTTGATTACTTTTATAGCACTACTCATCCCAATGCAGTGTCAGCGCTTTACATCAGACATACAGATTATACATTGATAATAAATTCTACAAATGTGTGAATCAATGCACAAGATGTGTTACATAAGACAGTGACAAGGCGTAGCAGCCACATTTCCTTCATAGGTTGCTGTGCTATATCAGAAGGATTACAATTTATGAACTGCAAGTAACAAAAGAATGTTTGTGTTAAAAGCAGTAACGCTTACTTAGAGACATAGAACACAAATTTGTCATCTGCAGATGCTTTACAGGAAAAACATTAGCCCTCGTCGCTACTTTGATTCAAACCTGGGACTAGAGAAAATACAGGGCTCACAAGCAAATGATTTACCCTTCAAAGTTATCTTACCTTTAATATTGGTCCCGGAGACTTACTGGGCACACAAGGATCTCTGCAGCATATGCTTTAACCTCATAAGATATTTTAAAATGCACACTTTGCAACTAGTTAAGCAGACTAGTTCTATTATCATGTTTCTCCTTGTTTGCAAACTTCTTTGTGGCAGAGTTTAAAAAAAATATATATATAAATTGAGAACCATATAGTATGCCGTGGTGTGTCATGATTTTGGCATAAACCAGACACAAAATCTCATTTGTTAAATCTCATTATGCGCTCAAATGTATTCATTATAGACCTCTGAAACGTGTGTAAAGAAATAGGTTCTGATGTCACTTCTTGTGATGTCACTTCCTGTGAGATCATAGTTTGTGATATTACTGTGATGGTGTGATGTCACAAACCATGATGACACTTGCATACTGCCTAACTTGCTTAGTCCCCCACTTCTTTTTTTAGGACTTGTGCCCTGGGCTGTAGTATGCACAGTATTCAATCCTGTTTTGAGCTTAAACTTGAGTGGATACATTGTAATATTGATCTGTATGTAAGTGCCAGAGTGGTTGTAATGTGCTATTTACTCCCATGTGTAGGCAAGGACTGTAGTTATTTTACATGGTATCCACATGATCTGAGAGTTGAAGCGGTATGGAGAACATGCTAATTCATCTATTGCTACACCTTTTTGACGGTTTTAGTAGTCACAATGTAACTTTACTGACAGATGAGTGCTGGAGTGTTTTCAGTCTGACGTAGATGAAGACAGGGGTAGGTAGATTGCATTGTCAGAATTATAGGTGACTGATGGTAATCTTCTGCCTCAAGGTAACATATTTAGGCCCAGATTTAAGAAGGCCTAGTGCCTCCTTGCGCCACATTAGCGTAATTTATTTTTACGTTAATGTGGCCCAAGAAGGCCAAAATCGCAGTGCCAGATTTTGAAAGTGGTGCAATATATGCATGGAACCACTTTGTAACCTTTTGCGCCACATTATGCTTGCGCCAGGCATGATGTATGTAAGTGGGGAATTCCCCTGTTGGGGGGGGGTGAAAAATTGGTGCAAAGAATTCTAAAAATATTTTAGCGCCATCTTTTGCAGCAATTTTAATGCCTGCACAGAGCAGGCGATAAAAGATGGCATACCATTATTTAGAATGGGCCTCAATGTCCTTTGCAGGATTAGCATCAACATTTTGGATTCTAATCCTGCAAAACACCAAACTAGTGTCAAAAATGTTAACGCTAGTTCCCTAATTACTGCCATGGTGCGCTGTATATTAAATACGGCGCACACATGGTGGTATTAGGGTGGTGCTAAGGGTCATAAGAAAAGTGGCGCTGCAATGGATGCAGCCCCACTTTTCTTAAATCAGACACTTAGGGGGTTATTCTAACTTTGGAGGAGGTGTTAATCCGTCCCAAAAGTGACGGAAAAGTGACGGATTTACCACCAGCCGTATTACGAGTCCATTATATCCTATGGAACTCGTAATACGGCTGGTGGTATATCCGTCACTTTACCGTCACTTTTGGGACGGATTAACACTCCTCCAAAGTTAGAATCACCCCCTTAATGTTGCAGAGACAATGGCCTCTCCTTTCATTGAGGCAAGATTCTAAAATAAATTTTAAGCTGCAGAGGGTGTGTTCACAAACACTTTTTAGTAGTATGCATGTGTAGTATATTTTCTCCCAAATTGTAAAAGATCACATTAGGAATTTCGCCCTGGTTGGGTTACCCATATGGAATATTGGGCCACCCTGTCGTTCAGATGTGTCAGCAATAGAGGTCACTGCAGGCAGCCGGCAGGACTAAGAAGGGTGCAGCTGTTTTGCCAGGAATTGGTGAAATGCTCCTAAAAGGTGTGTGGCCACACAAAGAGAGCGAAGGTTTGTCCGGAAGTGGGTCTTAAACTAAAAAAAGTTCTGTCTGACTGTCATTTTCTTGATGGCAGCTAAAATGACACGTGGTCGGTGGGTCTAGCTTTTCAGCGGAATGTGTGAGCAGGCCTCGTCGCATTCCCAGGGGAGGCTGTGCCGCCGACCACCTGTCATTGCCGTACCGTAAACCCCTTCTATGCATACAGAAGCCGGCTAATCTAATGTATTTCTAAAACCAGCATATAAAAAGCTCAGCAAAATGCCGGCCGGCGTCGTCAAAGAGAGGAAATCTGAAATTGAAATGACATGCAGTCCATTACGCTGGCAGTATCTCCTACGCCGTGAATTCTATTACCCCTGCCAATCGCGGCGTCCCGCCTTCTTTGCGACCTTAAAATCGGGCATATTTTTATTAACAATGCTGCATTTCATGCACACCACATTAGACCCAACTTTTCGCTGTTCGCGAGCTTGTTTATCACAGATTGTTTATTTGCTCAATTGGCTCGATGGGATATGTACACAATAGGAGGCTCTCTCAGGCGGGACGATGCAACGTGCACGACGTGCCACACAATACAGCACCTCTCTAGAGGGAACTAATTATAAATCATGCATTATACGGACCTGTCCTTCACCACACAAATAATGGAGAGGGCCCTACCCCACAAACGACCCCCCTGGCTATACTGGGCATAGCAAAGTATGACAAATTACCAATGTGAACAATGCAAAAAATCTTCAAACAGACATGCATAGTAAAATTAATGCTACTAATTAGGACCCTGGCTATAAATAATGCGTCAAGTGCAATCGAACCGAGGCCCGAAGGTGTTAGGGGTCCTCTGCACCCCAATTAATGTTTTTGTCTGCTACCAAAATAGGGGATGTGGCAAATGCTCTTTGTTGTATTGCAGGCCATGGCACCGTTGCTAATGCATTGCTACTAAGAATAATGCGTACTTCACACAACCAATTGCACTTGAACTATATAGCACAGACTTCATTTGGCACCAGTGATGGAGTTGGAAAAAATTCCCTCCAGCATCCCTTAAATCGGGACAAGGCTGGCAGCAGAAAAAGGGTGGAGTCTCAAATAGCGTAGTTGTGAGCACCAAAGTCTGACAACTTACACATGTGTTTTTCAAAAACTCTTCCTCCAAAGAAATTGGCACCAAGGACAAAGGTGATAAGAAATATGTTATGGCTTACTTAATTGGCCACAAAAACCTGCATTTTAAACAATCTCATGGGATTAAGAGAAAGATACCTACTGGAGGCATCTTTGTGTGCTAAATTCTGGGATATGATAGTTGTAAAACAACACAGGTTCTTACAACTCTTACAGGTTTATGAGGCCAAAAACGACACCACATGCACTTCAACCTCAAAATCTGGTGCTTTCTTGCAGTCAATTATTTGTGCAATGGTCGCTAGAAACTCCTATACAAAGTCTAGCCAAGTACACTGCTCTGTATGTAGTCTACCTCAACACTTGATCATCGAGGACACAACAGCCACCCAAAGCATTTGCTTTTTAGGAGCAAGTGCCCTCATCCACAATCCGCAAGCTTTATCATCAGGCATTGCTCCTTGTCCCTTGCACTCCCAAAGTCTGAATAGGGCCCTTTAGGAATTGTGTGGGCTAAGCAGCTCCTACAAATTTGTTTCTGGAGTTTGTATCAGCTCTCTAACCTACCCCTGCCCTACTGCCACTTCAGGGCCTTCCGGGGCCAAGGAGCAAGGGTATGTTAGAGAGCCGACAGCATCTCCGGAAACAAATTTGTAAAAGCTGCTTAGCCCACACAATCCTTAAGTGGCCCTATCCAGACTGTGGGAGGCTCACCAGTAGAGTAAGTATATATACACATCAATGTTTGGTGCTCTGGACATGGCCCGTTTTGCAGGGATATCCCCAAATGTTTTACCTTCCTTCTCCTGTTTTTCTCTCTCTCTTTTTGTTGGTGTTAGGACTCTGGGCACTTTACCACTGCTGATCAGTGCTAAAGTGCATGTGGTCTCTCCTTTAAACTTGGTATGATTGGCTTACAACTGTTTGGCACATTTAATTTACCTATAAGTCCCTTGTGCAATGGTATCCCATATACCCAGAGCCAGTAAATCAAATGCTAGTAGTGGGACTTCAGCACAGCTTGCGCCCCCCACAGAAGTAGCCTTTCAAACTGTCTTCAGGTCTGCCACTACCAGCCCTGTGTGTGCAATATACTACCACATTGATTTGGCATCTAAAGTTAGTTGCCAAGCCTAAAACTCACCCTTTACTTCATATAGGTCATCCCTATGAGAGGCCCCATGCAGCTCGATGGGCAGGGTGCAGTTTAGGTAAAAGATAGGACACGTGCCTTCATTGTGTTGCATATCCTAGTAGTGACAAACAGCCTATTTGGTTTCTCACTGCTGTGAGGCCTACTCCTCTCATAGACTGGCTTTGGGAATCTCCTTGAAGGTATTTAAGTGGTAATGTCTGATCTGTGAGGAGTGAAGTTGGCATGTTTGGTATGTTTAGAATGGTAGTGTGAAATTCTGCTTATTGGTGTAGGGGGATTTTTCATTACTATTGTGGAAATGCCACTTTTAGAAAGTGGGCATTTAACTGTGCTAATGACTTTTGTACTTTGTAGCCTGACTCCAATCCACATCTAGCGTAGAGTGACAGCTGGGCTTTGTGCATACTTTTCAGACAGCCACCACACAGAAAGGATGGAGGTGTAACAGAATTAAATCTGCATGCTGAACAGTCTTCCTGTGCTGGGAGAGAGGGAGGTGGGGCACACTTATATTTCTATAGGCTGTGACCTCCCCTCACACAAAAGGCTAGTCTACCTCCAACTGATGTATGGTGCCAGAGCTGGTGTTGAAAGGGGGGTTATGCACTTCTAATGTTCTTTTGAAGTGTCTACTAGATCAGAGACATTTTGAGTATAAGTACATGGGTTGTAATTCAAGGTCTTTAGATACTGCATGGATGTGTAACTAGATGCTGCTGGCTTTTAAAGACTACACACTGCCAGAATAAACTAGTATGCTGCCAGGAGGAACCACCATTTGACTGACATGGTTGTAGTGTAGACCTGTTGCCTGCTGGCTCACCAGAAGGACTGTCCCTATGACTCAAGGACCCTGAAGTACTGGTCTGCTGCT
Organism: Pleurodeles waltl; assembly: GCF_031143425.1. Taxonomy (NCBI): domain Eukaryota; kingdom Metazoa; phylum Chordata; class Amphibia; order Caudata; family Salamandridae; genus Pleurodeles; species Pleurodeles waltl. The sequence goes on from NC_090450.1 coordinate 294,943,339, forward strand.
GGTTTCCTGCTTTTGTGCTCCCCAGTTGTTCTCCAGGGATTGGGTGGTTTGCCCCACCTCCCTGTTTTGCTACAAATTGAACTTGCCAGTGTGTGTTATCTCCTCAGGATCATTAGTGCAGGTTGAGCATTTTATTAGGCCCGAGAGCAGTGTGTGGAGCAGTGATCAGTGTGTGCTGAGCACTGTGTCCCAGTGAGGCCATAATCCGTCAAGAAGAAGGGGTCTCCCTTCTTGTGCATACCTTACGGGAGAATTTTGAAACCCACTGGCAGGATGGGAAGAAATCCTCGACGGAGGTCCTAATCTTGCCAATTCGGCCTTGGATTACCATATTCACTGTTGTAGGTGTGCAGGTGTTCCTGCAGCCTATGGTTGGTGCTCACATTACCTCATAACCTATAATAGAAGTGCATATGCAATGTATCTATGTGTTTGTATAACTCAGGCATTGCTGATGACATGTAGAGACCATAGTGATGATTGATGTATGTAATGCTTTGGTGATTCATGTGTTTTCTCTCCCTAATCTAACTACTGCATTTCAGATCTGATATTATGGTATATATCATTGTGTTGCCTTGTTGGGATAACAAGCCCATTTCAGGATCTAACTTGTAGGCCCAGGGAGGGTGTTCTTCATGATGTGTGCAACTTATAAGTTTTAACTTATTTCACTATGTGATGTTGTGACAATTTCCTAGTTGGCAAGGTAATCACTGTTTTATGAGGTATTGGTCTATGTTTTATGTATAATTCAGTTTATAGTTTTACATAATATTGTTTGGAGTCTGTTTTGTGATGTATTTATTGTGTCACTGCAAGTGTGTGTGCTGTGCAAGCACTTTACACATTGAATCTGGGATAAGCCTGACTGCTCTGACTGAGCTACCAAGGGTGTGACCAGGGGTAATCTTGGGTGTGTAGCTCCCTTACCCTGACTAGAGTGGTGGTTCATGTCTGGCTAAGGTGTGTACCCTAGCCAACCGGAAATCCCATTTCTAACAGGTATATTAGGATGTAGGCACACCTGTCATGAGAGCCATTTTACTCTATTCCACTAAGGATTAGGTTTTTTATATAGTCCTGAAGGAACGCCATTAGATCCATAGGGACTAACGAGGATGTGAAACATGTAGACTTTAATTCTGGTAGTGTAGGATTTATACACACAGATATTCATTGGGCATTGTTGGTCATAATTTTTGTTTTACTTCCCCCTTTTTCTTTTTAACCTTGGCATAGGCCCTACTGCTTATAGTAAAGTCACAGCATCTGTACCTATATTCAATTTTAATTTTTAATTAACCTTTTCCAATTATTCACACTTTTCTCACACTCAAGCAGAATTCATAGACCTGGTAGTTGCAGGCACCTATTGAAAAGAGCTTCGGCGAAGAGTCCTCTTGTGCGACCCGTCAGGCATTGAAGCACTGGCCCGGCGAGGAGCAATGTCCAATGATGTAGCATGCCAATTAATGGTGGGTGAGGGCACTTGCTGCTAAAAGCAAATGCTTTGGGTGACTGTTGTGACCTCGATGATTAAGTATTAAGACATACCACATAGGGAAAAATGTACTTAGCTAGACTTTGTGTTGGAATTTTGGGAGAATGTACAATGGACAGTTGAAATCCTCCCTTTGACTAACTAGAAGCCTCTACCAGAACAGCCCTTGTCTTCAAGAGAGACTATTTCTAGTGATTTCTGCCATAGGCCTTCAGCTAGGGATGAACACCAGATAGCACTAAGCAGGAGACTTGACAAACAAAACTTGTAAAGGTATGCAAGTTAGCAAATTCAAAGAACAAACCAAGCTCTGGCTTTCGTTTGGCTCCAGGATATAAAACAAGAGCTGAGACAGAAGGGGAAAAGATGGAAAGGCCCTGAGGTGACTATGGACAGGATGTGAAAGACTGGTGCCCATAATCAACCTGTCATGCAGTTAGCCACAGTAAATCATGTGGCATTTCTGACTGTGCCCCATCCCTACATGCCTTTGATTGCAGTCTGTCCAGCCCTATGCTTTAACTTTGTCTACCTTCTTCAAGTACAAGTAAATCTGGCTTAATGCCTCAGAGATGCCCTTAGAGACTTCCATGCTGGGTTGCTACGCGGCCCAAATAGTAATCCTGTGAAGGAATTGGCTTGAGTTTGGTTCTCAAAGGAGAACCTCAGCATTCTGAAGTCTACCTCCAGAAGCAGGAATATAGATGATTTTAACAGTTTCCACAATGTCTCAAATTGATGACTAATCTTGCTAAATAATTGCCCCCTTCTGCCTTTGCTGACACATCAAAATGTTTACCTCTGTTATCTCTCAAACAACTCTCAGTTTTGCTCTTTACCTCTCTTTCATTTCATTTTATCTGTCTCAGCTATCTCTTTCACTCTTCCTTTTGTTCCTGCTTTCTCACCATCTATTTGCCTCTGTTACAAGCTTCTCATAGTCTCCCTCTTTCTTTTACTCTTTGCTCTGTCTCTTTTCTCCTTCTCACTTATTACCTTACTCTCCTCCTCACTTTCTTTCTGATTTCACCTCTCTCTCTTTTTTTCTCATTCTCTGTCTCACTCTCTCTCGTAATTTTGTTGTCAGAACATTGTTCCATTTGTGTGCCTGACTGAAGTGCCATGTGCAGCTGAGGAGGGGCTGACAAGCTCTGGTGGCTTTTTGCATGTTGTAATGTGCACAACCTGATTGCAAAGCCCTCGGCGCATGCAAGCACCATCTCCTTGGCACCCATGGGGCTTGGAGAAAGATTAGTTACCTGATGTAAAGATGAGTATAAGTATTTATTAATTCTCAAACACACTTGAGAGGAGTTAACAGAAACACTTAGCTATACATCCTCTCATGTACATCTCCAGGGCCGTTCTGTCAACATTCCATAACATGTATCTGGTGAAAATGACATGCAGGTGGTGATGCCATGTAGGGTATCCCTTTTGGAAAATAATAATATATTATGGGTTAATGCACATAACATAACATATCTCCTTCCTTTATTGAAAAGTATACTTAACACATTAACTGCTGAAGTCATAATTCATACTTTGAATCACAAATATTTATAATAATTCTCCCCCACAATTTCTTACAACTAAACCTCTAATAACTATAAATAAAGCAGTCATACTATTCTAAACTCATACAATGTTATTATGCCCATAACATCACAGTATGATACATCTGAGTAAAATCACTACTCACAAATGTAATCCTGTAGCTTCCTTGGTTTGACTACTGGATGATCCACCCAGGTCATTTTATGGCATATGGTGGCACCTACATTGTTTGTAGAGAGAGATCATCCCCCTGTTGATCTAGTCGACAATGGTGACCTAAGTTGTTGGGCTGATCAATATCTTCCTCTAACCACAACTTAGGATTGTGTCTCCTGCGACTATCCATGTTCTTTATTTGAGGATTGCTATACACATTCTTTTGCTTACATTTAGAAATGGAAAACAAATGCCATACTTTCCCATCACTTAATAGTACTCAGTTGCAAAACAATTTCTCTACTGTTAAAGGTTGTGGGAATCTACTTTGATTCTTTCCTTTGTGACCACTTTTTTCACGTACTAGATCACCAATGTTTATTTGCATTGCTTTGCTGATATTTTTTATATACACTTTGGGCCTTTTCCAAATTGCCTTTAACCACGTCTGCTGAGCAGTTTAGTCTTTTTGCTGCTTTCAGCCAACTCACGTTATCTTTGGACATTGAAGTCCCTCTCTCATAAGTTCAAATGGACTTGAGCCTGTGCTCTTGCATGGAATGATTCTGAATGCCCAAATGGTTTTAAGTAACTCTCTCCTCCACACTGAGCTATTATTACTAGCAAATTGGATAATTCCTTTCATTACATGGTTAAAACATTCTACTGGTCCATTACCTGCAGGATGGCACACAGAAGTAGTTTTGTGAACTATACCATTGCTCTATGGTTATACAAGTGCTCTTTAAAACATTCATGTTTGAATTGAGGACCATTGTCACTCAAAATACTCTTTGGCAACCCTTCTCTCATGAACATTTTGTCCAAAAATGTTATGATATTGCTACTATCAGTTCTTTGAACCATTTCTACTTTTGCCTACTTTGTAAAGTGATCAATTAAAACAATTCCATACACTTGCTCATCTTGCTCATGAATAGGGCCCATTCTGTTTATACCTCCATTTTCCCAAGGCATACTGGGACCTGGAATTTGACGTAAGAGTGGTTTATGTGTAACCTGGGTGTTGTCAGAGTTTTCACATTGTAAGCATTCTCTGACTTTTTTCAACACCCTTATCCCCTCCTGGCCACCAATACCAATTCTTCAAATAGCTCTTTTTTTCCTATTCCTAAGTGTCCCTCATGACATATGTCCAGAATCTTTGTTCACATTTTTCTAGGAGGAACAACCTTACCACTCCTTAAGATCAAGCCTCTTTCACAAGATAGTTAATTTCTCACTTCCCATAAAGGCAATAACCCTTCCTGTGTTCATTTCTTTTCTGGCCAGCCCTTGGCAATTAGACTGCATACATTTGTAAGTAGCACATCCTGTTCCTGCTCAGTCTTACATTGCTTACTGGAAATGCTTTGAAATTCCTCTGATATGTTTGTCACACAAAATTCTTCCACCTCATTCTCACTCACCTCACTTAATAGTAATGGCATGCATCTTAAAAAATCAGCTTCCACATTCTTCACACCCAGAACATACTGCACTTCATAATTGTTATCAAAAAGAAGGACCAATATGCGGGCGAGTATTGGAGAAGCTCTATAAAGTCCCCTAGTAGTTAGGACCTTGGTTGGTGCTGGAGCTCATCGCCACTTCTGTAAAGATGAATCCTCACACCTTTGTAGAAGTATAAGTATTTATTAATTCACCAGCACACCTGAGAGGAGTTAACAGGAACACTTAGCTACACGGCCTCTCATGGACATCTCCAGTGCCATACTGTTAACATTCCAGAACGTGCATCTGGTGACAATGACATGCAGGTGGTGACACCAGGTACGGTGTCCCTTACAGACACAAATATTATACCATGTGTGAATGTAACACCTGAATGGTACCCAGGTGAATGAGCCCGACTGGACTCCTATGTAATGCATAAAACAGATTTCATACAATGATATGCAGGAAAGAGACTTAAATTAAACTGATTTCAAACACCTCTATCTCTTACCTAGATCCCAGGCAGTAAGACGTCAAAGACTAACCCAGGACATGGTGGACAGACATATAAGAGGCCTCCACCTTCCTTCTAAAAGAGCGGCATATGAGGGGTCACTTGAGCACAGGCCTGATCTTGCCACAGACATGCATGCAAGTACTCATCCACTCATGGTAGGCAGGGATTAGCCAAACATCAGGAAAACTCTAGACATGTTTTGGGTGGCCTGCTTCAGACGGGAGAATTTCAGAAGCCTGTGGTTGCCAGTAATACATCCTAGCCGTAGTCACAAAGTTTTCAAAAGTACCCTTAGCGCACATAGGCCACATACAAAACATCTACTGAGCTGTTTCACTCCTTGCTGGATTTGTTTAGCGTGGAGTGCTTTAACAAAGTCACCAAATATATTGCAATTGAATCGAGTAGGCTTCTCCAGTAAGTACTTTAAGTAGCTCTCATGTGTTCAGACAAGTGTATTAGATTAGAAGATTTCTCTCCATTTAATTCTTTGATCTATACACAATTTAAAAAATGTGCGTCTTTTCAGAACTCATAAACTGATGTTTGGAGAAAAATAGTTGAATTTCCAACATATGTATATCATGCTGCATTGGAGAGATTTGTTATTAATCTTATTATTTTCTTAATGCAACAGGCATTGCAGCTATGTATGTTATGGGTACCCATGTTGAGGCATTTCAAATTGATAATTAGTTTTTTGGCATTACGCTGATTCACCAGGGTAATCTGGTAATCATACACAGGGTAACCACTAATGTAATAGTGTCTGCTGTGTTCTCTATTACAATACTAATAATATACCTTAGTAGCTTTGGGTGATTTTTACTGAACATAAGTATCTCTTATTTCACAAAAGGTTGTAGACCCCTGGCCTAGAGGCAGCTTGATTCTTCTTTGTGTAGTACAAGTTAGTTAGAAATACTCTATGTAGGCCAGAGACCATCCCTGTTGTAGTCTCCAAATTGTTAGATACTGCGCAACAGAGGATTCAGGGGGATTTATCTGTGACACTATTACTCGGCTATAGGGACAGTGCATTGTTTATGATATTTCCAATGATCTACATTTGTCAGACCATAATCCACTTGTATCTCAGGAAGAGGGTAAGGGGTTCCATCAGGAAAAGGTTGATCAATGCTTCTCAAACAACCTTCAAATCAACTTGGCCAAATGAGAGCCAGTTTTGATGTGAGGGCAATAGTAAAGGTAGACTGAGATCTAAAGGAGAGGATAAAGATGTAGGAAACCAATAGATTTAAGAGGTGACAACGAAAGGGGACAGGGATACAATGGTGGGAGAATGTAATTTTGCTCGACTTAAAAAAAGAGACCATACACATGAAGGGGTAGAAGTGAGAAATGGAATGGTGGGCTGCTGGGTGAATTTGAGGAGGTGGACAAAAGGAATAGCTTGGGCACAAGCGTAGAATGTCATATTCTGGCAGATATTACCCATAAGGAAGGAACTGGTCACATACTGAATGTTTTTTTTTCCGGTCTTCAAACATCTCTGGCCTTAAAAAAACTCATATCGTCCCAAAGATGTTTGTCTATCTTAGAAAAGTCCAACGCTAGGGAGAATATGACTCTCTTATTGGTCCTTAGACCGCTGTTATTGTCAAGGACACAAGAGTAGACATATATATAATCATAGAACCAATATCAGCATACACAGGTAGTACATTATAATAAAATACATTATAATAAAGTGCCCTGCCATTCCCATAAACGTGACCACATCGTAATTTTTTTTCCCCCTTTTGTTCAATTTACTCGCAACTACATCCAATTTTGAGATACCCATCAAAGCATTAAGCCAGTCTATATAAGAAGAGGGCATTGGACTCATCCATTTCCTGCAGATCTCCCTCCTAGCCAATAGTATTGCATACAAGAGCATTGGTCTGGTTTCTCTGTTCAACCCTACGCCCTCTTGCAATGCAAAGAAAATAACTAAAGTTATAGTCGGATGCATATTTTGTCTAGTAATAGCCGAGAGAGATGTACATACCTTTCGCCAAAAATCTAACACCCCTGGACAGTCCAAAAACATAGTTATATCAGAAGCACCTGGCAGACCACATTTTACACAAGTCACTTCTTCTCCTCCCCTAATCTTAGGAAGTCTCTTCGGAGAAAAAATCCCTATGCAATGTATAAAGATGATTCCTTCTCAATGACACAGGTTTTATTACTTTGAACACCCTTTGCATAGAAGACTCCCACCATTCTTGCACCTGATCCTGCCTTGAGGGAAACTCCTCCCCCCAAAGGGCCATTGGTAATCAAAAATCGCCATCTAAAGCCTCCAAGATCCCCCAATACCATTTAGAAACTTTTTGTAAACGTAGATGATTCCTTATCAGGGTGTCCTCTAATAGATTTGCAGTACCAAACATATTTGTAGGTTCACTTGTCCAATTTCTCAGTTGAAGATACTTAATCTTGAGAGGGATGCCTCTGTAATTTCCAAGAGCTCATTCCAAGATAACTAAGTACCTCCCCTAATCAGGTCACCCCAAACTTTAATTCCTGCTCTCTTAAGAGGGCAAGCCAATACATCCGTTAAACATTCAGGGGTACCTGGGGAATCCCAAACTGGAGCACTCGGACTATAATATTGTATTTTAACCGCTCTGTGAACCTCAAACCATACCTTAGGAGCGTCGGATAGCATTTTCAATTTCACTTTCTTGGAAAACTTGGGATCACCAAACTTATATAGAAAATATCTTGTTGCACCTTTTTCAGTGGCCACTATAAATTTAAACATTGTGCCCACCGCTGAGAGGTCTGGGGAGAAGAACAACATCCAAACGTTCTTAAGATGGAACGTCCACGCATAATATTGAACATCAGGAAGCGTCAACCCACCTTTTTCACTTCTTCTACACAATTTCTTCCAGGCTATCCTAGGGCACTTATGTGCCCAAATGAAAGAGTTAATTTTTTGTTGAAACATAGCCAGTAATTTTGTATCCATAGAAAGAGGGACAGAATTACAGAGAAAGTTCAACTTAGATAATATTATCATTTTAACCAAATTGACCCTCCCAATAAATGTAATAGGCAGATGGAGCCAACCCAATATCAGCTTAGTACACTCAGTTACAATCGACCTAATATTCACCAGGGAGATTTGTTTCTGATCGTGAACAATTGTTAACCCTAAATACCTCATGGAGTTAGTAGTACGCCAATTCATACTCTTCAGGTTGCAGACCATTATTTTGGTTTTGTCTGTATTAATACAATAGCCTGAGATCTTCCCAAACCTCTCAGTGATATCTAACAGGACAGGCATTGTTGTCAATAAATCAGAGGTATAGATCAGAAGATCATCGGCAAACAAGGCTACTTTCTTCACCCAACCCTTGCTTCTAAAAGGGAGAATTCTCGAATCCTGCCTAATTCTCCTGGCCAAAGGTTCTATATATAGATTGAACAACAAGGGGGAAAGGGGACAGCCCTGTCGAGTACCCCTGATAATCCAAAATGAATCTGTTAACCTGCCATTAACCAACAACCTGGCCTTGGGTGCCTGGTAAATAGATCGTATAACCTGACAAAATTTCTGCCCAAAATCACTACGTTCCAAAATTCGATACAAATATTTCCAACTAACTCTGTCGAAAGCTTTCATCGCATCCACAGCTATAACAGCCAGGGGATCTTGGTATGTGTTAGAAATGGGGTCTTTGGTTGACAGTCAGGTTACCCCCTGTTCAAGCAAGGACCCTCACTCTAGTCAGGGTAAAAGAGAATCACCCTCAGCTAACCCCTGCTTATCCCCCTGGTAGCTTGGCAGAGCAGTAGGCTTAACTTCAGAGTGCTAGGTGTAAAGTATTTGTACCAACACACACAGTAACTTAATGAAAACACTACAAAATGACACAACACCAGTTTAGAAAAATAGGAAATATTTATCTAAACGAAACAAGACCAAAATGACAAACATCCGACATATACAAGTCAAGTTATGAATTTTTAAAGATTAAAATCAAAAATAGCTCTTAGGAACAAAAATGCTTCGATGAGATGTTAACACGGCGCCGGACACGGAGTCGTTCCCAACAAGCCGACACCAGCGGCGCCGGACACGGAGTCATGTAGACCCCCAAGTACAGTACCTTTGGTGAAGAGTGAAAACAAGCCGATGCGCGAAGTCGGGGATCGCAGTGTCTGTGCGAAACATTGAATCCACGCACTTCGAGCGGCGTCGGTCACGACGTGGTGCAGCGACTTCCACGGAGTCGTGGACTTCAGCGGGGCTGCAGCGGCGTTGGGCCTGCGGAGAGCGTCACGTTCCAGCGAAGGTCACGGCGTTGGGTGCAGGCGGCTTCACCGTATTCAGCAGCGGCGCCGGTCCGGAGTCGTCCAAAGTCGATTTCCTTGGATTTCCACCAGCTTTCCTTTCAAGGTCCCAGGGACTGGATAGGGCATCACTTGTCAGAGCAGGAGTCTCTCCAGAGACTCCAGGTGCTGGCAGAGAGAAGTCTTTGCTGTCCCTGAGGCTTCAAACAACAGGAGGCAAGCTCTAACTCAAGCCCTTGGAGATTTCTTCACAAGATGGAAGGCACACAAAGTCCAGTCTTTGCCCTCTTACTCTGGCAGAAGCAGCACTGCAGGAAAGCTCCACAAAGCACAGTCACAGGCAGGGCAGCACTTCTTCCTCAGCTATCAGCTCTTCTCCAGGCAGAGGTTCCTCTTGGTTCCAGAAGTGTTTCTAAAGTCTGTAGATTTGGGTGCCCTTCTTATACCCATTTTAGTCTGTGAAGTCACCTTTCTTCAAAGGGGACTCACACCTACTTGTGAAATCCTGCCTTGCCCAGGCAAGGCCTCAGACACACACCAGGGGGTTGGAGTCTGAATTGTCAGAGGCAGGCACAGTCCACAGTGACCACTCCACCCCTCCCTCCTAGCAGAGATGGCTAATCAGGAAATGCAGGTTCCACCCCAGCACCCTTTGTGTCACTGTCTAGTGTGAGGTGAAAAACCACCCAACTGTCAAACTGACCCAGACAGGGAATCCACAAACAAGGCAGAGTCAAAGAATGGTTTAAGCAAGAAAATGCTCACTTTCTAAAAGTGGCATTTTCAAACGCACAATCTTACCGCCGCGGTCAGAATGGCCCTGGAAGCACCGCCAGCCTGTTGGCGGTGCTTCCGTTGCCCTCCACCCTGGCGGTCATAGACCGCCAGGGTTGGAATGAAGGCCTATATGTCCTACCTTATCCATACACTGCACCCTGCCCTTGGGGTTACCTAGGGCCTACTTTAGGGGTGCCTTATATGTAAGAAAAGGAAAGGTTTAGGCCTGGCAAGTGGGTACACTAGCCAAGTCGAATTTACAGTGTAAAAATACACACTCAGACACTGCAGTGGCAGGTCGGAGATATGATTACAGGGTTACTTGTGTGGGTGGCACAACCAGTGCTGCAGGCCCACTAGTAACATTTGTTTTACAGGCCCTGGGCATCTCTGGTGCACTTTACTAGGGACTTAACAGTAAAACAAATATGCCAATCATGGAGAACCAATTACATACACATTTTAAACAGGAGCACTTGCACTTTAGCACTGGTTAGCAGTGGTAAAGTGCCCAGAGTAATAAAAACAGCAAATTCAGAGTCCAGCACACATCAATAACCTGGGGAACAGAGGCAAAAAGTTAAGGGAGACCACGCCAAGGATGAAAAGTCTAACACGTGTCGCCCCCAGCTAAAAGTGGGGAGCAACTACCCAACATCATGGGAGTTCTCATCACTAAGGCGGAAGAATCTGGACAGACCATCAGCATTGGCGTGTTCTGTACCAGGACGATGTTCCACCGTAAAGTCCATCCCCTGTAGGGAAATGGACCACCTCAACAGTTTTGGATTCTCACCCCTCATCTGCATTAACCATCTGAGGGGCCTGTGGTCCGTCTGAGCTCGGAAGTGAGTCCCAAACAAGTAGGGTCTTAGCTTCTTCAGTGCCCAGACCCCAGCAAATGCTTCGCGTTCTATGGCACTCCACCTACGTTCCCTGGGTAGTAACCTCCTGCTAATAAGGGCTACGGGTTGATCTAGGCCCTCTTCATTAAGCTGTGAGAGTACTGCTCCAATACCATGCTCTGAGGCGTCTGTTTGCACAACAAACTCCTTGGAGTAGTCAGGTGCCTTCAGCACAGGTGCTGTGCACATGGCAGCCTTCAGGGCATCAAAAGCGTTCTGGCAAGCCTCTGTCCAGATCACTTTCTTGGGTTGCTTCTTAGAAGTCAACTCAGTTAAGGGGGTAACAATGGTACCATATCCCTTAACAAACCTTCTGTAATATCCTGTGAGACCTAAAAAGGCTCTCACTTCAGTCTGGGTCCTGGGAGGCTCCCAAGCCATAATCATGTCAATGTTAGGCTGTAGGGGCGCCACCTGGCCACTCCCCACCTGGTGTCCTAAGTACACCACAGAACCCTGCCCTATTTGGCACTTGCTCACCTTAATAGTGAGGCCTGCCTTCTGAGGGGCCTCTAACACTCTCCAGAGGTGTTGCAGGTGTTCCTCCCATGTGGAACTAAACACAGCAATGTCATCCAGGTAGGCGGCACTGAACTCATCCAGTCCTGCCAACACCTGGTTGACCAACCTCTGAAAGATGGCAGGGGCATTCTTCATCCCAAAGGGCATCACATTGAAGTGGAAGTGCCCATCTGGGGTAGAGAATGCTGACGTCTCCTTTGCCCCGTCAGTTAAGGCAATCTGCCAGTACTCAGAGGTTAAATCAAACGTACTGAGGTACTTGGCACCTCCTAACCGATCAATTAGCTCATCAGCTGAGGGGATGGGGTGTGTGTCAGTCTTGCTGACCGCATTGAGACCCCAGTAGTTCACACAGAACCTAAGTTCAGGAGTGGCACCAGGAGCAGCAGCCTTTGGGACCAATACCACTGGGCTGGCCGAAGGACTGCTGGAGTGCTCAATAACCCCTAGGGTTAACATTTTGGAGACTTCCTCCTTAATGAAAGCCCTGACCCTGTCAGTCACCCTGTAAACCTTATGTTTAACAGGTGTACTGTCCCCAGTGTCCACATCATGTGTGCACAGGTGTGTGACTCATGGAATCAGGGAAAACAGCGAGGCGAACTGTCCCAACACGTGGCGACAGTCCCTCTGCTGTTCTTCAGTCAGGGAGGGGGAGAGGATCACTCCCTCCACAGACCCATCTTTCTCTCTTGCAGACAGGAGGTCAGGAAGAGGCTCACTCTCTTCCTCCACCCCGTCATCTGTCGCTAGGAGCATGGATAGCTCAGTTCGCTCAAAGTGTGGTTTGAGGCGGTTGACATGTAGGACCCTCAAAGGGTTCCAGGAGGATTGAAAGTCTACCAGATAGGTGACCTCGCTCTATCTTTCCACCACCTCAAAAGGCCCAGTCCACTTATCTTGGAGAGCCCTAGGCTCCACTGGTGCCATGACCCACACTTTTTGTCCAGGCTGAAACTCAACCAGAGTGGCATTCTGGTCGTACCACCGTTTCATATCCTCCTGGCTTGCTTCCAGGATCTCCGGGGCGAGACTCCTGAAGCGGGCAGTCTGGTTTCTTAGTGCCAGCATGTAGCTAAATACATCCTGGGGTGGTTTACTAGGAGCTTTCTCCAAAGCCTCCTTCACCAGGCTGAGCGGTCCCCTCACAGGGTGGCCATAGATGAGCTCAAAGGGGCTAAAGCCAAGTCCCTTTTGAGGCACCTCCCTGTAAGAGAACAAAAGGCATGGCAAGAGGACGTCCTACTTACGCCTCAAGGGCTCTGACAGGCCTTGAATCATGCCTTTCAATGTGCGGTTGAATCTCTCAACCAGACCATTACTTTGGGGGTGGTAAGGTGTGGTGAACTTGTACGTTACCCCACACACCTTCACAGAGACTTCATATAAGTGGATATGAAGTTTGTACCTTTATCAGATACCACTTCCTTGGGGAACCCCATGCGGGTAAAAACTCCCATCAAGGCACGTCCCACCACGGGGGCAGTAACCGTCCTTAGAGGAATGGCTTCTGGGTACCGTGTGGCATGGTCCACCAAGACCAGGATGAACCTGTTGCTCATGGCTGTCTTGGGATCCAGAGGCCCCACAATGTCAATTCCTACACTTTCAAAGGGAGTACTGACTACCGGTAAAGGTTGGAGGGGAGCTTTGCATTTCCCCCCACTCTTGCCACTTGCCTGACAAGTCTGACGAGACCTACAATAAGCAGCTGACTGCTTGTGCATCAAGGGCTAGTAAAAGTGGGAGACAAGCCTCTTATAGGTCTTGTCCTGCCCTAGATGTCCTGCCAAAGGCACATCATGAGCCAAACACAGTAGGAAGGCCCTGAAGCATGGGGGTACCACCAGCATATGAGCTGACCCAGGCTCAGGAACCTTAGGCTCACTATACAGGAGGCCATCCTCCCAATATATCAGGTGAGTACCTGGTGCCTCGCCAGCCGCCTGGGCTGCAGCCTGCTGCCGCAGCCCCTCAAGAGTAGGGCACTCCTTCTGCGCTGTGCAGAATGCTTCCCCCTTCCTGCTGCCACTGTGACAGCTCAGGGACCTCCCCCAGTTCAGCCACGTGCTCCCCTGTAGGTTCCGGGGCGTCACCCTCAGGCTCCGCCTCCTCCCGGACTGTGGGAACCTCAGGGCCGGTTTCCCGCGCCCCCTCCCCTTCCTCGTCTTGGCGGTCCCCTGGGCCACTGTTTTAGGCTCCAGGGGCTCTTGACTACCCTGATTGGCTGCCATAGACCGGGTGGATACGCATACCCACCCAGGCAGACCCAACATCTCCAAGTGAGACCTGTGTTCCACCTCCTTCCAAGGGGAATCCTCCAGGTCGTTACTTAGCAAACAATCAACAGGCATGGTTGGACTCACAGCTACTTTCCAGGAACCTGAGACCCCCCCCATTCAAAGGGAACCTGCGCCACTCTGCAGAGGCTCTCAGAGTTGTCTACCGCAACTACTTGGTGAAGTACCCGGGGATCAATCTGCTCTTCAGACACCAGGTGACCCCTCACTGTAGTCACACTGGCTCCTGTGTCTCTCAGAGCCTCCACCCTCTGTCCATTGATGGTCACCCATTGCCTGTACTTGTTAGTGTTATCAGGCACTAGGTTTCTCTGGACCATCTCACTGTCCTCTAGTGAGACAAGGGTCATTTCTGCTGGTTCCTACCCACCTGAAACCAACTCCTCCCCAAGCGCTACACTGGCCAGACCCTGGGACGGTGCACCAGTGGGTGCCGGTGTACTTTTGGGGCATTTGGGGTCCCCCCTCACATGACCCACCTGGTCACATGCATAGCACTTACGTGGGGAACCACCTGCCACTGGCTTCCCTTTGGACAACCATGGCTTCTTTTCACTGGGGGGTTGGGAACCTTACCCTGGGAATCAGTTTGGGGCCCTTTAGAGAACTCCCCCTGTTTGCACTTACCCCCCCTTTCTTCTGAGAGGGACCCTGCCCACCCTTGGTGTGGTCTCCCCCATACCTCTTTTGGACCCTGGTGCTCTCCCAGCGGTCCGCTTCCTGCGCAAGCTTCCTGGGGTCAGTCAGTTTGCTGTCAATGAGGTGCTGGCGCAGCTCTCGAAAACTTAAACTGTACAAGTGCTCCCGAGCAATTAAATTGTAAAGCCCCTCATACGTGTTTACCTTACTGCCCTTCACCCAACCATCCAGTGACCTGCAAAAAGAATCAACACATTCCAACCATGTTTGGGATTCCTTTCTCTTGTAGGATCTACACTTCTCCTTGTACTGCTCAGAGGTGAGACCATACCTGGTGAGTAAGGCCTCCTTCATGACAGGGTAGGTGAGACTCTGAGCATCACCTAAGGCTGTCAGTGTGTCCCTCCCCTCTGCCTCGAAATGCTTTCACAGGGCTGCCCCCCAATGAGCTTCAGGGACCAGGTTCATGTGGAGAGCTGACTCATAACCCTTGAACCACAAGTAGATATCATCCTTTCTCTTAAAATCGCTCACAAGGTCTTTTGGGATGTGTACCCTTCTCTCAGGCTGCACTGTAGGATTGCTGCCACCATCCCTACTGGGCTGACTCCTCTGATCTATCTCTTTTAAACTGAGCTCATGAGCCATTGCTAACTTCCTTTCCTCAATGGCCAGCCTTCTCTGTTCCATCCCTAGACTGAGCTTTTTCAGCTCCAATTGGTACTCCCTCTCTGCCTCTCTGTCCTGTAACTCTTCAGGTGTCAGACCCTTGGAGGACACACTGCTACTTGCCCTGGAGACTCTCTCCCTGGGAATAACAGGTCCCCCCACTATACCATTATGTACTGATTGCCCTCCCTCCTCATCCTCCTCCTCATCCTCGGTGTGCCCTCCAGTGCTTCTGGTTGCTTCTGCCCAGGCCCTCAGCACCTTTTTCAGCTCATCCTTCTTGGAAGAGCTCTTAATGGGACAACCAAAAATTTTATATTTTGCTATAACTATCCAATTGCTTCAGGTCAAAAACAGCTTCAACTGATGCATCTCCAAGTAGAGACATGATGAAAGGTAAAAAGAGTGCAAAGTTCCAAATGCAGAAACAAGTTCCCAAATGAAGTTCCAGAAAAGTCAATCACAGGATCAGCGAAAAAAGAAACTGAATGCAGAGCAAAAACAGTCCAAATAGAAAAAAAACAAAAATCACATGACTAGTAGTATGTGGTCACGTAGTGGTCTGAACTCAAACAGTAGTGTACACTTAATTACTGTATGTCAAGTACAAATACAAGTCCAAATCCCAACCGCTGATCACCAATGTTAGAAATGGGGTCTTTGGTTGACAGTCAGGTTACCCCCTGTTCAAGCAAGGACCCTCACTCTAGTCAGGGTAAAAGAGAATCACCCTCATCTAACCCCTGCTTACCCCCTTGGTAGTTTGGCAGAGCAGTAGGCTTAACTTCAGAGTGCTAGGTGTAAAGTATTTGTACCAACACACACAGTAACTTAATGAAAACACTACAAAATGACACAACACCAGTTTAGAAACATAGGAAATATTTATCTAAACAAAACAAGACCAAAATGACAAAAATCCGACATACACAAGTCAAGTTATGAATTTTTAAAGATTAAACTCAAAAATAGCGCTTAGGAACAAAAATGCTTCAATGAGATGTTAACATGGTGTTATGACAGAGTCGTTCCCATCAAGCCGACACCAGCAGCTCCGGACACGGAGTCGTGTAGACCCCCAAGTACAGTACCTTTGTTGAAGAGTGAAAACAAGCCGATGTGCGAAGTCGGGGATCGCGGCGTCTGTGCGAAACGTTGAATCCACGCATTTCGAGTGGCGTCAGTCACGACGTGGTGCGGCGACTTCCACAGATTCGTGGACTTCAGTGGGGCTGCAGCAGCGTCGGGCCTGCGGAGAGCGTCGCGTTCCAGCAAAGGTCACGGCGTCGGGTGCAGGTGGCGTCACCGGATTCAGCAGCTGCGGCGGTCCGGAGTCGTCCAAAGTCGATTTCCTTGGATTTCCACCAGCTTTCCTTTCAAGGGCCCAGGGACTGGATAGGGCACCACTTGTCAGATCAGTAGTCTCTCCAGAGACTCCAGGTGCTGGCAGAGAGAAGTCTTTGCTGTCCCTGAGACTTCCAACAACAGGAGGCAAGCTCTAACTCGAGCCCTTGGAGATTTCTTCACAAGATTGAAGGCACACAAAGTCCAGTCTTTGCCCTCTTACTCTGGCAGAAGCAGCACTGCAGGAAAGCTCCACAAAGCACAGTCACAGGCAGGGCAGCACTTCTTCCTCAGCTATCAGCTCTTCTCCAGGCAGAGGTTCCTCTTGGTTCCAGAAGTGTTTCTAAAGTCTGTAGATTTGGGTGCCCTTCTTATACCCATTTTAGTCTTTGAAGTCACCTTTCTTCAAAGGGGACTCACACCTACTTGTGAAATCCTGCCTTGCCCAGACAAGGCCTCAGACACACACCAGGGGGTTGGAGTCTGAATTGTCAGAGGCAGGCACAGTCCTTTCAGATGAGAGTGACCACTCCACCCCTCCCTCCTAGCAGAGATGGCTAATCAGGAAATGCAGGTTACACCCCAGCTCCCTTTGTGTCACTGTCTAGTGTGAGGTGAAAAACAACCCAACTGTCAAACTGACCCAGACAGGGAATCCACAAACAAGGCAGAGTCACAGAATGGTTTAAGCAAGAAAATGCTCACTTTCTAAAAGTGGCATTTTCAAACGCACAATCTTAAAATCAACTTTACTAAAAGATGTATTTTTAAATTGTGAGTTCAGGGACCCCAAACTCCATATGTCCATCTACTCTCTAGGGGAATCTACACTTTAATCATATTTAAAGGTAGCCCCCGTATTATCCTATGAGAGACAGGCCTTGCAACAGTGAAAAACGAAGTTGGCAGTATTTCACTGTCAGGACATTTAAACCACATTACTATGGTGGTCATTCCAACCTCGGCGGTAAAAGGCGCTTACCGCCAGACAGAAGACCGCCATAACACCGCCGCGGTCGCGGTAAACCGCCACAGTCATTCTGACCCACACTAGGCAAACCGCTAAAATACCGCCATCCACAAAAGTCCGCCACACCAAAGGTCAGCGATAAACTGGCGATGACCAAACCTCCACCGTCACGCCAACAGAAATACGCCCATGCCATTACGACCCACGAATCCACGCGGCGGTCTTTCAACCGCGGTATTCTATTGGCGGTACACACCACCGCGGTCGAAATACACATACACCTACAAAACACTACCACATTGGACAATTTGAAATATACACACCTGATACACATACACACACCACTCCCACACACCCAATACATTATAAAACACACACCCACATCACCCACAAACCCTTACGACCAGAAATTTCGAACGAAGACCAGAGAGAGACACCACAATCTACAAACAAGCATCCACAGGCACACAATACCAATACCCACAGAACTTCCACGCACCTCACACAACACACAACTAAATAGCACCCCACCTATCACTACACACTCTACCCCACACATCATCCACACCACCCCATGGCACCTCCAAGACACCCCAGGTTCTCAGATGCTGAACTCAGGGTGATGGTGGAGGAAATCCTACGAGTAGAGCCCCAGCTGTTCGGGACACAGATGCAGCACACCACCATTGCCAGGAAGATGGAGCTATGGAGCACAATAGTGGACAGGGTCAGCGCTGTGGGACAGCACCCAAGAAATCGGGATGACATCAGGAAGAGGTGGAACGACCTACGGGGGAAGGTGCGTTCCATGGTATCAAGGCACAACATCGCGGTACAGCGGACTGACGGCGGACCCCCACCTCCTCCCCCCGAATTTCCAACATGGGAGGAGCAAGTCTTGAACATCCTGCATCCTGAGGGCCTCGCTGGAGTATCTGGAGGAATGGACTCTGGTAAGTCTCATCTTCACTACTTCATCTCCCCCACCCCACCTGCATGCCAACTCATACCCCCACCCTCACCCCCTTCACAACTACCCCTTGCAAATGTCTCACCATCACAACCCACCCATCCCAAAACTTAGCCCTGCATGCGGCCCCAAAGCATGGACACCCATCACCAAAGCATGCCCAATGCACGTACCCATCCCCCCCACCCCCAAAAACACTGTCACAACAGCCCCCACAAAGGAATGCCAGCACTGGGGTACACGGGCACCCACCCATTGCACGCCATTGGCACACACAGAAGCAATAACCATACTTTTATACCCCTGCAGGACCCAAACACCAGGTCACCGCGCAGGAGGGTCCACAAATGTCCCCTCCAACCCCAGAAGAGGCCCACAGTGATGACAGCAGCTCTGTCTCCCTGGATCTAGATGACCAGCCCGGTCCATCGGGGACCTCTGGACAGTCGGTTCCCCTCAGACAGGCACAGGCCACAGCAGACCTTCCTCCCTCTGGGAAAACCCGCACAGCACCCACCCAGCGGGCCCATACCTCTGTCCCCAGGACACGTCAATCAGCGGTGTGTCCACCACTACAGGGAACCCAGGCTAACCCACCACCCCAACAACAACAGGGACCTGGGGGCAGTGGTAGTGGGCACACGGTCCAGGGGACGGAGGCCCAAGGAAACAGGGGAACTGGGAGGGCAGCTGTGCGACAGGGGGGGGACAAGCCTAGGGAACCCACTCTCCACGAAGCCCTCTCCTCCATCATGGGAGCATACCACCACTCCCAGGAGACGATGGCGACGGTCCTGGCCAGGTTTCAAGAAATCCAGCTTCTGCAGGAACAACAGTATATGGGGTTCAGGGAGGAACTGAGAAACATCAGTACCGCCATGGGTACCATCGTAGTGGCCCTGAATGAGTTAATCTCCACATTGCGGACCACTGTGGCACCTCAAAGGGCCCCTGACACTAGCATGGACCAAGGACTAGCTACCACCTCCGCAGGCGCTAGTGGACAGGAGGCCCCGACAGAAGACCAACAGGCCACCAGAACCCCACCCCTTGCAGAAGGAGAACCACCCCGCAAGCGGGCCCTGAGATCCAGGAAGAAGACAGAGTAACATGTCAAGACCCCCGACAGCAAAGGATACCGCCCTGATTGTCATCCCACTGTCCCACATTGTCACCTTGTCCAACCTTAAACTGCCCCTGCTCCACTTCCCACAGGCATTTGGACAATGCACCTGTGAACCTGATAGTCTGGACTCTGCCATGGACAATCCTCCACCATCACCCCTCACCGATTTGCAACCACCCATCCAAATTAGAGCACTTGAATAAACACACTTATTGCACATAAACAATCTGGAGTCTGTCTGTGATTTTAACAAATGTATTAGACATGACAGTGCCAAAATTGTTATTCACATTATGATGCCAAAAAAACGCTGTCACACAGCTGTAGTCCATGGGGAAACTAAGCAGATGTCACGCAGTGGGGTCCACAGCTCTGAAAACGGAAGGGAAAGTCACAACACAGTTATCATACACTGGGGGAAAAAGTCAGACAGTAGAGAGGTAGGAGTCTTTAAGTAAATGTAATATGCCGGTGTGTACTCTTACCTGTGTGTCACTGAAAGTATTGCTCTATTACTGTGTTCCTGTTGTCTATGTCGTCCTCTTCGGCTTCCTCTTCTTCACTCTCCACAGGCTCCACAGCTGCTACAACACCACCATCTGGACCATCCTCCTGCAGAAAAGGCACCTGGCGGCGCAAAGCCAGGTTGTGAAGCATACAGCAGGCCACGATGATCTGGCACACCTTCTTTGGTGAGTACATTAGGGATCCACCTGTCATATGGAGGCACCTGAACCTGGCCTTCAGGAGGCCAAAGGTGCGTTCGATCACCCTCCTAGTCCGCCCATAGGCCTCATTGTAGCGTTCCTCTGCCCTGGTCCTGGGATTCCTCACTGGGGTCAAAAGCCAGGAAAGGTTGGGGTAACCAGAGTCCCCTAATAGCCACACACAGTGCCTCTGGAGTTGCCCTATCACATACAGGATGCTGCTATTGCGCAGGATGTAGGCGTCATGCACAGAGCCAGGGAACTTGGCATTAACATGTGAGATGTACTGGTCTGCCAAACAGACCATCTGTACATTCATCAAATGATAACTTTTCCTGTTCCTGTACACCTGTTCACTTTCTCTGGGGGTACCAAAGCCACATGGGTCCCATCAATGGCACCTATGATGTTGGGGATATGTCCAAGGGCATAGAATTCACCCTTCACTGTAGGCAAATCCCCCACATCAGGGAAAACGATGTAGCTCTGCATGTGTTTGAGCAGGGCAGACAACACTCTGGACAACACCCTGAAAACATAGGTTGAGACACCCCTGATGATATGGCCACTGTTGTTTGAAATGACCCACTTGCTAAGAAATGGAGTACTGACAGCACCTGCACTAGAGGGGGGATCCCTGTGGGTTGGCAGATGGGTGACATCAGGTCTGCCTCCAGCTGGGCACACAGTTCATGTATAGTGGCTCGGTCAAGCCTGTATGTCAGAATGACATGTCGTTCCTCCATTGTCGACAGGTCCACCAGCGGTCTGTACACGGGAAGATTCCTCCATCTCCTCGCATTGCCAAGCGGACGGTGCCTAGGAAGGACAACAGCGAGCACAGAGTCAATCAACCCGCAGTTACGTTCCCACAGCTTGCACACAACACGATTCACTATGCATTGAATGGTGTGTATGAGTGTTGAGGAAAGGCCTAGGTATGTGTGACGCAGTAGAAATTAAGCCATGTGGGCCCTTGAAATGGCGGCTGCCTGACCTGTGAATTGTGACAATGGGATGTGAGGTCAATGCGCTGGCGTGGCACACCGTGGCGGTAGGCGGTCGAAGACCGCGGCGCAAAGCCGCATTGGTTCACATTGAATCCTATGGGTTTCAGGAGCCAATGACGATGTGCGCCGGCGGTCGCGGTACGCACCGCCGCGGGCGTGACCGCCATTTTCTATCAGCTTAATCACTAGATACCTGATCTTCCACAGGAGAGGACCTACACTACAAGTGCTGCTGTGACCTCGGTCTGGAAGAGACAATGGCTGCTGCGACTGGGGAAAGGGCCCATGCCTTCACTTCTGAAGAATTGGAGAAACTCGTGGATGGGGTCCTCCCCCAGTATGCGCTACTCTACGGTCCTCCAGACCAACAGGTAAGTACACTGGGACCATGCTTTGTGGGCAATGCCTGGGTTGAGTCGGGTGAATGAAAGATGGTGGGGAGGGGAGCGATTGAGTCATGAATCAGACGACAGATGAGAGCATGTGCCACATGGCAAGGGTGGGGATGGGGGACCACTCACATCGAGCATGCAGAAGGTGATGACAATTTTTCTCTCCCTGTACATGTCACATAGGTCAGCGCCCACCAGAAAATTGAGATTTGGCGTGCCATCGCCAAGGACGTCCGGACCCTGGGGGTCCACAACAAACGGGGCACCCACTGCCGGAAGAGGTGGGAGGACATCCGCCGCGGGAGCAGGAAGACGGCGGAGGCTCTGCTGGGGATGGCCTCCCAACGTAGGAGGGGTACCAGTCGTCAATTGACCCCCCCTGATGTCCGGATCCTGGCGGTGGCCTACCCCGATTTGGATGGGCGCGTGAGGACATCACAGCAGACACAAGGGGGTGAGTACAGTCTCATTCTGGTGACTTTGCGCGCAGTGGAGGTGTCTGGGTGGGGGAGGAGGGCTGTGGGTCTCCCTAGGCCAGGGCGAATTCTGTAGGCTAGGCCCCTCCATAAGGCATGGCCCTGTGCCCCCGCCCCCCACCTCTGAAGGGTGCCAAGTTCAGGTATCCATGGCCCTGTGTCATCTAGGTGTGCAGTTGTCGTCGATAGGCTTGTAGGCCATGTCCCACGGATTGCGTAGTGGACCCCAAGTGCGCAGCGTAGTGCAGGGGGCTTCTGTGTCTGTCTTGTCCGCCAACGGTAGCGGTAATCCATGCACTCAACATGTCTTTATTTCTCCCCCCCCACTTTTTGTGGTCTTCGTGTTCATGTGTGCATCAGCATCATCAGGCGGAGGAGAAGTGGCATCGGAGCACGAGGGAGCTGCATCTCACATGGCCATGGCGGGCCATACAACTGAGTCGGATTTCACCAGTGAGACGGAGGGCGAGGGGAGCTCCACAGCGGGGACTCGTGCTGATGTCAGTGACAGCGACTCGTCCTCTGAAGGGAGCTCCCTTGTGGTGGCGGCAACATCCGTGCCCACCGCAACAACAGGTACAGCCGCCACCCAGCGCACCAGCACCGCCCTCCCAGCAGCCCCTCAGCCTTCGCCCGTGCCTGCTCACCCAGGAAAGTGGGCATCTCCTTCGCCCCAGGCACCTCAGGCCCTGCCCCAGTCACCCCTGCTGCCCTCAGTGAGGAGGTCATTGACCTCCTGAGGACCATCATTGTTTGGCAGTCTACCCTTTTGAATGCCATCCAGGGTGTAGAAAGGGAGGTGCACCGGAGTAATGCATACCTGGAGGGCATTCATTCGGGTCAGGCTGCCCATCAGCGATCGTTCAACGCTCTAGCCTCAGCACTGACTGCAGCAATTGTCCCTGTCTCTAGCCTCCCCCCTCCAACTTCCTCCACCCAGACCCAATCCCCAGTACCTCTGCCTATCCCAGACACACCATCAGACCAGCCTGCACACACCTCAACACCCAAGGGAAGCTCATCCAGACATAAGCACCACACATCACACAAGCATTCACACAAGCAACATCCACATGCAGACATACCAACAGCCACTGCCTCCACTGTGTCCCCCTCCTCCTCGTCTCCCTCCTCCCTCCCTGTGACATCTCCACTCACACTTGCATGCACAACATCTTCAGCCACTACGTCCATCACCAGCACACCCACCAGAACACTCCGCACACATGCAGTCACCACCCCCACTACCATTTACACGTCCCCTGTGTCCTCTCCCCGTGTGTCTGTCACCCCCTCTTCCAAACCACACAAACGCAAGCAGCCACCCACCCAACAGCCATCCACCTCACGACAGCCTCCAGCCCAAGCACCTGCACCCAAAGACACCAGAGTTCACACTCCTACAACCACATCCTCTTCCTTCACTCCCATACCCACTACACCTACCCGTCCCTCTCTTTCCAAATTGCTTTTCCTTGCCAACCTTAACCTCTTTCCAACAACTCCCCCACCCCGTACATCTCATAAGACTGCAATCAGCACCTCAGCCACCACCAAACCAGGACCTATCAGGACTGTTGTCCAAGGACTGTGGAGTCCCCCACCCTCAAGGGCAACAACTCCGGCGAGGAGCCAAGGCACGGCCAGCCCACCCCCGGAAAAGCACCCAAAAGTTAGCAGTGCCTGGCGCGAGAGGCCACGGACACCAGGGACCAAAATCCCTACCCTGGCTCCGTCTGGAAGTGGGGTGCCACCTTGCACACCGCCAAAGGTGTCAAAGGGCCACAGACGACCAGGGAAGGGTGGGAAGGGCAGCACGCCCGACAAGTCCGGCAGCAGGCCAGCTGCCCAGGAGTCCCCCGCCAACCCCCTCCCAGGTGTGCAGGAGGACACCCAGAGGCCCGGTACGGCAGCCCAGGAGGGCCCCGCAAGCCAACGGACAGATGGGCAGGAAGGCCCTGCCAGCCACATGCCAGGTGGCGAGTGACACCCATGCCTGGGCCGGAACCGCTGAACTGGGCCCTTTCAAACAAGCACCGCTGAACTGGGCCATTTCAATCAAGCACCGCTGAACTGGGCCCTTTCAAACAAGCACCGCTGAACTGGGCACCGCCGTCTCAAGCACTGCTGAACAGGGCACCGCCGTCTCAAGCACTGCTGAACTGGGCACGCCGTCTCAAGCACCGCTGAACTGGGCACCGCCATCTCAAGAACCGCTCCGCTGGGCACCGCCGTCTCAAGCACCGCTCCGCTGGGCACCGCCGTCTCAAGCACCGCTGAACTGGGCACCGCCGTCTCAAGAACCGCTCTGCTGGGCCCTTCATCTCAAGCACCGCTTCGCTGGGCACCGCCGTCTCAAGAACCGCTGAACAGGGCACCGCCGTCTCAAGCACAGCTGAACTGGGCACCGCCATCTCAAGAACCGCTCCGCTGGGCACCGCCGTCTCAAGCACCACTCCGCTGGGCCCTTCATCTCAAGCACCGCTCCGCTGGGCCCTTCATCTCAAGCACCGCTCCGCTGGGCACCGCCGTCTCAAGCACCGCTCAGCTGGGCCCTTCATCTCAAGAACCGCTCCGCTGGGCACCGCCGTCTCAAGCACCGCTCCGCTGGGCCCTTCATCTCAAGCACCGCTCCTCTGGGCCCTTCATCTCAAGCACCGCTCCGCTGGGCCCTTCATCTCAAGCACCGCTCCGCTGGGCACCGCCGTCTCAAGAACCGCTGAACTGGGCCCTTCATCTCAAGCACTGCTGAACTGGGCCCTTCATCTCAACCACCGCTCCGCTGGGCCCTTCATCTCAAGCACCGCTCCGCTGGGCACCGCCGTCTCAAGAACCACTGAACTGGGCCCTTCATCTCAAGCACCGCTGAACTGGGCCCTTCATCTCAAGCACCGCTGGCCCATTGGCGGAAGGGGCAGGCCCGCATCTGTGTCGGGCAGGGTTGCACGAGGCACTCTGGGCACTAGTCCCCCTCCAGTACCAGTGGAGACTGTTATCCACTTGAGAGACTGGCTTTGCACTCCCCAGGATGGTACAGTGGGCAAGCCACCCACTGTAGAGACTTGAGAGACTGTGGCTTTGTACTCCCCAGGATGGCACAGTGGGCAACCCACCCACTGTAGAGACTTGAGAGACTGTGGATTTGCACTACCCAGGATATGGCAGTGGGCAAGCCACCCACTGTAGAGACTTGAGAGACTGTGGCTTTGCACTCCCCAGGATGGCACAGTGGGCAACCCACCCACTGTAGAGACTTGTGAGACTGTGGCTTTGCACTCCCCAGGATGGAACAGTGGCCATGGAGGCCCCTCGTGGATCTGGCGTTGTGTACTCATGTGACTGAGGTGCCCCCCCTTCCCTTCCCCCAGAGGTGCCTGTAGTTTTTCTATCTGATGCCCCTGCAGTGTTCTCTCCGTTGGTGTCAGGTATCTTGTGTGGGCCTTGCCCATGTGATTTGGGCCCAGTGGTCCACGGACAATGACAGCTAGAATTATCGGACTTTTAATATTTATGTATATATTAGTTTTAAATGTGTGTAATTTTTATAAGGCAATAATACAATATATTCGACTGTTATGATCTATTCCTTTTGTCATTGCATTCTTTCGCAGTGTTTTGGGGGTTGTAACAGTGATGTATTGCTATGCATTGATGTGTGTGTTGTAGTGGGTGGGGGTGGGGGTGGGTGTGTCGCGTATGTGTGTCCCCGTAATATTTTCTCCTCCCCCCTCCCCTGTGTCGTAGGTGCAGTACTCACCGTTGTCTTCTGCGCCGGCGTTCGTGCTCCTGGTAGAGGACCAGGAATACAATAGCTGGTAGGATGTGTAATTAGGGTTCCATGCTGTCCAGATTCCTCGTGGGGTGTATGGAGGCGAGCGTTTTCGGTTTGAAATGTCTGTTTCCGCCGTGTTTTTAGCTGCGGGGCTACCGACCCGGAAAAGGTGGCGGATTGGTGGGTTGTGATAGGGTGGGCGGTACATTGTCTCCCGCCTGTCTGTTGGCGGTGACCGCCGCGCTGTTTGTTTGTCCCGCTGTGGCGGTCGGAGTGTTAAAGTGGCGGTCTCTGTTGGCGGTTTCCACCAGGGTCAGAATTCCATTTTTTTAACCGCCAGCCTGTTGGCGGGTTAGCCGCCGCTTTAGCACCGACCGCCAGGGTTGGAATGACCCCCTATATGTCCTACTTTATCCATACACTGCACCCTGCCTTTGGGGCTACCTAGGGCCTACCTTAGGGGTGCCTTATATGTAAGAAAAGGGAAGGTTTAGGCCTGGCAAGTGGGTACACTTCCCAAGTCGAATTTACAGTGTAAAAATACACACACAGACACTGCAGTGGTAGGTCGGAGACATGATTATGGGGTTACTTGTGTGGGTGGCACAACCAGTGCTGCAGGCCCACTAGTAGCATTTGTTTTACAGGCCCTTTGCATCTCTGGTGCACTTTACTAGGGACTTAACAGTAAAACAAATATGCCAATCATGGAGAACCAATTACATACACATTTTAAACAGGAGCACTTGCACTTTAGCACTGGTTAGCAGTGGTAAAGTGCCCAGAGTAATAAAAACAGCAAAATCAGAGTTCAGCACACATCAATAACCTGGGGAACAGAGGCAAAAAGTTAAGGGAGACCACGCCAAGGATGAAAAGTCTAACAGTATGTAGTAGCTAAATCAATAGCCCCTATTAAGGTAAGTGTCTACTCATGTAAAAATCTGTTCCTAATGAAACCTCTCCGGTCAGAATGAACCAAATCACTCACTACCACGCTCAGCCTATTTGCCATTATTTTAGCAAACAACTTATAGTCGCTATGCAACAAAGAAATTGGTCTATACAACTCACACTTCAAAGGGGATTTACCAGGTTTTAAGATGAGCTAAATAATAGCCTCCTGCCGTGAAACTGGTAGAGAAACTCCCCCCTCACAGATCTCTGAAAATAATTGCAAGAGAGCACGTACTATAACATCCCCCAATACCTTATAAAACTCAACCGGAATTCCATGTGGCCCATGAGCCTCACCACTCTTGCTTTCCTTTAATGCTACTATAATTTTCCCCTCCGTAATAGGTCAAGATAAATAATTCTGTTTCCTTTAGAGGAGGCGTGGAGCAAGGTGATCTCTATCCAACCATTCATCGATCATCCCCTCATTCACCTCCCCTTCCTCGCTATAAAGTCTTGAAAACAAATTGCAGAAGATCTCTCCTATAGCCTCGGAAGAAGTTACACACACCCCTGACTGCTCATCCACCAGTTCTTTAACCATATTACGTGTCTGAGCATGTTTACACTTCCAAGGCAAAACCTTTCCCATATTCTCTCCATGTTCAAAGTAACTTTGTTCCCTTGCCTCATATCGCTTTGCAATTTTAACTTGTAAAACAGACTTCAGCTGTAATTTTAGCTGGGGGATTCTGTTCCTGAAATACACCTCATCTCCACCCATATCATAGAGGGTAGTGGATAATGCAATTTGCTTTTCTAAGTTTTTTACTTCATCCCTATGCATCTTATTCCTATAACTCACTAGGCTTATAATTCTTCCCCTCATAACTGCTTTAAAAGTATCCCACACTACCCCAGTAGATGCTGAGCCTAAATTCAACCTAAAAAAGTCCTCAGCCTCCTTACGGAGAACACAAATAATTTCCTCCTCCAGTAAGAGGGTTCGATCAAGGGTCCTTCTCACCCCACCTACCCCATAGGGACAACGTAGTTTTAACATCACCGCTGCATGGTCTGATAAATGTGCAGGTGAGTAAACTATGGTCTCCACCAAATCACAGATAGTATAATCCACTAGAAAATAATCGATTTGCGAAGCATGTCCATACTTTCGATTGTGAAATGAGAATTCCTGCCTTTGCCCTGCTTTCACCTTCCACAAGTTACACAGCCCAAAGTCCTTCATCATTAACTTTAAATACTGCTGGGACTTAGGAGTGCCGACCGATCTAGATTTCACTGACCTATCCAACCTATTATCTAAAATCACATTAAAGTCCCCTACCATAATTACTGGATCGGAAAAATTCAAAAGGTGGGAAAAGACCTCCCTAAGGGGCTCTAGATCGTCACAGTTAGGACCATAATATCCTACCAAAGTAAATGCCCTACTACCGAGCTGCAACCTGAGTATAATCCATCTCCCTAATTTGTCTGTTCCTGCCTTGGATAGGGTCGCATTCAACTGCCGCTTAACCAAAATTGCCACTCCCTTTGTATTAAAGTTGTGCTCAGTAGTTACAAAATCCCCTATCCAGTGTTGTGTTCTAAACAAATTCACACTCTCTTTTTTAGTTAAGTGTTTTTCCTGTAAAAAATATTATATGGGATGGTGAAACCCTAAGAAACTGCACTTATCTCTTGACCCATTGGCCCAATTTAGAGTGCCATGAGCTGCCCTGACTTTTCTTAAACAATATTCCCCTTTTTTATCGCATCTATTAGATCATCTGCTGCAACGGGATCCCTGATATTGTACATTTTATCATTCAGCATCACACGCAAATTTGCTGGAACTCTCAGTCGAACTTCCGCTCCTAGTTCTTTAAATTCCTCCAGGCGTTTGCCTAGTTCCCATTGTCTGTTCAGCGTCGTCCTAGAGAGGTCAGACCTAATCTCAAATTTCGTTTCACCACTATCCAGCGATCCAAGCTCCAAGGCTTTTGTGAGAATTTTCTTTTTAAGAAGATAGCTTTTAAAATTCACCAAAATCAGTTGTGGTTTCTTTATATTTGGATTCCTCCTAAAGAGGTCCTGATGGACTCTATGAATATCGTTAAGGATTTCAGCCTCGGATGCGTCAGTAGGGACTGCCTTTTTAATAAGAGTGGCTATATACTTTTTTAGATCGGACCATTCCATACCCACTGGGATATTAAAAATTCTCAGGTTATTCCTTCTAGAATTATTTTCTAAGATTTCCATTTTGTCTTGCAAGTCCCGTTCCGTCCTTTTCAACAATTGGATCTCCTCCTTATTCCTCTCCACATTCTCACTCAGAGTCTTGACTGATTCCTCAAGAGCCTGAGTCCTAAACACCAACAAGTCAATTTTTTTCTCGAGTGACTCACAGGCTGACCTTATTTCAACTTGATTTTCCCCTGAGATTGCAAAGCCTTTTTTTATACTGTCCGTCAATGAAGTAATCATATTTTCCAATGCATTAGGCTCCGGGATTATAATTTGAGATTGAGTGTCAGACAAATGGACAGTGTTCACAATTCCTAACTCTGCCGAGGAATGCAGAACTTCCTGTTTCCCATCCACACCTCCATTACCCTCATTATCCTTCTGGGGCACTGGGGACAAAAACGAGGATTCATTAGAAGATAGATCCGCCAAGGGGGTCAGGGCTGATGCCCCCCCCACCCTATCTTGACTCATTAAAGAATCAGAGTTATCAGGTATAATAGGAAGCGCTCTGAAATATGCCCGCAAGGAGGGGGTAATTTTCGGAGTAGTTATGGCAGATCTCTGTTTCACTCTCGATTTTTGTATATTTAAATCCTCTTTTTTTCCTGAAAGGCTTCCTTGATTCACCCCCCAGTTCTGTCTTGCTGCTCCACTATCTGTTCCACTACCTGAGTGCATGAGAAGATTTTTTACACTTCTTTTCCCCTCCCCCGGTGCTAACTGTAGCCAAAAAGGAATCTCTTACCGGTGGGGGGCTTGAAGAAGTTATACGACCTCAGGTGCTGCCACTCTCAATCCCTTCGACGACCTCTGAGGTATTGGGAGGCCATAGAGTCTTCCTTTTCCTTCTCCTGCCCTCGAGGTTTCCCGGCAGCTAGTGCTGCCTCTGCCAGCGCTCCTCCGGAGGGGAAATCGTGACACTGCCCGACAGCTCCTTTGGAGTTCCAGGGCGGCGTGGAACCAGTTCTCCCCCCAGGACTCAACTGCCAACAATGGGCGCCTCCCCGCGCCCATGCGATCCCCCCAATTCCCCTTTACAAGGATCCAAGGGGGGGAGAGAGGAATAAGGGGATCCAAACGAAAAGGGGAAAAAAGAAAAACGAAGCTCAAGTCGGGAGCTCAGGTGAGCGCTTCAGCGCGCGGCCATACTGCCGCCCTCCATGTTCCCCCGTCTATCCCGCTTCTCCTGCATCCCCTACACTGAATGTTGAGATCAATCTGCACATGCATTCTCACTCTAAGTTGTAGCAGCTTGAAATACACATTAAAATGAAAGAGCCAAAAGAAAAAATTAAATACAGCCCACTGAGCAGGGAGTGATGATGCACCACTCCAAACACCTGCAGCATAATGAGAGTCAGGAAGGTGACTGCAAAATGGTGTAAGAGCTGTTGGAGAGGGTTGGGAAGCAGTACACAACAGCTTCAAGCCAAGGTGCTGTGATTTAGGTGCAGCCAGTGAGGTGCTCTGTTGGGATTGTACTACTGAATATCAACACCAGCAATATCAAGGAACAAGAAAATCGAGGACAGATCATTGAGGGACAAAATATTGAAAGGTAAGTGCAAATAGGTAATTTACTGTAAGGATGTTTACTATTCCTAACTCCACGTCTACGTAACTTGAACGTATATGTATCATGTATGTCAGAACCCCTTTCAGAAGAACACAGCTCACTAGTAGTTCCCTCGGGTGGGGTGTAGATACAGGTGGGTGAAAACAACTCATAACTGAAAGTGCACACACATTATTAACGAAAATCAATGTGCAAATACTTACATTTATAAGACAAGGAAGTATTTTATTTCTACCTCTATGAATTCAAAGGAATAACAAAATTAATGAGCAACAGCACAATACCTTTGAGGGCTCTAGAAGTTTGCAGGCAAATCCCTGTCCCACCCTCTTCCTTATAATGTGGCTGGGGTTATTACCCATGGACTGCTGGTTGCATCTAGGGAATGTTCAGTAATAGGCCGTACTCAAGAGTTCCTCCTTGACTCGTTGGGAAATAGTCAAAAGTGTTTATGGTGCTGCAGCACCAACAGCAGTGAATACCCCTTCACAGTCTTTGGGGGAATCAATCAGGTGCAGGTCTTGGTGTGTGGGTTTGCCTGTTGAGTACAGCCACAATTTTATGTTTGAGAAATGACCTGAAGTTCTGGCAGTGTTGGTACCAGTGGTTCCTTGTGGAATATGGGGTTACTGAGGTACTCCCAGTTGAGGCACAGTTCATGATGACTCTGTACTTACATACAGGGTTCACTGATTGCTCATGCACAAGGACAATGACTCGATCGGTACACAGACTTTCCCTCACACCTTGCCTCTTCGTAGGGCTACACACCAGACCAATCTTCCTCCAACGCTCTCTTCTTCCTCACAGGGCACACTGATCTTGGCAAGCAGTCAGGCACTGGTGCTTCAGGCTCTAGGGTAGGTAATATTGGTTTTGCATGGGAGTTGCCTGCTCACCCAGCAGGGAAACTAGCAATCCTTGTCACAGACACAAGTCTTGCAGAGCTTCCTCTTCTCATACAGTCCATCTGGCTGTGTGGTAGATAACAAATTGTGTGGTCTCACACTCCACTTCTAATAGTCCAAATCCAGACAACAAATGTGATATATCTAATGTCTTAGGCCTTGAAATTTTATGTGACGTTTCTGCTTACATGGAAGGTGACATTATTTTCTTTGTATTCTCTGTACTCTTGAAAGACTATCACAGAAAGAAAGACTAGGAGTTGATAGGCCCGCAACATAGTTCATTGAGTGATCAGGGTCCCCAGTTGGATATCAGCCACAGTGATATCCATGAAAGGATTAATCTTGGGCTCCCAGCCCTTCTATTTATGATTCCCTTACCAGCTCAATCTCCCTCCTGATATGTGTTCAGGCCACTTCCTTGCAATCTATCACTGAATCAAAGAGCACCCTTTTGAAGTGTAAAGGGGTTGGTCTCTTCCTTCCTTCCTTCCTCCAATGTGCGTCCCACCAAGCTCACAGAAACACGGCAATACACAAACCTGTCTTGGGGGGATTCCTCTACTCCTCATGTCTTGACCAGGCAGGGCTGGCCTTCCTAAAGAGGAAAGGGTTCTCCATGTAATGTGCCATTGCAGGCCCACTTGCACTTGGAGTACATTTACAGCACACTTATTGTCCAGCACTGTTACCTCCATGCATTGTGCCCTTACTGACAAATCAGACACACACACATTAAGCACACGCATTCAGTTTGTGCTAACTGTTCAGTAATGCAGCATTTCAGTATGCTATTCAAAAACATACACTACCAGCACACACATTCACCACATGTGCGCTGCACAACATTTCAACCTTCATGTATTGTACTTCATGCAGGCACACATACACCCAGCACATGCTTCCACTGCGCATGTAGTGCACAGCACTACATCCCTCATGTAACATCTTCCCTGCAGGCATACATACACTCGGTACTTGCACTAACCACACATACACAGTACTGCTCTTAGCACTGTACTGCAACCTCACCAGGCACACATACATCTAGAGCAGAGTCACTACTCCTGCGCTGTGCAGCACTACACACCCACCTGACTTAGGCTATGGGTGAGTTAAACACACAGCAGCAGAACTTTTAAAAAGGTGGCTGCGTCTGTAGGCCTCACTCCAGTGACACAGGCTAAAAAGGGTCTGTTCACTACTACTGATCACTACACCGTAGGCTGCCATCCCCCTTGTTCTGCTTAACTTTTGGTGAAGGCAGTAGCCTTAACACTCCTATGAGGGTAGCACTTTGGGCACCCCTCCTGGGCCAACAAGACCACAATCCTGAGAAAGCCCTATGTCATAGTGCACACACATGATAGGTGTTTGCCTATGACAAAAATATAAGCATTAGGCAACAGTGCAGTTGGGCACTCAGAGCAGTGGTAAACATCTTTAACCATGCAGAGGATTTTTCCGGCCCACCTACGTAGGAATATATATATGTAGTTAGTTATAGAAAATCTAGACTTATCTTTTTATACTTTTTTTCAATATTCTGTCCATCAATATTGTGGTTTCGATGTTCAGGGCACACACCCTCCGAGGGCTTATGGGGTCTCTTAGCTAGTGATGTGCTGAATATCAGCCTTGCTTTGTCTTGCAGACACATGAACTAGGAGGGCTTGCATATTTTGCAAACTTATGTGTAAGACATTAGCGTTCTGGATCCGAAAAATAATCAAAAATAGGCTCCATGATCCACAGAGCGGTAATATATGTGTAGTTAGTTATAGAAAATCTAGACTTATCTTTTTATACTTTTTTTCAATATTCTGTCCATCAATATTGTGGTTTCGATGTTCAGGGCACACACCCTCCGAGGGCTTATGGGGTCTCTTAGCTAGTGATGTGCTGAATATCAGCCTTGCTTTGTCTTGCAGACACATGAACTAGGAGGGCTTGCATATTTTGCAAACTTATGTGTAAGACATTAGCGTTCTGGATCCGGAAAATTATCAAAAATAGGCTCCATGATCCACAGAGCGGTAATTTATATTTGACAAATCCCGTAGGCATGTACCTGAACAAAGCTATTTCTCGAATTATGACGGTTTTGTAGACCGTTATGAACAAATAGTCTTGAATTGAAAATATCACAACGCAGCATTTTCACAGGCACATATTTTTCCACTAAATACCTACTTGGTTATCTTGCTTGCTTGGAACGCCCCCTTGCTCTGCCTTGCCTTCTCATTAGCGAGTGGTTGATGGAGTAGATAAAGACGCAGAGGCTGCTGGGACTAGTGACGTGCACTCCTTTGTCCTCCATCAGGCAGGGGATTAGGAGCTGAAAAGAGAGCGCTAGTCGAGTGGATTAACAAGTATGTTCTCTCAAGGTCACTTAGAGAGGCAGAGCACGGAACAGATATCCAGTCAATCAACAGATATGCAGGGTGCATATTGCCCTAGTGGAAGAAAGGCTGATACTGCCATTTCTGAAGACGGCAGTCACTGCCCATGGCGAGGTGTTGAAAGGCTTTTGCTCAGAAAGCAGAGGGGGTTTATGTCACAATATCATGCTTGAAATATGCACCTACCAAGCCTTCGCATCCACTACATTGTCTACATTATCATATATATACACTATTCCTGACTCTTTAGGACGCTAAATTACTAAAGGAATTATAGTGGATGAAATATTTTCCTTTGTCGATATTAAGGCCGAGATGTAGTGGAAGAACACAAAATAGAGGCGCTATTTTCACACTCAAGATGCTTGTGATTAAGGGTGGGTTATATCGCTGGTAATAATTCCTTTTTTGGCAGCCGTGTAGGTGTTTGCCTATTCAGTGGGTCCATGAGGGACGCAAGCACCCGTGGTGTAGCCTGTGTGTCATAAATCATAGTGCAAGGAAGGAAATGTGTCCCTGGATGCTGTTTGAAACGGGAAATACAGCGATAATCACGGTTCAGTGGGACCCTCAGGCCTCTGGATCACAGTGCCACTGCACCTACAGTGCCAATGGAACTGCTGCCGCTGGCAGGCACTATAAGGGGCCATGTGCATGCCTTTGCATAGAACCTGTCCGGAGATTGCTCTTTCGTCATCTGACCAAATGAAGTAAGAAACTGAGAACAGCTTCTGAGTGACGAAGAATAGCTTGTAAATTACGTGAACTCACGCAACTGTAAAGAGAGTTACCTAGCTTAGTGCAAGGACTCAGTTTAGCTCATCATTAGGCACCAATCTGTCAGACGAGAGATGTGCCTCCCAGGACCATTGCGATTTTAAATACACGTGGTAAATAGTCGGTAATCTTCTTTACTCTCGGAGGCTAAAAGACCTAGAGCCAGAGTTAGGAAATAAGAAATCGATGGTAAAAGCAGTTCGGAAACTACCGACGCATTCGTGGAAGGCTGGCGAGTAGGGTGGTCGGTGTTGTCTCTCAGTTACCTAGAGATGAGAGAGAGAGCGCGAAAGAGAAAGGACATGGGTCAGATGGTAGAACCCTGGGCACAACACCTGTTAAAGAGATGACAGTGCTTGACCTTATCACTCAGTACAGCAATAAATATTAGCAAAAGTGCATTCTATCAGAATATCAACAGTGCCTGATAAATACATCTCTTATAGTAGTAAAATATATAAAGCAGCTAGGTATTTCGATACCTAATAGGGTGGATTACAGTTCTAAGGTATATATACAAAAGTATGAGATCATTGGGAGTAGAATGGTGGGGACCATGATGCAATACAAATAGATAATAAAAACTGTCGACATCCTATCCACAAAATGTATCTAGAAAATTGTTTTAGGTTGTAATGTGTTTGTGTGGTCGATGATGGTGTAAAGTACATTACTCACAGTCAGGTTTTGAAGACAGAAGATACTCGGAGAACTATGGCTTAACATAGAGATGATGGAGCCTGGCGTAACAAATGAGGACTCTGCTGCAAAGCAAGTGTACAACTGGGAGGAAATGTTAGGCCATTGTGGTCACAGTGGTGGTGGGATAAGCTACACATACAGAAAAAGATCTGAACAACACCAAATCTAGCCCATACTCTAGCAAAGCGGAAAGGACTACAGGATTTAGGGTGATCGCATACCAAAGAGAGAGAGATGATAGTACGTCTGGAATTAAAGATGAGTAGGGGAGCATGGGCAGTTACAAATGGAGACATCCCTGACAGGTTCTAGTGCTTAGAATACATTTTATAAATATGAGACCATAACAATGCACAAGATAGACACCTAAATAGACGGAGAGAACCCAAAAAACACAAAACGGATGGACTGACACTGAATGCAAAGCAGTCTTGAAACTGCTGAGGAACTGAGGCATGTATCTTTGCAATACGACTATGAGGACATGTACAGGGAGAAAATGGCAGAAAATCTGCAGTGAAAGTTGAGCGCTTACTAAATGAATTTGATATTAAACTAGGCCCTTGTGAAATAATAGCTACTCAGGAGGGAATGCAATATGAACAGGTACCAATTTATATAGTTATCTGGGTAATCAAGCTCAGACCAGTGCTATAAATAAGTAAGATATTTGGTATAATAGAGGGCACTAAGGAGCTTAATTTTTCAAATCGCTTTGAAACCATTAACCATTCATGACTTCTTGCTAAAGCAAACCCTGTAATTTAACATTTTCACCACTGTTTCTTTGAAGTGCGCTGGTAAGGAAACAAGTACAGAGGTACCAAGAGTAAGAAATCTACCCTTAAGTTCGGTAATGAAGTACAGGGAAAAGCATACAATTCTCACATGGTGTAAGCATTGGTCTTCCCCAACGTCAATTATAAACTCTGGGGACATTTTCTAAAATTTATCTGGCTTTGGTAGCACACACACTTAACCAAACATTTGAGATATCCTGTCCTCTCAGTCGAAAGGCAGTCACACCTGCCTCCTTTGATGCTCTCTGGTTCCATGAGTCTAAGAAATGTAGAATCATTGTAGAATACATCTCGGCATCTGCAGTTTCTGGCTGAAAAGGTACAGAATGAACAGGATGGAAGAAAGCATGTACCAACTCCATGGTTGCTGGCAACTGAATGGTGTGTGTACTGAGGGTTGCTGTCTCGAGTTACATCATCAATAGACCACAATGGCTAAATAGACCAAATTCCAGTTGCAGGTCTTCTAATAGAGCTATTAAGTTCAGTGTGCTGAGGAACAGTTTCTACCTGTGTGATATCCAAAACACAGCTTCAGTACTTTCAAAATAAGACATACGTACATATGTACGTGCGTAAGATAAGCTTCCAGTTCCAGGACATCCAGGATACTGAATCAGTCCATTATGTGAGATATTAGGCCATTATGTCGTGCCTTCAGAAGGTCTCTCAAGGGATAAGGAGAGGATGAAGACCATGCAGGCCCTCCATCAAAACGCTACCACACAGCTAACAATGGAGAAGAACCAAATAGGAAATGTGAAATGGCTTTGTCAAGTGGCAAGGACGCTCCTCCTCCAATGTAAAGGACCAACCACTTATGCCAAAATAATCTCCCTTTGCCATATTTCCCACTGAGGGGGTCATTATGACCCCGGCGGACGGGGTTAATATGAAGGAAAGTACTGCCAACAGGATGGCAGTACTTTTCTCCATATTAAGACACTGGCAGTTTTGGTCAAGCCAAACTGTCAATGTACCACACAGTCCGCCACTGTGGTAACGACTGCCGGGCTGTAGAATTCAGTCTCCAGGCCGGCAGCTGTCACTAGCCCTCCTGTGGGATTATGACCCCGCCCACCACCATGGTTTTCGTGGCTTACTTACCACCACGAAAACCATGGTGGTAGGCACTATCAGTGACAGGGAATCCCTTCCCTGTCACCGATAGAGGTCTTCCCCTCCCCCCTATCCTGGTTTCTTCCCCACCCCTCCTCTCCAGACCCCCCCTTCATTCATGCACCTTCATTCACACACACACACATATACACACACTCATTCCCACATTCAACCACGCATTCAGACATCCATTCACACACACATCCGCACACACTTACATATATACAAGCACACACACATTCACACAACACAACATACACGCACTCACACATCCATAGATGCACACGCATACTACACACAGCACACACCCACATTCATGCACGCACAGACATACACACACACCCCCATACACACACACAACACCCCCAACTCCACTCCCCTGTCGGAGCATTGACTTACCTTTTGTGAGGGGGTCCTCTGGCAGGAGACGGGACGGGGCACTGCCGCAAGCAGCAGCATCCTCCAGCAGAACACAGTCAGGCCGTATCGTGGGTCATGACATGGTCTGCGGCGGTCTACTGGTGTGGCGCTGCTGCTGGCAGAAGCGCCACCTAACCACCATCCACCGGCATGGCCACAGCTGGATTTCCACCATCCTTCTGGCGGAAATCCGGCTGTGGTCATAATACGGCTGACGGCTGGTAGCCGCAGCGATGGTCTTTTTGCGGCCGTCGCCACAACAGCAGGCAGTATATACCGCCAATGTTTTAATGAGGGCTCAAGTGGTGTCTGGAAATGGAGTGCACCCCTCCCCATGGCTATCTAGGAGAAATTGCAACATTTTGCCACAGTTTCTGAACTGTTTGAGGCCTTCTCGAATACTGCTGGCTCTGCCCATTTCCCAAGCCTTTGAGAGGTCCAGACCTTCCTATACCGGAAGATGAGGAAATGTGGTGTAGGCAATTGGAGATGTTTGAATCTCGACGGACAGATGAAATGGGAAGCCAGTTGGGTTTGGTATGTGAATGACAGGTACAACATTACTTCTCATTTCTATCAATGTTTTCTACTGACCTGGTCGCTTTCTGGAGTAACAAGAGGTGGTGTGGGCACAACTTTGAAGGAGCCAAACCTTTGCATGTCCATGCCTAAATTCACAGAGATCAATATTTCAGCATACTTTCATACGGTATTGTAATAGTTCCAGAGAGTAAGGGAATATTCTGCCACTGGCACTACCTCGACCGAAAAAAAAAAAAAAATCTGTGGCACAGTGTTAAAATAGCTTCGCACAGTTTTCCTATAAAGGTATATCTGGTGGCTTGAGTGAGGATATAATCACTCTTCTGGCATAACACTGGAATATACTCATCCACCTTGTGCAGACTGATAGGACAGCCTTCCACAACAAATATTGTCATAATGAAAAAACACTTTTTACCATTATTTGGGCACTGTGATGGTGAATTCTGAAAAACCTCTCGCACAACGGTTGGATTGTTTTAACAGTTGCACACCTTTCTGGCACAAAATATATCTGGCACAGTAATTGAACAGCCCAGTACATGATTTATGTACAGTAGTGTTATTTGAACAAAACATAGCGTTACCAACAGTCATCCTACACATAGCTTGACTCCCGACAGTCCCGAATATTGAGTTGAGACTGCAGCATTTTAGTAAATAGTTATTTGTAACATCCAAAAACGGGCAGCTCCTAAAACCAATCTCGCCAAAGATACATTTATAAAAGACCAACAGAGAGCAAAGAAATAGACAAAAAAACTAGAATGAACATAGATACACAAACGGTTGCCCTCAGCTATCGCAAAATGACCCAACAGAAGAGCTGACAGAAAGAAAGAAATGATGTTCTGGCACAGTAAAAGACTGTCTGGCACAGTTACATGATATTTTAAAAGATAGAAAGAATATTACGGCACAGAGTGCCGGGAGGCATGGGTGTGAAAAGGTAAGCTAGAGCAGCAGACGGGAACACTGAGAGAGAGGGAGAAAGTAGTCATCAGATGGAATAGAGCCCGGAAGAATGCGGGTTGGACACAAGATGTAAAAGCCGAGAAAGGGGCCAATCGTGTGATCTTAGACAAAGGGTAGCACGGGATTCAGTGACAGAACAAAAACAGGAATTGAAAGAGAATTATTCAGAGCAGGTTGAGTTAAGGACTGATTGAGGAGAGACAATGAGAGAACGAGATAGCTCGGAAGCAAAGAGAGAGATGATTCAGGAACAGCAGTGTTTTGGAAGGTGGGTGAGATAAAATGACACTGGAAAGCAGGAGAAAGAAACAATAGAGAAGGTGGCTGACGGGGGACTGTGAGAGATAGAGGGAGCTATCGCAGGTGACGAGTGGACTTAGTAGTGGAGAAAGGCGTGAGTCCAGGAGCCGACAGGCGAAATAGCGAATTGGAAACGAGGCATAGAGAATCCCTGCTTTTTAATCAGACATCAGACATCATGTAAAATGCATGAGGCCCAGGGCTGAGAACAGGACGCATTGATGTCCTTTGCAGTTTTCTTTTTTCTCCTTTTCTTTTGCAGTGCTGTCTTGTCAGGGGCCCACAGAGCTCAGAGAATTAAGATAATGTGTGTGCGTGTGTGTGTTTGTGTGTGGGTTTGGGGGAGTTGAGAAGCCAGGGGCTGTATGAGGATTCACAATGTTCTTTTTCAAATGACCACTGCTAGCATCATCCTACTTAACTACTTAATTTGTTGTCAGCTTTTATTCTTGTTTTTACACCTATGTTGAACATAATTTCACAGACTGGGGGCATTTTATAGAGTGATATAATGATGCCTAAACCTACACTTAAAGCCACAGATTTCAGTTGTAAGTCACAATATTGTGACCATAATATCAACTCCCAAAATATTGATAATTTTGATATTAATGCAGCTGTGACAATATTGTCATTGTACACATATGTGGAGAAGTCAACCTATGCCTCCTTATATATATAATTAAAGTGTTGATATTTTGATGTTCAATATTTTGGTAGCACGATGTTCTGGGGTCGATATTAAGGTAGAATACCATTGTGGTACAGCAGCCTAATTTTTGGTGGCTTCTACTCAGAAGCCAATAAACGAGTAGACCAGGAGTCAATTACTCTCCAGCTTCTCTGAATACTTCTCTAAGACATCCATCAGCGTACATTAACCCTTCAAAGACTGCTGTAGTATAGAAACCACCACAAAGCCTCTGTCAGGACCAAAGCCAATGGCATTCTTTGACCACCCTTTAACTATGGTGATTCATTACTATTTATTACTGTATGTGGTTGAAAGCATCTGCAGTTTTTCACTGGTGCCCTCCCCCGTTTCAATATACTCTGTCATAATGTTATGTGTTTAGGAGGCAATAATGGTAAGAAAACTCTTGCTTTGACTATCGGAACTTTATAAAGAACCCTATAACCTGCATATGGTTACACCTGTCAGTTGGCTCCATGTCATCATTTTCCAATCCTCATCTTCTCTATTATGACCAAATGCATTCTCTGAGTATTTGTCTTGGTTCACTTACAGTGAACCATTTGGACTAACATTCCAGGCACCAAAGTCTTACAAAAGGAACGTCCGGAACTTGAACCCATAAAAGTGTATACAAGTTTATGCTCAGTTTGGTAATTTGTTTTTATGCAAACCAGCTCACCACCATGTGGGAATGATGATGGTACCAGAAGCAAGTCACCAGTTTAGTTCCTTCCTTGAGTGATACTACGGCCAGAGAGTTGGTCGAAAGTTGCACTTCACCAACCCCCTGCCTTTGCTGCTGGTGTACATATGACTAAAACAATTTTTGGCAAGCTGGGCCCCTCTAACTGAAATAGTAGCTCAATGGCACAATGATGTCAAAATTGTTAATGGTTGGCACGTTTAGGCATGTAAGTGTGCAAGAGATATTCAGGTTGCAGCTTCCTGTGCTCTGTCTTGTCTGTGTGCCAACAAGGCTTCTGCAACATTTGTAGTGCATGCCCCGTATGTCTTTTTGCACTGTACCAATTTATTTTCTGCCACAATGGCTGGCTGTATTTATGATTGAAAACTTGTATTTTGTCGCACCAGGGGTTGACCG
Source organism: Pleurodeles waltl (assembly GCF_031143425.1). NCBI lineage: Eukaryota > Metazoa > Chordata > Amphibia > Caudata > Salamandridae > Pleurodeles > Pleurodeles waltl. The sequence continues at coordinate 294,984,901 of NC_090450.1, forward strand.
AAAAACTGCTGATTTCATCCACACATTTTCCGTCTCAATGAGGGTTTTCTCTCTTATTCCCCATGTTTGAAGTATGAGCTATAATGTAGCTTTTACAACAACTGTGAAATTAGTACTGAACTTAAAAGAAAGAGTAAATTGAAAATATACGAGACACTGAAGATGGGAGTCCACACAATCATCCTGTAGTAGATCAGGCAAACTGAGGCTGCCTCTCTGTCCCCAGTACTGAATGATATATCTGACTCTTTGCTGGTAATTTTTATTTTGGGTCCTCCATCACTACTGCTATGTGGTATGCTGCACAAATGTGTGAAATCGTATTTTCTGATAATGAAAATGTTTAATTGACTTAGATTTTGCGTAAAGTGTATGATCAGGATCCCGCACAATGTGAAGAGGGGCCCTTGAGTCTACCCCATATCACAGAAACTCATTGTCCATAGGATGGACTGGGACCCTCATGAATGATTGGGGGCTCTCTGCTCCTTAGGGGCTAATGGGGCTTACGTCATGCCCCTGTCTGTAATTTAAAGTGCCTGTTTTCTTTACAGGATCATAATGATTTTAGATCTAGGCAAGGTATCTTCCACTGTTTCTTACTAGTCTCTGATTTAAATTTACATTTGAATAATAAGACATGTGAGTATCCATGTAAGAGCATAAAATTTAGTAATGCTTTTAGTGACCCAGACGTCAGCAGTAGGTCACATTTTCATTCATGTTGAAAAGCCTAACTTGGAACACTGCACTGACAAAAAAAACTGCTCAAGTTTTTATTTGTGGTTGTCACAATTGTATCTACCAGATTTAACAGTCTTCTAACAAGATTTAAATAATGTCAAAGTATGTTTTAGACTCTAGATTAATTGGCAGTAGTGAAACAAATTTGTTCTTTAATGTTTAATATGTGATTTATGAGTTCAAATAGAAATAAAAGATCCTCCCTGTCATACCTAGAGTGAAGCCTTAATAAGTTTGCAAGTCATAATGAAATGTTTTACTTTTTCTGATGTTATATTATTAATGTTTAATTTACAAGTTTGCATATTATGTGCTTCTTTAACAGATGTATTAGTGCCTCCATATGTCTTGTGTTAGCACAACTAGGCATGCAGACCTCATAAAAGTAATGAATCATTCTTCTTTCCCTAACATGACTTTTTCCATTAGGTTGTTCTTATGAATAGTAAGGGGTTCCTTTCTTTAATTTTACAAGAATTGTTTCTAAATGGCCTTGATTCCAGAACATTTGGGTCTGTGGACTAAATGTGAAAAACATTGTTTCTTTCACCATGTCAACATGTGCTTTCACATGGGAAGAGGACAAGTCCATTGTATACCCTCAGAAGAACTTGCTTTGCTGCAACTGATAGAAAATTGTAATTGACTACTGGATTCACACGGAAGAAGGAGATCACTTCAGACCAATCCTGATAAAACGTTGCAATGTTGCAACTTTGATTTATGTTTAGAGTACGATTGGACATTGCCCCTTTTGTGTGATGTGGGACCACTAAACTGTCAAATTAGAGATGTTACTATAGGTAAGTTTCAGTAAGTTGTCCTTTTGTTGTTCCAGAGAACTGTTCTCTGTGCAGCTCGTGTTCTACACTTCCCTGACGGCGCTTCTTACAGACTTTGATGATGATCTACATGCTTTACTGGTGAAAATTCCTTGAATGATGACTCTAGGAGAGATATCTTTCCCTGTCAATGCTATATTTTATTGACATGCCCTTTTCTAAAAGAAACTAGTATGCAGATACCTACCTATTTTATTTTCTAGTCAGTTCCTCTTACCCTTAGATAAATTGTTTTCCAAATTATATTTGTCTCTTTTTGTCTTTTGTCTGCAAGTGTTAGGCAGTCATTATGAACACGGCAGGAAACACGGCCATCCACCGTGGCGGCGGTGAATAGAATGCCGCCGTTGGCGGTGAATGGAAACCTGCCATAGAATGAATGAAAATACCAACCCCGCCAAAAATCACCAGATCACCACTCCCGCCATGACCTTGTTGGCGGGAATCCCGGACCTCCCCCCCGCCACCGCAAAGCACACCCACTTCCCTCCCTCGAAATAATGATGCACAAATCACCTTGGCTGACAGTGGAGGCCGAATGACCACTGGCGGCTCTGACCACCACGGGTGGCAAGTGGACTTCACAGCAAGAAGTGCACACATTGGATAAGCGTGTAACCCACACACCTGACACATATACATAACCCCATAAAACACCCCCAGACATACCCCACAATCCTTTGCAATGAATCCAGGCCAAGAAGACGGAGAGCACCAGAGAAAGACATTGAACGCCAGCATACAGGAGACGCACACGACCCACAGAAGAGCACCCTCACTTCGTTCCCAGCCCCAACACCATTCACCACACTCACCATGTCACCCCCCAAACATCCACGCTTCACTGAAAGGGAGTTAAGGACCATGGTGGACGAGATCCTGAAGGTGGAGTCACAAATATTCGGGGCCGAGGTGCAGCACACACCCATTGCAAGGAAGATGGAGCTATGGCAGACCATTGTGAACAGGGTCAATGCATTGGGACACCATCCACACACCAGGGACGACATCCAGAAGAGATAGAAGGACCTGCGGGGGAAGGTCAGGGGCATGGCATCAAGGCACCACATCGCAGTGCAGAAGACGGGGAGAGGACCCCCACCAAACCACCAGAATACACAGACTGGGAGGAAAAGGTACTGGCCATCCTGCACCCTGAGGGACTCACTGGACTCACTGGAGGAATGGACTTGGGTAAGTCATTAACATATACCCCATATACACCATACCTGTAATGCATGCACCACCCCACCCCACCCGCGCCCACCAGGACCAACACCCCACCCAGGCATCATCCACTAAATCCACTCCCACTGCATGACCACAAACCAACTAACAGGCCCACATCCCCCCACCTGTGCATAGTCACCTACCCCTGCAAGTACCCACAATGGAACAACACCCCCACCACAATACAACCCCACAGCCGACTCTAAATGTAGTGTCAACCTCACAAAAGCACCCTGTAAGGCCACAGAAAGTAACCCCAGCACAAAATAGCCCAGTCCTGTTTACCTCAAATGTTCTTGCAGCTGTAACAGACATGTCTATGTCCCCCAACAGGCACCACCACCCATGCAACCCTAACGGATGGGACAAGGTGTGCAACTGCCCCGCCGGGAGACAGAGGCACCTCACAGGACACTGGTGAAGGATCCCTGGACACTGATGAGCAGGTAGGTCCCTCACACAGTACTGGACTCTCACCATGCAGCAGCCCCACCCAGGAAACCACTGTCACCCCTACCACCTAGTCAAGACCAGCATCCCAGGGCAAGCATCCCCACACCAGTGTATCCAGGCCACAGACTAGTGGAACACAGGTACAGAGGCCACAGTCTCCCACTCCCAACATGAAGGAAGGCGAGGGCGCCAGTACAAGTGGTACTGCCAGACCTGCGTAGGGGACACAGGCACAGGGGGCTAGGGCAAGTGCAAGGGTGGTAGTGGGCCGGGGGGAGGCCACAGGATGGATGCAGCAGCCCAGGACATGATATCTGAGGTATTGGGGGCCTACCAGCATACCCATGACAGGTTGGCACAGATTGTGTCCACCCTGGAACACAGTCAGAGGATGCAGCAGGAACATCACCAACAGGCCATGGAGCAGTGGAAAGAGCACAACGCCACAATGGCCACCATAGCAGGAGCACTGCTGCAGCTGGTCCAAAACCAGTCTGACACCCACATAGAAAGAGGCCCCCACAACAGCACCGGACACCCACCATGAGATTACACCATCAGCAGAAACATCCCAGGAACTACCCTCGCAAGAAACCCAAGGGCCTACCATGTCATCCCCTGAAGATAAACAGCAGGCTCCCAAGCGGACCCTCAGGTCAATATATGGCACAGGAACCCCAGGAAAGAACAAGGCCTCCTTCAAGAAGTAACTCAACAACAATCTGCACAGTAACCATCCCACTCAATCAGCCACCACACTTCGCTAAGAGGCAATATGAACTAATGTATGAAAAGATGGACCCATCATTAGTACCAACAAGGCTGCCACTATGTTGGTCTTGAGGACACCCACCCCTTACAACTTGCCATCACTGTAAATAGCACTATTCACTCACTTCAACCAATAAAACACATGTCACACCTGTAACACTGTCCCCTAAGTTAAATTGTGAACAAAGTTAAGTATGGATGCAACTGGCTGAGACCTACTTTATTGTCAAATCTGTGCATGAAGGGAGTCATGTCTGCCTAAATGTTGGCAATAAGTAAATGCAGAAGATTTCAATCTGTACCATGCAGAAGTGGACCATGTTTCAGCTATCATTACCAACCCCCTATTATATGACTGAGCACACTGGCAGTATGTGTCACAAATCCCAATGTCAGGCCCATGTCCCACACAGTTACTGGAAGTAGAGTTGTATCAGTTGGGTCCTGGAATTGACATCCTCCCCTTCCTCATCATCACCATCACTCTCCTCACCTCTCTGAGGTAGCTGGTCAGGACATACAGCACCCTCCACCTGCAAGAGGTGGATAGAATGTCTCACTGCCACGTTGTGCAGCATGCATCAGGCCACCACTAATCTATACACCTTTTCAGGCCCATAGGCCAGGGAAGCCCCAGAGATATGTAGACAACTAAATCTAGCCTTTAGGAGACCTATAGTTTGCTCTATCACCCTCCTAGTATGTCCATGGGCCTCATTGTAATTGCTCTCTGCATCCGTCCTGGGATTCCTCACTGGTGTCAGGAGCCAACGCAAGTTTAAATAGCCAGAATCACCTAGGAAAAGGTGCAATACAGAGTTGTCATTGTTATGTCTCTTAGTCAGACAGCCTGGCTGTCTGCTATGTGTCAGTTAGTGACAGGCATACTTACCTATGATCCACCCTCTGTCCTCTTGGAGTTGTTCCATACTGTGTGGCACACTACTGTTCTTCAACACAAAGGAATCATGGACTGAACCTGGGAACATGGCATTGTTATAAATTGGTTTTGGAATTTTAAACTGTTTCCCGTGTTTTATTTAATTACTGTCTTGTGATATTTGAATGCTTTACACTCTGTCTCCTAAGTTAAGCCTTGTCCCTCATTGCCAAGTTACCAAGGGTTGAGCTGGGTTTAATTTCCTGAGACCTAACTGGACCTAAGTGGAGGTTAGTGGCCTATTGCTAAGTGTAGGTACTTACCTGCCCTTACCAATAACCCATTTTCCAACAGCGGACCTCTGCTTTTTGGCCCATCTTAGCTAATGAGCCGCCCACATGCCACTCTCATGCTGGCGGATACATTTGGGAGTGCTGGGAGTCACAGCCGATCACAGCACAAGACACAAGCAGTCACTTGCAGTAGAAGAAAAGCCACTGCACGCACCGAGTGGAGCTACAGGCAAACTCTCCTCAACTCAACCGGCCCTAGAAGTACGTGAGCATTGGTCACGAGGATTCATGACAGGGAGCTCCTTATATGGCTGTTAGGGAGGGTCTGAGGTTAGCTCCCTTTGGAGGTGCCAGAAACTACTTGTGGCAACTGAAACCCCCCACAATGAGGCATCAGTTTTCTGAAGTGGCAGTGTCAGGAGCAGGTGCGGCGTTGGGGGCACAAACAGCACACCGACTTAAGCGACATGCAGTGCAAGGCCAACTAGTGGCAACAGCCAGAAGAAGTAATAAAATTGCGGAAGCAACAGAAGCAATAGAAATGACTCTAGTATCCACTGAAGAGAGCAAGTTCAAGTTAGTGAAAAGGGGGGTGTCCCTTCCTCCACTTCCTCCTCAGGCCTCATAGCAAGTCCAGTGGCAGATACAGCCCAACCTAATGGGGAGCAACAGGACAGCCCGAATAAGAATCTTCCAGCTAGCAAGGCCAGAGGAAATGCAGGCATCAGGGCTAGCATGGCCAAAGTGAACAACTATTCAGTGTTTCATAAATGAGTGACTAGCCACTGTGATAAACAGTGCATAGTAAATCAGCAACATGATAAAGCTAAAAGTGATGAGACCAACACAAACCCACAAGCAACAACTGCAAGAGTGTCCGGAAGGGAACCAGTGGAACCAGCTATCCGTACGCTGGAAAAAAGCACCTCACCATGCTCAATGGATAACAATGAGCTTAACACCAGCATGCAGGGGACATTACCTTTTCTGCCCTTTGTTCACAAACATTCAGTGATAAAAGCCAGGACTGGGACTTCATAGCCAAACCAGAGATTTGTAAGACCTTATTTGAGACAATTTTGATGGAAATCTGAGATTTAAAGCAGCAACAAGCTCGTGAGATAGAGATACTTAGCGAAAGGTTGTCACAATTTGAAAATAATTTGTCACAAATGCATCAGAGACTAGTGGAAGTAGACCCAAGAATTTCTGACTTAGAGAACAAGTTCTTGTCAGTGGAAAAAGAAGCAATAACTATTCAAAAAAAGATACAAATATGAGAAAATAAGCTGGATAAAATTGAGAATCGGGCAAGACAAAAAAATCTTAGATTCACAGGCATACTAGAAGGTATCAAGACACAAGGGAAAGTCAACAGTGTTGCCCTGCTAGTAGACTCTTTGATATGGAAACATATTCTACCAGATGCACCTCCAGATTTAATGATTATGAGGGCTCATTGGATTCCAGGTCATTGCTCTGTGCAGATGAAATATCCTCAGACAATTATAGTGAACTTCTCAGACTACAGATTGATAGAACTGACACTGTTGATGGCTATTCAGTAAAAAGCATTTTCTTCTGGCAGGCAACAATCAGATGCAAGTATTTTCCTGTCTTTTAGCCGCAGCAGCTCGAGGGCAGAAGATCTTTCAGTGTATCACCTAACAAATTGTAGATATAATATCAAAGAGTGGCATTACCTCTCGAAGATATGTTATAGATCCACTTGAGCATACAACTTCAGGAGACTGGCGTTCCTATCTCGTTGGCTAGCTTATTATATACCATCAAGGATGCATAAGATGGTTCCTTTGTATCCAAATAAGAGCTGTATATGTGGATCAGCTAAAGGGGAGGGTGCATATCTTCTATGAGTGTTCAATACTTCAACCTTTTGGGAAGCGGTATTCCAGGCAATTAGTAAACATTTGTGAGTGAGAGTTCCTCCTTCACTGATGGTGGTGCTCTTTGGCTCATCCAATGAAGTTTACCACCTACTTAAACACAGCCAATATTTTATCTCAGCAGCAGTGCTGGGACGATCATTGATTCTTCAAAACTGAAAAACGAAGTGGTACTCATATTCTTGCATTGGCATGACAAAATAATCAGGACATAGAACTTTGAGGAGGCTTATGCCAAATAAGTGGGGAACCTACGGAGACTTAATACAACTTGGGATGGATTTGGTTAGATGGTGATCATATTAGGAAGATCAGTCTGTGGAGGACTGAGGTTGTTCAGAGGGAAATTGGCCACATGGATATGGGATTGATAGGAACTTTTTGTACTGCACTTTAAATGTTTAAATATTTAAATATTTGCTTGGTAACGCTGGGTAACACTTATGATTGTTTAGATATGCACCTTAAAATATGAGCACTTTAGATGTTTGCTGCTATTTGTATTTTTGCACCTTAACATGATTTGCTACTAGACAAAGACCTCAGGTATTGGATATATGAAAGCAATAGATATCTCTTTCATCTCTTTTAGGGCACTTTAATATCTGGCTGCTAGAACAAAATTATTGCAAATGAATTAATCTGATATTTAAAAACAAAACAATTCTATGCAATGCAATGTATGCTTTCCACATCTTCCTGTAATAAAAATATGTATTATAAAAAAGAGAATGCACATTAAGGAACTGAACATTCAAACATGGGGGGCATTAGATAAATAGGAAGAGAGGTGGGTAAAGAAAAGAGACCAAAAGAAAGCAAAGTGGCATTTGCCTCAGGCTGGAGCAAGTCAAGCCAATGATAGTATCAAAATGTTGCCTAAGAGGGAGATTTCAGGTGGAGGTTATGTACAACTTCCGTGGCGCAGGATTGATATATTGTCATTCACAGATGATTACCCAAGATTGAATGAGGAGCCAGGAGAGTGGTATAAGTAAACAGAGAGATTTGTGAAACTTTCAAAATGCCTCTAGGAATATTTGAACATTTTATTAGACATTGTGGTTCCAGTCGATTTGTTAGTTGAACCACTGAGAGATCCAGTTATAGGTGTGCCATCTGAAGAGATGATGAAAGGGTATTAGAAAGTGAATGCATTTGTGAAAAATAAAGGCCTATATTTAAGAAAAAGTGTTGCATCAGCTACGATGCAGCACTTTTTCTGCGCGCCCCCTACCGACACCTATTGACAGCATGATTGCATCATATCTTATGATACGCCACACCATGGTGGTAGTTAGTACAATAACATCAACGTTTTTGATGCTAGTGTGACGCTTTGCTACTCTAATGTCAACATTTTTGAAGTTAGTGTAGCAAAGTGCAAAGAGGCCTATAGGTTTCAATGGGTGCATCACTTTAACACCTGCTTTCAGCAGGCATTAAAAATAATGCCAAAAATGGTGCAGTAAAATATTATAAATTACACTGTGGCATTTTTGCGGGCCTCTGATTGTCGGAATGACCCCCCTGGCGCAGGCATAATGTGGCGCAAGGGTTTACAAAGTGGCGCAATACATGCATTGCGCCACTTTGTAACTATGGCGCGGCAGAAAATGCAAATTATCACTGCCTTAGCATAAAAAAATTACACTATGGTGGAGCTAAAGTGGTGATATGGGCTCTTAAATATGCCCCAAAGTTTCCCCTAAAGATGTTGATTGGCAAAAGATTAACAGGGCAGCACGGCAAACAAAGGAGTTGATTCATGCCTATTATGAAAGATTGCTGTAGGCTTTCAAACTGCATATTGGTTTGGAAACTATTGAGCTGAAAGACATGAGTCATTTTGTGTTTAGATTCATGCAAGAATTGAAACCTGGGATTAGCAACATTATTCAACAGCATTTGATTTGTTGGCAGAATAAACCAATTGATGAAGTCCTACAGTATGCAAGGTACTGTAGTGACAAAATTGAACTGAAGCAGAAAAAGTTGAAAGAGAAATTGATGGTGATGAAAATAAATCTGCTCAGACAGGCAACCAGAGCCTGCATATGATGGTGAACACTGGTAGAATGCAAGGTGTGCAACAAGACGTTAACAACGTGCCTCAGTTTAGAGGTAGAGAACATGGTGTTGGGATAGATCAGAGTGGTAATGTGAATGATGTACAGTCAATTAAGAAAATTCAGCCATGTCATTCATGTGGCAACTTCAGGCCGTGGAAGCCAGAGTGTCTATATAATAATGTGAATAATTTGGTGTAGAATGGTGGTGTTGCTCAGACTGTTGACAGTCATCAAGTTCACATTCAGAGAATCCAAAGACCCCGAATCCAAAATATAGCTGCTCCGACAAGATTCCAGCAAATGCAGGTCCCCCAACAGATGCAGGTTCCACAACAGATTCACGTCCTTCAACTAATGCAAGTTACCCAAGCCCCAGTGACACAGCAGCAACTGATGGGTCCTCAGCAAAATATGAATTAGAGAGCAAATACAAATGTAAATCAGTTGGTAACACAATTTCCCTTAAATGATTTGAGCGGTGTGTTTTCAGAAACATTTAACAGTTGCAGTTCTGATGCTAAGGAGTGCATGTTAGCAGCATCCTTGGAGGTAGGTCAACGTGGTCCTTATGTAAATTCCAGAGTTATGGGGCACAATATTTAATTTGTGGTTGACACTGGAACTAAGTGATCCACTGTCAGAATCGCAGAAGTACCAAATGTGCCCTTGTCAGGAAAAATAATTCAGGTGGTAGGAGTAGCAAATCAGCAGTTAGCTAACCCAATTACCAAACATATGCCAGTCAACATAGGTTAATTTGAGGACCGGCACCCTTTTATGTTTTGTGATTCAAGTCCTATGAGCTTGTTAGGACGTGATCTAGTGTGTAAACTAAATTGTGACATTAGCTGCATCCACAAGGGAATAACAATTCAGACAAATAATCATGATGTAATGCCCTGTAAAATTGAAGAATTATACCCTTTCATTCATTGTTCACAATGATGACAGTTAATCATTTACCCCAGGAGGTGCAAGAGACAGTTGTGGCAATGGTTTGAGATTTTTCTAGAAAAGATATTGGATTCATAAGAGGAACTGAGCCAGTTAAAATCACTGTGAAACCAAATGACTCCCGGAGTAATTGCTGCAACAACTCCTGTAATTGAAAATGTAATTGAACAAGGTGCTCTAAAAGAGATCCTGGGAAGTCCATGAACTTCTCCTATTTTAGGACTGCAGAAGCCCAAGGGAAAATACTGCATAGTTCAGGATTTGAGAAAGGTGATTGAGATTGTCGCTCCATATTGTCTGGTGGTACCAAATCCTGCAGTGATTTTGTTCTAGATTCCTTATGAGGTGGAATGGTTTTCTGTCATTGACCTGTGTCAGGCATTTTTCTCCATTCTACTGCATGAGTACAGTAAATATTTGTATTTGCATTTAAATTCAGAATTCATGTGTTTGAATGGTGTTGTATGCCTCAAGGGTATACTGAGTCACCATCCATTTTTAATTAGATTTTAAAAATAATTTGAAATCACTTAAAATGCCTTTTCATTCTGTTTTGGTTCAATATATTGATGATTTGATGGTTGCATCAATCACATGTGAAGGCTGTAGGAGAGATACAATTGCCCTGTTAAATCATGTAGGGGAAAATGGTCATCAAGTTTCCCCTGCAAAACTGCAGTACTGTCAAAAAGAGGTGGAATACTTAAGTCACCACACAGAGAAAGGTGCAAGAAAAGTGTCCCAGGAGAATATTTCAGTAATCATGAAAACGAACCCACATGTAACACAGAGAGATGTCAGAATGTTTCTCAGAATGGTCGGCTACTGCCACCAGTGGATTCCAAATGTTTCCCTTTTGTGCAAGCCGTTAATGAAACTGACACACAAGGAGGTGTCTGATCTGGAACCATTTGATCACACATGCATCAAAGCCTTCATTGAGCTAAAAGGAAGCCTTTGCCGAGCCCCAGCTCTGGCAATGCCTGGTTACAACACATGTTTTTCTTTGTTTTGTTATGAAAGAGACAATTGTGCACTTTCTGCTTTGACGCAGTTACATGGTCAACAGGCCAGTGGCATATTTTTCAGCCACACTGATCCTGTAGCTGCTGCTATGACTGGCTGCTTAAAATCTTTTGCAGCCGTAGGTGTCAGTATTGGTCAGTGCAAGAGCATTGTCACCAGCCACCCCCTGAATGTACATGTGCCACATTCTGTTGAAGTCCTTTTGACCTGAATCAAAACCCAATCCTTAACCCTTGCTCATTTGACCCGTTATGAGCAAGCTATTCTGGGATCCTGAACTGTAAAAGTTAAAAGATGTCATACACTGAACCCCGCAACACTTTAACCAATGACTGTTGAAAATGCAAATGAACCTGAGGATGAGGTGGAGCATGACTGTCTCTATGTGACTGAACTGAGCACCAAGTCAAGACCTGATATTCAAGATGCCCCACTGTACGAAAATGACTATGTCATGTTCATCGATGGCTTCTTTGTAAGAGATACTGATGGAAGTCTGAGAGCTGGTTAGGCAGTTTGCACAGTCTCAGGAGAGATAGAAGCTTCTTTGCTTCAAGGAGTCTTTTCTGCCCAAATAGCTGAATTGGTTGCTCTTTCTACAGCATGCTGTGCATCTGAACAGCTTAAAGTAACCATTTTCACTAATAGTATGGTTTTGATGCTGTTCATGACTTTGGAGAGTTGTGGTCCCAGAGAGGCTTTATGAAATTTTCTGGATAACCTATCTGAAAAGGTGACAAAGTTTATCAACCATTGAAAGCATTACAGTTACCTGTAAAAAGTGCAGTTGTTAACCCCTTCGCTGCCAGGCCTTTTCCCCCTCCTGTGCCAGGCCTTTTTTTGCCTATTTGGGGCAGTTCGCGCTTAGGCCCTCATAACTTTTTGTCCACATAAGCTAACCAAGCCAAATTTGCGTCCTTTTTTTCCAACATCCTAGGGATTCTAAAGGTACCCAGACTTTGTGGGTTCCCCTGAAGGAGGCCAAGAAATTGGCCAAAATACAGTGAAAATTTCGTTTTTTTCAAAAAAATTGGAAAAAGGGGCTGCAGAAGAAGGCTTGTGGTTTTTCCCCTGAAAATGGCATCAACAAAGGGTTTGCGGTGCTAAACTCAGCAGCTTCCCAGCTTTCAGGAACAGGCAGACTTGAATCCGAAAACCCAATTTTTCAATACAATTTTGGCATTTTACTGGGGCATACCCCATTTGTGCAATTTTTTGTGCTTTCAGCCTCCTTCCAGTCAGTGACAGGAATGGTCATGAAACCAATGCTGGATCCCAGGCACCTAAACATTTCTGAAAAGTAGACAAAATTCTGAATTCAGCAAGGGGTCATTTGTGTAGATCCTACAAGGGTTTCCTACAGAAAATAACAGCTGAAAAAGAAAAATATTGAAATTGAGGTGAAAAAAACATCAATTTTTCTCTACTTTTTACTCTGTAACTTTTCCCTGCAATGTCAGATTATCGAAAGCAATATACCGTTACATCTGCTGGACTCCTCTGGTTGCGGGGATATATAGGGTTTGTAGGTTCATCAAGAACCCGAGGAACCCAGAGCCAATAAATGAGCTGCACCCTGCAGTGCGTTTTCATTCTATACCGGGTATACAGTAATTCATTTGCTGAAATATAAGGAGTAAAAAATAGCTATCAAGAAAACCTTTGCCTTTCCAAAAAGGGCACAAGATAAGGTGTTGAGGAGCAGTGGTTATTTGCACATCTCTGAATTCCGGGGTGACCATAGTAGCACGTGAATTACATGGAATTTCTCAAGTAGATGTCTTTTTTACACACACCCCTATATTTGGAAGGAATAAATGTAGAGAAAGACAAGGGGCAATAACACTTGTTTTGCAATTCTATGTTCCCCCAAGTCTCCCGATAAAAATGATACCTCACTTGTGTGGGTAGGCCTAGCGCCCGCGACAGGATATGCCCCAAAACACAACGTGGACACATCACAGAAAACAGAGCTGTTTTTAGCAAAGTGACTACCTGTAGATTTTGGCCTCTAGCTCAGCCGCCTCCTAGGGAAACCTACCAAACCTGTGCATTTCTGAAAACTAGAGACCTAGGGGAATCCAAGGAGGGGTGACTTGTGTGGCTCGGACCAGGTTCTGTTACCCAGAATCCTTTGCAAACCTCAAAATTTGGCTAAAAAAACACATGTTCCTCACATTTCTGTGGCAGAAAGTTCTGGAATCTGAGAGGAGCCACAAATTTCCTTCCACCCAGCATTCCCCCACGTCTCCCGATAAAAATTATACCTCACTTGTGTGGGTAGGCCTAGCGCCCGCGACACGATATGCCCCAAAACACAACGTGGACACATCACAGAAAACAGAGCTGTTTTTAGCAAAGTGACTACCTGTAGATTTTGGCCTCTAGCTCAGCCCCCACCTAGGGAAACCTACCAAACCTGTGCATTTCTGAAAACTAGAGACCTAGGGGAATCCAAGGAGGGGTGACTTGTGTGGCTCGGACCAGGTTCGGTTACCCAGAATCCTTTGCAAACCTCAAAATTTGGCTAAAAAAACACATGTTCCTCACATTTCTGTGGCAGAAAGTTCTGGAATCTGAGAGGAGCCACAAATTTCCTTCCACCCAGCGTTCCCCCACGTCTCCCGATAAAAATGAGACCTCAGTTGTGTGGGTAGGCCTAGCGCCCGCGACAGGATATGCCCCAAAACACAACGTGGACATATCACAGAAAACAGAGCTGTTTTTAGCAAAGTGACTACCTGTAGATTTTGGCCTCTAGCTCAGCCGCCACCTAGGGAAACCTACCAAACCTGTGCATTTCTGAAAACTAGAGACCTAGGGGAATCCAAGGAGGGGTGACTTGCGGGGCTCGGACCAGGTTCTGTTACCCAGAATCCTTTGCAAACCTCAAAATTTGGCTAAAAAAACACATGTTCCTCACATTTCTGTGGCAGAAAGTTCTGGAATCTGAGAGGAGCCACAAATTTCCTTCCACCCAGCGTTCCCCCACGTCTCCCGATAAAAATGATACCTCACTTGTGTGGGTAGGCCTAGCGCCCGCGACAGGATATGCCCCAAAACACAACGTGGACATATCACAGAAAACAGAGCTGTTTTTAGCAAAGTGACTACCTGTAGATTTTGGCCTCTAGCTCAGCCGCCACCTAGGGAAACCTACCAAACCTATGCATTTCTAAAAACTAGAGACCTAGGGGAATCCAAGGAGGGGTGACTTGTGTGGCTCGGACCAGGTTCTGTTACCCAGAATCCTTTGCAAACCTCAAAATTTGGCTAAAAAAACACATGTTCCTCACATTTCTGTGGCAGAAAGTTCTGGAATCTGAGAGGAGCCACAAATTTCCTTCCACCCAGCGTTCCCCCACGTCTCCCGATAAAAATGATACCTCACTTGTGTGGGTAGGCCTAGCGCCCGCGACAGGATATGCCCCAAAACACAACGTGGACATATCACAGAAAACAGAGCTGTTTTTAGCAAAGTGACTACCTGTAGATTTTGGCCTCTAGCTCAGCCGCCACCTAGGGAAACCTACCAAACCTACGCATTTCTGAAAACTAGAGACCTAGGGGAAACCAAGGAGGGGTGACTTGTGTGGCTCGGACCAGGTTCTGTTACCCAGAATCCTTATCAAACCTCAAAATGTGGCTACAAAAACACATGTTCCTCACATTTCTGTGGCAGAAAGTTCTGGAATCTGAGAGGAGCCACAAATTTCCTTCCACCCAGCGTTCCCCCACGTCTCCCGATAAAAATGATACCTCACTTGTGTGGGTAGGCCTAGCGCCCGCGACCGGATATGCCCCAAAACACAACGTGGACACATCACAGAAAACAGAGCTGTTTTTAGCAAAGTGACTACCTGTAGATTTTGGCCTCTAGCTCAGCCGCCACCTAGGGAAACCTACCAAACCTGTGCATTTCTGAAAACTAGAGACCTAGGGGAATCCAAGGAGGGGTGACTTGCGGGGCTCGGACCAGGTTCTGTTACCCAGAATCCTTTGCAAACCTCAAAATTTGGCTAAAAAAACACATGTTCCTCACATTTCTGTGGCAGAAAGTTCTGGAATCTGAGAGGAGCCACAAATTTCCTTCCACCCAGCGTTCCCCCACGTCTCCCGATAAAAATGATACCTCACTTGTGTGGGTAGGCCTAGCGCCCGCGACAGGATATGCCCCAAAACACAACGTGGACATATCACAGAAAACAGAGCTGTTTTTAGCAAAGTGACTACCTGTAGATTTTGGCCTCTAGCTCAGCCGCCACCTAGGGAAACCTACCAAACCTATGCATTTCTAAAAACTAGAGACCTAGGGGAATCCAAGGAGGGGTGACTTGTGTGGCTCGGACCAGGTTCTGTTACCCAGAATCCTTTGCAAACCTCAAAATTTGGCTAAAAAAACACATGTTCCTCACATTTCTGTGGCAGAAAGTTCTGGAATCTGAGAGGAGCCACAAATTTCCTTCCACCCAGCGTTCCCCCACGTCTCCCGATAAAAATGATACCTCACTTGTGTGGGTAGGCCTAGCGCCCGCGACAGGATATGCCCCAAAACACAACGTGGACATATCACAGAAAACAGAGCTGTTTTAAGCAAAGTGACTACCTGTAGACTTTGGCCTCTAGCTCAGCCGCCACCTAGGGAAACCTACCAAACCTACGCATTTCTGAAAACTAGAGACCTAGGGGAAACCAAGGAGGGGTGACTTGTGTGGCTCGGACCAGGTTCTGTTACCCAGAATCCTTTGCAAACCTCAAAATGTGGCTAAAAAAACACATGTTCCTCACATTTCTGTGGCAGAAAGTTCTGGAATCTGAGAGGAGCCACAAATTTCCTTCCACCCAGCGTTCCCCCACGTCTCCCGATAAAAATGATACCTCACTTGTGTGGGTAGGCCTAGCGCCCGCGACAGGATATGCCCCAAAACACAACGTGGACATATCACAGAAAACAGAGCTGTTTTTAGCAAAGTGACTACCTGTAGATTTTGGCCTCTAGCTCAGCCGCCACCTAGGGAAACCTACCAAACCTGTGCATTTCTGAAAACTAGGGACCTAGGGGAATCCAAGGAGGGGTGACTTGTGTGGCTCGGACCAGGTTCTGTTACCCAGAATCCTTTGCAAACCTCAAAATTAGGCTAAAAAACACATGTTCCTCACATTTCTGTGGCAGAAAGTTCTGAAATCTGAGAGGAGACACAAATTTCCTTCCACCCAGCGTTCCCCCACGTCTCCCGATAAAAATGATACCTCACTTGTGTGGGTAGGCCTAGGGCCCGCGACAGGATATGCCCCAAAACACAACGTGGACATATCACAGAAAACAGAGCTGTTTTTAGCAAAGTGACTACCTGTTGATTTTGGCCTCTAGCTCAGCCGCCACCTAGGGAAACCTACCAAACCTGTGCATTTCTGAAAACTAGAGACCTAGGGGAATCCAAGGAGGGGTGACTTGTGTGGCTCGGACCAGGTTCTGTTACCCAGAATCCTTTGCAAACCTCAAAATGTGGCTAAAAAACACATGTTCCTCACATTTCTGTGGCAGAAAGTTCTGGAATCTGAGAGGAGACACAAATTTCCTTCCACCCAGCGTTCCCCCACGTCTCCCGATAAAAATGATACCTCACTTGTGTGGGTAGGCCTAGCGCCCGCGACAGGATATGCCCCAAAACACAATGTGGACATATCACAGAAAACAGAGCTGTTTTTAGCAAAGTGACTACCTGTAGATTTTGGCCTCTAGCTCAGCCGCCACCTAGGGAAACCTACCAAACCTGTGCATTTCTGAAAACTAGAGACCTAGGGGAATCCAAGGAGGGGTGACTTGTGTGGCTCGGACCAGGTTCTGTTACCCAGAATCCTTTGCAAACCTCAAAATTTGGCTAAAAAAACACATGTGCCTCACATTTCTGTGGCAGAAAGTTCTGGAATCTGAGAGGAGCCACAAATCTCCTTCCACCCAGCGTTCCTCCACGTCTCCCGATAAAAATGATACCTCACTTGTGTGGGTAGGCCTAGCGCCCGCGACAGGATATGCCCCAAAACACAACGTGGACACATCACAGAAAACAGAGCTGTTTTTAGCAAAGTGACTACCTGTAGATTTTGGCCTCTAGCTCAGCTGCCACCTAGGGAAACCTACCAAACCTGTGCATTTCTGAAAACTAGAGACCTAGGGGAATCCAAGGAGGGGTGACTTGCGGGGCTCGGACCAGGTTCTGTTACCCAGAATCCTTTCCAAACCTCAAAATTTGGCTAAAAATACACATGTTCCTCACATTTCTGTGGCAGAAAGTTCTGGAATCTGAGAGGAGCCACAAATTTCCTTCTACCTAGCGTTCCCCCAAGTCTCCCGATAAAAATGATACCTCACTTGTGTGGGTAGGACTAGCGCCCACGAAAGGAAAGGGCCCAAAACACAACGTGGACACATCACATTTTTTTATAAAAAGCAGTGCCTACCTGTGGATTTTGGCCTGTAGCTCAGCCGACACCTGAGGAAACCTAGCAAACCAGTGCATTTTTGAAAACTAGAAACCCACGGGAATCCAAGATGGGGTGACTTGCGGGGCTCTGACCAGGTTATGTTACCCAGAATCCTTTGCAAACATCAAAATTTGGCCCAAAAAACACTTTTTCCTCTCATTTCGGTGACAGAAAGTTCTGGAATCTGAGAGGAGCCACAAATTTCCTTCCACCCAGCGTTCCCCTAAGTCTCTCGATAAAAATGGTACGTCACTTCTGTGGGTAGGCCTAGCGCCCACAAAAGGAAATGGCCCAAAACACAACGTGGACACAACATATTTTTTCACAGAAAACAGAGGTGTTTTTTGCAAGGTGCCTACCTGTGGTGTTTGGCCTGTAGCTCAGCCGGCCCCAGGGGGGGGGGCAGAAATGCCCTAAAATAAATTTGCCCCCCCAACCCCCACCCTCCCCCGCCGGGAGCGACCCTTGCCTACGGGGTCGCTCCCCCTGCGTGACATAGGCACCAAAAAACAAATCCCCGGTGCCTAGTGGTTTCTGCCCCCTTGGGGGCAGATTGACCTAAAATTGGCCAATCTGCCCCCAGGGGGGCAGAAATGGTCTAAATACAATTTGCCCCCCCAGGGGAGCGACCCTTGCCTGATGGGTCGCTCCCCATCTCTAAAAAAAGAAACAACAAAAAATAAAAACACCAAAAAAAAATTGCCCTGGCGCCTAGAGTGTGCTGCCCCCCCCCCCCCCGGGGGCAGTTCAGCCTAATAATAGGCCGATCTGTCCCCCGGGGGGGCAGAAATGGCCTAAAATAAATTTGCCCCCCCAACCCCCCCCCCCCCGGGAGCGACCCTTGCCTACGGGGTCGCTCCCCCTGCGTGACATTGGCGCCAAAAAACAAATCCCCGGTGCCTAGTGGTTTCTGCCCCCTTGGGGGCAGATTGACCTAAAATTGGCCAATCTGCCCCCAGGGGGGCAGAAATGGTCTAAATACAATTTGCCCCCCCAGGAGAGCGACCCTTGCCTGATGGGTCGCTCCCCATCTCTAAAAAAAGAAACAACAAAAAAAAAAAAACACAAAAAAAAAATTGCCCTGGCGTCTAGAGTGTTCTGCCCCCCCCCCCAGGGGCAGTTCGGCCTAATAATAGGCCGATCTGTCCCTCGGGGGGGCAGAAATGGCCTAAAATAAATTTGCCCCCCCAACCCCCACCCCCCCCCGGGAGCGACCCTTGCCTACGGGGTCGCTCCCCCTGCGTGACATTGGCGCCAAAAAACAAATCCCCGGTGCCTAGTGGTTTCTGCCCCCTTGGGGGCAGATTGACCTAAAATTGGCCAATCTGCCCCCAGGGGGGCAGAAATGGTCTAAATACAATTTGCCCCCCCAGGGGAGCAACCCTTGCCTGATGGGTCGCTCCCCATCTCTAAAAAAAGAAACAACAAAAAATAAAAACACAAAAAAAAAATTGCCCTGGCGCCTAGAGTGTTCTGCCCCCCCCCCCCGGGGGCAGTTCGGCCTAATAATAGGCCGATCTGTCCCCCGGGGGGGCAGAAATGGCCTAAAATAAATTTGCCCCCCCAATCCCCACCCCCCCCGCCCCGGGAGCGACCCTTGCCTACGGGGTCGCTCCCCCTGCGTGACACTGGCGCCAAAAAACAAATCCCCGGTGCCTAGTGGTTTCTGCCCCCTTGGGGGCAGATTGACCTAAAATCGGCCAATCTGCCCCCAGGGGGGGCAGAAATGGCCTAAAATAAATTGCCCTCCCCCCCAGGGAGCGACCCTTGCTTAAGGGGTCGCTCCCTTTGCGTGAAATTCAGACAAAGAAAAAACTCCCTGGTGTCTAGTGGTTTCTACCCCCCTTGGGGGCAGATTGGCCTCATCAAAATAGGCCAATCTGCCCCCAAGGGGGGCAGAAATGGGCAAAATATAATTTTCCCCCAAGGGGAGCGACCCTTGCCTAAGGGGTCGCTCCCCACCAAAAAAAAAAAAAATGGTCCCTGGTGCCTAGAGGTTTCTGCCCCCCCTGGGGGCAGATCGGCCTAATAGTAGGCCGATCTGCCCCCGGGGGGGGCAGAAAAGGCCTTTCCGAAAATATGCCCCCCCTGGGAGCGACCCTTGCCCAAGGGGTCGCTCCCTTTTGTCAATAACAATAAAAAAATAAAAAAATCCCTGGTGTCTAGTGGTTTCTACCCCCCTTGGGGGCAGATTGGCCTCATCAAAATAGGCCAATCTGCCCCCAAGGGGTGCAGAAATGGCCAAAATATAATTTCCCCCCAAGGGGAGCGACCCTTGCCTAAGGGGTCGCTCCCCACCTCAATAAAAAAAAATGAAACAAAAAAAAAAAATGGTCCCTGGTGCCTAGATGTTTCTGCCCCCCCTGGGGGCAGAAAAGGCCTTTTCAAAAAAATGCCCCCCCTGGGAGCGACCCTTGCCCAAGGGGTCGCTCCCTTTTGTCAATTTCAATTTAAAAAAAAAAAATCCCTGGTGTCTAGTGGGGTTTCAAAAGCCGGATTGCAAGCAATCCGGCTTTTGAAACCCTCGGAGGGACTTCAAAGGGAAGGAAATACTTTTCCTTCCCTTTGAAGCCCCTCCGGGCCTCCCAAGTGATTGAAAAAGAAATGCTTTTGCATTTCTTTTTCAATCGCGCTGGAAGCAGAGCTTCCAGCGCGACGAGGGAGGCCCCTGTGACACATCAGCGCGCGCGCGCGCGCTGACGTCACAGGAGGGGTGGGGGGGGTCGGGGGTGGAAGGGGAAGGTCTTCCCCTTCCATCCCCGACTTGGGGGGGGGAAGGGGGTGCACGGGGGCGCGCTAGCGCGCCCCCAAGTTCCCCTGTGCCATGGACGAGATGATCTCGTCCAAGGCACAGGGGAACTGTAGCCTTGGACGAGATCATCTCGTCCAAGGCACAGAAGCGGTTAAATGTGCAGAGCATCAAAAGTCAAAATATTACATCTCATTTGGCAATGCCTATGCTGACCAGTGGGGATGATACAGTGCACTGCATGGCACATACCTGAGGAATGGAGTGATTGAAGCAGTGCCAATGAAAGAAACCAAAGTTTCTTTATTACAGCAATTGATACTTGGGAGGAAATTAAGAGATTGCAGGGAGAAGTGGCAGAAGAGAAACATAGAGGTTGGAGTAGAGCAGGTTGCATTCAAAGAAATGAGGACAATGTTTGGGTTTGAAGTGAAGTAAATGCAGTGTTGCTAAATAGTTTATTTCCATCAATGGCTAGGCATTACCATGGACATGGCAGAGATGCCATGATCAGAACTTTCAGACAAAAATGGTACAACCCCAGATTCAGATTGATTGCAGAAGCTGTGTGTCACAGATGTGTAACATGCCAACAGATGAATGTAGCGAAATACATTGTTGTTAATCAGAGCCACATGGATAGATCAGGAGGTCCTTTCAGCAGAATACAACTTGATTTCATTGAAATGCCTGCTTGCAATGGATTTAAGTATATTTTGGTGGTAATGTGTGTGTTCTTGCATTGGGTAGAGGCCTACCCAACTTGCAGGAATGATAGCAGTACAGTTGCAAAGATACCAATGAGGGAGTTGATTCCTCAGCATGGTTTTATGACTTCTTTGGAATCAGACAAAGGATCTCATTTCAATAATGAGATCATAAAACTATTGGGTGTGGCATCACAAATTGAGCAAAGACTGCACTGCAGTTACAGACCGGAAGCCTGTGGATTAGACGAGCAAATGAATGGAACTTTACAGTCTCGACTGGCAAAAATGTGTGTTATCTATAACATTGAAATGGCCTGAAAAAATGCCTCTAGTTCTTATGAGCATGCGTAGCACACCCGAAAGAAAGACAGTACTGTCCCCTCATGAATTTATTAGGGGGCGAGCTATGAGGTTGATAGCTGTACCTGCAAATGCACTTGTGAACATTACAGATAACTTGGTTCTGGGTTATTACAAAATACTAGCTGATGTGGATCGCTCTTAGTCTCACCAGGTTGAAGAAGCAACTGCTCAATCACCACAAGAACACTACCATAACTTTAGTCCAGGGAGCTGGGTTCTGGTAAAGAAGATGTCAGAAAGTCATGCTTAAAGCCGCACTGGAAAGGA
Source organism: Pleurodeles waltl (assembly GCF_031143425.1). Lineage (NCBI taxonomy): Eukaryota > Metazoa > Chordata > Amphibia > Caudata > Salamandridae > Pleurodeles > Pleurodeles waltl. The sequence continues at coordinate 295,006,648 of NC_090450.1, forward strand.
CCTTTCCAGTTAATCTTGATGACTACAACTGCTGTGAAGTGTGTTGGTCTGCCGAACTGAGTTAATGCGAGCCACACATGCAAAGGTTCAAGTCCTCTTGAAGATGCTGTGCCTGTACCTCTATGATCAGATACGGTGAGAGAAGGGGTCCAGGTTTGCCAAACAATGAGGACTGGACAAGTGGCTGTCATAGAACATGCACAGACTGGTGAACATCTGAGTTTGTCAAAGGCAATCGAAGGTTCAGGAGGGTCAAGCGAGAGTCAGTCGACTCGTGACAGCTGAGTGAACGCTGAAACCCCAGTTGTGCCTGAAACAAGAATTGTGATTGGGGATCAGTCGCCCACAAACGTTTCAGGCCCAGCTATAGCTGAAGTGACTGAAGAATCTGATCAAAGTGACAGTGAAATTCATGCAGCAAGGAAGTAAAAAAAAAAAGTGTGCCAAGTCAAAAATATTCAACTCCTGAATGGGCCTACTATGCAGCTAATGAATGGAATTAGGAATTTGTGGTGACAATAGGGCTTCAACTCAATATTTTAGAACTTGAAATTGCTTTAGAACCAAATCTCATTGCTGCTTGATGAACAGGGACAATATTTGCTGGAAGTGCTAATCAGTGATTACCAAATGTTTTATTATTAGAGACATTTGAATTCCTAGTAGTGATTTGAATTTGCAAGTGGAAAACTTTATGAACTTCTAGAAGATCAAGAACTTTGTAAATAAGTGCAAAAAGACTTTGAGAAGATATTTTTGATTTTGTTTTGCTTTGCTCACCTAAAGAAAAGAAAAGGCGCTGTAAATAATTGAAAGCAGCTTTACATTTTTTTAGTTTAATTTTGTATTTTGATTTTGGTTTTTGAATTTGATATCTTGGTATGACTCCAGACAAGCCATGATTTCAGATCAAGGTACATAAGTTAATGTAAGTATGTGTTTGTAGGATTGGCAATAGTATACATGATTGTGAGTATTTTGTTGATAGTTAGATCAAGTCTGCCTGTGAAAGACAAGGTTGACAGCACAATTACACCAGTTTTGGAAGATTCACATACAGTATAAGATCCCCTGTATGAGGACAAGCGATTACTTCACCTTGATGACTCAAAGGGAGATTTGTCTTCAAATGTATACTACAAGTTACTGTATGAATACATTGAAACAATAGACGTGCATGATTGTTATGTCTGCACACAGATCCCTTCATCAGTACAGGAAGGAATCACATATCAGAGCTTGCCACTAACATATGGAATTGTTTTTCAGTCTGTTACTAACTCGATTGTGTAACCAGGAGTATATACAATATTTGTATTCAAATTACGACTTAGTGTTTTCTTTTGTGCCTATAAATCAGCATCTGAGTAGTATTGTTAAAGTGAAAAACATATACATTGTGGGAGCTTTTTTTCTAACCAACCCTGACTTTTGAAACTACATACGCTCACAAAAACAATTTAACATGCATTCTCAAATCAGTAGAGGAAGAGTTCATTGGGCAAGTAAATGACAGGAGAAAAGCAATGAAAACCAAAACAGAAAAAGTTGTAGTTTTACAGGATTGGCAGAAAGAAGCTGCACACACTACAGGGAGTGGAACACAAGGACACCTAGCATTAGACTGGCAACATGTTATGTAAATATAGACCGCAATCCAAGATGGACACACATTTTCTTGGGACTAGTAAATGTAGACATATATTTTTGATTAAAAGTGTTTGGAATTTCATGCTAAATGAACAGGACACTGCCATACCAATTATTTATTTCATTTGTGGAAAGAATGCCTATTACAAGCAGCCAAAAGGCTGGTATGGTACAGGTTATCTAGGGGTAGTTTTTTCTGAAAATCTACTGATTATGCTTGAGCAATGTTACTAATGTATACATAAATGGTTGCTGTGAGATCAAATCATTTTGCATTAGACACATATTATTGGCAAAGGAGGTCAGAGTCTGAAAGTTTTGCATGTGCAGCATTGCTGCACTTACATACCTGACAATAGGAAAGAGATAAGGACATTTATATCACAAATCTGAATATTGACCTGAAAGACTTGGAAGTGAGAGGTTCATGGGAAGCCATAGATAAAGGATTTTTTACCATCAGATCAAGGTTTGGAAACTTGGGAAACGGAATGGTAAGATGGTTGCACTTGGATTTTATAAACTATACAAATTGTGTAAAGAAAAAAGAGCTAAGAGTAAACAGAGGAGGGAAGAGATTGAAATGGAGAAGATGAGGAGTGTTTATTACAAATACTTGAAGAGAATTTAGAGCTACAGTAGACCAAAACATTATCAGTCCACAAGGGTTTGAGTTGCCTTATTGAATTCATTGTCAAATAGCTGGGTTTGGTACTATGCAGAGCCTATTAGGGGCTAGTCAGAGTGCCTTAAATGACATCCGCTTCTTTATAGGAAGCCAATGTAGATCTCTTAAAACATCTGATACTGACATATACTAAGTACCTTCTTTAAGAGACATGCAGCCCCATTTTGCAATGTCTAACTTTTTAAGCACCCCTTGGCACCGGCCACATATACAGCATAAAAATAATATATCTTTGACATAATCAATCCAATATTACTCATTTCCCAGGTTGTTGATGTGTGCTGGACTCTGCTTTTGCTGTTTTTGTTACTCTGGGCACTTTACCACTGCTAACCAGTGCTGAAGTGAAAGTGCTCCTTTACAAAATGTGTATGTAATCTGCTTATCCATGATTGGCATATTTGATTTATTAGTAAGTCCTTAGTACAGTGCACTAGAGGTGCCCAGGGCCTGTAAATCAAATGCTACTAGTGGGCCTGCAGCACTGGTTGTGTCAGCCACATAAGTAGCTCTGTAATCATGTCTCAGACCTGCCACTGCAGTGTCTGTATGTGCAGTTTTAACTGTAAATTCGACTTGGCAAGTGTACCCACTTGCCAGGCCTAAACCTTCCCTATTCTTACATGTAAGACACCCCTAATGTAGGCCCCTGGTAGCCCCAAGGGCAGGGTGCAGTGTATGGTTAAGGTAGGACAGATAGTAATGTGTTTTATATGTCCTGACAGTGAAATATTGCTAAATTTGTTTTTCACTGTTGCAAGGCCTGTCCCTCTCATAGGTTAACATGGGGTCTACCTTTAAATCTGATTAAAGTGTAGATTCCCTTTGGGAGCAGAAGGATATGTGGAGTTTGGGGTCTCTGAGCTCACAATTTAAAAATACATCTTTTAGTAAAGATGATTTTAAGATTGTGTGTTTGAAAATGCCACTTTTAGAAAGTGAGCATTTTCTTGCCTATACCATTTCTGTGACTCAGTCTGTTTGTGGATTCCCTGTCTGGGTCAGTTTGACAGTTGGTCTACTTGCACCTCACACTAGACAGTGACACAAAAGGAGCTGGGGTGTAGTTTGTATTTCCTGATGAGCCATCTGCGCTAGGGTAGAGGGGAGGAGTGGTCACTCACACCTGAAAGGGCTGTGCCTGTCCTCACACAATGCAGTCTCCAACCCCCTGGTGAGTGTCTGGGGCCTGGCCAATGCAGGATTTCTCATTCAAAAGAGACTTTACTTTGAAGTAGGCCTACTTCAAAGGAGAAATTGGGTATTAGAGGGGCACCCAAAATCACAGACTTTAGAACACTTCTGGAAACAAGAGGAACCTCTGCCTGGAGAAGAGTGAAGAGCTGAGGAAGAAGAGATGCCCTTCCTGTGACTATGCTTTGTGGAGCTATCCTGCAGTTGCTGCTTCTGCCAGAGTAAGAGGGTAAAGACTGGACTTTGTGTGCCTTCCATCTTGTGAAGATCTCCAAGGGTTTGATTTAGAGCTTGCCTCCTGTTGTTTGAAGTCTCAGGGACAGCAAAGACTTCTTTCTGCCAGCACCTGGAGTCTCTGGAGTGACTCCTACTCTGCCCTGTGGTGCCCATCCAGTTCCTGGGAACCTGAAAGGAGAAGCTGGCAGCCTAAGAGGAAGAAATCCATGCACAGAGCGGCATGCGGGGAAAAGATCAACACGACTCCGATCTGTGGCTGAAGAAATGACGCACTGCCAGCTCTGTGGCTGAAAATTAACGTTTGCCGGAAACGCGACTGAAGAATAGACTCACGGAGCTGCAGAAATGACGCGCAGCTCTGCTGACGGAGGCTGGGAGATCGCAACCTGTGATGCTTTGTTTTCAGATCATCGTGCGGCTGGATTTACGACAAAAAAACCGATGGGCGTGTAAAAACATCACAAGGCCCACCTGGACCCGAGAGTGCTGACCAGATCGACTCATCACTCTGCTGCGGAGAGAAGAAACGATGTGCCCCGACCTGACGAAAGGAGAAACGAGGCAAGGTCCCGCTCGTCAGTGAAATTGATGCATCGCAAGCCTTTTTTGACCCACACTCGCCTGTGCGGGGTTATGTTTGATGCACCCAAGGTACTTTTTCACGCTAACAGTGTTAGTGTGTGTTTTAAACTACCTAAAGACTCTTTTTGCTTATTAATTGATAAGTTGACTTGTGTATTGTGGATTTTGGTTGTTTTGGTCTTGTTTTGTTTAGATAAATGTTCCCCATTTTTCTAAACCTGTGTTGTGTCATTTTGTAGTGTTTTCCTTAAGTTACTGTGTGTGTTGGTACAAATACTTTACACCTAGCACTCTGAAGTTAAGCCTACTGCTCTGCCAAGCTGCCAAGGGGGTACGCAGGGGTTATCTGAGGGTGATTCTCTTTTACCCTGACTAGAGTGAGGGTCCTTGCTTGAACAGGGGGAAGTGCATTGGAGGCGGCAGGAGGCGGCGTTACTGGACAGAAGCCCTTTAAATAAACTTCGCGCTCCCGCTGTCGCGGGAAGCGCATTGGAGGCAGCAGGAGGCGGCGTTACTGGGCAGGAGCCCTTTAAATAAACTTCGCACTCCGGCTGTCGCGGGAAGCGCATTGAAGGCGGCAGGAGGCGGCGTTACTGGGCAGGAGCCCTTTAAATAAACTTCGCGATCCCGCTGTCGCGGGACGCGCGCGGGCGGTGCCCGGGCAAAGCCCGGGCCAAAGGCGGGCCCGTCCTTCGCCCGTCAGCGCCTGGAAGAGGCTGGGCTGGGCCACACTCCTTAATTTTTTGTTTTTGTGTTGTGCTGACCAGCGGTGCTGAGTAAGTCTTTTCCTTTTTTCTTTTCTTTATTCTCTATTTAGCATGGGAAAGCGTAAGGTTCGCTCTAGCCCCGACCCAGCTATAGTCAAATCCAAAAGCTCCAAATCCAATTGAGTAACGCAAATCCATTCCAACTGTGTCTCTAGAGAAATTGACAACTTAATTGAGGAAGTGGAATCCATCCTTAAGGAAAAAGAGGGCAATGCCCGCCAGAGACTGAAATCAGGATCTTTTCTTCCATTTTTAACAACTGGCCCCAATAACCCTACTGATACACAGCCTCAGAAAATGTTAGCCCATGTTTCTGTCACTCCCAGCTTGACTTGTCTGGCCAACTCTTCGTCTTCGCCTGGTATTGGTTCCAATTTGGATGTAATTCCTTCTGTCTCCATTCTTAATGGGATTCCATGTACAAATCGGTTCTCTGTTTTTGACCAACCAGAATTGGCGAGTGCCAAACAGTCTTTGCCTTCTGCGCCTTCTAAATCCATTTGTGATCCACCTAGCGATGATGTCTTAATACTGGTATCTAGTCTAAAGCGTGAAGTTGGGGAATTGAAGAGTCTTTTATTTGAGGTCCTTAAACTCCTTAAAAAATCTGACCTAACCCCTCAGAGTATCTCAAATCCAGTGCCAGCACAAGTTTCTCGGCCTTCGTTCCTGTTGCCCTGCCAGTAGATTCTCCACTGCTACAGGAAACGGACAAGGGTCCTAGTTATAGACCTCATTATGGAAATCACTCGACCTCAGTTCTGGCAAATTCGTCATTTTCTCCTTTTAATCCGGGTCAATCTGTGGCCCATTTTATCCACGTGCCCAACCAAAATTGCATCGACATGTGTCATGTCCCTCAACTTTCACCTCATATGAGGGAAGACACTTCTTCTCTTATTAACAAGGTGTCGTATTGGATTTGCCACACTAGGGGTTGTGGCTCTATCATTCATGCTGATATTGTTTTTGCTTCTCGTGTGCGAGGCCCTGGTGGGCGGGACATTATTAAACTTCATCTCGCCAGCCCCGCTTTAGTTAAGGGGATTTTGCAGATGGAAGCTCGTAACTTATCAAGAACGGACTCTGATATATTTTTTAGAGAAAGTTTGCCTGTTTTGGGTCACAAGATTACGTCCTCTCGTCCACCTAGAGTCAACCCAATTCTTCGAAATGATCCTGTTTCAACTGTCCCTCCCGGCTTGTTGCCTTTTCCCGGCGATGGGGCTGCTCTGGTCTGCAACATTAAAGGTACTTTCATACGAGACCCCGTCACCCCAGGGGACACATCAGATGTGGATTGACTATGCCATTCAAATTTTTGCAAACATAACGTTCCATATGTCCGGGTAGCGCCACCTCCAAGATCTTCATTTGGTTTGGGTGCCAATACTATAAGGGCTTCATCCTGCATTACTAATGGGACTTCCAATTCAGTTCCCGATGTTGACTCTTGTACGCCAGTTTGCAGCATTATATCAAGGAAATTACAGTCTTGGAACGTGGCTGGCATCAAGAGTAAATTATCTGACCCGGACTGGGGGGCTTATGTTGAATCTTTTTCCATATGTATGTTTCAGGAAACTTGGTCTACGGATTGTGTGTACAGGCAAGGCTATTGTTGTTTTACCAAAAAGGCGATCCAGTCCTCTAGGGGAAGGGCGATTGGGGGTCTATGTACTTGGGTCAAGCTGACTGAGGTGGGCAGGGTAAAGGAAATTGCTGTCGATTCTTGCGACATTCTTGCAATAGCAATATGGCCTTTCTCATGTACTCCGGTGTTAGGTATTAATATTTATAACAGACCAGGCCCTTCTAACCATCAGTCTGATACTATTCATCTGTTGCACAATCTTTTATCTGACCTTTATTTTAAATACTGTGGGCCATATTTATACTTTTTGACGCAAAACTGCGCTAACGCAGTTTTGCGTCAAAAAAATTAGCGCCGGCTAACGCCATTCTGAAGCGCCATGCGGGTGCCGTATTTAATCAATGACGTTAGCCGGCGTTAGCCGCCGGCGCTGCCTGGTGTGCGTGGAAAAAAACGACGTACACCAGGCAGCGCCGGCGTAGGGGGATATGGAGCTTGGGCGTCAAAAGATGGGGCAAGTCAGGCTGAGGCAAATTTTTCGCCTCAACCCGATTTGCGCAATTGTTTCCGACTCCCAACCCCCATAGAAATGACTCCTGTCTTAGCAAAGACAGGAGTCATGCCCCCTTGCCCAATGGCCATGCCCAGGGGACTTATGTCCCCTGGGCATGGTCATTTGGCATAGTGGCATGTAGGGGGGCACAAATCAGGCCCCCCTATGCCACAAAAAAAATATTAATAATACTTACCGGAACTTACCTTAATGTCCCTGGGATGGGTCCCTCCAGCCTTGGGTGTCCTCCTGGGGTGGGCAAGGGTGACAGGGGGTGTCCCTGGGGGCATGGGAGGGCACCTCTGGGCTCCTTCAGAGCCCACAGGTCCCTTAACGCCTGCCTTTTCCAGGCGCTAAAAAACTGCGCAAAAGCGGCCGTACGTCATTTTTTTTGACCCGCCCACTCCCGGGCGTGAATTTTGCCCGGGAGTGCCTCGGAGTAAATTTTTTTAGACGGGAACGCCTACCTTGCATATCATTAACGCAAAGTAGGTGTCCACGCAAAAAAATGACGCAAACTCCATGGAATTGGCGCTAGACGCGTCTAACTCCAAAGTATAAATATGGAGTTAGTTTTGCGTCGGAATTGCGTAAAAAAAAACGACGCAATTCCGGCGCAAACGGAGTATAAATATGCCCCAGTGTTATTATTGCAGGTGATTTTAACGCCCAAATTGAATTCGACTCAGCTTTTGCCGAGTCTACCCAGGCTGAAGATGATGTATGGAATCTCCCCCCGCTTCTAACCCAACCAGTGCCATGTACTCCTTCCCCTAGGGTGTTACAGATAATAGACCTTGTAGTAACATATGCCCTTCATTTTGGAAATAGTCAATTTTCAAATGACAACCTTGTCAGACCTACCTTCTTCAGAGGCCACTATAGCAGTACTCTGGATTACGTTATTTTTGATCTGCGAGTCTGGCATTTTATAATCAATGTAGAGGTGGGTTCTCGGTGCACTAGTGACCATGCCCCTTTACAAATTGAATATAATGCAACTCTTTTTATAGGGCTCACTCCACCTCATGTTTTGGATGTTTCCAATGACTGGCTGGAATTATCCAGCAATAGGCGCGTGGATAGATGGTCTTCGTTTTCGAAATCCAATCTGCTTAATGATAAGCTCCGCGCCTTAGTTTCCTGCCACCAGCTCTCTGATGACCTTACTGTTCTATCTCCCTCAGAAATTATGTTCTCTCATGTGGCTTTTTTTGCGGATCTTAAGGAGCTTTTTACCAAACCTCCTTCAACCCAAAACAATTCTTCTTTGCCTAATTGTAAGTGGTTTGATAAGGAGTGTCGGGAGGCCAAGAGCCTTTTGTCCAAAGCTTTAAAGCTAAAGAGCCGGGACGCCATTACACACGCGAGAATAAACTATGCTTCTAAAATTTATGGGAGTGTCTTGCGGAGGCGGCTAGTGCTCGTGATCCCAAACTTTTCTGGACCTTGGTCTCACGTAGAGACCCCGCCCTTTCATCTATTCCTGAATGCCACATTGATGCAGAAACTTGGCTTTCCCACTTTCGGGAACTCTATGGGTCCTGCTCCGATTTGAACAACACTCCTACTGATTCTCTGTTGTGTCTCCCCCCTGTTCCGCCCTTTACCCTAAAGGAAACAGAGCTGGCAATTCGTGCCCAAAGAACAGGGATGGCTCCTGGCTCAGACGGTGTTCCATCGGACTTGTATAAATCAGACTTATCCGTTTGGACCCGGTATATCAATAGGTTATCGAACATTGTTTTGACAACTCGATCTTACCCAGACTCGTGGAAGGTGGCTATTATCGTCCCCATTCACAAAAAAGGAGATAAGAGTTCCCCTGGGAACTATAGACCGATTAGTCTATTAGACAACTTGCAAAAAATATTCTCCTTCCAGTTGTTATCCAGATGAAAATACTGGATAACAAAAAATCAGGTTTTAAGTCATCTCCAGGCTGGATTTCGGGACAAGGTTAGTACCATCCATCAGGTCTTCCAATTTACTACCATCAAGTGGAAGATCGTAGACGCAGACAAAGGCCATTTATTTGTGGCCTTTGTTGATTTGAAATCTGCATTTGACCTTGTCCCGTGTGTTAAGCTTTGGGAGGTCCTGAGCAATATTGGAGTTCCGGGTTCTATGATTAATATTATCAAAGATCTTTATTCTGATAACTATGCCAGAGTTCGCTGGGGTTCGGCTGGCGACCTGACCCCAGCTTTTCCTACAGTACGAGGTGTGAGGCAGGGGTGCGTTCTTGCGCCTACCCTATTCTTATTGTTTATTAATGCATGTATCCCATACCTTCTAGATAGCTATGGCGATGCCCCGAATTTGGGTGGACAGAAGTTCCCCTGTCTTCTGATCGCAGATGACACCCTGTTACTCTCACAAACTGCCATGGGCCTTTCTAGATTGCTCTCACGATTTTTGGAGTTTTGCAAGGACCATGGGTTGGAAATCAACTCAGCGAAAACTAAATATATGGTCTTTGGGGACAATAGGTGCAAAATGAAGAGGCCGGTGTACCTAGATGGCGCTCCCTTGGAAAGAGTGGGCACTTTCGACTATTTAGGTATCAAATTGGAAGACTCACACCTTTGGCATGCACACCGCCAGAAATCTTTATTGTGCCTGAAGCAAAGGACGGGTGGCATCGTAAGATTTGCTTCTAGATCTCCCAAATTTGCAATGTCTCCCGCCCTTGAAATATACAAATCTCAAGCCCGGGGGGGCTATATGGTGCCAAACCTTGGGGCCATTGTAACCTGGTGGATTTGGAAAGGGTGGAAAATCAATTTTTGAAACTGTTGTTAAAAGTTCCCTCCAGTACTCCATCCCTGCCCATCCGTATGGATTTAAATCTTTTTTCTATCTCGCAGATTGCTGCCTTAAGGCCCTTGCTATATTGGATCTGGCTTTGGTCAACAGACGCCCTCTCCTCATTTCGTTGTGGGCTTCTCAAACTGGTGGGCAGTAACACTATCAGCAAAACAAAATGGTGTGTTTATGTCAAAGAGTCCTTAATTCATCTAGGTCTAGGGTCCTATTGGTTGGACCCATTTTCCATTCCTAAAAATGCTGTGCAGTTACTGAAGGATGCTTTTTGGCATAACGTTCAGATTGTGCAATTTACTAAGATTGTCCTGCTGTCTATGTCTGATAGTTATTTATCAATCAAATGCCATTACGAATTCGAGCCTTTCATGGATATCGCACTATCCCCATTTGTGCGAGCTCTTTTTGTTAGATTCAGAATAGGGTCCCTCCCTCTGTGCTCCTTAACGTACAAATGGCTTTGTTCCACCAATAGATACAAGTTTTGTCCGATGGGTTGTCAACGTGAAGAGTCTATTTCACATGTTCTCTTTCATTGCCATACATATCACAAACAAAGAGCTCTTTGGATCATTCCGTTTTGCAAATCTATAGGCGCCAGGTCCTATCTTCATGTTGAGAGAATTTTTAAATCTGATTCATCTGTCCAGGTAGTTTTACCAGTGGCAAAATTTCTCGAATCAATCTGGCGCCTTAGATTAGCAATTCTAAAGAATAAGACTGGGTAGCTAATTTTTAGACCTATGTATGTATAATTATTGACTCTTGATGTCTGATCTTAGTACTCAATTTTTAGTATAAAGACATTGTCTTATTGTATTATCGAACATCTATTGGCGCAGGGCATAGGGCCATTGTTGAGTGGAACATTCTATTTTTAGGAGGCATATATTCTGATTATTCTGTTTGGATTTTAACTTCCTTTTATCTTTTTAAATTCTTTATTGTGCTTATATTTTTAGTGTTTTATCAATTTTAAAAATCATTTTTTTTTTGGATGTTTGTACTGTACTTTTATGGTATGTTTTTACTTCCCGAAATAAAGTTAAATGATGATGACTTGAACAGGGGGTAACCTGACTGTCAACCAAAGACCACATTTCTAACAATGTTCAAATGGGATAAAAGGTAGCACCTTCTTTAAAATCTTGAGCTGTTTAAAGCAGGATGAGGCAATCTTATTTACATGCTCCTTGAAAGATGTCATCATCAACTATAACCCCAAGATTTCTTCCCTTGGAAGCCGGTGTTGGGGGAGGTCCTAAATCACGAGGCCACCATGAGTGGCCCCAGAAGGTTGATTCTTTCTCGGTAATCAAATCAAGAACTCGTTCTTGTCTGAGTTCAATTAGTTTTTCAGAGAGTTGGAGGTCAACCATATGGCCATTGCCTTCATGCAATTATTAAACCTGTCAGCCACTTCATCTACGTTTCCTGGAATAGAAACACCTATCTGGGTATCATCGGCATAGGCAACTGTGGCAAAGCCAAAGGACTGTATTAATTCAGCCAAAGGTGCCACATAAATATTAAAACGGTGGGACTTAGAGATGACCTTTGGGGAAACCTGCAGGGAAGAGAAAAAGATTTTGAGCAGGAATCCCTATAGGCAACAGACTGTTCCCTATTATTTAAAAGGAAGCAATGAGTTTGTATGCAAGTCTCGAAATGCTGATGTCTGACAAATAGCTTAGCGGTATTGAGTACCTAACTGTGTCAAATGTGTCAGAAACATCAAGTAAGATTAGTGCCGCTCTGCCACCATTATCTTTTTATATCACTAATCTCTTCTGAGACAGTGATCAAACCTGTTTCCTTACTGAATCCTGGTCTAAAACCATATTGCGTAATCTCCAGAAGGTTGTTTTCTTCTGGATAATCTGATAGGCTGACATTAGGCTGTTTTCAAAATATTTTGGCAGGAAGAGGAAGTCTTGAAATCAGGTGGAATATTTTTTCCTCACTAGGATCCATTGATTTTGTTTCAGTAATGGCAGGATTGATACCTTTTTCCGGCTGGCAGGAAATATGCCAGTCATAACAACCATATTCAACAAGGTTGTCAGAACTGGTGCACTACATCAGCTACATCCTGCACTACCTCCGCAGGGCAGGGATCAGAAGGTGCACCAGGTTTTACCTGATTGATGAGCTTGACTGTTTGCACTATGTTCAATTGTGGAAAATGGTGAAAGCCAGCTATCCTCATGCCACTATAAATGGGAATTTGACTGGTCTCTATGGTGGAATGGGTAGTGTCAAATTCTTTATAGACTGTTTCTACCTTATTTATGAAAAATTAGCTAGACTATTACAAAGAACCTGGTTTGGGAGAGTAACAGGAGAGGGAATTTGGTCCAGATAGCGATTTAACTACTTTAAAGAGTTCCTCAGGGGAATTCAAAGCCATTTCAATTTTTGCCCTGTAGAAATTAAACTTTTTTTCAATACCAAATGTTTATATTCCCCAATTGCCCTTCGATAAATCTCTATACCAACGGTACTCAAAGTACGGCCCGCGGGCCGCCAGCGGCCCCACGGACCTAGCTTGGCGGCCCGCGAGACGCACACCAAACGCCACATCATAATGGCAGCAGTATGTAAACATAGAAGAGGGCCGCGGGAGCATGCTCCCGCGGCCCTCCTCTATGTTTACATACGGCGGCCATTGTTTATGGAGTTGCCCTGACGATCCTGGAAGCCAAAGCCCCATAAAAGTCAGCGCTTGCAGCTAACTTTTATGGGGCTTTGGTCATCTGCTTCCTGTCACCGGCTCCACGTCTGCTGCCCGCCTGCTTGCCTGCTGTTCCACATTTGTGGCATCTTTACAGTGCTTTGAGTCAGGTAAGGCTCTTTGGTTATTAATTTATTTGTTTTTAATGTAGTGTGTGTTACTGGGGTAGGCGTGAGAGCAGATTGCGCTGTGTGTGTGCGCTGTGTGTGTGTGTTACTGGGGTAGGGGTGAGAGCAGATGGCGCTGTGTGTGTGCGCGCTGTGTGTGTGTTACTGGGGTAGGGGTGAGAGCAGATGGCGCTGTGTGTGTTACTGGGGTAGGGGTGAGAGCAGATGGCGCTGTGTGTGTGCGCGCTGTGTGTGTTACTGGGGTAGGGGTGAGAGCAGATGGCGCTGTATGTGTGCGCGCTGTGTGTGTTACTGGGGTAGGGGCATTGTTTTGAAAAAGGGGGTGGGGTGGTTGTTCCCCCTCTAAGCCCCGCCCCCTCTAAGCCCCGCCCCCGCTGTCACTTCAGTGCGGCCCTCGGCCGCAAACCATACTGCAATTTTGGCCCCCGAGAAAAAGTTTGTGAGTACCCATGCTCTATACTTTCTTCACGATAATTGCATCTTCAAGCTCTCTCTAATCTGTGACATTTTTGTTTTATCAACTTTAATACTGAAGAAAACCAGTGTGCTGATAGATACTTCCTGTGGGGCATTATTATTTTTTGGGATACTAGATTCAATAATTCCATGCTCAACCATTCATGATATCTATCAGCTGCTACATTTTACTCAGTACTGAGATCTGGTAGTGTTTGATTAAGGTGCTCTGTCAATGCATTTTTCCATAAGCAAATAGATTTGGCCTGAGCTGATTTATTAGTTCTTTGAAAAGGCAGTGAAATGTTGAGTTTGAACTGTACTACCTTGTGATCTAACCAAATTAATGGAAGGGTATTCTCATAATTTAGATTTAAATCATTTGAAAATATATCATCCAAGGTGTGGCCAATTTTGTGAGTAGCCAAGGTCACCTTCCGGGTTAATTTAAAGCAGCCTAGAGATTTTATTAAGGCTGCTGCATCCTTATCACACAAATCTTCCAAAAGGACATTAAAGTCTCCTAATAGGATATAATTTGAATGTTGTAAGGTAACCTCAATATGATCACAGATATCTTCTATGAAGGAGACCTTCAGTCCAGGTGGTCTGTAAATCAAGAGTTCATGAAAGTGTAATTCTCTGTGACCTTACATTTATGCCAACTTGTTTCATAATGCGATGCCCCCACAGACTTGTTTCACAATGCTAGATTATGCGCAGCCCACTCTCATGTGTCCTTAAGTACTCTTCTTCCCTGACGACTAGGCTGTATCCCCATAAAGTGCAATAATGGAGCCCGCCCTCTCTAACAGGCGGGTATAAGGCACAATGAAAAAAAATGCTGGTGCAACGAAAGATGCAGCAGAACAAAGACAGTTCTAGAAAAAGCTAAACTAAAAACAGCTTAAAATGAACAAATTACTGTTTCATAAATGCCCTTACCAACTTGTATCATAATGCGATGCCCCCACAGACTTGTTTCACAATGCTAGATCATGTGCTGTCGCGTTCCCATGTGTCCTTAAGTAGTTTTCTTCCCTGAAGACTAGACCCTATCATCCAGAAAGTGCAAAAATGGTGCCTGCCTGCTGTAACAGACAGGTATGGGGCACAATGTAAAAAAGTGCAGGGGCAATGAAAGATGCCACAGAACAAAGACAGTTCTAAAAACAGGTCAACTAAAAGCATCTTAAAACTAACAAGTTACTGTTTCATAAATGCCCACACCAACTTGTTTCATAATGCGATGCCCCACAGACTTTTTTCAAAATTGTAGATCATGCGTGGTCCACTCCCATGTGTCCCTAAGTAGTCTTGTTCCATGAAGACTAGACAGTATGTCCAGAAAGTGAGAAAATGGCACACGCCCGCACTAACAGACAGATATGAGGCACAATGAAAGATGCAGCAGAACAAAGACAGTTCTAAAAACAAGCAAACTAAAATCAGTTTAAAACTATCAAGTTATCTTTTTATAAATATACTTGTCAACTTGTTTCATAATCTGATGTCCCCCCAGACTTGTTTCACAGTGCTGAAATATGAAATGAGAATGTCCTTTTTGTGATGGAAAAAATTGCCGTCAAAGAAGGGACTATTCAAGCATAAAATATAGTAATGCTTTTAGTGACTTAGACGTCAGCCTGACATGTATTTTAAAAGTGCTCATGTTTTCATTTGTGATGGTCACCATAGTGCCTATCGGATTTAACAATGTGCTTACAAGATTTAAATAATGTCAAAGTATATTTTAGACTCTAGGTTAAATGCTAGTAGTGATACAAATTTGTTTTTTAATGTGTGATTTTTGAGTTTATATAGACGTGCTCATAGAAATAAATGCACTTCTCTGTTATACCTAACATGATGTCCTAACAAGGTTGCAATTCATAAAGAAATGTTTTACTTATTCTGATGATGTATTATTATTGCCAAATGTGCACGTTTGTATATAATGTGTTTTATTGACAAGTAC
Organism: Pleurodeles waltl; assembly: GCF_031143425.1. NCBI lineage: Eukaryota > Metazoa > Chordata > Amphibia > Caudata > Salamandridae > Pleurodeles > Pleurodeles waltl. The sequence goes on from NC_090450.1 coordinate 295,022,035, forward strand.
ATCAATGCATCCATATTTCTTGTGATAGTTTAACTAGGCCTGCAGACCTCCTATTTGCAGTCATGTAAAATTGATAAATCATTCTTCTTTTTCTACCATGAATTTTTCCATTAGGAGGTTCTTATGAATAGTGAAGGGTTTCCTTGTATAATTTTACAAGAATTGTTTTTTAATGACCTTGGTTCTCAAACATTTAGACCTGTGCACTAAACAAGAAATAAACTGTTTCTATAGACATGTGCTTTCACATGGGGAGGAGGCGGGTCCATTCCATACCCTGAGAAGAATTCGTGGTTGTTGCAAATAATATAGAAAAGTGTAATTGACTGCTGGATTCACACGAAAGAGGACATATGACTTCAAACCAAACCTGAAAAAACTTATCAATGTTAATTTGATTTGTCAAATGTCAAGACAGTCTGATATGAGATATGTTTCTGTTTCCCAGAATGTCTCTTTAATGATATGTATTATTCTTCTTGAATGCCTAATGGTGTTGATGCTAAGTATATTAAACTTGTTTCACCGTTTTGGGCAACCAATGGTGTTGATTTATCTTTACAGTTTGAATTTGTGCACAGTTTGTGTGACTTTAGCTTTGTGGATGTAAAATAATAACCCCTGAAACTTTTACTGATTGTAGTTTTCCTTCCATGGCCTCATTGGTCTTGGTGTTTAAATGTGTTGGAGTGGGTTTGAAATGATTGCGTATGGTTAACCACATTCTTTACTGGGTTAAAAGGTCCCTCAACCTTGGTAAAGCGTTTTGAATCTTGTGACGGATGACAAAATGCGTTATTACCCATTTGGCTTACATGTTAGTGTTGGAAAAGGACACAAGCCAGTGCATATGTAGGGGGTGTGGCCACGTGCTCAACATGGCAGAGCATTGATCTGAGAGCTCCGGACCCAGGTCTCCCCATTTCCCCAGAACCTGACCCTACGGTGATTTCACACCATACAGTTCCCCGTTTGGACCCCGAGAGTTGCTGAGCGCTGAGTAGTGGCAGAATGAGGTGGCAGTGCACACACAGAGGCAGGGACCAATGGAGACGCTAGTAGTGTGGCCTGCCTCATGCCCGCCATCTTCTGCTCCCGCTCGCTGTGAGGCCTATGATCCCGGACTAAGCTGAAGGGTGCTGAGGGCTAGGCCCGGTGGTCATGCTGTGGCTGGCTGTCTCTGACTGCAGGAGAGTGGAAGAGGTGGCATATGCAAGGCCTTCCTCCTCCCCGACCGGTGTCTCTTGTTCCCAGCTGTGGATGGGCCCCCCAACAACACAGAAGGTGAGCACGCGGGCTGGGACAGCAGCGACAAGGCCAGGAGCTTCCAACTGTGCCGGGGGCAGCTCCGGATAACAGAGTCACCCCAGGGGTGCGCACAGGAGTGTGCCAGCACGTACTGGTTGATGATAGAGGCGCGACCCTCCCCCCCTTCCTTGGGCCTAGAAATTGTCAGCCTGCGCTCAAGGTGAGGAGCGGCTGATGAGTGGAGGAGGCGGCCAGGTGCCGGTTAGCGCGGATCGGGATGCTGGATAGGCCCGCCTGGGCCAAAACTGAATGTGTGGTGCACCCCGCTGGTGGTGGGCCTCCCCAGTGTGTCCTGTAGCTGGTCCTTTGGCAGAGGAGGGGCCCAAAAGACATGTAGCTCCTGCAATTCACCCCCTGCTAATAGCACTACATGGGTGCGCTGGAATCAAGGCACTGAAATACATCAGACCACGCGAAACGGGCCGGACACTGGAGGCTCAGGCGGAGACTGCGACTATGGGTCGTGCGAGGCGGCCTCCCCTGGATGTTAACGCTGGTCCTGCCCCTGGGGGTTGAAAAGGAGCGCAAGACGACTGGTGGTTGGCGTTGCGGGCTATGGATGCAAGGCTGGCCCACTTGAAGGGGTTGGACCGGGCCCTATGTGACCAGTCCATCTGAAGCTTTTGAAGATATGAGCGGGTGTTGAAGCACATTCTGGGACACTGCAGACAGAGTTGAGGTGACAATTTCCACACACACCTACAGGAAGCAAACCACTGGCACGGCGGGCGCAGACGTCAGGCCTTGAGTTGACAAACCCTCAGCACCATGGGACAAAATAAAACTAAGGCCCCCAGGATGGAGGACTATGTGCAGCACCACTTCCCGCCCTCGGACAACTGACCCTCTTTCATACCGCAGAACAGAGTTCCCCCTACGAGAGCAGAGGTATCAGCGGACAAGCTAGACCTTATCTTACAGGAAATCGTGACTCCAGAAAAATCATGGAACAAAGCTCAGTGCTATCACTACACACCTTAACCTGCGGAAAGATGACCAGCACAACCTGGCCGACAGGGTCAAATCAACAGAACATGCTTTGACTACCTTGACTCTAGGGCAGGTAGAACATGGCTCTATGTTACAACAACTGCGCAAACAGGTGGAACAACTTTAAGACAGAGCTGATGATGCCAAAGGAAGAGCGCGCAGGAATAATATCCGAATTGTGGGTATGCGGGAGGGTGCTGAGGGAGACCAACACACACAATTTATTGAGAACTGGGTGCAGTCAACTTGTCCGCGCCGAGACTTATTGTGGCTAAAATTCAGAATTACAGAAACAGAGACATTTTGCTGCGTGCTGCACTGGAGCAGGCGCCACTTACAGTCAAGGGCACCCGAGCATCTCTTTACCCGGACTATACGCTGTTGCTGCAATGGTTCATGGTTCCCAACAGGTTGATGGAGGACTGAGTTGTGGTCAGCCACAGCAGCACTGCAGTCAGCACCAACATGCGGATTGCAACTCAACTTTCCACCAGCCTTTTCATGGTGGGGACCCTGTCATGAAAAGGCTGGCAGAAAACCAGTGCAAGGGGCCATCCTGCACAGAACCCTAAGAATGCGCATTGTCTGCTATGCAGACAGTGTGCATTCCAAGGGTGCTGGTGTGCTACAGTATTGATCTTGGCTCCCTTAAGGGAAGTGAGGAAGAAGGGATGGAGCAGAGCCACATAACAGTGCTTCCCTTGTGCACCAATGTCTGTTTCTTGGTTGAAATTTCAGTACCCTCAGAAGAGAAGCATAAATAATTGTCAACATCAGTGTGCAGACTTGGGACTTCTTAGAAAGTAGAAAGATGCCACTGCACAGAATAGGGAGGTGGCTTGGCAGTGAAGAATCTACCGACAGTATAGAATAAAGAGAAAAAAGAGTTACTGACATAGTAACTTGTTCTCCTGAAGGATACTTCTAACTGCAGAGTATTCACCTTTGGAAGAGACTCCAAAGCAGTACCTCCCCATGGTAGAGGGTCTGTGGAGCCAACTAAGATCAAAAAGGCTTTCAGGACTGAATGGACAAAGGGGGTCATTCTGACCTCGGCGGTAAAAGGCCCTTACCGCCGGTCAGAAGTCCGCCATTCTACCGCCGCGGTAAACCGCCACAGTCATTCTGACCACCAACTTTGAAACCGCCAAAAATCCGACATCCAAGGAAGGCCGCCACATCAGCGGGCCGCGGAAAACTGGAGATGACCAAACCTCCACCGTCACGCCAACACAAACACGCCCATGCCATTCTGACCCACGAATCCACGCGGCGGTCTTTCAACCGCGGTATTCCATTGGCGGTACACACCGCCGCGGTCAAAATACACACATAGCTCCAAAACACTGCCACATTGGACATTTTGAAATACGCACACCTGAGACACATACAAACAACACACCCACACATCCAATCAACTATAAAACACACACCCACATCACCCACAAACCCACACAAGTTGGAAATCGGAGCTAAGGCGAGAGCGAGAGAGATAGAGATAGAGAGAGCGAGCACAGCAATAGAAAACCCCAACACACACAGGAACCCAACTTCATCACCAACACCACATCTACGCACACATCACCACATATCACCACGCACATCACCACAAACACCACCCCACACCTCATCCACACCACCCCATGGCACCCCAAAGACACCCAAGGTTTTCGGACCAAGAACTCCGGGTCATGGTGGAGGAAATCATGAGGGTTGAGCCCCAGCTCTTCGGCACACAGGTGCAGCACACCACCATAGCAAGGAAGGCTGAGCTATGGCAAAGGATCGTAGACAGGGTCAACGCTGTGGGACAGCATCCCAGAAATCGGGAAGATATCAGAAAGCGAAGGAACGACCTACGGGGGAAGGTGCGCTCGATGATCTCCAGGCACAACATCGCTGTGCAGAAGACTGGCGGCGGACCCCCACCCACTCCACCCCAATTCACAGCATGGGAGCAAGAGGTGGTAAACATCCTGCATCCTGATGGCCTCGCTGGAGTACACGGAGGAATGGACTCTGGTAAGTCGAATCTCAACTACTTCACCCCCCCAACCACCAGCATGCCAACCCACCCCCAATCTCAACCCCCCAGCACACAACCTCCCTGCCAATGTCTCACCAGCACAACCCACCCTAAACAACACCAACCCCTGAATGCCAACACAAACCATAGACAGCTACCACCAAAGCATGACCATTGCACATACCCATACACCCCCCCCCCAAACCCTCACAACACCTCCCACAAGGGAATGCCAGCACTGGGGGACAAGGGCACTCAAAATGCACGCCATGGCACACACAGAAACAATAACCATACTCCTTTACCCCTGCAGGGCCCGAACGCCAACACACCGCCACGGAGGGTCCAGAATTGTCCATCCCACCCCCAGAACAGGCCCCCAGCGAGGACAGCAGCTCTGTCGACCTAGAACCTGACGACCAGCCCGGACCATCGGGGACCTCTGGACAGTCGGTTCCCCACACACAGACACAGGCCACAGCAGACCCAAACCCCTCTGGGAACACCAGCACAGCTCCCACCCAGCGGGCCCATGCCTCTGTCTCGCGGACGCGTCAATCAGCGGTGTGTCCGCCACTACAGGGCACCCAGGCTGACCCAACACCCCAACAACAACAGGGACTTGGGGGCAGTGGTAGTGGGCACACCGTCCAGGGGACAGAGGCCCGGGGAAACAGGGCAACTGGGAGGGCTGCTGTGCGACAGGGGGGGGAGGACAGGCCCAGGGAACCGACTCTCCAAGAGGCCCTCACCACCATCATGGGAGGATACCATCACTCCCAGGAGACGATGGCGACGGTACTGGCCAGGTTCACCGAGATCCAGGCACAGCAGGAGGAACGGTACATGGGGTTCAGCAATGAACTCCGGAACATCGCTACCGCTATGGGGACCATAGTCCAGGCCCTCAACCGGATAGAAACCACATTGCGGGACCATGTGGCACCGCAAAGGGCCCCTGTCACTAGCCAGGAACAGCCTACCACCTCCGCCGGCGCTAGTGGTCAGGAGGCCCCCACAGAACGACGGGCCACCAGAACCCCACCTCCTGCTGAAGAACAACCACCCCGCAAGAGGAACCTGAGATCTCAAAGGAAGACAGAGTAGGATGCCAAGACCCCCGCCAGCCTAATATCCCCCCGGATGTCATTCCACTGTCCCACAGTGTCACCCTGTCCAACCTTGAACTGCCCCTGCTCCATCCTTCCACAGGCATATGAACAATGCACCTGTGCGACCGAGAACTGGACTCTGCCATGGACATAACTCCACCCTCACCCATCACCGTTTTAATATCATGTACCAGTATATAGCACTAAAAATAAATCACTCATTGCACAGAAATCATTCTGGAGTCAGCCTGTATTATTTACAAATGTATAACACATTACTTATCAATAATGTTCTGTAATTTATGTGTGGACAACATACCGATGTCAATAAGCATTAGTCCATGGGCTAACCAAGCAGAAGTCACGCAGTGGGTTATACAGCACTGAAAAGGGAAGGGAAAAGCAAACTTCAGTTTAAAAGAACTGGGGGGAAATACACAAAGTAAAGATGCAGGGGGCATTCAGTAAATGTTAAATGGCATGGGTGATTCCTACCTGTGTGCTACTGAAAATACTGTTGGATAACTCTGTCCCTGTTGTCTGGGTCGTCCTCTTTGTCTTCCTCCTCTTCACTCTCCGCAGGCTCCACAGCTGCTTCAACACCACCATCTGGACCATCCTCCTGCAGGAAGGGCACCTGACGTCGCAATGCCAGATTGTGAAGCATACAGCAGGCCACGATGATCTGGCACACCTTCTTTGGTGAGTACATCAGGGATCCCCCTGTCATATGCAGGCACCTAAACCTGGCCTTCAGGAGGCCAAAGGTTCTTTCAATGATCCTCCTAGTTCGCCCATGGGCCTCATTGTACCGTTCCTCTGCCCTGGTCCGGGGATTCCTCACTGGGGTCAATAGCCAAGGCAGGTTGGGGTAACCAGAGTCACCAATTAGCCACACACGGTGTCTTTGTAGCTGTTCCATCACATAAGGGATGCTGCTATTTCGCATCACATACGCGTCATGCACTGACCCAGGGAACATGGCATTCACATGGGAGATGTACTGGTCAGCCAAACAGACCACCTGGACGTTCATCGAATGGTAACTTTTCCTGTTTCTGTACACCTGCTCATAGTCTTTTGGGGGTACTAAAGCCACATGGGTCCCATCAATGGCACCAATTATGTTGGGGATATGTCCAAGGGCATAAAAATCACCCTTCACAGTGGCCAAATCAACCTCCTCAGGGAATACAATGTAGCGCCGCATGTGTTTCGTCAGGGCAGACAACACTCTAGACAAGATTTTTGAAAACATAGGATGAGACATTCCAGATGGCATGGCCACTGTTGTCTGGAATGAGCCACTTGCTAAAAAATGGAGGACTGACAGAACCTGCACTAGAGGGGGAATTCCTGTGGGTTGGCGGATGGGGGACATCAGGGCTGGCTCCAGCTGGGCACACAGTTCATGTATAGTGGCTCGGTCAAGTCGGTATCGTAGTATGATGTGGCGTTCTTCCATTGTCGACAGGTCCACCAGCGGTCGGTACACGCGAGGATTCATCCTTCTCCTCGCAAGTCCCAGCAGACGGTGCCTAGGAAGGACAACATGGCGCACAGAGTCAAGCAAATCACAGGTACGTTCACCACTGCATGCATAGCACACGATTATCTATGTATTGAAAGGCGTGTATGTGTGGCAATGCAAGGCCTAGGCCTGTGTGACGCAGTACAAATAATGCCATGTGGGCCCTTGAAATGGCGGCTGCCTGACCTGTGAAGTGGGACAATGGGATGTGAGGTCAATGCGCTGGCGTGGCACAACGTGGCGGTAGGCGGTCGAAGACCGCTATACGAAGCCGCATTGGCTAACATTGAGGCCTATGGGTTTCAGGAGCCAATGACGCGGTGCGCCGGCGGTCGCAGTACGCACCGCCGCGGTACGCACCGCCGCGGGCGTGACCGCCATTTTCTATCTGCTTAATCACTCGAGACCTGATCATCCACAGGAGAGGACCTATACTGCAAGTGCTGCTGTGACCTCGGTCTGGAAGTGACAATGGCTGCTGCGACTGGATAAAGGGCCCCTGCCTTCACGTCTGAGGAGTTGGAGAAACTTGTGGATGGGGTCCTCCCCCAGTATGCGTTACTCTACGGTCCTCCAGACCAACAGGTAAGTACACTGGGTGCACATTGAATGGGCTATGCCTGTGTGGAGTGGGGTGGATGCTAAGTTGGTGGGGTGGGGGGCGAATGAGGAGTGCAACGCACGACAGATGAGAGCATGTGCCATATGGCAAGGTTGGGGAGGGGGGGCCAATCGCATCTAACATGCAGAAAAATGATGATTTTTCCTTCCCACCCTGTACATGTCAAATAGGTCAGCGCCCATCAGAAAGTGGACATTTGGCGTGCCATCGCCAAGGAAGTCCGGGCCCTGGGGGTCCACGTCAGACGGGGCACCCACTGCCGCAAGAGGTGGGAGGACATCCGCCGCGGGACCAGGAAGACCGCCGAGTCACTGCTGGGGATGGCCTCCCAACCTAGGAGGGGTGCCAGTCGTACCCTGACCCCCCTGATGTCCCGGATCCTGGCGGTGGCCTACCCTGATTTGGATGGGCGCTTGAGGACATCACAGCAGACACAAGGGGGTGAGTATCAGCACATTCTGCTATCTCTCTGCGCAGTGGAGGCGTCTGGGTGGGGGAGGAGGGTTGGGGTGACATTAGGCCAGGGCGCTTTCTGTAGTGTAGTCCTCTCCGTTAGGCATGGCCCTGTGCTCCCGGCCCCCACCTCTGTAGGGTGACAAGTACAGCTATCGATGGTCCAGCATCACACATGTGCGCCTTTGTCGTCTCTAGACCTGTTGTCCTAGTCCGAAGTACTGAGTAGTGTACCCCGAATGCGCGGCTTAGTGCATGAGGCTCCTGTGTCTGTCCTCTCCGCCAACGGTGTTGACATTGCATGCACTCAACCTGGTCTTCGTTTTTCTCCCCCCACCCTTCTTCTTCGTCTTCTTGTGCATCTGTGCATTAGCATCATCAGGCGGAGGAGAATTGGCATCGGAGCACGAGGGAGCTGCAAGTCACAAGGCCCCGGTGGGACCAGGAACAGACACGAGGGCACCAGTGATCTGGAGGGCGAGGGGAGCACCACAACGGGGACCGGTGGTGACACCAGCGACAGCGACACGTCCTCGGATGGGAGCTCCCTAGCGGTGGCGGCAACATCCGGGCCCCCCGCCTCTACAGGTACAGCCGCCACCCAGCGCACCAGCCCCGCCCTCCCAGCAGCCCCTCAGCCTACGCTCCGTGCCCGCTCGCCCAGGAAGGCGGGCGTCTCCTTCGCCCCAGGCACCTCAGCCCCTGCCCCTGTTACCCCTGCTGCCCTCAGTGAGGAGGTCATTGACCTCCTGCGGACCATCATTGTTGGGCAGACTACCCTTTTGAATGCCATCCAGGGGGTAGAAAGGGAGGTGCATCGGAGCAATGCCTACCTGGAGGGCATTCATTCGGGTCAGGCTGCCCATCAACGATCGTTCAATGCTCTGGCCTCAGCACTGACGGCAGCCATTGTCCCTGTTTCCAGCCTCCCTCTTCTGACTGCCTCCAGCCTGTCTCTGTCTCCTGTTCCTCAGCCTAACCCATCCACACCATCAGACCAGCCTGCACACAGCACACACCTCAACACCCAAGGGCAGCTCATCCAGACACAAGCACCACAGAACCCACAAGCATTCACGCAAGCAACACCCAGATGCAGACATTCCAACAGTCACTACCACCTCTGTGTCCCCCTCCTCGTCGTCTCCCTCCTCCCTCCCTGTGACGTCTACACTCACACCTGCATGCACACCACCATCAGCCAGTGCTTCCATCACCAGCACACCCTCCAGTCCAGTCCGCACACGTGCAGTCACTACCATTTACACGCCCCCTGTGTCCTCTCCCACTGTGTCTGTCACCCCCTCTTCCAAGACACACAAACGCAGGCAGACACCCACCCAACAGCCATCCACCTCACGACAGCCTCCAGCACAAGCACCTGCACCCAAAGACAGCACACCTGACTCTCCTACAACCACATCCTCTTCCTCCACTTCCATCACCACTTCTCCTACCTTTTACCTTGGTCCTAAGAAAGTTTTCCTTGCTAATCTTGACCTCTTTCCCTCCACTGACCCACCCCCTCCATCTGCAAAGAGTCCCAAGAGCACCTCAGCCACCACCAGCCCAGCTTCGAGTGTCACTGTGGTGCATGGGTTCTGGAGCCCACCCTTTGCCAGCAGTGACACTTCAATCAGCAGCAAGGGGACAGCCAGCCCCCCACCAGGCAAGGATACCAGGAAGCTAAAGGGCCACCGTGAGAGGACTGACACGGCTGCCCCCAAGGAGCAAAGTTCGCCCACTTCACCAGCCACAACATCTAGGGGAGGCAAGGGCCCGAGAGCCCCATCTAAGGAGCGAAAGGGCAGCAGGGCGGAAAAGTCAGCCAGCAGGAGCGCGGAGCAGGAGGGGCCCACAAGCCCCATCCCGGGTGTTAGGAAGGACACCAAAGGGCCCAGGACTCCGTCACCGAAGGGTCCAGCAACAGCACGGTCGGAGGGCGACTGAGCAGGGAGTCCAGGCCAGGTCTGGCTCCCTTGACCTACTGGACGAGCACCGCTGAACAGGGCCCCGCCATGGAGAGGAGCACTGCTGTACAGGGCCCCGCCGTGCAGAAGAGCACCGCTGAACAGGGCCCCGCCGTGGAGAGGAGCACCGCTGAACAGGGCCCCGCCGTGCAGAAGAGCACCGCTGAACAGGGCCCCGCCGTGCAGAAGAGCACCGCTGAACAGGGCCCCGCCGTGCAGAAGAGCACCGCTGAACAGGGCCCCGCCGTGCAGAAGAGCACCGCTGAACAGGGCCCCGCCGTGCAGAAGAGCACCGCTGAACAGGGCCCCGCCGTGCAGAAGAGCACCGCTGAACAGGGCCCCGCCGTGCAGAAGAGCACCGCTGAACAGGGCCCCGCCATGCAGAAGAGCACCGCTGAACAGGGCCCGCCGTGGAGAGGAGCACCGCTGAACAGGGCCCCGCCGTGCAGAAGAGCACCGCTGAACAGGGCCCCGCCGTGCAGAAGAGCACTGCTGAACAGGGCCCCGCCGTACAGAAGAGCACCGCTCCGCTGGGCCCCGCCGTCTCAAGCACCGCTCCGCTGGGCCCTTCATCTCAGGCACCGCTCCGCTGGGCCCCGCCGTCTCAAGCACCGCTCCACTGGGCCCTTCATCTCAAGCACCGCTCCGCTGGGCCCCGCCGTCTCAAGCACCGCTCCGCTGGGCCCTTCATCTCAAGCACCGCTCCGCTGGGCCCCGCTGTCTCATGCACCGCTCCGCTGGGCCCTTCATCTCAAGCACCGCTCCGCTGGGCCCCGCCGTCTCAAGCACCGCTCCGCTGGGCCCGCCGTCTCAAGCACCGCTCCGCTGGGCCCTTCATCTCAAGCACCGCTCCGCTGGGCCCTTCATCTCAAGCACCGCTCCGCTGGGCCCCGCCGTCTCAAGCACCGCTCCGCTGGGCCCCGCCGTCTCAAGCACCGCTCCGCTGGGCCCTTCATCTCAAGCACCGCTCCGCTGGGCCCCGCCGTCTCAAGCACCGCTCCGCTGGGCCCTTCATCTCAAGCACCGCTCCGCTGGGCCCCGCCGTCTCATGCACCGCTCCGCTGGGCCCTTCATCTCAAGCACCGCTCCGCTGGGCCCCGCCGTCTCAAGCACCGCTCCGCTGGGCCCCGCCGTCTCAAGCACCACTGGCACAATGACAGTGCCGGATCTGTCTCGAGCTACTGTTCACGGTTCACTGTGCCCAGCATGCCTCCTCCTTGACCGGTGGAGACTGTTATCCACCTGATGGACTGTGGCTTTGCAATCCCCAGGATGGCCGAGTGGGCAAGCCACCCACTGTAGAGACTTGAGAGACTGTGGCTTTGCACTCCCCTGGATGGCCGAGTGGCCAAGCCACCCACTGTAGAGACTTGAGAGACTGTGGCTTTGCACTCCCCAGGATGGCCGAGTTGGCAAGCCACCCACTGTAGAGACTTGAGAGACTGTGGCTTTGCACTCCCCAGGATGGCACAGTGGGCATGGTGGCCCCTTCGTGGATCTGGCGTCGTGGACTCATGTGGCTGTGGTGCCCCCCCCCTTCCCTTCCCCCTGAGGTGCCTGTGGTTTTTTCATCAGATGCCCCTGCAGTGTTCTCTCTAAAGGACTCAGGTCTCCTGTGTGGGCTTTGCCCTTGTGTTGATACACTTTGGCCCACGGACACTTGGAATCTCGTTAGATGTGCAGGACTTATTGCCTCGGTTTATCGTATGCACTGGATATTGAATTGGTATTTTTGATTTGTTATTGCTATTTGACCATGACTTATCAGTGGTTTTTATTTCCCATAAATTTCGAGTCACAATTTAATTATGTCCTTGCTTTTTTTACGGGGGTTTGGGTGGTTTCACTGTGACTTGTTGCTCTGCATTGGTGTGTATATGGTTTGGGGGGGTGGGTGTATCGCGTATGTGTGTGCACGTAACCTTTCGTCCTCCCCCCTCCCCTGTGTCGTAGGTGCAGTACTCACCGTTGTCGTCTGCGCCGGCATTCGTACTTGTGGTAGATGAGCAGGTAGACGAGAGCAGGTAGGATGTTTAATTCGGGTTCCATGCTGTCCTCCTTCCTCGTGGAGTGCGTAGAGGTGCGCGTTTTCCCGTTCATAGTCTGTTTCCGCCGTGTTTTTATCGGCGGTGCTCCCGCCCCGGAAAAGGTGGCGGATTGGCCGGTCATGATAGTGTGGGCGGTACATTGTCTGCCGCCTGTCTGTTGGCGGTGACCGCCGCGCTGTTTGTCGGTCCCGCCGTGGCGATCGGAGTGTTAATGTGGCGGGCTGTGTTGACGGTTCCCGCCAGGGTCAGAATTCCATTTTTTGGACCGCCGGCCTGTTGGCGGGTTGGCCGCCGCTTTATCACCGACCGCCAGGGTTAGAATCACCCCCACAATGTCCTTCTGTTGCACATGGTTATCAAGGCAGTAGAGCTTTGTGAATGTGTATCCTAGCACCGGCGCTGCAGTGAGGCAAATGTCACTCTGTGTGCCAATGCAATTGTAGGAGCCTTAACCATTGTAGAATAGGCCCTCAGTCCCTCCATGGGCTGCTTATTAGTACATTCATAGTAGATTTTAAATCAGAGAACTGTCAGCCTTAACAAAGTCTTTTTCAACATAGTCTTTCTTTTCTTTGCTTCAGAGAACCCCGCTGAATCATCAGATGATTGTTTGTGCAATTGATGTTTGAGGGGGAGCAAGCAATGTACAAGAAGAAATGTATTTCCAAAAGTGGAAAGGAGTCACAACTTTCAGCAAGATGGCCTCCCAAGTTCTCAGCACCTGTTTGACTGGAAAAATGGTAGTGTGCAGAAGTTGCACCAACAGTCCCTGGAATTTACTCAAGGAATGAGCTGAAGTGATTTCAATTAATAATATAGTTTTTAGAGTCAGAAGGCAGAACAAGTATTAATCCTACAAACAGGTCCTGCAAATCGTTCTGCATGCATATGCCTACAGTTTCATTCTGCCCCACTGCAACTTCCTCCTACATCAGGGTGGCTTTCGGAGGAGCACTTTTTCATTCTTTAACACAAGAGATGCAAGATTTTCTCTCCAAAGGAGCCATCGATAGAGTTTCAGACACTGAAATAGGGAGCTGTTGTTATTCTCGCTAGTTTCTTGTGCCGAAGAAGGACTGATGGCTTTTGAATATCTTTGCGCTCTGAATTCCTTCCTCTGAAAGAACAAATTTAGAATGTTCAGATTTATTCTGCCCTTTAACCCAAGCAACTGGATAATATCATTAGACCTGCAGGATGCATATTTGCGTATGCCCATCCTGCGGTTCAAGGTAGGCCAAGAACATTTTACAGTGCTCCTCTTTGGCCTCATCAGTGGCCCTCTGGTGCTCACAAAAGTAATGGCAGTGGTTGCCGCCCATTTTCGAAGGTTTGGGAATACCAGCTTTCATCTTCCTCAGTGACTGGCTGTTGAAGGTGGGTTCACCAAGGTCAATCGTGGTCCACCTCCAGAAGACGGCAAATCTCCTAACATTGTTGTGGTTTTCGATAAATGAGGCTAAGTTACATCTGACTCCTCTGCAGAGTTTCCTTAAATAGGATCTGTCTTGGACATGGTATAGTTAAAAGCCTTTCCTCCATTGCAATGAGTTCATGGCATTCAGACCATAACCCTAATGTTTTCAGCCTTTGTCCTGAATTTTGTTGACAGTATCCCTGAGGCCTCTGGGTCTTCTAGCCTCCTGCACCCTGCTTATTGACTCTGCCAGGTGTTTGATGGGCCCACCACAGAGGAAACCAGTTGGATGCCATTCAGATTTCGGAGGAGACTGAACACCACTCTGGAAGAAAGGAAAAGATCCTTCCTCACACAGGGTAATTGTGCACCAATAATTACAAGCTAAAGCATCTTAAAGGCAGTTGCCACAAAGGAAGGGCATCGTGGAGGACAGGTGCCCTTGCGGATCTGTGCTTTGCCTCCCAATTAGATATCCAGAGGCCTGAAAGAACTGGGGTGACTGCAAAAGGGGCTGTGGTGTCTGTCATTGCCTATACGCCAACCCCCTAAAGAAACCTCAGAATTTCCTAAACTGGTGAGGAAACTGGCCTGAAGACCCAGGGAGCATACTATAGCCCTATCTTCTTCCAAATCAATCAATCAAAAACTTTATAGAGCGCGCTACTCACCCGTATGGGTCTCAAGGCGCTGGGGGGGGGGGGAAGAAAAAGGAAGCAGGGGGTGGGCTGCCGATTACTGTTCAAAAAGCCATGTCTAGAGGTGTTTTCTGAAAGACAGGAGTTCCTGAGTCTTGCAGAGGTTTGTGGGGAGGGAGTTACAGGTTTTGGGGGCGAGGTAGGAGAAGGATCTGCCTCCGGTGGTGGCGCATTGGATGCCGGGGAATGTGGTGAGTGGGAGGTCGGAGGAGCGGAGGTGGCGAGTGGGAGTGTGGAAGTTCACTCTTTTGTTGAGGTAGGCTGGTCCAGTGTTGTGGAGGGATTTGGGAGCATGGATGAGGACTTTGAAGATGATCCTTTTGTCGATAGGAAGCCAGTGAAGGGATCTGAGGTGGGAGGAGATGTGTTCATGGTGTGGGATTTCAAGGATGAGGCGGGCGGCTGCGTTCTGGATCCTCTGGAGTTTTCGCTTAAGCTTGATTGTGGTGCCAGCGTAGAGGGCGTTTCCGTAGTCTAGTCTGCTGCTGAAAAGTGCATGGGCGACGGTCTTTCTGGTCTCTATGGGTATCCATTTGAAGGTTTTTCGCAGCATGCGGAGGGTGTTGAAACAGGAGGAGTTGATGGCGTCGAGTTGTTGGGTCATGGAGAGAGAAGAATCTAAGATGATGCTGAGGTTGCGCGCGTGGTGGTGGGTGTTGTGGATGATCCTAGGGAGGTGGGCCACCAGGAATCGTCCCATATTGTTTTGTTGGGGCCGAAGATGATGATTTCAGTTTTGTTGGAGTTTAGTTTGAGGTGGCTTGCTGTCATCCATTTGGCGGTGTCGAGGAGTCCGGCATGGAGGTTGGTTTTGGCGGTGGTAGGGTTTCTGGTGAGGGAGATGACGAGCTGGGTGTCGTCTGTGTAGGATGTAATGTTGATTCTGTGTGGCCAGAGGATGTTGGCGAGCGGAGCCATGTAAATGTTGAAAAGGGTGTGAGACAGGTGGGTGTTCACTAACATCTCAGCGACCTTGCCGGGAAAGGAGAGAAGAGAAATTGGGCGGTAGTTTGTGAGGTCATCTGGGTCTGCTTTGGACTTTTTCAGGAGTGCGGTTACTTCTGCGTGTTTCCAGGAGTCTGGGAAGGTGGCGGCATTGAAAGAGCTGATTACGGCGCGAATCTTGGGAGTGATGGTTGTGCTGGCCTTGTTGAAAATGTGGTGGGGGCAGGCATCCAAGGGGGAGCCTGAGTGAATGGAATTCACTGTTTTTCTGGTTTCTTCATCGTTGGTAGGGGCCCAGGTGTGTAATAGGTTGGGGGGGTGAGTTGTCATTGGTTGTGTCAGTGGTGGGGGTGGTGAGTGCTGGTGGTATGAAGCTGTTGTGTATGTCTAAGACTTTGTGGTGGAAGTGGTTGGAGAGGGAGTTGCAGAGGTTTTGTGTGTGAGTGGGGTCGATGTTGCTGGCTTTGGGTTTGGAGAGCTCTTTGATGATGGTAAAGAGTTCCTTGCTGTTGTGTGAGTTACTGTCTATGTGTTCCTTGCAGTTTGCCCTTTTGGTGGTGCGTATGAGTTGGTGATGTTTGCGTATGGTGGTTTTGAGGGTGGAGAAGTTGGTAGTTGAGGGTTCCTGGCGCCAAGCTTTCTCTGTTTTGTGGCATTCACGCTTGGAGGCTTGGAGTTCAGTGGTGAACCAGGGGGTGTTCTTGATGTTGTGGGTGGTAATGTTTCTTCTAAGAGGAGCGAGTGGGTCAGCGCAGGTTGTAATCCATTGTGTGAGGTTATGGGCAGCAATGTTGGGGTCAGTGGTGTTGGGGGTGGTTATGCTCGAGTTGAGCGTTCAGGTGTTCTGTGGGGATCTTGTGTCACATGCGGTAGGGTGTGGTTTGTTGGTGGTGGTGTGTGGGGGGTTTCCAGAAGGAGAAATGGACGCAGTGGCGATCGGTCCAGTGGAGTTTGGTGATGTGAGTGCAGGTTATGTGGTTGCTGGAGGTGAAGATCGCATCTAGCGT
Organism: Pleurodeles waltl; assembly: GCF_031143425.1. NCBI lineage: Eukaryota > Metazoa > Chordata > Amphibia > Caudata > Salamandridae > Pleurodeles > Pleurodeles waltl. The sequence continues at coordinate 295,038,162 of NC_090450.1, forward strand.
GTGTCCTGCTGAGTGGGTGGGTGATGTGACCAGTTGTTTGAGTCCTAGGTTCATGAGGTTGTCGAGCAGGGATGTGGAGTTGTGGTCGTGGGGGTTGTCCAGGTAAAAGTTAAAGTCACCAAGAAGGATCTAGTCTGTGGAAGTGAGGGCGTGGGGGCAGATGGTGTCAACGATGGCATCACAGAAGGGGGAGCGAGGTCCTGGTGGTCTGTAAATGAGGGTTCCTCTGAGGGTGGTGTTGGCATTTATGTGAATTAGGAAGTGCATGAGTTCTGCGCTGTCAAAGGTGTTGTGACTGTTGGTGGTGATCTTTATGGTGTTTTTATGTATAATGGCGATGCCACCTTCTGGTTTGTTTAGACGATCTCTACAATGGATTTTGTAGCCCTCTGGGGTGGCTGTTGCTATGTCGGGCTCAGATTATGGATTCATCAAAGTTTCTGTGAGGAAGGTAATATCCGGGGAGTATGATGTGATAAGGTCCCAGAGTTCGATGGCATGCTTGTGTACGGAGTATGCAGTTGAGGTGGTTGCGGGGGCTGTTGTTGTTGTGGTGTGTGATGGTGTTGGTGTGGGGGGTGTTAATGTTGTTGCAGAGCGTGGTAGCGTTGCGGGGCGTGTTGGTGTTGGGGTTGGTGAGGATAGTGTAGGTGTTTTTGGGGTTGATGGTAGTGTTGTTGTGGGGGTGTTGGTGTTGTGGGTTGTGGTAGTGTTGTTGTAGAGTGTGCTAGCGTTGCGGGGTGTGTTGGAGTAGGGTGTGTTGGGGTTGGTGAGGATTGTGTGGGTGTTTTTGGGGTTGATGTTGTGGTGCGTGGTGGTGTTGTTCTCGTGGGCCGTGTTGGGGTTGGCGTGGGGCGTGTGGGTGTTTTTGGTGTTTGTGGGGGTGCTGGAGAACCGGCAAGCATAGCATGTGAAAGGTCCATGTTTGTGCTTGGGGTTGGCTTGGGTGCAGGTGGGGAGCAGCCCTGGGTTGAGGGAGTGGAGTGTGGTGGTTGAGTAGTGTTGTCTAGGGGGGTCAGGGTTAAGAGAGGCAGGGGGACTGGTGCAGGGAACGGTCCAGTCGTGGATGGGTGCAGACGGCTTGCCTCTGGCGCGCCTGCGGCACGGCCGAGCAGCGGGCGCAATTAAGAGGGGGAGGTGGGAGGGTGGATCAGCTGGGAGGTGGGAGGGATGACCAATGGGTGTGGGAAGGGGGCGGGGCCGCTGGGGACACAGTGGCAGGGGGAGTGTGACCGGAAAGAGCTGGTAGAAACAGGCAGAGAAACCAAGGCAGCAAGCGAGATACAGGGGGCACTGGGGCAGAGAATTGCAAAGCAAACAGTGTAAAACACAGTCACAATGGGTCAGGCAAGAAATCGGCTTTTTCAATAGACGCAAAACAGCAAAACGAACACTTGAAAAACACAAAGGAATACTTATGTTGCAACGGAAATGCCTACTACTAGGCACCAGGGATAAGGCGCAGGCGGTAGGATCAGGGGCACGGGGCAGGCTGGTGGAGCCAAGTGGACTCCTGGCTAGAAACCAGGTCAGGGAGTCACACAAATGATCCAAGGCAAAATCAACTTTCTCGCTGAATAGGTGTGAGCCTACAGAGAAACATGTGATGTGAGTCCATGGATGATGATGGAGCACCCCACAATTGCCAACACCCTGTCCCAGACTATCAATAGTATCAAATTCATCAAGTATTTAGCAGCATCTTGGCCATCTTGAATGGTTTAAACCAAAAAGGACCAAAGTTCTTCAGGCAAGAGCTTGCTGGCCATTTCAAAGGGGCGTGAGTATATTGACTAAATAAATAAACAGTATTGACTGACCTCAGTGCTAGGCTATCCCTCCATATCTGAGGGAGTCGTAGTTAATGAATTAGAGTTCACCATGCTGGTGGAAGCCTGAACAGCCAGGCTCTCTGGAGTAGGAATTTTTATAGAGGAAATCATTCTTATCAGGCACTGGTTTGTGACTTCTGGCCACCTATCTATTCACAGTCAGGTAACAAGCGGGCTTGGTAAGATGTCCGATAAAGTGTGAGTAATAGCTGCTTTCTCAATATGCATGCTGATATTTGCATAATAAAACAGAAATCTTGAGAGCCTGCCCACCTTTGCGTCATCACTAAGACCCTTGTGCCATCACTCAGTAATTCTAAAACAGACTTAGACTTTGACCATTACTCACCAATACTTATCAGGAAAACATGTCCACCAGGCATCGCTTCAATGTCCTCTCATCGTTTTGCCCAACAGCATGCTGGAGTCCTGGGAAGCCATTATTTCCATGCCAAATACAGCTAGGCACTGCTGGCACACAACTCTATACCTGATGGCATTTTACCTGAATTTGCTGGGGACATAGGCAATATACTTTTACAGCGGTTATATCTGTCTTTCTGAACCATTAACCCTGCATCAAATGATATGGTCCATCCAAAGCACAGTGAAAAGCTCACGTGTTCTCAGACAGTGGCGGCTGCTGTGGCATTGAGGTGGTGGGTCATCGTGGGGATGGGGCCAGTGCGTGGAGAAGAATAATAACAAATAGTGCTTACCTGCCATCTGCCGCCTCAGTGCTCTTCTGCCCCTCTACTACTGGACTCTGCAGTCCATAGGCTCCCCTACTCCAGCACAGGTGCTGCTGGCATGTTTGTATTACCCAGCATGTGAACAGTGTCGGGATTGGTCTTAGCACCCTGCCTCGATGCTCACTAAGAGACTACGACCCTGTGAGTGTTCTCCACCTAGCTGTACAGCACAGCTCGGGTGGAGAAAAATCGGTGAGCATGTCGGTTTGGCCACCCTAAGATGGCCGGCCAAACCTACATGCGCACTTGCAGCAATGCCACCACACCTCCTTGTTTGCTGCAGGTGTCCATCAGGTTGGTCCGGCCTGGTCGCTTTACACTCGGCTCAAGTAAGTGAGGAAAAAATAAAATGATAATACCTTGTTTTATTATTTTATTTTTCATGTTTTCACTGCTGGAAGAGTAGTGGGATGACGCTCTTCCACCTTAATGGAGGAGCCGCTGCTGTCAGATCCATCTTTCACCATGACACCAAAATAGACAGGACATTGGGAAGGGCAGGGCTGACTATCATTACATTTCCCTCTTCTCTTCACATTTCAGTTTGGCACCTGCAACACAGTATTGCATAAAATGACATGCTGCCTCAAATGTGTGCCTGCCTGAAACTGGACCATTGTAGTCAAACTCCAGATCCAATGGAAAGAGGATTATTGCTTGCTCACAATGTTTCCACATAGTGTTGACGCTCCTTTGAATGGGAGAGGCAGAACAGTCAGCTGCCTAGGACGCTCATTATGCAGGTGGCTAATCATGACAATTCTCAGGTTCTGAAAATATCACCTCAGTTTTATGTCACAGAAGTCATGAAAGTGATTAGGGATCCCAAAGCAAGATGGATTTTCATTCAGAATCTGAAAATAGTTACACAACTAGTTGTTCTAGTTAGTTTCTACGGCCCTATATAAGATGATATAGCTTCTCTCAAAGAACTATACAAAATTGTATTCGAATATCCAGGCCATTTGGTAATGCAGGGGTTTTAGTATTCTACAAGATTTAAGACTTGATTCATCACGTAAGAATAAAGTGAAGAACAAACCCAAGGCCGCCAGGTTCTTAGCTGCTATGATCAAAGATTTGGCCTTAATAGATCCCTGGGGTGCACAGCATCCTTTGGAGCAAAGATATTCTACAAGCTTCAACTCAGATTCTTTTTAGTGTCACATCATGGGACAGGAAGGCTTCAGGAATACTTTCTAACCCTTTTTCAGATCATTTGGGTCCCTTTGTTGAGCTTGGTTTCAACTTTGAACAGGGTGCAAGACCATGATGGATCTTTGGTAAGTCTTTGCTAACAGATGCTGGATAGCTCGCAGGCATTAAATTCAATGTAGTGGAATTCCTAGAGAGAAATACTGGCTCCTCATCATCTTTTGCTGTCAGGGAAGCATGAAAGGCTTATATTAGTGGGGAAGTAATCACCTACTCAGCACAAATATCTAGAGCAAGGAAGGAGAAATCCCACGCTTTCCAATTAGAACTGGATCAGGCTACTCAGATTCATGTGGTAGAGTATTTTCTGATTTCAGGCTCCAACTTGAGGAAAGCCTGACAGGCATTGAAGGATCACTATGTCTCTCAGACCCTACATATCCAGAACTATAGCTCCTAGCAGCAGTATGCGGAAAGTGAATTTACCTGAAAATGTCTAGCCTGATCAGTCAAAGAAATACACAATAAGGCAGTTATAAAGTCAATTTATGACTTGGTGGACCTGCCTAACAAGATAGAAAAAATATTTTTAGATCACTTCACTGATCTTTATACTTTTACACATACTACCTCTTTAGAAGTTTTTAGTCAATATTTTGAGTCTGCTGATCTTCCAAAACCAAGTAGAGAGCAGCAAGTTGGAGATATTTCTCCCATTACGCTTCTGGAGGTTCAAGAAGCTATACAAACCTCCCCAAATGGGAAGGCCTGTGGGAACGATGGATTCCCAGCAGAGATATACAAAGCATTTATGGACCAGATTACACTGTTCTAGGTCAAACTGTTCAATGAGATGCTAGAGGGGTGCGAAGTGCCACAGTTGTGTACTGAGGATGTAATAGTTAGCTTTCTAGAAAAGGGGAAACCAGCAGATCAGCTGGGTTCATATTCACCCATAAGTCTGTTAAATAATGACTATGAACTCTTTGCTAGGATTATTGCTATGAGAATAACTCCCCTAGCTCAAGCAGTAGTTCATGCAGACCAATCTGGGCTCCTACCTGGGTGAACTATTATGTTTAATACTAACTTTCTGGTGCAAGCTATTGAATTATTTTGAAATAGCAAGACCAAAACAGCTATCAACATTACAGATGCCAAGAAAGCCTTTAATTTAGTACAATGGGGGCTTCTCTTTGCAATTCTGACTCGGTGAGGCATTCCCTCAAAGCCAGTGCAGTTGTTGGACAAGCTCTACACGAGGGCTCAAGTCAAAGTTATAGGTAACACATGTATGGCAAGAACGCTTTCAATTAGTCGAGGGACCCAGCAGGGCTGTCCAATGTTTCCGATGCTGTTTGCACAATTTATAGAGCTTTTGGTAAGACCCGTTAATTAAAGCACCCCTGCAGGATGTGCCTTAATTGAAGCTTTTTGCCGAAGATTTAATTTTATATCTGGAAGCCAACAAACAAAATGTCTCTAGTTTTACGTTAGGTAATAACAGTAGTGCCTGTAAAGACAAAGCTGCTGTAAGGACACAACTGCAAATAAACCAATAGCACTAAATAAAATATGAATGTGCAATAGGTAAACTCTGTACATCATAAATAAATTAAAATCTAGCAATAGTTGATGAACAGGAGGTGATCAATATGTGAATGCGACACACAGCACCCAATAGCTGAGGGCAGTTGAAGTTTTGCCACTCTCTCTACTAGATTGTAATAACACTTAGTCAGATCTATCATGAGCATACATTTTTTTATACATGTATATTGTTTTTATATAAATTGTATATATTTTGTCAAGTAACAGCACTGTTATGAATCTGTTTTATGATTATTGGAATTGCTTTTAGATTTTGTTATTTTTCCTTTTCTATTGTTGTATATTATTATTTATCGAGATTATTGGTATTGTATGCCACCCTGGACAACTTTTTGACTTAGCAACTCTAATATATATGTCATACTTCACTGTGCCTTTCTTTAGGAACAAGGAATTTAATGTTCTTCTTACCTCACCTGAATATAAATGATTGCCTTTATGCCCTATATGTATGGATAATGAGTAACTACCTTAGCTTAACACCACAAAGACAGTCTGAGTTGTGTTGCAAGCACCAGCCTAAGACCATATGGTCCAAGGACTTTGATGTTGTGCTAACTACACCAAGTGAGATGAGAATACCAGGGGTAAACACAGCCTCAATGATATCCCTGATACCACATACTAATGAAGTCACAAGAAGCACTCTCTACACAATGAAAACACTAAAACACATTATCCCAGCCCTTGCATACCAATACACTTCGAGCTATCCGCAAATTTGTAGTTTCCAAGCTACACTATGCCTGCATCTCCTGCTTCATCATAGGAAAAATGCAAAAAATACAAAATGCGGTGGAAAGGCTCCTCCTCTGCTTTAACCACAGGGGACAAAGAATTCCAGTCCGGCAAGCACTGCACTGGCTATCTGTAGCTCACTGATCCAAGTTCAAGGCACTTTTCTTCGACTACAGAATATTCCAAGGGAACCACTAGACCAGCACATTACATTTAAGCAATATAAACAAAATAGGACACTGTGCACTATGCTAGCACCACTGATCATCAAAGCACCATATAATAAGAAATCCATAGAATGTTCGTCTTTCTCAGTACATGCAGCCAAGATATGAAACTCATTGCCATCTGAGATTTGAAGCATTCAGGAACACATACAGTTCAGACGAAAACAAGATAACCTAGTTGCTCATTGGATAATTACGTTAGACCATGATCACGGGATAGAACCTGGAACGATAATACCTTCTATCAGTTTAATTATGTCTCAGAGCTATGAAACTGTTCAAGCCAACACACAATGCAGAGAATACAGATAAATGGTCATTATGGACAAGGGTGACCTAATATCGACCAACGATTAACTATGGGCTAATTTCACAGAAAACATCTTAAACTAGTGGTTAACAAATTAATTGTTACAACTTAGTCAATATAAACAACAGGAGGAAAAAACGATCTAGCCTAAGATCATAAATATTAAAATATTATATATATATAACACAATGATCTCTCTCCATAGTGCTCACAAATATAACGGGAGAACAGACTATAATGGTGTGTGTGTAAATAAAAGACTAGATGGCATAGGATGAAGCTGATTATAAGGTGTTTGGTTATCTAACAATTACACAACTCTGCTACTTCAGGGAGCAAAGACCGCATTTACCTGTCGAGTGCTCACAACATTTTGATCATGTAAGTGCCCTATAAGGTCATCGTCAGGACTGAAACTAATTTGGGGCACGGAGTAATTGAATGAAGACTGCTAAAATTGACCTCTTGCTTTTTTTTGTATTTCTTTTTTATTGCGTTACATGTGATCCCACAAAATGATATGGAATTTACAAAGTCATACAACGATCCTTATTATAAACAGCAGAGACACAGAAAACAAGTTATAAACCATTAAGAGACACATCAGAAACCCAACCACAATCAAATAAGTTGGCTCAAACATGATTTAGGCATGTGCTCTGCTTTGAACCTTTAGTTCTAAGAATAGCTGACTCCAGTTCAAAGAGCTGGGAAAAAAGTGCCCACCACTCAGATATGTAGGGAGCATAGGATTGACCTAACATCTAGCAATACAAAGCCAAGCAGTGGCAGTCTCAAATGATATCACCAGAGATAATCTAGGAATAATGTCGCGTTTGTGTGCCAACTTCATGTCCTTCATTGATATCCATATATCCAGACCCAGGTGGAAGGAGAGAAGCTGCACCATGCCAGACCGGAAAGCTTTCAGCTAACAACATCCCACAAACATGTGAATAATGTCTGCAATATGTATACTGCACTTTGGGCAGCAGGTCTTGTGATTAGAAATGTTCATGGCCCATTTGCAGATTCTTTCTGGCGTAGTGTATAACATGCAAACAGTCTTATTTGCTTGAGTTTAAGACTAAGGGGGTTATTACAACTTTGGAGGAGGTGTTAATCCGTCCCAAAAGTGACGGATACACCACCAGCCGTATTACGAGTCCATTATATCCTATGGAACTCGTAATACGGCTGGTGGTATATCCGTCACTTTACCGTCACTTTTGGGACGGATTACCACCTCCTCCAAAGTTGTAATAACCCCCTAAGTGAGCAGACCGATCGACTAATAATACAGAGAGCATCGGTTATACCTTCTGATAAAATAGTCTGTTCCAGAGTAGTACTCCATTTAGCAGTCAGTATAGGCCAGGCATCCTCCCTATAAGCAGAAATGATCTTAAATAGAGTCCTAATTGAAAGTTGGCCAGCTTGATTAGTCTGAGTCATGATTAGTTAGAATATTCTTAATACGAGAACCAAAAGCAGCCCCACAATACAAAGTAAAATCTGGAAGTTCTAGTCCTCCTTAATTAAAGGGAAGGATCGAGTATTGGCCTTCTAGTCCTCTTGTATACCCAAATAAAGCTGCAGATAGTCCCCTCAAGTTGCTTGAAAAATAAGTTGGGGACCTGTAGCAGGGTCACCAAAAAAAAGATAAAGAAACTTGGGTAGATATTCATTTTGACAATATTACAGCATCCTATCATGCTAACTGGGAAGGTGGTTCAATGATCACATTTTGGTAATAGCTGACTGTAAAGAGGTTCACAATTCAACAGAAGAATGCAATCAACGTTAGCACAAATCCTGAAACTCCTTAGGTAGCAGCTACGGCAGTACCAGGAACCGGGCTGTCTGCTTGAAAATTCAGTACACCATGGGGTTTTGATAGACTAAGATCCCTTGCATTGTGATGGTGGCACTACTGGACGCCTCATCTCCATGCTGTAGAACTAGTGGTGCGTGCTCTTGTTTTCAGAAAGGGCAGCTTTGAAATGTCTTTTGCAGACATAAAATAACTCTCCTATGCATCCTGAGATTGTTTGCTGGCCTGCAAATTGTTTCACTTTGCGCTGTAATTGAAAAAAAACAGCCAGACCAATTCTTGTGTCTACAGTTGCAGTTTTCACACTGTTTGGTGGGTCAAAGTTGACTTGCTGATTAAGTAGCATCTCCATATACTCACCTTAGGTGCAACACTGTTTACTCGATATAGGTTAACTACTGGATTCAGACACGTGGCCCCTTTATCCACTCAGGTGTCCCTTTATCAGCTGTCCTGCTGAGATCTTAACAATTTAAGCAAGGTCAAATGCTGTCGAAAATAAGCTGCTCACAAACTGATTGACAGGTCAATATTTAAAATCTAGAACCATTGAGAAGAGAGTTGTGTGCTTTAAATAGACAGATAACAACCTTTCCAATAGATCCTCACTACTTTCTTCTGTTGTGTATTTTAACTGGGAAGCGCTGCACTTGTTTCATGTCCTTGTAGATAGTTTGTGTGAATATTAGGGGGGTCTAGTTTAGTTTTCTCCTTACGTTTGAAATCCATGTCTTTATGCATTGAGTGCCTGCAGTGATTTTTTTGTGTCAAGTATTATCGATGAAATAATAAGTTCCAGGCGAATCATTCTTTTGAATATGTAAATATATATCACACACATGCCCAAGCTCCCATTGGCATATGGGCTGCTCTTGTGCAGTGCAGCGTTGCGTCCTCCCCAGCCCTGACTCTAAAATTGTTCAACTGGTGTAGTTAATGTCTTTACTCATCAGCATACAACACGTAACTGAACTCCTCTCAATATCCCAAGTACTGTTAAAACCACACCTTGGCACCTCCCATATTGATTATGTAATTTCCCTAGTCACGGGGTCCTAACACATGCATTTCTTAGACACTACATCTCCCCCATCGTTAAATTATAACACATAAACAAAGGCTATGAACAAATAGCATCATATTTCTTTGATCAGCTGTCTAGGTGTTCATATAGTTTGGCTAGACCACGTGGTATTAGGCAGTTGAGCTGTATCCGGGGTGGATCTCAGGGTTACAGCGTCTAATGTTTGATCAGAGTCTTCAGGTGGGGCAGTTTCCTCTGAATCCGTATGGACTGATAATCTTCGAGAAGGATGTCTGAAGTGAGATGAGTCCCTTGCGATGGATTCACCTGGCAATGTGCTGTTATCATATGTCCCTTTTATGTCTCAGCATTTAAAGGTTCAATATCAAATGAAGGATCTGTCTTTTGTCTGATGAGAACCAAGTCACCCTCATCAAACACGACCACTAGATAAGCAAATGCCTCCATCTGATGCTTCCAAACAGTGTCAGTTGCATGAATCCCATCATCATGTATGGTTCGCTCAGTGGTCCACTGTGGTAGTTTGATTCTCATGGCCCTCCTGAACTTCAGAGCGGCAGGACTCTTGCCTGAAGTGGAATGGGGATTTGACTAAAGCATGGAAGGATTGGCATAATGCCTGATTCAGATCAAGTCTCTCAAAAGATGCAATTTGACTCATGTGTTTCAGGGTCCCCATAAATCGTTCCACAACACTTTTGGCTTGAGATATAATTGTTAACAAGTGTTCTACCAGGGATTCCTCTGAAGTGAAATAAATGGGAGAAAAACTGAACTGTATGGGACAGGGCTATTAATCAAATTCAATGAATCTGTATCTTATTGAATAATGTAAATAAACATAATTTTCAAGCCTTTTGACAATTTGTTGTATTTTCTTTATATCCGAAAATATGATGAGAATGATTCAATAAACAGCAAAGGTGCTCCAAGTGATGGCGCTGTGTAAAGTGAAAAATGGTATGCCAACACAACTCAAAAGAAGACAAAAATTGTAAACATAAGCGGATGTAGAATTTACACAATGTGGGGAGGTCAAAACTTCCAAGCACAGATTAATGATTTTTAGTGTTCTTAATGTCCTACAGTTAATTAATGTGGGTTGCTTCAGTTTATGTCAACATTTCAACCCAAAATGGAATGATTAGTCCAGGGTCTTCATCAGGACAATGTAAATGGTAGACACCAAAAACCTGCAATAATCTGGGTACATTCAAGACTTAGGGCCAGATGTAGGAAAAAGCCAAATTGCGACTTGCAATTTGCGAGTCCGTGCGACTCGCAAATTGCAACTCGCAATTTGGTATGCAGAAAGGTGTTTCAGACACCTTCTGCAACTCGCAATGGGGTCGCAAAGACCCACCTCATTAATATTAATGAGGTGGGTCGCATTTTGTGACCCCATTGCGAGTATGGGCACTCACGGGGATGGTGGCCCCCGTGGATGGTGCCCCCCTGTGATTGAGCCTGGCTTGCAGATCATGCAGGTTTTGATCCACAGTTTTACAGCATTGATATTCTGAGAGGTGCTTGCCTCAACTCCTAAAATATCCCAGGTCCACCCCCTTGTACAATAGTTACTTTCCTACTCTTCTTCTTTCTTACTTTTCTCTGAACCTTAATTGGCTTTTCTGTCCCCTCTCTACCCTATTCACCTTTATTCTTCTCATATCTTTCACGTCCCACTCTTTCTCCTCTCCCCCGGTCTTCTTACTGTTGATTGGGTCCACTCTCTACTTCATACCGATCAGGGGCTCTCACACCCTCCACCAGCACTCCCCTGTACTGTGTCCTATCACCTCCCTCTCCTTTGAAACACATCACTCCAGGCCGCATCGGCATAGTAAGGGACCATTGCACATAGCCGTATACTTCGTCTGATGCTAGCATGGGATCCCCCCTACCGTTAACAGTTCTCTCTTGGAACGTTCATGGTCTCACACACTTCATCAAGAGAAAGAAAGTTTTATCATATCTACAATCTAAATGTGCAGATATTGCCCTATTGCAAGAAACAAATCTTTCCTCACTGGAATCAAAGAAACTCCGCAGGGACTGGGTGGGTCGAGTACTCTATAGCGGGATCGCATCGGCTCGGACCGGTGAACCCGGTACTGGAAGAAAATGCAGAGTGGCGATCCTTCTCCGTCAGTCCTTGCAATTCAAGGTACTTAAAACATGGACCGACTTGGAAGGTCAGTATGTCCTTACCAAACTTAGAATAGGTACACATACCATGTGTGTGCTCCCACGGGCAACAAATGTCTCTTTTTCCTCTCTCTCTGTCACCTCCTAACAGAGATTGGGGCCTTACAATGTCTCCTGGGTGGCGACTGGAACCTGGCATGCGATGCAGTGCTCAATGGTACAGGTAGTCTGGATGTAGATAACAATGCAGACAGAGCCCTCTTCGGGGACATCCGTTTGGACCAGGGTTTGGTAGACCATTGGTATCTCTCCCATCCACTTTATCGTGAATACACCTACATTTCACCAGTCCATGGTACACAATCTAGACTAGATGACTTCCTTGTCACCCATAACCTGGTCCCCCAGATCAGGTATTCCCAGATGGCAGCATTATCGGACCACTCTCGGTGCTATTGGCACTAGACCTGGGCTTAATAACCCCTGGACGCAAGCCATGGCGTCTAAATGCCTCACGCTATCGTACACCACAGGGAAAGAAACATCTCAGCTCTCATGTCACTGACTATCTGGCCAACAATAAAGGTTCAGTCTCCTCCCCACAGACCTTATGCGCAGCGGTGAAAGCAATGATAAGGGGACAACTCATGAGGGATACTGCCATTACAAACGCTCAGAGACGCTCCTGTCAACGAGCCTTGGAAGACCGAATAGCGCCATGTACCCGAGAATACACTGCATCTCCCTCCTCCTCCACCCGCCCTAGTCTCGAACAGGCCAAAATGCAATTGAATGCCCTACACACCTCGCAGGTGGAATACGCATTGCAACGGATGAAAGGACGCGACTACGAAGACGGGGAGAAGGCAGGATGGTTGCTAGCTGCCCAGCTTCGTCAACGCGATGCAGCACTAGCTATTCCAGCCGTCCGGAATCTTGATAATACGATCCATACTTACCCACAGGACATTGCTAATGCATTCAGTAGATTTTACCAGACCATATATACTCCTGAAGCGGATGAGGACCACAAGGCATAATCCACATTCTTCAATAAAGCACAGGTTCCTAGCCTCACAGAGGAAGGCAGGGCATTCTTGGAAGGAGAGATAAGCAAGACGTAGATTGAGCAGGCTATAGCTAAACTTCCATATCATAAGTCCTCAGGCGATGACGGGTTCCCTGCAGAATTTTACAAATGGACTGGAGAAGAGACGGTGGACTCCCTGTACTATGCCTTTCGTGGTGCAGGCCGCATGGGTTCACTGAACCCCATTTCCAATAAGGCATCTATAGCAGTCTTACCCAAGCCTGGGAAGGACCCTCTTTTATGTGGCAGGTACCGCCCCATCTCCCTCCTAAATGGGGATGTAAAAATGCTGGCAGGTATCCTGGCGACCCGCCTTAAGAAAGTGCTGCTGTCCCATATTCACCATACACAAGTGGGTTTTGTACCTGCCCGCTCCTCCAGGAACCACCTCCGCACTCTCTTGCATGCCCTATGGGCCACCCGCAATACCCAAGAGGAGGCCCTTGTCCTATCCTTGATGCCCAATAGGCATTCAATAGGATAGAGTGGTGGTATCTTTTTGAAAAATTGAAGTGGTTTGTGTTAGGGACTGGATTCATCAATGAAGTCCATTGGTTATAGGACACTGTAGGAAAGTACCATCTTGCTTGGAATGTTACCCCCATTTTTACATGAATGTAAGTTTGTTTTTGCCTGTCTCACTGGGATCCTGGAGATCCCAGTGAGACAGGCAAGACAATTCCTGGAGTTCCAGGAGATCCCTATGGGCTGCAGCATTTATTTTGCCACCCATAGGGAGCTCAGACAAATCTTACACAGAAAGGCCACTGCAGCCTGAGTGAAATAACGCACACGTTATTTCACAGCCATTTTACACTGCACTTAAGTAACTCATAAGTCACCTATATGTCTAACCCTCACTTGCTGAAGGTTAGGTGCAAAGTTACTAAGTGTGAGGGCACCCCTGCACTAGCAAAGGTGCCCCCACATAGTTCAGGGCAATTTCCCCGGACTTTGTGAGTGCGGGGACACCATTACACGCATGCACTACATATAGGTCAATACCTATATGTAGCTTCACAATGGTAACTCTGAATATGGCCATTTAACATGTCTAAGATCATGGAATTGTCCCCCCATGCCAAATCTGGTATTGGGGTGCCAATCCCATGCATCCCCGGGGCTCCCCTATGGACCCCGGGTACTGCCAAACCAGTTCTCTGGGGTTTTCTCTGCAGCTACCGCTGCTGCCAACCCGCAGACAGGGTTCTCCACTCCTGGGGTCTGGGCAGCCCAGTCCCAGGAAGTCAGAACAAAGAATTTCCTCTGAGAGAGGGTGTTACACCCTCTCCCTTTGGAAATAGGTGCTAAGGGCTGGGGAGGAGTAGCCTCCCCCAGCCTCTGGAAGTGCTTTGAAGAGCACAGATGGTGCCCTCCTGGCATAAGCCAGTCTACACCTGTTCAGGGAACACCCAGTCCCTGTTCTGGTGTGAAACTGAACAAAGGGAAGGGGAGTGACCACTCCCCTGTCCATCACCACCCCAGGGGTGGTGCCCAGAGCTCCTTCAGTGTATCCCAGACCTCTGCCATCTTGAATCTAGAGGTGTGAGGGCACAATGGAGGCCTCTGAGTGGCCAGTGCCAGCAGGTGACTTCAGAGACCCTCCTGATATGTGCTTACCTGACTAGGTGGGCAATCCTCCTCTAAGGGCTATTTAGGGTCTCTCCTGTGGGCTTTTCCTCAGATAATGACTTGCAAGAATTCACCAGAGTTCCTCTGCACCTCTCTCTTCAACTTCTGCCAAGGATCAACCGCTGTCTGCTCCAGGACTCCTGCAAAACTGCAACAAAGTAGCAAGAAGACTACCAGCAACATTGTAGTGCCTAATCCTGCCGGGTTTCTTGACTGTTTCCTGGTGGTGCATGCTTTGGGGGCAATCTGCCTTCATCCTGAACTGGAAGCCATGATGAACTCTCCTGTGGGTTGATGGAATCTTCCCCCTGCTCCAGCAGGCACCAAACCTCAGCATCACCAGTACTCTGGGACTCCTCTTATCCTGACGAGCGTGGCCCCTGGAACACAGGTGGTGGACCCCAAGAGACCCAGACTGTCCAGTGGTCCAACTGTCCATATTTGGAGGAGGTAAGTCCTTGCCTCCCCTCTCCAGACAGTAATCCTGTGCACCGCTTGAACTGCAGCTGTTAGGACGTCTGTGCACATTTCCAAGGGATCATTCGTGCACAGCCAAGCCCAGGTCCCAGCACTCCGTCCTGCATTGCTCAACTCCCTGAGTTGACCTCCGGCTTTGTGGGACCCTCTTTTGTAGTGTTAAGATGACCACCATGCTCAGTCTTCTTGAACCTGTGTTTAAGGACTTCTGTGGGTGCTACCTTCTTGTGCGCAGGTTCTCTACGTGGCTGAGGGGCCCCTCTGTCTCCTCTCTCAAGTGGTGACATCCTGATCCTTTCTGGGCTCGGGCAGCACCCTTTTCCTTCAACTGCGACCTTTGCAGCTAGCAAGGCTTGTTTGTGGTCTTTCTCCAAAGAAACAACTCTGCCTCCTCCAGCACTCTGTGGGACATCTTCTGCATGAAGGAGAAGTTTTTAGCGCCTTTTGTTGTTGCAGAATCTTCAGCTTCTTCCTTCCGGAGGCAGCCATTTTGCTCCTTCATCCGGGGTTTAGTGGGCTCCTGCCCCCCAGGACACTTTCACGACTCTTGAACTTGGTCCCCTTCCTTTGCAGGTCCGCAGGTCCTCAGGTCCAGGAATCCATCTTCAGTGCTTTGCAGTCTGTTGTGGTCTTTGCAGAATCCTCTATCACGAGTTTAGTGTGTTTCTGGGGAAATAGCAGTACTTTACTCTTACTTTCCAGGGTCTTGGGGTGGGGTATCTTGGACACCCTTAGGCTCTCATGTGTGCGGGTATGTGTGGTGGTAGTGTCTGTGTATGTGTAGGGGGGTGTCGATGTTGGGGGGGTGGTAGGGTGGTCAGGGGTGTGGGGGGAGGACACGGGGTGGGGGAGGGGGTTGGCAGAAACCCCTATACGTGCCAGGGAACGAATTCCCTGGCACTGATACTGCCTACCGCCATGGATTTCGTGGCGGTACAAAACCCCACGAAATCCATGGCGGTATGCAGGGTCATGATACCGCTGGAAAAAAATGGCATTACAAGCATGGCGGTGACCGCCATGCTAAACCGCCATTTCTCCACTCCGACTGCCAGGGTGGTAACAACCGCTGGGCTGAAGACTTTGGTCTCCAGACCAGCGGCTGTCACACCACCGCCGGCGGTATCATGATCCTGCATACCGCCATATGCCAGCGCCAATGCAGGCATCCTTGAATCATCGTGCAAGGATGTCTGCATTGAGGGGTTTGATTGTTTATGTATGGGAAGGCGTCCCTTCCTGCACATAAACAATCACTAATAGTGATTTGGCACAGAAGTGCCAAAGCGTCATTTTGAAATGATTGTTTATGTGAACCAAGGGACACCTTCCCATACATGAACAATCATGTCTGGCATTTTCCACTTTCTATGCATGCTGCAGAATGCAGCACACTTAGCAAAAGCAAAAAACGAGGTATAATAAAAGTATTCATCCTCGTTGCTCCTTGCTCACGCTACTGCTGGGTTGGTGTTGGATTTTGGCGCTGCCTCAGGTTTAGGAAAACTTGTAAATCTGAGGCAGTGTCAAAATACGATGGGTGTTGCGATGACACGCCTAGAGCAACACTCATTGCACGCCTCTTCCATGCAAAGGGCTGCAAGTGAAGGGGTCATATTTACAAGGTGGCGTTAAGCCACAAAAAGTGGCTTAACGTCACCTTGTAAATACGTCGCAGGGCATAGCGCCACTGGAGAGTCATGAAAAGTGACGCTCCGGTGGCACTAGGAGCTCATAAATATGTCCTATAGTCTGAAAAATGGGTGTGAGCCAACCTTTTGACTACAACTCTCAGGAACAACACTGCAAACAAACCTCAAAAGGAACTCATGGTACAATTTTTACACTCTCTCCTTTTAGTCTTCAAAAACATTCACTCCCCTTTGTCTTATTTGTGGACATTTATACCTGTGCTTTTTCTATTTCTCTCATTTCTTTTAGGAGTGTGCCTTCATTTGCTCTACAGTGAGTGAATGGTATTGGATTTTTTCCGCGTGTGCTCTCAGTTTATAACTGGGCCTCGTTTATACGCAATCTGGGGACTCCATTCCCTGACATCAGGCCATTTTTATATGTCATCATTATTCAGTCCCATTAGGATATTAATCTCGTTTTAATGTGCATCGAGCATTCCTGCTCTAACAACGCGATGGGATGTGAAGTACAGCTTGACAAATACAAAAGTAAGCTGCCTTCTTAAAGCCAGGGATCTTCATCAAATGCTCATCAGGCATCGATCCGCACTCTCTTTCTTCCTCTGAATTCAAGCGAATCAGCAAACCCTTTGAAATACTGGAGGCCGAAGCTCTCGTCTACAGTCAGGAAAAAACAGAAAAGTAATTTAATTTCCACTGTTTCTTTGAATGTGAAAGAGTGACGGAAAGTACTAGAATTGGAAAACTTTTACCCTAGAAACCCATAAATTCGACATCAAGATGTGGAAGCTGAAAGGGTGTTGACTCAGGAAGCAGAGTCAGACGGTCATTTATACTTTTTTTTTTAAACTGGCACAAAGAAATAGACAACAAGGGTAGACCTGGCAGTAAATTTGTTCTGGTTTATGTAATTGCCCACAAAGTGGCTGCATTTTAAACTATTTTACAGGATTAAGCCACCTACTGCAGAGATCATTATGTATCCAACATTTGTCAGTGGATGATGAAAATAATAGTAAAATAGCTGTCCAGGTAAAGGTACTTGCAGGATAGTTCTGAGTATTGTCTAGTTACAGTTTTAATTTACTAAGTAGCATAGATGGCCATGCCTGCTGCAAAGCACATGGTATAACATGCAGCACAAGAATTTATATTTTATGTGGCTGGGTAGGTGGGTTACTGATTTTGGAACGCAGATCCTTTTGTTACTTGCAGTTCACCCGTTGCAATCCTAATACAGCAGAGTGAGCTATGGCTTCAGTGAGCCGCAAGCAAACTTCAAGGTAGGGGTTGGAAGCCATATTGCTTTTTTTCCTAATTATCATTATTATAAAGTTGCTAAAACGGTTATTTTGAGTAGTAATAAAGTATTAATTGTACAAACAAACCCGAACATTATGTTAAGTTTTAATTCATGACTTTATAATTTGTTTGGGCATGTACTCAGCATATAGGCCCTCATTACGACGTTGGCGGCAATTACCGCCAACAGCGTTGCATTCGGCCGTTAAAAGACTGTAGTGGACAAGGGAAACTTACCATCGTAATATGACCCCAAAAGAAAAAACTTCCAGAAAAGTGTAAGGTGTCCGACCACCCCAGGCTAAACGACAGAGGAAAACAGGATGCACAGAATCCACCACTGCCATGGCAAAAATAAACTGCCATCCCAAATACGAATCACAAATCAGCACAGTGGTCGTACAACGTTGGTACGCCATTGGCAGTACAGACCACCGCAGCCATGTAATGGACTCACCAACAACAACACCCCACATTGGTCATTTTGAAAACCCACATCTGAGACACATACATACACTTCAAACACCCACAAAAGACACACCCACAATCCCTCGCTATGCCTACCTGCTGCCACACAACTCCTGGACAACTGGAAAGGGACACCACAAACTCAAGTCACGTTTGGCACACACCACAGGCCACATATAACTCACAAACACACAACCCCACATCCCACACTTGCACCTCCAAATATCACCACAACTGTCACCAACTCACTCACATGCTCCACTACTCCAAACCACACCACATCACAGCACACATCTACCCACACAGCCCACTATGCCACCCCCTAAGTACCCTGGTTTCACTGTCAGGGAGTTGCAGACCATGGTGGAAGAAATAATCAGGGTCGGGCTTCTGTGTCTGAACTACCTTTGGGAGTCATCCAACACATGGAGCAGTAAGAGGGATGTGACAGTACACACACTGCACCACACACACTGCTTTGTTTCCAGCACTGGTTGTACATTCTTGCAATTGTACACAAATCTACATAGGCAACATGTTGTGGGAAACATTAGGCAAAATGTGCCTTCAACTCATTGGAAGTATAGCTGAATTAGCTCATTTCTGGAGTCCACATTATCCTCCCCTTCTAGATCGTTGTCCTCTGTCCCCTCAGCTGCCACTGGTGGATCAGGTCGTTCCTCCTCTTCCAGTAGGGGTACATGTCACCTTAGTGCCAGGTTGTGCAGCATGCAGCAGTCCATGATAATCTGGCAAACCTTGTTTGGGAAGTAGTACAGGAATCCGCCTGACAAATGCAGGCACCAGAGTCTTGCCTTCAGTAGGCTGAAGGTACTTTCAATTACTTCTTCACCTGCCATGTGCCTGATTGTAGCAAATGTCATCCCCTGACCTGCGATACCTGACTGGTGTCAACAGCCAGGACAGATTTGGATAGCCAGAAACACCTGGGAAGAGTGGGACTACATAGCACATGTCACCATTGTGTAGAGGGTGGAGTAAGAAAGGCAGATTGTTAGCTACTGTACTCTCACATCTCACTCACCCACAAGCCGAGATCTCTCTCTTTGTAGCTGTGCCATCAGATGTGGGACACTGCTGCTCCTCAAAATGTAGGAGTCATGCACAGATCCAGGGGATTTGGTTATTACTTGGAAGATGTACTGGTCTGCACGACATGCCACCTGTACATTAATGGAGTGATAACTTTTCCTATTTCTGTCCACTTGTTCATTTACCCTGGGAGGAATCAAGGGAATATGGGTGCCATCTATGGCCCCAATCACATGTGGAATGTGTTAAATGGCATAGAAATCTGATTTTACAGTGGGCAAGTCAGCGGGTTGGGGAAATTTGATGTAGCTGTGGAGGTGTTTCAGGAAGGCAGTGAGGACATCCCATAAGATGTTACTGAACATTGGCTGTGACACACCTCCTGCCAAGGCGACTGTTGCCTGAAATGACCCACTAGCCAAAAAAATGTAGCACAGATAGTACCTGCATAGTAGGGGGGAATAGCATAGGGATTACACAGAGCTGGCAGTGGATCTGGCTCAATTTGGGCACACAGTTCACGTATAGTCATCCGGTTCAGACAGAAGGTCAGCATGATGTGTCATTCCTCCATGGTTGCCAGGTCAACTAGGAGCCGATACACCAGTGCATTCCTCAGTCTCTGCATGAGTCGGTACCTAGGGAGGACCAACACACATATGTCACCACAGCAACACATTATGGATGACATCAATGCACACAGAACTGCACAAATGTAGCCTTCATATAATGGAAGGGTTGTATACAGCTAACATTGTGAAAATCAATGTGTTATCACAGTGCTATGCAACCTACAAGTGCATCTAACTGATGACACACTTCACATATGGCATGTATTGCTGTGTATGACTGATGTGCCATACATGTATAAGAAGATATGACAGCATGGAGGGCGCATAGAGATTGCACTCTATTACAATTTACACTTCAAACAGTGGTCGCCTGTCCTACATGCTGAGGACAGATAAAAGTTACATTACTCTGGTGGCGTAAGTCGTCATGGTGTTAGACGGTCTGTACTGCCGTGCAATCCCTCATTGCTTAACATTGGTATCTGTGGGGAACAGAGGCCAATAATGATCGCCCTCTACCTCTACTCCCACGCCTGTTTCCACAGCCCCTCCCCGTGCTCCTAAAAAACGTTTCCTTTCCCACGTTGACCTGTTTGAACCTCCTGGCCCAACCTCTCTTGTCCCTGCATGTTCCTTTGGCCTCCCCAAACCCAGTGCCTCCACTTCAGAATCCTCCCTAGACCTTCTTTCCAGTCCCCATGTCACTTCCCCCTCCAAGAAAACACTTGTCAAGAAGCCTGATACCACTCCCACCCAGAAATCTAAACCCACACCTCCTCCATCAAAAGCTAAGGCCAAGTCTCCTCCTACCAAGCCCAAGGCCAAACCCCACTCCCAAACCCAAGCCCAAGCCCCACACTCCCAAGCCAGAGCCCAAGCCCCACCCTTCCTAACCTGATCCCCACCACCAACCCCTCCTCCTGCGCCCTGAGGTACCTGCCCCATGCCCTGTGGAGACCATGGTTGTGTCAGGAGTCAAGTTAGGGCCCTGTTGGGACTGTTTGGCCACATGGTCATGGACCTCAGAACTTCCAAATGGGCCCATTTGTAAATAGTTCCCTTTTCCCCTTTTGTTTTGCACAATAATATATCTGGCCAACCTGCCCAGTTGGTGCACTTTGATCAAGTTGTCCTGCGTTTGACTATTGCTGCCTCGTGTGCACAGGTATGTGCATGGTTGTTCCCCCTCTGTGCATGTGTACTGTGCTTGTGTGGGAAAATCACTTCTATTTTTCACTTTTGCCCCTGTCTGTATTTGTGTATGCAATGATGTTTGTGTGGTGATTGGTTTGGAAGTTGATGTGGATGGTAAGTGTGTGGTCAATTGATTGTGATGTGTGTTCAGTTGTTGTGCATGGTATGGGTGGAGTGAGTGGTATGGACGATGGCATCATGGTATAGTACCAGTGTATGTGTGGATGGCACTTGTGGCTCTCTGCTGTATGTGTGTCTGGTATGCCATCTTCTGCCTGATGTTAGACCTGACAGCCTTGGGGCGGTCACCCTCATCCTTTTGCCTGCCTCCCTACAATTTTTGACAATGTTTTTGCTGGTTTTTAGGACTCTGCGCACTTTACAACTGCTAAACAGTGCTAAACTGTATATGCTCTCTCCCCTAAAACATGGTGACACTGGCTCATATCCAATTGGCTTATTTAATGTATTTATAAGTCCCTAGTAAAAGTGCACTACATGTGCCCAGGGCCTGTAGATTAAATGCTACTTGTGGGCCTGCAGCACTGATTGTGCCAACCAAATAAGTAGCCCCCTAACCATGCCTCAGGCCTGCCATTGCAAGGCCCGTGTGTGCAGTTTCACTGCCAATTTGACTTGGCATTTAAAAGTACTTGCCAAGCCTTAAACTCCTCTTTTCCTACATATAATTCACCCCTAAGGTAGGCCCTAGTTAACCCTCAGGGCAAGGTGCTATTCAGGGAAAAGGCAGGACATGTACCTGTGTAGTTTATATGTCCTGATAGTGTAAAACTCCTAAATTTGTTTTACACTGCTGTGAGGCATGCTCTTTTCATAGGCTAGCATTAGAGCTACCTTCATATACTGGGTGAGTGGTAGATTTTGATCTGAAAGTAGTAAAAAGGTCATATTTATTATGGCCAGAATGGTAATACAAATTCCTGCTGACTGGTGACGCTGGATTTAATATTACTATTTTAGAAATGCCACTTTTAGAAAGAAAGAATTTTTCTGCACTTAAATCCTTTTGTGCCTTACAATCTACATCTGCCTGGGTTAGTTGACAGCTCCCTTGTGCATTTC
Organism: Pleurodeles waltl; assembly: GCF_031143425.1. Classification (NCBI taxonomy): domain Eukaryota; kingdom Metazoa; phylum Chordata; class Amphibia; order Caudata; family Salamandridae; genus Pleurodeles; species Pleurodeles waltl. The sequence goes on from NC_090450.1 coordinate 295,060,340, forward strand.
ACTCAGACAACCCCAAACATAGGATGCTCAGTCACACCTGCAAACATCTGCATACAGAATGGGTCTTCCTGGGCTGGGAGGGTGGAGGGCCTGACACATGTCAAAGAACAGTGTCCTTCCCTCACACAATGGACTGCCAAACCCCCTACTGGGACCCTGGCAGACAGGATGGAACTGAAAGGAGACCTTGTGCATTTTTAAGCCACTCTTTGAATTCTCCCCCACTTCAAATGCACATTTGAATATTTAAACAGGGTCTCTGACCCTACCAACTCAGACACTTCTGGACAAGATACCTACTAGGAAAGAAACTCTGAACCAGAACCTGCAACCTGCCAAGAGAAGCTGCCTGGCTGTCGAAAGGACTCACCTGACTGCTTTGCTGAAAAGGACTGCTGCCTTGATGTTGCCCTGCTGCCTTGTTGCCCTTTGGCTCTGCTGAGATGTGCTCTCCAGGAGCTTAGATTAAGCTTGCCTCCTGTTTTCCGAAGTCTCAGGGCCAAAAAGACTTCATTTCTGCAAAGAAAATCGATGCACAACCTTCCAGAATTGACGCAGAGCCTGCATCGTGGTGAGAAAAGCACTGCATGCTGAACCGGAACGATGCAGCCCGGCTCCCCGAGTGGAGATCAACGCAGCACCAGTGTTGCGACCGGAACTTTGACACATGGCCCACTGGATCGATGCACAGCCAAGCCAGAATGATGCAGCCTGACTGTCTGCGAGAAGAATTGACAAAGCACTTGCCATGCGACAGAAATTTCCCCACATCACCCGCCGGATCAACGCATCCCCTGTGACTTCATCCTGCATGCCAAGGATTTCTCTGCACTGTCTCCGGGGCATCCAAATGCCCCACAATGTGAAGAGGATGAAGTCTGCATGCCGGAAATCAGTACAAAGCCCTTGTTGCATGGAAAGGCATCAGCACATCATCTGTGTGCACCTGGAGAAACCGACGCACACCTTGCCGTTTTTCACGCAACTCCTCTTCTGCGGTCCAGTGTGGATAATTTTGATGCAAGACAGGTACTTTGTGCTTGCAAGAGACACTTATTGCTTTTTAAGACCTAAAGACTCTATTTATCATTACTAAAGTGATATTTCAACTTGTACTTATCAAATCTTGATCATTTGGACCTTATTCTACTCAGATAAATATTCTATATTTTTCTAAAACCTGTGTGGTGTATTTTTGTGGTGTTATACTGTGTTATTGCATGTTTATTGCACAAACACTTTACACATTGCCTTATAAGTTAAGCCTGACAACTCAGTGCCAAGCTACCAGAGGGTGGGCACAGTATAATTTGGATTTTGTGTAACTTACCCTGCGTAGAGTGAGGGTCCTTGCTTAGACAGGGGGTAACCTGACTGCCAACCAAAAACCCAATTTCTAACACTGGTGACTAGCAGTGAGGATAGGACTTGTATTTGTGCAGTGACATACAATAGCTACATGTACACTTCCTACCCACAGTTGAAGGTCAACTTGATTTTCTATATTTTCTTCTGCAATTTTGTTTTCTGCCTAATATTTTTAACCTAATCCTCATCAAACATGTCTCTGGCTGGGTCTCAGGCAGGAGCTGAAGATTTTGACTTAGCCAAGCAGGAGACATAGGCCCTCATTACAACCCTGGCAGTAAATCCCGCTTACCGCCGTGCTGAAGGCCGCCAACATACCGTAGCGGCGGCGGAATTCCGATACTGGTATTACGACCCACATCTCGGAATCCACCACAATACAGACACCCACACAAGTCTGCCACACCAAAGGTCAGTGATAAACTACCGATACCAAAACCTACACCGTCACGCCAACAAGAATACACCCACACTATCACGACCCACGAATCAACGTGGCCGTCTTTCAACCGCGGCCATCCATTGGCGGTACACACCGCCATGCTCAAAATACACACACATTTACAAAACACAAACACATTGGACAATTCGAAAGACACACACCTGATACACATACACACACCATACCCACACTATAAAACACACACCCACATTACCCACAAACCCTTACAACAACATTTTTTGAAAAAGCTGAGAGAGAGAGAGAATAGCAAACACAACACCAGCATTCACAGGAACACAACACCATCACTCATACAACATCCACGAACCTCAAACAACAAACCCAAACACAGCACATCACACAGCACAACAAACAGCACCTCACACATCACCCCCACAACATCATGGTACCTCAAAGACAGCCCAGGTTTTCAGAGGAGGAGCTCAGGGTCGTGGTGGGGGAAATCATCTGGGTGGAGCCACAGCTTTTCGGATCACAGGTGCAGCACACCTCCATTGTTAGGAAGATGGAGCTATGGTGGAGAATCTTCGACAGGGTCAGTGCAGTGGGACAGCATCCAAAAACACAGGATGATATCAGGAAGAGGTGGAACGATCTACGGGGGAAAGTGCATTCAGTGATATCCAAACACCAAATTGCTGTACAGAGGACTGGCGGTGGACCCCCACCTCCTCCCCCACAACTAACAACATGGGAGGAGCAAGTCTTGGCAATACTGCATCCTGAGGGCCTCGCAGGAGTAGCAGTAGGACTGGACTCTGGAAAGTCAGATCTTATTTACCATATCCCCCCACCTCACCTGCATGCCATCACATACCCCCACCCTCACCCCCATCACTCCAACACCTCACATATGCCCCACAACCCAGTCATCCCAATACCAAAGCCCTGCATGCAACACCTATGCATGGACCCCCATCACCAAAGCAAGTCCAGTACAGATACCCACACAGACCCCAAACCAGCTATCACAAAAGGGCAAACACAATAATGCTAGCAGGAGTAGAGGGTACCTCACCCAATGCAAAAGATGGCAGACACAGATACTAAAACTATGCATTTACACCCCAACAGGACCAATACCCAATGTCACCGGACAGGAGGTGCCAGACATATCCAGTCCCCCCACAGAAGAGGCCCACAGTGATGACAGCAGTTCTGCACGCCTGGATCAAGATGACCAGTCCGGCCCATCAGAGACCTCTGGACAGTCGGTTCCCCTGCCACTGTCACAAGCCACCACAGCACCTACCCACTCAGGAAACACCACCACAGCACCCACCCAGCGGGCCCATGCCACTGTCCCCAGGAAACGTAAATCCACAGTGTGTCCACCACTACAGGGACCCCAGGCAAACCCACCAACCCAAGACAATCAGGGACCTGGGGTCAGTGGCAGTGGGCACACGGTTCAGGGGACAGAGGCACAGGACAACAGGGAATCTGGGAGGACTACTGTGTGACAGGGGGAGGACCGGCCCAGGGAACCGACCCTCCATGAGGCACTCTCCAACATCATGGGAGCATACCACCATTCCCAGGAGACCATGGGCACGGTACTGGCCAAGTTTTCAGGAGACCCAGCGGCTGCAGGAGGAACACTACCTTGGGATCAGGGAGGACTTGAATTCCATTAAAACCACCCTGGTCACCATTGCAGGGGTGCTGGCAGACCTTCTCAACACCATGAGGGACACAGTGGCACACAAACGGGCCCCTGACACTAGTCTGGATGATGAACAGCCCTCCACCTCTGCCAGCGCTAGTGGACAGGAGGCACTGCCACAGGAACAACAGGCCACCAGCACCTCACCCCCTGCAGAAGGAGAACCACCCCGCAAACGGTCCCTGAGATCCAGGAACAAGACAGAGAACATTACCAAGACCCCCGCCAGGAAATAAGACCCTCCTGAATGTCACCCTTCTGTCCCACTTTGTCACCCTGTCCACCTTAAACTGCCATTGCTCCACTTCCTATGCCCCCCTGGACAATGCACCTTTGAGACAAAGAGACTGAACCCCACCATGGACATTCCTCCACCATCACCCCAGCCCATTGAACACCCCCTCCACTTATTAGCACAGAAATAAACACCCCTGAATAACAAATCAATCTGGAGTCAGTCTGTACTTTCACAAATGATAATTCAGAAATATAGCAATGTCAATGTACATGTCCACATACAAATGTTACACAGTTGTTGGCCAGCAGTAAACATAGCAGAGGGCACAAAGTGGGACCCAGATCTGTAAAATGGAAAGCCAAAGTGACATGTCAGGGTCCATACACAGTGCTAAAAAGGCAGATTTATGCTAGGTCCTACAATAGTATGAGATGTGGGAAGCAGTTCCATCCTCTTACCTGTGTCTCACTGGAAGTGTTCCATAATTATCTTGTTACGGTTGTCTACATATTCTTCTTCTGCCTTCTCTTCTTCACTGTCCACAGGCTCCACAGCTGCCACAAGACCAACATCAGGCCCATGCTCCTGCATAAGAGGCACCAGGCATACAGCATGCCACGATGATCTATCACTCCTTCTTCGGTGAGTAGTATAGGGATCCACCTGTCAGATGGAGGCACCGGAATCTGGCTTTCAGGTGGCCAAAGGTGCGCTCTATTATCCTCCTAGTTCGCCCATGTGTCTCATTGTAGCGTTCCTCTGCCCTTGTCCTGGGATTCCTCACTGGGCTCAGTAGCCATGACAGGTTGGGGTAACCAGAGTCACCTGCAAGTATCGAAGGACAACTGTTAAACATCCACCAAACATTAGGGAATCTCCCATACCCAGACACCTAATTAAACTGTGTTGGGAACTTGGGCTCACCTATTAGCCACACACGGTGCATCTGGAGTTTCCCCATCACATAAGGGATACTGTTCCTCACAATGTAAGCGTCATGCATAGAGCCTGGATACTTGGCATTCACATGGGAGATGTACTGGTCTGCCAAATACACTATCTGCACATTCATTGAATGGTAGCTTTTCTGGTTTCTGTACACCTGTTCATTCCTGCAGGGAGGGACAAATGCCACATGTGTACCATCAATGGCACCAATGATGTTGGGGATATGTCGCAGGGCATAGAAGTCACCTTTCACTATGTGCAAATCCTCCACCTGAGGGAAAACGATGTAGCTGTGCATGTGTTTCAGCAGGCCAGATAACACTCTGGACAACACGTTAGAGAACATTGGCTGTGACATCCCTGATGCCATGTCTACTGTTGTTTGAAAAGACCCACTTGCCAGGAAATGGAGAACTGACAGGACCTGGACTAGAGAGGGGATTCCTGTAGGATAGCGGATAGCTGACATCAGGTCTGGCTCCAACTGGGCACACAATTCCTGGATTGTTGCACGATAAAGTCTGTAAGTGATAATGATGTGTCTGTCTTCCATTGTCAACAGGTCCACCAGGGGTCTGTAAACCGGAGGATGCCGCCATCTCATCACCTGCCCCAGCGGACGTGCCCTATGGAGGAGAACGGTGAGCAGAGGTCATACACCACATAGGTTTCACAAGGCTGTTTAGCACAGTCGTTAAATTATCTCTATGTGCCTTGTTTGCCACAAGCTTTATTCGATCAAATAGATCATCAAAGCAAACATACAATAAATAAATAGTGAATAATAAAATCAGAAAAGTATAAAATATAATTCAATAAAACCCATTCAAGCAATGCACAATAAAAAGACTTATCCGCTCATATTTAAAACTCATTGCTGATAGCAGAGTTACGTATGCGCCATGCTGCTAGCAAATACTTGCTAACGGCATGTATTAAAACCTTAGAATGATGACTTTTTAAGATCCTCAAAGCAGAGGCGCAGTCTCTTATCCCCAGTTCCCGGCACATGTTACGAATCCACTTTGACCTGGGAGAAGAATAGGCGGGGCAGAAAAACATGAAATGTTGGACTGTTTCAGATGTTGTGCCACATACGGGACATATATCAGTTACTGTTTTTGTACCCCATCTACACATCAAAGACTTCAGTGGCGACGACCCGAAGCGGAATCTGGCATATAAACTTTTGCCTAAGATATAGGGTATAGTGTCTAAATATAATTCAAATTGCGGATACCACTTAAGATCTAAGAAGAGATTTGTTAGACAGCCATGGGATCTGTGAATAATGTAATCATTCCATACATAGGACCAGTATACGCGCTTCAACAGTTTGGAATGAGCTTTCTCAAGTTTATGTGGTTTTTCCCAAAAGTCTCCAAGGCCCAGGTTGCTAAACCATCTGGATACATGTTTTACCCAGGGAATAGAAGTTGAGTTGGGGCATTTTAGCAGATCTAAAAGAGAGGACTTATGAACATCCAGTTCTGGTACAGTCCATAGCCTAACCCAATAAAGGAGTGGTCTTAAGATAATTAGGTCAGCTATCCATCTCAGGCCCAGATCTAAAAACAATGGAGTCAGCGGAGTACTAGGAGGGCAGGCGCATAGAGCCCTCGCAAAGCTATTCTCTCCAATAGTTAACCAATTGCAATCAGAAAGGCCCCAGACCTCCGCACCATAGACGGCAGCTCCCTGTGCTCTGGCAATATAGATCTTAATTGCCAGGGAGACAGTTTTTGCTGTTGTACCCCGAAAAAAACGAAGGATAGATGCTGTGTTGTGTTGCAAGCAGCCAGCACTTTTGTTAACCTGATCTGCCCAATGCATATTATCGGTGATCCTCACACCCAAGTAGTCAATGGAGCAGACCTTGTCCGAGAGGTCGCCTTCCAGACTGATAGTACATTTCTTCCGCGCTCCAGAACGGAGTGCCATTAACTTGGATTTCTTGTGATTCAGCTCTAGGCCGTACTCGTGGCAGAAGGATTAAATCTATTAATAAGAATTTGTAGGCCCATCGGGGATTTGGAAATGAGAAGGGGATCATCTGCAAATAGAAGAATCAGGATTTTCTGAGTGGACTGGGTGGGTGCATCATTCTGGCATGCCATTAAAACCTGTACCACCTCATTAACAAAAATAGAGAACAAAAACGGTACCAGCACATAGCCCTGGCGAACACCTCTATTTATGATGATTTTGTCTGTTAGTTCGCCTAGGTTGCCCCATCTCACTTGCGCATAAGTGTCTTCGTGAAGTCTCTTCAAAAGTTGGATTATATTAGCTGGAGTCCCTATTCTGTGTAGCACCTCCCATAACTTCTCCCTTGGAACCAGGTCGAAGGCTGATATCAAATCAACAAAGGCGATGTATAATGGTTGTTTTGCAAGAGCTGTATATTTCCAGTACAGCACGGCCAGCCTAAAGACCTGATCCACTGTGCTAATCCTAGATCGAAACCCTGCTTGGAGTGGAGAAAGGATCTAATGATCCGTGGCCCAGTTAGTTAATCTACCTAAAAGTTGCTTGGCAAAAATCTTTTGAAGGTTGTCTATGAGACTAATCGGCCTATAGTTAGTTGGGAGGTTTGCATTACCCTATTTGTGGATGGGAATAATTTTGGCACCCTTCCAAGTCGTTGGGATCTGCCTCCCTTCAGTGATTTTATTGGAAAATGCATTGATATACCAGGTCCAAATAGCTGGCTCAGATATATAGAGATCCCCGGAATTTTATCTGGACCTGGTGCTTTTCCAGGTTTTAGCGAGCAGATAGCCTCGGCAGTTTCTTCCATGTAAAAACTGATGGGGCCCTCAAAAATCTGTGAGCCCCCTTCTATAGGAACGAGGCTGGGGGTCACATCCAGGATGGAGGGTAGATCTTGCCCTATTTCCCTGCTAGCAGGGGTCACGGGGTATCAGTTTTATCATAAAGGCATGAGAAGTGTTCAACCCATTTTTCTGGCTGTATATGATTTCTTGGGCTAGTTCTACCCTCTTTCCCTCGCTTACTCAACAGTTCCCAAAACAACTTGTTATCATTGGATTGTGTGGCGTCCAGCAGCTCCTGCCAGATTGTTTCTTCCCAAGATTTTTTAGCTCGAGAGATGGATTCCTTATAAGTGCGTCTAGCTAATTGGATCTCCCCGGAGTTCCCTTTAATAATGCCATTTTTTAATCCTGTCTTGACCCTATAGCAGGATTCGTCAAACCATGAATTATTGGCCGAGGTGCCTCCTTGCTGTCTTACTCCAACCTTCCTGTAAAAGATACTTTGCAATCTGGTGGCCATCATTTCATGTATGGATAAAAGTGGGATATCATTAAAATCAGTTACAGTATGGGGCCAAATTGTCAATAAAAGCTAAATAAATCTCACGTAACAAATAAGGATTCGACTGCACCATCGGCCACCTGACCTTCGTGGACCGATTGTTCAAGATAGGAGTGGGGACTATAGTAACTTGATTATTTGAAGTTCTACCAAAGACATCCCCTGATATGGAAGTAGCAAAGGATAATGGTCACTTTCGCTTCTTACATCCACCTTCATATCTCTCAACAGGGGCCACAGTCTTACATCCACTAAAAAATTGTCTATTACACTAGTGGATGTGCCTCGTTTGAAAGTGGGAGCAGTATGCAAATCGGAAAGCATTGCAGGCCCTAAGGCCGTGCTTCAAGCAAAGAGAAGCCAGCTGGGAGGCTACACAAGAGTTAGGACAAAAATGATCACTGGACAACTGTGCAATTCCCCATGTTAGATCTTCTTCCTCTGTAAGGCCATTTAATAATACAGAAGGTTCAAATGTGCAATTTACGTCCCCAGCTATTATCAAATATGATGTTGGTTGTAGGGTATCTAAAAAGTCAAGTAACTGATTTAAAATCTGAGATTCTACCCATCGAGGTACAGATCGAGCATAAACATTAATAAGAATTATATTAAAACTCTGTTGAAACTTAATTTGTGCCTTTGTCTGTCCGTATTCCTGGCCTAAATAGGTGTGATGCAGTTAGTTGGCCTGTTATGTGGCCCCCTGAAATGGCGGCTGCCTGACCTTTAAGGTGAGACAAGGGGAAATGAGGTAACTGCACTGGCGTTGTGAAGCGTCGCTTTAGATGGTCGAAGACCGCTGCGCAACTCACCATTGGTCATCATTGGACGATATGGGTTCTAGGAGCCAATGATGATGTACGCCAGTGGTGACGGTACACACCGCTGAGGACGTGACTGCCATTTTCTATCTGTTACCTCACTTGATTGATACCTGACCTTCAACAGGAGAGGACCTACACTGCAAGTGCTAATGTGACCTGTGCCTGGAAGCGGCAATGGCTACAGTGTCTGGGGAAAGGGCCCCTGCCTTCACTACGGAGGAGTTGGGGAAACTGGTGGATGGGGTCCTCCCCCAGTACACGCTGCTCTACGGTCCTCCAGACAAACAGGTGAGTGAACCGTCTGCATGGTGGATGGGACATGATTGTATGGAGTGTCATGGATGGAAGAGACGGGGTGACAGGCCAGCATGTGAGGCTGGTGAGTGTATGTTTTTCTGGGACAGGGTGGGAGGTTTGTGTCCAATGTGTGAGAAGTACTGTACAGGAAGTAACACCCTTTTTAACTGCACTATTCCTCTAGGTAAGCACCCACCAGAAGAAGGGTATTTGGCGTGCCATCGCCAAGGAAGTGCAGACCCTGGGGGTCTACCATAGACAAAGCACCCACTGCTGGAAAAGATGGGAGGACCTGCGCTGCTGGACCAAGAAGACGGCAGAGGCCCAGCTGGGGATGGCCTCCCAACATAGAAGGGGTGCCCGTCGCACCATGACCCCCCTGATGTACCGGATCATGGCGGTGGCATATCATGAGTTAGATGGGAGATTGAGGGCATCACAGCAGCCACAAGGGGGTGAGTACACTCTCATTCAGCTGACTCTGCACGCTTTATGAGGTGTCTGGCTGGGGAGGTGGGCTGTGGGATCCCCCAGGCCAGGGCAGATGAGCAAAGGTGGTATTTGCCCTCTACACCTAGTCAGGCTCCCATGGGTTCCATCTGTGCATGAAATGGGTCCAGACAGAGTCCCCCATGGGCATGTGCTTTTCTCCTGCCCTGTTAGTGCATGGCTTAGTGCATAGGGCTGCTCCCTGTGTGTTGTGTCTGCCAACGGTAGTGGTGTTGCCGGCATTGACCATGTGTCTCCTCTGTCTTTCCCCCCCTTTTTGTTTTGTCACCCTGTCCTTGTGTGCATTGGCATCATCTGGGGGAGGAGCAGTGGCACCGGAGCAGGAGGGAGCTGCATCCCACATGGCCCTGGAGGGTGAAGTAACTGAGTCAGAAGGCACCAGTGGGACGGAGGGCGAGGGGAGCTCCACGACGGGGATAGGAGGAGACACCAGCGACAGTGACTCCTCCTCTGATGGGAGCTCCCTTGCAGTGGCGGGCACCTCTGTGCCCACCGCATCAACAGGTGCAGCTGCCACCCCCCCACCAGCACCCCCCTCCCAACAGCCCCTCAGCCTGTGTCCCGTGCCTGCTCACCCAGGAGGGTTGGCATCTCCTTCTCCCCAGGCACCTCAGGCCCTGCCCCAGTCAGCCCTGCTGCCCTCAGTGAGGGGGCTATTGACCTCCTGAGATCCCTCACTGTTGGGCAGTCAACCATTTTGAATGCCATCCAGGGTGTTGAGAGGCAGTTGCAACAAACAAATGCATACCTGGAGGGCATTCATTTTGGTGTGGCGGCCCAACAGAGAGCATTTCAGGCTCTGGCCTCAGCACTGATGGCAGCCATTGTCCCTGTGTCCAGCCTCCCCCATCCAACTTCTACCCAGACCCAATCCCATGTACCTCAGCCTATCCCAAGCACACCATCAGACCAGCATGCACACACATCAAAACACAAGAGTGGACATGGCAAACATAAGCACCACACATCCCACAGGCACTCACACAGGCACCATCCCCATGCAGATACACCAACATCTACTGCCTCCACTGTGTCCCCCTCCTCCACGTCCTCCTCCTCCCTCCCTGTCTCATCTTCACTCACACCTGCATGCACTTCATCTTCATCCACTACCTCTGTCAACATCAGGGCAGTGCACGCTCTACGGGCGACTACAATGCAAAAACCCAGTCTTTATGCAAGAGCATAATTCATGCATTATGCTGATATGCTGTTGTTTAACCTTTTGCATTGCAGAGTTTAATCCTGAAGACCTATATTCAAGGTGCTTGTAAATACTGTTCATTTTCAATGTATTGCTGCAGGCTTTCAGAGTGTGTCAGAGTGTGGTCCTGTTCCAGGGCCTTCTAGAAGCTTTCTCTGCAGCATGACTTGGTGTGCTTTGTGGGCTGGGCCAGACTCTATATAAGGGAGCCAGCCCAGCACCACGTGCTCACTATTCAGAGCTCCCGTTGCAAAGCAGCAGCAATTTCCTGAACTCCTGTTCCGGAGGCCTACCTTGATCTTCCAGGCCTTTGCCGTTCATTGTTTTGGTGATCCTTAATCAGGGCGGTAAGAAGGAGGTCGGGCTAGGCCCCCGATCCCATTTTTGAAGGCATTCGAGTTCTTGGGCCTAGTTTTCATGTTGGAAGATTTTTCCTTGTCCATGTGAATGTGCTCTTGGTTTCTGGCATTTACATGTTGATATTTGAATCGGCAAGACGTTTGAGATTCGGGTCGGCAACAGTGTGCGCGACCATTTCTAGACATTTGCAGATTGACATTCGAATCGGCAAGTAGAGCGATTCATTCCGTGCATTTAACTCTTGATACTCATTGTGCGCTACCATTTCTTGGCATTTACATGGTGGCAATCGAATCAGCAAGACGTGCGATTCATTCCTTGTATTTAACTCTTGCTACTCATTGTGCGCTACCATTTCTTGATATTTGCATGGTGACATTCGAATTGGCAAGACGCGCAATTCATTCCTTGCATTTAACTCTTGATATTCATTGTGCGCAACCATTTCTTGACATTTACATGGTGGCATTTGAATCGGCAAGATGCACGATTCATTCCTTGCATTTAACTCTTGATATTCATTGTGTGCAACCATTTCTTGACATTTGCATGGTGGCATTCGAATCGGCAAGACGCGCAATTCATTCCTTGCATTTAACTCTTGATATTCATTGTGCGCAACCATTTCCTGGCATTTGCATGGTGACATTCGAATCGGCAAGACACGCGAATAATTTCCTGCATTTAAATCTTGATGTTCAGATCGCTTACAGTGTGCGCGATCATTTCATGGCAATCAAAAGTTTGATGTGTAGTGTTTCCTGAAGTGCACACAATTATCCAGGGCCCTTGAGTTTTCTGCAGAGGTGTTAAATTCAAGATGTTACATTTTATGTGCATGCCAAGTCCTTAGTACAATTCCTGTTGTTTTCCAGGGAATGTTTGGATTACCTTTTGTCCTCATGTAAAGAGGCAGTGTTTGTTCTGAGACATTGTTCTAGAAGGTTCTTGTATTCCTAGACAGTATGTAACAACTCACAAAAAGACCATATGAAACATTGTACTAACCATTCTTGATTCTTTTCCAGGTACCTAGATTTCTTGAGGCCTAATTAGAGTCTAGTTCTAAGCCATTCAGTCTAAGTGTTATTTCATGTTCCGAGTATCATTGAACTCTAGATTCAACAGAGTGTTACTTCATGTTCCGAGCATCATTGAACTCTAGATTCAACAAAGTGTTATTTCATGTTCCGAGTACCATTGAACTCTAGATTCAACAGAGTGTTACTTCCTGCTGTGTCCGTCCACAGGTGCTGACAAATGCACCACCGCTAGCACCTCCGACACAGACATCGTCGCAACCACCGCCACCAGCCCCGCGACGTGCTCAGACAGTGCCACCACAGCTGACATGGCTTTCATCCCCAGTAGGCAGCCGTCTGAGGCTGCAGGAGACGTTCTGGAACCTGCACAGCGTACATGAGGCACGACACCCAGCACTGTTTGTACCTGCATGTGGCAGGCGAAGTCGCAGCAGGGTGGAGTGTGTCTCTTCCTCCATGGAGTATCATGCTACCTGTTCTCAGGCTATCTCGTGGCACACACACCCAAGTGAGGGAATGGGACCTGCCACACTACATGTGAAGCACTCTGGGCACAATGTCCCCTCCAGAACCAGTGGAGAATCACATCCACTCACCTGATCCTTGGGAGGATGAAGCCGTCAGGGCACAATGCCCCCTCCAGAACCAGTGGAGAATCACATCCACTACCTCAGTCCTTGGCAGGATGAAGCACTCCGGGCACAATGCCCCCTCCAAAACCAGTGGAGAATCACATCCGCTACCTCAGTCCTTGGCAGGATGAAGCACTCTGGGCACAAAGCCCCCTCCAGATTCAGTGGAGAAAGCACTCTGGGCACAATGCCCCCTCCAGAACCAGCGGAAAATCACATCCACTTGAGAGACTGTGGCTTTGCACTCCCCAGGATAAAGCAGTGGGCAAACCATCCACTTGAGAGACTGTGGATTTGCACTCCCCAGGATAAAGCAGTGGGCAAAACGCCCACTTGAGAGACTTGAGAGACTGTGGCTTTGCACTCCCCTGGATACAGCAGTGGGCATGGAACCCCCTCCCCCTGAGGTGCCAGTTTATTTTCGATCTGTTGCTCCTGCAGTGTTCTCTCTGTTTCAAGTCAGGTATCTTGTGTGGGCTTCGCCCATGCATTTTGGGACCACTGGTCCACGGACAATGATTTCATTAATATCCAGACTTGTGTAGTTGGTGTACATATTTGTATATACTGATATTTTAATTTGGCCTATCTGATTTTTCAATGATTACACTTGTTACAATCATTTCATTTTGTCCTTGCATTCCTCCAGGGGGTGACAGGGTGTATATGTAATGTTGCTGCATGTATTTGAGTGTATGGTGTTGTGGGTGGGGGTGTTGGTGTTGCGTGTGTGTGTGTGTCGCTCTCTTTTCCCTCCTCCTCTCCTCTGTGTGCTAGGTGCAGTACTCACCGTGGTTGTCACCGGCATCTTTGCTGCTCCTGATACAAGAGGAGGTAAAGCAGGACCTGTAACTTGGGCTCCATGGCGTCCTGGGTCCTCGCTGGGTTTTGAAAGGTGAGTGGTTTCTGTTCCAAGTACTGTTTCCGCTGTGCTTTTGATGGCGTTGGTACCGCCACAGAAAAGGTGGCGGATAAGCCTCTTGTAATACAGAAAAGGTGGCGGATAGGCCTCTTGTAATTCAGCCTGTCTGTTGGCGGTTACCACTGCGCTGTTTGTTTCTACCGCCATGGCGGGCGGAGTGTTAATGTGGCTGTCTATGTTGGCGGTTTCTGCCATGGTTGTGATGTTATTTTTTTTTTACTGCCAGCCTGTTGGCGGTATTACCGCCGCTTTAACACTGACCGCCAGGGTTGTAATGAGGGCCATACTCTGTTAACCAGCTGAAGGGGTTCTGCATGGGGTTGGGTGTACCTTCCTGGGATGCCTCCAGAAAGGAGAAATACCAAAAGGTGCTGAGGGCCTGGGAAGAAGCCCATTCAGAGGAGAATGTTGAGGATGAGGAGCCAGAGGATGACCTCTCAGAGGATTTTTTGCCAGCAGTGGGGGATGTTACCCCTGGAATCCTGACCACAGAAGAAATGAGGGAGGAGAGAGAATTTCAACTACAAATGGGGAAGTTAAACATGGAGGCAGAGGAAAGGAAAGCAGAGAGAACCTTGGCTGAAAAGAAACTTTTGTTGGCTCATGAACTGAGTCTCAAAGAGCTGGATATCAAGGCGAGGCAGTCTGAGTACAGCAGTGATGGTGGCAGCATACATGCAGGACCTGCTGGGAACCATATACCCAAAAACGTAGTGTCCAGTTTTGTGGTGGGAGATGACATTGGTAAATGGCTAGCTGCTTATGAAGTTGCACTATGGGCTCATGGGGTTCCTGAAGAGCAATGGGGACAGCCATGTGGGGATATGTGCCAGCACTTGGGAGGGACACTTTCCTTATATTAGACCCATGGGATCAGAACACATACTCACACATGAAAGCCAGTTTACTTGCCACGTTTGGGCTGACCCCTGAGAAACACCGTCAAAGGTTCACGGACAGCGCCAAACAGTCCACACAAACATGGGCAGGCTTTTTTAACTTTTCCAGTAAGGCACTGAATGGATGAGTGCGGGCAGCAAAGTAAATAATTACACAGGGTTATATAATTTGATTCTGAGAGAGCATATGCTCAGTATCTGTTTTACAGAGTAGCGCCAGCAATTGGTAGACTGTAAACTGACTGATCCTAGGAAGCTTGCTGAGGAGCCGGACCTCTGGGCTAGCACCAGAGTATCCAAAAAGGTATCAGTGAGGACACTCACAAAGGTGGTCCGGGTTCCCACCAGAAGAAAGAGGGGGAAGAAAAACTTAAAAACAAGCAGTTCTCAAAATGCCCCCAAAATTGTTCCCAAGGGAATAGTGGTAACCAGTCCCAGTCTGATTCCAAAAGGGAAGGGTTAAATGACCCTAAGACACAGGAGGTTTGTGCCCCAATGCATAGAGTGCACTAGGTATGGTCACTCTAAGGGTGACACAAGTGTCCCAAGAGGGCACAGCCCCACTGGAGGGCAGACACCTGGGTTGGCTAGTGTAGCGCTCGGAGAGGAGGTAGTCCCAGTCAGTTTTGGGGAACAGATATAGGTAAACCTAGTATCCTGGGGGATGCAGAGATGGTGCCAAAATCCCACATGCCTGACAATACTTCAAAGTATAGGCAGTGGGTCACAATCAATGGGCAACAGGAGCCAGCGTGACCACTGACAAGGGTCAGCTGGTGTCCGAAGAGCAGGTCCTCCCTAATACATTCCACCAAGTCTTAGTCGCCGACAATCGTGAGAGCCACCTACCAATAGCTCTGGTTCCCTTCGAGTGGGGGGTGGGGTCACCGGTAC
This sequence comes from Pleurodeles waltl, assembly GCF_031143425.1. NCBI lineage: Eukaryota > Metazoa > Chordata > Amphibia > Caudata > Salamandridae > Pleurodeles > Pleurodeles waltl. The sequence goes on from NC_090450.1 coordinate 295,075,950, forward strand.
TCTAAAAGTAGCTGTGAGTCCTGCCATGCCTCTAGATTTTCTATTAGGCAACAACCTAGAGCACACAACCTGGAAGGAGGTAGAGCTAAGGTCTCACTTGGAAATGTTGGGATTGCCTGAGTGGGTCTGCATGACCACACAGGCCATGGCTGCCCGTGAGGGATGATAAGGGCATCTGGAGCCTGGAAGAATGGCCCAGACAGCTGCCAAGGAGAGGGGCAAGGGGCACGGGAAACCGGTCTCAGAAATTCCCACTGTGGTTGACGGGGTTCTCGAGGAGGAGGCCCCTAAGCCAACCGGGGAAGAAATTGTCGCCCTAGGCGACCGACCTGAGATTGCTGGCTGGCAAGTTGAGGCTGGGCCCACCATGGAGGAATTCTGCAAGGTGCAGAAAGAGTGTCTCAGTCTTGTGGGCTTGAGGCAACAGGCCTCAGCCCATGCAGCAGGTGAAGCCATTGGTGATCACCTGATCTATTGGGAGAATGATCTCCTTTACAGTGAGTCTAAGGTTCCTGAAGCTGGAGCAGTACATGTACTGGAAGTCCCCCGGTGTTACTGGCCCTTCCCACTGGGTCTGGCTCACAACATTCCCCTGGCATGACATTTGGTGCAAGACAAGACCTTTGCCAGGCTTGTCACCCACTTCTATTGGCTCCAGATGAGAACAAGCTAAGATGAATTCTGTAGGTCCTGTCCTACCTGCCAGGCCAGTGAGAAGACAGGGAAAAGGCTAAGAGCCCCCCTGATCCCACTCACTGTCGTTAGCACCCCCTTTGAAAGGGTGGGCACCAACATTGTTGGTCCATTTGACCCCAAAACTGCCCTAGGCAACAGGTTTATCCTGGTTTTGTGGACCATGACACCCGCTACCAAGAGGCAATCCCTCTGAGGACGGTGACTGCACCAGTGCCAACCAGAACTCTGATGGGGATATTCACCTGTGTGGGTTTCCCACAGGAAAGTGTGTCTGACAGAGGAACTAACTTCATGTCTGGATACATGAATCCCATGTGGGATGTGTCTGGGGTAACCCTCAAGTTCACCACACTTTATCACCCCAAATCCAATGGTCTTGTGGAGATATTCAACAAGACCTTGAAGGGCATGATCACAGGCCTCCCTGAGGCATAAGTGGGATGTCCTCTTATCATGCCTTCTCTTTGCTTACAGAGATGTACCCCAGAAGGGGTTGGGGTTCAGTCCCTTTAAGCTTCTCTTAAGCATTGTCAAGAAGGGGTGGGAGAAAGCTCCCAAGGCACACCCCCGGGATGTGGTCATCTACATACTGGCCCTTGGCAACCAGATGCACCACTTCTGGAAGACGGCCAAAAGTAACCTTGAGGCCAGTCAAGAGGTGTAATGAAATGCTGGTATGACCAGAAGACCACCCTGGTGGAGTTTCAACCTGGAGAAAAAGTATGGGTGATGGAGCCAGTAGAGCCAAGAGCTCTCCTGGACTGCTAGTCTGGCCCATGTGAAGTCAAGGAGCGAAAAGGGGAGACCACTTACTTATTGGACCTCCAGTCCCCTAGGAGCCCCAAAAGGGTGCTCCGTGTCAACCGACTGAAGCCTCATTTTGAGAGGACGGAGGTCAACATGCTTCTGGTAACAGATGAGGGTGTGGAGGAGGAAAGTGAACCTCTCCCCAACCTGCTCTCTTCAAAGGAAGGTGATGGGTCAGTGGAGGGTGTTAATCTCTCTGACTCCCTGACCTTGGACCAGCAAGGGGACTGCTAACAGTTACTGAAGCAATACTGTTTTCCATCACCTCTAGTATCACACACGTGTGTTTCCATGATATTGACATGGGAGACAGTCCCCCTGTAAAGAACAAAATTTACAGGTTGTCAGACAGGGTGAAGCTCATCAGCAAGGAGGAAGTCGCCAAGATGCTGGCTATGGGGGTAATTGAGAAGTCGAGTAGTCCCGGAGCCAGCCCTGTGGTGCTGGTGCCAGAGGCTGAAGCACCCGGTGCCAAGCCAGAACTTAGGTTCTGCGTGTGCTACCGGGGTCTCAACTCAGTCACACGGACTGATGCTCACCCCATCCCTCGAGCTGATGAGCTAGTAGACAGGTAAGGTGCTGCCAAATCCCTCAGTACTTTGATCTCACATCAGGGAATTGGCAGATCTCCTTGGCTGAGGGGCCCAAAGAGAGATCATCTTTTTCCACTCCTGAGGGACATTACCAGTTCCGGTTAATGCCCTTTGGACTGAAAAATGCCCCTGCTACCTTCCACCTGTTGGTTAACGGGGTCCTGGCTGGTAAGGATGCATTCTACAAAGCCTAGATGACATTGCCGTCTATAGTTCCAGCTGGGAGGAACACCTGCTCCACCTCCAAGAACACCTGCTCCACCTCCAAGAGGTGCTCCAGGCCCTGCAGCAGGCAGGCCTGACAATCAAGGCCAGTAAGTGCCAGATTGTGCAGGGTTCCGTGGTGTACTTGGGACATCTAGCAGGTGGTGGTAAGGTGCGGCTGCTCCAGGCCAAGATTGAGACCATTACGGCCTGGAAACCACCTAGAACCCAGATAGAGGTGAGGGCCTTCTTGGGCCTCACTGGGTATTACCATAGATTCATTAAGGGTTATGGCACCATGGTGGGCCCCCTCACAGAACTCACTTTCAAGAAATGACCCAAGTTGGTGAATTGGACAGAGGCTTGTCAGAAAGCCTTTGACTCTCTAAAGGAAGCCATGTGCACGGCACCCGTGCTCAGGGCCCCTGACTACTCCAAGGAGTTTATTGTGCAAATGGGCGCTTCAGGGCATGGCATAGTACAGCTAAATGAGGAGGGTCTAGACCAACCAGTAGCCTTTATTAGCAGAAGGCTATTACCACTAGAACAGAAAGAGAAGCATTTGGTGTGGTCTGGGCACTAAAGAAGCTGAGTCCCTACCTGTTTGGGACTCACTTCCTGGTTCAGACAGACCACAGGCCCCTCAGATGGCTCATGCAGATGAGAGGGGAAAATCCTAAACTCTTAAGGTGGTCCATTTCCTTACAGGGGATGGTCTTTACGGTGGAGCATCGCCCGGGTACTGACAACGCCAATGCTGATGGTCTCTCCAGATACTTCTGCCTTAGCGATGAGAGTTCCCAGGAGGTTGAGAAGCTCTCCCCATGTTCATTTGGGGGGGACACATGAATGACCTGACAGCCTTGGGGTGATCACCCTCAACTTTCTGCCTGCAACTCTCCACTTTTTGACACTGTTTTTGCTGGTTTAAGTACTCTGCACACTTTACCACTGCTGACCAGTGCTAAAGTGAATTTGCTCTCTCCCTTAAAACATGGTGACATTGGCTCATACCCAATTGGCTTATTTAATTTACTTGTAAGTCCCTAGTAAAAGTGCACTACATGTGCCCAGGGCCTGTAGATTAAATGCTACTAGTGGGCCTGCAGGACTGATTGTGACACCTACATAAGTAGTCCCCTAACCACGTCTCAGGCCTGCCATTGCAAGGCCTGTGTGTGCAGTTTCACTGCCAATTCGACATGGTATTTAAAAGTACATACCAAGCCTTAATCTACCCTTTTTCTACATATAGGTCACCCCTATGGTAGGCCCTAGGAAACCCATAGGGCAGGGTGCTATGTAGGGAAAAGGCAGGGCATATACCTGTGTAGTTTATATGTCCTGGTAGTGTAAAACTCCTAAATTCGTTTTACATTGCTGTGAGGACTGCTCCTTTCATAGGCTAACATTAGGGCTACCCTCATATACTGTGTGAGTGGTAGATTTTGATCTGAAAGGAGTAACAAGGTCATATTTAGTACGGCCAGAATGGTAATACAAACTTTTGCCGACTGGTGAAGTTGGATTTAATACTACTATTTTAGAAATGCCGCTTTTAGAAAGTGAGCATTTCTCTGCACTTCAATCCTTCTGTGCATTACAATCCACATCTGGCTGGGTTAGGTGACATCTCCCTTGTGCATTTCACTTAGGCAGCCCCAAACACAGGATGCTCAGTCACACCTGCACACATCTGCATACTGAATGGGTCTTCCTGGCTGGGAAGGTGGAGGGGCTGACACTTACATGTCAAAGGACAGTGGCCTGCCCTCTCACAATGGACTGCCAAAACCCCCTAATGGGACCCTGGCAGACAGGATGGAACTGAAAGGGGACCTTGTGAACTTCTAAGCCACTCTTTGAAGTTTCCCTCACTTCAAAGGCACATTTGAGCATTTAAACGGGGTCTCTGACCCTATCAACTCAGATACTTCTGGACAAGATACCTAATGGGGAAGAAACTCTGAACCGGAACCTGCAAGCTGCCAAGAAAATCTGCCTGGCTGCCCAAAGGACTCACCTGATTGCTTTGCTGAAAAGGACTGCTGTCTTGCTGTTGCCCTGCTGCCTCGCTGACCTCTGGCTCTGCTGAGAAGTGCTTTCCAAGGGCTTGGATTGAGCTTGCCTCCTGTTTTCTGAAGTCTCAGGGCCAAAGAGACTTCATTTCTTCAAAGAACTCCTTGTGCTGCAAAAATCGACGCACAGCCTGCATATCGGTTAGAGAATTACCGCACGCCGAACTGGAACGATGCAGCCTGGCTCCCCTAGTGGAGATCAATGCAGTGCCAGCGTTGCAACCAGAACTTCGACGCATGGCTCACTGGATCAATTCGTAGCTGGGCCAGAACGACGCAGCCCGACTTCCTGCAAGCAGAATCGACGCAGCACCTGCTGTGTGACAGACATTTCCTCACATCGCCCCCCCGGTTTGACGCAGCCCCTGTGACTTCGTCCTGCACGCCCAGGATTTCTCTGCATTGTCCCTGGGGCATCCAAGTACCCTGCAACCCAAAGAGGCTCCAAGTCTGCATGCCGGAAATCGACGCAAAGCCCTTGTTGCGTAGAAAAGCATCAACACATCGTCTGTGTGCACCGTGTGAAACCGACGTGCACCTCCCTGTTTTTCACGCATCTCCTCTTCTGCGGTCCTGTGCAGATAATTTTGACGCAAGCCAGGTACTTTGTACTTGCATGAGACACTTATTGCTTTTTTAAGAACTAAAGACTCTATTTATCATTACCAAAGTGATATTTTAACTTGTACTTATCAAATCTTCATTGTTTTGACCTTATTCTACTCGGATAAATATTCTATAGTTTTCTAAAACCTGTGTGGTGTATTTCTGTGGTGTTATACTGTATTATGGCATGATTTATTGCACAAATACTTTACACATTGCTTTCTATGTTAAGCCTGACTGCTCAGTGCCAAGCTACCAGAGGTTGGCCACAGGACAATTTGCACTGTGTGTGACTTACCCTGACTAGAGTGAGGGTCCTTGCTTGGACAGGGGGTAACCTGACTGCCAACCAAAGACCCCATTTCTAACACTTTGTGTCTGCGTCAGCTGTGGTTTTATGATCAGTTTGTGTGTGGCTGGGTATGAGTATTGTGACGTGTTTATGGTTGGTGTTGTTTGGTGTGTGAGTATCATGTGTAGGGTGTGGTGTGTGCTTTGGTTGTGTGAGTGTCTTGTGAGTGTGCATGTGTGTGTGTGTGTGTGTGTGTATGGGTAGGGGTGTTGCTGTGGGTGTGTCTGTGTGTGGGTGTGGCAGTCAGTGTCGGGTCGGCGTGTGGCATGTGGGTGTGTAATTGTCCCCATCCCTCCCTTGCGTGGTAGGTGGAGTACTCACAATTGTTGTCTTCATCAGCGCTGTATGTCCTGGAAGTGGACTGCAAGTACAAGCATCAGGAAGATCTCCAGTTCCCACTCCATGTCGCTGGCGGCCTCCTCTGTGTCCCTACAGTGAGTGTTTCCTTATATCTTGTTTCTTTCCGCCAGGCTTTGAGCGGAGTTTGGCCCGCCCCAGAAATCGTGGCTGTGTGCTGATCTGTAATACGGTAGGCAATAAGGTCCTTTCCGCTGTCCTGTAGATGGCATCTGCCGTCGTCTGCGGTCGGCCCGCACTGGCAGTACAGGCAGTGTACTGGATGTGTACTGGCCTGTTCATGACCACAGTCATAATGAGGCGGTCTGCACTGTCAGCCTGCTGGTGGTCGGATCGCCCCGCCGGCTTAGTGGGCCTGTGTCCAACAAACTCGTAATGAGGGCCATAACGCCTATTATTGTGAATGATATGTTACTCCTACACGTTGTAACCCTCTTTGTTCTATTTAACATGTCCTGTACATTGATTTATATTAATGTATGATTTATTGCCTCTGTATAATGTGTGCATGTGATGTACAGTGTTCTGACATCCTACGTTGGGACGAGTAGTGCTCTAAAAAGAATTACATGAAGTACATTGGTAATTGCTGTATGAATCATTACTTTTGTAATTATTTATACAGACAGATACATCTGACATTCTTACAGGACTTGTGTATCTTTTACATGCAGGATTTTAACAAAGTCAAAATCCTGCCTCCAAATCATAGTTTCTCTAAATTATTTATGATGTGATACCAAGCTTTGTGTCTATGTTTCCCTCAATTGCATTGGCGTCTAGGGGTTTGGCTTCACATAATTCCCAGCCAAGGTGATCCTTAAAAGAAAAGAGGGCTGATGGCACTTTTATCCTGGTGAAAATAAGAAAAAACATTCACTGCCTACAAGTTACTGCTGGGAGCAGAAAGCAAAGAACATGCAGGAGCTGCTGAACCTTTCCCGAAGTCAGCAAATTCCATCGGAACAAATTACATATATTTTACTGGGGCTGGCTGGATCCGTGATCTAGCTGGATCTTTTTCATTTTCTGCATAGGTGATAGATGTGCTACTGATCCAGTAAAAAAGCCAGTATTAGAGCAATGTGTACAGTTAAAAATAATCTACTGAAAGCCAGCAGTACTGTTTGTCAGTTATTTAGCAAGCTGCTTCCTGCGTACTGCAGCACATGGAGTTAAGCAATATTTGTGAGGAAGGCAGGACAGCCTTCACTGGGAGATGAGTGTGTCACATAAGCAATCCATGAAGCAGAGTTTAATTGGTATTAGGCACTCATGTTCAGCACATGCAGCCATCAACTGAGGCTTTTTGAACACCTGTCACTGATGTATTTGATGAAGAATAACGGGATGTGAGCAGTGGAGTATAGGTGAGAGTAAGAATTAATAGCATCTAGAATGCTTAATGTGAGCCAATGGTTGCAGGTGAGGCCCATTGGAACTCATTGTCGGTGACCTGGGCTTATTTTGCATCGCCAGACATATCCAGAGAGAAAGGCAGAAAAAGGGTAAAAAGAAGGAAGAGAAATCTTGAAAACCAGTGTCAAAGGAAGAAAGGAGGAATGAAAAAGAACGTTCAAGTGTGAGATAAAGGACTAGAGAGTGGATGGTGGCAGATGAAAGAGGAATGAGTTGAAATCAAGACAATGTATTCTGTTCCCCAACATTTTTTAGCACAACCAGCGTCTGAGAAACAATTTGGGCCTGGCGCCTATTCTTCCAAAAATCAAGCACTGCAAATCAATATACATATGGGCTGGCTACCCACCTCACTGCTTCATATTCATATGTATGAAAGTAGAGTGGCCAGTCTCACTGTTAATTTCCTATCAGCCTTTCCCGAGAAATGCTGCGATAGTTCCATTAGAGTCGTAGCAGATTTCTAGAGGAGACCAATGATGTGGATATAAACCTGTGGTAGAACTATTGATGGAGTCTGCTATTAGTCCTTAACAAGCAGAGCTTTGCTGTCAAGTGCAGGTACTTCCATGTTCAAAGCATAACAGCCCTGCTACGCTGCCGTGCTGAGAAATTCAGTCACACTGTCATCAAGTGTAAAGTGCTGATTAAGTTACAATTATTGTGTAGCAGTATGGGGGCGTGGCTGGAGGTCACGCAAGATGGCCGCTGCTCTTTAGAGCTCCATGAGACTTCAGCACTTCCTGGAAGGAAGGAGATATTTTCACATCAAAATGATAAATTTCTTCAGCATTTTTGAGCACTGGAGCTCTGCCGCTGCATAAATATGCCTTTATCTTACAGAAACATCGAGTTTTGAAGTCATTTCAGAGACTTCATGTGAGGGCCTGAGGTAATTATTTATCTGCATCATTTAAGTTTCACTCCATAAGCCTCTGCACATACCTAAACTTTCACAGAGATGTTTCTATTTGACTTTAAACTGCTTGCCTGGATGTCATTCTACAAATCTAATTTCATCTGCAATGGAATATTTATTACCTTCTGACAGCCAGCTGAACATTTGACCTCTCTCTCAAACACATGTAGCTGAGGTTTTCAACTTTCAGTATTCACTGGCAGCTCTTGTTGTCAAGGAGCTCTTTCAAATTGCCCTTCATAACATTGTAAATGCTTTCCTTTGACGGAGGGGATTTTTCCTTTTCAGAAGGTTCCCTTAAAAGTAGTCACCAATTGTTTGACTATGTGCAGTGAAGTGCTTTGCTCTTGTGGTATTCTGCCATGCCTGAGAGAATAATTTAGGATTTTCTATTTATATATTTTTTAATATATTTTACTCTGTTGTTGGAAACTACTCGCAGCAGCTTCTCATCGTAATATAATTTCATCATCACCTCACATTGCTGGCTTCCTATTACCAAATTGCTGCTGGGTTTTATGGGGAGACCACATAATTCTCAGAGCAGCCAGTCATCCTCTTCCTCCAAGTCTAATAATCCTCTTCGAGTGGTGCGCAGACATATAACTAAATCTTCTCTACCATCAGATTTAACAATGGATAGTGCTACAGACTTTTTAAAGGATAGCGCCTCTTCATCTCATGCTTCTTGCGCAATTGCAAATAAAAATCTAACACCTCCTCCGTCAAGCGCCCAAAAAAAGACCTTGATTCTCCCTCAATATCACCTACACATCTTACTCTAGATGATGTCATGGAGGAATTGCGTGCATTAGAGCCCTTTATGATGGACACTATTGCCTCTTTGCAACGTATTGAGGAGCAATGGTCCCAACACGAACAACTAATTTGTACTCTGGAACAGAGAGTCAGTAACCTTGAAGACTGTAACACTGTCAATCCTCAGATCTACAAGGACATAGCTCAGCTTAAAAGGCTTACTGAAAACTCAGTAAATAGAATTAGGAGAAATCATCTTCACCTTTTTGGGATTCCAGAAGGTTCAGAAGGCTCTAACATGATTGCATTCCTTCAAACAGCAATACCTTCAATTCTTTGCTTGCCTTGTGCCTCTCCCCTCTCTATCCAACGGGCACATCGTTTAGGTCCACAGACTTCAACTGGCCCTCGTGCACATCCCAGAGGCATTATTAATCTCTTTCTCCAATTTACTGACTTGATGCAAATACTCTTGGAAGCCAAAAAGATGGGCTCTTTGCTAGGGTCAGGTCATAAAGTGTTTTTCACACAAAACTTCTCTCCTGCTACAGCTGCACGTCACAAACAGTTTTTGGACTTACGTCCACAACTCAAATCCTTGAACATTCGATATGGTCTTCTTCACCCATGCCTTTTCAAAATTACATTCAAGGACAAATCTTACTCGTTTGAGGAACCTTCAGCACTACAAACTTTCATTAACCAACACAAAACAGAAGCAATGGAACTAGGAGCATCTGCAATTACTTGAAGATATAATTTAATTTGTCTTAATTGTCCTTTCTTTTTTTTCTGGACAGCTTAATAGTAATGGTTATGTTTAGTATGTATATCCATGGTTTTCCTTCTCTGCATCTTGTTATTTTCGTTTTTTTTTTTTATAGTGTTCTTTGTGCAATCCTCATGTTCCTTTCCGAACCGTATCCCTTTCTCACCATCCAAATTGTTCTCCTACACGTTCACTGGTAAGGTTTGATTTTTATTGTTCTTCATGTCACACTCCATTACTGTAATTATTACGTTATTTAGTCTCCTGAATGGTACATTTTTAGTTTTGTATGGTTTTTTTTCTTCCATGAAACTCGCCTTCATATGTTTTAATATCTAATATCACTTTTCTTGTGCTGAAGCCACTCTTGCCTGTCTTTTCAGGTTCTCCGCTGTCCCTCTACCTTTCAGAGTATTCATTTTCTATCTTGTCTTCTTTAGCTTTTGTGGCTTTGGTCCCTGTATTGCCACATCCATGTATATACAAATTCTGGAGGTCACCTTCCTCCTTTTCTTTTTCTTTACTATCTTGTTTCTTTCCCATTTCATTGCTTTTGCAAAATTGATATGGCAGTTTTTTCCTTGTTACAGCAGTTGTTTATTAATACTTCTTGTTATGCAACTTAGAACTGTTACTTGGAATGTTAAGGGGCTTAAACACCTCATTAAACGTCAGCGTGTCTTATCTCACCTAGCTCGTTTGAAATGCCACATTGCTTTGTTGCAAGAGACTCACCTCAGCGACTCTGAGGCAATTAAGCTTAAAAAACAATGGGTGGGAGACATTTTCTACTCCCCTTCCACCACAAACAAAAATGGGGTAGTTATACTCTGTCATAAATCTCTCAAACCTACCATAATTTCACAGCATCAAGATACAGAAGCTCGCTGGGTACTTGTTACATTTACAATTGACAATATTTCTCCTACTATCCTAAATATAGGATATATTTAGGCCCCACACATCCAGATCCAAATTTTTGGAAGAATCTTTCACATATTGTCTCTGAACATTCCTCAAACAATTTACTAATAGGTGGAGACTGCAACCAAATTCTCGATCCATTTTTAGACAGACGTTCCATGTCACGTTTCGTTCCACATGCCTCCCACAAAGCTTTTAAAAACTTTATTTTACAGCGTTCTCTCTCTGATTCCTGGAGAATATGCAATCCCGACCTCTTGGAATACTCTTTTTATTCTCCTACCCACCATTCCCATTCTAGGATTGATTATATCTTTCTGAGTAAAGATTTATTGCAACATATGGTCAACTCTGAAATCGGTGCTATTTTGATCTCAGATCACGCACCTGTGATTACTGACCTTGATCTTTTTCTTAATAGTTCTAAAACATCTTCATGGAGGTTTAATAACTCCCTACTTTCAGATGCTACTTTTATCGCTTCCTACAGTAAGTTTATAGAAGAATACTTCCACAGTAACAATAGTGATCAACTATCATTTCATTTTGTGTGGGATGCATTTAAAACAGCCTCTAGGGGTTTCATCATAAGTTACGCTCACTCAAAAAAAAAGTCTGCTCAACAAAAATCGACTTCCATCCTTGAAAATATAAAGTCATTAGAACATGAATACTGTACTCACAAAACTAGTAAATCACATCTTGAAGCACTAGTCTCAGCTAAAATGGAGTTTAACCAATACACCACTGAACAAGCATGCAGCACCCTCCAGGAAATAAATGCCAGATATTATAGTGGTAACAATAAAGCTGGTTCTCTTCTAGCTCGATATTTGAAACAAAGAAAGGAAAAAACAACTATTAAATCTATCACAGATAACAATGGTGTTAAACACTTTAGAGATAAAGATATAGCATTGTGTTTCGCTTCTTACTATAAGGACCTGTACACTCCAGAACACATACCAACAGTTGAATCTCTCAACCAATATTTCTCTAATCTCAAACCAAGGGACCCATTGCAGATTGACCTCTCATCTTTAGACCAACCCCTACAACTTACCGAACTATATACAGCTTTACAATCTCTCCCCAAGGGTGAGGCTCCAGGCCCAGATGGCTTCACAGTAGAATTCTTTATTCAGTTTGCTAAGTCTCTCTTCCCCAAACTCTTTCAATTACTTAATCACTTTCTAATGTCAGGTTCTGCCTCTGTCTCATTTATGGAGGCCATAGTTTGTCTGATTCCCAAAAAAGATCAGGATGCAACTGACTGTAAAAATATAAGACCCATATCTTTAATTAATACTGATTGTAAACTCTATGCGAAAGTTTTAGCTCTCAGTTTACTCCCATATATACCTGACCTTATTGATTCTCATCAAACTGGTTGTATCCCTAATAGAAATGTAGTGTACTTTTTAAAATATTATTAACAAGGCATCTAAACTTAAGATTCCTCTGGCAGCTTTATCATTGGATGCGGAAAAGGCCTTCGATAGGGTCTACTGGGGTTTCTTGTCGAAGGCATTGGAAAGGTATGGCCTAGGTACTAAATTCTGACATTTTATATCCATTTTTTATTCCTCACCATGTTCCTTGGTTATAACAAATGGAATCCGATCTCCTTTTTTCCCTCTTAAAAGGGGTACTCCTCAGGGATGCCCATTATCTCCTTTAATATTTATTTTGGCTCTCAAACCTTTTCTATAGCAATTAAAAACGTCTGAACAAATTATGGGGTTTCAAATTCATAATGCACACATCAAATTTATGGCATATGCTGATGATATTCTTTTGTTCATGTCTCACCCGACACTTCTCTTCCTGCATGAGCTCAACTTATATTCTGATGTATCTGGATATACACTTAATATAGACAAAACAGTGGTCTTACCACTTAATGCTCATTGCACTGGCTCTGTATTCCTTGATGTAGGATTATCTTGGAATTCTTCTAAGATGAAATGCCTTGGGGTATGTACTGCACTACTCTCAAGGATACATTAAAGACTAATTTAGAAAGCTTATCTGCAAAGCTTGTAGATCTCACACAGAAATGGTCTCTGTTATATCTCACGTGGTGGGGCTGTTTGGACACCATTAAGATGATGCTACTCCCTATCATTAACTTCTTCCTTATGATGCTTCCTATTAAGATACCTTTTTTTTCTTCCTTTTTGTGGGTATTTTTTTTTTTTATCAGGATGAAATAACACCAAAACAGAACAAAATACATTGTCACTTTCAGAAAAAGAAACAAAACAAAATCAGCCAGGTTTTTCTAAGAAATAATCCCCCCAGATCAGAGAGAACTATTTAGCGCTACCTACTCTGCTAGCATATCTCATTTCCTGAACCCTAACTTGCGCCATCTTACAACGCCATTCTTGACTAGTAGGAGACAGCTCGGAACACCAATTTCTCAACAGGAGCGACCTAGCACCCGCAGTGGCTATAAATACGAGCTTCTCCCATCTAGAAGAGAGCCTTGCCTCGGGATCGTAGCCCAAGCTCATTAACCGAATTCTGGGAGATATGGATACCGGCGGCATAGTTGTTAACATCCCAAAAATTCTCTCCTAATATCCCTGTATACATCGGCATGTCGCAATCACATGGATCCAACCTGCCACTCCTACTTCCTTACAGCGAAAACACATATTGGATAGCCGGTCCCCATGCGAGACAGGGACTGCGGGGTTCGATACAATAACCATTTGCTGAAAAATGTCATTCGGTGCCAGTTAGCCCATCGAAGAACGGAGAAATTCAGACGATTAATGGTCTCCCAGCAATCACTTAAAACCTCTAAGCCCTCCTGATGAGCCCATTTCCTCTGAGCTTTTGTCCCAAGATCTACTTTGTCCCTGTCTGCCAGAAGCCTCCTCCATGACCCTGCAGTCCTTATCCCAGGAGGATCCACCAATTCTGTTACCAAAAACTGGATGTTGACTATAGAATTGACATCTAAATCCCTTAAAATATGTAACAAAATGTTATAGGATCCAACCAACAAGAAATTATTTTTAACAGTGGTCAGAATATTTAATGGAGTTTCCCAGTTGTCCTTGGCACGGAAATCCCCAATTTTAATGAATCCAGTGAGCTCCCACCTCTTTACTAAGTCTTCATTAAGCTGAGCACCAGAGTGCAGCCAAATCTGTGAAAGAGGAGTGTCAAAATGTAAAAAAGGGATTGAATATTTTCTAAAGAAGTCTGATCTTCTCTTGAAAAACCATTTAAAAATCTTATAACAAACTTTTTTAAACGATTTCGCCCAGAGTGTTGGGTTCCGAATATTATGCTCCCTACATATTAATACCCGAAAATCAATAAAAAACCTGGAGCCTGCCAAATGATCCATTCTAAAGCTGGCATAGTAATGTGTGAAAAATGCAAAATAATAATCTTTGAAATTTGGCAAAGCTAATCCCCCCTTTTCTTTATCCGCATATAGTATACTTGAAACGGCTCGAGCCTTTCGGTTTTGCCAAATAAACGGGCGAAATAGGGATTCCAGTTTTCTAAAAAAGTTTTGCGTTAGAACACACGGAATAGCCGCAAACAAGAAATTGAAAAGTGGTAAGATTGACATTTTGATTAACACCGTTCGGCCTAATATAGAGAGGGGGAGGGACCTCCAGTGAGCCAACAGAGCCTGAGTTTTCTGAAGTAAAGGAGCAAAATTTTAATTGTACAGGTCACCTATATTGGCCGAGAAATAAATCCCTAAATATCTCTTTGGATTGGCATTTACACAGCCTCTTAATTCAGGAAGGAGATTGATAGGAGAAGTGCCACAAAGAATAATATCAGTTTTACTCATATTGATCTTATAACCACCAATTTGTTCAAATTCATTAAATAGATTAAAGACCGCTTCCTGAGAAGAACGTTCTATATCTAAGAACATGATGGTGTCGTCCGAGTAAAGTTTGATTTTTCCCATTGACTTTAATGGAGGTTGGATCTGAATATGTTGTCTAATTTTAATGGCTAGAGGCTCAATAAAAAGGGCAAATAAAATGGGGGATAAAGAACACCCCTGCCTAGTTCATCGTTGTATTTGAAGTTGGCCGACGCACTTTGAGTTTATAATGATATCGGCCTCTGAGTTTGAGTACAACCTTTGAATTAGTGAGGTGACCTGAGAAGGTACCTTGGAGCTAGACAAAACTGAAAAAAGTGTGTCCCAAACAACCAAGTCAAGTGCTTTTTCCACGTCTAGCAAAAGAATAATGGCAGGGACTTTATTAGAAGCAAAATAATCAAAAGCCTCAGCTAAGAAGTGTGTGTTTGTAGCCAGTTGTCGGCCAGCTATAAACCCATTTTGATCAGGATGTACCAGTTTATTAACTACCCCATTAAGCCTATTGGCCAAATGTTTTGTGATCATTTTGTAATCTGAGTTTAACAGCAAAATTGGACGATATACATTTCGATCCTCCCTGTCCTTGTTTTTCTTAGGAAAGCTAACCACGTTTCCTGAATGCCAGGTCTTAGGAATCTGCTCTCCCCTCAGTAGGCCATTAATTAAGGCCAAAAAATCCTCGGCGAATGCATTTATGAAAGTCTTATAGAACTCAGCAGAGAAGCCAACCGGTCCACAGGCTTTCCCAGTGGGAAGATTCTTAACATCGTCTAGAAGTTCTGGCTTCGTAAATGGCTGTGACAATGCCACACAGGCTTCCTCTGTGAGGCTGGGAATATCCAGGTCCCTCAGGAATTTCTCAATAGTCCTGGAATCAATAACTGGGGTACAACTATAGATTTGTCTATAATGCTCCAGCATAATTTTATCGACGTCTCCGGGGTCAGTGCGTCTAGCCCCAGTGACAGGGCATCTTAGAGCGTGTATGATATTACAAGCAATACGATCTTGAGCTTGCCATGACAAAAATATGCCTGTAAAGTTACTCTCTTCGTAGACCTTTTGTTTATAAGCCCGATATTCTATATCCACCTTCTTAAAAAAGTTATCCGCCAACGCCTTCTTGGCAGCTTCAAAAGACCGCCTATTAGCATCAGAGGGGGCACATAGATAGGCAGTTAAACACTTTTGAACTACATCTTCCAATGCAGCAATTTGTTGTCTCAAGAACCATTTATCAGCTGTCTCTTTGGCGATTACCCAGCCCCTAAAAAAGGCCTTAATGAATCCCAGACTACCGCTGGAGTTGAGGATCCCTGATTGCGTTTGAAAAAATCCCTTATTTCGGCCTGTGAAGTCTGTATCCACCCATCATCCGACAGGAGCTGGAGATTAAAAATCCACCTTCTGGTCTGAACTGTATGAGCTGTGGAATAGAGAGACACTTCCAGCAGCAGAGGCATGGTCTGAAAGACCAGAGTGCTGAACCGACTGAGATCTATAGCACAATGTTTCTGATATCAGAAAAAAATTGATACATGAGGAGCTTTTAAACCGGGTGGAAATACAAGTATATTCCCTCGCATCAGGAGTATTTGTTCTCCAGGGATCACAAAGCATCAAAACCCTAACGTAATCTTTGAAGATTTTTGCAACTTTGGGTTTGTGCTGTCTCTTACCCCTTACCGTGGTATCTAAAACTGGATCCTGAAGGAAATTGAAATCAACCCCAATAATAACTTTGCCTGTCAATTGCAAGAGGGAGTGAAACAGGCCTATATAGGGGGCTGGGTCGTCTATCAGAGGAGCATAAAAACTATCAAAGACAAATCTTTCCTTGGCAATTAAACACTGAACCCAACACCAACGCCCATCGGGGTCAGAAAGAAAATCCAGTGGTTGTGCGTTGAGGGCTCTGGCTAAAAAGACTGCCACACCTCTGTGAGCCGGCCAAAGCTGCAGCGAATACTTTAAAATCAGCCATTTTTTTCAACATGTGTAAATCCGGGACTTTATTAACCGGAATATAAGTCTCCTGAAGAAGTATAACTGAGGGATTTAAAGCAGTTTCCCTTTCCTCGATTACGGACCTTTTCCTATGGTTATGTAATCCATTAACATTCCAGGAAAGTATTCTTAATGGAAGAAAAGATTTTGTCATTGATTTGTACCTTGGCTTAGTCTGAATATCATCTCCCCCACTCTAGAGTGAAATACACTATCATAGACATAACAATCCACTAAAGTGACAAAGACGGATCCTGGTGTCCATACCTCTCCCCCCAACCTCCCCCTTCCTCATCCCCCATCCCTCACCCTCAGTGGCCCACAACTGGAGCCCTCCCGCCCGGACAACCCGAGGCCACACCCTTCCCCCACCCCCTGCCTCCATCCTTCCCTAGCATGGTGCCTTGTCATAGCACCCTAAGCCACAGACTAGAGAGACAAAAATAGAAATAGCCTGAACATGCTTTGTGGGCGTTAAAAAAAAAAAAAGCTGCATTTTCTTACAATATCATTATCCTCCAATATGTTGTTCTGGTGGTCTCTTATTAAGTGTTTTACACCCGACCCCACCACCCCTTATTCGTCCTAACTGCTCAGAGTTCTGAATTACAAGTAGCAAGGACTTAGCAGCATCCACTGTGTGAATACAATTCGAGCGACCCTGAAAAAACACTTTAAGTTTGGATTGTTGCAGAAGTCCAGCCTGAGCCCCTGCTTTTTGAAATGCCGTAATCATCCCTTTCAATTCTCTTCTCCGATGCGCTGCCACCACTGACATATCTGAGAAAATCTTGAACGCATAGTCACCGGGAATCTGGAAGGTTTTAGTCTGAATTGCTTGCTGGAGAATCTGTTCCTTGATACAAAAGTCGCCAAAGTTCACTAGAATAGTGCAAGGATATTTGGGTTTTGGTGGGTAGACTGCGGGGACCCGATGGGCCCGCATGATATTGAGACCTGGATGCTTGTCCATTGGTCCTAATAGAACATGATTTTTAATAAGACCAATGACCAGATCTATGACTGTCTAGCTGTTTTCACAGCCTTCAGGGACTCCCGTGAATCGCAAATTAGATCGTGATCGATTTTCGTCGTCGTCGAGTCGAATCTGTAGATCTAACAGGTCAGCTTGACATTTTGCCATTGATGGTTCTACAGTCACACGGACATCCTCAAGGTCCGAAACTCGCTACTCGATATCCATAATTCGTGAGTTAAGTTGCTGGATATTACTACAGATCAAGTTCAATTGTGATTCTGTTCTGTAATTTGCGTCGTCTTGGGAAACTTTCAGCATTTTTAATTCCCTTAATATCTGCAGAAGTAAGTTTTCCGGGGGAATGCCAGTGCTTGCCGTATCTTTCAGCTCCTGAGAGAGAGACCCATTTTGACCATTAAATTCGGAAGACACAGCAGGAATAGCAACATGGGGAG
Source organism: Pleurodeles waltl (assembly GCF_031143425.1). Taxonomy (NCBI): domain Eukaryota; kingdom Metazoa; phylum Chordata; class Amphibia; order Caudata; family Salamandridae; genus Pleurodeles; species Pleurodeles waltl. The sequence goes on from NC_090450.1 coordinate 295,093,748, forward strand.
AAGATCCAGCTGCTGTGTCTGTCCCTCCCCTGCTGATCGACTCGTGCAATGTGTAGGAAAGTACCATCTTGCCTGGCATGTTATCCCCATATTTCACTGTATATATGTTGTTTTAGTTGTATGTGTCACTGGGACCCTGCCAGCCAGGGCCCCAGTGCTCATAAGTGTGCCCTGTATGTGTTACCTGTGTTATGACTAACTGTCTCACTGAGGCTCTGCTAATCAGAACCTCAGTGGTTATGCTCTCTCACTTCTTTCTAAATTGTCACTAACAGGCTAGTGACCAATTTTACCAATTCACATTGGCATACTGGAACACCCTTATAATTCCCTAGTATATGATACTAAGGTACCCAGGGTATTGGGGTTCCAGGAGATCCCTATGGGCTGCAGCATTTCTTTTGCCACTCATAGGGAGCTCTGACAATTCTTACACAGGCCTGCCACTGCAGCCTGAGTGAAATAATGTCCACGTTATTTCACAGCCATTTACCACTGCACTTAAGTAACTTATAAGTCACCTATATGTCTAACCTTTACCTGGTAAAGGTTGGGTGCTAAGTTACTTAGGTGGTCATTCTGACCCTGGCGGTCTTTGACCGCCAGGGCGGAGGACCGCGGGAGCACCGCCGACAGGCCGGCGGTGCTCCAATGGGGATTCCGACCGCGGCGGTAAAGCCGCGGTCGGACCGGCACCACTGGCGGGGTCCCGCCAGTGTACCGCCGCCCCATTGAATCCTCAGCGGCGGCGCAGCTTGCTGCACCGCCGCGGGGATTCCGACCCCCCCCTACCGCCATCCAGATCCCGGCGGTCGGACCGCCGGGATCCGGATGGCGGTAGGGGGGGTCGCGGGGCCCCCGTAAGAGGGCCTCTACATGTATTTCACTGTCTGCTGCGCAGACAGTGAAATACGCGACGGGTGCAACTGCACCCGTCGCACAGCTTCCACTCCGCCGGCTCGATTCCGAGCCGGCTTCATCGTGGAAGCCTCTTTCCCGCTGGGCTGGCGGGCGGTCTGAAGGCGACCGCCCGCCAGCCCAGCGGGAAAGTCAGAATTACCGCCGCGGTCTTTCGACCGCGGAACGGTAATCTGACGGCGGGACTTTGGCGGGCGGCCTCCGCCGCCCGCCAAGGTCAGAATGAGGGCCTTAGTGTGTGGGCACCCTGGCACTAGCCAAGGTGCCCCCAAATAGTTCAGGGCAAATTCCCCGGACTTTGTGAGTGCGGGGACACCATTACACGCGTGCACCACACATAGGTCACTACCTATGTGTAGCTTCACAATGGTAACTCCGAATATGGGCATGTAACATGTCTATGATCATGGAATTGCCCCCTCTATGCCATCCTGGCATTGTTGGCACAATCCCATGATCCCACGGGTCTGTAGCACAGACCCGGGAACTGCCAAACTGCCTTTTCAGGGGTTTCACTGCAGCTGCTGCTGCTGCCAACCCCTCAGACAGGTTTCTGCCCTCCTGGGGTCCAGCCAGGCTTGGCCCAGGATGGCAGAACAAAGGACTTCCTCTGAGAGAGGGTGTTACACCCTCTCCCTTTGGAAAAAGGTGTTAAGGCAGGGGAGGAGTAGCCTCCCCCAGCCTCTGGAAATGCTTTCATGGGCACAGATTGTGCCCATTTCTGCATAAGCCAGTCTACACCGGTTCAGGGACCCCTCAGCCCTGCTCTGGCGCGAAACTGGACGAAGGAAAGGGGAGTGACCACTCCCCTGACCTGCACCTCCCCTGGGAGGTGCCCAGAGCTCTTCCAGTGTGCTCCAGACCTCTGCCATCTTGGAAACAGAGGTGCTGCTGGCACACTGGACTGCTCTGAGTGGCCAGGGCCAGCAGGTGATGTCAGAGACTCCTTCTGATAGGCTCCTTCAGGTGTTGCTAGCCTATCTTCTCTCCTAAGTAGCCAAACCCTCTTTTCTGGCTATTTAGGGTCTCTGCTTTGGGGATTTCCTTAGATAACGAATGCAAGAGCTCATCCGAGTTCCTCTGCATCTCTCTCTTCACCTTCTGCCAAGGAATCGACTGCTGACCGCGCTGGAAGCCTGCAAAACTGCAACAAAGTAGCAACGACGACTACTGCGACACTGTAACGCTGATCCAGCCGCCCTTCTCTACTGTTTTCCTGGTGGTGCATGCTGTGGGGGTAGTCTGCCTCCTCTCTGCACTAGAAGCTCCGAAGAAATCTCCCGTGGGTCAACGGAATCTTCCCCCTGCAACCGCAGGCACCAAAGAACTGCATCACCGGTCCTCTGGGTCTCCTCTCAGCACAACGAGCGAGGTCCCTTGAACTCAGCAACTCTGTCCAAGTGACTCCCACAGTCCAGTGACTCTTCAGTCCAAGTTTGGTGGAGGTAAGTCCTTGCCTCCCCACGCCAGACTGCATTGCTGGGAACCGCGTGTTTTGCAGCTACTCCGGCTCCTGTGCACTCCACGAAGATTTCCTTTGTGCACAGCCAAGCCTGGGTCCACAGCACTCTAACCTGCATTCCTGAGTTGTCCTCCGGCGGCGTGGGACTCTCTTGTGCAACTTCAGGTGAGCACTGTTTCACTCCACTTTGTAGTGCCTGTTCCGGCACTTCTGCGGGTGCTGCCTGCTTCTGAGAGGGCTCCTTGTTATGCTGGGCGCCCCCTCTGTACCCTGACGCAATTGGCGACATCCTGGTCCCTCCTGGGCCACAGCAGCATCCAAAAACCCCAACTGCAAGCTTTGCAGCTAGCAAGGCTTGTTTACGGTCTTTCCGCAGGAAAACACTTCTGCGCAACTCTCCATGGCGTGGGACTTCTATCCTCCAAAGGGGAAGTTTCTAGCCCTTGTCGTTCTTGCAGAATCCTCAGCTTCTATTGTCCAGTAGCAGCTTCTTTGCACCCACAGCTAGCATTTCCTGGGCATCTGCCCACTCTCGACTTGATCGTGACTTTTGGACTTGGTCCCCTTGTTCCACAGGTACCCTCATCTGGAAATCCATCATTGTTGCATTGCCGGTTTTGGTCTTTCCTGCAGAATTCCACTATCACGACTTCTGTGCTCTTTGGGGAACTTTAGTGCACTTTGCACTCACTTTTCAGGGTCTTGGGGTGGGCTATTTTTCTAACCCTCACTGCTTTCTTGCAGTCCCAGCGACCCTCTACAAGGTCACATAGGTTTGGGGTCCATTTGTGGTTCGCATTCCACTTTTGGAGTATATGGTTTGTGTTGCCCCTATCCCTATGTGCCCCCATTGCATCCTATTGTAACTATACATTGTTTGCACTGTTTTCTAATACTATACTGCATATTTTTGGTATTGTGTACATATATCTTGTGTATATTTGCTATCCTCATACTGAGGGTACTCACTGAGATACTTTGGCATATTGTCATAAAAATAAAGTACCTTTATGTTTAGTATATCTGTGTATTGTGTTTTCTTATGATATTGTGCATATGACACTAGTGGTACTGTAGGAGCTTCACTCGTCTCCTAGTTCAGCCTAAGCTGCTCTGCTAAGCTACCATTATCTATCAGCCTAAGCTGCTAGACACCCTATACACTAATAAGGGATACCTGGGCCTGGTGTAAGGTGTAAGTACCCCTTGGTACCCACTACAAGCCAGTCCAGCCTCCTACGTTGGTTGTGCAACGGTGGGATAAGTACTTTGCAACTACTTACCACTTTTGTCATTGTACTTTTCATAAGAGAAAAATATACAAAACAAGTTCAGTGTATGTACACCTAACCAAAAAGTTTTGCTTTTCTTCTCTCACTTCTTTTCTAAGTGCTGAAAAATACCTCTAAAACTTTCAAAATGTTCTTAAAAAGTTTTAAAAGATTTTTTTCCTGTTCTTTAAAAAGTTCTACAAACTTTTTTTCTCACTTTTTCTATCACTTAAACACTTTCTAAAATGTCTGGCACAGGCCAAACTGTTGATCTGTCCAAACTTGCTTATGATCACCTTAGCTGGAAAGGAGCAAGGAGTCTCTGCATAGAAAGAGGTTTAAGTGTAGGGAAGAATCCCTCTAGAGAACTGTTAGTTAATATGCTTGTTGAACAGGATAAGGCCAGAGGTGGCACTTCTGTTGAAAAATAAGCTGATGGTTCCCAATCTGACCCTGGGGCACCCCTAGCAAAAGATTTAGAAAGGAAACGTCCTAGCCTGCCCATTATCAGACAACCTACCATAGCTGGTACTGATGTAGAGTCACATCATACTGATAGTGTTGTCTCACATCACAGTAAGAGTATTCCTTCTCATCATAGTAGAAGTGATGTTTCTGTTAGCCAAGTTGTTAGGGTGCCATCTGTTAGGGACAGGTCTCCTTCTGTTCATTCTCACCATACTTCTGTTTCAAGGCATGCCCCACCCACCCACCCTGATGACAGAGTGTTAGAAAGGGAGCTCAATAGATTGAGAGTGGAACAAACCAGGCTGAAGCTCAAGAAGCAACAGCTTGATTTAGATAGGCAGTCCTTAGAAGTGGAAAGAGAAAGACAGAAATTGGGTTTAGAAGCCCATGGTGGCAGCAGCAGTATTCCCCATAGTCATCCTGCAAAAGAGCATGATTCTAGGAATCTGCACAAGATAGTTCCCCCTTATAAGGAGGGGGATGACATTAACAAGTGGTTTGCTGCACTTGAGAGGGCCTGTGTTGTACAGGATGTCCCTCAGAGGAAGTGGGCTGCTATCCTATGGCTATCATTTAGTGGAAAGGGTAGGGATAGGCTCCTTACTGTGAAAGAAAGTGAAGCCAATGATTTCAAAGTTCTTAAGAATGCACTCCTAGATGGTTATGGCTTAACCACTGAACAGTACAGGATGAAGTTCAGAGAAACCAAAAAGGAGTCTTCACAAGACTGGGTAGACTTTGTTGACCATTCAGTGAAGGCCTTGGAGGGGTGGTTACATGGCAGTAAAGTTACTGATTATGAAAGCCTGTATAACTTAATCCTGAGAGAGCATATTCTTCATAATTGTGTGTCTGATTTGTTGCACCAGTACCTGGTGGACTCTGATCTGACCTCTCCCCAAGAATTGGGAAAGAAGGCAGACAAATGGGTCAGAACAAGGGTGAACAGAAAAGTTCATACAGGGGGTGACAAAGATGGAAAGAAGAAGGATGGTAAGTCTTCTGACAAAGGTGGGGACAAATCTAAAAATGAGTCTTCATCAGGCCCACAAAAGCACTCTGGTGGGAGTGGTGGGCCCAAATCCTCTTCAAATCAAAACAAAGAAAATAAACCATGGTGCTATTTGTGTAAAATAAAAGGCCATTGGACAACAGATCCCAGTTGTCCAACGAAAAGCACCAAGCCTCCTACCACTACAACCCCTGCTGCTACACCTAGTGCCCCTAGTAATAGCAGTGGTGGTGGGAGCAAACCTACTAATAGCCAATCCAAGGGAGTAGCTGGGCTCACTTTTGGTAACTTAGTTGGGGTTGGTCTTGTTAGGGAGACCACAGAGGCTTTGTTAGTCTCTGAGGGGGCTATTGATTTAGCCACCTTATTTGCTTGTCCCCTTAACATGGATAAGTACAAGCAACTACCAAAATAAATGGTGTTGAGGTTCAGGCCTACAGGGACACAGGTGCCAGTGTTACAATGGTAATAGAGAAACTGGTCCACCCTGAACAACACCTACTTGGTCACCAGTACCAAGTAACCGATGCTCACAACAACACACTTAGCCACCCCATGGCTGTTGTAAATCTCAACTGGGGGGGGGGGGGTTACTGGTCCAAAGAAAGTTGTGGTTGCCTCAGATTTACCTGTAGACTGTCTACTAGGGAATGATTTGGAGACATCAGCTTGGTCAGATGTGGAGTTGGAGGCCCATGCAGCAATGCTGGGCGTTCCAGGGCATATTTTTGCTTTAACCAGGGCTCAGGCCAAAAAGCAAAAAGGACAGGGTGACTTGGATCCTGGAAGAATGGACCAAGTGCTCCCTGAAGCTAGGGCTAGTAGAAGTAAGGCACTACCTACTATCCCTCCCTCTACAGTGGATTCTACTTCTGAGGAAGAAGAATTTCCACCCTGTGCAGAACCTACACCAGAGGAACTGGAAGCAGACACTGCTGAGCTTTTGGGTGAAGGGGGGCCTGCCAGGGAGGAGCTGAGTGTGGCACAGCATACCTGTCCCATACTAGAGGGTCTAAGGCAGCAAGCTGTCAAACAAGCAAATAGGGATGTCAGTGACTCTCACAGAGTTTACTGGGAGGACAACCTCTTGTACACTGAAGCAAGGGATCCAAAACCTGGAACTGCCAGGAGATTGGTGATTCCTCAGGAGTACAGAAAGTTCCTCCTAACTCTAGCCCACAACATTCCCTTAGCTGGACATTTGGGGCAAATGAAAACTTGCGACAGGCTTGTTCCCTTGTTTCATTGGCCTAGAATGTCAGAGGACACAAAGGAATTTTGTAAGTCCTGTGAAACCTGTCAAGCCAGTGGCAAGACAGGTGGCACTCCAAAAGCACCCCTTATCCCACTGCCTGTGGTTGGGGTTCCCTTTGAAAGGGTAGGGGTTGACATAGTTGGCCCCCTTGACCCTCCTACTGCTTCAGGCAATAGGTTTATCTTGGTGGTAGTGGACCATGCCACCAGATATCCTGAAGCAACTCCTCTAAGGACCACTACAGCTCCTGCAGTGGCAAAGGCCCTCCTGGGAATCTTTTCCAGGGTGGGCTTCCCAAAAGAGGTGGTATCAGACAGGGGAAGCAATTTCATGTCTGCTTACTTAAAGGCCATGTGGAAGGAGTGTGGTGTTACATACAAGTTCAACACACCCTATCATACACAAACAAATGGACTGGTGGAGAGATTTAACAAAACTCTCAAAGGCATGAATATGGGACTCCCTGAAAAACTCCGCAGGTGATGGGATATCCTGTTACCTTGCCTCCTTTTTGCTTACAGGGAGGTACCCCAAAAAGGAGTGGGCTTCAGCCCCTCTGAACTCCTATTTGGACACCCTGTAAGAGGTCCTCTAACACTTGTTAAGGAGGGTTGGGAACAACCTTTAAAAGCTCCAAAGTAAGACATAGTGGACTATGTACTTGGCCTAAGATCAAGGATGGCTGAGTACATGAAAAAGGCCAGTAAAAACCTTCAGGCCAGCCAAGAGCTCCAAAAGCAATGGCATGACCAGAAGGCTGTTTTGGTTCAGTACCAACCAGGGCAGAAAGTGTGGGTCTTGGAGCCTGTGGCCCCAAGAGCACTCCAAGACAAATGGAGTGGACCTCACATAATTGTTGAAAAGAAGGTAGAAGTCACCTACCTGGTTGACTTAGGCACTGCCAGGAGTCCCCTTAGGGTGCTCCATGTCAATCGCCTGAAACCCTACTATGACAGGGCTGATCTCACCCTGCTCATGGCAACTGGTGAGGGACAGGAAGAAGAGAGTGACCCTCTCCCTGATCTCTTCTCTTCCACAGAACAAGATGTTCTAGTGGAAGGTGTAGTTTTGGCAGATTGTCTTACTGCTGAGCAGAAAGACCACTGCATAAATCTCCTGGGTCAGTTTTCTGAACTCTTCTCTACTGTGCCAGGTACCACTTCTTGGTGTGAGCACACTATAGATACTGGAGACAGCTTGCCTGTCAAAAGTAAGATCTATAGGCAGCCTGACCATGTCAGAGACTGCATAAAGCAAGAGGTTCAGAAAATGCTTGAACTGGGAGTGGTTGAGCACTCTGAAAGTCCATGGGCCTCTCCTGTGGTACTTGTACCAAAACCTCATTCCAAGGATGGAAAGAAGGAAATGCGGTTTTGTGTAGACTATAGAGGTCTCAACCAGCTAACCAAAACTGATGCTCACCCTATACCCAGGGCAGATGAGCTAATAGATACACTGGCATCTGCCAAGTATCTAAGCACTTTTGATTTGACTGCAGGGTATTGGCAGATCAAATTATGAGAAGATGCAAAAGCAAAAACGGCATTTTCAACCATTGGAGGCCATTACCAATTCACAGTAATGCCTTTTGGATTGAAAAATGCACCTGCCACTTTTCAGAGGTTGGTGAACACAGTCCTGCAAGGGCTGGAAGCTTTTAGTGCAGCATATCTAGACGATATAGCTGTCTTTAGCTCCAGCTGGGATGATCACCTGGTCCACCTATAGAAAGTTTTAGAGGCCCTGCAAAAGGCAGGCCTCACTATCAAGGCTTCAAAGTGCCAGATAGGGCAGGGAAAAGTGGTTTATCTGGGACACCTGGTAGGTGGAGAACAGATTGCACCACTTCAGGGGAAAATCCAAACTATTATAAATTGGGTTCCCCCTACAACTCAGACCCAGGTGAGAGCCTTCTTAGGCCTCACTGGGTATTACAGGAGGTTCATAAAGAACTATGGCTCCATTGCAGCCCCTCTTAATGACCTCACCTCTAAGAAAATGCCTAAAAAGGTATTGTGGACAGCTAGCTGTCAGAAAGCTTTTGAGGAGCTGAAGCAGGCCATGTGCTCTGCACCTGTCCTGAAAAGCCCCTGTTACTCCAAAAAATTCATTGTCCAAACTTATGCATCTGAATTAGGGGTAGGGGCAGTCTTATCACAACTTAATTCTGAGGGCCAGGATCAAACTGTTGCTTTTATCAGCAGGAGGTTGACCCCTATAGAAAAGCGTTTGTCTGCCATAGAGAGGAAGGCCTTTGCTGTGGTCTGGGCACTGAAGAAGTTGAGGCCATACCTGTTTGGCACTCACTTCATTGTTCAAACAGACCACAAACCTCTACTTTGGCTAAAACAAATGAAAGGTGAAAACCCTAAATTATTGAGGTGGTCCATATCCCTACAGGGAATGGATTATACAGTGGAACATAGACCTGGGAGTACCCACTCCAATGCAGATGGACTCTCCAGATATTTCCACTTAGACAATGAAGACTCATCAGGTCATGGCTAGTCTTATTGTCCTTCGTTTGGGGGGGGTTGTGTAGGAAAGTACCATCTTGCCTGGCATGTTATCCCCATATTTCACTGTATATATGTTGTTTTAGTTGTATGTGTCACTGGGACCCTGCCAGCCAGGGCCCCAGTGCTCATAAGTGTGCCCTGTATGTGTTACCTGTGTTATGAATAACTGTCTCACTGAGGCTCTGCTAATCAGAACCTCAGTGGTTATGCTCTCTCACTTCTTTCTAAATTGCACTAACAGGCTATTGACCAATTTTACCAATTCACATTGGCATACTGGAACACCCTTATAATTCCCTAGTATATGGTACTAAGGTACCCAGGGTATTGGGGTTCCAGGAGATCACTATGGGCTGCAGCATTTCTTTTGCCACCCATAGGGAGCTCTGACAATTCTTACACAGGCCTGCCACTGCAGCCTGAGTGAAATAACGTCCACGTTATTTCACAGCCATTTACCACTGCACTTAAGTAACTTATAAGTCACCTATATGTCTAACCTTTACCTGGTAAAGGTTGGATGCTAAGTTACTTAGTGTGTGGGCACCCTGGCACTAGCCAAGGTGCCCCCACATAGTTCAGGGCAAATTCCCCGGACTTTGTGAGTGCGGGGACACCATTACATGCGTGCACTACACATAGGTCACTACCTATGTGTAGCTTCACAATGGTAACTCCGAATATGGCCATGTAACATGTCTATGATCATGGAATTGCCCCCTCTATGCCATCCTGGCATTGTTGGCACAATCCCATGATCCCACAGGTCTTTAGCACAGACCAGGGTACTGCCAAACTGCCTTTTCAGGGGTTTCACTGCAGCTGCTGCTGCTGCCAACCCCTCAGACAGGTTTCTGCCCTCCTAGGGTCCAGCCAGGCTTAGCCCAGGATGGCAGAACAAAGGACTTCCTCAGAGAGAGGGTGTTACACCCTCTCCCTTTGGAAAAAGGTGTTAAGGCAGGGGAGGAGTAGCCTCCCCCAGCCTCTGGAAATGCTTTCATGGGCACAGATGGTGCCCATTTCTGCATAAGCCAGTCTACACCGGTTCAGTGACCCCTCAGCCCTGCTCTGGCGCGAAACTGGACAAAGGAAAGGGGAGTGACCACTCCCCTGACCTGCACCTCCCCTGAGAAGTGCCCAGAGCTCCTCCAGTGTGCTCCAGACCTCTGCCATCTTTGAAACAGAGGTGCTGCTGGCACACTGGACTGCTCTGAGTGGCCAGGGCCAGCAGGTGACGTCAGAGACTCCTTCTGATAGGCTCCTTCAGGTGTTGCTAGCCTATCTTCTCTCCTAAGTAGCCAAACCCTCTTTTCTGGCTATTTAGGGTCTCTGCTTTGGGGATTTCCTTAGATAACAAATGCAAGAGCTCATCCGAGTTCCTCTGCATCTCTCTCTTCACCTTCTGCCAAGGAATCGACTGCTGACCGCACTGGAAGCCTGCAAAACTGCAACAAAGTAGCAACGACGACTACTGCGACACTGTAACGCTGATCCAGCCACCCTTCTCAACTGTTTTCCTGGTGGTGCATGCTGTGGGGGTAGTCTGCCTCCTCTCTACACTAGAAGCTCAGAAGAAATCTCCCGTGGGTCGACAGAATCTACCCCCTGCAACCACAGGCACCAAAGAACTGCATCACCGGTCCTCTGGGTCTCCTCTCAGCACGACGAGCGAGGTCCCTTGAACTCAGCAACTCTGTCCAAGTGACTCCCACAGTCCAGTGACTCTTCAGTCCAAGTTTGGTGGAGGTAAGTCCTTGCCTCCCCACGCCAGACTGCATTGCTGGGAACCGCATGTTTTGCAGCTACTCTGGCTCCTGTGCACTCCACGAAGATTTCCTTTGTGCACATCTAAGCCTGGGTCCACGGCACTCTAACCTACATTGCACGACCTACTGAGTTTTCCTCCGGCGGCGTGGGACTCTCTTGTGCAACTTCGGGTGAGCACCATTTCACTCCACTTCGTAGTGCCTTTTCTGGCACTTCTGCGGGTGCTGCCTGCTTCTGAGAGGGCTCCTTGTCTTGCTGGGCGCCCCCTCTGTCTCGTGACGCAATTGGCGACATCCTGGTCCCTCCTCTGCCACAGCAGCACCCAAAAACCCCAACTGCAATCTTTGCAGCTAGCAAGGCTTGTTTATGGTCTTTCCACAGGAAATCACTTCTGCACGACTCTCCACGGCGTGGGACATCTATCCTCCAAAGGGTAAGTTTCTAGCCCTTGTTGTTCTTGCAGAATCCTCAGCTTCTACTGTCCAGTAGCAGCTTCTTTGCACCCACAGCTGGCATTTCCTGGGCATCTGCCCACTCTCGACTTGATCGTGACTTTTGGACTTGGTCCACTTGTTCCACAGGTACCCTCGTCTAGAAATCCATCATTGTTGCATTGCTGGTTTTGGGCTTTCCTGCAGAATTCCACTATCGCGACTTCTGTGCTCTTTGGGGAACTTTAGTGCACTTTGCACGCACTTTTCAGGGTCTTGGGGTGGGCTATTTTTCTAACCCTCACTGTTTTCTTGCAGTCCCAGCGACCCTCTACAAGGTCACATAGGTTTGGGGTCCATTCGTGGTTCGCATTCCACTTTTGGAGTATATGGTTTGTGTTGCCCCTATCCCTATGTGCCCCCTTTGCATCCTATTGTAACTATCCATTGTTTGCACTATTTTCTAATACTATACTGCATATATTTGGTATTGTGTACATATATCTTGTGTATATTTGCTATCCTCATACTGAGGGTACTCTCTGAGATACTTTGGCATATTGTCATAAAAATAAAGTACCTTTATTTTTAGTATATCTGTGTATTGTGTTTTCTTATGATATTGTGCATATGACACTAGTGGTACTGTAGGAGCTTCACTCGTCTCCTAGTTCAGCCTAAGCTGCTCTGCTAAGCTACCATTATCTATCAGCCTAAGCTGCTAGACACCCTATACACTAATAAGGGATACCTGGGCCTGGTGCAAGGTGTAAGTACCCCTTGGTACCCACTACAAGCCAGTCCAGCCTCCTACACAATGGTATAGAGTCAGAGCTGTCTACCTGAGGGGCAGGGGTGCAGCTGTTAATTAGTGCAGGGGTACACTCCTTATGGCTTTTCCCTCCCCCAAACAAGGGATAGAGGGGTCTGGAAGCAGAGTCCATGCCCGTCGCCTGACCACAAGAGGTCTCAGAGTTCCAGCTAGGGGTTGACTGAGTGAGCAGTGGAGAGCCATTATCAAATGATCCCAGGCTAGGATCCAAATCGGCTGGCAGAGCCCTTGATTCGTCAGATGGACAGTCAGAGCTAAGGAGAGGGCTTGTCAAGTTAGTCACGGAGGGTGGTAGATTAAGAGGTAGGGGCGAAGTAGGGTTAGAGGTTCAATCTGTAGCGGACGGTAGGAGAGGTACTAAAGCTGGAGTCTTGTGCATATGATCACCCGAAGGTACAGGGCATTTTGTTTTTGCAGTACGTGTTGCTCTGGGAACCCTGGCGGCAGAACGACCTGCGCCCAATGCGTAATGTGGAGAACGCCGCATCCTCCCAAAAATCACTGAGTAGCCGTGTCCCAGCAGAAAAAGACTCCTGTCCTGACCCTTCAGGTATGATTAAATTGAATTATCAGTGAAGCGCCGAGAGGGTCCAGCAGATCTTACCAGGGGTCAGCCTCTAGATCCGTGCCTTAAATGGATAATTTCCACTCTATAGTTCCTTCAGAGGCAAAATAGACAATCGTCTGCCTGCCTTGACCCTCAAAGAGTGACAGCGTTCGAATATGGCTGAATGCAATCAGGATTCACATGATTCACAGGGGCATGACAACCACCCAAAGGTAGCTCTCTAAATAACCCCCCTGGCACATTGGCACAGTGACAGTCAAGTTCCCCCCCCAAAAAAATTAAAGAATGTAATAGCAGACTTTTCAGTTCAATCTCCCCATGATTATTATTATTTATCCTTTTTCTCTCTCCTTTAGTCTATTTCTGGAGGCCCCTACCTCCGTGTACTGCGCTGGGGGAGAGTAGTGGCTCCGTAATCGGCCAAAATCGGCCGGTCTGACCAAAGCAATGTTTACAGCTGCCCCCCCGGGACATGTAAATCTTGGTGTCCCGCTAGCGGTTGTGCTGCGCACCCCACAGTCAAACACTCAGATACTCAGCCTCGCCCGGACGGCGCTCGCATCCCTGGAAAACGCTTGACTCCGCGTCCCTGGCATCCTGGAAACCGCTTCGGCTTCCGCGTCCTCGGTGTCCTGGAGACTGCTCCACTTCTGCATTCCTCTGCGCCTTGGCGTCTTGGAAACCTCTCGGAGCCACAGCGCATCTGACTCCAACGCGCTCTCTCTACGTCTGATGCTTAGCCGCAGAGTGTGACGGGAGCTCCCGTGGCCATGTCCCGCTTTTTGTCTATCATTTCTCCTATTAAGATACCTAAACAATTTTTTAGTTCAATTGAGAAAATTCTATCCAGGCTTCTGTGGAACGGTAAACAATCCTGAATCTCTCTCTCGAAATAAAACTTCCTAAAGTACAAGGTGGAGTTAATTTTCCTGACTTTTTAACTTATCACAAATCGTTTGGCATTAAGCAAATACATCCCTATTTATCTACACTCAATGATGCCCCTCAAAAGCTATGGTTCTCTTTGGAAGAAACATTTATTTCTCCCTTTTCCCATAAACACATTATATTTATGTTTAACCCCCCAAAAGTCTGGTTGCCCAGCACTATCTCCCATTCAGTCAACTTAATGAAACCTTTTTTTATTTCACATCTTACCCCCATTAATCAATTCTTTAACAGTCCTATATGGCACATTAGTTCTCTTAGGAAACAAGGTAAAACCTTGTGTTGGAAGGCTTGGATGACTAAAGGTATTCTTCTCATTTCCCAATTATATCATAAAGACTCTCCAATCCCTTTTACTACTCTCTCAGCAATTTATAATCTCCCTATTCACATGAAATCCCAATATATAATTCTTTCTACTCTGGTCCAAGAGGCCCTCAATAAACTTATACATCATAATCATTCTTCTCTTGCATCATCTCCACACCCGATCGTAACTTCTAATTATCCTAGGGCGGCTGGAATTTACAAACTTTTAAGAACATCTGTTTCACCTAGACTCAAATCACATATTGAGACATTGTGGGAATCAGATCTTGGTGTTGTTTGGCCAACTTTTTTATGGGATAGAATATGGTGTAAGATACATTCCACTGCACACACTGCAAGCCTCACGCAGACCCAATATTTGTTTTAGAATAGACTTTTCTACACTCCTGTATGCCTTTACAAACTCAAACTTGCACAAAATGACAATTGCTGGCGCTGCTACACTCAGCAGGGTACTGACTTTCACATGTTTTTTTCTTGTCCATCACTATCTACTTTTTGGTCCTCAATATGGTCTCGCATTTCAGCAATAGCTCAGATCTCCTTACCAATGTCATATGAATTACTGTTTGTGGGTGGCATACATGAAATCTGCAGTTCGTTCAGGCCTCTTGGAAAATTAGTGGACTTTTTGCTTTCTATTGCAATCTCTATTATTACTTCTAACTGGAAATCTTCAGGGAACATTACTCTCAGACAGTGGTGGAATTCTGTATGTTATCATCATAGACTTGTCAGCTACAAGCTTGATTCAACAGGAACGTTTTTCAAACGTCATCAACTATGGTTGGCATTAAGTAACTATCTCTCACACACTGCGAAGGAAATGGATTTCTCTCCTCCTTTTTAAAAATGTCAATATATTTCCTGTCTTTCTTCTTATATATACTTATTTCATCTTACATCCGCTGTAACTAATGTCTATTACCTCTCTCTCCACATGGCTATCACTTGATTCCCTTTTCTATCCCTATAGCTCTTCTCCCACTCCCTTTCTCTGTCTTCTTTCTTTGTTCAAACTTGGAGTCTTTGATACTAAATTGCTGTATATGCCTAATTCATTTACATGTTTAATATGCCTTTATAAGTACAATATTCTTTATGCATATATATTCACAACTGCATATCTCTGTCCTGGCAATGTTAAGTTAATGTTCTTGTAATTGACTCAATAAAAAACATCTTTAAAAAAATAAATAGTGTAGCAGTATTTCTGAAAGATTTATAACAGTAACATTTAATTTAAACTGCAGTTTAAAACGTATAGCATAGCAGCTACAACCCACTTGCAGCCTGCAGCAGCCATGTTGAGAAAAATGACAGGCATTATACCATGAAATATAAACCTGTCATGGTCAGGAGCGCCAATACTTCCCTTGTGAAAGTTGTTGTATGTTCCTGAAGCTGTCTAAGGAGACAGCATGCCATCAGCAATCAGCAATGCTCAAAGAGCTAAAAGAATTGTGCTCGGTGTCATAAAAACCCTAAGTACTAGAGAACGAAAAGACAAAGGTTGATAGATTTCCTGATTTGGTTTCCCTTGGTCAGACATTATTCAGGTTGAGTATGTTTTTGAGGGATGATGTCAGCAACAAGATAGCCCGATTTAAACTTCTAGCCTTACAAAAGTGTGACATCACAATGGAAAGTTTGTGTGTGGGAACACCCCAAGCAACACCCAAAGTATGTAATCTGCAACAAAGTCTTATTCTGAGTGTTGACAGAAAAAATTATAATCCTCATTTACGAGGTCCTAGTGGCACACTGCGCACTGGAGCATAATTTTTTGATGCTCCGGTGGCAAAGTGTGCCACCCCATATTTATAAGGCCAGGCCCATTCTGTGGCTTTTCAAGGCCTTGTAAATATGGACCCCTTTCATGCATAACACTGCATGAAAGGAGCGCTCCATGGGTGTTGCTTGGGGTGTTCCCTTGCAACAACCATGGAGCTGGAAGGAAGCTGACGCATTCCCAGATTTACAACTCTGGGAATGCGCCAGATTCCTATGCCACCTCAGGGGGGGGGGTGTAAGAATGATGCAACGGGGAGAAGTATCTGCAGCACACACAGAAAGAGAAAAACACCTCTTGATTGTTTTTGTACAGGAAGGTGTCCCTTCCTGCACCAAAACAATCATGCCCGCAACACAGGCATCCTTGCACCATGGTGCAAGGGACCCTGCATTGGTGCTGGACAGCAATGTGTGTGCCAGATCAGTGGGAGAGTAGAGAAATGCACCATATCTTGGAGATTCAGCGCATTTCTGCCCGTAGCCGGTGGTGAAGGGTGGTGCAGCAAGGCACTTGCTGCTCCTCCCTCCGCCATAGGCCTCGTAAATGAGGCCCTATGTGTACCTGTTAGTATAGTTAAAGCTTCTGTTATAGTTAAGACATTTTCAGCTCTGGTTTCATAGCTACATATGATAATTGATGACTGAAAGTTGTTGATTTTCTTCGTTTTTTATTTAGTATCAATATTGTTTATGATCAAAGGAAATTTTGAAGCATATTTGACAACTAAGGCACCATCAAAGAAGCGTGAAATAAAATTACAAAAAGATAATTAAAACAACAGACTATGCTTAATTTACAACATGAGTATTGACACAAGAGTGTGCATTTAAAAAATATAATATATTTTTTAGCCAAAAGAAATCTAAACAGATTTGGTGGGTATGCTGACATCTGGTACATAAAGACATAGGCAGTGATAAGTTAACACTAGTGAATTTCATTATTAGGAATTTTTCAAAGGCTGTGAAAAACAGTATTGTTAATGTGAGAGATAAAGGGCCAGATGTATGTTGATGCAATTTTGCATTTCCAAAATAGTGACTTCATAGAAATCGCTATTTCAGGAAATGCAAAATGCTTATGCACCAAGATACTGATTTCTGAATAGCCATTCCTACAAAGTAGGAACGGCTATTAGGAAATCGCAAATAGGAAATCCCATGCCATTTGTGACAGTGGGTTGGTTTTGCATTTCCCAAATAGTGATTTCCTCTTAGGAAATCGCTATTTGGGAAATGCCAAACCAAGGATGGTTATGGCCCAAAGGCCCCCCGAAATGCACCACAAAAATAGTGGTGCACATGTGTAGCACACATATATCCAAGAGATGTGTGTGCTCAATTGCATTTAAAAAAACCATTTTGGGGTGTTTTTTAGGGTCGAGCGTGCAAGCGCTCAAGCCTGCTGTAATCTCTCTGTGGGCTTGTAACCACGCCCATCGTACGCCCATCAGTTTCCTTGGTTTGTGGGCTTGCCTTTTAAAAATTGCTTGATTCTATTTGTGAAAGGCATGCCTTTTCCTGTGTTTAGCCCTCCTCGGGTGCACTGAGCGATTACTGAAAACATACGATGCTCCATGTTTTCAGCATTGTTTCTGGACTACTTTTTCTTTCCTATGCAGTGTGATCTTGCTGCACATTCGCCGATTGCTTGACTGCGAGCGAACTTCTGTTTCATTTGTCTGCTCTTTCACTCTCAAGGCATGGTGCTTCAAAATGGCTCACTTATATAAAACTGTATTACTTTTCAGTTTCATTTTATGTGGCAATAAAAGTCGAGTTAGGACTTTACAACGCTAACAGCTCTAAGTCGAGCAAATGAGAGACCCATAGCATTGCAAATGCTTATTTAAAATGCACATGGTTACCATCGACAAAGTGTAGTTGGAGAAGGGATGTTCCAGTATAGCTTTCCTAGCAGAGAAACATTTCCCATGACCCCTATATTGCCTCGTTCCAGAAACACAAATGGCTGCACTAAGAGCAAAATTGGGCATGGAAAAAAGATTAGACACTCTAACCTCCTTGAAATTCATCCTGTACTGGACCCGCTTGTGGGCCAATCTATAATTGGAAGTTTAGCAAAAATCCATGTGCGACATGTGTTTTAGCAAAACACATCTAAACTTGCTGTGGTTTAGCCTCATTATTAATTTCCTTCATGAAATAGGTTGGGTGGACTACTAGAACAAACTTGGGTTAATGACCAGATCGCACTCCCAGTGAATTAGGAAGAAGTATTGGGCACACCTCCAGACAAAGAATTCAGAGCAACAGAGTGTGGGCTCAGGGGACTTGCAATTTTGACACCAAAAAACTTTACCTCAACAGAATACTTACAATCCGATGAATCAAATACAACGTTAAACCTCAAATTCTGGGGCAATGTGTCCCAGATGTTAAAGCCGCTCCCAACCTATCAAAAATATCAGAAATTCAGTCAATTCAGTAAAAAGGCCCACTCAACAACTGAGTTCTCGATCAGTGGAATGGTTTAAAAGATTTATTATGAAAATTCAAAAGTGCAGTACAGAAGCATTGCCTTGAAGGGTCTTAACAAATAGAGCATTACAGACAAATGCAAAATCAAAAATATTCCAAGTCAAATTGGGCTGCAAAATCAAGAGAGCAATGGACAGCATCCCTTCTAGCACAGCACAGACCTCTGGCTCCCCCTCCCAGCAAAATATGTGTTTTTTATACATTATTTTTGCAAATGAAATAACTTTAACAGCAGATTCTTCGTGGAATGGTCAAATGTGTTCTATTCTCAGCAAATCAGAGCACGGTTTCATTAAGCACCATATTGCCTCAACACTTAAGCGCTATCCCCAAGGCTTAATTTGAGCCTGTAGTTGAACTGGAGGGGCACCTGGACTTATTATTGTGGACCAGCACTTATTATGACGCATTCGATATTTACTGAGTTGAAGAGATGGAAAACACACAGTTTGAAAGAACGGAGGGACAAAAAGGGTCAGGGAGTGCCGGGTAGTTAATTAAAGGTCAGGGACTGTGAGGTAGTTAATTAAAAAGGCACAAGTCTTAAGACTACCAACCTTGGTATTTGGAGCACCACAAGCTTCTGAGCAGAGCTTTGGGCACCTGCACTTTTTCTTTCATAAATTAACACTTGAGTATTCCACTACCTGAATAAATATGCTACCCACTCTATGCTAATGTTATCCAGAGATGGTGAACAAACTAGATACATGCCCAACAGCAACCTACTATAAATGAATAGGGTACAATGTGTTAGCAGAAAGACTTTTAAGTTATAGCTGCTGTTTTGTGATTGGGCTGGAGAAGATTAATTGAGAAAAGAATGAACAATGACAATACAAATAAACAAAAATGATTCTGCTTGACTGTGTGCTGAGCAATGACAAAATAAATAAACAAACATGATTCTGCTTGACTGTGTGCTTACTAAGTACCAAACAGTGAAATAGATGAAGGGAGAGAAAAGAGGCATCCTTTTAGAATAAAATGGCATAACTTAAGGCCTAGTTGGGTCAGTAAATACACTTCCACACATCATAAGAAGTTTGTTTTAAAGACAGCAGCACTATATCAGTATATACATGTGTAATCACGTAAGAAAACACATTCTGTGAGTTTTTAATAATGCACAAAAATATGAATTCACAAACAACTTTGACAAGAGCAGGCTAATGCAACAGTGTGCAACAATAAACAAGCATTGGCAAAGCCAAGAACTTTCTCCTATGCAAAATTTAAGGCTTTGTAAATTTTGTAAAGCTGAGCTGCTGTGCAGTATGCCTTAAGCTATAAAAATAAGTGTTATGATGCATTCAATGTTGGACATGTCACAGTGCTTTTACCTTTACTTTATAACATGTTGCAACATGTAAAAAAAAATGACAAAGCCAACTGATTTTGCATATGCGAAACCTATTGGGTTTGCAAATGCTTGTTGTGTTGGGTAGGAAGAGGAGATAAAGGAAGAGGGAGGATGTAAGCCAGGAAGCAGCAGGTAGAGGGAATGGGACTGAGAGATATGGGAGGAAAAACAAAGAAGCAAGGACAGTGGAGGAAATGGTAAAGAAGGAAACAAACAAATTGGACTGGAGAGGGGGCAGGGTAAAGAGATAAGAACATTATGTTCTAAATGTGCAGCTGGAATGCATCTGTGTGGTGCTATCTGGATGCTTTGTCTCTGTAAACTCCAGAAATGACAACTGTACTCAGCACAATGAAAAACATAAGAAAATACATTGCACATAGAAAGTCCACCCAATGACCTAAAGCAGTCCAATGTCACTGGGATTTGCAATACATTCAGCAAGTATCAGTTTGTACTGCCAGCTGGATAAGGATCTTGTTCTCAAATTCAAAATGTGCTGACATTATTGTACTACATCTACGGTTCCTCTATATATGTGATCAATAAATCAATAGCTTGAGAAAATGGAGAAAACCTTATGGGTTTCTAATGCTGCTAGGGATAGCGTTGTGTGTCCACCAAGGTAAATGGTGCCAGTCTGTCCCTGAAAGCATTGTGAAGAGGGAAACTGCACTTGAGGCAGAGCTTACCAGTGCAATGTTGCACATTTGGCGTGTACGAAACCCAAAACCTGGGAGGCTGAAAGGGCACACTGAGCTCCAGGACAGTCTCCAAAGCACCTTAGTAAATATGCAGACCCTTTCTAACATGACATAGACTACATGAGAACTGTTGAGCATGTGAATGGGGTATACAGCAACACTATGTAGAAGACCTATGAGAGTTGTTTAAAATGTTTCAGATATTTGAATCCTTTTGTTACTGGCTCATATATAAGCCTCAGTCGACTTCAGTCTATTCACCTTTTTTTGCAGTTTCATTTAGCACAAACTATACCCAAAGGTATTGCAACACTGTACATGAGCACCACTTGCAATACAGATGGACACATTCATTTGCAAGCATCGAGATATTTGGAGATTTTACCCAAATTACCAGATGTTGAGCCTTCCACCAAGACTCAAACCTGGTTCCCCAGCTTCAATTTCAGCTGCTTTAGCCGTTCCACCACATTCTCTCCTTTACCAAATGACAAGGTTAAGGGCATTCTATGGGTACTACTTGTGACAAACAGGGGATGAGAAGTCGATGTTGTGTTGTCGTGTATGGCATGAGACCTGCAGTAAAAGCACATGGAAACAATACAATGAAAACTATTGGCAAACCCACCAATAGCAGATGCACTTGTGTGGAGTGCTAGATGGCACATAAAAAACATGTACCTTCAGAGCTTGTAGCCAGTGGAGGACATTGGCCAGTGACCGGAAGCTGTACTTGGGTCAACTCCATGCATGGCATGGACAGGCAAAGCAGAGCAGGAAGACGTCCAAAGTGAAAGCAAACGTTGTGCTGACCAATCAGAAGCAAAGTAAAAGACAGTGACATTCGACCTAGCCAATAGTAAGTATAGGTAAGTAATCGGCAGGCTTGAAGCCTGTTTTTATTTTATTTTTATGTACAAGAGATTTTGCAAACACAGCACAAGCGCGATAGAGGCAAAAACTAAAAACAGAGACCTTTATGAAACATAGCAGGGTAGAATAATACTGCAATTAAAGAGGTTCTACTTGAAGTTCAGATGTGGAACCCTCTGGGGCTTTGCCTAAACCAAAAACTGGTGGAACAATACAACATATGCAGGCTTACACAATCGTAAGACAAGCAGAACAGAAACAGTGCACTTTATGCACTTAGTTGGAAAATCACTGCAATCAAGGAGACTTTACTTGCGGCCTCCCTTTTAAAACAAAATCAGCTTATGTAGTGAGGCATTGCTCTAATGGACAGATTTCTGAGGCCATCTCTCTGGCAGTAGCTTCTAATATTTTCTCAGAATGCCACGGCTAGGAGTTGTGCAATTTTTTAGGTGTGCACGTTATTTTTCCTGTTTTTCAAGTGAATGAATTAAGAATAATATTTTATACCTATAATGTTACCTGCATAGCTTGCCGACCTCAAGAGAAACTAGTTGCATTGTTTTATATAAACTTGTGCATTAATTGTATTACTTTTTCAAGCAGAAACAATAAAGATATAGGACAAGGAATTTGAGAAAGGAAATTTTTGACTTAGCTAAGTTTAGCATAGGAAAGTGGATTTCTATACAATGCATGACATCTTTTAGACAGTAATATTGGGGAGTCTAAGTGTAGTTGGTATAAAGTGGTAAAAGAAGAACAAGCTCTGGTAAAGCCAATAGATCTCACCTATGCAAGCGCTATTGGATTTTTCAATGTGTTTGAGCCATCTTGCACACCAGTGTGGCTGATATTCTGCATGGGTAAAAGTTAGTGGTGTCCAGGAAAGTGGTGTGGAGTGCTGTAGATTGGAACTGCGAAGAGTGGAGTAGAGTGGAGTGGCATAGAGTGGAGTGGCATAGAGTGTCATATTATTGTGGCATTGAGTGGAGCCGACTAGAGTGGCATACAGTGGAGTGGCATTGAGTAGAGTGAACAGGTGTAGAGTGCATTGGTATTGAGTGCTGCAGAGTATAGTGGCATATAGTGCAGTGGTGTAGAGTGCAGTGGCATAGAATTCAGCAGCATACAACGCAGCTTTGTCAAATGCATTGGCATAGATTAGAGTGTTGCATAGTAGAGTGAAGTGGCATATAGTACAGTGGTGTAGAGTGCTGTAATACAGTGTAGAGTAGAGTGACATAGTGTGAAGTAATGCAGAGTAGTACAGAGTAAAGTGGCGTAAAGTGGTACAGAGTGAAGTTGCATATAGCATAGTGCAGTTGCATAAAGTGCATTGGGGTAGAGTGGAGTGCTGCAGAGTGCAGTGATGTGGAGTGCATTGGTATAGAATGCAGTATTGTAGAGTCACAAGGAATAGAGTTCATTGGTGTAGAGTGCAGATTTACAGATTAAAGTGGCGTAGAGTGATTGGCGTACAGTGCAGAGGCATTGTGTAGAGTAGAATGGAGTAGTGTGCAAGGGCGTTGAGTACCGTGATGAAGCGTAGACTGCAGTGGCATGAAGTAGAGTGGCATGGGGGCAGTGGCATATAGTAGAGAGTGCAGACTAGAGTAGAGTGCATTGGTGTTCAGTGGGGTGGAGTGGCATAGAGCAGAGTGGACTGGTGTAGAATGCAATGGCATAAAGTGTTGCAGAGCATAGGGGCATAGAGTGAAGCGGCATAGATTTCAGTGGTGTACAATGAAGTGTTTTAGAATGCAGTGGCAAAGATTAAAATGGTGCATAGTAGAGTGCAGTAGTGTAGAGTGCAGTGGTGCAGAGTAGAGTGGTTCAGAGGAGAGTGGAAAAGGATGCAGTGATGTAGAATACAGTGACATAGAGTGCAGTAGTGCGGCGTACAGCAGAGTGGCATAGAGTACATTGGCATAGAGTGCAGTGGTGAGGAGTGGTGCAGAGCAGAGTGGCACAAAGTGCGGTGGTGTACAGGGGTGTTAGAAATGAAGTCTTTGGTTGACAGTCAGTTTACCCCCTGTCCAAACAAGGACCCTCACTGTAGTCAGGGTAAAGGAGAATCACCCTCAGCTAATCACCCCCTTGGTAGCTTGACACGACCAGGCAGGCTAAACTTCAGAGTCTAGGTGTAAAGTATTTGTAGTAACACATACAGTAGCTCAGTGAAAACACTACAAAATGACACAACACAGGTTTAGAAAAATAGGAAATATTTATATAAACAAAACAAGACAAAAACAACAAAAATCCAACATACACAAGTCAAGTTATTCATTTTAAAAGCAAAAGAGCCTTAAATCCTTTTCTAAACAGTAAAAACACTGTTAGCGTTGAAAAGTACCTGGGTAGCATCAAAATAACATGCATGGGCGAGGGTGCGTCGGAAAAGGCTAGCGATGCGTTGATTTCTCAACTGCAAGCGAGACCGTGCGTTGTTTCTCCTCCTCCGGTTGGGTTGGTGTGTGTTGTTTTTCTTCTCTGCAGGAGAGCGATGCGTCGATCCGGGAAAGCACTCGGGTATGGGCAGGAGGTGCATAATCTTTTCACGCCCAGCAAGGTTTGCGTCAAAAATCCTACTGCACGGTATCAGCAAAACCGTGCTGTGTGGGTTGCGATGTTACCAGCCTCCGTTAGCGGTGTTGCGCGTCATTG
Organism: Pleurodeles waltl; assembly: GCF_031143425.1. NCBI lineage: Eukaryota > Metazoa > Chordata > Amphibia > Caudata > Salamandridae > Pleurodeles > Pleurodeles waltl. The sequence goes on from NC_090450.1 coordinate 295,117,435, forward strand.
CTCCAGCTGCGTGATTCGATCTTACAGCTGCGCTACAGGTGGAGCGTTGATTTCAACCACGAATCCAGCGGTGTGTTGTTTTTTCAGCCGCGTCTCGGAGGTTGCGTCGTAAATTTCCCTGCACGGCGGTCTGTGCGTGGATTTTCAATCTTGGTCTGCCAGCTTCACCTATCAAGGCCCCAAAAACTGGATAGGGCACCACTTTGCAGGGCAGGAGTCTCAGCAGAGAGTCCAGATGCTGGCAGGGGAAGTTTTTGATGGCCCTGAGACTTCAACAACAGGAGGCAAGCTCAGGACAAGCTCTTGGAGATTTCTTCACAAGCAGGAATGCACAACAAAGTCTAGTCTTTGTCCCCTTTCACCAGGCAGAAGCAGCAACTGCAGGATAGTTCCCCAAAGCACAGTCACAGGCAGGGAAGCACTTCTCCTCAGCTCTTCAACTCTTCTCCAGGCAGAGGTTCCTCTTGATTTCCAGAAGTGATCTAAAGTCTGTGGTTTTGGGTGCTCTTCTTCTACCCATTTTGGCCTTTGAAGTAGACTTACTTCAAAGGAAAGTCTCTCTTGTTTGTGAAATCCTTCCTTGCCCAGGCCAGGCCCCAGACACACACCAGGGGGTTAGAGACTGCATTGTGTGAGGGTCCTTTCAGGTGTGAGTGACCACTCCTATCCTCCCTCCTAGGACAGATGTCTCCTCAGGATCTGCAGGCTACAACCCAGATCCCTCTGTGTCACTATCTAGAGAGAGGTGCAAACAGCCCAACTGTCAAACTGACCCAGACAGGGAATCCACAAACAGGCTGAGTCACAGAATGGTTTAAGCAAGAAAATGCCCACTTTCTAAAAGTGGCATTTTCAAACACACAATCTTAAAACCAACTTTACTAAAAGATGTATTTTTAAATTGTGACTCCAGAGACCCCAAACTCCACATGTCTATACCCTCTCAAAGGGAATCTACACTTTAGTCATATTTAAAGGCAGCCCCCATGTTAACCTATGAGAGGGATAGGCCTTGCAACAGTGAAAGACCGAATTGGGCAGTATTTCACTGTTAGGACATATAAAACACATTGGTATGTGTCCTACCTTAAAAATACACTGCACCCTGCCCATGGGGCTACTTAGGGCCTACCTTAGGTGTATCTTTCATGTAAGAAAAGGGAAGGTTTTGGCCTGGCAAGTGAGTACACTTGCCAAGTCGAATTGGCAGTTTAAAACTGCACACACAGACACCACAGTGGCAGGTCTGAGCCATTATTTACAGGGCTCCTAATACTGTATGGGCGGCACAACCAGTGCTGCGGGCCCACTAGTAGCATTTGATTTATAGGCTCTGGGCACCTCTAGTGCACTGTACTAGGGACTTACCAGTAAATAAAATGTGCCAATCATGGATAGACCAATTACATACACATTTTATATAGGAACACTTGCATTTTAGTACTGAATAGTAGTGGTAGAGTGCCCTGAGTAACAAAAGCAGCAAAAACAGAGTCCAGCACACATCAACAACCTGGGAAATGGAGGCAAAAACTTAGGGGGGACCACTCCAAGGATGCCAAGTCTAACATGTGTCCCCCTAGCTGAAAGTGGGGAGCAACTAACCAACCTCATGGGAGTTCTTATCACTAAGGCAGTAGAATCTGGACAGACCATCAGCATTGGCGTGTTCTGTACCAGGGCGGTGTTTCACCATGAAGTCCATCCCTTGTAGGGAAATGAACCACCTCAAAAGTTTGGGATTCTCACCTCTCATCTGCATTAACCATCTGACGGGCCTGTGGTCAGTCTGAACCCGGAAGTGAGTCTCAAACAAGTCGGGTCTTAACTTCTTCAGCACCCAGACAACAGCAAAAGCTTCATGTTCTATGGCTCTACCTACGTTCCCTGGGAATTAACCTCCTGCTAATGAAAGCTACAGGTTGATCTAGGCCCTCTTCATTAAGCTGTGAGAGTACTGCTCCTATACCATGCTCTGAGGCATCTGTTTGCACAACAAACTCCTTGGAGTAGTCAGGTGCCTTCAGCACAGGTGCTGTGCACATGGCAGCCCTCAGGGCATCAAAAGGGGTCTGGCAAGCTTCTGTCCAGATCACCTTCTTTGGTTGCTACTTAGAAGTCAATTCAGTCAAGGGGGTAACAATGCTACCATATCCCTTGACAAACCTCCCGTAGTAGCCAGTGAGTCCTAAAAAGCCTCTCACCTCAGTCTGGGTTTTGGGAGTCTCCCAAGCCAGAATGGTGTCAATTTTTGGCTGTAGGGGTGTCACCTGGCCATTCCCTACCTGGTGTCCGAAGTACACCACAGAACCCTGCCCTATTTGGCGCTTGCTCGCCTTAATAGTGAGGCCTGCCTTTTGCAGGGCCTCCAACACTCTGCAGAGGTGTTGCAGATGTTCATCCCATGTGGAACTAAAGACAGCAATGTCATCCAGGTAGGCGGCACTGAACTCATCCAGCCCAGCCAATACCTGGTTGCCCAACCTCTGGAAGGTGGCATGGGCATTTTTAATCCCAAATGCCATCACCTTAAACTGAAAGTGCCCATCTGGAGTAGAAAATGCAGACCTCTCCTTGCCACCCTCAGTCAAGGCAATCTGCCAATTCCTAGATGTTAAATCAAACGTGCTGAGGAAGGTGGCAGCTCCCAACCGATCTATGAGCTCATCAGCTCGGGGTATGGGGGATGCGTCAGTCCTACTGACCGCATTGAGTTCCCAGTAGTTCACACAGAACCTGATTTCTGGAGTGGCAGCAGGTGCAGCGGCCTTTGGGACCAAGACCACAGGGCTGGCCCACAGACTGCTGGAATTCTCAATAACCCCTAGGGTTAACATCTGGGATACCTCATCCTTAATGGTAGCCCTGACCTTGTTAGTCACCCTGTAACATTTTTGTTTAATGGGTGTACTGTCCCCAGTGTCCATATCATGTGTGCACAAGTGTGTGACCCTCTGGGATCAAGGAAAACAGTGAGGTGAATTGTCTCAACACTTGGCGACAGCAACAGACCCACCTTTCTCTCCTGCAGACAGGTCAGGAAGAGGCTCACTCTCCTTCTCCACCCCGTCATCTGTTGTGAGGAGCATGAACAGTTCAGTCCTCTCAAAGTGTGCCTTGAGCCGGTTAACATGCAGGACCCTTAAAGGGTTCCTGGGAGTCTGCATGTCCACCAGGTAGGTAACCTCACTCTTGCACTCCACCACTTCAAATGGCCCAATCCACTTCTCTTGGAGTGCCCTAGGCTTCACAGGTGCCATCACCTACATTTTCTGACCAGGTTGAAACTCGACCAGTGTGGCATTCTGGTCATACCAAAGTTTCATATCCTCCTGGCTTGCTTCTAGGTTCTCCTGTGCGAGACCCCTGAAGCGGGCAGTCTGCCTTCTCAGAGCCAGCATGTAGTTGAATACATCCGGGGGGGTTATACTAGGAGCTTTTTCCAAAGCCTCCTTCACTAGACTTAAAGGTCCCCTCACAGGGTGGCCATAGGTAGCTCAAAAGTACCAAAACCAAGTCCCTTTTGAGGCATCTCCCTGTAAGCGAACAGAAGGCACGGCAAGAGGACATCCCACTTTAACCTCAAGGGCTCTGACAGGCCCGTGACCATGCCTTTCAAGGTGCGGTTGAATCTCTCAACCAGACCATTGCTTTAGGGGTGGTAAGGTGTGGTGAACTTGTAGGTTACCCCACATACCTTCCACAGAGACTTCATATATGTCGATGTGAAGTTGGCACCCCTATCGGACACCACTTCCTTGGGGAACCCCATGCGGGTAAAAACTTCCATCAAGGCTCAGCCCACCACTGGGGCAGTGATTGATCTTAAAGGAATGGTTTCTGGGTACCGGGTGGCATGGTCCATCAAGACCAGGATAAACCTGTTGCCCATTTTTTTGGGGGGGTCCAGAGGCCCCACAATGTCAATGTCAACCATTTCAAAGGGGGTACTAACTACAGGAAAAGTTTAGAGGGGAGCCTTACATTTCCCCCCACTCTTGCCACTTGTCTGACAAGTTTGGCAAGACCTACAATGAGCATCCGAATGCTTGTGCATCAGGGGCCACTAGAAGTGGGTGACAAGCTGCTCATAGGTCTTGTCCTGCCCCAATTGTCCTGCAAAAGGCACATCATGAGCCAACCCCAGTAAGAAGGCCCTAAAGCACTAGGGTACCACCAGCACAAGGGCTGACCAAGGCTCAAGAACCTTAGGCTCACTATACAGGAGGCCGTCCACCCAGTAGATCAGGTGAGATCCTGGCTCCTTGCCAGTCGCCTGGTCTGCAGCCTGCTGCCGCAAATCCTCCAGAATAGGAGTCCTTGCAACAGTGAAACCCGAATTTGGCAGTATTTCAGTGTTAGGACATATAAAGTACATTAGTATATGTCCTACCTTAAACATACATTGCATCCTGCCCATGGGGCTACCTAGGGCCTACTTTAGGGGTGTCTTACATTTAAGAAAAGGGAAGGTTTAGGCCTTGCAAGTGGGTACACTTGCCAAGTCAAATTGACAGTTTAAAACTGCACACACAGACACTGCAGTGGCAGGTCTGAACCATGTTTACAGGGCTCCTAATGTGGGTGCCACAACCAGTGCTTCAGGACCACTGGTAGCATTTAATTTACAGGCCCTGGGCACCTCTAGTGCACTGTACTAGGGACTTACCAGTAAATCAAATTTGCCAATTATGGATAAACCAATTACATACACATTTTATATAGGAGCACTTGCACGTTAGCACTGAATAGCAGTGGTAAAGTGCCCAGAGTAACAAAAACAGCGAAAACAGAGTCCAGCACACATCAACCTGGGAAACGAAGGCAAAAACTTAGGGGAGACCACGCCAAGGATGCCAAGTCTAACACGGGGTAGGGTGGAGTGACATAGAGTGAAGTGGTGTATACTGGAGTGTTGCAGAGTGCAGTGGGACTGAGTGTAGTAGTGCAGAGTAGAGAGAGCGTACAGTTTAGTGGCAGAGAGTGCAGTGTTGCAGAACAGAGTATTGTGGAGTGCAGTGGTGTAGAGTAGCTTAGAGTGCATTGGCATAGAGTGCAGTGGTTTAGTGTAGAATGGCGTAGAAAGGAGTGGCGCAGATTACAGTAGTGCAGAGTAGAATGCAGTGGCATAGAGTGCACTGGTGTAGAGTGCAGTGGCGTAGATTGCATTGGCATAGAGTGCAGTGGCGTAGAGCTCAGTGGCATAGCATAGATTGTTTTGGAGTAGAGTGAAGTGGTGTAGAGTGGAGTGGTTCAGGGGAGAGTGAAGTGGCATAGAGTGAAGTGTGCACGGTTGAGTGCAGTAGCAAAGAGTACTGGTATAAGGTGGTGTAGAGTGCAGTGGCATAGACTGCAGGGGTGCAGAGTAGATCAGAGTGGTGTACAGTATATTGGCATGGAGTGCAGAGGCATAGAGTATAGTGGCACATAGTAGAGTGCACTGGCATAAAGTGTTTTGGCATAGAGTCACAGTTCTCTCGTCAATAATTTTATTGCAAATGTTGCAGTAATATTATCAATGATGTCATAGAAGATGTTCAGACTGATCTAATATGTGGGGTAATTAACAGTGCATGGTGAGGGCATGAGTTAAAGTTAAGTTCATACCTCCTGAATTCCTATGGTTTGGTGTGTGTAAAATCAGAACCTAACTGTAACGTCTTTGTAACCTTTGTTTTTTTTGTCAATTTCTAAGGTTTTTTTAATTCTATGTCCTAACTTTACCGTCTCTGTAACTTTCGTTTTTTTCAGTGAATTTCTAGTTTTGTTTTAATGTAAAGTAATATTTATTTACCATACATTGATCCAGCTGCCACCTTGCACAGCCTTCAACTGTGTGTGGGTCTGTGTGTGGATCTGTGAGAGCTTTTATGGGTGTATGAGTGGGTGTGTGTGGTTGTGTGGGTGTATATGTGGGCGTGTGTTTGTGGTTGTGTGGGTGTGTGAGTGTATGAATGCATTTGTGAGTGGCTGTATGGGTTTGTGAGTGACTGTGTGTGTATTTTTGTGGGTCTGTGAGTAGGTATCTGTATGGGTGTGAGAGTGAATGTGTGAGTGGTTTTGTACATGGGAGTGGGAGTGCTTGAGTGGGTGAGTGAGAGGGTATATGAGTGATTCTGTCAGTCCGTGAGTGGGTGTGTGAGTAATTTTGTGGGTCTGTGAGTGGGTGTGTGAGTGACTATTGGTGTGTCAGTGGGTGTGTGAGTGTGTGAGTGGGTGTATGAGCAGGTGATGTTTGAGTGTCAGTATGGGACTGTGAGTGGGTCTGATAGTGGTTGTGTGGGTCTGTGAGTCAGTGTGTGAGTGGCTGTATGGGTGTGTCAGTGGGTTTGTGAGTGGTTGTGTGGGTGTGTAAGTGAGTGTGTGAGTATGTAAGTGGGTGACTGGCTGTGTGGGTCTGTGACTGGGCTTTTGGTGCATGGATCTGCAGATCTGCCACAGTGGATCCATTGTAGATCCGGGTCTCTAGATATACAAAAGTCTTTTTTCTTTAATAACTCCAAAACTATTCAACATGTTTAAACCAAATTATTAAAAAAGATCTTTCTTTGGCCAAGATCTAGCTCTGTGTCCAATTTGGTGTAATTCCGTTCAGTTCGAGCTGTAGTTGTGTCTAAATCTCTAAGCAAAATTGCACCGAGAAAATGTGTTTTGGGACCCTCTGTTTTTTCTCGGCCCCACCTGACAAATCACCCTGAAACATTCCAGATAGCAGCTGAAGTGAGTGGCAAACTACTTTTGAAAATTTTGTGAGGATATGACAAACAGCACCAAAGTTATTAGCAGAACAATGTATGCTTTTCCTATGGAAAGTAGGGGGCATATTTTTGAGAACTCATGCGGCAAGGCAGCAATGCATCAGAAAAGGTTGTGCTGCGATGCAACACTTTCAAACGCCATGGATGAGCCAAATTTATGGTACAGCGCACCATGTCGGAAGATCCCAAAGTGCATCAAAAAAATTATGGCGGTCATTACAACATTGGCGGTAAAAGCTGCTTACCGCCGTGCACAAGACTGCCAACACACCGCCGTGGCCGCGGAAATCCGCCACAGCTATTATGACCCACAACACGGAATCCGCCAATATTCAGACACCCACACAAGTCCGCCACACCAAAGGTCAGTGATAAACTGGCGAAAACAAAACCTCCACCGTCACGCCAACAGAAATACGCCCACACCATCACGACCCACGAATCCATGCAGTGGTCTTTCAACCGCGGTATTCCATTGGCAGTACACACCGCCGCGCTCAAAATACACACACATTGACAAAACACAGCCACATTGAACAATTCGAAATACACACACCTGATACACACACCACTCCCACACACCCAATACAATATAAAACACACACCCACATCACCCACAAACCCCTACGACCACAATTACTGAGAGAAGGCCAGAGAGATACACCACCATCAACAATACTAGCATCCACAGGCACACAACACCATCACCCACATAACTTCTACGCACCTCACACTACACACCACTACATATCAGCACACTTATCACCCCACACACCACCCCACACATCACTTACACCACCCCATGGCACGGTAAAGACACCCCAGGTTCTCGGAGGAGGAGCTCATGGTCATGGTGGAGGAAACCGTCCGGGTAGAGCCACAGCTATTCGGAGCACAGGTGCAGCACACCTCCATTGCAAGGAAGATGGCACTATGGCGAAGAATAGTGGACAGGGTCAACGCAGTGGGACAGCACCCAAGAAATCGGGAGGACATCAGGAAGAGGTGGAATGACCTACGAGAGAAGGTGCGTTCCGTGGTCTCAAGACACAACCTTGCGGTTCAGCGGACTGGCGGCAGACCCCCACCTCCTCCCCCACAACTAACAACATGGGAGGAGCAGGTCTTGGCGATTCTGCATCCTGAGGGTCTCGCAGGAGTAGGTGGAGGAATGGATTCTGGTAAGTCAAATCTTAACTATTACATCCCCCACCCTACCTGCATGCCAGTACATACTCCGACCCTCACCCCAATCACTCCTACTCCTCACAAATGTCCCAACATCACAAACCACACATCTTAACACCAAGCCCTGCATGCAACAACAAAGCATGGACACCCATCACTAAAGCATGCCTACATACCCATACAACCCCCTAAACCATCATCACACAAGGTCCCACACAGGAATGCAAGCACTGGGGTACACGGTCAACCACCCATTGCAAACCATGACACACACAGATGTAATAAACATTCTTTTATAACCCTGCAGGACCCTTACCCAACGTCACCGGACAGGAGAGTCCACACATGTCCACACCACCAACAGAAGAGGCCCACAGTGATGACAGCACCTCTGTCCAACTGGATCTAGATGACCAGCCCGGCGCATCGGGGACCTCGGGACAGTCGGTTCCCCTCACACTGGCACAGGCCACCACAGAGCTTCCCTCCTCTGGAAACACCAGCACAGCACCCACCCAGCGGGCCCATACCTCTGTCCCCAGGATACGTCAATCAGCAGTGTGTCCACCAATACAGGGAACCCAGGCTAACCCACCACCCCAACAACAACTGGGACCTGGGGGCAGTGGTAGTGGGCACACAGTCCAGGGGACGGAGGCCCAGGAACACAGCGGAACTGGGAGGGCTGCTGTGCGACACGGGGCGGACAGGCCAAGGGAACCCACTCTCCATGAGGCCCTCTCCAACATCATGGGAGCCTACCACCAGTCCCAGGAGACGATGGCAACGGTACTGGCCAAGTTTCAGGAGACCCAGTGCCTGCAGGAGGAACAGTGTTTGGGCTTCAGGGAGGAACTCAGAGCCATCAATTCCACCCTGGGCACCATCGTAGGGGTGCTGAAGGAAGTACTCAACACCAGGAGGGACACTGTGGCACCACAAGGGGCCCCTGACACTAGCCTGGACGATGAACTGCCCATCACCTCCGCCGGCGCTAGTGGACAGGAGGCACCGCCACAGGACCACCACTCCAGCACCCCATCCCCTGCAGAGGGGGAACCACCTCGCAAACGGTCCCTGAGATCCAGGGCAAAGACAGAGAACGATGCCAAGACCCCGCCAAGAAATGAGACCACCCTGAATGTCATCCTTCTGTCCCACTTTGTCACCTTGTCCATCCTTAAACTGCCCCAGCTCCACTTCCTATGCCCATTTGGGCAATGCACCTGTGAGACTAATAGACTGGACTCTGCCATGGACATTCCTCCGCCATCACCCCTCACCGTTTTGCTACCCCCTCCAATATTGAGCACTAAAATAAACACCCTTAAAGCACAAAACAATCTGGAGTCAGCCTGTGATTTCGAAATAGTGTATTAGCAATTACTGTGGTAAAAAGCTCTTTCATTTGTAATGTCAACATACATATGTCACACAGCTGTAGGCCATGAGAATCAAAGTAGATGTCACACATTGGGACCCACATCTTTGAAATCGTAAGGGAAAGTAACAACTCAGTGACCATACACTGGGTGAAAACGACAGACAGTAGAGAGTTAGTAGTGTTTAAGTACATGTAGTAGGCAGGTTTGTATTGTTACCTGTGTTTCACTGGAAATATAGCTGGATCACTGAGTCCCTGTTGTCCATGTCTTCTTCTTCTGCTTCCTCGTCTTCACTGTCCACAGGCTCCACAGCTGCGACAACACCGCTATCTGGACCATCCTCCTGCAGAAAAGGCACCTGTCGTCGCAAAGCCAAGTTGTGAAGCATACAGCAGGCCACGATGATCTGGCACACCTTCTTTGGTGAGTAGAATAGGGATACACCTGTCATATGGAGGCACCTGAACCTGGCCTTCAGGGGGCCGAAGGTCCGTTCGATCACCCTCCTAGTTCGCCCATGGGCCTCATTGCAGCATTCCTCTGCCCTTGTCCTGGGATTCCTCACTGGGGTCAGTAGCCATGACAGGTTGGGGTAACCAGAGTCACCTGCAAATGGTGAGGGACAACTGTTAGACACACACTAACTTGTAGGGATATCCCCAGACCCAGACAACCATTCCCACTGTCTTGCTTCCAGGTGCTCACCTAATAGCCACACACGGTGCCTCTGGAGTTGACCCATCACATAAGGGATGCTGCTTTTCCGCAGGATATAGGCGTCATGCACTGAGCCAGGGAACCTGGCATTCACATGGGAGATGTACTGGTCAGCCACACATACCATCTGTACATTCATCCAATGATAACTCTTCCATTTTCTGTACACCTGATCACTGCTGTGGGGTGGGACCAAAGCCACATGGGTCCCATCAATGGCACCTATGATGTTGGGGATATGTCGCAGGGCATAGAAATCACCTTTCACTGTAGGCAAATCCTCCATCTGAGGGAAAACGATGTAGCTCCACATGTGTTTCAGCAGGGCAGACAACACTCTGGACAACAGATTGGAAAACATAGGCTGGGACATCCCTGATGCTATGGCCACTGTTGTTTGACATGACCCACTTGCAAGGAAATGGAGCACTGACAGCACCTGCACTTGAGGGGGGATTCCTTTGGGATGGCGGATAGCTGACATCAGGTCTGGCTCCAGCTGGGTACACAGTTCCTGGATTGTGGCACGGTCAAGCCGGTAGGTGATGATCACATGTCTTTCCTCCATTGTCGACAGGTCCACCAACGGTCGGTACACCGGAGGATGCCGCCATCTCCTCACATGTCCCAGCGGACGGTGCCTATGAAGGACAACAGCGAGCACAGAGTCAAATAACTCAGAGGTACGTACCGACAGCTTGCACAGAACACGAATCATAATCCAAAAAGTGGCCTGTATGTGTGTTGAGTCTAGGCCTAGATATGTGTGACTCAGTTAAAAATGAAGCCATGTGGGCACCTGAAATGGCGGCTGCCTGTCCTTTAAAGTGGGACAATAGGATGTGAGGTAACTGCGCTGGCATTGTACACCGTTGCGGTAGGCGGTCGAAGACCACGGCGCAATGCTGCATTGGTTAACATTGGACCCTATGGGTCCCAGGAGCCAATGACGATGTACACCGGTGGTGACGGTAAGCACTGCCGCGGACGTAACTGCCATTTTCTATCTGTTCAATCACTCGATACCTGATCTTCGACAGGAGAGGACCTACACTGCAAGTGCTGCTGTGACCTCGGTCTGGAAGAGACAATGGCTCGAGTGTCTGGGGAAAGGGCCCCTGCCTTCACATCGGAGGAGTTGGCGAAACTCGTGGATGGGGTCCTCCCCCAGTACACGCTAATCTACGGTCCTCCAGACAAACAGGTAAGTACTCTGGGAGCATGCTGTATGGGCTATGCCTGTGTGGAGAGGGGTGGATGTAAGAAGGAAGTGGGTAGAGTGTGGCGTGCATGAAACGACGGGAGTGCATATGCCACCTGCCAAGGGTAGGGATGGGGGCCAATAACTGTGACGGTGCAGTTGGTAATAAGTTTCCCTTCCCTCTGTACAAATCATGTAGGTCAGCACCCAACAGAAAAAAGATATTTGGCGTGCCATCGCCAAGGACGTTCGGACCCTGGGGGTCTACCACAGACGGAGCACCCACTGCCGGAAAAGATGGGAGGACATTTGCCGCTGGAGCAAGAAGACGGCGGAGGCTCAGCTGAGGATGGCCTCCCAACGTGGGAGGGGTGCCCGTCGCACCATGACCCCCCTGATGTTCAGGATCCTGGCGGTGGCGTACCCGGAGTTGGATGGGCGATTGAGGGCATCATAGCAGCCACAAGGGTGTGTGTACACTCTCAACCTGCTGATTTAGCGTGCAGTTGAGGTGTTTGGGTGGGGGAGGTGGGCTATGGGTTTCTCTAGGCCAGGGCGAGTTTAGTAGGCAAGGTCCCTCCGTAAGGCAAGCCAAGTGGCACCCCACCTCTGTAGAGTGCCAAGTACACCTAGTCATGCCCCTGTGTCATCCATGTGTGCAGATGTCATCCATAGCCTAGTAGGCCATTTCCCTGGAATTGAACAGTGGAGCCTAAGAGCGCGGCGTAGTGCAGGGGGCTTCTGTGTCTGTTGTGTCCGCCAACGGTAGCGGTAATGCATGCACTAAACATGTCTTTCTTTTGTCGCCCCCCCCCTTTTTGTGGTCTTCCTGTTCTTGTGTGCATTAGCACCATCAGGCGGAGGAGCAGTGGCACCGAAGCACGAGAGAGCTGCATCCCACATGGCCCTGGAAGGCGAAACTACGGACTCGGAGTTCACCAGTGGGATGGAGGGCGAGGGGAGCTCCACAGCGGGGACAGGAGCTGACACCAGCGACACAGACTCGTCCTCCGATGGGACCTCCCTTGTGGTGGCGGCAACATCTGTGCCCCCACATCTACAGGTACAGCCGCCACCCTCCTACCAGCACCACCCTCCCAGCAGCCCCTCAGCCTTTGCCCCATGCCCGCTCACCCCGGAGGGTGGGCATCACCTTCGCCCCTGGAACTCAGGCCCTGCCCCAGTCACCCCTGCTGCCCTCAGTGAGGAGGCCATTGACCTCCTCAGGTCCCTCACTGTTGGGCAGTCTACCATTTTGAATGCCATCCAGGGTGTAGAAAGGCAGTTGCCACAAACAAATGAATTCCTGGAGGGCATTCATTCTGGTCAGGCGGCCCTTCAGCGAGCTTTTCAGACTCTGGTCTCAGCACTGATGGCAGCCATTGTCCCTGTCTCTAGTCTCCCCCCTCCAACTTCCTCCACCCAGACCCAATCCCCTGTACCCCAGCCTATCCCAAGCACACCTTCAGACCAGCATGCACACACGTCAACACACAAGGGAAGCTCAGGCAGACATAAGCACCACACATCCCACAGGCACTCACGCAAGCATCACACACATGCAGACACACCAACATCCACTGCCTCCCCTTTGTCCCCTCCTCCTCGTCTCCCTCCTCCCTCCCTCCCAGTCTCATCTCCACTCACACCTGCATGCACTACATCAACAGCCACTACTGCCATCACCAGCACACACACCACCACACCCCGCTCACGTGGAGTCACCACCCCAACTACCATTCACACGTCCCCTGTGTCGTCTCCCAGTGTGTCTGTGACGCCCCTCCCAAGATACACAAACGCAGGCAAACACCCACCCAACAGCCATCCACCTCACTACAGCCTCATGCGCATGGACCTTCACCCAAAGTCAGCAAACGAACACCTCCTACAACCACAACTTCTTCCTCCACTCCCAAACCCCCTCCAGCTACGCATCCCAGTGTCTCCAAAAAACTTTTCCTGTCCAACCTTGACCTCTTTCCCACACCTCCCCCACCCCGTCCGTCTCCTAGGTCCTGAACTAGCACCTACGCCACAACATCTCTGGGACCAGTGGTGCCTGTAGTCACCGGAATATGGAGTGCACCAGCCACCAGGGCAGCCAGTGTGGCACGGAGCCACAGCACAGATAGTCACCCACCTGTGAAGTATCAAAGGATGGCCAGTGCCCGGCGGGAAAGGGGGAAGACTCCAGCCACCAAAGCCGCTCCCAGGGGTCCTGGTGGGAGTGTGGAGTCAGCTGTGACACCTTCCACGGTGGGGAAGAGACACAAGAAACCAGGAAAGTCTGGGAAGAGCAGCACAGCGGAGGAGACCGCTATCATCCCTGCTGCCCAGGAGGCCACAGCCGTCATCCCCACTGCCCAGGAGGCCACAGCCGTCATCCCCGCTGGCCAGGAGGCCACAGCCATCATCCCCGCTGCCCATGAGGCCACCGCCATCATCCCCGCTGGGCCAAAGAGGACTGCCAGCACAAGCCCCGCTGGGACAGAGAGGACTGCCAGCACAAGCCCCGCTGGGCTAGAGAGGACCGCCAGCACAAGCCCCGCTGGGCCGGAGAGGACTGCCAGCACAAGCCCCGCTGGGACAGAGAGGACCGCCAGCACAAGCCCCGCTGGGCCAGAGAGGACGGCCAGCACAAGCCCCGCTGGGCCAGAGAGGACCGCCAGCACAAGCCCATCTGGGGAAGAGAGGACTGCCAGCACAATCCCCGCTGGGCTAGAGAGGACCGCCAGCACAAGCCCCACTGGGCCAGAGAGGACCGCCAGCACAAGCCCCACTGGGCTAGAGAGGACCGCCAGCACAAGCCCCGCTGGGACAGAGAGGACCGCTAGCAGAAGCCCCTCTGGCCTAGAGAGGACTGCCAGCACAAGCCCCGCTGGGCCAGAGAGGACCTCCAGCACAAGCCCCGCTGGGCCAGAGAGGACCACCAGCACAAGCCCCTCTGGACTAGAGAGGACCGCCAGCACAAGCCCCGCTGGGCCAGAGAGGACCGCCAGTAGAAGCCCCGCTGGCCTAGAGAGGACTGCCAGCACAAGCCCCGCTGGGCCAGAGAGGACCGCCAGCAGAAGCCCCACTGGGCTAGAGAGGACCGCCAGCAGCTGAGTAACTGCAAAGGAGCCCGCCGCTCCAAGCACCACTGAACAGGGCACCATCGCTCCAAGCACCGCTGAATAGGGCACCGCCGCCTCAAGCACCGCTGAACAGGGCACCGCCGCTCCAAGCACCGCTGAACAGGGCACCGCCGCCTCAAGCACCACTGAACAGGGCACAGCTGCCTCAAACACCGCTGGCCCATGAGCGCCAAGGGCACTGACGCGACTGAGTCCGTCATGGGCAGGATGAAGCACTCTGTTCACAAAGCTCCCTCCAGAACCAGTGGAGAGATACATCCACTACCTCTGTCCTTAGCAGGATGAAGCACTCTCTCCTTAGCAGGATGAAGCCATCTGGGCACAAAGCCCCCTCCAGAACCAGTGGAGAGATACATCCACTACCTCTGTCCTTAGCAGGATGAAGCACTCTGGGCACAAAGCCCCCTCCAGAACCAGTGGAGAGATATATCCACTACCTCTGTCCTTAGCAGGATGAAGTACTCTGGGCACAATGCCTCCTCCAGAACCAGTGGAGACTGTTATCCACGTGAGAGACTGTGGCTTTGCACTCACCCAGGATGGAACAGTGGGCAACCCACCCACTGTAGAGAATTGAGAGACTGTGGCTTTCCACTCCCCAGGATTGAACAGGTGGCAACCCACCCACTGTAGAGGCTTGAGAGACTGTGGCTTTGCACTCCCCAGGATGGAACAGTGGGCAACCCACCCACTGTAGAGACTTGAGAGACTGTGGCTTTGCACTCCCCAGGATGGAACAGTGGGCAACCTACCCTCTTGTGGATTTGGCGTTGTGCACTCAACCGGCTGAGGTGCCCCCCTTTCTCTGAGGTGCCTGTTTTCTTGCTCTCTGATGCCCCTACAGTGTTCTCTCCGTCATGGTCGGGGATCTTGTGTGGGCCTCGCCCATACCGTGTGGGCCCAGTGTTCCACAGACTTAATTGGAGCACTACCTGGAGTACTATGCTTGGTGTATATTTTGTTTATGGTGTATATAAACATTTTTGCCTACTTGATTTTAATATATTACAATGGTTCCACTAATTTCCTTTTGTCTTTGCATTCTTCCGGGGGGGTGTGACTACTATAGTCACAAATCATAAACATCAGCTCTTTGCCACCTCCAAATTACCATTATGGAAGAATTAAGGCGGTCATTACAACATTGGCGGTAGAAGCTGATTACCGCTGTGCAGAAGACCGCCAACACAGCGCCGCGGCCATGGAATTCCGCCACAGCTATTATGACCCACATTTCGGAACCCACCAAAATTCAGACACCCACACGAGTCTGCCACACCAAAGTTCAATGATAAAAAGGCAAAAACAAAACACCGTCACGGCAACAGAAATACGCCCACACTATCACGACACACGAATCCATGCGGCGGTCTTTCAACCGCAGTATTCCATTGGCGGTACACACCGCCACGCTCAAAATACACACACATTTCCAAAACACAGCCACATTGGACAATTCAAAATATACACACCTGATACACATACGCACACCACTCCCACACACCCATTACAATATAAAACACACACCCACATCACCCACAAACCCCCACGACCAGAATCACAGAGAGAAGGCCAGAGAGAGACACCACCATCAACAAACTAGCATCCACAGGCACACAACACCATCACCCACACAACTTCCACGCACCTCACACAACACACCACTACATATCACCACACTTATCACCACACACTCCACCCCACACATCACCTACACCACCCCATGGCACGGCAAAGGCACCCCAGGTTCTCGGAGGAGGAGCTCATGGTCATGGTGGAGGAAATCGTCCGGGTAGAGCCACAGCTATTCGGAGCACAGGTGCAGCACACCTCCATTGCAAGGAAGATGGCACTATGGCGAAGAATAATGGACAGTGTCAATGCAGTGGGACAGCACCCAAGAAATCGGGAGGACATCAGGAAGAGGTGGAACGACCTACGGGGGAAGGTGCGTTCTGTGGTCTCAAGACACCACCTGGAGGTTCAGCGGACTGGCGGCGGACCCCCACCTCCTCCCCCACAACTAACAACATGGGAGGAGCAGGTCTTGGCGATTCTGCATCCAGAGGGCCTTGCAGGAGTAGGTGGAGGAATGGACTCTGGTAAGTCAAATCTTAACTATCACATCCCCCACGCCATAAACCTGAGGGCAGCCATGCGGACAGGAGGAGGACCTGAGGACTAGGAGGAGCTGGACCCATTGGAGGAGCAGGTGGCATCAGTCATCCCAGTAGTGTTGGTAGCAGGAGTGGAAGAATACGACAGTGCTGGCATTGAGGATCGGCAAGACTAACTGGGTAAGTGACAACAAGGAACAATATGCATATAAACGTCATGCTGTGCAGTACAGCAAGCTATGTTCCTGCACTGCACTGCGCTGTGTGCAAGGGTAAGGGCAGGAATTACTCACATGGTCAGTCATACATCACATAAATGTAAGTCATGCTACCCAGTCCAGTACCATCATGTTTGTCCAGTCCGTGTGTGATGTGCTGCACCAGTCCAGGTTCACCTTTGTAATCTGGGATTTGTAGTGGAATGTATAACATGAGTGATCAGGATTACAAGTCCCACTATACAAAGCAAAAATAGCTGGACTGGAACTGTACATCATGCAAGGACACTTCAACCCTTCCTAACCTGACTGTGACAATGTAGGCCCACTTGTGCCATGAGGCTAGTGTGTCTATCTTGGGCCCATGTAGCCAAATATGGACTGTAAAGCAATGGAATGGAATGAGGTTGCCATAGGACTAACTCTTCACCTGAGAGGGCATCCAGGTGTGATGTATGTGATGTCTCACCACATAGGATCATGCAAAGAGCCATGTGTGCAGTCACTAGCATGTAACTACATTGCACAAAACTGTCATGATGTGTGAGGTGAGAGCACACAGGTGTTGGCTTCCCTGTTATAGAGCATCCTACTCCTGTCATGTACAAATTTATACTGGGGGCAGTAGTGAATGCAAGCGATGCACACCAGTGGGCCATAGGTGTTTGTTGGAAGATAGATGTGGTGTGGCCTGGATGGGTCTCTGGTAGTATAGTGTAATGTAGGTGTGGCTGAGTGCATTGAACTAGCACTGTGCCTGAATGGGGAGACATTGCATTGCAAGTAGGTGAATTGCAACGTGTGTACTGCAAGTTAGCCTGAGCGATACTCATGCACTGCTGCATCTGATAGTGTCTCACTTGTGTTGCAGCTGGGAAGGGATGCCATAGAAGTCAATAAGTGAATCTCTAATCACTATCGCCATAATGAAAAAGAAGGCTAATTACCAAGGCAGATGTGCACCTTACCTCAACTTACCCTCACAGACATGGCAGGCCAGCAAGCTTTGTAACAGTGTTACAGTGGCTGGCATGGCATAAAAAGTCACCCTTGTCAAACAGCAGTTGTGTTTACAATAGGAAGATATTGCCAGACATACAGACTTTATACTCATTCACTTTCAGCTCAAAATCGATGTATAGGATGTGTTACTTGAAGGTAATGTGGCCAATTTGCACTGGCAGTGCCTTAACATATGCTTGCCAAGTTATGGCAAAATTATTGGACACAGCTAAGAGTATGTAGTTCAGACATACCCATCATCACATGCCTTAGGCATTTGATGTATCTAGTTATGCTGGGCAGCGTCATGTCAGACTACATTGTACCATGACACCTAGTTGCACTGTCCTGCATCAACATGAAAGGACAGCAATCTGCCATTTGGATAGAATACACCACATTCCTTTCCTTTCCCCAAGTGCCGGTGCCATTTCAGAAGACTAGTGCCAACACAGGCACCCTTGCACAATGGTGCAAGGGTGTCTCTGTTGCATGCAGGATTGTTTTGGTGCAGGAAGGGGCACCTTCCTGTACAAAAACAATCCTGGGAAGCTTTTTCCTCTTTTTATGTAAAGAGGAAACAAAAAGAAGGAATTAAGATAAACGTCCTCATTGCGCCTCCTCTAGGTTTACATTGCCTTATAAATTTGTTGATACATAACAATCCATGGCAGTTGCAGGGAATCACCCACCACAACAATCATGGAAGTCCTCCCTGATGCAGAGTAAGCCATCGCAGCAATTTGCGCTATCTTACCCCACTACATATCTATGAGGCCATTCAAAGCCATGCAAAGTGGCTTAGGATGGACTCATAGACATGGTTGAAAGGTTTGTGCCAGCTCTGCATCACTAAAGTGGCACAATGGCGCCACAAGGCTCTCATAATTATGCCCAAAGTTCACTTCATTTCATTCTGCCCCTGATAGCCTCACATTTTGATATACACCTTGGACATTGCAATTAGGAAAAATAAATTGAAAATGATTTACAGCCATTGTTTATGTTTTGCATTAATTAAATAGCTAAATCACAAACTTCACAAGGAACTGACGTAATGACAGGTCTGCCCATCTCCAGTCCAAGTTGGTCAATTAGATCGGCCTACCGTGCCACCACGCCCACCTGATTCATCTGTCTGAAGATCCAATCTTCTGCGAAGGTTTTTCTGGTAGTGCCAGTGGACATGCTCACATCGATCATTTTTATCTTTCACAGGGTATCCCTGGCTGACCTCGCCCGCACCAGCAACCATCTGAGGCAGGTAGTGCATCACTAACCAGATAAGTCCTCCCAACTCTGGCTCAGTAAAGTTTTTCCCCCTCCCCAACATGTCCCTATCCCTCCCACAAACACTATACAAACAAACTAAACACCCTAACTACTGTAACTACCCCAAAGGAAAATGCTAAAAAACAACAGACTCCCATCAAAACCGTGAAAAAAACTAGACAAAATTATAGGAAATGACAAAAAAGTATGAGAAAGACACAGAGCACACACAGACAAGACTAAACAACCCAAACCCTCAGAGCCATTCTCAAACACCTCCAGCATCCAGCACAGGCTAACAGAGAGTAATAGAAAGTGAAAGTAACTTAACACTTCCTAGTATGCAGCCTGCCATACCCATTGAGTAATTGTCTGGCAGAGTTTCTGCCCATTTACGACAAACGTGCCATTTTTTCTGCTGTTTCGGTACTGAAATTGCCACTGTGTTATGAAAGCACAGCACATTGGCACTTATGATGTTTTATATATGCATTGGTCTCCATGCACAGATTACTACCAGCACAACTTGTGCAATGTGCCATTCAACAAGGGTGTTACATGGTTTCTGACCCATGCTACTGGCCTAATTTGTGGGAGCTAATAAAGATGACAGCAAAAAACAAGACATCACTGCTTGTTCACACTTCCATTGGTACTACAGTTATTGCAAATAGGTTCAAAGATTGGACAGTTCACTGGTCATAGTGTGCTTATGTGTGACATATTACCATCTTATATGTGCCATTTTGAGTGCCAATTTATAGTGAGTCTAACAACGTAATTATTGTGATGTTTGGAAGAATTTACTAAATTATCTTCATTTAGTGGTTTGAGTTAGGGTTGTAGGGACTTTGATAGCTGTGGCGATGCTGCAGTTATGTAATGTATGCGTTACTACACCCATTGTTGAAAGGTACTTGGCACAGCTGTGGAATAAGTTTGCACCACTAGATAGGACTGTGTGACAGAGAGCGGTGTCCAGGTGGTGATTATTGCTGGGTCAGCTAGTGTAGGCATGAAAAGTTTCATTAATACTGAATGACACTCTGTTTTACAAATCACTGCATTGTCTCTCTCTACAGGAGAGATAGGTTCCTTGAACATTGCATGGGGGCACCCATGCGCACACAATGGTTACATATGCATTCTCAAACAAACCAAACTAAATAGAGTGGGAAATGTGCCAGTAAGTAATACATTTCCAGGAATAAAATTACAAGGTTTTGGAACTACAAATCTTCTAGGCACTTAATTTCTCTATGCGAGCTGCATTCTGCATCACATATAGATGGTGAAATTTGTCTCACAGGATATTTTTATCAGCAAGATGATGTCTCTTCATGCACACATCCATTTCTGCATGTGATATTTGCATCCCTGCTCCATGGTGCAAGTGTGCATGCGTAGGCCCTAACCAGCCAGGACAGCAGTGGGACAGGGGATAAAGCATGATTGTTTGTAATTCAGTTAGATATAGCACATTACTTGCAATTCCTTTCACACACATTGTTGTGTATTAGGGAGAGTGTGTGGCTATGCACATCTTATGCCCCTTCTATTTACCATCACAGCACATTAGGGGAACTCTACTGTGATCCACATGTGTCAGATATAAACAAACATCAAGAGGTTGCAGCACACACACTCAGTCAATTCACAATGTTTGGATCTATACTCCTTTGGAGCAGTGCTTGAGTGTCAGAAGGTGATCACACTTGCAGCACACACACTCTCAAAATGCACACAGTGTTCCACATTGCTAGATTTCTGTTATATATGTCTTGCACAGGCACATGTGTTCTGCACAAGGTGTTATCAATCAATCAATAAGTGCTTGTAAAGCGCAACTGCTCACCCATTAGGGCCTCAAAGCGCTGTGGGAGAGGGGGGAAAAGAGTAGCTTATACCAGTGAGGTGGTTATTAAAAAAGCCATGTCTTCAATTCCTTCATGAAGCTGAGGAGGAAGGTGCTTTGTCTGATGTGGAGAGGAAGGGCGTTCCAGGCGCTGGCTGAGAGGTAGGAAAAGGAGCGTCCTCCTGTTCTGATTTTCCTTATGTGGGGTGCTTCTGCGAGAAAGAGCTGGGCTGAGTGTAGGGCCCTGTGTGGTATGTGAAGGTTGAGTCGCTGGTTCAGGTAGGTTGATCCGGTGTTGTGGAGGGCTTTATGTGTGTCGGTGAGGATTTTTAAGGTGATTCTTTTTTCTATGGGAAGCCAGTGTAGTATACATAGGTGTTGCGAGATGTGGCAGTGTTGAGGTAGGTCGAAGACCAGACTGGCGGCGGCCTTCTGGATGTTTTGCAGTTTGCTAGTGAGTTTCTTGTTGATTCCGGCATAGAGTGTATTGCCGTAGTCCAGCCTGCTAGTGATCAGGGTGTGTGTGACGGTCTTTCTGTGTTTGAGAGGGATCCACTTGAAGGACTTGCATAGGAGGTGGAGGGTGCGGAAGCAGGTGGAGGTGACTTAGTTGATATGATGGTTAATGCTGAGGTTGGAGTCTAGGATGATTCCTTGGTTGCAGGATTGGATGGTGGGGGTGGGTGGGTTTCCGAGGGTGGGTGGCCACCAGGATTCATCCCATGCATAGCGTTGAGGGCCCATGATGAATACCTCTGTCTTGTTTGCATTGAGTTAAAGGCAGCTTTATCTCATCCAGTTGGTGACTGCTTCCATGCCTTCATAGAAGTTGTGTCTGGCTTTGTAGGGTTTGTTAGAGAGGGAGAAGATGAGTTGGGTGTCATAGGTGTAGGAGATTATGTTAATTCCGTAGCTTCTGACGAGGGTGGCTAGCGGGGCCATATAGATGTTAAACAACGTGGGGCTGAGGGAGGATCCCTGGGGCACTCCGCAGGTGGTGGGTGTGGGGGTCTTTCGAGGAAGAGGGCGAGTCTCACTCATTGAGTTCTGCTAGAGAGGAAGGATTGGATCCAGTCGATGGCCTTGTCACTGATGCCGCTTCATGGAGTCTTCTTATCACGGTATGATGGGAGGCTGTGCCGAAGGCAGCCGCGAGGTCTAGTAGGATGAGCGCCACTGTCTCTCCCTTCTTCAGCAGGGAGCAGATGTCGTTTGTTGCAGCCAGGAGGGCTGTTTTGGTGCTATGTTTTTCCTGAATCTGGATTAGATGTCAAGGATGTTGTGGTCTTCTATAAATGTGGCAAATTGGCTGTTGACTGCTTTTTTGAAGACTTTCGGAGGAAATGGGAGTAGGGAGATGGGTCTGAAGTTTTTGAGGTCGGTTGGGTCTGCCGAAGGTTTCTTGAGGAGGGGTTGATCTTGGCGTGTTTTCAGTCATCAGGGAAGGTGGGGGCAGCTGGTGAGCGGTTGATGGTGAGGCAAAGCTTGGGGGCGATGGTGTCTGTGGTTGGTTGAAAATGTGGTGGGGGCATGGGTCTGTGGGGGCCCGGAGTGTATGGATCTTATTGTTCTCAGTGTATCTTCGGTGGTGAAGGGGGTCCAAGTGGCGATTGTTGGCTTGTTGGTGTCGGGTTTGGGTAGACGCGGTTCTGTGCTTAAGTTGTCCTTGCTGAAACTGTCGTAGATGGTCTTGATTTTGTGGTGGAAGTAAGTGCTGAGTATGTCACAGAGGTCCTGTGAGGGTGGGATGCCCGTTGTTGCACTGTTGGCTTGGATACAATCCTTGATGCTGCTGAAGAGTTCCTTGCTGTTGTGTGCCTGTGAGAAGAATCTGTCTTCTATAACTTTCTTTCTGGTGCTTCTGATGAATTGGTGGGGTGCAGTGGTGGCGGTTCTGAAGTTGTTATGGGCTTCCGTGGATTTGGTGTTTCTCCAGATTTTTTCAAGGTGGCGACAAGTGCGTCTAGATTCTCGGAGTTTGGGGGTGAACCAGCTGCCTTTCTTTGAGTGGGTGCTGTTGTTTTTTTTGAAGGGGGCTATGGTGTTGGCGCAGTCGACGATCCATTTGTGGAAGGTACGTGTTGTAGTGGTTGGGTCGTCGCTGTGTGTGATGGTGGGGGCGGCGATGGCAATGGCGGCGATGGCGAGGGCGGGGGTGAGCTGATTGACGGTTATTCTTGTCTAGTTTCTATGTGATTGTTGGGGTTGGGGTCTGATGACGGTGGGAGTGTTGTAGGTGAAATGGATGCATCGGTGGACTGTCCATGCGAGTTCTGCGGTGTGACTTAAGGTAGTGAGGGTGTGTCCTGCTGAGTGTGTTGGCTCCCTCACAACCTATCGGAGTCCTATGTTATGGAGGTTGTCTAGGAGGGATGCTGTGTTGGGGTCTTGTAGATTTTTGAGGTGGAAGGTGAGGTCTCCCAGTATGGTGTAGTTGGTGGCTGTGATGGCTTGTGCGGAGATGCAGTCCATGATGGCGAAGGGTGTATGTGGTCCAGGAGGGCGGTAGATGAGGGTTCCCATGATGGTGGATGTCGGGCTGGTGTGTAGCTTGAAGGTGTAACCATCTGCAATTCTTTTCATAGACTTGATGTTGAGCAGGGGTGAGTGTGCACACTGCAACACAACATTTTAATAGGTGTGTGAGCCATTAGGCCTCACTGCAGTGAATCAGGGACACAAGGTCAGGTACACTACTGATTTTCAATGTACATTATTATGCAATCACACATGATCTCTGTTTGACTCCTGCCATAGGCAGTTGCAGCACATATACTCTGAGGACCAGGGATTATGCAGCCCTTCTGGTCACAGAAGATAGCATTCCATGATACAGGCCTATGTATTGGCACACCCCTAAATGTCATTTCCCCATTGGGATGATAGAAGGTTAGTGATCACCGCAACTTTGCACTTGTTCACTCAGGGCAGGGGTACATTATCTGCCTATGCAGAGGTAAGTGCTAATCTTATTTCCTCCTTCAATCCATGTTCAATTAATTTGGGTGTGTAGCCCATGTTTTTAACCGACTTATTACATGGATCTATCACACTCTTGACATCTCTGTATTCTACAGGTGCTTTGATGTTTGAAGAATACATCTCCATTATCAGACCCCTCTGGGTAATTACTCACACTGCAAATTCAGCTTCTCATGTTGTATTACAGGTGTTGACTCTCATCACACAATTGTGCAAGGCCTGAGTGTTGTGCTTACTAACAACTGTTGTCTGAAGTGGTATATATGACAATTAGGCCAGGAACTGAGTCACATGTGCAGTGTTTTGAGGTTCCCCAAACATGCATGTATGCCTTCTGTAACACCTCAATTACATCTTGTACTCATCATACTAGACCTTTGTCCATTACAACGGTCACTTGTTATCTGAGAAGGGTTTTGCTACAACAATAGCTTCTACAAAGTGCTACTATTGTGCAAGCTGCCACTTTGGTGAGTCACACTACACTGTGTTGATAGTTTCAGGTATGGATATATTTTGTGGTTTGTATTCCAGCACTTACAGAGTGTCATCTGAAACACACTTTGCTGCTGGAGAATACAGGATCGCTAGCTCTGAGGCACTGCACTGCTCAAGGGCTTGAGGACAGGAAAGACAAATTTGAATGTTGATTTATGGCATGCCTAGCCTGTTCCTTTACTGTAGTGCACTGCATCATATGGTATTTCTGTATAAGTGGACTGAATGAGGAGAACATTGGCTTTATGTTGCTCAACGGCTCTGACAACATGATTATTACCTGTTGAGACCTAATTCAAGTTGAAGAGATGTGAGTGAGTTGATGTTTACAGTGACATAAAATTTCAAAGACAAAGATTGTGTATACACGTTTACATTTTACACAAATGAGTTCATATCTGAGATTGTATCCATCTAGTAAACACAAATTTACACAAAAAAGTTCTGCACAATGCGGCTGTGCCGCTGCCTACCAGCCATTGTGTGTTCTTTCTCTTCTCAGTCCTCATCTTCATCCTCATCCATTGCTTCCTGCTCCTCATGTGTCAGGCCCCTCTGGATATTTGTCCATAGACATATGTTGTGTAGGATGCATCATACAAGGATTATTTTGCACACCATTGGGAAGAGTATAGCAATTTCCCTCTGACATGTCCAAGCAGTGGAAGCGGGACTTCAGCACTCCAAACATACATTCAGCAATGCCCCTGGTCTTGGCCAGTACCTGGTTGCACTGCTGTTACACCTTTGTGTGGGAATGGCCAAATGGGGTCATGACCCATGACTGCAACCCATATCTTTGGTCAGCTAGAATTATAAAAACTAATTCTGTCAATGATTATGGTGATAGTTACACCCACATTCCTGTACAGGCCTGTCATGTGTACTAAATGTCTCATGCACATTTCTACCAGTATTTGTCAATATTTATTTCATATACATTTGCCCATTGTATTACACATGTCTCTTCTAGTTTTGTGTGTCATAGCAAAAGATGTGCAGGTTCTAGTATTTTGGGCACCTACACATGCAGACATTAATATTTGGGTAGTAACTTACTATGATAGGTATATTGAGAGGTTTATTTCCACTTTAGGTTAAGTGCACTCACTGCATGTGCAAAGAGACAGTATGTTGATTTTATTGTTGCCCTTTTGGTCATCCCTATGCAGGCATCAGCAGTTTCAAACTTTTTCGCACTCCCACATACAAATGTCCCTGTAGAACCACTTATGTTATTGCTGCACTACCTGACAATGACACAGCGTTTGAATTGTTCACTTACTTTAACACGTGATTTTGATGGTACACCTGATGCATTACAAACATGTCCCAGGGAGAGTTGTACAATTTAGTGTCAGCCTTCAGCTGTTGCTTCACATCAGACAATGTGTCATGGTGCACCGGGATTGACACATAGGTATTGCAATATTGGGCATCTCTATGTAGGACACACTGATGTTGTAGCAAATATATGTCTGCCACAGACCTGGACACAATACTTTGGTCTTCACATGTATGTGTTTTACTTCAACTTGTAGCGGATTGGGTACCTGTGTGCCATAATTATGTCATTAGTGCTTTGTCAAATGAATATTGAGATTGGTATCCTGAGTACATTATCATGCCTTGTCCAGGTTGCATTCATTCCACTGATGACTGATATATGACATGTTTGCCAGCATTGTGTTAGACTCTGAGTTTCACATTGCTGGGTTAATATGCTTTTCATTGGGCAACTTACACTTCAGAACAGGTGAGCCATCACATTGGTTACATCTGACAATGAGGCTGCAAAACTTTGTGTGTATCTCTACGTAGACTGTCAGTATGGCTGAGACATATGTGTGTTTTGTACTGTTGGTGCCACATTGTTATCCAGTATAGACATTTACATATGTCTGGGAACTACACTGACATAGAATGCCGCACATGGCCTTTCAAAATACTTCTTCTTGTGATGCTCCTGACACTTTTGTCAACATACAAGGATACTGACATGTGAGAAACACTTACTCATTTCTACAATACTTGTTTTCATTCCCTTGAAATTGTTGAGCCATGACTTACATGGGGAGTAGGTACGCCATTGAGGAGACACTTATCTCAATCGTCTTTCTTGTGTTGCCTTTGCCTGAGTTTGTCTGGCCTACCACATGGTTTTAATCATGATTCATTACCCGGTGCAGATGATGTGGTTCTATTCATTCACACAGAGTGAAATGACACATTACTGGTCACTGCCTAGCTATTGCCATTGGCATATTACTGAGTGCATGTCGATGTGTGACATCCTTGTCTAAACATTGCAGTGCGTTAGGTCCACTACATGCACATGACATAAGGGCCCAGATATTTGGGAATGTGGCATTGTGCAATGGAGTATGTCACCAATACGTACTGTACTGCATCACTGAGTAAGGGCAGAGGTGCACAGTATTTAGGCCATACACCACATTCCTGACCTTTCACCCTGCACTGTCACACAATGGGCTGCCAGATATAGGCACCTTTGCAACATGGTATTTGTGTGCCTGCATTGCATGTGGGATTGACTTTGTGCAGCAGGGGTCACTTTCCTGCACAGGATGAACCCTGTGAGGCCTGATTGTCTGTGTGTGGGTGCCAGGAAATGCAGCACACATAGGATGCAGGAGTGGCTTGGGTGACTTAAGTTATTTTTCCTTGATACACATCACATGGGGAAAGCAATTGATTTGACACATTTCAAAGTTTACCTGGTGTGGGATACATGACATGCTTCATGAACCATGGGAGCTTTGCACGTCTTAACATGTGTGTATATGGGTTTGCATTACACATGTGCCATGATGCATGGTGCAAGTATGGGCTACACCCCTTATAAATATGGCAATATCTCTGTAAACAGACACAGAGATGGCTATTATGTCATAAATTATTTCCTGTTAGTAGGTCTGTTATGTACTTCAGATTTGCTTACCAACAAGTAGTCCATTCCCATATGGCCCATTCTAGAACCTCTCATTGATGATGGAGTGTCTGAAGATCATGCATCGGTGCATAGGCATCATTCACACTCTCCATGTATTTTGCCAGCACATTGGTGAACATCCCCAAGTGATCCACAAGGGCCTAGAAAATGATGGAGTAAGTGCGCTTCCAGTTCTTGTACAGGTGTTATGTATGTGCAGGGGGAACCAGTTGCAAATTTGTGCAGTCTATTGCACCTAGCAAATGTGGAAATCCTGCTATGGCATTTTGTGTCCTGGGGAAGAAAAAATACTGGGGTATGAGACTGATGATGGCATCGAGGACAGAGGGTAGGAAGGCTGAAAATAATGGCTGCAATATTTCTGCCACACTGGCTGTTGTGATCTGGAATGAACCAGATGTCATCATATGGAGGCCTGCCATCAGCTTTACCTGTAGATGGATGTTTGTGGGCCTGGTAATTGGTGACTGCAGCCTTGGCTCTATCTGGTTCAGTAGTTGAATGATGGGCTTCCCCCTGTATCTGTAGTATCTGATGACTTCATCCTCCCAGAGGTCAATGAGGGAAAGCCGCTGATGAAAAACATGCTGCCTTCTGTTGTGCTGCCACGTGGTGGTAGTGGTGGAGGTAGTGGTGATCTATTCTCAATTCCCAGCTACAGAATGAGCACCTCCATAGCATAGTTGAGCTTGCCAAACTGTTTTGTGTGGGTTGTCTTTATGTACCACACCCACTACATAATTTCTTACGCCTGGGTTGCCGATGCACAGGAAATATGACACATTTCAGGCTCTCCCCATCACTTGCTTACGAAATGTCAGACATTTAGAAAAACATAAATATCACTGTGTCAGTTGTGCGGTAGAATTTACAGGAGAATACCTACCTTGCATATTTTAATCCCTGTGTGGTGCAGGTATTTTTCAACACAGGCCTACTAAAACGACACATTGGGCCACATGCGTTGACTTGTAAATATGGAGTACTGCCTCCATTGCATCACAATTATTGATGCACCCCGTAGACACAAGGTTCTCATAAATATGCCCTATATATATATATATATTCATTGAAAAAAAGGTTGCAGGGATGTTATAGTTAGGCTCTGAATTTACTCATAAAAAACATAGAAATTCAGCAGTTATTGTTAGAGTTCTTTCAAGTAACTATAACTTGTGCACTAAGGTAACTATAACGTGTGCCCACGATTCTGCCACCTACATCAATATTCCAATTCCAATGGGTGAGTAAACTTTATTTGTACAGCATAGTGCCAATTTTCATCGCTGTTCAAAAGGCATGTGGCACTGTTAGAATAGTTCCCATGTTACTCACAATTCCTTAGAGTAAACACTAGCAGTTTGTGTGTCCCAGTCAGTACACATTTTTTCACAATCT
Source organism: Pleurodeles waltl (assembly GCF_031143425.1). Classification (NCBI taxonomy): domain Eukaryota; kingdom Metazoa; phylum Chordata; class Amphibia; order Caudata; family Salamandridae; genus Pleurodeles; species Pleurodeles waltl. The sequence goes on from NC_090450.1 coordinate 295,146,137, forward strand.
GTGCAAAAAATGTAAAACAGTATATTCATAGCCTCCGAGCCCTTACCACTGTGCAATTTATCAATGAAGGGCTGCATGAATACTTTGGGGGTTTCTTACTCACATTCACAGTTCAGGAGTTTGAGCACTGCGCTGTAGAAGAAAGTCTCCAAACGCATGGATTAGTATCCTTTGATACTATATATATATATACACTCAAAAACCAAAGGTATTTTATAGTTAGGTTCTGAATTTACGGTCACAAAGCCATAGAAACTCAGCAGTTATAGCTATGGTTCACTCAAGTAACTATAACTCTCATGCTAAGGTAACTATAACTAGCGTCACCGCCATGCACAGTTTTGTCATCAATAGTTTTCTTGCAAATGTTGTGGTGATATCATCAATACTATCATAGAGGATATCATAACTGATGTAAAAGGTGGAATCATTTGTATGAGTTATACCTTAGGGCACAACTTATAGTTACTTGAAATAACTTTAACTACAACTCTTGAATTTCCATGGTTTTGTGCTTGTAAAATCTGAACCTAAATATACCGTTCCTGTAACCTTTGTTTTTTTAGTGAATTTCTAAGTTCTTTAAAATTCTATTTCCTAATTATAACATCCCTGTAACCTTTGATTTTTTCATTGAATTTCTATGGTTGTTTTAATGTTTTTAATGTTAAGTAAGATGCCAATCGCAATGCACGGTGGGGGGCGCTGGATGCAGGGCCTGGCCTGGTGTTGTGCTGCCTCAACCAAAGGTTGCTGCTCCTGACCAATCCTCCTTGCCATCCATTTTCCAAGTCCATGCCCCTGCTCCCTCATTACAGCCCTTTGTGGGTGTTGTTCTGCCACTGCCCTTCCCACTTGCCCTGAGTAGTTAGCTTGCTGCCCCATCCACCTTCTCCCTGCCATCTGTTGTCTGAGTCCATGCATCAGCCCCATCCCTTCTGCCCATCATAGTCTGATGTGCTGCCAATGCCTCTTCCCTCCTGCCTTTCATGGGCTGTTATGCTACAACTGTCCCTCCTGTCTATCCGGTATGGTCAGCTTGCTGTCCTTGCCTCTTTCCCCTATGTGGTCCATGCGCATGGCCCTGTGTTTTCCATGGTATGTTGTGCTCCACTGCCATCCCACTTGTCCTATGTGGTGTATTGTGCTGCTGCAACTCCTAATGCTTGTCCTATAAGGTCAGTTTTGTGCCTCTTCCCAACTCCCTCCTGCCCTCTGTTATACAAGTCATTGTCCTGATCCCATTCCTCCTGTCTTCCATGATCCAATGAACCACACTTGCAAACATTTTGAACTTGTCAAGAAGAAGATTCTGAGAAGAAACCTGGGGACTTCATTTTCCCCATTGACTTACATTCAAAAAGAGGAAATTTTAGGCAGGTAAAATAAAGGCTTTTTGGGCTTAAAACATCAGGAGTTTTCTGCCTGAATTAGGTCTATTGGCATATATGGCTGCCTCTTCTGCCCTCAATGGTGTGTTATATTGCCACAGCCTCTCTTGCCTGTCCTGCTTGGTTAGTTTGTTGCCCCTGCCTCCTTCCCCCTCCCCTCCATGGTCCATTGTACTGCCACTGCCCCTCCCCGCATGCCCAGCATAGTCAGCTTGTTGTCTATGCTGTAATCAGAGCTGTAGTACCTAAAGCTTTTGAGATGTTGATGTTTTATACTTTACATTGGTAAGTTGGTACAATGACAAAATGATAATGAGCATCTGGTCCAAATGGAGGGGCAATATGTGTACAATGGCATCATTTCCTTGTCTGAAACATGTTAGAACTATGTTTTCACAACAAGATTCTAGTCAGTTCATGTAGACAGCAGCAGAATGTCATGAAGCCATAGTCCTTCACAATGTGCATGTAAGCCAGTGTGTGTCAACCAACATGAATTATTAAGCTAAACTTTATTCATTGAAACAGACAGACATGTGTCCACACTGGTGATAGAGTTATACTTACCCCAAGCAACATTTTAGTTTCCTTAGTAATGTCCAAATGAGATATCTATGATGGTGAGAAATTTGGTACTCAAAGGGACATTTGCAAATGGGAGGTTACATCACATGGAGTTTGGAGTATCCCATCTTAACAAGTCAATATCAGGCTCAAAACATGACTCTTTTGAAAATGTGAATATGTTTTTACTCTGTACTGAACTGGGTTAGAAATGTATCAAGACCTATGTATTTACTCATGCTGTTAAAGCCACCCCAAAAATATTTTAGCAAATATCTTCAACAGCATAATTATGTACACAGTCCTTAATACATTGCTAAGCTAGTTCAGTACAGATCCCACATTGTTGGAACTGGCCTTTTTTGGGGGTTCACCCCCAGACTTTTTGCCTCCTTCCTCCTATTTTTTCTGACCTCTTGCTGTTGGCCCTAGGACTCTGTGCATACCTTTTAGAAATCCTGTACACAAGGAGGGTGGGGGTGTTATAGAGTTGAATTTGCATTTTGAAAGTCTTCCTGGGCTGAGAGAAGGGATGGCATCAGTAAACTCTGTGCCCTGGCCTCACACAAAGTGCTCGTTTACCCTCAACTGATGTCTGGAGCCTGTGCTGGAGGAGTGAGGGGACACTCCCAGAACCAGTTGTAACTGGTTGGAACATCATCTTCCCCTCTTTGTTAAATCTTTTACAGAACTGAGTATAAGTACTGGGGGTTTTCCCCAGACACTGAGGAGAAACTCTTGACACTTGAACATGCTTCTAACTGGACACGGAATGCTGCTGGAGGGAGTCACCAAGAACCACCTTAGACTGCAGCTGCTGTGCTGACCTGTGACCTGCTTGGTCACTTGGAGGAACTGCCACTGACTGCAACCCTTTCTGCTGGCCTGTGCTCCATCTGTGTGTCCCCCAAGGGCTGGGTGCTGTGGCCCCTGACCCCTGCCATCACCTACCGTAGCACATGAGGAACGCTTCATTTATATTGTAAAGCGCCTTGAGAAGCGCTTTCATCCGCATATAAGTGCCGGAAAAAGTGCTCTACTGGGTGCCTGGGAGCCTTGAGAGCCCCAGGTTTTGTAGGGCCCCCGCGCCGTGAAATGGAACTTGAGCACCTGGAGAATGATTAATCTGATTGCTTAAATCACTGCCATGACCCAGGTGTGTGGAGAGCCCAGCGCTCCCAAAATCCTGCCATGTTCTATGCTCACGGGGCACCTCATTATGAAGAGTGGAGCGAGCACACTCCTAGCGGTGCCCCTGAGGCAGAGTCCGCTCTGAGGAGCGCGCCCAGGCAACCAACAGGCCATGACTTCCGCCTGATCACTGTTGCAGCCCGGGTGGGCTGCAGCTGACTCACGCATTGGATTGGGTGCGGGTGAGTCCATGTTAGGAGACGGGCAGAGAGGAATCCTCATCTGAGGCTCCCCGCCCCACCGGGCCCTCATTCTGTGTGGAAGGACGGGTGGAGAGGAAACCTCATCAGAGCCCCCTGTGCCACTTGACCCCTCTCACCGTTTGGGATCTGCCCTCCCCCTGGGAGGGCTGGTCGTGACCCGCGGGGGCAACAAAGCTGCAGATGCCTGGCTTGGGTGCAGGCATACAGGAGGGGCCCTGATACCAGAACGGAGGGGGTGCTTGCTGCCTGGAGGTGCCTACGACATAAAGAGACAGGTAGTTTGGGTGGTAACATATTCCTTAAAGGACTTTAGGCTGATATGTTTCCTGCTCACCATATATATTTCTAATGTTCCTTTTAAGAGCAGTCTGGGAATACTATGCTAACCTGTTTTCTTTTTATGATGTGCCATATGCTTGCTAGTGTTCCTGTTATGGACATTTTTGCTGATCTGTGTTTACGACTTGCCATATATATCCTAATGTTCCTGGTATGGACATCTATGAGGATCTTGTGACATGTAGTAATGTTTTTTGCTGACTGCTGCTTATGTTGCAAAATAATGAATAACCTGTGTGTTATATGTGACTACTGATGATTTCTGCAGGGTAACAGTACTATGTAACTTTCTGACAACTGCTTGGGTAGCAGGGTGTTACTGACATGTGGTGTTTAGTCTAATAAGGTGGTGTACAATACAGTTTATTTTTATTTAACTTGGTGTTGTGTTTCCTTTGTGGAGGGGATAGTGCATCACATGTGTTGTGTGTGTTGTGAAAACAGTTCACCCATTGCCTCTGAGATAGGCCTAACTGCTCATGCCAAGCTACCAAGGTGGTGAGCAGGGGTTATCTTGGGTGTGTAACTCCCTCGCCCTGAATAGAGTGGGTGGGTTCTGCCTGGCTTAGGTGCATACCCTAGCCAACCAGAAACCCAATTTCTAATACACATGACATGTGATACAATTGAAATATACTGTAGGTACCTGCAGTAAGTTTTACCATTGAGAAATGGTCAGACAAAGGAAACAGGCTTTCAGGTCATAGACATTCTGGTACAACATTGCAGGATTTGTAGACACACATTGTAGACACACATTGATATTTATGTAACGTTTGGTGAATGTACATGATGCAGATTATTTGACCTTGAAAACACACTTTACAGATGTATTTCTGGTTACTGTGAGTTTTGGGGACATAAGTTCTGTATTCTAAACAACAACGAAGTTGTAGCAATCAAAAGTGTGAAACAGTTCATGCAGAGAAATAAAAGTGGATAAGAGACAAGGGCATACATGATAAAAGAGCTAAGATGGAAAAGTTCTTGACTGTGAGAAATTGGTTTGTGTGATTCTTCTTACATGCATGAGATACTGATGATAAAGAAGCCAAGTTTGAGAGCCTTGAACCTGGATAAATATGTAGACTTGGAAAATGTTTTGTGAAGAAGGTTCATGTTCAGTCCTATTTACAAAGATATACTCAAACTGTTGTATCTGTGTTTTCAGCATCATCTGGGGAAGGCAAAGGTGACATTGGCCACGTCGGCAGTGATGAAGCTGGCCACTGTAGTTCTGGTGCTGACACCACCAAAACCGAGGGACCCAGTGGCACGGAGGGTGAGGAGGCTGGCACAGCGGTCACCAGCGATACATCATCATCTTCAGAGACCTTCACAGAAGATAGGTCCCTGGTGGGGGCGGACCCTATTGTGATGTTATCACCTGCATCATTGTCTGCCACCCACAGCGTCATCTCTACCCTCCCTCTTGCTCCCGCCACAGTTGGCTGTAGCCCCCTCAAAAAAAGGATGGCACCACCTTTGCTGCTGGCACCTCCCCTCACACAGTTAGTACTATATTGGTGGATGTTACTAATATAGTGAGGTGTGTTTTTTATTTGTATCAAATTATGACCTCACACACATATATCTTTTGCATCATTGTACTATTGCTTGAAGATATTTTTTAAACATGCACTAGTCCAGTGCTAATGTACACCGACAATTCAGAGGATGACAACGAAAACAGTGACCTACTTTCTGTTCTGGTAATGATGGAGTTGATTTTCATCTTCGTCCAGAAGCAGCAGTAGTGGTATGACTTGTATGATCGGGTTCATGGTAGCAAGAAATTAGAGAAAACTTGTAATAAGGTAAGTTTCAGGCTTTTATCCACTCCAATCCGACAACTCAGGCATGGAGCTTTATCTGCCACACTTGGTTCAGCAGGAAGGTACATCATGATTGGCTCGGCTGTAAAAGTGGCTGGAGTCCAGCCACTTTTGACTATGGCGTTGACGGGAGTGAAGATTCATGGCAGTGACAGCAGTTTGTCTGCGGTTAGTATGTTACTAAGGAGGGAGCAAGGAGTACAAGGATGAAATAGAAATTAAGAGTGTTTAAGGATGTCTTGGTGAAGGTGACATCGCAAGGGTGGAGAGCCATGGAGAGATAAGGACACCACAACAGAGAGATAGAGCAGAGAGACATTGTTAGTATGGAGGTAATATAGGTCAAGAGAAAAAGAGTGAGGGTGACAGAAAGAGGAAAATAAAATCTAAGTGGAAAGAGTACAAGAGCTAACCAGACAGAAAAATATACTGTTGGAGAGATGGCAAAAATAGCAAATAAAACCAAGATGGAGAGACAAAGCAAAATTATTATTATTATTATTATTATTATTATTATTATTATTATTATTATTATTATTATTATTATTATTATGTGTGATTTGTGCATATAGCACAATGCCTCAAAATGGAAATGGCTCTCAATGGGTAACTAATGTAGAGTCCAGAGCATACTGGCTGTGGAGGTGAGTCTAGGGGGTGGAGCAGAAGCCAAGCAGCAGCCTTTTGAACAATCTGGAGGCATTTAGGTACCATTTTCGCTACACCCAGATATAGCCAATTCCCATAATCCATTCTGAAGATGACTAAGGCTTGGATCACAGTTCTCTGGGCAGAGGTAGGGAGACAGTGAAAAATCTTTCTTAGCCACTTCAAGATGCCAAAGCAAGTGGTGGACACTTTATTAATCTGATGACTCATAGTAAGTTTGTCAACAAGCCACACTCCTAAATTCTTCACAACCACCACCGGGCTAGGAGGACTGCCCAATGTAGAAGGCCACAAGTGAAAGTCCCAGGGAGTTTCAGGGAGCGGGCAGACATCCAAAGTAAAACTTGGGTGAGACAGGAATTAAGAGCCTTCACGTGTGATTTTCCTTAGCTGATAGAGGCACGACAATTTGTGTATCATCCCCATGTGAAAAAGAGTAAGTCCACAGTTCTCTGCTATATCTGCCAGTGGCCTGACATACGCAATAAAAAGCAATGGACTCAAAGTAGAGCCCATGGGGACACCTGAGACAAGCGGGTGAGATTTGGATCTGTGTGGATTGGTGTGGACCTGGAAAGTACGGTCTTGCAAAAAACATCCAAGCCAGGCTAAGACAGTGTCCTGTATATTCATGACCTCAATTTTTGTAGAAGAGTGCTGTGATATACCATATCAAATGCTGCATTGAATTCTAATAAAATAAGTGCAGCAGCTCCCTCATTGGCTAATTAAGATATTAAAAAATCAGTGACCCAAGTAGAGCGAATTTGGTGCAATGACCTGCACGAAACCCAGATTGTGAGGGGTGGAGTAAATTATTATGTTCTGTCAACTCAATGAGTTGTTGGTTCACATGTTTCTCCAACAACTTAGCAAAATGGGTAACAGAGACATAGGTCTATAATTGGACCAGATAAGAGGATCCTGAATTGTTTTTTCCAATAAAGGGGTAACTAAGGCCACCTTCCAGGTTGTGGGGACAATGCTCTCCAATGAAGGAAAATTCAAGTAGATGAGCAAGCTGCACCAACACCGGAACCAAGAGTTTACCTAGAACTGCTGGGGGACGATTTACTAGAAGCAAGGATGGTCTTGAAGGAAAATAAATCCAACCACTGAACCTTCTCCATCAAACTGTTTGCTTTGCAGGGGGTAGTTTGGCTGCTTACTTCCCCTACAGTAGGGAAGGCCGCCTAAATGTCTGGCACTTTTTTAAATGTAAAAACCCTCTATTTCCTCACACAGCAGTTGTGAGAGAGGAATGACAAGTAAAAAACTAGTGGGATCCGAGAGGGTTTTGATTATCTGAAAAAGGGTTCTACTCATGTAAAACAAAGCCCTGGCCTCACTGCACATTTTTTTGGAAGGATGTTAAGGCAATATTAGAGATTTCCTTGTCTTCCTTACTGTATGTTTTGTGCCAACTCCTCTCAAGATGTTTACATGATTTTTTTTCTTTTCATGGATCTGGAGGAAGAATTCTGTGATGTTTCTTAGAAGTAGGAATTTCAGTATCCAGTGCTGAGATTAACCAAAAATCAATTGTAAAAGTATCTAGCATGACTGAATTACACAGCCAAGCGGGATTGTCTTCTAATACAGCATTACATGAAGGAATATCCAGTTTTGACAAGTTGCGACTAAAGGAAACTGGGTAGTTCTGACCGGTCTTCAAACTTATATTTTTTAAAAGCAAGAAAGGAACAGCAAAATGGTCTGACCATGGCAGAAGTAAAGGAGAGGCTGAAAGCAGATTCTGAACATTGGTAAAAACTGGATCCAGCAGATGTCCAGCTTTGTGAGTGGGAGAGTTTTTGATCAGCTGGATGACCATAGCCCTAAATAATCAGTCAAGGAGATAATAGGCTTTGTGTTCTAGATAAATGTTTAAATCCCCCGGAATAGTAAAATTAGCATATTTGAAGAATGCTTGAGAAAGACAATCAATTACAGTTAGTGAGCAATAAATTAGTGCTCCAGGCAAAGTAAACTTAGTTGACAAGGAAAGAGAAAAAAGCAAGGCCTCGCAGCCAAGAATATTAAGTATGCCAATTTTACAAGCACATCTGTTTTTAAAAATAATTGCAATCCCACATCCCTTTCTGTCTGGACAATTTATATAAGAAATTCAACATTCAGAAGGAAGGGCTGAAATAATATCAGGCACCAAGTTATCATTCAACCATGTTTCTGTACGAAAGAAGGCATCATGACTATGCTCAATCAGAAACTCAAAAATGTCGAATTGGTGTTTAACCAGTGACCAGCAGTACAAACTAAAAAACCTAAAACCTAGCAAGTTAGATTTCTTACCAGTACTATTGTGGCTAGCTAAGAGTCAGAAATTATCTGTGGAATGGACGTGGGTAGACTAATGACATAGCACAACTCTGGAGTCGGCTATTTGAAAAGAGCAGTAAAGGCAGTTTCTCTGTCCTTGTGCTACACTGAGTGAAGAGCTACAAGCCTTAAGTTAGGGAGGGCAAAGGGTATATAATGAGGAGGCAAAGTGAGTAATCCTACGTGTAGGCTGGGGTACAGAGCTTCTGGCTCCTGGATTCATTCAGACGTGGATGGGCACGGACAGGCTTGTTTAGGAGCGCCTTTGGCACACCCACTGTGTGTCCTCACCACAGCCCCACTTAAATATGCAAACCGGAAGCAGCTGGCCTGTCTAGGAGAGTACTAGAGTCCTAACCGTTTAACTGTAGTGGCACACAGAAATAGCTGCCAGTACCTCGGAAAGTTCCCTCCTTCTAAAGTGCTTTAACAAATTGAATGGATTCCCCGTTGTCAGAGCAAAACAAAAATCCCTCCAATAATTCCTATGTTTTCCTTGCTAGCAACAGATTTGTCACACGACACGAGTGACTAAATACAAAGACATTTTGAAAATGAACACAGTAAACTTCTTCAAACAGAATAAGTTAAGAAATATGGCTTCTGGAAGGACCAATTCAAGTGCAGGTAGTAGGTCCACCTGCGCCACAGCTACGCTCAAATATGTGGACTGGGAGCACCTGGCCAGTGTAGGTGAGTACTAGAGTGCTCACCCCTCGACTCTTCTGGCACACAAAAATGGCTGACGGTACCTCACAAAGTTCGAACCTTCCAAAGTGCTTTAACCAACTAATTTCCCAGTTGTCAGAGTAAAACAGAAATTCCCCCAATAATTCCTATGTTTCCCTTACTAGCAGCAGATTTGTCACGCAATACCAGTCACTAAAAACAAAGATGCTTGAAAATCAACATAATAAAATCCTTCAAATAGAACAAATTAAAAAATATTAGGGGAGAAAATGAAAAAAGTAGACATTAGTAGAACAACTGAGCGAGAGAAAGAACGAGAAATAAGGAGAGAGAAGAATAGAGCAAGGGTAGCATAAACAACTACTAATGGGAGATCTATAACCATAGCTAGAAGAGCTGCATTTGTGGGCTGCATAAAGAGCAATGACATGCGGTGCAGGGTTATATCCTTCTCATCCTTCATTTATTGGAGCAGATGTGATATACCATGATGAGGTTTAAGAATAATACATTTCATGAGCGGGCGTGGCTAGCTGGTGATCATAATGGCCACGTAGTAAAAGAGCTCTTCCGGTTACCGGATCTGATCCCTTGTCCATTCCACTCAGTCATCTGCCCCACAGTCAGACATGACATTCTACATGTCTGCTGATATTGGGGCTGCCAAGGAATTGTTTTTGTGGCCGAAAACCCCCCTAACAACCATACTATATCGTGAGCCCTACTGCCACATTGGAAGTCAGGACCTCAATTTAGCAGTCTGAGCCGGCATGTCCTCTGCCTGCGCTGGTGGGGAGCAATGCACTTGCTCATCTTGCCTGAGCCACTGTATGTGACTCCCTGCAACAGGCATTAGTAGAGGACCCCCCACTCTCCAGTCACGCCGGTGCTGGTGGCTGCCCCTCTGTGCAGTTGGGACGTTCCCCCGGATTGCACATGGCTGATCTGGATGCCCTGCTGTGTCCTGCATGGGTGCCGGCTCTAACCCTGATGGAACCTAGAGCGATACCATCAACACCCAACCAAAGTAGGAGACTACAAATGCTGCACAGTCAAGGGAATCTACAATAATGACCCTGAGGAGCCTGGTCTTGCGCAACAGGGCCCGGGAGGCATGCTGATGCTCCCTGCCCAGGCCTCCAATGCTGAGTCGGGGGCACTCATTGTGGGCAACTTGAGGCTTCACGGGGAATGAGTATTAATAACTGCTAGAGGCAATTATGAATGATCTGCCGCCTCAGGGCTATTACAACACTGTCATTGCCTACTCAGCACAGCCCTGGCCCACTGCACCAACACATGCATGTCCTGACTACCTGACACATTGGGGTACGCACTACACAAGGGAAGGCGGCAGATCTTGTTTCCTCCACTCTCAACTGGAGAAGACAAACCTGACAATGATTCTAGCGAGGAGTCTCAGCACAGAGAGCACAAACTCTCATCCCACTAACCATCCCAGGAGTTAATCAAATCAGCAACGGGACCATGCCTAATCTACTCCTCCTCTTTTTAAAGCCTTCAGGATGGAAAAGTATTCCTGCCACTAGCTACCCACCCACAAGACACTCAGTGATCACCAATCTCCAGGATACAGTGTCCTACCCTCCCACTTTCTTCCTGAGCAGCCTCATCCCTTCATTTCACAACTATGACGGGGTGGAAAGAGTGCAAAAAGAGGGCACCAGACAAGGTTAGATGGATTCACTCAACTCAAAGACAATACTGGGGCCTCTGAGGCAAACAAAGCACACTTCATGTCTCATCCGGCACCTCCCAAGGAAGACAACCTTGATGTGAAAGGCATAATTGCAGTCATACAGAGTGTCCGTAACTCTCTTGAAATGACAATTGACACAGTAATGAGGGCGGACATCTGTAAACAGGGGACCAGAGTGAAGGAAGCCAAAAGTTCCTTGATGACACTGAAAGAAGACTCTGCCACCCTCAAGGAGCAGGTTAGAGTGCTTAAAGACACCACTGATGCGCGTGGGGTGGACCTTGAAGACTTAGAGAGGCACTCACATAGAAACAATATCTGCATCCTTCGCTTCCCAGAAAAAACAGAAGGTCTGGCTATAGACCTCATTGTGGAAGACCTGAGTCTGAAACAGCTGCAACCATATGGTCTTCCTAACTACTTTTTCATTGAAAGGGCTCATCATATACCAGGCACTCCACCTAAACCAGGTGCCCCAGCCCGGTCCATCATAGCACAATATTTCTGAGACTGTGATATTATCCTTCAAATGGCCTGCAGTGCTTCACCACTCCAAATCGGCAATGCAAATGTTATCTTCAGCCCCGACTTCACTCCACGTGTACAGAAGCTTCAACGTTGTTTTTTTAAGTAAAAAAAAACACCAGAGAAAAGGATCTCAAACACTCCATGATATTCCTCTGTAAAGTAATTCCTGTTTCAGGGATCGAATTGGGGCCAAAGGATACTTGCCACGTTTCCCGATTAGTTTTATGTTTTCTTTGGGTGACAGAAATTCTGCCATGTGGGGGTGGTGGGTAGTTCTAAATATGCATTGCAGTGATGCAGTGAGGGAGGATTTGTTACATATGGAATATTATTTCTTTTATACTACTGCTTACACTAAGGCAAGGCACACTCTACTCCTCCCAAATGTAAAGGTGCACTATTTTTACTGTACTGCTGAGTGGGCCCCCCCCTCAGGCAGCCAAGCACCCACTTTTGCCCACTCAATAAGGGCTGAATAATTCTCATCATGCCCACCTGAGTAAACACAGCAATGCTACGCATTGTCTCCTGGAATGTTATTGGCCTTGGAGATTGGAGAAAAGAGGTGTATGGCCCTTCAATACATAACAAGGCCTTCACCACACTTGGTCATCCTGCAGGAGACCCACCATCTGAGCAACACATGTTTCATTCTCAACAGGTGAAGATACAAAATGATTGCACATGCAGGTTATACAACCACCTCAAGAGGATTACGTATGCTAGTGAGGAAATCCTTCCGCTGTTCATCCAACAGGGAGAACCAGAAAAACAGGGCAAAATGAGTTTCCAGCTCTGACCACTTTACTACATAATCTCCCATTGGGAGAACTGATAATAGGGGGAGACTTCAACATGACAATAAGTGACAGCATGGACCGCCATCCCCCCAAACATACAAACTCAGTCCGCCGGACATTTGGTGACTTCCTCACAGGACAAGGGCTTAAAGATGAGTGACATTCCTTCAATCCAACTTCACACACTTTCACTCTGGAATAAATGGCAATCTCTCCTGTATCGACTACTTCATTACACCTGCTCAACAACTTACACTGGTGCGAGAAATCTGGTCAGGGTAGATCAGCTCATTCCCCCTTGTGGATGGTCTATTTCTTGTGCAACAAGAAATTACTTGAGCATTTTACCTTGAATCCCTGGTACCTTAAGATACTTAGGGCTTCTTTATGATCTTGGCGGTCTGGGCCGCCATGCCGGCAGTGGCGGTAAATACCGCCATCTAGATGGCGGCCCAGAACGCCATATAATGACCCGCTCAAAACCCCACGGTGGAATACACCGCCAGTGGTAATGCTGGTGGGCAGTGTATTCCAATGCGACAGGGCAGCGTTGCAAGCAGGGCTGCCCTCCGGATAATGATACCCATTCTGTCAGCCTTTTCCCAGCAGTTCACACCACCATGGAAACATGGAAAGGCTGGCAGAATGGGTATCTTGGGGCGATTTGGGGGCCCCCTGGGGGCAGTGATCTGCACGATGGGTGCAGCTGCACCTGCCGCACACCAACATTGGCGGTGGCTCCATTTGAAGCCGCTGTCAATGTTACAGTCCTTTTCCCCACTGGGAAGGCAGGCGGAAACACTGTTTTCGCCCGATGGCCCAGCGGAGAAAACATTATACAGCCGGCACGGGGGTAGTCGAGCTGGCGGTCATCTATTGACTGCCAGCGTGGATCTCAGCGGTATAATGAGGGCCTTAATCTCAGGGAAGCAATGGTGGAAGTGACGGAGCATTACTTCAAGGACAATGATTCTTCTCTAGACTCCGCACTAACGCTGTGGGGGGCCTACAAAGCTATGGTCAAGGGTGGTGGGTCTCTTCCTGATAGTGTGGCAAAAGAAAGAAAAAGGGCCAAATTAGAGACACTCGAGCAGGAGATTTTGACTCTTGAGTCTGACATACTGGAGCAAGAAGAAACAGATGCTACTCACACTGTGTCCCTTAAACAGCAAGAATATCATGGCGTTGCTCAAGAGGCCACCAAAGCCCACTACAGAGCAGTACAACATTGCCTCTACGAAACTTGTGACAAAACTGGGAAACTCTTGGCCTGGCTGGATAGGAGAGAGATAACAAACAGATGGGTGGAAGGAATCCAAACTGAAGCCGAAGTCTTATTCAGCGATAGCGCAGGCATAGCAGAGGACTTCACACAGTACTATGCCAGACTCTACTCCCCAGGGGTCACTGTTATAGAAGAAGAGTCTACAGCCCTTTTTATTGATGTCCCCCTTCTGGCCCTTCTCACAGAAGACAGGGAGTCCCTGGCGAAGGAGAATTCAATGGAGGAGATAGCAGGAACAATCAGGGATTTAAAATCGGGCAAAGCACTAGGTCCCAATGTGATTCCGGTATAATTGTATGAAATAACAGCCACTAGACCTGCCCCCCAGTTTAAAAAGATGTACATAAAAAGCCAAGAACAAGGGCTACTACCTCTAGATCAGTGCCTAGTCACAAAGATGCAAAGTTGAAAAATTACTGTAGTTCCTATGGACCCATACCTCTCCTCAATGTTGTGGCAAAGATACAGCAAAGATATTGGCCTAATGACTTATCCTAGTAGTCCATAAACTTGTCAACCCAGACTAACCTGGCTTCATGCCATGATGTGACCTAGCACTTAACCTACGTTGACTGCGAGGTGTCCATGGGCAAATTGATAGAATTCAAGAAGACGCAATAGTCCTATCACTTAATGCTCATATGGCCATCAACATTGTGGAATGGCTAATACCTTTGCATGGTACTGGAGAAAATGGGTTTCTGTTGCTGATTTATAGCCTGATTTGCCTTCTCTACACATCCCCACTGGCTCAAGTAGTGGTAAATGGCACACAATCTCAACCCATCTCCCTTTGACGTGGGATGAGACAGGGATGCCATCTTTCCCCACTGCTCTTTGCCTAGTTCTGTAGCCTCCGGCACCCTGGGTGTGGTTGGACCCCCTGATCCAAGGTGTCCACTGGGCTGCACAGTGGGAAAACAGAATATCACTCTACGCTGCCAACATCTTACCCTACATAGGAGACCCCCAACCCTTGACCGGATAATGCACTTAGGTGCATATTTATACATGGCTTGGCCGTTTTAGTGTAAAAAATGTTGACGCTAAAATGGCGCATATTTATATTTTGACGCTAGACACGTCTATCGTCAAGATATTGGTGTTACCGCCATGTTTAGGATACGCGAAACCACTTTGTGTCAATGAGATGCAAGGTAGGTGATCCCGTCTTAAGCATAACGCTAACCTCCTGGCGCCATATTTATCCCGGATGGAAAAACGGCTCTAATGAAGGAAGCAGACTTTAAAAATGGTGCAGAGTCCGATTAGCACCAAAAATAAACACCTGGTCAGACCCAGGAGTTAAAAAGAGGATCACACACACCACTCAGAAAAATCCCAGAAACTGCCAGGACAACAACGAAGTGCTACTGCTCTAGCTTGACACAAGCCGCAGATGTCTGCAAAGACAGCAGATCTAATCACCAGCACTGCAGCAATGTCAAAACCCACCACAACAGCAACAGAGGCGGTGAAGAAGGAGTGAGAGATTTTTCAAAAACAAATTACCATCAGGAATGACAGAACAAGATGTGGTCGGATGTACAGACTCAACCGGGAGTCCATTGTACGCCTGCTGCACCTAATAGCATCACACATCACGGCAAGGCTGTAAACTCCCTATTGTGGAGAAGTGTGGCTCAATGGTTAGAGTGGCAGACCCTAATGCAGAAATCTGGCCCGGGACCAGGGTTCAATTCCTGCCTCGGCAGGTCTTGGGCTCAATTTCCTCAGACCTGATAATTCTCTCATTGGTGCCTAATCTAATTCATGGGTCCCACTCTGTAACTCTGGGCAATAGCTTGCTTAATCTCCACAACGGCCCCAACAGCGCTGGGATGCCTGGATTCACCTTGGAGGTTGCCCAGGAGTCGGCACCTCACAGGGAAAAGCCAGGAGGGGTTCCACAGCGGTATATGTAGAGCGCCTTGAGACCCTAACGGGTGAGTAGTGCACTCTACAAGTACGAAGTTTTATAACATTCCACCCATTACAAAACTCCTTGCTTTCCTCCACATAATGGCTTCAGGATCATTCCAGACAATGGGTGCTCTGTGGCTGGTATCTCCCAGTCATCCTTCATCGTCTTTCTACAAAAGGTCCTGGATGCAATCCCATGCCTCACGCCACAACACATCTGCTTCCCAAACACCCAGCAGCTGCAGCACAAAACCAAGCAAGGTTTCTATCAGATAGCTCGGTTTCCAGATGTGCTGGTGCAATGGACTGTACCCATGTCCAATTGGTGCCACCTGCAGCAATGGAAAAACCTCTACAGGAACCGCAAACACACACATTCCATCAATGTGCAGGCCATCGTAGACCACCATGGGCTCTTCAGAAACATACTGGTGAATTATCCTGGCAGGGTCCATAACGCATACATCTTTCGTCATTGCACCATCAACCAGCGGTTCCAGGATGGCGTGTATGGCGATGGGCTACTTATAGGTAAGTCACCAAACCAATCATATCACACAACACACCAACCATCAAGGACAAACAAGACAAACACAACAAGAAATACACATGGGCAGGACCACAGAGATGTACAGGCAACAACACATAAGCCACATGCCACACTACACTGCACACATTACATGTCACAAACACATACACCAAATCTACATAAGACAGCAACACCCTGACTGGCAAACCACATGTGAACAGGTGAAGCCAAGTCTCTTTTGCAAGTAGAAGCTGCTCACAAACCACTACAAGTGTTCACAGAATGTCAACTAAATACAGATCACAGACACAAATTACACCAAAGAAGCACTCAGGCATGTCAATGGCATAGGCTATAGTTATGTTGAGGAAGTCACACATAGGCACAGTCCCACGTAATCCATGGTGTGCAAGCCTCATGCAGAACCTAAATCCAATGACACTCAAGTGGTGCCATAACCAAGTATACATCAGCAACACATACCTGACATACTTGTAGTGTTCACATACACCTGTCTGCTGCATTGTTTCCCACAAATATGTAACAAAAATAATAGCCATTCAAGACCATGGTTTGAATCATGAGAAATGGGGCAGCACCTACTCCAGTGCCACCGCACATGCGCTCCTAGTGCCCACTAAGAACACCATGTCTGTTCCAACTACCAGAAATGGTTCACTATGGTATTGTGTCTGTGAAAATACACTAACATTCATAGATGACATAGTCTGATGTGGTAGGTATATAGTGGAGATACCTGACCTTATATGCACCGTACAAAGGGACCCATTTGAAAAATAGCTGTGGCCCCTTCCAAAGCCTGCGCTGTGGATGTGTTGAAAGTATCTGTCAAAAATCATGTAATAGAAGGCAGGTGATAGTTCTGCAACAACTTACTTCATCCAACCAATGTGAGACACACACTCCTGCACACTTCATGGCTGGCACAACGATCATCTGCCTCAAAGGGTCACTAGGGCCTAAAATAGAGGAAAATGATGGAGTGCAAAGCTGTGTCAAAATAGGCCGCACCTTGGACCCTCATTTACACAACACAGGGATGCATCTAATTTATTTGAATACAGGACACCCCTGTGATGTCCCCAGTGCTTGCGCAAAAATTATCTATCAGCACCAACCCAGGCATCCTTGTACCATCGTGTAAGGATGTCTGCGTTGAGGGCTGTGATTGTTTATGTACGGGAAGGGACACCTTCCTGCACATAAACTACCATGTCTGGCCTTTTGCTCCTTCAATACATGCAGCAGTATGCAGCACACATCAAAATTGCTAAAACACAAGGAGGAATACAAGTATTCCTTCTTGTTGCACCTTCCTAACGCTACCCCTGGGGTGGGGTTAGGTATTGGTGCTGCCTCAGGTTTACAAAAACTCGCAAATCTGAGGCAGCAAGAAAATGTTTTGGGTGTTGCTGTGGCACACCCACAGCAACACCCATTGCATGACCCTTCCACAGAAAAGGGCTGCATGTGAAGGGGCTGTAGTCACAAGGTGGCATCAAGCTACAAAAATTGGTATAAGTCACCTTTAAAATATGAGGCAGGGCATAGCGCCAGCAGAGCTTCCATAAAAGTGACGCCCTGGTGGCACTAGGGGCTCAAAAACATGCCCCTAAGTGTCACTCTTCATGCATTGTGCAACCTAGTAAAATGGATGGCACAATCTTGCTTTGTAGGGCAACAATGCTGTATCAACATCTGACACCATTACGCTGCTAGGAAGTGGGATGTGCCATGTAAGAATAGTACACTGCTCCAAACATGGACTGTACAACACATGGGCCCAAATCATGACCGTCAATTCTGGGAACAGCATAAAAACTTCCAAGGGTAATGAGCCCTGTTGCCAATCCCACAATGGTGGAACAGGAGGCCTACAATGAGGGACACAGGAAAACCCGCAATGTGGCGCTGACAGGAGGAAGCCTCTTGCACAACATTTATGTCCGGACAAATATCATCTTGGATGAACAGGATGATGTTCCCAGTGAGGACGAAGGTGACAATGGAGAAGATCATGAGGAGGGGGAAGAAATTAACTTTGCCGGAGTATGTAGGAGACTCCACATTGTGGATAACTTCTACACATAACCACAATACTTCAAATATCACCCTGTAAATAGCACTAATAAATAACTTTGCACATGAATCTCGATCTACTCATTCTTCACTACATACTCCATTGGAATGTGACTCTAAACAAAGTGTGCAGGTAGGTAACACAAAGATGATCACTTTGGTAGCAAAAACATTTGTGACATGAGTGTGTCTACTGCCACCATTTCAAATATCAATGACACATAATTTGCGGGCATGTGAATCCTGAAGGTTTAGATCCATGCACCGCCACACATATTGCCCCGTCAAGTGGGAAAGGTGCTAATACCTAGCACATCCACCACAACAACACAATGCATAACAGGATCAATGCAAGGGGGGTACACATGAGGTAGGGGCTGTCAACAAATGGATTACAAATTATGTAGGAACAGTACATTGTCACAACTCATGGTGACAGTAGCATTGCCTGCATGGTACATGTGTGACAAGGGTAGTACATCATTGTGAACTGTGGTCCCTCAGTTAAAGCACAGGGATTGTAAACAATGCCCCATGCTGAGCCTGCACAGTGTATCCATGGGAATAAGTCCCAGCGCTGCCAATGTGCACACAGTGGGCTGTACTTCCGTTATGGCACACACATGTTGGCTGTGGTTTGTGTAATTGGTTGCCTTGACTATATAACCAGCTATGGGTGCAGAATCACTATTCAAACACATGACCCATTGTCACCATCCATGGATATTTTTGATCAATGCACCACCACATATTCAACTGGGTTGATTGTAGACAGAGCAGCAAATAATCACGATGTACATAAGGTGCACACTTGTCACACAAATCTCTTGTCCTGACACATGGTTAGCCAAAATCTAGGCAAACACGTGCAAACTGATGAATGGGTGTATGTTCTATGTAGCAACAGTTTTGCCAGGATCAACAATGATGGGTGTGTCAGAATGTATATCTAGTATACTGTGTACAACTACACCACAGAGCACAAAGCAATACACACCATCCATTGACACCCACATGACAGGACAAGTGCATGATGGCAATATTGACGATTAGTCCCATACATGTTGTGGCCTCCAACATGGCAATCAGGTGTGGGATTTGCAACTCAGTCCAGCATTGTTGAAATATGTCTGAGACACAACACCAAACAGAGTGGGAGTTGACCTACCCATACATGGTGCAATTGTCTAATTAACTCTCCAGCTCTGAGATGATGTCACACCTCAATATCTGTCAGTCATGGTAAGAGTTACCTAGGATGTGCCATGCTGGAAGAAATGCAAACACATGTACAATGGACATAATGGATGGACTGCTTCCAGCACCCACACATACGTGCAAATACAACATGTAGCATCAAATGGAAACAACAGAAGTGGTGTGGCAGGAGTGATGTCATGTGTGTGTGGAACATATGACAACTCACAGATACAGACAATGGAACTGTACCTATCCAGCTGGCAGGAGAAGATGTAAACATCTTCCATGAACACAAGTCACATGTTGCATCATGTCCATGTTTGTATAGACAATGTTGCAGTATTAGATGTGCACAAAGTGCAAACAGACTAAGGAATGGTAGCAATGTAGGTGACAATACATGTCTCACCAGAGGTGCAGGAATAAATGGAAAAGGGGCACATAGACATACATGTAGAAGGGACACACATAGACCAACACTGACTGATCAACACATCAATGTATACATGTCAACATTTCACATATGTACAGAGAGGGTCACTACATCACCCAGTCATGTTGCCCACTAGCATAGTATGCTATTTGCCCATCGCATGTCACCATGACAGGAGGGTGTGACAGGTAACAACACCTTTATCCTGGCTCATTTCTAATGTTGAAGTCAAAACAGAGTTACAAGGGCCAAAAAGATGCCCAATGGAAAGGCTAAGGACATCAAAACATGTCACATGTACAAAATGCCCAAGACTAGAGTGTTGTAAGTGAGAGGAGAAAGCTGACATCAAGTATGGCAGTGGTAAATGTTAGATCCAGGACTGTATGACCACAATTGTGCATGTGTCTGTCGGCTGGGGAGTGTGCAAAGTACTGCTGAGGGGCAAACATGAAGAGACTAGATCCCTGCTCAATGAACCAACACACCAATGCTCTAGCTACATGAACATTTCACATTGTCATGGGCCTGATGCATGTGCCCAGGGGTGTGTTTAAACTGGGGCTCCATTGACTTACCTCTTCACATGCAACCATGGTTTTGTGTTGCTATAGGAACTCACACTGTTGTGATGATGAGTAGGCTAGCAGCTATGCCAGACTGCAACACTGTGACACAGTGGTATGCCATCGTTTGTGACAGTCATTACTAACCTGATGTGGACAAATATGGGTGCCTATTTGATGGCATGCACACATATGCCACATATGTCAGCAAACATGGACCACTGTATTGTAGTTGTGTAATGTTGGCATACAAATGTGTGAGAAGGGCCCCATGTACTCAGCAGTAGGTTTGATGATCTGTTGCATCTCCTGCTGAGTGCATCAGTGTCCTTCTCATGAATAGATGATGTTGGATGATGCATGCATCATGCTGTGAAATATTTCTGACTAGGCACACGTGGTGGTGAGTAAGGGTGCACTGAGGGCCACAAGGACAGTACAGATGCAATTGGTAATGCACCACTGTATCCCTATCTGGCCCTTTGTGTAATTATCCAAGGCCTTGTAAGGATGCTTGATAATGCAATGGTCCAGACTACTGGCAATTCCATATTCCAGTTCATTCTGTATCACAGACAGCCTATACAATGTTTAAAACCAGACACATATGCTGAGTCAGTTTCACAGGCCTGATGTTTCTCACTGAGAGTGTGGGGTCGCCCTGCATCAGCTCCATCACTGGCATACCACTCACTAACCTGCAAAACCAGATACATCCTTTACCACTGAGCAAATGTGTCCGTGCTGAGACGTATTTCTATGCCCATGTACTTATTCCTCACTAGACTAACAATGGTATACCATGGCAACAATGGCAGGCCACAAACTATTGCCACTACGGCCATGATTTTATCCAGTCAAAGTGCAGGTAGGTACATCAACTTCACATGTGTACATTCCCATAGCTAATTTGAAAGTATGTGTGCCTTGAGATGGCACACACAGATTACTTATTTAACTGAAGGATGTATGATGCCATTCCTCAACACCTTGGAATACCTACACAACCCCAGGGTAGAAGTTTGTCAGTTTGCTGTGACAATGATGTTGATGTATACAACTTCAGATGCAGGCTGAAATGCCATGGGTGTTACAATGGGCCAGGCACTGCAACAACCATTGCATGCCCCTCGGATTGAATAAAGATTATCAAGAAGTCCCATATGGTGATCAAGGTGGCGTGCTAACAGACAGCTGCATGTCAAAGTAATGAATAAATGGTGCAGTGAGAAACACCACAGGAGTGTCAGGGACAGTGATCGTTTGTAGGTGCATGGATCTACCTTATCTGAGAATATGTGATAGAGTGATCACAGATGTTCATCAGTTACTATGATCTACCACTAGGACAACTACCTCATTCAGCCTAACAAGTTTACACTGTACAATGTTGTCCATGTACTAAGACTTGCCTTTTACACTAAGCATTGTTTTCTATTCATGTCTTGCAGGTGGACCAGTGTCATACACCATAGGAGAGGTGGCACCTATACAAAACCCCCAAGCATCCAGTAAGTGTCATATTGTGCATCCTGTGAGACAATCCAGGGAATGCTCTGAGTCAGTCAGAGATGTGGAATGCAATGACAGAAGTATTTGGTCCTGACCAATGATCCGATATCATAGGAGGATGGATAGTGACATCATGTATGTTGGAATGTTATGCAATGAGAATGACTTGCATGTCGTTCACGGGCCAACGTGTGCTGGCATGGAATTGTGTGTAATAGGATTAGTAATGGCTGACCACATATTCATTGCTGTCTATCATAATGGGTCACAGGGCAGCTGTGCATGTACATAGCATACCTGTTGACAACCACTTTGTCAAAGAACTATTATCAGCACTGTGTGCCAAACATAGCAGACACTTATTAACATGATGATACAGATGTAGTTCTATCTGCAGAAGTCACTATGGAGATTATGTAGGAAACACACACATCACAGGTACCTCAGTAAGCTTCAGATCTAATGAGTTTGTAGGACAGGAAGGAGCCATAATGTGCTGCACAACAGTCAGTAGTGTACACAATTTATGGACAACTCCACTCCAGGTGGTTGTGGGAAAACTCCATGATTCTCCTACACCAGGGGACATATTAAAGAGTCCCTAGCGCCACTGGAGTGTCACTTAACATGATGCTCCAGTCGAGCTAACCTCTGCTCTATATTTACAACGAGGTGTAACACCACTGTTTGTGGCATTACGCCTCCTTGTAAATATGTGTCTCTTCGACGCAGTTTTTGGCGTCAGAGTGGCATGCAATGGGTGTTGCTGTGGGTGTGCCACAACAACATCAATTGCATTTTGATGATGTCTCAGATTTACGAGATTACGTTAATCTGAGACAGCGCCTAAATCTAATGCCACCCCAAGGGCGGTGTTAGCAAGGCACTATGAGAAGGAATACTTTAATCCTCCTCATTTTTTGCTTTAGCTATGCGTGCTGCATTCTGCAGCATGCATAGAAAGAACAAAATTGCCAGAAATTATTGTTTATGTGAGGGAAGGTGTCCGTTCCTGCACATAAACAATCATTTGAATAAGACACTTTGGCAGTTCTGTGTGTGCTGCAACCTGCAGCACACACAGAAGTGCAAAAGCGTCATTAGTGATTGTTTCTGTGCAGGAAGGGACACCTTTCTGCACTTAAACAATCACACCCCTCAACACAGACACCCTTGCAAGAAGGTGTAAGGATGCCTGCGTTGGCGCGGACAGCTAAATTGAGTGTCAACGCAGGGAACAACATAGGTATGCTCCATATTCTATCAAATACGGTGCATCCCTGTGTTGTGGGATTGACAGAGCGTACGCTGCCAATTTTGGCACTGCGTCGCGCTCCATCCTTTTCCCATAAATATGGGCCCAGATGTCTGCAGTGTTCACAACATGGTCCTGCAACCATGGTAATTGTGACTGATGTAGGTCACATCACATATGCACATTATGTGAATGGTTTGTGTGTAGCTGGTACCTTGATGATGTATGATTTGCATGTGCTAATGATGTAACACATTTCAGGATACAGTTGCAGCACCCAATGCAGAGCCATTATGACTGTGGGCTTAAGACCAGCCACCATGTGTGACATTTAACACATGTAGGGCTACATAACACAGTGTAGGGGGCTTTGGTTCTCTAATGTGTTGACAGCTGTGATGTGCAGCTCAGACTTTGCCCAACCGTTCTTCTGCCAAAATTACATCAGTTGTACATGTGAGCACATAATGGGAAATGGGTTGAGCCTGTGCAACATATGCTTAGACCATGTCTTACACCAGGACACAGGAATGTAGATTTACCTAACCTCAGAATAGTAGGTCGGTAGTTAGCAGCCCTACAATAATATAGGCCACACCTTGACTCCATTAAGAATGGTCAGGCCGTAATGTATCTGCAGGGGTGTTGAGGAGATGGATAGCATGCCCAGCCCCCCTCATGGCCAAGGAGAAAGTAAATTCAGACCTATAGAGGCACCTGATACTCACAACTTAGATCACACAAATGTTGCTCAGGGTTGCATTTGTTCCTATCAGCTCTGGGCCCTTTTGATTTACCATGGATTGCCATCATCTCACTGACATGTACATGATACTGGTGATGTCTGTTTGGTATTAAACATAGATGAGGATGAAGTCACTGTTGTGGAATGTGTGTGGGACTGTATGTGTTAGTTGCTGTTGCAGTGTAATGTAAAACTCTGTAAAAACTCCACCCAATGCTGATACTGATGCTTGCATGTCCTCATATTTCAGCTGCTAACACGACTCATTAGCAGAGGTGCATGTTCATGAAAAGGGCAGAACGTTACCGCCACAGTCTTGAGGTGGAAGTGGGATACCGCAGGATGGCCAGGCGTTTTAGGCATGATAAAGGTTTGGGGGAATGGCCTGCCTTTTCACATGGTGGTCCAACAAAGCAGGCACAAAGGGACACAGGAGAAAGCTCCTCAGGGATGCAGGTGGTCACAGCTGGACCTACTCCCTCAACATCAGCACCACCTGCCAGCATACAGCCACAGGCACTGCCCTCAGCATCCGGTGCACCTACTCAGTTTGAGCTGGACCTCCGGAGGGACGTAAATGCAATCCTCAAATGACTGGACAAATTGGAGGAGGAATTGGCTGACAATCGGAGAATGATAAAGTTCATGAAGAAAAAATGGAAAAAGCAAAAAATAATAAACTTTTTGACTTGTGGGCTACCTCTCAGTTCCTTCCCCTCCCTATTGAAGTTTTATTAGTTTTGGGTTGGGTTTTAGATAGTTATTATTAGGTTAGTGTAGGGTAGGCATAAGTTAGGTTAAGTATAGTGGGGAGTGGGGTTTTGCTATTGTTTTTATTGGTAATGGTTGGGTGGGCAGACATGTTGGGATATGTGTGTATATGAGTATTTTTATTATTTTTTAAACACAAAAAATATATATTTGTTTAGGCCATAGGATAATTTAGTACATGTGTAGTTATAGTAATTGTTGTCCTAGTGTATCTTGTTTCTTAAGGGATGTGGGGGGCAATGTTTAGAGTGTGGTGTTCCATGTGTAAGATAAGTTTAGACTTGGTTAGATAGATGTAGTTGTTTGATGAGTATAGTTGGTATAGGTTAGTTTAGGATGGGGTAGGTTTTAGTTAATATATAGGTTGGTGTTTTTATAATAAATCCTCTTTATTATAGCATACATTTTTTGTAAGTTGCCTGAGTATCTGGGTCTTCTCCTGAGTTCAGTGGGCAAATTGGGGGAATCGCCTATGGAATCCTTACTGTCTTGATATTCCTGATGTACCATGTGCTTCCCCTATTGACGAAGGATCTTTTACATTGGCTGCAACATCACATCTACTGGTCCATGCATTTGCCATCCAGTGTACCCACCATTCACAATGTCTATGTGTACTTTGTCTTAGACGGGTAGACTGGTACTTCAGCTGTTATTGGTGGGGTTCTGCAGTTTCAATATTGGGAACTATGACACTTCTGAAAACAAGCACACTTGGAACTGTATCCTGCAACACTGGCAGGTAGCCCTCACTGATGAGGTTAGCTACTTCTGTACCAGACAAATTAGTTATTCTGGGAATTTATATACAGGTGGAAGTGTGAAAGGGAATTGTTTACAATGTCCAGGTCTGAGACCCCATTAGTGAGAGTCATGGATATGTGACACATTCAAAGTCCGGGGTTGAGGGGCATGTCATGAGACATGCTTAGGATTAGTGTTTATTAGTGAGGAGGAACAAAATTTGCTAATTGGCATCTCGGAGACAATGACAGTGCATAGCAGACAGGTCAACAGTGGGTGGGGTAGAGAGCACAGTTCCTACTGTCACAACACTTGCATCATAAGGCCTGAACTAAGGAGAATTGTCCATGTGGCACAGACTAGTGCTACCAGGTACTCTTCCTACTGAATGTAATTTGTTCCACATCTTCATCCTCTGATGTGTGTTGTACCTCTTGTGCCATTGGTGGTGCTGTTGTAGAGGTAGAGGGGGCCACACACACTTCAGGGGATAAAGATGTGGAGTCCAAGCTCCCATCAGCTACCATTTGTGGTATGACACAAAACACCACTGCAGGAAAAAGAAACTGTTGATTTGTCAATATAGCAGCAACATTGCGGTGGAAGACAGACATGTTTTCCCTGAGGGAGGCCACTTCTTGCTGTATAGACTCCAGCCTGTTGTCTGCTATGCTGCTGCCAGGTTGGGAGAGGAACTGTTGTGGCCTCTCCCTCATGGCAGCAGCTATGTCCGCAAGGGACTGCTGGAGTCCACGCAGTGTGGAGTGTGTGCCTTGGATGGCAGCTGTGTTTTCATTAGGTGTTATAAGGGACGTCTGCACTCCCTCTAGGCTGCCTGCCATGGTTTCCATCCCCACCCGCACCTGCTTGGCCAGCTCCCGCTGGACACCCACCAGTGTCCTCTGAAAAGTGGTCTCTGGGTCCTCGGAGTTCAGGGCTGTGTCAGTACTGGCACGTGGTATATTTTGGTTGTTGGTGGTTCATGTGGTGACCCCGGAATGCTGTGTGTCCTCCTTGCAAGTGGAGGTGGTGTCTGGAGGGATCCTAGGACATCCTGGAGAGTTGGTTCATTAATGGTTGTCAGCTGGTCATTCAGGTCATCATTGAAATCCAGGACAGGAAGATTGGCAGGAGGGAAGCCACCATCCTCTGCAATGAGATGGTGTAAAATCAATCTTAGATTGCTGTGGCAGTTGACATGGCACATAATGTATTCAGTAGTGGAGGCTCAGTGACTAGTTAAGAGCCCAAGGTTGTTATTGTACCTTACATGGCATATAATTGTAGCCCCTAGTACTACTAGAGTGTCACGTAAACGGACACTCTAGTGGCGCTATGGGCTGTGTCGTATTTACTAGGTGGCATTAAACCACTTACTGTGCCTTGACGCAACCTTGTAAAAATTGGCCCTCTCCCATGCAGCACTTTACTTGGAAGGGGCGGGAAATGGCTGTTGCTGTGGGTGGCCCACGCCAACACCCATTGCATTTTGATGCAGGCCCAAATTTATGTATTTTTGTAAACCTGAGGCTGTGCCAATGTGTAACAATACACCAGGGGTGACATTAGCAGGGCGCAATGTCAACGTATAATTAAATTTATTTTCATGTTTTCCTTAGTCAATGTGTGCTGGATTACACTGCACACATGGACCAAGCAGATTGCCATATCAGTTTCATGTTGTGCAGGAAGGGGCCACATCCTATACAACAATATTCTCCCCCTCAATGCAGCCTTCCTTGCACTATGGTGCAAGTGATGCAACATGGGGGACTGTACAGCTAATATACCACTGGCACAGGGGTGGACACAGGGGAGGCCCTTCTGCTTTTGATTTTTGGTCAAAACTGCATTTACTAAATGTCAGTGCATGATCCAGCCTAATTTAGTACACAGGAACCCACCTTCATTTCCAGCTTGATAAGGGCTTCTATCTGATGGTGGGATTACAGCTACTTGCACTACTGCACACATGGGCCCTCATGATGAATCTGGGGGTCCAATGACCACCAGAATGCAGTGGCGCTCGGACCACCGGCAACTGCAGCGGTCCAACTGACACATTGGGACCATTGTGTAAGCACCTGGTCAAATGGCCTGGCATTGCCCGGTTGCCACCAGCCTATAGGCTGGCGGTGCCACTGGTCTTGATGCTCCAGGCCAGCACTGATTTCAACTCTGTTGAGTGGCTGCCTTGAGGCCTGGAATTGTTTATGTGCAGGGTGGTGTCTCTTCCTGCTCATGTACAAGTCATGTTTGCTAAGGTGGCATTTCAATGTGTGCTGCAAGATGAAACACACATGTGTAATGGCAATGCAACAAGGAAGCAGGGGAGCATTTTATGCGAGATACACCACCCTGAGCCCACTCATTGGTATTGACTTCCGTTCTAGTTGTGTGGGTTCAGGAAGTTTGACAATATGCAAGAGGTGTTGTGATGGCACAGCAACAGGGAAAGTATTTACACGTTCCTTCCAGCCAATGTGCTGCACATTTACGTGGTGAAGTATAGCCCTGGTGATTGATGTGTATCCACTTTGTGTTGATGTTGGGGAGCATAGCACAACCAAGGCGTGTGCACATGTGTTGCTTGTATGGGGATGGGGCATCTGGATTCAGGGCACATGTGTCCCCATGTACTCCTTTAGCATGCATTGGGAGTGTCCTATCAACCCCCCCCTTCTGGCATTTGTAAGATTCCCATTAAGTCCCCTATGCAACTTACCCTGCATTTTTGGTGGTGGTTGAAAGTCAGCGCTGTCCTTGGATTCCTGTGACCAGCTCTTCCGGGATGACCGCTGAAGCCATCTTCTCCAGCTCATCCAGGTCCTCCAGTGATGCAGGACTTCCACCTCCAGCCTGCAGTGCTGCCTTTCTGTTCTTGGCCATTTCTCCATAGTTCTGCTCTTGCAATCATGCCAGCTCTTCTGCACTCAGTGACAGTTCTCTTCACCTCTGCCACGTGGTTGAGTTTGTCCACTATTTTATGCAGTATAGCCTCTCTCTTGTACTCCTCCTCACTAAAGCGAAACTTGTGCTTTTGCTTCTCCTTCTCCAGGGACTTCTGTGGATCCTCCTGGCTGGTGCTTGGGCGATTAGTGTCTCCCTGGGGTTTCTCCTGGCCTGATTCTTCAATTTTCAGGCGCACTTGCACTCTTTCCTGCTCGTGTGTTTGAATTTGGCACTAATGCAGGCTAAAAATGGCAGTAACCTTATTGTGTCATGTTTACATGACGCAAAATGCTTTTGCACCACTTTTGCAGCAGTAACATCATTTTTCATTACCACAGGGCACAATGATTAATGCCATTTTTCACACTCACCATTCCTTAGCACCAGTTTGCCCCATTCCATTACTATGGCGCCCGGCTTGCGCTCAGGAATGGCGCTAGCAGGCGCTAAGATTTTGCATCAAAAAGTATAAATATGCCCCTTAGTGTCCCAATTTGCACAATATTCCGGATACACAATTAACTGGGCAAAATCCACCATCTACATCCTTAGGGCGGAGGGGCCCCAGCTGCTTCATGATTGTGAAGCACAAATACTGACTGATGGCTTCAAGTAGCTAGGCATTTACATACCCATCGATCCGGCACACTTCTATTCCCATAATCTGCTCCCTCTCTTGTTTAGACTCAAACACAACATCCAACACTGGAGATCTTTCTCATTGTCACTGTTGGAAAGAGACGGTCTTTTTAAGATGATAGCCCTCCCACGATTTTTGTATGTCCTGCAAAATCATCCTATACTGTCCCTCCAAATTACTTCAAAGCCATAGATAGCAAGCTTAGAACTTTATTATAGGATGGGAGCTCAGCAAGAATATAATTGACAAGATTGATCAGGGAGATGGTACAACGGGGGATTGCCCTTCCTGACATCAGAAAATACCATTGGGCAGCACGACTTACTACCCTCAATTACTGGATACACACACCCCAAGACAAACCAGCTTACCACATGGTTAGGCACCAGATGCAGCTGGAAGGCTACCTGAGAGGTATCTATGAGCCCCCTAGGCCATGACACATTCAGGGACCACAGCAGTGACAATTAGTCACTGGCACACTGCACTTTGACCACTATGTTGGGAGAAAAAGATAATATAGGCCACCCCCCTCTGGGATTCCACAGAGTTAGGCATTTTGGTGTCTCTCCCTGGATTCGAGAAGCGGGACCTCATCGGTCTCTCAAAAGTAGGAGATCTCTGGGCACATGGCCAGGTTATCTCCCCCCCCAGACCAGTATAAAGAATTTACATTGACACCCTCCGAGTATTTCCGCTACCTCCAGGTGCGACATGCCCTCCATGCCGCAATTCCCAAGGGGACGGACCAAAGTGCATCCTCCCCTCTGAAGAGTAGACTGCTTGAAAAATATTTACATAAGAAAGTTATCTCTGTTACCTATCAGAAATTGATCATTAAATCAAGAGACTTGTTAATACATCTAAAGTGACAGTGAGAAAATGATGTAGGCAGCCTTGAGGATGATGAATGGTGCGAAGCCCTTGCCTCATCACTTGACGTGGGAACTAGAGCCAGATTTGGCTTAATGCAACTGAGAATTCTTCACAGATTGTATCTGACATGTTTAGTCAGGGTTATGATGAGCAGGTCATCTGGCACTCGCTGTCTCAGAGGGTGCAGCCAGGAGGGATCCTTCTACATATAGGGGGTCATTCTGACTCCCGGCGGTGGCGGTAACCGCACGCCCGGCGGGAGCCACTGAATGACCGCGGCGGTCATTCTGAGTTTCCCGCTGGGCTGGCGGGCGACCGCCAGAAGGCCACCCGCCCGCCCAGCGGGAAACCCCCTTCCACAAGGATGCCGGCTCCGAATGGAGCCGGCGGAGTGGAAGGGGTGCGACGGGTGCAGTTGCACCCGTCGCGATTTTCAGTGTCTGCCACGCAGACACTGAAAATCTATGTGGGGCCCTGTTAGGGGGACCCTGCAGTGCCCATGCCAATGGCATGGGCACTGCAGGGGCCCCCAGGGTCCCCACGACACTCATTCTCGCCAGCCAGGTTCTGGCGGTGAAAACCGCCAGAACCAGGCTGGCGGGAAGGGGGTCGGAATCCCCATGGCGGCGCTGCTTGCAGCGCCGCCGTGGAGGATTCCCTGGGGCAGCGGGAAACCGGCGGGACACCGCCGGTTTCCCGTTTCTGACCGCGGCTGTACTGCCGTGGTCAGAATGCCCATGGAAGCACCGCCAGCCTGTTGGCGGTGCTTCCGCGGTCATTGGCCCGGGCGGTCCATGACCGCCAGGGTCAGAATGAGCCCCATAATATGGGTCTGCCTGGAGATACGGGGTTATTGGGACTCTGTAGTCACTTGTATGAACAGGGTGTGTGGTAGTACAATGGAGACCTCAGCGAAATGGTGCCTGATAAATATATGGGACAATACAGATCTCCAAAGGACTGAGATATTGTGGATTACTCTCGGAATGATAGTCATCAAAAGAAACATAGAAAGACTCTCAGGGGCCACACAATAGCCACTTTTATTTAAAGATTTGAAAACAGACATGTATTGGTGTATGCTCAATCAATCAATCAATCAGGAATTTGTAAAGCATACTACTCACCAGTGAGGGTCTCAAGGTGCTGAGGAGGGGAGAGGGAAGGGGGGAAGGTGCTGCTACTGCTCAAGCAGCCAGGTCTTGAAAAGTTTCCTGAAGGTAAGGAGGTCTTTGGTCTGGCGCTGGTGGGTGGGAAGAGTGTTCTACGTTTTGGTGGCGAGGTGCGAGCTGGTTGTAGTTCTGCAGATGCATGGGACAGTTGCGAGGGTGAGGTCGGCAGAGTGGAGATGCTGGGTCGAGGTGTAGTAGGAGAGTCGTGTGTTGAGGTATTCTGGCCCGGTGTTGTGCAGTGCTTTGTGAGCGTGGGTGAGGAGTTTGAAGGTGATTCTCTTGTTGTCTGGGAGCCAGTGCAGATTTTTCAGGTGGTCTGTGATGTGGCAGTGGTGGGGGATGTCCAGGATGGGGCATGCGGAGGCGTTCTGGATGCGTTGCAGCATCTTCTGGAGATATTCAGCAATTACACTTGTGGAATGACCCTCTATCCTTCCATCAAGAGGCATACCCATAGCCTGATATGATAGAGAAATTGCTTATTGGACCCAAGGGCTCAGAGAAGACATAGAAGAACAACCCCCTTTATCAGACTGACCAAATTTAACAAGCAAGAAACCTATTTAATGAATAGGAACTGTCCTCTGCAGATTGATTGGGGAGAGCTCTGTGGAGATCCAATGTATGGAGCATAATATTCTTCAGAAAAGGGAGAGAGAACACACAGGGCAAATCAAATGCTGGGAACAATGAAAGTTTGAAGTAACCTTAGGAAAAAATCAGGATCAGGACATAAAATAACTTTGTCTGAGAAAAAATTAAGAAATTACTCACAATTTAAAAGAGCACATGTTTCGTCCAGATCACTTCAAAGACTTATGAGTACCAAGAGAAATACCTTGTGAGAAAGAAATTGTATCCAACTGATTCTAAGAGTTTAAAGGGAGGACCATGAATCCGCTTTCAAACTAAAGCAAAATCCCATGTAAAGACAAGGGACTGCATCACTGGAATGTTATGAGCAAAACTTCTAAGAAGATGAAAAACTCAGGACGTCTCTGGTTGGAGCTGATAACTCCTGAAGGCATAAATTAATATTCCTTGGGAGTGCAAGACACACAGGCCCAACAAAGCAAAATCACTGAGAAAATTGAAAGCGCTGATAAGTTACCTAGAAACCCCATTAATGTTCTTCTCTGAGCACCAGTTTTCAAAGTGATTAGAGTGGAAAGAAAATAATCTCAGGCTACGCAGCTCCAAACTGTTGGATGCAAACTGCTACCTCTTGTGAGAAGCCCATAGGTTGAGGATTCAATCTTTCATTGTCCAGAATCCTAGGTGCAGTTGCTATGAAGCAACAACCATCACAACTAGAATAAGTAGATGGTGTCAAAGGTTGAAATAATCCACGAAGGCTGGACCAATAGTTGCAGAAGCATGACATACATGAAACCATCTAAAGGAAGGGTACTTGAATGTAACTTTTGCACACGGTCTCTAATTTGGCTAAAGATATTAAAGGTGAGGAAGAAGGAACATTTGATTTGAAGTGAAAAGATCCAACCAAGGCTGGCCAAGGCTACAAATCCATTATTCCCTGGAACATATTCAGGCAAAGGAAAAGGGAGATTGGGGTGGGGGGTAAATCCTGCTTTGCTGATTTGAACGCCCATTCTCCCTCCCCCTTCCACAGACGAATAGCTGCCATCAGAGAAAGGAGGTTGTACTCCACCAAAATACCTACCCTCTGTCTCAAGCCCAGGCTCTGGTAAGCTGACAGTCTATTCATATTCTTACTATCTGATGCTTGAGGAGAAGATCAACCTCCAGAGGGGATCATTGTATGGCAACTAGTTCCTTTCAATTGAAAGAGGTGGCTGACTGCTTACACTTCAGTGCCCCTGAATGGAACTGTCTGACAAAGTTGCACCCTGCATCACCTTCATTGTATCTGTTGTTAACACTAGTGATGAATGTGGATATAGAGGCATGCCTTACAGCAAGTGTTCTGGCATTAGACACCACTGCCAGTCCCAATCAATCTGAGTGATCATTGGAATCTGAACTTCATAGTTTACCAGAGATTGATTCCAATGAGGTGTTCGACTAGAGTTGCAAATGTAGCTGAGTCCAAAGGAAAGCAGTAAGATGGAAGACATGTCACCCAGAACTAAGTCAGTCTCGAGCTGAAGCAAGCACGTGGGTTAAAAGACTCATCAGACAGGCAATCAACCTCACCTGACTAGACTGTGGAAGAAAAACTTGTCCCAGATCAAGTCTGAATGTTGCTCCTGTGAACTCCTGAGGATTTTGATTGGTCAAACCGACGATAAAGCCATGCTATTGGAAAAGTCTGCATATCTGTTGACTCCCTTTGTGAAAGAAGAGTCTTAAATCAATAAATCTTCACTATAGGTAAAGATTAACAGACCTCTAGAATGTAGAATACTGACCTATGCACCGGCATCTTAATGTACATCTATTTATTCTGTAACAACTAGACAGCGTGGTGCCACCACTTGAAACAGACTATCCCTGCAGGACTGTAGGTGCCATTCAAGGACTTTTCTCTCAATCCCTTCCATCGTTCTCTTAGATTCATCTGTCAAGTGGCGTGTACCTCTTTATTCACGGGCATAAGTACTTAGGGATAATAAAGACTTTTAATGGGTCTACTACTATCTGATTTGACCAACAGCCTCCCAGAAGCTAATAAATGTTATGATCTACTTCAAACAACCCAGTAGCTCACACAGCGCCACCCAGTGGCGTCTTCACCCTATATGTGAGGCAATGCATGATGTGCCAGTGGCACCTGTTCAATAGTCATTTTATGCCATGGTGTGCCTCAGGCATCCCTCCCAAAGGAAAGTAAATAACATGATTTATTGCAGACATCTCTCCTATAGCCAGTCAACGCCTTCATGCACCTCAATAATTTCATTTCCCTAGAGGCAGATCTATGCCATGATGTGCCTCAAGTGCCATTACATTAATCATCAGTCCGATATTACATCCTAAGCAACCCCACTTACACCATTACGTCATTATGTGCAACAAGATTCTCATATAAAACCATTAATGATTTGATGTGCACCAGTCGTTCCCCACAGATGACATTCAATGGCACGATGTGCCCTGAGCATCCTACCACAGACAATCGGAACTGTGATTGGAGATTTTCAGTCGATTTTCCCTTGACTTACACCACATAACTCATAGCTGACAAAAAGTCAGTCCAGTTTATAATACACTTCAGTAAAATACAAACTGATAGAAAAAAGTAAAAAAAAAAAAACAGTCACAGACTAATCTTCAAACATATACCAATGTTGAAATAAAAGTTATCAGAGTAGCACAATTATTTCCAACACTACCTAAAAGTAGGAATTGAAAGCTTGTGCATCTATATATTGCTATGAAAAGAAGAAATATGGAACAGCAGGCAGATTTGTTAGACATAAGCTAGTATATTTTCAACTAATAATGCCCCATAAATAGAAAATAGGGACCGAGAGGGAGGGCAGAGAGGCACCGCATTTTGTTAAGAAGAGGCAGAAGTCAGATGAGAAAAATTAGAATGTGTTACTAAAGAAAGGAAAATATTCAATTTCAGCTAAGGATAAAGAGGCTAATCATAACAGAAGAATGGAGGCTATGGAAAGACATCAGGGCAGATACACAGACATAAAAGTGTGGTAATAAACTAAGGAACTATAAAGGAGAAGATAAAAAGGTGGACTAACCCCCAGAAAAAAAAATACATTAACTGTGATAAATCCTAAGAATAAATGGAATTCTTCAAATTGAAATTGTCAACTTTGTGGATTCTTTTTCTTTCGAAAATGTAAAGGAAAAATGTTCTTCTGATCAGATTCATGGGAATCGGTTTTCTGAAACTGGTTTATCAAGAAGCTTAAACATATCTTTGCACCAATGTTCTGAAGCATCCCCTCCCAATCAGCGTGTCAATACATTCTTGTGACTCAAGCATCACCTCTATAGGCCGATCAATACCATAATTTGCAAGGTATCCTTCCATACAACATTCAGCACATTCAGGTAAACCAGGCATCCCTGCCGTGAAGTTCCCAGGCACCACGTTTATCATTCAAACAGCGCTATTATGGGCCCATATGCTCCTCAATATAACAATTCCAAATTAATTAGCTTATTATTAAAAGAATCAAACAGAGAATCGCTTGGATAATAACAATACACAAATATATGCTTTGATTGTATTTACAAAAACGAGACATTTGTAGCCAGGGAATACAGTGCAGCCAGACACTACACATACGTAACATTGAGGCATGCCTGCCAAAATATAAACAAACAACAACTAGTGTATTAGGATAGCTGAAGAACACGTGTTGTGAAGCTGTCAATAAATATTCAAAAACATAGCTTTGTGCATGTACAGTTTCAAAAGTAGACGTGTTGGCCCCTTCAATGCCCCTTGAGCTCGGTACACCATCAGGGCGTCACAGTGTCTTGTCTCCGATGGCTGAAAATGCATAAGGCCAGATTTAGAAATAGTTTGCAATGTGTTTGCATCACAAAACTGAAGTAAGCCAGTGCAAATTGTTTTTTGTTATTTATTTACTATTATAAATGAGGTCCAGTTGCAGTCAGCTTACACACTGTCCAAGTGGAGACCCTCACTCTAGTCAGGGTAAAGAAGTCACACTCCTAGATTAACTGCTACTCACCCTTGGTAGCTTGGCATGAGAAGTCAGGCTTATCTCAGAGGCAATGTGTAAACGATTTGTACCGCATACACAGAAACACAGTGACAACACTACAATAGACACCACACCGGCAATATTTATCTGAGTAAAACAAAACTTAAATGACAAAAATCCAACATACACAATCAAAGATATGAATTTTTAAAGATTAAATCCCAATAAAGCACTTAGAAACACAATAGTTCCAACTTTTTGCTTATAACAGTGTTGTGACGGAGTCGTTCCTAACAGTTTGATGCCACTTACTGGCGCTAATCCTGCAAAGCATCACAATAGCATCATAAATTATAACGATGTTGCGGAATGAGCACCATTCTAGCCCGTATTGTAAATACAGCACAACCATGGTGTTGTTAGGTGGGGCAGAGGCAGCGCAAATAAAGTGGCACATTGAGACCGATGTGCCACTTTCTTGTAGATCTGGCCCTTAATTTGCAGGTGACAAAAGCCCTTTGTATTGTTTTCAAGTTGTGCTTCTTTTTGTCTCTTATTATATGTTTAAATCCAACAGTCATTAATCTGTGGACAAGAGCACAGGAGACACAAGAGCAGAAGACATACAAATATCATTTGAGATATACAAAAATGGTGAAATGAAAACCAAAGTCAATATCTAAATAAGCTAATGAAACACGATCTCTCATCCTTAGTGTTTGCCAAACACTGCCATAAGTCAAAGCAATGTGTGGGTGGCATTTCTTAGACCAGGGCGAAGTGTACACAATTTACTTGGTGGAGATTGTCTGAGGTACCCAAATAATTATGTGAAGTTATGTGATTTAAGTGAAACACCCATCAGGCATTTTATGCTTTATTATAGTGCAAAATACATAATTACGCCCATTTGTACCCGAACGACATCTCAATTACCAACATGACATAATTGCGTAACCTTGAGGATTTTGCTAAAAATGCAAAAAGCCAAATGATGGAAATTACGCAGGCTTAAAGGAAATATATTGTCTGGGCCTAACCATTATACATGCCACCCCGTTTAGACGGGAACACATTACCTCTTTGTATCCTATAAGGAGTAAGAAAAGCACATGGCAGGAAAAATCGTGTGCATGTGTTTGTGGGTAGATGTGCTCATATCATTTGGTGATGGTTAGGTCGATTATGAAATTAAGGGGGAACGCATGGTTATGTTTTTACATAGTTTCGGGTTTATATTTTATGTGACTAACATCACTTTCGAGGCACTGATTTTACCATTTCAAGTGCATTTATACGTTTGCAGTGAGACACCGTTTTTAAGAGAAACCTATTTTCACGTATGTCTGCTTCCTGACTCTTTTCATATGTGTGGGGCAATAGGTGTCTGCCTTTAGATGATCTCTTCAGTCTTTTCTTTAACCCCTACGGTGCCTCGTCCTGCACCTGGGAATTGGGGGGAGCGCTAGCGCTCCCCCCATGTGCTCCCCACCCACCCCCCAAAGGCAGGGATGGATGGGGAAGCCCTTCCCCTTCCACCCCCGACCCTTCCCCCTCCCCCAGTGATGTCAGTGCGTGATCGCGTGCTGATTTGTCACAGGGCCTCCTCCCATCGCACTGGAAGCTCTGCTTCCAGTGCGATCGGAAGAGAAATGCAAAGCATTTCTCTTCCATCACGTGGGGGAGGCCGAGAGAGGCTTCAAAGGGAAGGAAAGTTATTTCCTTCCCATTGAAGTCTCTCTCTGCGTTTCAAAAGCCGGATTGCAAAGCAATCCGGCATTTGAAACGCCCACTAGACACCAGGGATTTTTTTTTTTTTTTTTTTTTAAGTGGCATAAGGGAGCGACCCCTTGGGCAAGGGTCGCTCCCAGGGGGGGCATTTTTTTGGAAGGCCTTTTCTGCCCCCCCTGGGGGCAGAAACCTCTAGGCACCAGGGATTATTTTTATTTCCTTTTTGTATTGTTCTGTTTTTTTGGAGGTGGGGAGTGACCCCTTAGGCAGGGGTCGCTCCCCTCCTGGGGGCAAATTATATTTAGGCCATTTCTGCCCCACTTGGGGGCAGATTGGCCTATTTTTATGAGGCCAATCTGCCCCCAAGAGGGACAGAAACCACTAGACAGCAGGGAGTTTTTTTTTTTTTTTACGTGAATATCACGCAAGGGGAGCGACCTCTTAGGCAAGGGTCGCTCCCCTGGGGGGAAAATTTATTTTAGGCCATTTCTGCCCCCCTGGGGGGCAGATCAGCCTATTTTGATTAGTCCGATCTGCCCTCAAAGGGGGCACAAACTACTAGGCACCAGGGATTTTTTATTTTTTTTGTTTTACAGATGGGGAGCGACCCCTTGGACAAGGGTCGCTCCCCTGGAGGGGAAAATTTTATTTAGCCCATTTCTGCCCCGTTTGGGGGCAGATCGGCCGATTTTTTCTACGCCAATCTGCCCCCAAGGGGGGCAGAAACCACTAGGCACCGGGGATTTTTTTTGCGCCAATGTCATGCAGGGGGAGCGACCCCGTTGGCAAGGGTCGCTCCCAGGAAAGGGGTTAGGGGGTGGGGAGCAAATTTAGTTTAGGCCATTCCTGCCCCCCCAGGGGCAGATCGGCCTATTATTAGGCCGATCTGCCCCCAGGGGCGGCAGAAACCTCTAGGGGCCAGGGCAAATATTGTTTTTGTTTTTTTTTTGTTTTTTTAGAGATGGGGAGCGATCCATTAGGCAAGGGTCGCTCCCCTGGGGGGCAAATTGTATTTAGACCATTTCTGCCACCCTTGGGGCAGATCGCCCGATTTTAGGTCAATCTGCCCCCAAGGGGTCAGAAACCACTAGGCACCGGGGATTTTTTTTTTTCCACCAATGTCACGCAGGGGGAGCGACCCCGTAGGCAAGGGTCGCTCCGGGGTGGGTGTTGGGGGGCAAATTTATTTTAGGACATTTCTGCCTCCCCTGGGGGCATATCAGCCTATTATTAGGCCGATCTGCCCCCAGGAGGGGCTGAAACCTCTAGGTGCCAGGGCAAATTTTATTTTTGTATTTTGTTTGTTTGTTTTTTTAGAGATGGGGAGCGACCCATTAGGCAAGGGTCACTCCCCTGGGGGGCAAATTTTATTTAGACCATTTCTGCCCCCTTGGAGGCAGATTGGCCGATTTTCGGTCAATCTGCCCCCAAGGGGACAGAAACCACTGGGCACTGGGGATTTTTTTTTTGCGCCAATGTCACGCAAGGGGAGCATCCCCGTAGGCAAGGGTCGCTCCCGGGTAAGGGTTGGGGGTGTGGAGGGTCAAATTTATTTTAGCCCATTTCTGCCCCCCCCCCCCTGGGGCCGGCTGAGCTAGAGGCCAAAATCCACAGGTAGGCACTTTGCAAAAAACACCTCTTTTTCTGTGAAAAAATGTGATGTGTCCACGTTGTGTTTTGGCACATTTCCTTTCGTGGGCGCTAGGCCTACCCACACAAGTGAGGTACCATTTTTATCGGGAGACTTGGGGGAACGCTGGGTGGAAGGAAATTTGTGGCTCCTCTCAGATTCCAGTGCTTTCTGTCACTGAAAGGAGAGAAAAAAGTGTTTTTTTGGCCAAATTTTGATGTTTGCAAAGGATTCTGGGTAACAGAACCTGGTCAGAGCCCCACAAGTCACTGCATCTTTGATTCCCCTAGGTTTCTAGTTTTCAAAAATGCACTGGTTTGCTAGGTTTCCCCAGGTGCCGGCTGAGCTCGAGGCCAAAATCCACAGGTAGGCACTGTTTTCTATGAAAAAATGTGATGTGTCCACATTGTGTTTTGGGCTATTTCCTTTCGTGGGCGCTAGACCTACCCATACAAGTGAGGTACCATTTTTATCGGGAGACTTGGGGAACACTGGGTGGAAGGAAATTTGTGGCTCCGCTCAGATTCCAGTACTTTCTGTCACTGAAATGAGAGGAAAAAGTGTTTTTTTGGCCAAATTTTGATATTTGCAAAGGATTCTGGGTAACAGAATCTGGTCAGAGCCCCACAAGTCACCGCATCTTTGATTCCCCTAGGTTTCTAGTTTCAAAAATGCACTGGTTTGCTAGGTTTCCCTGGGTGCCGGCTGAGCTCGAGGCCAAAATCCACAGGTAGGCACTTTTTTCTATGAAAAAATGTGATGTGTCCACATTGTGTTTTGGGCCATTTCCTTTCGTGGGCGCTAGACCTACCCACACAAGTGAGGTACCATTTTTATCGGGAGACTTGGGGGAACGCTGTTTGGAAGGAAATTTGTGGCTCCTCTCAGATTCCAAAACATTCTGTCACCGGAATGAGTGGAAAACGTGTTTTTTTAGCCAAATTTTGAGCTTTGCAAAGGATTCTGGGTAACAGAACCTGGTCAGAGCCCCACAAGTCACCCCATCTTGGATTCCGCTAGGTCTCTAGTTTTAAAAAATGCACAGGTTTGGTAGGTTTCCCTAGGTGCCGGCTGAGCTAGAGGCCAAAATCTACAGGTAGGCACTTTGCAAAAAACACCTCTGTTTTCTGTCAAAAATTGTGATGTGTCCACTTTGTGTTTTGGGGCATTTCCTGTCGCAGGCGCTAGGCCTACCCACACAAGTGAGGTATCATTTTTATCGGGAGACTTGGGGGAACGCTAGGTATAAGGAAATTTGTGGCTCCTCTCAGATTCCAGAACATTCTGTCACCGAAATGTGAGGAAAAAGTTGTTTTTTTGCCAAATTTTGAGGTTTGCAAAGGATTCTGGGTAACAGAACCTGGTCAGAGCCCCATAAGTCATCCCATCTTAGATTCCCCGACGTCTCTAGTTTTAAAAAATGCACAAGTTTGGTAAGTTTCCCTAGGTGCCGGCTGAGCTAGAGGACAAAATCTACAGGTAGGCACTTTGCAAAAAACACCTCTGTTTTCTGTCAAAAATTGTGATGTGTCCACGTTGTGTTTTGGGGCATTTTCTGTCACGGGTGCTAGGCCTACCCACACAAGTGAGGTATCATTTTTAGCCGGGAGACTTGGGGGAACGCTGGGTGGAAGGAAATTTGTGGCTCCTCTCAGATTCCAGAACTTTCTGTCACCAAAATGTGATGAAAATGTGTTTTATTATCCAAATTTTGAGGTTTGCAAAGGATTCTGGGTAACAGAACCTGGTCAGAGCCCCACAAGTCATCCCATCTTGGATTCCCCTAGGTCTCTAGTTTTAAAAAATGCACAGGTTTGGTAGGTTTCCCTAGGTGCTAGCTGAGCTAGAGGCCAAAATCTACAGGTAGGCATTTTGCAAAAAACACCTCTGTTTTCCGTAAAAAATTGTGATGCGTCCACTTTGTGTTTTGGGGCATTTCCTGTCGCGGGCGCTAGGCCTGCCCACACAAGTGAGGTATCATTTTTATCGGGAGACTTGGGGGAACGCTGGGTGGAAGGAAATTTGTGGCTCCTCTCAGATTCCAGAACATTCTGTCACCGAAATGTGAGGAAAAATTGTGTTTTTGCCAAATTTTGAGGTTTGCAAAGGATTCTGGGTAACAGAACCTGGTCAGAGCCCCACAAGTCACCCCATCTTGGATTCCCCTACGTCTCAAGTTTTAAAAAATGCACAAGTTTGGTAAGTTTCCCTAGGTGCCGGCTGAGCTAGAGGCCAAAATCTACAGGTAGGCACTTTGCAATAAACACCTCTGTTTTCTGTCAAAAATTGTGATGTGTCCACGTTGTGTTTTGGGGCATTTCCTGTCACGGGTGCTAGGCCTACCCACACAAGTGAGGTATAATTTTTAGCGGGAGACTTGGGG
Organism: Pleurodeles waltl; assembly: GCF_031143425.1. NCBI lineage: Eukaryota > Metazoa > Chordata > Amphibia > Caudata > Salamandridae > Pleurodeles > Pleurodeles waltl. The sequence goes on from NC_090450.1 coordinate 295,187,479, forward strand.
GAACGCTGGGTGGAAGGAAATTTGTGGCTACTCTCAGATTCCAGAACTTTCTGTCACCAAAATGTGAGGAAAATGTGTTTTCCTTCCCATTGAAGTCTCTCTCTGCGTTTCAAAAGCCGGATTGCAAAGCAATCCGGCATTTGAAACGCCCACTAGACACCAGGGATTTTCATTTTTTTTTTTTAAAGTGGCACAAGGGAGCGACCCCTTGGGCAAGGGTCGCTCCCAGGGGGGGCATTTTTTTGGAAGGCCTTTTCTGCCCCCCCTGGGGGCAGAAACCTCTAGGCACCAGGGATTATTTTTATTTCCTTTTTGTTTCGTTCTGTTTTTTTGGAGGTGGGGAGTGACCCCATAGGCAAGGGTCGCTCCCCTAGGGGCAAATTATATTTAGCCCATTTCGGCCCCTCCCCCCCTGGGGCCGGCTGAGCTAGAGGCCAAAATCCACAGGTAGGCACTTTGCAAAAAACACCTCTTTTTTCTGTGAAAAAATGTGATGTGTCCATGTTGTGTTTTGGCACATTTCCTTTCGTGGGCGCTAGGCCTACCCACACAAGTGAGGTACCATTTTTATCGGGAGACTTGGGGGAACGCTGGGTGGAAGGAAATTTGTGGCTCCTCTCAGATTCCAGTACTTTCTGTCACTGAAAGGAGAGGAAAAAGTGTTTTTTTGGCCAAATTTTGATGTTTGCAGAGGATTCTGGGTAACAGAACCTGGTCAGAGCCCCACAAGTCACTGCATCTTTGATTCCCCTAGGTTTCTAGTTTTCAAAAATGCACTGGTTTGCTAGGTTTCCCCAGGTGCCGGCTGAGCTCGAGGCCAAAATCCACAGGTAGGCACTGTTTTCTATGAAAAAATGTGATGTGTCCACATTGTGTTTTGGGCTACTTCCTTTCGTGGGCGCTAGACCTACCCACACAAGTGAGGTACCATTTTTATCGGGAGACTTGGGGAACACTGGGTGGAAGGAAATTTGTGGCTCCGCTCAGATTCCAGTACTTTCTGTCACTGAAATGAGAGGAAAAAGTGTTTTTGGGCCAAATTTTGATATTTGCAAAGGATTCTGGGTAACAGAATCTGGTCAGAGCCCCACAAGTCACCGCATCTTTGATTCCCCTAGGTTTCTAGTTTCAAAAATGCACTGGTTTGCTAGGTTTCCCTGGGTGCCGGCTGAGCTCGAGGCCAAAATCACCATGTAGGCACTTTTTTCTATGAAAAAATGTGATGTGTCCACATTGTGTTTTGGGCCATTTCCTTTCGTGGGTGCTAGACCTACCCACACAAGTGAGGTACCATTTTTATCTGGAGACTTGGGGGAATGCTGTTTGGAAGGAAATTTGTGGCTCCTCTCAGATTCCAAAACTTTCTGTCACCGGAATGAGTGGAAAACGTGTTTTTTTAGCCAAATTTTGAGCTTTGCAAAGGATTCTGGGTAACAGAACCTGGTCAGAGCCCCACAAGTCACCCCATCTTGGATTCCGCTAGGTCTCTAGTTTTAAAAAATGCACAGGTTTGGTAGGTTTCCCTAGGTGCCGGCTGAGCTAGAGGCCAAAATCTACAGGTAGGCACTTTGCAAAAAACACCTCTGTTTTCTGTCAAAAATTGTGATGTGTCCACGTTGTGTTTTGGGGCATTTCCTGTCGCGGGCGCTAGGCCTACCCACACAAGTGAGGTATCATTTTTATCGGAAGACTTGGGGGAACGCTAGGTAGAAGGAAATTTGTGGCTCCTCTCAGATTCCAGAACATTCTGTCACCGAAATGTGAGGAAAAAGTTGTTTTTTTGCCAAATTTTGAGGTTTGCAAAGGATTCTGGGTAACAGAACCTGGTCAGAGCCCCATAAGTCATCCCATCTTAGATTCCCCAACGTCTCTAGTTTTCAAAAATGCACAAGTTTGGTAAGTTTCCCTAGGTGCCGGCTGAGCTAGAGGACAAAATCTACAGGTAGGCACTTTGCAAAAAACACCTCTGTTTTCTGTCAAAAATTGTGATGTGTCCACGTTGTGTTTTGGGGCATTTTCTGTCACGGGTGCTAGGCCTACCCACACAAGTGAGGTATCATTTTTAGCGGGAGACTTGGGGGAAAGCTGGGTGGAAGGAAATTTGTGGCTCCTCTCAGATTCCAGAACTTTCTGTCACCAAAATGTGATGAAAATGTGTTTTATTATCCAAATTTTGAGGTTTGCAAAGGATTCTGGGTAACAGAACCTGGTCAGAGCCCCACAAGTCATCCCATCTTGGATTCCCCTAGGTCTCTAGTTTTCAAAAATGCACAGGTTTGGTAGGTTTCCCTAGGAGCTAGCTGAGCTAGAGGCCAAAATCTACAGGTAGGCATTTTGCAAAAAACACCTCTGTTTTCCGTCAAAAATTGTGATGCGTCCACTTTGTGTTTTGGGGCATTTCCTGTCACGGGCGCTAGGCCTGCCCACACAAGTGAGGTATCATTTTTATCGGGAGACTTGGGGGAACGCTGGGTGGAAGGACATTTGTGGCTCCTCTCAGATTCCAGAACATTTTGTCACCGAAATGTGAGGAAAAATTGTGTTTTTGCCAAATTTTGAGGTTTGCAAAGGATTCTGGGTAACAGAACCTGGTCAGAGCCCCACAAGTCACCCCATCTTGGATTCCCCTACGTCTCAAGTTTTAAAAAATGCACAAGTTTGGTAAGTTTCCCTAGGTGCCGGCTGAGCTAGAGGCCAAAATCTACAGATAGGCACTTTGCAAAAAACACCTCTGTTTTCTGTCAAAAATTGTGATGTGTCCACGTTGTGTTTTGGGGCATTTCCTGTCGCGGGTGCTAGGCCTACCCACACAAGTGAGGTATCATTTTTAGCGGGAGACTTGGGGGAACGCTGGGTGGAAGGAAATTTGTGGCTACTCTCAGATTCCAGAACTTTCTCTCACCAAAATGTGAGGAAAATGTGTTTTCCTTCCCATTGAAGTCTCTCTCTGCGTTTCAAAAGCCGGATTGCAAAGCAATCCGGCATTTGAAACACCCACTAGACACCAGGGATTTTCATTTTTTTTTTTTTAAAGTGGCATAAGGGAGCGACCCCTTGGGCAAGGGTCGCTCCCAGGGGGGGCATTTTTTTGGAAGGCCTTTTCTGCCCCCCCTGGGGGCAGAAACCTCTAGGCACCAGGGATTATTTTTATTTCCTTTTTGTTTTGTTCTGTTTTTTTGGAGGTGGGGAGTGACCCCTTAGGCAAGGGTCACTCCCCTAGGGGGCAAATTATATTTAACCCATTTCTGCCCCCCCCCCCGGGCCGGCTGAGCTAGAGGCCAAAATCCACAGGTAGGCACTTTGCAAAAAACACCTCTTTTTTCTGTGAAAAAATGTGATGTGTCCACGTTGTGTTTTGGCACATTTCCTTTCGTGGGCGCTAGGCCTACCCACACAAGTGAGGTACCATTTTTATCGGGTGACTTGGGGGAACGCTGGGTGGAAGGAAATTTGTGGCTCCTCTCAGATTCCAGTACTTTCTGTCACTGAAAGGAGAGGAAAAAGTGTTTTTTTGGCCACATTTTGATGTTTGCAAAGGATTCTGGGTAACAGAACCTGGTCAGAGCCCCACCAGTCACTGCATCTTTGATTCCCCTAGGTTTCTAGTTTTAAAAAATGCACTGGTTTGCTAGGTTTCCCCAGGTGCCGGCTGAGCTCGAGGCCAAAATCCACAGGTAGGCACTGTTTTCTATGAAAAAATGTGATGTGTCCACATTGTGTTTTGGGCTATTTCCTTTCGTGGGCGCTAGACCTACCCACACAAGTGAGGTACCATTTTTATCGGGAGACTTGGGGAACACTGGGTGGAAGGAAATTTGTGGCTCAGCTCAGATTCCAGTACTTTCTGTCACTGAAATGAGAGGAAAAAGTGTTTTTTTGGCCAAATTTTGATATTTGCAAAGGATTCTGAGTAACAGAATCTGGTCAGAGCCCCACAAGTCACCGCATCTTTGATTCCCCTAGGTTTCTAGTTTCAAAAATGCACTGGTTTGCTAGGTGTCCCTGGGTGCCGGCTGAGCTCGAGGCCAAAATCCACAGGTAGGCACTTTTTTCTATGAAAAAATGTGATGTGTCCACATTGTGTTTTGGGCCATTTCCTTTCGTGGGCGCTAGACCTACCCACACAAGTGAGGTACCATTTTTATCGGGAGACTTGGGGGAACGCTGTTTGGAAGGAAATTTGTGGCTCCTCTCAGATTCCAAAACTTTCTGTCACCGGAATGAGTGGAAAACGTGTTTTTTTAGCCAAATTTTGAGCTTTGCAAAGGATTCTGAGTAACAGAACCTGGTCAGAGCCCCACAAGTCACCCCATCTTGGATTCCGCTAGGTCTCTAGTTTTTAAAAATGCACAGGTTTGGTAGGTTTCCCTAGGTGCCGGCTGAGCTAGAGGCCAAAATCTACAGGTAGGCACTTTGCAAAAAACACCTCTGTTTTCTGTCAAAAATTGTGATGTGTCCACGTTGTGTTTTGGGGCATTTCCTGTCGCGGGCGCTAGGCCTACCCACACAAGTGAGGTATCATTTTTATCGGGAGACTTGGGGGAACGCTAGGTAGAAGGAAATTTGTGGCTCCTCTCAGATTCCAGAACATTCTGTCACCGAAATGTGAGGAAAAAGTTGTTTTTTTGCCAAATTTTGAGGTTTGCAAAGGATTCTGGGTAACAGAACCTGGTCAGAGCCCCATAAGTCATCCCATCTTAGATTCCCCGACGTCTCTAGTTTTCAAAAATGCACAAGTTTGGTAAGTTTCCCTAGGTGCCGGCTGAGCTAGAGGACAAAATCTACAGGTAGGCACTTTGCAAAAAACACCTCTGTTTTCTGTCAAAAATTGTGATGTGTCCACGTTGTGTTTTGGGGCATTTTCTGTCACGGGTGCTAGGCCTACTCACACAAGTGAGGTATCATTTTTAGCGGGAGACTTGGGGGAATCCTGGGTGGAAGGAAATTTGTGGCTCCTCTCAGATTCCAGAACTTTCTGTCACCAAAATGTGATGAAAATGTGTTTTATTATCCAAATTTTGAGGTTTGCAAAGGATTCTGGGTAACAGAACCTGGTCAGAGCCCCACAAGTCATCCCATCTTGGATTCCCCTAGGTCTCTAGTTTTCAAAAATGCACAGGTTTGGTAGGTTTTCCTAGGTGCTAGCTGAGCTAGAGGCCAAAATCTACAGGTAGGCATTTTGCAAAAAACACCTCTGTTTTCCGTCAACAATTGTGATGCGTCCACTTTGTGTTTTGGGGCATTTCCTGTCACGGGCGCTAGGCCTGCCCACACAAGTAAGGTATCATTTTTATCGGGAGACTTGGGGGAACGCTGGGTGGAAGGAAATTTGTGGCTCCTCTCAGATTCCAGAACATTCTGTCACCGAAATGTGAGGAAAAATTGTGTTTTTACCAAATTTTGAGGTTTGCAAAGGATTCTGGGTAACAGAACCTGGTCAGAGCCCCACAAGTCACCCCATCTTGGATTCCCCTACGTCTCAAGTTTTAAAAAATGCACAAGTTTGGTAAGTTTCCCTAGGTGCCGGCTGAGCTAGAGGCCAAAATCTACAGGTAGGCACTTTGCAAAAAACACCTCTGTTTTCTGTCAAAAATTGTGATGTGTCCACGTTGTGTTTTGGGGCATTTACTGTCACGGGTGCTAGGCCTACCCACACAAGTGAGGTATCATTTTTAGCGGGAGACTTGGGGGAACGCTGGGTGGAAGGAAATTTGTGGCTACTCTCAGATTCCAGAACTTTCTGTCACCAAAATGTGAGGAAAATGTGTTTTCCTTCCCATTGAAGTCTCTCTCTGCGTTTCAAAAGCCGGATTGCAAAGCAATCCGGCGTTTGAAACGCCCACTAGACACCAGGGATTTTCATTTTTTTTTTTTTAAAGTGGCATAAGGGAGCGACCCCATGGGCAAGGGTCGCTCCCAGGGGGGGCATTTTTTTGGAAGGCCTTTTCTGCCCCCCCTGGGGGCAGAAACCTCTAGGCACCAGGGATTATTTTTATTTCCTTTTTGTTTTGTTCTGTTTTTTTGGAGGTGGGGAGTGACCCCTTAGGCAAGGGTCGCTCCCCTAGGGGGCAAATTATATTTAGCCCATTTCTGCCCCCCCCCTGGGGCCAGCTGAGCTAGAGGCCAAAATCCACAGGTAGGGACTTTGCAAAAAACACCTCTTTTTTCTGTGAAAAAATGTGATGTGTCCACGTTGTGTTTTGGCACATTTCCTTTCGTGGGCGCTAGGCCTAACCACACAAGTGAGGTACCATTTTTATCGGGGGACTTGGGGGAACGCTGGGTGGAAGGAAATTTGTGGCTCCTCTCAGATTCCAGTACTTTCTGTCACTGAAAGGAGAGGAAAAAGTGTTTTTTTGGCCAAATTTTGATGTTTGCAAAGGATTCTGGGTAACAGAACCTGGTCAGAGCCCCACAAGTCACTGCATCTTTGATTCCCCTAGGTTTCTAGTTTTCAAAAATGCACTGGTTTGCTAGGTTTCCCCAGGTGCCGGCTGAGCTCGAGGCCAAAATCCACAGGTAGGCACTGTTTTCTATGAAAAAATGTGATGTGTCCACATTGTGTTTTGGGCTATTTCCTTTCGTGGGCGCTAGACCTACCCACACAAGTGAGGTACCATTTTTATCGGGAGGCTTGGGGAACACTAGGTGGAAGGAAATTTGTGGCTCCGCTCAGATTCCAGTACTTTCTGTCACTGAAATGAGAGGAAAAAGTGTTTTTTTGGCCAAATTTTGATATTTGCAAAGGATTCTGGGTAACAGAATCTGGTCAGAGCCCCACAAGTCACCGCATCTTTAATTCCCCTAGGTTTCTAGTTTAAAAAATGCACTGGTTTGCTAGGTTTCCCTGGGTGCCGGCTGAGCTCGAGGCCAAAATCCACAGGTAGGCACTTTTTTCTATGAAAAATGTGATGTGTCCACATTGTGTTTTGGGCCATTTCCTTTCGTGGGCGCTAGACCTACCCACACAAGTGAGGTACCATTTTTATCGGGAGACTTGGGGGAACGCTGTTTGGAAGGAAATTTGTGGCTCCTCTCAGATTCCAAAACTTTCTGTCACCGGAACGAGTGGAAAACGTGTTTTTTTAGCCAAATTTTGAGCTTTGCAAAGGATTCTGGGTAACAGAACCTGGTCAGAGCCCCACAAGTCACCCCATCTTGGATTCTGGTAGGTCTCTAGTTTTAAAAAATGCACAGGTTTGGTAGGTTTCCCTAGGTGCCGGCTCAGCTAGAGGCCAAAATCTACAGGTAGGCACTTTGCAAAAAACACCTCTGTTTTCTGTCAAAAATTGTGATGTGTCCACGTTGTGTTTTGGGGCATTTCCTGTCGCGGGCGCTAGGCCTACCCACACAAGTGAGGTATCATTTTTATCGGAAGACTTGGGGGAACGCTAGGTAGAAGGAAATTTGTGGCTTCTCTCAGATTCCAGAACATTCTGTCACCGAAATGTGAGGAAAAAGTTGTTTTTTTGCCAAATTTTGAGGTTTGCAAAGGATTCTGGGTAACAGAACCTGGTCAGAGCCCCATAAGTCAGCCCATCTTAGATTCCCCGACGTCTCTAGTTTTCAAAAATGCACAAGTTTGGTAAGTTTCCCTTGGTGCCGGCTGAGCTAGAGGACAAAATCTACAGGTAGTCACTTTGCAAAAAACACCTCTGTTTTCTGTCAAAAATTGTGATGTGTCCACGTTGTGTTTTGGGGCATTTTCTGTCACGGGTGCTAGGCCTACCCACACAAGTGAGGTATCATTTTTAGCGGGAGACTTGGGGGAACGCTGGGTGGAAGGAAATTTGTGGCTCCTCTCAGATTCCAGAACTTTCTGTCACCAAAATGTGATGAAAATGTGTTTTATTATCCAAATTTTGAGGTTTGCAAAGGATTCTGGGTAACAGAACCTGGTCAGAGCCCCACAAGTCCCCCCATCTTGGATTCCCCTACGTCTCAAGTTTTAAAAAATGCACAAGTTTGGTAAGTTTCCCTAGGTGCCGGCTGAGCTAGAGGCCAAAATCTACAGGTAGGCACTTTGCAAAAAACACCTCTGTTTTCTGTCAAAAATTGTGATGTGTCCACGTTGTGTTTTGGGGCATTTCCTGTCGCGGGTGCTAGGCCTACCCACACAAGTGAGGTATCATTTTTAGCGGGAGACTTGGGGGAACGCTGGGTGGAAGGAAATTTGTGGCTACTCTCAGATTCCAGAACTTTCTGTCACCAAAATGTGAGGAAAATGTGTTTTCCTTCCCATTGAAGTCTCTCTCTGCGTTTCAAAAGCCGGATTGCAAAGCAATCCGGCATTTGAAACGCCCACTAGACACCAGGGATTTTCTTTTTTTTTTTTTAAAGTGGCATAAGGGAGCGACCCCTTGGGCAAGGGTCGCTCCCAGGGGGGGCATTTTTTTGGAAGGCCTTTTCTGCACCCCCTGGGGGCAGAAACCTCTAGGCACCAGGGATTATTTTTATTTCCTTTTTGTTTTGTATTGTTTTTTTGGAGGTGGGGAGTGACCCCTTAGGCAAGGGTCGCTCCCCTAGGGGGGAAATTATATTTAGGCCATTACTGCCCCACTTGGGGGCAGATTGGCCTATTTTTATGAGGCCAATCTGCCCCCAAGGGGGACAGGAACCACTAGACAGCAGGGAGTTTTTTTTTTTTTTACGTGAATATCACGCAAGGGGAGCGACCTCTTAGGCAAGGGTCGCTCCCCTGGGGGGAAAATTTATTTTAGGCCATTTCTGCCCCCCTGGGGGGCAGATCAGCCTATTTTTATTAGTCCGATCTGCCCCCAAGGGGGGCACAAACTACTAGGCACCAGGGATTTTTTATTTTTTTTGTTTTACAGATGGGGAGCGACTCCTTGGACAAGGGTCGCTCCCCTGGAGGGGAAAATTTTATTTAGGCCATTTCTGCCCCGTTTGGGGGCAGATCGGCCGATTTTTGCCACGCCAATCTGCCCCCAAAGGGGGCAGAAACCACTAGGCACCGGGGATTTTTTTTGCGCCAATGTCATGCAGGGGGAGCGACCCCGTTGGCAAGGGTCGCTCCCAGGAAAGGGGTTATGGGGTGGGGGGCAAATTTATTTTAGGCCATTCCTGCCCCCCCAGGGGCAGATCGGCCTATTATTAGGCCGATCTGCCCCCAGGGGCGGCAAAAACCTCTAGGCGCCAGGGCAAATATTTTTTTTGTGTTTTTTTTTTGTTTTTTTTTTTTAAATGGGGAGCGATCCATTAGGCAAGGGTCGCTCCCCTGGGGGGCAAATTGTATTTAGACCATTTCTGCCCCCCTTGGGGCAGATCGGCCGATTTTAGGTCAATCTGCCCCCAAGGGGTCAGAAACCACTAGGCACCGGGGATTTTTTTTTCCCACCAATGTCACGCAGGGGGAGCGACCCCGTAGGCAAGGGTCACTCCGGGGGGGGGTGTTCGGGGGCAAATTTATTTTAGGACATTTCTGCCTCCCCTGGGGGCAGATCAGCCTATTATTAGGCCGATCCGCCCCCAGGAGGGGCAGAAACCTCTAGGCGCCAGGGCAAATTTAATTTTTGTGTTTTGTTTTTTGTTTGTTTGTTTTTTTAGAGATGAGGAGCGACCCATTAGGCAAGGGTCGCTCCACTGGGGGGCAAATTTTATTTAGACCATTTCTGCCCCCCTTGGAGGCAGATTGGCCGATTTTCGGTCAATCTGCCCCCAAGGGGACAGAAAGCACTGGGCACTGGGGATTTTTTTTTCCCGCCAATGTCACGCAAGGGGAGCATCCCCGTAGGCAAGGGTCGCTCCCGGGGAAGGGTTGGGAGTGTGGGGGGTCAAATTTATTTTAGCCCATTTCTGCCCCTCCCCCTGGGGCCGGCTGAGCTAGAGGCCAAAATCCACAGGTAGGCACTTTGCAAAAAACACCTCTGTTTTCTGTGTAAAAATGTGATGTGTCCACGTTGTGTTTTGGCACATTTCCTTTCGTGGGTGCTAGGCCTACCAACACAAGTGAGGTACCATTTTTATCGGGAGACTTGGGGGAACACTGGGTGGAAGGAAATTTGTGGCTCCTCTCAGATTCCAGTACTTTCTGTCACTGAAAGGAGAGGAAAAAGTGTTTTTTTGGCCAAATTTTGATGTTTGCAAAGGATTCTGGGTAACAGAACCTGGTCAGAGCCCCACAAGTCACCGCATCTTTGATTCCCCTAGGTTTCTAGTTTTCAAAAATGCACTGGTTTGCTAGGTTTCCCCAGGTGCCGGCTGAGCTCGAGGCCAAAATCCACAGGTAGGCACTGTTTTCTATGAAAAAATGTGATGTGTCCACATTGTGTTTTGGGCTATTTCCTTTCGTGGGCGCTAGACCTACCCACACAAGTGAGGTACCATTTTTATCGGGAGACTTGGGGAACACTGGGTGGAAGGAAATTTGTGGCTCCGCTCAGATTCCAGTACTTTCTGTCACTGAAATGAGAGGAAAAAGTGTTTTTTTGGCCAAATTTTGATATTTGCAAAGGATTCTGGGTAACAGAATCTGGTCAGAGCCCCACAAGTCACCGCATCTTAGATTCCCCTAGGTTTCTAGTTTCAAAAATGCACTGGTTTGCTAGGTTTCCCTGAGTGCCGGCTGAGCTTGAGGCCAAAATCCACAGGTAGGCACTTTTTTCTATGAAAAAATGTGATGTGTCCACATTGTGTTTTGGGCCATTTCCTTTCGTGGGCGCTAGACCTACCCACACAAGTGAGGTACCATTTTTATCGGGAGACTTGGGGGAACCCTGGTTGGAAGGAAATTTGTGGCTCCTCTCAGATTCCAGAACTTTCTGTCACCGGAATGAGTGGAAAACGTGTTTTTTTAGCCAAATTTTGAGCTTTGCAAAGGATTCTGGGTAACAGAACCTGGTCAGAGCCCCACAAGTCACCCCATCTTGGATTCCGCTAGGTCTCTAGTTTTAAAAAATGCACAGGTTTGGTAGGTTTCCCTAGGTGCCGGCTGAGCTAGAGGCCAAAATCTACAGGTAGGCACTTTGCAAAAAACACCTGTTTTCAGTCAAAAATTGTGATGTGTCCACGTAGTGTTTTGGGGCATTTCCTGTCGCGGGCGCTAGGCCTACCCACACAAGTGAGGTATCATTTTTATCGGGAGACTTGGGGGAACGCTAGGTAGAAGGAAATTTGTGGCTCCTCTCAGATTCCAGAACATTCTGTCACCGAAATGTGAGGAAAAAGTTGTTTTTTTGCCAAATTTTGAGGTTGGCAAAGGATTCTGGGTAACAGAACCTGGTCAGAGCCCCATAAGTCACCCCATCTTAGATTCCCCGACGTCTCTAGTTTTAAAAAATGCACAAGTTTGGTAAGTTTCCCTAGGTGCCGGCTGAGCTCGAGGACAAAATCTACAGGTAGGCACTTTGCAAAAAACACCTCTGTTTTCTGTCAAAAATTGTGATGTGTCCACGTTGCGTTTTGGGGCATTTCCTGTCGCTGGTGCTAGGCCTACCCACACAAGTGAGGTATCATTTTTAGCGGGAGACTTGGGGAAACGCTGGGTGGAAGGAAATTTGTGGCTACTCTCAGATTCCAGAACTTTCTGTCACCAAAATGTGAGGAAAATGTGTTTTTTTAGCCAAATTGTGAGGTTTGCAAAGGATTCTGGGTAACAGAACCTGGTCAGAGCTCCACAAGTCACCCCATCTTGGATTCCCCTAGGTCTCTAGTTTTAAAAAATGCACAGGTTTGGTAGGTTTCCCTAGGTGCCAGCTGAGCTAGAGGCCAAAATCTACAGGTAGGCACTTTGCAAAAAACACCTCTGTTTTCTGTCAAAAATTGTGATGTGTCCACTTTGTGTTTTGGGGCATTTCCTGTCGCGGGCGCTAGGCCTACCCACACAAGTGAGGTATAATTTTTATCGGGAGACTTGGGGGAACGCTGGGTGGAAGGGTACCTAGGGTTCTCGATGAACCTACAAGCCCTAAATATCCCACAACCAGAAGAGCCCAGCAGACGTAACGGTATATTGCTTTAAAAAATCTGACATTGAAGGAAAAAGTTACAGAGTAAAACATAGAGAAAAGTTGCTGGTTTTTTCACCTCAATTTCAACATTCTTCTTTTTCAGTTGTTATTTTCTGTAGGAAACCCTTGTAGGATGTACACAAATGACCCCTAGCTGAATTCAGACTTTTGTCTACTTTTCAGAAATGTTTAGGTTTCTGGGATCCAGCAGTGGTTTCACGCCCATTTCTGTCACTGACTGGAAGTAGGCTGAAAGCACAAAAAATCATAGAAATGGGGTATGTCCCCGTAAAATGCCAAATTTGTGTTGAAAAATTGGGTTTTCTGATTCAAGTCTGCCTGTTCCTGAAAGCTGGGAAGCTGGTGATTTTAGCACTGCAAACCCTTTGTTGATGCCATTTTCAGGGGAAAAACCACAAGCCTTCTTCTGCAGCCACTTTTTCCCATTTTTCTAAAAAAAACTAATTTTTCACTGTATTTTGGCTAATTTATTGGCCTCCTTCAGGGGAACCCACAAAGTCTGGGTACCTCTAGAATCCCTAGGATGTTGGAACAAAAGGACGCAAATTTGGCTTGGCTAGCTTATGTGGACAAAAAGTTATGAGGGCCTAAGTGCGAACTGCCCCAAATAGCCAACAAAAAAAAAGGCCTGGCACAGGAGGGGGGAAAGGCCTGGCAGAGAAGGGGTTAAAAAGAAATTTGAGCCAGTGGTTGCCGGTAGGGTCATCCAGTGTTTATTTTTAGGGACCCTCACTTATATGCCCTCACCAAACGTTTCCTAGAGCAAGAGAAAACAAAACACAATGATAGATGAACAAAAAGACGGAAAGCCCTTCGTGAAGGGGGAAAAGCAGAGCCTTTAAGAGTCAGATATAGTGACAGAGTGTGTCTGGTAGGAGATTAAACAGGCACCAGGTGGTTTTAAAGCTGTGCAGCCTTGGTATATTCTGTGTCACGACATTTAGCTGCACCGGCCACGGCTTTTGAGCAGAACTTCCAGCACCAGCACTCTTTCTTTTACAAGTTAAAAACTTACTAAGTATACGTTAGGTTTTGTTACCTAGTCAAAATATCCTGTTGTTACTTTTGACTGCTGATGGTTTGTTTTTCAGTCTTACTTTGCTGTTCCCTCATCTTGATGTTGTGATTTTTCTGACCAGATATCGGGTCTGCGGCCAGGTCATGGCGAACCTGGTACAAACTATCGAGAATGAGCTGTGCATCAGGGGTACTTTGAGCCCAGAGAGCTTTGAATTGATGCCAAATGCCAGTCCTGATAGCTTCCAGCACCTTCTGCAAACACTCATCTTGTGTGATTGCGTAGCATATGGTGGCCATTGACATAGGCAGAGGAGGTGAGCAGCCAGTGACATGTGGTATATATTCCTCTGTCTAATCAGCTTTTTCTTCTTCCTCCGGAGTGGCCGCATGGGCATTGCCCAACAAGTAGTCTTACTGGGTTGGTGGTCCTGGGTCGGTATTTTACCTGACAGTACTACTCCTGTGATTTTAGCATCTACTTTTCAATTTGTGGCATTGGCTTTGATGCTGTCCCTCGGAGTAGTGGAATGACGGTTTGTGGTCAATGGTGGCCAAAAGGATGTCTGTACACATACAAATGGAAATGGCGATATCCCCAATGAGGGATCTACTCGCAACTGCTATGGGTGCCCACTCTCCAATTGCCAATCATTGCATCAGCACCGCTCCCAGCCTTTGGAGCCTGAATCCACTGCAGTGGTGATGTCTCTCTTCTCGTATCAAAGTAGATGAGTGTGGTATCTGAGAAGAAGGCATCTTTGGTGGTTTGAAATAATCGTTCTTGTTCTTTACCTCATGCACAGGGGACAGAGGACTTGGTTAAGTCATGGAGTGGCTGTGTCAGCATAGTCAAATCCTTAATGATTCAGCCACAGTAATTCACCATTCCCAAGAGACTGTGAACTTCCAAAAGTGTGGAATGCAGGAACACTTCTTTGATGTCTGACACTTATTCGGGTTTGGGTGCCACACCTTCTTCCGAAAATGTGTAGCTGAAAAAGCTCTGTCTCTGTTTGAGGAATTCATATTTTCTCTGGTATAAGGTGAGCCCAGTGTCCTGTAGTCTTTGCAGGATCCCCCCTTAGTCTGGTGTTGTGTTCTGGTACAGACTTGGCATACACAAAAATGTTGTCACTGACACTGACCACACTTGGTAGTCCCACCAACAGTTCTTTTATGGTGTTGTGGAACACCTTGACAGCGCTCACAATACTGAAGGTAAGTCTTTGGTAGTGCTGCAGACTGACGTGAGTGGAGAATGTTGTAATGTATCTCGAATACACTGCTAGGGTGAGCGGGTGGAAGCCTTTTCTTAGCCCTACCTTTGAGAACCAGCAGGCTCCACTCAGTTCTCCAATAAAGTTATTGATAGTGAGGAATCAGGTGATGTTCTCTTTTTATTGCAGTCTTGGATAGCCAAATGTCTACTCATATGAGCACTTCAACTGGTTGTTTTGGCTCCCATGTTACCCCATGGGTGATACCCATGGTATGAGGCCAGAAACCTTCTCTGTTATCCTGATGGCTTCCAGCTTTTCCAACTCTTCCTCCACTCGAGGCCTCAGATGAAAAGCAATGTGTCTGTGCCTTAGGGCTACCAGTTGGACTGACTGGTCAATGTGTAATTTCACTACTTTGTCTTAGAGACACCCGATCCAATAGAACACCTGCAGGAACTCTGCCAGTATTCAAGATATTCCTCCTTGATGAACCCCAAAAGCAAAGGTAACTATTGCAATAATTTCTGCTTTGTGACTGCCAAGCAGCATGCCATGCCCATCTTCTGGCACCTTCTGCAACATAAATGTGTGATTCTGGGATCCATGGGTGATCGGTGTTTTACATTTTTCCAACATGGGTAATGGAGTGTCTTGTCATATGTGAACACTCAGATTGCTGCCTGTTGTGCCCATTTTCCAATGTTCTGTGGACGTGGCAGCTTCTTACCACTTTTTTGTTTCTCCCCCGGGGCCCAGACTGTGATGGAGGCTGAGACTGTGACCAACTTTCTATGACTGTTGAGACTGCTTGTGTAGATCAGAGACACTATGCCCTGTGGGGCATGGAACAAGCTGTGCCACTTGGAACGTATGAAGTCACATGTATTGAAAACGGGTCTTGACAGCAAGAATGCTGGACGGCTTTCAAACCCACCTCCGTGCACAACAGCACCGGTAGTCGAGATGGCCTGAGAAGTAGTGCCACCCTAGAGCCTAGGCTCAATGCCTTCGGATGCATGAACACCATGCCCCTGTTGACAGGTCACACAGCAGCCACATGAGGCCCACTGTATCTGGGGGCCCACTGTCAGGAGTGGGCTGAACACACCCTTGTCACCAGTGTAATGCTGGCTTCTCCATGAGGCCTGGAGCACCAGCTTTGGTGACACAGGAGTGGGTTAGTCATGACAGGCTGAGGAGCAATAATGACACAAAGACTTATTGGCAGTGCCAACTCGATCACAGTGCTGATGGTCTTACTCTAGAACCTGCCTGGCCATCCCATCATTTATTAGCCGTGCCCCTCATGATGGTGGGACCGCACCAACATACTTGTGCCGCAGGTAATATTTACATACTCCTCTTGACATCTGGATGTGCCCCCTGGACCAGGTTACCATTTACATCACTGGAAATACATTACAACAGGGTGTAAAATGATCAAAATTCATTCAGCCCAGCAATTTCTACCAAATTAATAACAACTTTTTTCTGTAGAGCTCTTAAACCATACTGTGGTATCCAGGCACTCCCATAACAGCTTTAAGCTTTAAGAAGAAGGCACTCATTTTATCAACTTTGTTGGACCTGGCCATTGTGGGAGGTTCATCCCCTGACTTTTGCCTCCTTCCTCCTATTATTTCTGACCTCTCACTGTTGGCTTTAGGACTCTGAGCACTTTATCACTGCTAATTAGAGCTAAAGTGCAGGTGCTCTCCCTTCTGAAGTTTGTATGATTGGCTTATTTCTATTTGACATTTTTAATTTACCTTTAAGTCCCTTGTACAGAGGTATCTCTATACCCAGGGCCTGTAAATTAAATGCTACTAGTGGGCCTGCAGCGCTGCTTGCGCCACCCACTGAAGTAGCCTTTCAAACCTGTCTCAGGCCTTCTAGCGCAGGGCCTTTGTGCGCAGTTTTCTGCTGCAGGGACCTGGCATCTAAATGTACTTGCCAGGCCCAGAACTCCCCTTTTAATACATGTAGGTCACCCCTAAGGTAGGCCCTAGATAGCCCTATGGGCAGGGTGCTATGTATGTAGAAGGCAGGACATGTGCCTGGCTGCGTGGCCTGTCCTGGTAGTGACAAACCGCCTACCTTTTCATAGGATTGCATTAGAAATGTCCTGCCTTATGTGTAGGAAGTATTGTCTGATTTATGATGGGTAGCGCAGGCACGTTTGGTATGGTTGTAATGGTGATGAGAAATGCTGCTTACTGGTGTAAGTGGATTTTTTTATTACTATTACAGAAATGCCACTTCTAGAAAGTGAGCATTTCTCTGTGCTAATGACTCTGGTGTTTTGCAGGATGACTCCAATCCATGTCTGGGCAGAGTGACAGTTGGGCTTTGTGCATTTTTTTCAGACAGCCTATACACAGGGAGGATGGAGGTGTCACAGAGGTGCATCTGCATAATGAATAGACTTCCTAGGCTGAGAGAAGTGAGAGGCGGGGCATACCTGCATTTGTAAAGGCTGTGCCCTGGCGGCCTCACACAATGATGTAGTTTAACCCTACCTGATGTTTGGAGCCTGTGCTGGAGGAGAGAGGGGGCACTCCCAAAACCAGTTGTAACTGGTTGTGACTTCCTCTCCCCCTTCTTTGTAAAAAAAACACTGTAAAACTAAGTATAAGTACAGGATAATTTTCCCCACGAAGGGGAGACACTTTGGAACTTATTGGGAACTGGACACATAATGCTGGAGGGACTCACCAGGAACCACCATGGACTGCTGCTGCTGTGCTGAGCTGACCTGTGACCTGCTGGGTCACTAGAAGACTGCCAGCTGCCTGCATCCCCCTTGTGGCCTGCTGCTGGGTCCTGCCACCTGTGCTCCTTTTCTTTGCCTGTTGTCCACCAGGGGCAGGGTGCTGTGGCCCCTGACCCCTGCAACTCAACCATAGCGTCTCGAAGAGTGCTTCCAATCTGGATTATCTGCGCTTGAAAGCATGTTGCTGCCGTGAGAGGATCACTGCTGTTCTAAATTTCCAGAGCTCGAGTGACGCACTGCTTCTGTGCCCCCAGGGTACCTTCATTTGAAGAAAAGGAGCTATCACGCTCCTGTTGTGCCCCTGCGGCCAAGCGTGCTCTGAGGAGCACCTCTGTGGCACAGGCAGGCACCCATTCTGGTGCCTGCCCTCTGTTACGGCCGGGCAGGCCGCAGCCGGCATTCAGAAGCCAGGCAGGGGGAAGGAAGCCTCATCGGAGGCTCCCCCACCCCACCAGGCCTTTGTGGACGGGTGGGGGGAGGAAGCCTCATTGGAGGCTCCCCCCAAATCCAACAGAGTCCTTGTGTGGGCTGAGACCGTGGGCGGGGCAGAAACCTCGACGGAGGCCACCCCTGCACCTCAGGTCTCCATCGGCAGCCCCACTTGTTGTTCTGGGGCATTGCTTAGGCCCTGGCATTCTTGGTGAAGGGCCTGTGGAGGCCTGGGAAGGTCCCCCAGAGATTGTGGGCCCCAGGAGGGGCCCAATACACATATCTTCACAGCAGGCGGGGTGGAAGCCTCATCGGAGGCTCCCCATTCCGCCAGGCCCCCCTCCCCAGAAATCGTGGGCCTATCCTGGGTTATAAAAACCGGAGGGGGTGCGTGCCACCCCTTACCCCCACAGCATCATGAGGACCCTGTTTGTGCATAGTGGAGAGCCCGGGGGGCCCTTATAATTAACTTGTGGCACTAAAAGTGCCCTTCATCATAAGAACAGGTGCTTTCCTTGGACATACATAAGTCAAATGTTCCTGGTATGGACATTGTGGATCATTATGTTTTCCTTGTATCTTTCTATGATGTGTTTGCTAATGTTCCTTTTATGGGCATAACATGCTAATATGTTTTCCTGACTTGCCATATGTTTTATAATATTCCTGATATGGGTGTTTATGATATTTCTACGACAAGTGCATTTGTGTAGTAATGTGACTCCTGACTTCTGCTTATGTTGCAGAATTATAAGTAACCTGTGCGTTATATGTGACTAATGCTGGTTCTGCAGAGTATCTAATGTATAAACGTTCTGACAACTGCTAAGGTAGCAGGATATTACTGACATGTTGTGTTTGGTCTAATAATTGCATTGTGTACAATATACTATATTTTCATATAACTTGGCGCTATGTTTCCTTTGTGGTGGGGATAGTGCATCACGTGTGTTGTGTTTGTTGTGCAAACGCTTTACACATTGCCTCCGGGTTAGGCCTGACTGCTTGTTCCAAGCTACCGAGGGGGTGAGTAGGGGTTTTCTTGGATGTGTAACTCCCTTGCCCTGACTAGAGTGGGTGAGTTCTGCCTGGCTTAGGTGCATATCGTAGCCAACCAGAACCCCCATTTCTAACAAACTTAAAATGATGAAAGCATGAATTCTCATCATAGAGAACAAATCATGTTGACTAAAGGTGAGAAAATATTTCTGACACCCACTGAGCTATATTTTTCCATGCAGTGTCTTCCTGAGAAATGTATCTAAGATGATTAATCACATGAGTCTGTATATTCAGAGAGACAATACTTAGAAGGGAGATAAAGCAATAAGTCTGTAACTAGATTTGTAGGTTTGTATTGCATTGGTATGTTTCTCATCTTCAAAAATAGAAGAAGTTAGGGTGTACCTTTTGAATTATAGCCTATGTATGGTTAAGCAGGTGTCAGCTTTCAGGTAGTGGTTTAAACTTGCTCTCTGGTATCTGGCCTTAGCTGTTCTTGCTGTTACCATTCCTGTCAGGTGCTGTCCCTGATAGAAAAAGTGTGTGTGATGTGTTTGCATACATGTGTGAATGCTGTCTAAGATCTGTCCTGTTGCAGCGCTGCAAACCCCAGTTGTTACTAACAGCCAACTTAATGTCATATACATTTGGGCTTTAGAAGGATCAATAGCTTAGTCAGACGTAAAAGAATATGAACATGTAGCCTACAGGTTTCATGCAGATCTAATCACTAAGGGACAGACTTAAGAGCCTCTAGCACCTAATGTGCCACATTAGCACCATTTTTATTTGTACGCTAATGTGGACCAATGAGGTCAATAACGCTGCACCAAATTTACAAAGTGGCGCAATGCATGCATTGCACCACTTTGTAACCCTTTGCTGTACATTATGCCTGCACCAGGCAGTGCGCCACCAGAACTTCACTTTTACTGAAGTTTCGGTGGAGCAACACCCTGCCCCATATTTACAAAGAGGCGTCAAGCCACTTTTTGTGGCTTAACACCTCTTTTTAAATAGGCCCCTTTAAATGCATCAATTGCATGAAAGGGGTGTGCAATGGGTGTGGCTGTGTGCGTTCCACTGCAATACCCATGCATTTTGACGCTGCCCAAGATTTACAAGGATTCGTAAACCTGAGGCAGCACGAAGAACTAATACCATCCCAGGGGTGGTGCTAGCTTGGCGCAACAAGGAGAAATACTTTTAATTCTCCTTGTTTTTTCTTTTCCGACATTAGCGAATCAGATAGCTAAAATAAGTGTCCACATTTGAAAACGGGGGCAATTTTTAACTAATAAAGACACACTGTATATGTTTCCCATGATATACCAGCTGCATGCCTTTGTGTATGCTGCCAGCAAAGTTTGTGGTAATATCAGGGAAATTAACTGGATACCTCAGCCAACCAGATCATAAAATAGACTCACAAACAGTCAAAAAACAGCCCCAGAGACTCATCTATCAGACCAGCCCTTCTGGTACTGCCAGATTACCATATGTCTCAGTTTGGCCCTTTTAACCATAAGTAGAGAAAGTGAGGCATGGCCGCGCCACTCCTGCAGCTGGTATGTAGTGGTCTGCCACTGTGCCACCATTACCGCCATTTGAATATTCTATTAGAGCATTTCAGACCCATAAGGGGATGGAAAAGCGTCTGAATTCCAAACATTGTTTATCATTATGCATTTCGAACCAAACTTGCAGTCAGTCTTAGGGCAAACAACTTTCACAATTTAAAAAAAATCTAAGGGGCAAATTACAGTTAGTAGTAGTTAAGCTCCTTGCATAGTAACACTGTGCGAGTAGATACTAAGAAATAACTAATAAAATAATTCATAATGAGATAACGACTAACTAACGTAATTTATACAGTACACATCCTTAAACACCTTTAATCCCCCCTTAAACCATTAATTACTAGTAATGTGCACTTTTATTGCCTGGTAGTAGAGACCCTTGAAGGATTTCGGACTTAGAATCCCAAAGGGATTATATTGTCTAACATTCATTTGTTGACTCCAAGGTTAAGCTTTGATTAGGATATTTTGCATTGTAACAAAATTAAGAAAACTGGAGCTGCAGGGAGAAACTGTTAATCAAGAAGAGCAACTTTACCCAAGGTCAACTCTTCATCTCAATGTCAGATGTTGTTTTAATTAATTTTAAAAGTGGAGTTCTCTAGTAGACAACTGGTTTAGGGAGAAACAGGTGCTTGAGGAGTGAATGTTTCTCAACTTTGTGAAAAAACTGCTAAATGGAAGTTTTAAATTGATGAAACTCTTGCATCATCTTTATGTATTTAACAATGAAACTGTCCATTTTCAAATATATTTTTCTGATGGCGTTGGAGCCCACATTTCCAGAGAAATGTGTGTATATCTTATTAAGTAAAATATAAACGGAATAATTTGCCTGAAGCTAGTGTATTTGTGTTTAAATAGAAAGCAGTATTGCACCCAAAAGGACATTCCAAAAATATGTCAAATACAACTTGTGACAATAGTTACTACGCTTCTTGTACCAAGAGGTGAGGGCAGCTCTTCCCTCAAGTGTGAGTTGACGCGCTGATATTTGGATTTTTGTGAGCAACCTGAGTGAATCACTTGAAAAACATGGCAGTTCTTGACTGTGTATTCCAATCGCAATTGTACTATTAGCAGTGCTTACCGCTACCCAAAACTAAGTGATCATCAATATTCAACAGGGAAAGAAGTGCTGTTCACCTCAAGGTTACTTTCCTGAAAAGTTTCAAATATCATGGTCCTGTACTTAGTCCCAGATTTAAGATCCTCCTTGCACCATGTTAGCATTTTTTTTTACGCTAATGTTGCCCAATAAGACCAAAATCGTGCACCAGATTTCCAAATGTGCACAATGCATGCATTGCGCCACTTTGCAACCCCTTGGTCCACATTATGCCTGCGTCAGACATAATGTATGCAAGGGGGTCATTCCCCCATTAGGGGGACCACAAAAATGGTGCAGTGGAATGCATGAGATTCCACAGCGTCATTTTTTGTGGCTACTTTTGACGTGTGCACAGAGCAGGCGTTAAAAAGGGGGCATACCATTGCTTTCAGTGGGCCCTTATGTAGTGTGCAGGATTACCACCAACATTTAAGTGGTAATCCTCCACAGTACATCAATAGCATCAAAAACGTTGACGCTATTGCCCCTACTCTGCACCTTCGTGCACCGTATAATGAATACAGCTCAAGCATGGTGGCAGTAAAGGGGGATGTGCAAGAAAAGTGGTGCTGCATTCGATGCAGTACCATTTTTCTTCAAACAGGCCCTTAATTTGTTAAAATATAGGTGCCAGGGACCAAGGTATGCTAAGCATGCACTGCAGTTTCCACCAGCCGCTCCTCCTGACAGTGGTGTCAAATGCCATTACTGATGGCCTGGAAGTGCTACTATTATTCTTTCTTAGTGTATATTAAATGAATGTGTTGTGCTGAAAATAGAGAGACAGTGTCACTGTGTGGTAGACTGCCAGAAAATTCTTGACGACCAAATGGAAAGTGAACCTTCTGGAAAATTAGAACATTTTTCATGAGTGCATAGTTGTCTCTAAAGAGTAGCATACTGAAATTTCAGTACAAGACTTTGACGAGGCGTGGCAAGGCTATAGGGCAGCGTGAAGTAGTGGGAAGCAGCGGCCCACCCAGCTAAGCCCAGCCCCCGGCGAGCAGTGAGTACCCTTCCTTGAGTGGCGTCTTGGTGGCTGGAGGTGGTTGGTAGCGTCGAGCCGGGCGGGTGCGAGCAGGCGCTTTCAGTGATAGCGTAATTGAAAAGCCCTTCTCTGCTAAAACGGTAAGCCCCATGCCCTGGCTCTGGTCTCGGCCTCCTCACTAACAACTCTTGCCTCCTGTTGCTGCCAGCTGCCTGCCAGCCTGGAGCCTCTGGAGCAATGGCTTTGGCGTGCGCCTGCACTGAATGCTCCAAGGAAGGATAGAACTCCTAGCTTATCAAGAACTAAGGTGCAGACAACCTCATTAAACATTCTTTCCTTGAATATCGCTGGAACAAAAGATATAATCACAGATGGCTTTCCCCTAGCAGGATGGGGAAAGTATGAAATTATCGCTTTGCAAGAGACCTGGCAGACTGAACCAATACACTTGGCTGGCTATGTTCTTCACCATGTTAATGCCAAGAAACTTCATCGATATGGGAGACCAAGAGGGGGGCTTGCGGTTTATGTATAAACTGCGTTTAATGTTATATCAGAGCAATTACCGGTCTCCATCCAAGACCTACAGGTTGTCAAGTTCCGTTTCTGCCACGATCATCAAACAGCTCCAGCTTTATCATTCAACATCTATGCACATGCTCATAAACAAAGAAAGACTGCATTGTTCAAGAAACTAGTTGATGAGATAACAGAAACAAGACTTACAAACCATAGCTGGGAAATACTGGTGACAGATGATTTTAATACTAATTTAATATACCTATCGGATGATGATGAGCACTTGGCAGCGGAAAATGCTATATGGGCGTTTCAACCACAAGCTAGCCATCCTCGAAAATGATCTGATTATATTGGGAAAGAACTGGTCAGAAGCCCTTGAACATGTGTGCTTGAGGGTAATTAATGGTCGAACCCAAGATGACAACCCCCCCAAGTTCACCTACTACGGTGCGACATCAGGATCTATAACTGACTATACTATTGCTACCCTGCCACTACTAAATCAGTTAAAGAATTTTAAAATCTAAAGCACTGTACAAAGTGATCACTCTTATCAGCATCTAGAACTTGTTTTTAATACAGCAAGACACTTGTTAGCACCAGTGGATCTTGGAATTCGTGAAACAATTAATCGGAAGCGTTTAAACTGGACACACCATTCTTTACTGAAACTTTCCAAGGCAAAAGCAATACTGGAGTCTAGTATAGTATCTCACGTTATTCTTATACCTGCCTGGACCTCGTTTTCAAGAAGACTGCTAATGCATGGCTCAGCACTCATGCCTAGAATGGGATGAATGAATGGGGGACCTGAGAGTCTGACGGGCAGAACTTTAAATTTAAGAAAACACCTAATGCAAGAATAGAGGAAGGTCATGAAATTCAGCGTAACAACCTATACATGAGAGAGCATACGAAATCTGAAAAAACAGTATAAAATACAGCTCTGGGTAGAGCGCAAAACTAAATATGAAGAATTCTGGGCAAGGCTTCTCTTTAATTCCAAACGAACTAACACCAAAACCTTCTGGGAAACCATTAATGGCATTGGTCGGTACATAAGAATAAGAAATATCTCGAGTGTTACTGAGAATGAATTGGTAGTCTACTTGATGAATACCTTCTCCAGGCAAAAATATCTCCCGGGGCAAGATTCAAGCAGTATCGCTGAGGCAAATGAAGCAAAAAGCTTGGTCCAATTTACAACATGTAATATTATGCAGCATCAGTCACTCGCACCAGTTGATTATCAATGCACTATGGTAGCTGTGACAAAAGTGATTATGGCAGGGTGAAGTGATAGGACCTAGGACCTAATGGCATCCCACAGGCCATTTATAAGTCGGACCCATACTATTAGTCTAGACAACTAGCAGCCCTGTATAAGGAGGTAGAGTCAACTGGGCCTAATCCCCACTAGTTGGAGAGGGTCAATCGTTAACCCGATCTTCAAGGGTGGAGATCGATCAAATCCAGCAAACTATAGGCTTATCTCACTAACTGACTCAGAAGCCAAGTACTATGCCTCATTAATCTTTGAAGACCTTGTAGAGTGGTCCAATTTAATTAATCTGGCTCCTTTTAACCAGACAGGCTTTCAGAAATGTTATGGAACCACCATTAACATGTTAATACTTACAACCATTATTGAAACATGCAAGCTCTCAAAGAAAAACCTGCATCTCTGTTTTATAGATTTTAAGGGCACCCTTGATTGGGTAACAGAGCCCTCTTATGGGGAAAGCTAAAGCGATGGGTCCTTCATGATAAAACCCTGCGAGCCATTGAGCAATTGTATACAAACACCTGCGTTCAAATCAAACTGGTGGATGGGACAAGACTATCAACAAGCATCGGTCCTCAGGCCACACCTGTTTAATCTTTTCATGGCTGACCTGTTGCCCACGCTTGATTAGGTAAACTCACATCCACCAAAACTAGGACCACGAATTCTGATTCATCTTTTATATGTGGATGATATCGTCCTACTGAGTCACGCAAGAGTAGGATTACAAAGATCACTTAAAGAACTAGCTGATTTTGTCCTGGTCAATAAATTAGAAATAAATACCACCAAAATGAAAACAATGTCCAATAGATTTGGACCCACTCTCAATGTCATGCTAGGAGACGTAACACTAGAAGAAGTCAACAACTATGAATACTTGAGTATTTATGCAGACAATAAATTGAACTTTCAAGTGCATAAACAATAAATGGTGAAGAAAAATAAAGCATTGATTCACGCCTTCTGTGCACTTGCAAAGAAGTTGGATGGTCCTTCATATAAACCATTACTAGCTGTTATTGCCCCAAAATGTCTTCTAAATGTGGCTGATGGCAGTGCTGTAGCGCATCGTAAAGATGCCCTAGTTTTGGACCGCCTACAAATAAAAACCTATAAGCAGGCTTTGGGGCTTTTGCAGAGTGCATCCCCTGAGCAAGTCAGACTAGAATTTGGACTTATACAGAAGTTTCTAGGGAGAACATTCCTCACCATTAAAACATCGTAAAAAATACGGATCAATCATTCTAGCCCACTGGTCAGCTTCCTATGGCATTCCGTGGACAACGACCCAAACTCAATGTACAGTAAATATTTGAGGTCTTCCTTGCAGGAAACAAACACATCTGACTTAAATCTACTATTTCTCCCCTTTTGTAGTGCCATTAACAGAACTGCTAAATTGCACTCTCTAATTGATGATAAGTTTACATTTGCAAATCAGTCGCATGCTCTGATGGCAATACATAATTACAATAGTTTAACTCCAGCACCTTATCTGGGCACAATATATCCAATACCCAGGATGACCAACCTACATGGAAGTGTCAGTAACCAAAATCTTGCAGACTATGTGGTGCCTTGAAGGAAGATATCATACATCTGGTCTGCATATGCACGGCGTTAAAATAATCTTGTATTTTATTGTTGAAATCCATATTCAATGAACGGGGATTCGAACTTGTCAGTCGGGTATAATGAAGAGCCTTGATTCCTTGGAGACTCGGATCGATTCTAAGCTGTTGAAATGTCTTTCACAATATGTAAACAACTTAACATTTGCTCAGGTACAGCCCAAAACGGGGTCCCTTGACCAAACTTAGCTGCACCTTGGCACTTATCGTTTTTATTGATCAATGCTTAATATATTTTAGCTTTGGGTTTTTACCCTGGTTTTAGAGCTTATCTCCAAAATATTTTTATATATATGTATTGCATACATTGGAATATATTTCAGTGAATTTTTTATGTGTATGTTTTTGTGATGGTTTTCATTATTTTAAAACAATAAAGATATAGTGATGGAAAAAAAGTACAAGACTATTAAGCGTACCAGCTAGCTAATCATGATTTCAAGGTCTTCTATTAACACAAAGGTTACTCACAATCAGACTCACTTTCATTTAGTTGTCTCGGCTGGCTGCTCTTTCACACTCTTGGGGATCAAGCCTCATTTTACTGCTGAAGTGTGATCCTGGTGATTCATCAGTAATAGTATTGATCGTATAGTCAAAACTCTGGAACTTGAGACCTCTCCTATGATTGAACATGAGTGTGGTCCCAGGAAGGTTTCTTAAATGAAAACTTTAACTTCGGACCACCTGACATAAAGGATTCTCAGGAGATCTGGGGTCAGGGTGCACTGTCCCTGGTTTGCACTAAGGTGCACATTTAATGAGGTGCACCAGATGCAAACAGGGACAGTGCGCACTATGTTTTGTTATATTGATTTGTGTAGCAAAGTAGTCATCCAAGAGGGTATCCAGGCGGTTGTGAAGGTGTGTAGTTTTGTGGTCCCCAAGATGTGTATAGGAAGAGCCAAGTCTTGAGCTTCTTGCGGAACCCAAGAAGTGATGAGGAGGATCTGATGTTTAGAGGCAGGTTGTTCCATGTCTTGAGTGTTATGTTGGAGAATGAGAATCCGTCAGTTTTGATTTTATGGATGCTGGGAATGTATGTGAGTGAGAGTGAGGCAGAGCATAGGTGTCTAGTGGGTTGTGAATGTGTATGCGGCTGTTTAGGTATTCTGGTCCTGTGTTGTGTAGGGCTTTTTGTGTGCCTGAGAAGTTTGAATTGGCTACAATTGTAAATGGGGAGCCAGTGAAGCTTCCTGAGGTGTTGTGCGATACGGGTGTGGCATGGGAGGTCAAGTATAAGTCTTGCAGTGGTGTTCTGGACAGTCTGGAGTCTGTGTAGGAGTGGTTTGGAGATTCTCGCTTAGACAGTGTTGCCATAAGCCAGCCTGCTGGTTTTTAGTTTTTGTGTGATTGTCCCGTCTGGTGTTCTGAGGCAACCATTTGAAGATTTTTCACAGCATGCATCAGTTGTGGAAGCTGTAAGTTCACACTGCATTGGCATGAGCCATTATTGAGTTTTTCACCTAGGATGATCCCCATAATTCCTGTGTGGTCTGTTGATGCTGGTCTTAGCTCCAAAGCCAACAAGTTGAGTCGCTTGGGAAGGTTTTGTTGCCGAAGACCACTACTTCTGTCTTGTCAAATTGAGCTGCAGGCAATTGAATCACATCCAGTCTGCTACCATGGTCATGCAGTTGATAAAGTTGGTTCTGACAGTGGTTGTTTTGTTACTAAGGAAGACAATGAGGTGGATGTCATTGGCATAGGAGCTGACGGTAATGTCTTGTGATCAGATGATGTTGGCGAGCAGTATCATGTATATGTTGAAAAGGATGAGGCTGAGGGACTCCGCATATCAATTTCTTGGTCTCTGATGTGAAGGATGGCAGCCTAACCCTTTGGGCTCTTCCTGCGAGGAAGGAACAGATCCTTTTGAGAACAAATGTTTGCATGCAAGTCACATGGAGTCTTCTGATGAAGGTGATATGGGAGACAGTGTTGAAGGCCACAGAGGGTTTGAGTACGATGAGGGCCGCTGTTAGTCCTCGGTCCACGATGATAAAAATATCATCAGTTGCCGCGATGAGTACTGTTGGTGCTGTGGTTCTTTCTGAATCTTGATTGTGTTTAGCCTAGAAGATGGTGAAGTTGGAGGTGATTTGTGAGTTGCTTGGTGATGGCCTTCTTAATCACTTTGTCTGGATGGGGAAGCAGGGAGATGGGTCGGAAGTTGCCTAGTTGATTTGGGTCGGCTGTGGGCTTCTTGAGTAGAATGTTGGTGTCTGAAAGTTTCCATTCATCCGGGAAAGTGGAGGACATAATGGAGGTGTTGAAGATGTGGGTCAGGGCTGTGATGATTTGTGATGTTCCCAGGTTGTAGATCTGATACTAATACATATAATGTACTGCAGACACAACCTGTATAGATAGCACATTAGTCAAAGGCATTCAAGTGGGACAGAGATCCCCATATAGGCAAGTGGGTGAATGTACTTGCCTGCGTGGGTTGATAGTGATGTTCATGGGTCCCCCCTTGAGGCCATTTAGCCCCATGCAAATGACAGAATGG
This sequence comes from Pleurodeles waltl, assembly GCF_031143425.1. NCBI lineage: Eukaryota > Metazoa > Chordata > Amphibia > Caudata > Salamandridae > Pleurodeles > Pleurodeles waltl. The sequence continues at coordinate 295,215,545 of NC_090450.1, forward strand.
GCTGCTGCAATACTACAGTGGTCCAGGAGCACAGAAACCAGGTGGACATGTCCATTGTGCCATCACGGCATTGTATGTAACGTAACTGGTATGCAGCAGACCTCAGTCAGCTAATCAATTCCCAACTCTCCCACCAGTTGCCTCATTCACATCTTTTAGTCAGCTCTAAATACAGCATCCCTAGATGTCATTACATGCACTCTGCAGCTTCTGTTTGATTCTGTAATGTATACCAAGGCCTGTGCCCATGCTCCAGTCTTGTCCAGCATCATAATGAGTGGCTTTTATTTAAGTATTAATCAGTCTGGGCTGCCCTCCCAAAAGTGGGTGGGATGGTGACTAGCCACTCATGTACACCAATAACACTGAGTTAATCGACATGACCCCCCCCATAGGCCTATAAAACCTTTATTCCTACACAATGAGTTGAGTGAATAATCTAATATGATTTTAATGGTGTGGATATTTGATACAGTACTTTCTTTTACACACTTGAGCTACCATGAGTGAGCCTGGGGGATGGATCACCACTTTAAGGTAGTGTCTTATTTGGGGCTATCACAATGAAGGTTAGCAAAAGGAACTTTAAAAAAATGTGTTGTGTTAGAAGAGCTCTACAAGCAGGTGCTTTCCAAGTGAGGGTATTCCACAAACTGTCAATAAATTTATTTCAAACAAATAACATTGCTTGAGGCCTCAGAAAGCTCATATTCTCTTCCTTTGATAATCTTGATGAAAACCTTCTTAAAAGTTTGGTGGGAGCCACATATTCTAACTCATGTGCCATAATAATGATGCTAATCAAATGTGCGGGTAGCAAACAAGTGAAACTTCTGTGAGTGACAGACTCTTTTGAAAGTGAGATATAAAAGGTGCTTTTAAGAACTGTCAGACAAAAAAGTCTTTATAGGTTTATAAGAATTATAGGGAAATTAATTGTATCTCATGAAAATACATAAAAATAAAGAGAACCTACAGAGGACCAAAGTAGACTGCAATAGGAATTGTCCGTTCATGTTCACCAAGAGGTTTGACAATATGGTGACCCACAAAGAGACCAGTAAAAATTATTTAGAGACTGAGGGTCATATTTAAAAAGAGTTTGTGCTGCAGTTGCACCATTGTTTTATGCACAACAGTGGTGCTAACTTTTTGTAGGTGCGCGTAATTTTTTAGGAGCGCTGCCTCACCCTGCGCCGTCTACCCACAATGATATGCAGGGTAAGCGTTCCCTCCTAAACAATTATACCAGCCCACTAGCGTCATATTTATGAGCCTCACGAAAAAAGACACGCTAGGCAAAAATGATAGTGGCTATCATTAGCGTCAAAATTTTAACGCCTGGTCAGACCAAGCATTAAAATGACACACATGTATACAAGGAAAACACAAACAAAAATACTCTGCCAACCCACAGTACAACATGGACCTGATACTGCTCCAGCTAGGCACACGTAGACAATGACAACACCACACACCACCAGCATGGACCTCATCACCCACCATCACCACAATAGCAACCACAAAGGAAGCGCAGGAGAAGAGAGCGAATCCCTTGCCAATGGACATCCATTCTTGACCTCAAAGAAGAAGATCTCATCAAATATTACCATTTGAATTGGGAGTCCTTTGTCCAGCTGCTCTACCATATTGCACCCACAATTACGGCAAGAGTTGACAGCCCAACAAATATACTACCCCTGACAAAGCTCCTGGCTGTGCTACACATGGCGGGTTCTGGCTCCTTCCAGACTACAGCAGCACAAGTGGACAGAATATCACAGACATCCTTCTCTGCCTTCCTGCCATCTGTACTGGATGTCTTCATCTGCCTCACTCCCGGCCACATCCTCTTCCCCAATACTCAGCAACTGCAGCAGGAAACAAAAGAAGGATTTTATGCAATTGCTGGGTTTCCACATGTGTTGGGTGCCATGGATTGCACACATGTGCAACTCGTACCTTTGGCTGCAACAGAACATCTTCATCACAACAAGAAGCACACACACACTCATTTATTGTTCAGACCATGCATGATGCCTATATTTTCCAGCACTCCAGTATAAAACAACACTTCCAGGATGGACAATGTGTCAAAGGCCTACTCTTAGGTAAGCTAGCAGACACTTCATAACACATACAACAAGTAAGACATATGGGCCACACAATACACACACCACACTCCGTACACATGCAGAGTGACTCATAGATAACTGCTGATCAACACATATGCAACATGCATCACTCCAAACAGTCAATCCATATCACCCTGACATAGGACCCTATTTTCAAGCCCCTAGCACGTCTGGAGCATCATTTATGCTGATGCTCCGGTGGAGCAATTCTCACTCTGCATTTACAAGGCGGTTTTAAGCCACTTTTTGTTTGTTAATGTTGTCTTGTAAATGCAGTCCCTTAACAGGTATCACTTAGTGTGGAAGGGGTGTGCAGTGGGTGTTGCTGTGGTCGTGCCATAGCAGCACCCATTGCATTTAGGCGCAGCCCCACATTTACTTGAAACAGTAAACAAACCTGAGGCAGCACCAAAAATAATGAATTATCATGGTGCAATGATGAGAAATACTTGAATTTCCCGAAGTTTTTCCTTTTCCTATGTGCGATGCATCCTGCAGCACACATAAAAACAGTGAATCACCATAATTGATTGGTTAAGTGCAGAAAGGGACACCTTCCTGCACATAATCAACCACCCCCACAACACAGGCATCTATGCACCATGGTGCAAGGGTGTCTATGTTGGATCTTGGCAGCCTACTCAGTGCCAGCACAGGGGGTGAGGATAGGAATGCACTGTATCTAGTAGATATGTCACATTGCTGGCCTTTCCTGGTGGTGCAGGGCCTCGCAGCAAGACAATTCCTGGCTTGTTCTGTGACACAGGGGCTTGTAAATTAGCCATATACATAAGCTACTTTGTAATGATGTCCACACATAAACATGCATGCCAGCCAGGAAATATTGACAACAGCTTTGTGTGCAAGGTGGGTGTATAATGTCCACTTGTCCACAGGGGTGGACAGGGGGAGGGAGTTCACATGCAACACACAGGGCACACCACCTGTCTCATGGCACACACAACACAAACTAGGTGAAAACTCACACAACATGGTTCATCGACAGGTCACGTTAATGGACACATCTCCAATAATCTGGAAATCACACACATCCCTCATGGGTGAACTGCTATGCCACACTAATCACACAATCACCATGCCCCTGACCCTGTACCCTTGATGGACGGTGCACCACCACAAACAACTACAATCCTGCATGCAAACAGGAATCCACGCAATGCCAGATGCAACTCTGTATCTCCACTTCATAGACAAATACTGTGAAAGGCCAGTTGAAAAGAAACACAAGGGCAAGTCTGACACTGTCTCTCCTCTTCAATTGCAGCTTACCAGGGATATGGCATCCAGCTGTGGGTGGTGACACCATATGTAAACCCACAGAGCAATGCAGAGAAAGCATACAATGAGGCACATATCCGGACCTGGAATTTGTTGAGCGGGCATTGTGCATCCTGAAGTCCTGTTTCATATGCCTTGATTTATAAAGGGGGGGAGAATCCTATATTCACCACCCCTTGTCTGCAAAATTATTGTAGTTTGTGCCATATTGCACAACATTTGTGTGTGTGTACTAATATCCCCTGGGACGAACAGATGGAGGGCCCCAGGGAGGAGGAGGAGGACAATGATGGCCCACCTCAGGATGGGAAGACACAAAATACTACTGCTGGGGCACACAGACATGCACATATTGTGCAGAACTTCTTTGCATTCATAATGTAAATAATATTTCACATTGCAAAATTTGAAATAAATCACTCAATCACACAATTATATTGGATTATCTGTCACATGCAAATGCAACAGCAACTCATACACATCTAGGAAAGCAAGATTAGGCCACAACAGTGGGAAAACAAGTAGGAACACACTCAGGAAGACCAAACAACTACACACAAAGCACTGATACAGGAATTTGCAGGTGTAGTGTATGCATTGCCAGTTTAATACACATTTTCCATAGCAACACATATCACACAGGTCTGTCTGGTTGAAAATCGACAGCAGCCACATTGGAACTCCATGTGATGAATGTTATCCATATTTTAGGCCTTGGTAGGACAGGAGCAGTCAGTACCTACAACGGTAGATCAGTGTGAAATATGTGACAAGTCAATGTCTTCATGTCACAATCAATGGTGACAACTCATAACATACCGCTCAGTGGCACTCACATATATGACAAATGGTATGTGACATAAAGCTGTCACTGCACCAGTATGTCTAGACCTGTATTACTCAAATCATTTGTCATAACACATGTATTTCAAACAATGTCATAGCATGTCTCATACCCTTGGCAAAATCTATGTGTCAATCAGGACACAGACATATTTCCATATGCATGTTTTACCCATACCTGTCAGTCATATTCATACAATTCAACCACACTCCTTGTGCATTTGACAAAGGATGCTGGCAGCATCTGCGTGTGAGTGCCCACGTAAAACACACATTTATTGAAGGACAGCTGAGACACTCCTGGACTGAGCTGGCACAGTCACTTTGTGGAGGTGATTCACAGACTACACAAGTGCTGCGGCTGGTGTCCAGAGATGTGTGGGTGGCGGTCACTCATCCTACATACAATGGATATACTATGGCAAATATTGCTTGCCCTGTAGAAAAGGCAATAGAATAGTCATTGGCAAATATCACATGTACAAAATAAAGTAACATGCATGAAGGACTAGACAGTCTGGATGAGGAAGATGAGGAGCAAGTACTAATTGTCCAAACATTGCCAACAACTTGGCACTTGAGGCCTACAGTACATATTCTTACACAATCTGTACATATTCTTACACAATCTGTCCTCAACATGTGGGATTGTCTACGCATTCTTTCAAACCTCACTCCACAAAACAACATTATAGATATGTAAGATAACACACATAAGCACACACATTCAGTAGGCTACTTAAAATCCCAGTTGTACTGTCAGCATGTTCTCCTGTGTGCTTGCCCACCACAAACTGATGCATGTGTGAACTGACAGTATCTGTACCCTGGGTCTGCAGACATGTTCCTTTCCCACTATCTACCAATTAAGTGCCATTGCAATAATGGCACATCTACCATCACAATTCACAGACTCATGCAAGTCCCTAGTAGATAATAGCCCAAGGCTGATTTAAATCACCTGTAAGTCCATAGTAGGTAATAAGGCAAGGCTGACATAAATCACCTGTAAATCCCTAGTAGATAATAGGGCAAGGCTGACATCAATAATCTATAAGTCCCTAGTAGATAATAGGGCAGGGGAATCTAGTCGTACATTTGGATACCTGCACTTGAGTGCACACTGAGGTGTAGCCTGGCATCGCTGTCTGTCAGCAGCCCTGCCATGCACACTGTGTGCTTCAAGAGATGTCTGTGCAAAACTAAATGGTGAGAAATTGTACTGTCAATGTGTATGTTTAAAAAGTATTTTCACAAAATGGAACCTTAAGTTCCTCCCCTAGGTGCCCAAGGCTCTGTGTGGCCCATAATTGTGAGCATTGACAAATGCTAAGATGCATCATAGCTCCTGGTGATTTGTTAAGCCACCTCTTAACACCTATAAACAGTAGTGATGTATCTACAGGCGGTAACATGTTAGTCACTGATATGAGCAAAGATATTGCTCTGAAGGAGCGCTATGACCCATGAATGGATCAAGAATATTATTGAACTGATATTCCACATATACCCCTGTAGTAGGCCAAAGAACTCACACATGAATAAAACAAACCAACCACCTGTATGGCATGACAAATCCATGGCACACGTCTGTCCAGCACTTGCCTGCACGAGGAACTGTAAGTTATCCATGTTGCATGACAGCCTGAAGTTTGCTCCTTTGGACACACATTAGATTGTCACACAAATGCACTGTCACAGGAATGGCTTAGATGGGCACAATCCAGTGAAAATCAATGGGATCCCAAGATATACTCTTAGCAAGGGTATCATGTGTATGCACATGTCGAACACATGGGTCAGCTATCCAAAGCTGTAAGGCAACACAAACTGTAGAAATGTTCCATCTTTGTAGTCTGATCCCAATAATGCATGTACCCTCACATCTGTACACTCACCATAAACATATTGTGCACATGAGAAGACAAGAAGGTGGTAAGTAGTGAAGCTCCTGTTGAACTAGTGGCTTTTAAATGAGATCACTACACTTGCTAGCACTCTACATTGTACCCACCACCCCTCCTTGCATGACAGCCTGCTGTCTGTACTTTGGGACCCACCACATATAGTTTGACATGTGTGCAGTTCCACATGTGAGTGTATCGGCCACCTTCCATGGCTAGTCCATGGCATTCCTGGGGGAGCAGTAAACAATGGACTGGGGTGCCAACACGTGGTCATATAAAAAGGAACTGGAGCATCGGCTACGATGCACTAGTTTCCTTGCACTGCCCTGCGCCCCGTAATGACACCATGGTAGCACTCTATTTACAATACAGTGCTACCATGGCACTCGTTAGGACAACTATGCAAAAAGGTTTGGGCACAGCTGTGGCGCTTTGCTGGACTAGCACCAAAAACAGTTGCGTTGGGCCAGTAAAGCTCAGGTAGGCCCACAGGATAAAGCACCAGTCTAACCCCTGCCATGGCAGCCATTACAAAATTACACTAGAATGGCACAATAAAATCTTTTAACTTTCCCTGCGCAATTGTTTTTGGACCTCCCTGTGGAGGAATGCCCACCTTGCAAACATAATACCTGATACAGTTATGATGTGGCACAATGGGTTTACCAAGTGGCGTAATGCTAGCAGTGTGCCACTTTGTAAATATGGCACAACATGAGGGCCTGTTTAGGGCCACCATAGTGTAAAAATAATTGACTCTATAATGGTGCTAAGGGTCGGAAGTGACTTGTAAATTTGACCCATAGTTGGCACATGAGGCTCCCCAATGAAGATTTCATGACCATGACTAATAGGAAATGCGGCCTCTGCATTGTCCGGTTAGAGTAAGGCATGTACCATCACCCATGTAGACTTACAAGACATACCAACTGAACTATTGACAGGAAACACAACAATCCACTTGAATGAAAACATGTAAAAAGTGATATCCACAGGACACCATACATCTTTTCACATACGAAGGACCTTGTGTCAAACAAATCGATGCATTGGGCCAATGTGTGTTTTCTGAGGCCGCTGCATTTGCCAAAAGTGATGCATCCTTTGCAGCGCATCAGAACTCACTCATGTTGCGTTGTCATGCAACATAAAAAAATCTCGCACTGGTGCATAGCATTGTCAAAAACATGAAGCATCACGACAGGAAGTGAGGTAATGGATCTGTCATGCTGCACACCAGGAACTACAAATTTACTTTCACTTTCTTTACAGTCACATTCTTTTTGTCTGTGTTAGAGAGAGGTGGTGTATTTTGTGAGCTATGTTAGAGAGTGGTGTTAGAGATGCCTTTTGTGCTGTCTTCTGTATCAATGGGGTCCCTGATGATTGTTTGGTCCCGTATACATTTTATTTGTATTGTTTTGTGATTGTATTGTCAGCTGTTCGTCTTTGAGGTACTTCTGTCAGTTGGGTTAATTGGAGGTAGTTTGGGGTCATTTTGTTTTGTTAAGGATACTGTGGGTTTCTGTAAGGACTTGTGTTGGAAATGACCTTTCTGCAGGGTCACCCCCAAACTTTTTGCCTTTCTCCATCTCTTTTTCTGACCTCATTTTTGCTGGCTTTAGGACTCTGCGCACTTTACCACTGCTAATCAGTGCTAAAGTGCCTATGCTCTCTCCTTAAAACATGGTGACATTGGCTCATACCCAATTAGCTTATTTAATTTCCTTGTAAGTCCCTAGTCAAGTGCACTACATGTGCCCAGGGCCTGTAAATTAAAGGCTACTAGTGGGCTGCAGCACTGGCTGTGCCACCCACATAAGTAGCCCCCTAACCATGTCTCAGGACTGCCTCTACAGTGCTTGTGTGTGCAGTTTCACTGCCACTTCGACTTGCCATTTAAAAGCACTTGCCAAGCCTTAAACCACCCTTTGCCTACATATAAGTCTCCACCAAGGTAGGCGCTAGGTAGCCCACAGGGCAGGGTGGTATGTAGGTAAAAGGCAGGACATGAACATGTGTATCTATATGTCCTGGTAGTGTAAAACGCCTAAATTCGTTTTACGCTGCTGTGAGATCTGCTCCTTTCATAGGATAGCATTAGGGCTACCCTCATATACTGTTTGAGTAGTAGATCCTGATCTGAAAGGAGTAGCCAGGTCATATTTAGTATGGTCAGAATGGTGATACAAAATCCTGGTTAATGGTGAAGTTGGATTTTATATTACTATTTTAGAAATGCTACTTTTAGAAAGTGAGCATTTCCCTACACTTAAATCCTTGTGTGCCTTCCAATCCATGTCTGGCTAGGTTTGGTTCACAGCTCCATTGTGCATTCACTCAGACAACCCCAAACACAGGATGCTCAGTCATACTTGCACATATCTGCATATTGAATGGGTCTTCCTGGGCTGGGAGGGTGAAGGGCCTGACACTTACATGTCAAAGGACAGTAGCCTGCCCTCACACAAAGGACTGCCACATCCCCTACTGGGACCCTGGCAGACAGGATGGAACTGAAAGGGGACCTTGTGCACTTTTAAGCCACTCTTTGAAGTCTCCCCCTCTTCAAAGGCACATTTGGGTATTTAAGCAGGGTCCCTGACCGTTCCAACGTAGACACTTCTGAGGTAGACACTCTACTTCATTAAGACACTTCCTGGAGAAGAAACCCTGAACCAGAACCTGCAACCTGTCAAGAAGAACTGCCTGGCTGCCCAAAGGACTCACCTGACTGCTTTCTGAGAAAGACTGCTGCCTTGCTGTTGCCCTGCTGTCTTGCTGCTCTCTGGCTGTGCTGAAGAAGTGCTCTCCAAGGGCTTGGATAGAGCTTGCCTCCTGTTCCCTGAAGTATCAGGACCAAAAAGACTTCATTCCTGCAAGAATAAATCCCAGGGAGGAGACAATTGACACACCACCATCCAGAAATCACGCACAGCCTGCATTGCGTTGAAAAATTCACCACATGTCAAACTGGAACACACAGCCTGACTTTGCAAGGAGGAGATCGACGCGGCGCCATCACAGCGAATGGAAATTCGACTCACAGCCCACTGGATCGATGCACAGCTGAGCCAGAACAACACAGCCCGGCTTCCTGAAAGGAATCAATGCAGCAACTGCCGTGCAGTCGAAATTTCCACGCAATGCCCACCGGATCGGCGCAGCCCCTGTGACTTTATCCAGTCAGTGCCGGATTTCAATGTATCGTCCCTGGGGCGTCCAAAAACCCTGCAACCTGAAGAGGATCCAAGTCTGAGTGCCAGAAATTGACACAGAGCCTTCCCTGCGTGAAAAATAAATGACGCATCACTGTGTGTGGCCTGTGAAATCGACGCACACCTCCCTGTTTTCCACGCATCGCTTGTGCGGTTCCTTGTGGAGATCTTAAATGCAAACCAGGTGCTATGTGCTTGTAAGAGACATTTGTTGCTTTTAATAGACTAATGTCACATTATATGATTTTTACAGTGAGATTTCAAAATATACTTATTTCATCTTAATATTCTTGACCTGCATCTTACCAGATAAATATTATATATTTTTCCAAACACTGTGTGGTGTATTTTTGTGGTGTTATTGCGTGATTTATTGCACACATATTTTACACATTGCCTTCTAAGTTAAGCCTGACTGCTCAGTGCCAAGCTACCAGAGGGTGGGCACAGGATAATTTGGATTGTGCGTGACGTACCCTGACCAGAGAGAGGGTCCTTGCTTGACAGGGGGTAACCTGACTGCCATCCAAAGGCCCCATTTCTAGCAACATGTCAGGGAGCAGAAGGGACCATCACCTCATTGCAGATTAATTGGGTGGCTTCCTATGGTTGGTCACACATTTGCTCCCCAATATGATGGCCATGGGGGGAAGAGTGAAATGGGGCTACAGGACAGAGGCACGCAAGTTGTGGTGGGGTAAGGTCCTGTCCTACATGACCTGCATATATAATGTCAAGCAAACTGCCTGGCTAATGAAACATCACTGGGCAGACATCATCAGCAGGGAATAGGACTTTCTAGACCTTGGAGTCAAGGTCAGTGACTCTGTGGGAGAACACACAATCTATGTGGCTGACTCCTGTTGTGCAATTGCAAGTACGCCTGTTGGCCACAGGGCATCCTTTACCAAGTGAAGACAAAGGTCAGGACTGTGAGTAGTGTATTTGCTCAAAACTGCATCCATGACAAGGGCAGCACGTCACCATTAAGGAGACAAATGGCATATTCCTGCCCTTGTCCCCTGGGTTTTGCCACTAAATTCTGATGTGCACCAATGACAACACAATTGTATCATGGTGGAAGGGTATACATGGCTACCAGGAACACGTGTCCATGTCCAGTAAGTGCCTGACTACTGTTGTATGTTGCATAGTCATGTACATGTGATTTTCAAAATGAATCAGGAATAAAGGGAGTCATGACTGAGTATGTCCTGTGACTCATATATGTGCAGAGTGACATTACAATTAGCTATGCTTGGAAAATGTTGCAGTAAGAAGTCACCTGCAATTTTTTTACAATGTAGCATAGACATGTATGTCAGATTCCAGGACATATGTGTACATGTCACCCTGGCCTACCAATGTATGTCACTGAGACATGTATAATGGCCTAACTGAGTATTCCTAACCTAAGTTTACTATGTCCATTAGCAAATTATGTCTAATCTGCAATAGTTGTTGATACTGTACATTGTGTAACATACACAGTGCTATGTCTCATGTTCCCTCTTGCAGATGGACCCCAGCTGGACAACACAGGAGATGTGGCAAGCTTTGCAGACTCCAATGAAACCAGTGAGTCGCAATCTGTATGTATAATGTGTAGTGCAAATATTGTGTGTTCTATTGTATGCTATGTGCAATGCCATGTACTTAGTGCATATACGCTACTACAAACATTGTAGGCAAAACAAGGATACAGACTGTATGGTTGCAGTTGATCGTAGGATGTGCATCCCAAGCAAAAAATGCACTGGTGGCATAATGTGTAGCGAGGGCAATGGAAATGTTGGACATGGTGCAGTGATGACATTTTGGACATGTGGCAGAAGTAAAAGATCCTACACATGTATGCAGGGTGGAATGATGTTCACTGATCTGTGTGCCATACGTAGCTCAAAGTAACCCAGGTCATGGTGTAATTCATTACCATGTGAATAGTTCCCTAAGATTTGCAGGACAGTGGTCAACATACCACATTTGAAAATTCCAAAGTTCTGGCCACCATTGTGGTATGATGCCCCATAACCTGCGTCGTAGGTTGCAGCTTTGCCAAACCATGTCGTCCTCACAGATCTTGTCACGTGTGTTTGGCCAGCGGAATGTCTATACTATATTGATCTATGACATGCAATCATCTACAACATCATCCGATTGCTATCTGTGGTCCAGATAGTGTCCATGATGTGATGCAAAAACCATCACATAATGTACAGAATTAGCCAGTGCTGTTCCAAGATCCTTGTGCAGATAAGGTGTAGGGCATGCATGTACCCTAACATGAGATGGCGGTGCTGGGTGTTTTGTGCAAACATGCTTAACAGAGTTTTGGACAGCCAATGGGCAGCATAGTGGGAAAAATCAAGTTACTCTGGGACTATGTATCATGTCATGGCACAGCTCACCATGTACTGACCTATGTCAATATGAGAGTAGTGTCACGCTTCTCTGTATGACATGAGTGACTGCTCCATCCTCCAATTTTACATATGATAACTGTCATAGCCAGGTTTGCATGTAGGAATGTGACCAGATATCTGTCCTTGCCATATGAGGCTTAAACTGTTGTAGGACTACATTTAGGGGCATATTTATACTCTGTTTGCACCGAATTAGTGTCATTTTTTTTAACTCTAATTTGGTGCAAAACTAACTCCATATTTATACTTTGGTGCTAGACCCCTCTAGCACCAAATTTATGGAGTTAAAGTCATTTTTTGAAAGTGGAGACCTACTTTGCCTTAATGAGATGCAAGGTAGGCGTTCCCGTGCAAAAAATGACTCTATGGCCTTAACGCCATATTTAGGGGCATATTTATACTCTGCGGCATATTTATACTCTGTTTGCACCGAATTAGTGTCATTTTTTTTTCACTCTAATTCGGTGCAAAACTAACTCCATATTTATACTTTGGTGCTAGACCCATCTAGCTCCAAGGCCCTGATTTAAACTTTTTTTGCACCGCATTAACGTCATTTTATGACGCAAAAGTGGCGCAAACTTACAAAATATTGGCCCTTATTTATACTTTTTGCTGCAAAACTGCACTAACTCAGTTTTGCACCAAAAAGTTTAGCACCGGCTTGCACCATTTCTGTGCACCAGCCGGGCACCATATTTATGGAATGGTGCAAGCCGGTGCAAAGGGTAGGCTAGAGTTAAAAAAAATGACTTTAGTCTGGTGGGGCTGGCAGTATAGAAGAAGAGGGTTTAGCACAAAAAAATGGCTTTAGGCAGGTTAGAGTAAAAGAAAATGACTCTAACCAGATTAGCGTCATTTTATGGAGCTAAACCTACCATGCCACATGACTCTTGCCTTAGAAAAGGCAGGAGTCATGCCCACCACCCCAGTGGCCAGCACAGAGGTCAGGGGTCCCCTGGGCATGGCCATTGCACCCTGTGCCATGTATGGGTGCCCATTTCAGGGCCCCCTATGGCACTTTCAAAAATAAAATGCACTTACCTGTACTTACCTGGGATGGGGTCCCCCATCCTCGCAGCCCTCTAGTGTGGGTGGGGGGTGCCCCTAGGGCCTAGGGAGGGCACCTCTGGGCTTATTCCATGGTGTTCCACCATGGAAATAGGGCCACAGGTCCCCTAAAGCCTGACCTGACCCTGGTCTTAAAAAATGGGGCAAAGCAAGCTTTGCCCCATTTTTTGACCCCTCCTCCCTCCCTTGCACCATTTTTACATGGGAGTATAAATATGGTGTTAAGGCCATAGAGTCATTTTTTTGCACAGGAACGCCTACCTTGCATCTCATTAAGGCAAGGTAGGTTTCCACTTCCAAAAAATGACTTTAACTCCATAAATTTGGTGCTAGACGGGTCTAGCACCAAAGTATAAATATGGAGTTAGTTTTGCACTGAATTAGAGTAAAAATAAATTTACGCTAATTCAGTGCAAACAGAGTATAAATATGGCCCTTAGCGTCAAAAAATGATGCTAATCTGGTCAGAATCATTTATTTTGACTCAAAACTGCCTAACGTCATTTTTTTTTAAGCTAGCCTACCCTTTGCACCGGCTTGCACCATTCCATAAATATGGTGCCCAGCTGGTGCTAAAAAATGGTGCAAGCCGGTGCAAAACTTTTTGGGGCAAAACTGCCTTAGTGCAGTTTTGCACCAAAAAGTATAAATAAGGCCCTTAACTTTCAATCCTTCTCAGATGGGTTAGGTACATGCCAACTGATCTGAGGTCACTTGCACAAGCATGAGGGACATTGATAAGCAATCCAACACGATGATTGTGACTTACCATGGTCATAAGTCTGATGTGTATGACAGTCTCAGTCAATGGTGACATGGTCCTTTGAAGATTTTCCAAGATGGGTCAATGTTATTGTGCAACAATAACTAGCCTTGATACCATGGACATGAGCAATATTGAGATGATGTTTGGTGTGCAGATGTGCATTACCCCTGCTCTTCAGGGGGGCATTGTGATTTCTGCTGGCCAATGTGTGACAACCGCAGATGGTGTATTCATTGCATGTTTGTTGTTCATTTGGCTAATATACAAGTGGCTGACATGTCTCATTCATGATGCAGCTGCAAACATGACCCCAACCCAGAGATGCCAGTTCGGGAAGCATGCAGAATGCTACCACCACATACGCCAGGTCTCAAAGGGCTCTGGAGGATGAGGTGCCTCTATGAGAGGGAGCATAAAAACATTCCTCAAGGGGGTCCACCCAAGGATACATCCTCCTACAGGACCCACAGAGCAGGCAGGTCTGTGGCAACAGGCAGGACCTTCTACATCAGCTGCAACTACAAGTGCCGAAACAGGTTCACCTTATGTGCAGGAATTGCGCACTGAACCTGCAGACCAGAAATATTGCAGAGCCAGAATGGAGAACCAGAACAATCAGATCATGAAACTGCTCTTGGAGATCAGGGCTCATGTGATGGGGCACTGAGGTGGCCATTTGTCCTGATAAACTGAACTTCCCTTCTCTTTGTATATATTTTTGTACATAGTTGGGGTATTTAGATAGTTAGGGTTGATAAGTCAGTGTAGTGTACATTAGTTGAAGGACATAGTTGAATTTCTGTTAGGGGGTGGGTTTTTGGGTATCTCTTTTTTTGGTTTGTTGGGGAGGAGCGGTGATGTTTTAGGTATGTGTTGAAAAATACAAAAAATATGATTGTTTAGGCTATATGTTTAGCTAGTCAATGTTTAGCTGTAGTTACTGTTGTCCTTGTCTACAGATGTATATTAAGGGGGGTTGATGTTTATCATGTGGCGTTAGATGTATAGTATAAGTAGATATAAGTTTGTTGTAGGAACAAATAGTGTAGTTTAGGTTAGTATGGGTAGGTTAGTTAGTTTAGTGTTTGTTTAGACTAGGATGTATAGTTTGATTACATTTTGTTTTTTCCTAATGTATGACCTTCCTCATGATTTACAGTGTAGGTGGTACCATGTATGCACAGATCATAGTAGGAAAATGCGTTTGCGAGCAGTAGTTATTTACATGTGTGAATATGTGTATCCCCTATGGTTGAGTTCCTGTCAGGTTGGCAATGGTGTCAAATCAGCAACTCCAAACATCTTTCAGTAATGTACGTGACACTCTGGATGTGCTGGATACACATCCCAAAACAGGTGTTCTTTCAGCATTTCTCTGTATTGTGAAGTGATGTGACTTATGTTGTTGTCATTGCACTCCCCCTAAACCTAGGTTTTGTTACTGAGACCCTCATGGCTGCCCCTCACATGCATCATTTAGTTGTCACATCAATGTTTTACTGTTGCTACCATCATTGCTTAGCCAAGCCACTTGTGAAGTGATTGGTGTCAGCTATCGCAATACATGCATGATAACTGCCACATGTCATGCTTGGGATACTCAGGTAAAACTTGCTAGTTCACATAGTTATCAGTCACCTCAATCATGCTGCAGTCAGTGTGTGTAGCTTTGTGTATATCACAAATCCACACACATCCCTTAGGCAAGTACTCAGGGGCATATTGACAAGACCCTAGCACCAACAGAGCATCTCTTTTTGTGATGCTCCAGTGGCACTTATTTACAAGGTGGTATTAAGCCACTTTGCGTGGCTTAATACCACATTGTATAAATGGGTCCCAAAGCAGATTTCTGAGCAGAGGAGCATGCAATGGGTATTGCTGTGGGTGTACCCATGGGTTTTTTGGTTGGCAGTCAGGTTACCCTCTGTCCAAGCAAGAACCCTCACTCTAGTCAGGGTAAGTCACACACAATCCAAATGATCCTGTGCCCACCCTCTGGTAGCTTGGCACGAGCAGTCAGGCTTAACTTAGAAGGCAATGTGTAAAGCGTTTGTGCAATAAATCATACAATAACACAATATAGCACCACAAAAATACACCACACGATGTTTAGAAAAATATATAATATTTATCTGGGTATTTGCAGGTCAAAACGATCAAAGATGCAATATGAATTTGTAAAGATATCACTAAAAAGTGATATGAAGTGTCTTAAGTCTTTAAAAAGTAAACAAAGTCTCTTTCAAGCACAAAGTACCCGGTTTGGAGTTGAAAATCTCTGCAGAGGGCAGCAGAAGAGGAGATGCGTGGAAAAATTGTGTGTGTGTTGGTTGCGCCCCTAAACACACAGACTTGCGTTGTTATTTTGCACATGGGGAGACGTGCGTCGTTCTACGGGAGGAAAAATAGTGTGTGCGTCGGTTTCGCCCCTTCACACACGGACTTGCGTCGTTATTTTTCACTCAGGGAAGACATGCGTAGTTTTCCGGCACGCGGACCGTCTCCTTCTATAAATCGCAGGATTACCAGATGTCCATGGTCTGTGCGTGGATTCCTCGGCTTGTTATCTGGCTGCGCATCGTTCTGGGAGGCTGTGTGTGGAATTTTCTCTCTCACGGCAGGCGTCGCGTCGATTTCCTCTCTGGAAGTCAGGCAGCGTTGTCCATGCGAGGCCATGCGTCGAAGTTCCGGTCACACTGCATGCGTCGCGCCGAGCGGCGTCTTTCTGGATCGGCGTGCGGTGAATTTTTCACAGCGGAACAAGCTGTGCGTCGAACTTTGCGGCGCACGAAGAGTCCAAATGAAAAAGAGAAGCCTTTTTGGTCCTGAGACTTCAGGGAACAGGAGGTAAGCTCTATTCAAGCCCTTGGAGAGCACTTTTACAGCCAGACAAGAGTTCAGCAAGGCAGCAGGCCAACAGCAAGGCACCAGTCCTTTGTAGAAAGCAGACAGGTGAGTCCTTTGAGCAGCCAGGCAGTTCTTCTTGGCAGGATGCAGGTTCTGGTTTCTCCTCCAGCAAGTGTCTGAGGTGGTAGGGCAGGTATACTAAATTGTGCCTGTGAAGTGGGGGTGAATTCAAAGAGTGGCTAAGAAGTGCACCAAGTCCCCTTTCAGTTCAATCCTGTCTGCCAGGGTCCCAGTAGGGGGTGGGGCAGTCCTTTGTGTGAGCGCAGGCCCTCCACCCTCCCACCCCAGGAAGACCCATTCAAAATGCAGATGTATGCAAGTGAGGCTGAGTACCCTGTGTTTGGGGTGTGTCTGAGGGAATGCACAAGGAGCTGTCAACAAAACCTAGCCAGACGTGGATTATAAGGCACAGAAAGATTTAAGTGCAAAGAAATGCTCACTTTCTAAAAGTGGCATTTCTAGAATAGTAATATGAAATCCGACTTCACCAGTCAGCAGGATTTTGTATTACCATTCTGGCCATACTAAATATGACCTTCCTGCTCCTTTCAGATCAGCAGCTGCCACTTCAACAATGTATGAGGGCAGCCCCAATGTTAGCCTATGAATGGAGCAGGGCTCACAGTAGTGTAAAAACGAATTTAGGTGCTTTTCCCTACCAGGACATATAAACTACACAGGTACATGTCCTGCCTTTTACCCACACAGCACCCTGCTCTAGGGGTTACCTAGGACACACATTGGGGGTGACTTATATGTAGAAAAAGGGGAGTTTTAGGCTTGGCAAGTACTTTTAAATGCCAAGTCGAAGTGGCAGTGAAACTGCACCTACAGGCCTTGCAATGGCAGGCCTGAGACAAGGTTAAGGGGCTACTGAAGTGGGTGGCACAACCAGTGCGGCAGGCCCACTAGTAGCATTTAATCTACAGGCCCTAGGCACATATAGTGCACTCTACTAGGGTCTTACAAGTAAATCAAATAGCCAATCATGGATAAATCAATCAACAGTACAATTTACACAGAGAGCATATGCACTTTAACACTGGTTAGCAGTGGTAAAGTGCTCAGAGTTCAAAAGCCAACAACAACAGGTCAGAAAAAATAGAAGGAAGGAGGCAAAAAGTTTGGCGATGACCCTGTCAAAAAGCCAGGTCCAACACCATGCAACACCCATAAGATTTGGTGCTGCCTCAGATTTACAATGGAATGTAGACCTGAGGCAGTGCCAAAACAATGACATCAACCCAGGGATGGGATGGCATGGCACAACAGGGAGACAGACTATTATTTGTTCTCATTTTTGCTTATTGTTTGTGTGCTGCATTGTGCAGCACACATAGTAGGAGCAAAGAGCCATTGCTGATTATTTATGTGCAGGAAGGGACAACTTCCTGCACATAAACAACCATTCCCTGCAACGCAGGCACCCTTGCAGTATAGTTCAAGTGTGCCAGCATTGGCATTAGGCAACTGAATCAGCCATATGCTAGTAAAAACACGGGTGCACAGTAACCTATTACATACAGCACTATCCTGCGTTTTGGAAATGATGCAGCTGCATTCCTTGCAGCACCATGCTTTGGCATTTTATTGTAAATAGGCCCTCAGTGTATAGGCTTCACACAGTTACTGCCTCAGACACAGATTCAACATAATTGATGTTTTAAGTTAATTAATTTACATGTGTAATAATGATATTTGTAGTACTCCACTGTACGCAGGAGACTGACCCTATGAGAGATTCCAAGCCTCCAGACTGAGGGGATCATTATGGTCTAGTGAGCACCAGGGTCACAGTTGCGGTTGGACCACCCCCAAAGTGACGGTCCAACAGTGACATTATGACCGTGGCAGAGCCGCCACGGTAAAACCACCGAGACCGCCAGGCTCCGGAGGTTGAAATCTGCCAGGTCAGCGCTGCCCTGGGTATTACAAACCCCCATCTGCTAGCCTGTCCATGGCGGTAAACATCGCCATGGAAAGGCTGGCTGTATGGGTGTGCTAACGCGTCCTTTTATGTTAATTTATTACACATTAGGACTCGTTTTAGGCCAATGAATATTGTGACCCAGTGGAGAGACACCGTAGGACGAGATAGCTAATCAATATGTCAAGCAATATATCAATAATGTCATCAATATTTATCACAACAATGCACTTTACTTTAGTTAAAGACATTAATCAAATTGTCGACGCAACCATGACCTTTCAGTCATGAATAACCACACCTTTTAATAGAATTTTATGTATTTTATTCACTATTGCTTACAATCTACGAGCAAAAGGGTTAATCTCAATACCAAGAAGCATATTAACATAGTCACAATATGGCAACTGTGATAAGGTTTCATTAATGCAAGAATCACAAATAGAACATAGCACGGCGTAAGCATAGATCAAAGTACATCAGATGTCATATACGTGTCAGTTCAGCATAGCGTAATGTCAGTCGTTTGTTTATTTGCGTCAGTCTGAGTGAACTCCTGTCCTAACCACTGATTAGCATTAACATGTTGGGCTTCATGCAAAACAATTTAGAACACCAATTTGGAAAACATCTAGCTATGGTCTCTATCAAAATGAGCAGTATGTACCTAGAAAGGAAAAGCAAATAGACAAATTACAGATTGCATTGTCATAATTACCCTCCAAGGATTAGGTCAGCACACAGGATCAGTCTTCATCTTCAGGACATCAGTCAAAACACCATCAGTCTAAACGCGACTAAAAGGGCACAGGGGACACTTCCCTCATAAGAGGAGAAGTGTAAAATGGGCAGTCTATGGGTGAAGATGGTTTTAATAAGTCTCAAAGTCACCAAACAGAGTGACAGTTTCTGGATAAAATCAATAGCATTCCCTACCTAGTTCTACCGACCCTTCTGTGACATGGGTTTTTATCCCTTTTTCGTAGTACATTCCCCCAAGATTCTATTGGACATTTACTATACCCCACTATCTTTAACCTATCAAATTAAACATTAGGTAATCCCAATTGTCACCCCACATTTATTCATAACATTTTGATTGGTCTTCATAATTGACGTGTTCAGAGGTGGTACGTCTGGTGTTACTTCATATTTTAGCATGTCTTTTCGGGTCAGCAGATCCATCGTCCATCGGTTTAGGTGTCCTTGTACATTACACTAATCTACATTTGTTTCAATTTGTTTACAAAACCTAAACCAAGGCACCAAAAATGCGCTCAGGAACGGAATCACAAAGATACATTCATCTTCCAAGTTAAAGAAAAAGATCAATTGCAGGGTCATGGCCCTTTGTGAGTCAGCACACTGGAAAACAGAAAAATGCATTTGATATGAGAGCTAAGCAGCTAAAAACCCACAGCTCACGCTAACTTAAGGCCTATAAGATTTTAATATAAATGCAATATTATAAATGCTAATATAAACTTGATTAATCGTAACATGAACAATTTTTACTCATCATTATTAGTTTGCGTATACATTGGTGGCCACACACCGTGGTCATAATTCAAGTGCACGTTTAAGCAAAATCGCTATTATTGTCGTTTTCAATGTAGCATCATTGCACATTGATATAAGCATTTCATTTTAATATAGGTTATGTAAGCTACGCTCTCTCAGTCCCTCCTCTGATGACACTCGTCATCACACAAGCCTTTCCCTTTGACCTTTCATTTTTAATTTTTCACTTTACGCATAATGCGCATTTCAACATCTTGTCCCTTATGTGAACTCTCCCAAATTTCATTGAACATTTTCTCTCTTTCACTTTCTTCATTTCTTCTGGTTCCTTTAGTCCAATTTCTCTTAATTTTATCATTGATTTTGCATGCCCCCCATAATCCTAATAGACAGGCGAGAACAATTAATAGACCCATTAATATTTTAGCAAGTACCCCATTCCAAATGTTGGTAAACCAGCTCCCTACTCTGGCAATTCCTTTTCCAAATTTCTTCAAACTCCAAGTTCCTTCAAATCTTTCAAATCTGCACTATCTCTAGTTAGGTTAGTAAGCATACCTCTAATCTTTTTACTATTGTCCAGAATGAACGAGCAACAATGGCGCTCGTTGAGCATCTTGCAGACCCCTCCACTCTTTGCTAAAAGAATGTCTAAAGCAAGCCGATTTTGAAGAGTCATAGCTCTTTCTGCAGCAAGTTCAGTATCCATCAGGAGTATAGCCCCAGTAAAATTTGCCAGCATGTTATCCAGAATAGTAGACAACTTTTGAATCTTCAGAGAATTCAAGATAACCCCTACTGAAGGGATTATAGCTCCAAATATATCACCAATGACAGCAGCCACTGATTCTCGTTTTTGCCTAGCATGTTGTAATTCAGACGTTTTAGGTATTTGTTTTAAGACATCAATCTGGTAAATCTTTGGGAAAACTATTCCCAAATAACATGTCCCATACCATCCCTTAGGGAGACGGTAATAAGCATTAAGCCCACAGATGTAATAGATCCCAGGTATCGCTGGATCTTGTCCATTCAACATAATTGTCCACTTACTCTGAAACAAAAACACATGTCTGCATTCACTCGTTCCCACAAACAAATTGTCCTGGTCAGATTTTGGCCTATATATACAAAGCCTACCTACAAGTAATGCATCTATAGCTAGTTTGCCTTGTGTTTTTATTGCGGTGTGAGCATAATCATTTGCATATGTGCGTTTCTCTAATCCTTTTTCTCATCTTTCTTTTTATGCTTTGCGTCTATCATCAGTGTGATCTAAAAAGCTTTTCTCTACAGGTGATAGTAAGCAAGTCAAATTATTGCAATGTGCATAAGCAGTTCCAAATGTAAGCGTCGGCTCAAAGAATCCTCTAACTATTTTTATATCATGTTCCTTAGCAAGCTTGTTCAGGAATTCAATCACAGGCACAAAGGAAAACAAAACATCCAGATTTGAATAAAAGTATTTCACATGCTCTTGATTATAGAATCTGGTTAGTAGCAAACTACAGCTAATCCCGTAAGTTAAATTAAGGCTATGGTAGGTAACCCCTTCTTGCACAGATGAAGGAATCTTAGTGCACACATAACAGTCTTTCGTATCCATGGTCTCCACATACTCATTTAGCAAGCGATAGAAGACATTAGTAGAAAGTTCCCCCTTTGAATTAGTTCCCTCATGTAAGTGTCTTGCATCCTGCTCAAATCTTTCTCACGGTGTTAGTGTTGTAGTTTCAGGTTTTGAAGTAGCGTTAATAGTCTTTTTCTCTATCCATGGCATTCCCACAATCACTCCCACAATTATTATTGCACACATGCTACCTATTATAAGACCTAACCAACCACATACCTTACTCCCCTTGTTACTACCTCTATTATAAGCCATGTCTGTATAGAATCAGATAGCAGAATACCAATCAACTTGAGGATGATTTAAAACTTTTTTTTGCTCTTTGCGTGTATTTACAGCGTCTTCACTCACTCCAGGACCCCTTTGTCAAATCAGGTTAGCCGCTTGTCATAATCAGGTTTCTCAAAGTCGGATCCGGTTCTAATGTCTCATTCAGTAATTTATAAGTCTCTTTTCTCAGTTTTCAATTTTTCGATTTTAACCGGGTCGTTCCTTTGGATTAGTTCAGGTACCGTAGTATTGGCCTGGTACTTCTCGATCAAAACAAAATGCTAGGAATTCTTGTTGCCATACAGATGTTGTAGCATACGCCCATTCAGGACCTGTATATCTTCTGTTTGCGACTTTCTTTCTTTTCAACCTTCGTTCACCTTGCTGTTCTCCTTCACTTAGGTCTTCCACTCGGGATGTATCGGTCTCCTCTGTTATTGTTTCATCTGGTATGTTTCTTATCCTTAAGAGTGGTTTCTCTGGCCAGTTATCACCCTTATGCGTCTTCTTTCGATGTGTCTTTTCAGGACGCTGGACAGCACCCTCCTCTTGTGATATGGTGTTTTCACTTGATGGACCTGCAGCTGGCTCAGGGGATGCTGGCACACTCTGATCTCTTTCTACTATTTCTCCTTCTTCTTCTTCTTCTTCTGGATATGTACCGGGTTCGAGTTCTAACCCGTATCTGTCTACTTCTGGGAGAACCTCTCCCTGATTTAGTTCTCCTGCTGCCTATACTGAGATAGGCACTCTGTCACCTCTCTCGAACTCATTCCATGCTTGAGGGACGATGCTGTTCTCAGTGGGCCCTCCTGCAGTCTCAGTTCCTTCTTGGCTGTTTTCTGGCCCTGAGACTTCTCTTCCTAGATCTGTTGTGCCGGAAACGTCAAGTTCCTCATCAGCAGAACACCTTACCTTCTTCGTGTGACTGGCATGTATCCAATTTGGAACTCCTGCACACTTCACGGCAGTGGTAGTTGTCAAGATTACTTGATACGGCTCTTTCCAGCGTGGCTCCAAACACGACTTTCTCACGTGCTTCTTGACAACCACCCAGTTACCGGCTTGTAGGGTGTGGCCTGGATCTACAATCGGTGGCAATGTGTTAGCTTCTACCTGTTGAGAGAAAGAGCGAATCACATCAGCTAAACCTTTGCAGTAGTCCAACACCATATCATCTGTGATATTCACTAGAGCATTTGCAGGTACTGCTGGCAACCTCATAGCTCTACCCATGAGGATCTCATGGGGGGACAGTCCTGTTTTCTTGTCAGGGGTGTTCCTCATTGACATCAGCACTAAGGTCAACGCATCTGGCCATTTCATATTGGTAGCTGCGCACATTTTTGCCATTCTTGATTTCAGAGTACCGTTCATTTGCTCTACTAGTCCTGATGCTTCAGGGCGGCAGCTACAATGCAGCTTTTGTTCGATGTGTAGTGCGGCACACAGGAGTTTAATCACCTCATTGTCGAAGTGTCTGCCCCTATCTGACTCTATAGGTACCGGAAACCCGAACCTTGGTATTAGTTCCCTAAGTAGCAGCTTTGCAACTGTGAGACTGTCATTTCTACGTGTGGGGTAGGCTTCAATCCAGTGACTGAAAACACACACAATCAACAACACATACTTCAATCCTCCACACGCAGGCATTTCAATGAAGTCCATTTGCATTTTGCTGAACGGACCACCAGCTCTCCCAATGTGGCTCAAAGTTACCACAGTTCCCTTTCCAGCATTCATCTGTTGACAGATGATGCACCTGTGACAGATAACCTCGGCAGCATGTCTGAATTTTGGGCTGAACCAGTCGATTTTAAATGACCTGATCATTGCATCTCTCCGAAGGGGAGCCTGTCCATGATATAGCCTGGCAAACTGGGACAGAAGGCTGTTTGGCAAGACTAATTTCCCCTCCTCTGAGACCCACAAATCATCAGCCCTCTGTACACATTGCATTCTCTGCCAGGAACGTTTTTCCTCTTTGCTTGCACGACCTTGTAATGTTTTTAACTCATCTATGGTATCGACCACCCTTAATGCAAGGTTCAAACATGTGTCGTTTTCAGTTTGCGGTAACAATTCCCACTGTTCCTTGAACGATATACAGTTCAATGCGCAAAACCTTGCGACTTGATCTGCATAACTGTTTCCCATGGATACAAAGTCTTCTGACTTAACATGAGCATTGCATTTTACCACGGCATTTTCAAGAGGTTACTGAATTGCATGTAACAAATCCTTTATTTGTTCACCATTTTTCACAGGAAAACCAGAAGAGGTCATAAAACCTCTCTGTGACCATAGTTGGCCAAAATCATGTACAATTCCAAATCCATATCTGCTGTCAGTATAGATAGTGACTCTCAAATTCACAGCTGCGTGGCATGCCTTAGTAAGGGCAATTAATTCTGCCACTTGTGCGGAAAACACTCTGTCGAGCCAGGAAGCTTCAATGATACCAGCTATGGTACATACAGCATAACCAGCTCTCAGTGTTCCAACAGAATCTCTTAAACTGGACCCATCGACAAACATGATACAGTCATTTTCTTTTAGCTGTGTGTCCTGAATATCTGGTCGTGGTTTGGTACACAATTCTGTTACCTCAAGACAGTCATGTTCGAATTCTTCCTCATTGTTAATTTCAGTATTTTCAACAGGAAGTAAAGTTGCCGGGTTCAATACATTACATCGTTTTAGTGAAACATTCGGTGACCCCAGTATGATTGTCTCATATTTGGTAAGACAAGCATTTGTCATGTGCTGAGTTTTTGTTCGAGTCAACAAAATTTAAACTGAATGCGGAACCATTACTGTTAGGGGATATCCTATGACTATGCCTTCACACTGCGTAAGGCTCTGACCAACTGCTGCAACTGCGCGCAAACAACCCGGTAAGGCTGCTGCGATGGGGTCCAAGGTAGCTGAAAAATATGCTACAGGGCGATTTGCACCTCCATGGACCTGTGTCAAGACAGACAAAGAACAAGCATTACGTTCATGACAAAACAGTAGAAAAGGCTTTGTATAATCAGGCATACCTAACGCTGGTGCCCTGCACATGCACTCTCTCAATTCCATAAATGACTCAAGCTCTTCTTTGGACAAGGCTATGGTATATGGCTCATCCTTGATCTCTTTGCCTGTCAGTTTTATCAAAGGTTTTGAGATGATCGAGAAGTTGGGTATCCACTGGCGATAGTAGCCCACCATTCCAAGAAACATCCTGACATCTCTTTTTGTCGTTTGAGGGTTCATTTGCAATATGTCTGTTATTCTTTCTTTTGATATTCTCCTGGACCTTCTTTCGATTAGATGCCCTAGGTATTTCACCTCTTTCTGACAGTATTGCAGCTTCTTAGGTGACACCTTATGCCCATTCTTTCCCAAATGATTCAGTAAGGCAATGGTATCGTATTTGCAGTTATCCCTTGTTTTGGATGCAATCAGCAAATCATTGATGTACTGCACTAAAGTCGAATTAAAAGGCAGTACCAAAGACTCCAAATCCTTTTTCAATATCTGATTGAAGATGGATGGTGATTCAGAAAACCCTTGAGGAATTCTGCACCAACTGTACACCTTATCCAAGAATTTGAAGCTGAACAAAAATTGGCTGTCCTCATGAAGAGGTATCGAAAAGAAAGCTTGTGACAGGTCTATAACGGTGAACCACTCAGCATCACATGGAACCTGAAACATGATTACTGCTGGATTGGGCACTATGGGGCAACATTTTACCACAATCTCGTTTATTTTTCTCAAATCCTGCACAATTCGGACTTTTCCACAAGGCTTTTTCAAACCCATTATGGGAGAGTTACATGGACTGCTCAAGACGTCTTTCAGGACTCCCTGTCTCAGAAAATCTGCAATTATCTGTGACACTTCGATAAGGACATCTTGTGCCATATGATATTGCGGCACCTGAGAAAACACCACCATCGGTTTTACCTGTACTTTAACTGGTTCCACGCCTTTTATTAGCCCTACTTCTTTTCCCGTTAGATCCCACACTTTCTCTGTTACCGTCTCCTGTAACTCAACAGGTATGTCAATCATGGTAAGCATCGGGAACAAGGTAATTAAAGGATAATCCTCATTAGCCGTCCCTGTCTCTTCCTCTGAAAACTGACCTTCATCTCCCTCATCATCACTATTTTTCTGCACTTCGATTCCGTCATTGGAACAGGTAATCAAACATTTTGTCTTGCACAGTAAGTCCCTTCCCAGTAGGGATACTGGACTTGAATCACAGACTACAAACCTATGTAGCCCCTGGAAGTTGCCGATCTCAACCTGTACTGGATCTGTAATCGGGTTTGTCAGATATTGGTTTACTACTCCAACTACCCTTATGGTACGCCCTGAAAGTGGTAATTTTGGAACCTCCGCACTTCTGACTGTAGAGCGTGCAGCTCCGGTATCAACCAGAAACAAGACTTTGTAGCCCATCACCTTTCCTTCCACATATGGACCCCTCTGATCCACCTCTAAGGATGCTGCAAGCCTGCACTCTTCGCTATCTGAGCTATCATCTGACCACTCTCCATTGATGCCATTCTCACCTCGTAATGGGAATTGCTGTACTGTATTATTTTGACTCATTACCTGGCCTGTGACCTGTTGAGGAAGCATCACCTGTTGCTGTCCCATCGGAGCCATTGGTAATTGCATTTGCTGTCTAGGTACCATGGGAACCTGCTGTTGTACTGGTTGCATTTGCGCTGGCTGAAAACGTGGCATTTGCGTCTGCTGCATGGGCTGTCCCCCTTGCATCTGTACCAGGTTATTTTGAAAATTCGGGTTTTGATGTCTCAGTTTTGGGCCTCTTACATTTTGCAATGTACCGACATTAGTGCTTTGCTGAACACCACCATCCTGCATCACATTCAGGCACTCCCGTTTCCAGTGCCCCACGCCCCCGCACGCGTGACATGGTGACATCTACTTCGCCCCTTGTATGTCATTTTGAACCACCACAGTATTTAAGTCTGGACCGCGATTCACAAACCCTCGGCCTCGACCTCTCGGCTGTGTCTGAAACACACCATTCATTTGCGGTTGTTGCTGTACCATCTGTTGAATTCCATTTCCCTGTATTCCTGCCTGTGCAGCCCTTATCTGCATCACCATCACTTTTTCTTCCAGCTTTTTCTGTTTCAGCTCAATCTCATCACTACAGTATTTCGCATACTGCAACACTTCATCAATCGGCTTTGCTTGCCAACAAATCAAATGAATCTTGAGCATCTGGCTAACTTCTGGTCTCAGCCCTTCAATGAATCTAAACACAAGATGGTTCATGTCCTTCAGTTCAATAGTCTCAGTACCACTGCAATGTTTGAATGCCTTTAACAGTCTCTCATAGTAAGCATGTATCGATTCCTTAACCTCTTGAGAGGTCCGGTCAATCTTCTGCCAATCAGTCACTTTCGGCGACACCTTTTGTTTCAAAAACTCAATCACCTTATGATAGTACTTCATCACCTCTTCAGAGGGTGCCCCGGTCACCTTATCCCTTGCCAGCTCCTTCGTTGGCTAATCTACCCCTCTTTTGCATTCGAGCCACAAATCAGGCAGAACAATGATCTCAAACAAGGTATTCAAATCTTCCCAGAGACACTTCGCAAGTTTCACAAACCTGTCTGTCTGCTGATACCACTCGATTGGTTTCTCCCTCAGTCTGGAGTAATCATAAGTAAAGGATAGGATGTCCCCCCTGGAACATGGTACATGAACTATGACACCACCAGCTGTTTCTCTCATGGGTAGTATTTTTGCTGATTCCACATCGGGTGAAGTTTTGGCTTGATTTGCCCCTGGACTGTCACCTTTTTCCTTATCCCTTTTCTTTGCCCACCTGCCTTCCCATTTTTGCAATGCACCCCAAATTTGCGCACTTTGCAACAATTCTTTTGAATGTGCCTTCATTCCCGCAGTCCTCATGTGCTCAAAATCTTTGGAATCAAAATCTAATCTGTAACTTCTTTTCAAATGTTTAGTGTTTCCGATATCAATATTGTATTTATCTGCCAGGTTCGCTAATCTCTGATGCACCTTGCCTACTTCTTAGGTAATCTTGGGGCACAAGAATCTCAATTCTGCTTCCGTGTATGGCTCCAATCTATTTACTCCCATCGTACCTTCCACTAATTCAGCAGCTTCTGCCCCTAATCTTACAAAATGTAGGTACTCATCTTGCCTTTCCTTTTCCGGTTCGACTGTAGTCACTGTAGTCTTTTGTGAAGTATAAGTCTTTTCTAGCCATTCGTTTAGCTGTTGCACTGTAAAACCCTGCAGTGAAATGTTCCCTGCATGTATTATTGGTGACTGTGAAGTGTTAGTACTCATCGTCTGTGGAGTTAAAACCCATAGCCCTGCTTGACTCATTGCTTCTATGGGTGCTCCCACTGAGCTAAGGTCTATTAAAGACCTTTGCTTTTCAACTGCTTGTTCTCCCAGGGCCATTACCTGGGGGGTTCCTATAGACCCTCCTCTTATCATATCTTGGGTCATTACCCCCTGATCACATACATCAGTTTTGCCTTGAGCATACAATGGCACTGGTGGACCGACAGTAATTGGCAATGATATGGCGGCAGGTGTCTGACCTGGTCCCAGAATCTGTGGAGCAGTAACTCCAAGGGTCTGTTCCAAAGTACCCGGGACAGGCACTAATGGCCGACCAGCTACTGGGTTGTACCCTGGTATCAGTTGTGGTTGCGGCTGGGACAGCAATTTCGGAGTTGACTCAATTTGCACTAATTTTGATTTTGTATATATCGGATCTGGCGGCACTATCAGATTTGTAGTAGTCTCAAGTACTGGAACGTCTGGGTAGATTCTCTGTATCTGCGGTGGAGGTTGCCACTGTATCGGTATGTCTGGTGTAGTGGGTACACTGACACTGTTCTGTATCAAAGCCGTATCACTAGTCTGTACCGTATCAGCAACTCCCTTCTCCTCCGTCTGGTTCCCAGGATCCATGCTAGTGCTTGGAACGCTATCGCTCACCACATAGGGTGGCGGGCGATCATGTAATAATCTGTCCATGAATTCCTCATCATCAGAATCATCTTCCTCTTCCCAAGGTCTTTTATTCTCTTTAGATTTGTTTGCATCTTTATCTTTCTTTCCCTGCGTTTCTTCTCACTGTGCTATCGCTGGGAACAATTTTAATCCGTCAACAGTTCCCCTTCTCCACATTTTACTCTTGTTATCCCATCTAGCCTCTGCATAAGATTTTCCTGCCCTTCTCAGTCTTCTCTGGAACTTTTCTTGCCTCTGTTTAAGAGCCATTAAATCCCAAACCGCTAAAGCCTCATACTGAGCTGGCCTCGGAGGTGGTTTCTGTACGCTTAACATCCACCTAAAATTTTCTAGCACCCTCATATTGAATGTACCATGTTCTGGGAATGCTAAACATCCCTCCTTCTCTGTCAATTTGCGCCACTGTTTCTTCCATAAACATGGCGCGACACCTTTCTCTTCCATAACTATATAAGCTGGAGTACCCTCGGGTGGTGTAGGCTCCCCATCAGTTGCTACAATATATGCAACTACTTTCAAAGCGCTCTTGAATACTTTGACAAAATTCATTTTGTGATTTTCTCTTATTGTATTTTAATCAGAAAGTGACTTAGTTCCCAGGACACTCTTCACCCACCTTTCTCAACCTATTACCTCTCACCGACGGCAGCCAATCCGTCCCCGACCCCTCTCGACAACTGACCTATCTCAGCGCATCACCACTGATGTCACACTCACACACACTGCAGCTGACAAAGTCTTGCGGCTCGTCCGCTCCTCTCTGAATCCACACAAACTAATGCAAATTATTGCGAGCACCTTAAATGACAACACAAATCTGCCTGTTTACTACAGGAAGGGTAACACATTCGCTTCAGAACTTTACAGAGATTTCACTTGAAGCCTCAGCCGCTACTTTCTCCTTATCAGCTCCCGCATACGCAAGCAGAATTCGGCCCGCAAATTCTACTCTAGACTTGTCAATGGCTCGTCCTAGTGCACTTTAGAATTTGCCAAATCTCCATCAAAGGTTTCACACATACGTTTCGACTTAAACTTGACTTGTCAACCACGCCCGATTGACCTATTAAACTGCACAGATTACAACATAAATCCAAGTGTCTCCTACACTTGTCAACATACTCCGGAGTCTTAGACCACGACAGGTCCGTACATAAACAACCAACCACGTGGATAATTTTGAGCACCAAGCGCCACACTCATATGAAGTACGCCGACTTCCCTACTCTCATACTGCGGAGTACCCCCACTCCTACTAAAACAACATTTACCTGACCTAAATACACACAAATTTCACAAACACCTGCAAAAAGGCGTAAGCTAAGCAAGCGCAAAAACCCTATAACACACACATTATGACACGGAGACCATTCCCAACTCACTTAGGCAGGCTCCGAGATCCCGGGAAAGTCATGGTGAACTTAGAAACCCATCATACCTCCAATTTGCATTATCACAGAAAAACAAATTAAACAATGATTCTCCATCCTAGGTCCCCCAAGGGCCAAAACTGTCGCTCTGCTACCAGAACTGCTAACGCGTCCTTTTATGTTAATTTATTACACATTAGGACTTGTTTTAGGCCCATGAATCTTGTGACCCAGTGGAGAGACACCATAGGACGTGATAGCTAATCAATATGTCAAGCAATATATCAATAATGTCATCAATATTTATCACAACAATGCACTTTACTTTGGTTAAAGTCATTAACCAAATTGTCGACGCAACCATGACCTTTCAGTCATGAATAACCACACCTTTGAATAGAATTTTGTGTATTTTATTCCCATTGGTTACAATCTACAAGCAAAAGGGTTAATCTCAATACGAAGAAGCATAATAACATAGTCACAATATGGCAACTGTGATAAGATTTCATTAATGCAAGAATCACAAACATCAGAACATAGCACAGCGTAAACATAGATCAGAGTACATCAGATGTCATATACGTGTCAATTCAGCAGAGCGTAATGTCAGTCGTTTGTCTATTTGCGTCAGTCTGAGTGAACTCCTGTCCTTACCACTGATTAGCATTAGCATGTTGGGCTTCATGTAAAACAATTTAGAACACCAATTTGGAAAACATCTAGCTATGGTCTCTATCAAAATGAGCAGTTGGTACCTAGAAAGGAAAAGCAAATAGACAAATTACAGATTGCATTGTCATAATTACCCTCCAAGGATTAGGTCAGCACACAGGATCAGTCTTCGTCTTCAGGACATCAGTCAAAACGCCATCAGTCTAAACTCGACTAAAAGGGCACAGGGGACACTTCCCTCATAAGAGGAGAAGTGTAAAATGGGCAGTCTATGGGTGAAGATGGTTTTAATAAGTCTCAAAGTCACCAAACAGAGTGACAGAGTTTCTCGATAAAATCAATAGCATTCCCTACCTAGTTCTAACGACCCTTCTGTGACATGGGTTTTTATCCCTTTTTCGTAGTACATTCCCCCAAGATTATATTGGATATTTACTATACCCCACTATCTTTAACCTATCAAATTAAACATTAGGTAATCCCAATTGTCACCCCACATTTATTCATAACATTTTGATTGGTCTTCATGATTGACGTCATCGGAGGTGGCACGTCCAGTGTTACTTCATATTTTGGCACGTCTTTTTGGGTCAGCAGATCCATCGTCCATAGGTTTAAGTGTCCTTGTACATTACACTAATCTGCATTTGTTTCAATTTGTATACAAAACCTAAACCAAGGCACCAAAAATGCGCTTGGGAAAGGAATCACAAAGATACATTCATCTTCCAAGTTGAAGAAAAAGAACATTTGCAGGGTCATGGCCCTTTGCGAGTCAGCACACTGGAAAACAGAAAAATGCATTTAATATGAGAGCTAAGCAGCTAAAAACCCACAGCTCACGCTAACTTAAGGCCTATAAGATTTTAATATAAATGCAATATCATAAATGGTAATATAAACTTGATTAATCATAACATGAACAATTTTTACTCATCATTATTAGTTTGCATATACATTGGTGGCCACACACCGTGGTCATAATTCAAGTGCACGTTTAAGCAAAATCGCTATTATTGTTGTTTTCTATGTAGCATCATTACACATTGATATAAGCATTTCATTTTAATATAGGTTATGTAAGCTACGCTCTCTCAGATGCTTCAGGGGGCCCCTGGGGGACCCTGCACTCCCCATGCACTTGGCATTACGGGCAGTGGATTGCGCAACGGGTCCTGCTGCACCCACTGCACTCCCACATTGCCAGTGACTCCATTAGGAGCTGGCTGCAATGTTAAGGCCCTGTTCCCCGCAGGGCCGGGGGGGAGGCCTTAATAGGGCAAGAGAGGGTCAGGCCGCATAGGCAGCCCGATTGCAGGATGGCCGCCCGCCAATGTCATAATGAGGGCCAGAGTCTGGGGGGAAGGGCATGTCATGAGACGTGTAGGAGAGGAGTGCATCAGTGAGGAGGTAATCACATTGCCATTAGGTAGGATTGGCCACAATGCCAGTCCACCTGTGTGATTGGTCAACAGTGGGAGAGTGAAGAGGGGCATTGATAGTTGTTGAAACACTGGCATGATCTTAAGCTCAGAGCCAAAAATAAACCTTCCATGTGCCACAGACTGGAGATAACAGGTGGTTTTGCAGGTGAATGATGTTCCTTCCACATCTTCATCCTCTGATGTGTGCGGTGCCTCCGGTGCCAGTGGTGGTGCTGGTGTTGAAGTGTAGGGAGGCACATATACATCAGAGGCTGGAGATGTGGATTCAAAGGTCCCAGCAGCTGTCATCTGTGGAAGATCGAAGGCATCACTGCAGCAAGGAGGTACTGCTGGTTTTGCAACAAAGCAGCAATGTCACAGTGGTAGGCAGCCAGGTTGTCACTGAGGGAGTCCAGCATCCACTCCATAGACTCAAGGACTGTTTGGATAGCCCCCAGCGTCTTGTCAATCATGCTGGTGCCTCTTTGGGAGGATATTTGTTTGAGCCTCTGCCACAGGACACCAGCAATGTCAGCCAGGACTGCTGGAGCCCACGAAACAGAGAGTGGCTGCCTCTGATGGCAGCAGAGTTGTCCTTAATTGGACTGAGGCACCTATGGACTCCCGCTAGGCAGCCGGCACTGGTCTCCATCCCCATCTGCACATGCTGTGCCACCTCCTGCTAGACTCCTACTGCTGTAGTTTGGAAGATGATGTCTGGGTCCTGGGAGTCCAGGTCTCTGGGTGAGCTGGTAGGTGGTGTGTGTTCTTTGTTGGGTGGTTAATTTGGAGACCCCCAACACTGTGGCATTCATTACAACCCTGGTGTTCGGTGATAAAGCAGTGGTAATACCGCCAACAGGCTGGGGGTAAATACCGCCAAATTATGACCATTGCGGAAACAGCTCAGACTGACAGCCACTTTACCACACCGACAGTGAGAAAGATAGCCTCTTCTTAGCATGGTTACCCCCACTTTTGGCCTGTTTGTGAATGTATGTCAGTGTGTTTTTACTGTGTCACTGGGATCCTGCTAGCCAGGACCTCAGTGCTCATAGATAAAAACCTATATGTCAGTGTGGTTGCCTGTCTCACTGGGATCCTGCTAGCCAGGACCCCAGTGCTCATAGTTTGTGGTCTAATGTGTGTGTTGTTAGCAGTGCTTGACTGTGTCACTGACGCTATGCTAATCAGAACCTGAGTGCTTATGCTCTCTCTGCTTTTAACTTTGTCACTATAGGCTAGTGACTTCATTTACCAATTTCATTTGACACACTGGACCCCCCCTTATAAGTCCCTAGTACATGGTACCTAGGTACTCATGGCATTGGGGTTCCAGGAGATCCTTATGGGCTGCAGCATGTCTTTTGCCACCCATAAGGACCTCAGACAAACCCTGTCACAGGACTGTCACTGCAGCCTGCGTGAAATAACGCACACGTTATTTCACAGCCATTTTTCAGACAATTGTCCCCTCATTCCAAATCTGGTATTGGGGAGCCAATTCCATGTATCCTGAGGGATCCACCATGGACCCCCAGTAATGCCAAACCTGCTCTTTGAAGCTTGCACTGCAGCTACAGCTGCTGGTACCTCACAGACAGGGTTCTGCCCTCCTGGGATCTGAGAAGCTCAGTCCTAGGAAGGCAGAACAAAGCATTTCCTTTGGGAGCAGGGTGTTACACCTTCTCCCTTTGGAAATAGGTGTTACAGACTGGGGAGGGGTAGCCTCCCCCAGGTTCTGGAAATGCTTTGAAGGGCACAGATGGTGCCCTCCTTGCATACGCTAGTCTACACTGGTTCAGGGACCCCTTGTCCCCTGCTCTGGTGCGAAACTGGACAAAGGAAAGGGGAGTGACCACTCCCCTGTCCATCACCACCCTAGGAGTGGTGCCCAGAGCTACTCCATTGTGTCCCAGACTTCAGCCATCTTGCTTTACAATGTGCAGGGGCACTCTGGATGGCTCTGAGTGGCCAGTGCCAGCAGGAGACATCAGAGACCCCTCCTGATAGGTCCTTACCTGATAAGGTAGCCAATCCCCCTCTCAGGGCTATTTAGGCCCATATTTATACTTTTTGACGCAAAACTGCGCTAACGCAGTTTTGCGTCAAAAAAATTAGCGCCGGCTAACGCCATTCTGAAGCACCATGCGGGTGCCGTATTTATTGAATGACGTTAGCCGGCGTTAGCCGCCGGCGCCGTCTGGTGTGCGTTAAAAAAAAACGACGTACACCAGGCAGCGCAGGCTTGGGGGATATGGGGCTTGGGCGTCAAGAAATGGGGCATGTCAGGTTGAGGCAATTTTTTCGCCTCAACCCGATTTGCGCCATTTTTTTTTCACTCCCAACCCCCATAGAAATGACTCCTGTCTTAGCAAAGACAGGAGTCATGCCCCCTTGCCCAATGGCCATGCCCAGGGGACTCCTGTCCCCTGGGCATGGTCATTGGGCATAGTGGCATGTAGGGGGGCACAAATCAGGCCCCCCTATGCCACAAATTTTTTTAAAAAAAAAACTTACCTGAACTTACCTTAATGTCCCTGGGATGGGTCCCTTCAGCCTTGGGTGTCCTCCTGGGGTGGGCAAGGGTGACAGGGGCGGTCCCTGGGGGCATGGGAGGGCACCTCTGGGCTCCTTCAGAGCCCACAGGTCCCTTAACGCCTGCCTTTTGCAGGCGCTAAAAAACGGCGCAAAAGCGGCCGTACGTCATTTTTTTTGACCCGCCCACTCCCGGGCGTGAATTTTGCCCGGGAGTATAAATCCGACGCACATGCCTCGGAGTCGATTTTTTAGACGGGAACGCCTACCTTGCATATAATTAACACAAAGTAGGTGTCCACGCTAAAAAATTACGCAAACTCCATGGACTTTGGCGCTAGACGCGTCTAACGCCAAAGTATAAATATGGAGTTAGTTTTGCGTCGGAATTGCGTCAAAAAAAAACGACGCAATTCCGGCACAAACAGAGTATAAATATGCCCCTCAGAGTCTCTGCTGTCGGTTCTCTTCAGAATCTAATTGCAAGTTTCCAGCTGGAATCCTCGGCAACTACTACTTCATCCTCTGACCTCGAATCAACCGCAGCCTGCTCTAGGATCCGCTGTAACAGCAACAAAGTATCCACAAGGGATACTTTTCTTCTGCAACTTCAGTTCCAGCTAGCAACTGCAACAGTTTCCACAGTGTGCACGGTCTGAGGACTTCCTGTCTTCACCCAGCACATGAAGGACCGAAGAAATCTCCTGTGGGGTGACGGACTCACTCCCCTGCTCATGAAGGCACTTTCTAAGTCAACAACCAGTTCTTTTGGACTCCTCTCACGGCGACAAGCATGGTCCTTGGAACACAGAGGGTGGGCCCCATCGACATAGACTGTCCTGATGTCCTGCTGTCGCAATTTGGAGGAGGTAAGACCTTGTCTTCCCCCAGAACGACAGTACCCTTGTGCGCCGCATCTTCTCCACCTCCTGAGGCCTCTATGCACTATTTGCTAAATTCCTTCATGCACATCCTGCACAGGTCCCCAGCACTGTATCCTGTGATGCTCAACTCGCTGAGTTGATCTCCAGCCGTGTGGGACCTTCCTTTGTAGTGCTGCACCAACCGCATTTTGCTCCTCCTTTGTCCCCATGTCCTGGGACTCCCATGGGTTCTATCTGGTGCTCTAAGAGCTCTCTGAAGTGCTGAGATCCCCCTATCGCTCCACACACAGAGTTGAGGCCCCAGGTCCCTCCTGGGTCCAGATAGCGCCTAGTTGATGCAAAACGCGACTTTGCCGGAACCAAGGCTTCTTGGAAGAATCCAGCACTAAAACTCACCTGCATCCAACTTTATAACGTGGGACATCCTTTCCCTCATGCAGGAACCCGCTGGCATCTTCCTAGGGTGCATTTCTGCAGTCTTGGTCCAAGCAGGGCCTCTTCTTTTGCACCCTCTTCTAGGTTGGCAGGGGCTCCTGTCCTTCCTGGTACTTCTTTCGACTTCTGGACTTGATCTCCTTCCTTTGCAGGTCCATGAATAAACCATTTGTTGTTTGCAGACTTGGTTGCTTCTTGCAATAATTCCAATCACGAGGTGTAGTGTGTCCTAAGGAAACTTGCAGTACTTTACTCCTGCTTTTATGGGCTCTGGGGTGGGATACTTTACTTACCGTTATTGTATTCTTACTCTCCCTGCGATTCTGCACACACTACACTTTTCTAGGGGGGAATTTGTGATTCGCATTCCACTTTCTTAGTATATCGTTTGTGTTGCCCATAGATCTATTTTCTTCCATTTCATTCTATAGCATTTCCTATTGTGTGCACTATCCTATGTCTAATTACTTACCTTATTTTGGTGTCTAGTGTATATATTGTGTAAAATATTTACCTCCAGAATGAGTATTGCTTCAAATATATTTTTGGCCTTGTGTTACCCAAATAAATATCTTTATTTTTGGTAACACTGAGTATTGTCTTTACTCGTGTATAAATGCTGTGTGAGTGGTATTGCATGAGCTTTGCATGTCTCCTAGTTCAGCCTAAGCTGCTCTGCTATAGCTACCTCTATCAGCCTAAACTGCTAGAATACTACTACATTTCTCTAAAAAGGGATAACTGGACCTGGTATAAGGTGTAAGTACCCAAGGTACCCACTACAAACCAGACCAGCTTCCTACACCGACCGCCAGGGCGGAATCAACAGGCACCAAGGTGTGAGCCCCCTACAACCAGGCGGAAGTCAATGTTCGGCCCACTGTATTATGAGATATGAAACCGCCACCTTTTCCGGGGTGGTACCAATGACATAGAAACCTGGCGGAAACTCTAAACAAAAGGGAAATGACTCACCTGTGAAGACTCAGGGAAGAATCACGCCACCATGGAGCCCGAGCTGCATATATTCCCAATGCTGTTCTACGTCCTGCTCCACCACGAACACCAGCAACAGCGAAGACGACCACGGTAAGTACAGCTGCCAAGCACACAGGGGAGGGAGGGAGGAAAAAGAGAGTGACACACGTGCAACACGCAATACCCCCAACACCATACACACAGGATTAATGCAAGGACAACACCAATAGATCAAAGTGAGTGTAATAAGATAAATATAGTAGTAATACGTGCACCCAAATAAAAAAAGTATATATATATGTACAAATGAAGGAACACTGCCAAGTCCTCAATGTTCGTGGGCCACAGGGCCACATTACAAAGTCCAAGGCCCCACTTGACTCCTGCAACAACACAGAGAGAACACTGCAGGGGCATCAGGTGGAAAATAGGCAGGCTCCTCAGGGGGATGGGGAATGGAGGGCACCTCAGCCGGCAGATGGAACAACTCCACTGGCCCTGGAGGTGGCAACATGCCCATTACTCTGTCCTGGGAAGTGCAAGGCCACAGTCTCTCAAGTGGGTGACTTGCCCACATGCTCTGGAGGGGTTAACATGCCCTGTGCCTGGTCCTGGCTAGTGCAAGGCCACAGTCTCTCAAGTGGGTGTCTTGCCCACTGGTTCTGGAGGGTGCAACATGCCCTGTGCCTGGTCCTGGGGAGTGCAAGGCCACAGTTTCTCAAGTGGGTGTCTTGCCCACTAGTTCTGGAGGGGGCATCGTGCCCTGTGATCTTCATCCTGAGGAGGATGGGGTGAGTGGATGGCTTCTCCACTGGTTCCAGAGGGGGCATCGTGCCCTGTGAGCTTCATCCTGGGGAGGATGGGGTGAGTGGAAAGCTTCTTTACTGATTTTGGAGAGGCATCATGCCGTGTGATCTTCATCCTGGGGAGGATGGGGTGAGTGGATGGCTTCTCAACTGGTTCTGGAGGGGGCATCGAGCCCCGTGATGTAGATCTTGGGGAGTGCAAGGTCACAGTCTCTCAGCTGGGTGTCATACCCACAGAATTTGCAGGGGGCAGGCCGCACAACAGCCTATGGAGGCAGGTCTACAGAATGTTCGCTGGTGGTGACGGCTGCTCAGTGGTGGCAATGGTGCTGCTGGTGGTGGTTGTGGGGTGAGGCTCCTGCCTATCCCCTGCAACCTCAGACGGCTGCCCACTGGTGCTGCTGCTGCTGGTGGTGGTGGTGCAGGTGGCGGAGCTGGTGGTGGAGCTGGTGGAAGTGATGGATAGAGGCTCCTGCCCATCCCCTGCAGCTTCGGACGACTGCCCACTGGTGCTGCTGCTGGTGGTTGTGGGGGGAGGCTCATGCCCATCTCCTGAAGCCTCAGACGGCTACCCACTGGTGCTGCTGCTGCTGCTCGTGGCAGAGCTGGTGGTGGAGCTGGTGGTGGTGGTGGTGGGGGGAGGCTCCTGCCCATCCCCTGCAGCCTCGGATGGCTGCACCACCATGGTTGGAGGTGGGGCTCCGACTGAGTCCCAGCACCAGGCCCCTTGTCCTTTCTGCCGGCTGGTGTAGACCCCTTGTCCTTAATGGCAGCAGCTGGCGATGGCTCCTTGCTCCTTTTGGCACCAGCTGGGATTGGCTCCTTGCTCCTTTTTTCAGCAGCTGTGGATTGCTCCTTGCCCTTCCTTTCAGCAGTTGGGGGTGGCACCTTACCCTTTCTTGCAGCAGATGGTGGTGGCTCCTTGCCCTTCTTGGCAGCACTTGGGACAGCCACCCTTTCCGTGTGGCTGCCTGGTGCCCATGAACCTTTCCCACCATGAGTTGCTGTGGACACTACTGGGCCCGTGGACTGGGTGGCTGAGGTGCTTGCCTGGGTTTTAATTACCCTGGCCTGACGTGAAGGACCGGGGGGAGGAGGGGGAGGAAAATGTTCAATGGTGGAGAGGAAAAGTTTCTTAGGAACATTGGGGTGGGAAGAGGGAGAAGGTTTGGGAGTGGAGGAAGAGGGAGTGGTTGTAGGTAGATGGCTGTTGGGTGTCTGAGTGCTTGCGTTTCTGTACTTGGGAGGAGGGGGCATAGACACAGTGGGAGAGGACACATGGGACGTGTGCATGGATGTGGGGGTGGTGGCTGCCAGTGAGGTTTGTGCTCTGATAGGTGTGCTGGTGATGGTGTTAGTGGATGAGGATGTAGTGCATGCAGGTGTGAGTGTAGACGCAACTTAGAGGGAGGTGGAGAGGGAGGAGGAGGGGGACACAGTGGAGGCAGTGGATGTTGATATGTCTGCATCTGGATGGTGTTTGTGTGAGTGTCTTTCCGATGAAGTGCGGTGCCTGTCTTTGCCTGTGCCTTCCTGTATGCATGCTCATCTGCCTGTGTGCTTGGGACAGGTTGGGGTTGAGGGGAATGGGATTGGGTAGAGGAAGTTAGAGGGAGGAAGGTGGAAACAGGGACAATGGCTGCCATCAGAGAGGAGGCCAGATCCTGGATTGATCTCTGTTGCGCCGCCAAGCCAGTGTGAATGCCCCCCAGAAATGCATTGGACGGTTGCATTTGGGCTGCAAGCCCCTGGATGGCATTCACAATGGTTGACTGCCCAACAGAGATGGATCTCAGGAGGTCACTAGCCTCCTCACTCAGGGCAGCAGGGCTAACTGGGACAGGGCCTGAGGTGCCTGGGGCAAAGGAGATGCCAAACCTCCTGGGTGAGTGGGCACGGGCAACTCGCTGGGGGCTTCTGGGAGGGCAGTGCTGGTACGAGGGTGGCGGCTTCACCTGTAGCTGGGGTGGGCACAGAGGTATCCACCAGGGAGCTTCCATTGGAGGAGGTATCCGTATCCGAACTGTCCCCTCCAGTCTCCGCCGTGGTGCTCCCCTCGCCCTCCGTCCCACTGGTGGCCTCACCGTCAGTGGACCCTGCCTCCTGGGTCCTGTGGGATGCAGCTCCCTCCGTCGCCAGTGCCCGTGCTTCCCCGCCAGATGATGCTAATGCACATAAGGGCAGAGTAACAAAACAAAAAGGTGTTGAGAGACAAAGGATACACTTGGTCTATTGCTGCACCAACACCACCGTTGGCGTACACAACACACACACAGGGAACAGCCCTACATACCTGGCAATGCACTAGCAGTACAATGCTAGTCACCAGAGCATGGTGAGGGACACATACCGCCAACTGCAGCATACCTGGGACCTACACAGCCCTGCCCAGCAGTGGATGCCTACTAGCTAGTTAGGAGGAATTTCACATCAGAACCCTGCCCAACCTGGGACCTACACTGCAATGCCAGCCCTGGCCTAGGGGCATCCATATGCACACTTCCCCCACCCGGATACCACCCAACCAGGCGTAAGTAATAATGATGGGCACTGTACTCACCCACTTGTTTCTGCTGTTATGCCCCAAGTGCCCATCCAGCTCAGGTATAGGCCACCGCCAGTATGTGGGCCATCAGGGGGGTCAGGGTTCGAGGGTCACCCCTTCCTTGTTGGGAGGCCATTCCCAGCTGGGCCTCCGCCATGCTCTGTGCCCAGCGTCTCAGGTCCTCCCACCGTTTCTGACAGTGGGTGCTCTGCCTGCCATAGACCCCCTGGGTCCACACGTCCTTGGCCATCGTACGCCATATACCCTTCTTTTGATGGGCCATGACCTGCAGAGGAAATATACACAGAGAAAGGTATTAGTTGGACCGTCCTGCCTGTTTCACTCATGGCCCACCATATCCCTTCCCGTCCCCTTATGCACAGACATGGCCTAGCGCACATGCTGCACGCTGCCCAGGGCCCATCCACCAACCCCACCCTACACAAGACCTTCACACACACCACTCCATGCATTCATGCCTCATGCATCGTTCTCACCTGTTGGTCTGGAGGCCCATACAGCAGTCGGTACTAGGGTAGGACCCCATCCACCAGTCTCTCCAACTCTGCTGAGGTGAAGGCAGGGGCCCTTTCCCCAGTCACACGAGCCATGGTAGGTTCCAGACACAGGTCACAGCAGCACATGCAGTGTAGGTCCTCTCCTCTTGAAGGTCAGGTAGCAAGTGAGTGAACAGTTAGAAAATGGTGGTGACGTCCGCGGCGGTGCATACTGTCACCGCCGGCGTACGTCACCATTGGCCACTGTACCCCATAGGGCCCACTGATAAACAATGAGGAGTTGCACAGCAGTTCCCGACCACCTCCCGCAACGGCGTACAACGTCAGCGGAATTACCTCACTTTCACCTGTCCCTCCATACAGGACAGGCGGACGCCATTTCAGGGGGGAGGCAGGCCATGGAACCTAACTGCTTCACAGTTCACAATTGTACATTCTGGACATATGCCACCAATAATTTGTAAAAATCACATCATGCATTGAACTGTAGTGGTTAAAATTTACAGATTATTACCAGCTTCTCACTCTTTTGCCCCATAGATTGCAACCTCTGCTGATGAATAGGTGGTGAAGACATACCCCCGTGTACAGACCCCTGGTGGACTTGGCAACAATGGAGGACAGGCACATCATCCTCACCTACAGACTTGACGGGCCACAATCACAGAGCTGTGTGCCCAATTGGAACCTGACCTGATATCTGCTATCCGTCACCCCACTGGGATCCCTCCTCTTGTGCAAGTGCTATCAGTGCTCCATTTTTGGCAACTGGTTCTTTTCAAGTAACAGTGGGCTTGACAGCAGGAATGTCACAGCCAGTGTTCTCAAACGTGTTGACCAGAGTGTTGTCTACTCTGATTAAACACATGTGCAGCTACATCGTTTTCCCCCAGGTAGAGGATTTGGCCACAGTGAAGGCTGACTTCTATGCAATGGGACATACCCCCAACATCACTGGGGCTATTGATGGAACACATATTGCATTTGCCCCCCCCACCCGGCAAAATGAACAGGTCTTCAGAAATCGAAAAAGTTTTAACTTAATGAATGTGCAGATGGTGTGTTTGGTGGAACGGTACATCTCCCATGTCAATGCTAAGTATCCAGGCTCGGTGCATGATACCTTTCTCCTGAGGAATAGCAGCATCCCAAATTTGATGGCCTAACTCCAGAGGCACAGGGTGTGGCTAATAGGTGAGCCCTGGTTCCCACCCAGTGGATGTTGGTGTGGGAATGGTGTGGGCCATAAGGGTTAGTGTGTGGCTAACAGTTGTCCCTCGATATTTTCAGGTGACTCTGGTTATCCCAACCTCTCATATCTACTAACCCCTGTGAAGAATCCCAGGAGATGGGCAGAGAAATGTTACAATGAGGCACATGGGCGAACAAGAAGGATAATTGAATGTGCATTTGGTATCTTGAAGGCCAGGTTTCGGTGCCTCCATCTAACAGGTGGATCCCTGTGCTACTCACCCAAGAAGGTCTGCCAGATCATAGTGGCATGCTGTATGTTGCACAACCTTGCCTTGAGACGCAATGTGCCTTTTCTGCAGGAAGAGGAGGCTGGAGATGGCCGTGTGGCAGCAGTGGACCCTGTGGACAGTGAAGATGAGGAGGCAGAGGATGAAGAGGAGGACAACAGAAGTACAGTGATTCGTCAATACTTCCAATGACACACAGGTAAAACAGTGTATCTTCACATTTCATTGACAGTTTAATGTTTGACTTTGTCACTGGCAGTCTGTGAATTCCTACTTCTATGCCCACTCACTGTATCCTTTGGCATCTCTTTTTGCAGATGGTGGTGCCCCACTGTCGCTCCTGGTGTGTTCACTGCAGCCAGCTACAGGTCTTTCCTATGTAAACATTACTGTACAGTTGAATTGCAATGTTTAAAACTTGTTACACAAATACATACTTAAATCATTTGACATACTCCGTACTTGTACTTTTTTCAAAGTGTGTTTATTGCAGTGCTTTGACGAAAAGGGGGAAGTGCAATGGGCTGGGGGGATGATGGAGGAAAAGTCTATTTGTAGCACAGGTGCAATGTCCAAGGGGGCACAGGAAGGGTTCAAGGTGGACAGGGTGGCAGAGAGGGACACAAGGGTGAGAATCAGGAGAGTCTCATTTCCTGGTGGGGTCTTGGCAATAGTCTCTGGTTTCTGCCTGGATCGCAGGGAACGTTTGCGGGGTGGTTCTCCTTCTGCATGGGAAGGGGTAATGGTGTCCTGTTGGTCCTGTGCGGGGCCTCCTGTCCACTAGCGGCAGCGGAGGTTGAGGGCTGTTCAGTAGTTTGGCTAGTGGCAGGGGCCCGCTGGTGTGACACTGCCTCACTCATACAGTTGGCCATGTCTGCCAGCACCCCTGCAATGGAGACCACAGTGGTGTTAATGGACTTCAAGTCCTCCCTGATCCCCAGGTACTGTCCCTCCTGCAGCCGCATGTTCTCCTGCAACTTGCCCAGGATCTGGCCCAGCATATCCTGGGAATATTGGTATGCTCACAGGATGACAATGAGTGCCTCCTGGAGAGTCGGTTCCCTGGGCCTTTCCTCCTCTTGGCGCACAGCAGTCCTACCAGTTTCCCTGTTGTCCTTTGCCTCTGTCCCCTGAACGGTGTGCCCACTGCTACTGACCCCAGGTCCCTGATTGTCCTGGGTTTGTGGTGTGCATTGAGGTCCCTGTAGTGGTGGACACACCGTTGATTGACATGTCCTGGGGACAGAGGTATGGGTCCGCTGGGTGAGTGCTGTGGTGGTGTTTCCTGAGGGGGGAGGCTCTGTGGTAGTATGAGACCGTGCCTGGGTAACCGACTGTCCGGAGGTCCCTGTTGGGCCAGGTTGGTCATCCAGATTCAGGAGACCAGAGCTGCTGTCATCACTGTGGGCCTCTTCAGGTGGGGGACTGGATGTTGCTGGCACCTCTTCTCCAGTGACATTGGCTGGGATACCTGTGGGGATGTAAATGTAGTGTTTTTTTTCAGTGTGTGACATATTGTGCATGGGTGGGTTGCCCTCTATGTTTGTTATTGCCCTGGCAGCTTTGAACTTTTGTGAGTTGTTATTTGGTGGGCTAGCTGATTGTCTCTAGTGTGCCTGCTTTAGTGCTAGGTGTCCATGCAGATCTGTGAGTGGTGTCCATGCAGTGGTGGTACATGCTGGGCTTGGCATTGGTATGAGTGGGTTGTGATGGTGGGGTGTGTGGGAGGTGGTGGAGTGATGGGAGTAAGGGTGGGGTCGGGGTATTTGATGGCATGAAGGTAGGGGGGTGATAGTAGTAAAGAGTTGACTTATCAGAGCCCATTCCTCTTCCTACTCCTGCCAGGCCCTCAGGATGCATGATTGCCAAGACTTGCTCCTCCCATGTTGTTAGTTGTGGGGGAGGAGGTGGGGGTCCACCGCCAGTCCTCTGTAAAGCAAGCTAAAGTCTTGCTGCAATGGAACGCACCTTCCCCATAGGTCGTTCCACCTCTTCCTGGTGTCATCCCTTGTTCTGGGGTGCTGTTCCACGGCATTGACCCTGTCCACGATTCTCCACCATAGCTCCATTTTCCTAGCAATGGATATCTGCTGCATTTGTGCTCCAAATAGCTGTGGCTCTACCCGGATGATGTCCTCAACCATGACCCTTAGCTCCTCCTCAGAGAAGCTGGGG
Source organism: Pleurodeles waltl (assembly GCF_031143425.1). NCBI lineage: Eukaryota > Metazoa > Chordata > Amphibia > Caudata > Salamandridae > Pleurodeles > Pleurodeles waltl. Next base: position 295,260,350 of record NC_090450.1, read on the forward strand.
TATTGTTGTGGTGCCATGGGTGTTGGGTGAGTGGTGTGGGTGAGAGTGTATAGGGTGATGTGTTGGGGTGTGTGATGTTAAGTGCATGGGTGGTGTATAGGTGATGGTGGTATGTGACTCTGGTTGTGTGAGTGCTCTTGCTGTCTCTCTCTGTTGGCAATTGTTTGTATTCGTAAGGGGTTGTGGGTAATGTGGGGGTGTGTTTTATATTGGTATGCGTGTATGGGTGTGGTGTGTGTATGTGTGTCAGTTGTGTGTTGTTTGACTTGTCCAAGGTGGTGTTGTTTTGTATGTGTGTGTGTGTATTTTGAACTCTGCGGTATGTACCGCCATTGAATGTCCGCCTTGGTGATTCGTGGGTCATAATGTTGTGGGCGTTGTTCTGTTGGCGTAACAGTGTGGGTTTTGCTACCAACAGTTTATCACTGACCTTTGGGCTGGCGGACATGTGTGTGTGTGGCTATATGTGTATGTCATAATATGTGTATGTCATAATATGGTAAGCGGATATCTGCAGCACCGGCTGTATGTTGGTAGCAGTTAGCGTGGCGGTAAGTGGGATTTACCGCCAATGTACAATGAGGGCCTGTGTGTCTTCCCAGCTACCAGAGATGGTGTCTAGATGTCAACCAGGATCCGCTGGAGAGCGTCGGGATTGATGCTTTGCAGCTAGTCATCCCAATCAATGATGAAGTCAGGGCAGGCAGCTGGCTGTAAGGTATGGGATGACCCTCTTCAATGAGATCGAGATATGTCAATGTTGGTCTGTACTAGCTGTTCATGAGTCATCAGGTTGTTAATCATGGTGCCTTATTTACATGGCGCAGAGCCACGCATTAAGTCCCTCATTTATGGGCCCCCAGCGGCACATTATGCCACCAGTGCGTCATTTTTTGGAACGCTCCATTACCACAATATGCCAGTCCACATTTGCAAGTCCAGCCTAAGCCATCATGCGTGGCTTTTCTTGGGCTTCTGCATATGGACCCCTTTCATGCATTACACTGTGTGGCATTTGCCTGCCATGGGTGTTGCTTGCGGTGTTTCCATGCAACACGTGTGGAAACGTACAGAGTCTGTTGCACTGCCAGATCATTAAGTTTGGGTATGTGTCAATTCCTCTGCCACCCCATGTGTGTTGTTAGAGTGATGCAAGGGGGTGAACTATCCACATGCATCCTCCTTGTCACCTCTTGTCATGTGTGCTGTATCCTACACCACCCATAGTAAGATGCAACCATCTCTTGTGTATGGGATTGTACAGGAAGGTGTCACTTCCTGCACAACAGAACTCATCCCTGCAACACAGGCCTCCTTTCAGTATGGATGCATAGGTGCATAGAATAGATGGAGTGGGGACGTGGGAAAACTTTGTGCTGCCATCCGGGGGAAGCCAAGCCCCGGCAACACAAGTTTGGGGGCGGGGCTAAGCACTCCTCAGTGCTTAAAGCGCCACCTGCCCTCCCGCCTCGTGGGACGTGAGAAAACTTTGTGCCTTCATCCAGGGGGAGCCAAGCCCTGGCAACGCGAGTTTGGGGGCGGAGCTAAGCCCTCCTCAGCGCTTAAAGCGCCACCTGCCCTCCTGCCTCGCGGGATGCAAGAAAACTTTGTGCCACCATCCGGGGGAGCCAAGCCCCGGCAACGCGAGTTTGGGGGTGGTGCTTAGGTACTTTTGTTCTTACTGGATAGCCGCATACTAGCACGGGCTAACACCTGTAATACCTTTTTAAAATTTGGTGAGACTCACTTCCTTTGCGGTCTGGAGGCCCCGGACTCTTGACTCTGAATTTTCAAAATTAATAGTGATATTATTATTTTTCTTTAACAGGCTGTATAACCTCACGAAATAACTATTCACCTGTGTAGTCAGATTTTGTTTGTGTATGCATGCTTAGCTGTTGTAATTAGTAACACGTTTTCTAGAGTACTACTATCCGAGCCCTTGTGTGCAGGACTGAAAGTTAGAAATGGGCAAGAGGAAGCAATTAAGTGCAAAACAGACATCTTTCCATAAAGATCACACCTCAATACTAAAATAAATCTCAGGAGCTATGGGTGCCATTGATAAGCAGATCACAAATGTTGAGGAAAGGATATTAACACAGAGGGACCCTTTGGAAACCCCACTTCCTCATAAAAAATGTTCACCCCCAGAAACAGTCTTACCAGACAAGATAGATATGTTGGAAAGCAGGGACCAGATAAAGGGCCGAAACGGATGCATTCAGCATTTAAGTGAGACTATAACAGAGGTTGAAGATTCCTCACCCCCACCCAAATGTATAAGGAAACCAAAAGCAGCCCGAAAGGGCGGAGCCTTAAGCCACAAGATATCTGGAACATGCTGTCAGGGTAACATAGGAGCCCAATCTCTGGGGCAATCCCAAATTAACATCTCTAATACGAATCCTTGTCAGATGACCACTCGAACTATAGCAAAGGGAGAAGTTAACACCCTAGACACCATTATAGCCTTGGAACACTTAGTTAGAACTTCCTTCGAACTACTGACAAAGAGTTTAACTCAAGTGGAGGAAAACGTGGAATCAATTCTCAATTTAGTGAAGGCCCAGACTCCAGGTCTAACCCCCATAGCTTCCCAATCTAGTGGTGAAACTGTTCCAAACCAAAATCTACATCCGTTTAATGAACGACAATACCTGCCAATTGCCCCACTGGCTAAACAATGTAATCTAGAACCCTCCATACATGTAAATGGCACTAGCACCCTACTACATGCACATGTAAATGTAAATGATCTGGAAACATACAAACCATCGAAATCTCCCTTGGTTAAAACATCATTACCAAGCGACACACTTCATCTGCCCCCTGCAGCCCCCCCTATGTAGTAGTTCTCGCAAATGCCCCCACCATATATACGGAAAATAGAGAAACATGGTCGGCATTGAGAAATAAATCTTTGAATTGGACAGGAACCCACATGAAACCTGGTATGATAGATACATTATTTGAACACATAAGAATGGTTAGAAGAGTCAAATGGGTGGGCAGGAGCAAAAAAATACTAACTGGAGATTGTGTGGTACTTTCGTTTAAAACGCCAAAACTGATTGAGGACATTTTGAGAAACATAAGTCCGCAACAGGTCCTTGACCACGCCATCTCACTACTCCCCCTAGGCTATTTCTATTTAAAAAAATGGGAGTCATGATCAACCAAGAAAAGAGATTCTAATCCAACAAAGCAGAACTGAAAGAAATTACACTGTCCCTACTAAGATTCAAAGCCCTCCCTCTGGAGGAAGTGGATTGGCTGTCGACAGATCTTGTTGGGGGTAGGATGAGATCTTTCACAATGAATTCTGCATCCGACCCATTGGATAGTAGAGGGGGCCTACTGGGGAGTGAAGGCGACACAATATCGTTCAGGGAAAATAGAGAACAACAAGATCTTGTTCCTGAATTACCACTAGGCGGAGGTTCCAACCACTCGACTACCCCAATATAAATTTCTTGAATAGAGACGGAGACTATAATATCTACATTAACTAAGAAAGCAGTGCAAGATGATCTTCAGGGGTTGGGATTAACCACACCAGGAGTAAAATTTCTATTCTGGAATGTGGCAGGCCTGCGTAGTAAAATCGAGAATGAGGTCTGGTTAGAATTTATTGGACCCTTTCCTTGTGTGTGTCTACAGGAGACCTGGTCTATAGATCCTATCCATATAAAGGGATATAGGACATTCCACACTTCCGCGATTCCCTCTGTGCGAGGTAGGTCGAAGGGAGGTTTGTGTATATATATTTCTAATACGCTTGACTCAATAAAGATGATTAGCCTAATTTCCAATATGTTTTATCAACTGATCTTATGCGAACTAAAAAACGCAGTGAGCCTAGTTATTATTAACTTTTATAAAAATGCCCCTCCACATAAAACCTCATATATGATTAGACAAATACTGGATGACTTGGAACGTGCATGTGACTCAACAAGGAAAGAAACTTTTATTGTATGGGGAGGCGATTTCAACATTCACCTGTGTACTCAACAAGCTGAGAAAGTTTGCTGCCTTTATAAAGGAGGAAATGATGACCAATTTCATTTTAATCACAATTACTATGGTTGTCTATTGAATGATACATTATTCAAATGTGACCTATCTCTCTGCAATGGACTATATGATAGTAAATTACAGTTTAAACCTACTTTTAATGGCAGATGCGCAAATACTATAATAGATTTTACATTCATATCCAATAACTTTGTCTTTGGCGCATCCGAGTATAAAATCTACGACATTGCGCTCAGTGATCATTACCCCCAAAGTATACACCTTGCATTGCCTCAAGCCAGAAACAATCACAAGGAGCCACAGAAAATGGAGCTAATATTGAATTGGGCGGTAGAAATTGAAAGTTCCTACTGTGGTCACAGATTGAACCAACAGACTTCACGAAACAGCTGTTGAGCGATTATGCTAAAGAGATTGAAATTTGCCTCACAGATAACACAAAACCACAGGATTGCATCAGAGCATTTACAGCAGTATCTATGGGAATTAAAAAGTCACTCACAGTAAGTGTGGAAAAATCTAGACTTCGGGAAAAAAAGGGTTGTTTGACACTGAGGCCCATATTTATACTTTTTGACGCAAAACTGCGCTAACGCAGTTTTGCGTCAAAAAAATTAGCGCCAGCTAACGCCATTCTGAAGCACCATGCGGGCGCCGTATTTATTGAATGACGTTAGCCGGCGTTAGCCACCGGCACCGTCTGGTGTGCGTTAAAAAAAACGACGTACACCAGGCAGCGCCGGCGTAGGGGGATATGGGGCTTGGGCGTCAAGAAATGGGGCAAGTCAGGTTGAGGCAATTTTTTCGCCTCAACCCGATTTGCGCCATTTTTTTTTCACTCCCAACCCCCATAGAAATGACTCCTGTCTTAGCAAAGACAGGAGTCATGCCCCCTTGCCCAATGGCCATGCCCAGGGGACTTCTGTCCCCTGGGCATGGTCATTGGGCATAGTGGCATGTAGGGGGGCACAAATCAGGCCCCACTATGCCACAATTTTTTTTTTTGTTTAAAACTTACCTGAACTTACATTAATGTCCCTGGGATGGGTCCCTCCAGCTTTGGGTGTCCTCCTGGGGTGGGCAAGGGTGACGGGGGGGTCCCTGGGGGCATGGGAGGGCACCTCTGGGCTCCTTCAGAGCCCACAGGTCCCTTAACGCCTGCCTTTTGCAGGCGCTAAAAAACGGCGCAAAAGCGGCCGTACGTCATTTTTTTGACCCGCCCACTCCCGGGCGTGAATTTTGCCCGGGAGTATAAATCCGACGCACATGCCTCGGAGTCGATTGTTTAGACGGGAACGCCGACCTTGCATATAATTAACGCAAAGTAGGTGTCCACGCTAAAAAATGACACTAACTCCATGGACTTTGGCGCTAGACGCGTCTAACGCCAAAGTATAAATATAGAGTTAGTTTTGTGTCGGAATTGCGTAAAAAAAAATGACGCAATTCCGGCGCAAACGGAGTATAAATATACCCCTGAATGTACACGTGCTCATAAGAAACTTAAACAGTACCTACATAGGAATAATTCAAACAAGAACAAGATTATTATTCTCAGACATGAGTATAAGAAGGCCATAAAAAAAAGGAAACAATTCTTAAAAGATAAAGCTTGGAACACCTTGTATGATGCAAGCCTCCAAAACAATAATGTTATATTTTGGAAGGTTGTAAATTCTCCTCTGCTGGGCGAAAGCATATCACCAAGTATTGAAACAGCTATTATGGGAGAGGAATGGGTTACCCACTTTTCCAAAATATATTGCTCGGAAAAGGCAACCCCAGACATAGAATATCATAGACTCGACTTCCAGACCATTACTCCACCATTTAGCTCAAATGAGGTCATTGATGCCATATATACCAGTAAGAGTGGAAAAGCACCAGTTCCAGATGGAGTCCCAGTTGACATTCACAAGTCTAACATTGCGCTCTGGGCCCCTTTACTGACACAGGTTCTACGAGCTTGCTGTGCCATAGTATTTATCCCTACCTGGGCGGAGTCCATTATCGTCCCAATATTTAAAAAAGGCGATCGGCAAAAACCTGCATGTTATAGACCAATCTCACTCCTCTACACCCTTGCAAAGATTGCAGGGTGTATTATCCTGAATAGAATGAGGGATTGGGTGAAAAGTAATAACATTTTAACAGACTTACAATATGGTTTCAGGTCAGGGATAGGGACTGTGGAGCAAGCTCTGAACCTAGACATCTTGATTGGCAAATATACGAAGGCCAAGACAGGAAACCGACACATCGTATTTGTAGAACTCACTTTGGCGTTTGACTGCGTAATTCACAGCAAACTATGGTCCATTTTGTTGCAAATGGGGGTAGATGAAACAATAGTTCATTTTATTAGGGAACTATACTCCGGAAGTAAAGCAAGGGTACGTTTTGAGACACAAGGGGAGTGCACCTCTTCTTTTGCCATAAATCAGGGTGTACGACAAGGCTGAGTTTTAGCACCTCTCCTGTTTTCCTTATATATAAACAAACTAGAGTCTGTATTATCTACTGCATGTAGAAACCTACCACAAATCAGCTCTCGACCGATTCCAGTTCTCATGTACGCCGATGATGCCGTTCTTATGGCACGAACCCCAGTGGCTCTGCGGTGCCTACTGGCAACTTTTGTTAATTATATGGAAGAATTAGGCCTCAAAATAAACCGCTCTAAAACATACAATAAAAAATTTGGTATAAAATCTGCAAAAAAAACCCTACATTACAATAAAGCGTGGTAAACTAGATGACACAGAAATGTTTTCATACCTAGCAATCATGTTTGACAATAAAAGTATTTGGTCAAAAGCAATTAGCTCTAGGAAATTACAGTTTGTAAAAACTACCATGGCAGTAAAAAAAAAATCCCCAAAATTTGGAAGGATCACTCCAAAAGACATGATGACAATCTACAATGTGAAATGTGTCTCTGTTGCACTGTATGGGGCAGGCCTATGGGGATATAGAAAATGTAATACTCTGCAGTTAGCAGAAAATGACTTTTTGAAGTCTATTTTAAGCATTCCAAAATTGACTTTAACTTTTGCGTCCCATTCAGATATCGGGGTTACATATATTACAGAGCTAATAAGAATGCAACCGGTATTACTCTGGCACAAAGTCTGGACCTCGGAATTTGCGAGTCGGAATCGGGCGATTATAGCAGACGCTCAATCACTAAGTCACCCATTGCAAATTCCATGGCTGGAGTACATAAAGAATTTCTTCATGGACCTGGGCCATCCTGAGAATGACTTTACACCAGAAAAAATGGAAACACTTTCCAAGAATGACTTGAAAAAGACTTGCCTCACCCAAATGGCCGACCTGAGGTGTGCCACCGAAGCAAAGAAACCTAGTGTGATGAGGAATATCTTGATGCAGCAAACAGACGGCATGGAACCATATTTGAAATAAGTACTGAATATGAGGCATCAATATGTTCTTACACGCCTAAGACTAGAGACATTCCATCGACTTGTCAGCTTTCCACTTATTAACGACTGGCGTCCAGTCTTGGAGAAATGTCCCTGTGACTCAGTGTCGACACAAAGTACAATGCATACAGTTTTACTCTGTACATTATATACTGATCAGAGGAAAGTCTTTGTGATACCGATTTAGAAATTTTTGCAAATACAACAATGTCACCCGGCTTTTCTTTACCTATTGATGCTTCCTTCAGTTCAAATTTGTAATGGTCTTGCGGTTTATTTGTGTGCAGTCATGAAGGCTAGAAAATATCTTTAGGCAAGCTTGAAGAGGTTTTTTATCTTGGAAATGATTTTAGCTAAGTTATAAGATTTCTATTTTTAACAAAATATTTTACAATATCATTTTTATCTTGTTTTTTATTGTTTTTAAGAATAATTGATTTTGGATCTTTCTATTGAACTTTTTGATATAGACTATAGCTCTTAGGAAGATGTTATGAGTATACCTTTAGTCCTGTTTAAATCAATATAAAACTTTTGTTGTTCTTAATTATATTTGTACCCAGCTTTTAGCATTGAACTTCATGATATAGGTCACAGCTTGTAGGAAGAATTTATGTATATATGTCTTATTTTACTTTATTTTAACTTGAATGTTAACTGGTGATACATGCATCTTTTTTTTTTTGCTTTTATGATTGTCGATAAACAATCAAATAAAGTATTTCAACTACAACTACAGGTGCATAGAATAGATGTAGTCACAAAATATAAGGCCCAGTATACAAGGTGAACTTCCACATAATTGTAAGTTCACAATTTTTTGCGATTCACAGCCAGATTTTAAGAATAGTATCTTTATGACTAAGGAATCTCCCTCCTTATGGCGGAGACTCCTCACAGAAAAGGGTATGACAGACCTATCTTGCATGCGAGTTACATAGACCATAAAATAAGATAGCACATGCAAAGAATACCAACAACAACTCTGCAGGTGCTAAATGGTAGGCAATTATGGATCTAGCACCTGACTCCACATCATTAAAAAGGCAGAAAACGGAGTAATAAATTATTCATAAATCACATGGATTACAAGGAAATGTATCAATAGTTATGTGAAATGCCTTGTTACTGAAGACTAAGGGCTAGATGTACAAAGCATTTTCCACGTCGCAAACGGCGAATCGGGGCGTTTGCTATATGGAAAATGCTATTTGGGATGTACAGACCCATTTTTGCGATTCGGTAATCTATTTTCTGAATCACAAAAAGGGCTTGCGGGTCGCAATTAGGAAGGGGTGTTCCCTTCCTAATTGCGAGTCACAGTCCCCTGTATGATTGTTTTGTGTCCGCGAATGCGGTCGCAAAACAATTGCAGTTAGCACGAGTTTCAAACTGGTGCTAACCCATTCGCAAACAGGAAGGGGTCCCCATCGGACAACTTCCCCTTTGTGAATGGCAGCGAAAATATTTTTTCAGAGCAGGCTGTGGTCCTATGGACTACTGCCTGTTCTGAAAAAATGAAAAGAAAACTTTGAATTTTGGGTTTTTGAAATTAATCTCGTTTTTCTTTAAGGCAAACGGGCTGCATTTTAAAAAAACTGCTTTATTTAAAAGCAGTCACAGACATAGTGGTCTGCTGTCTCCAGCAGGCCACCATCCCTTGAGGGTGGCCATTCCCAATGGGGTCGCAAATTTTGACCTACCTCATGAATATTCATGAGGTAGGTAATTTGCGACTCCATTGGGAATCACACTGTCATTGACACTGTTGTACATCAGATTTTGTGACTCGCAAATTGTGAGTCGATATGACTCACAATTTTCAAGTCGCAAAACCTGAAGTTCGTACATGTAGCCCTAAACCTCAATCTGACTTTGTTGACAGTTTCCTATCTAAACTTATTACTGGTCCCCCTTCCCTATAATCAGGACACCAAAGACTTACTAAACAGGTTCCATGACCTCATTTCATAACCTAGCATGCACGTGGCTACTTTAGAGGTTTGCTTCCTGTTAGAAATGATCATCTTTTGCATAGTAATTCACCCATAATTTAGCCTTCTTTTGTTGTACACGTTTAGTTGGCAATAGAACTCTGTGCACTTCATTCCTGCAAACCAGTGGTAAAGTGCTTATTCTCTTTCCTTTATACTGTTAAAACTGGCAGCACCCATTGTGCCACGCACTAAAGCACACTGGAAAACAAATGCCCAGACTTGTCAATACAGTCTGAAATGGCAAATTTAACATGCCATTTCGACCATGCAAAATAAACCTTTTGCCAGGCCTAGCCTTTTCTTCTCAATGTTCAAAAGTAGGCTCTAAATGCCCTTAGGGCAGGGTCCATGGTTTTTAAAAAGCAGGGCATGTATATTTAATGGTTTACATGCTCTGGCAGTAAAAAAAACCCCCAAGTCATTTTTCCATGTGGCAAGGCTGGCTCTCCATTAGGAAAACACTAGGTTAAAGTAAAAAAACTTATAATGCCTTACCTTAGTTTGAGAGTATCAAGACGAATGATTCAAGGACTCATTTTAATAGTAATTTACAACCGAGCAAAAGCTGGATTTTATTAATATTTTGAAAAAAAAAACACTTTTAGAAAGTTGTCAATTTCCTGCCATTCAAAAGTTGCTTTATCTGCCTTTGTGTAGTATCAGTGATGTTAGCTTCCCTGTGGTAAGATGTAGATTGACAGTGGAGAAAGGGATTGGTGTGGAGAGGTGTTTTTCTTCCTTGAGCAGGACGGCCTGTGGCCTGGGGGATGTGTTCAGCCTCTTCGTAATAGCCAAGGACTCAAGCCCTGTCACTGGCAGAACTAGTTCACTGCTAGGCCTCACTTTCTTTTGCCCTGCTAGTCAGTGTGGCTCCAAACCCAGTGAGAGGAAGGAGCTGCCCCAGATGTGGTGTGGAGTGACCATAAGGAAGGGATTGCCCATTATCATGGCCACATCTCTGAGTGGGCACAGGGAGCTCTGACTAGGGGAAGAATGGTTCTACCATATCGGATTTAATTAGAGAGGGGCACTGTGGGATAGCTTACAATAAAACACACAGAAAATTGTGAAAAACTGTGAAGGGTCACCTGGTTGGTTAGGGAGCAACCAGGGATTTCCCCCCCCACCTACAGTGTTGCACTGGGCATTGATGTGTCATTCCCAGTACCCTCCTGAGAACACTCCTAGACCTGTTGAGATCAGTTGAAGGAGTGTTCTATTGTTCAACACATGAAGAAAGACTGTATCTGCTTGCTTTGAATCTCTGAAGTGACTCCAAGTGTCTATTGGCTGACTTCCTTTTTGGGCAACAGGGACACAACAAGCTTCATTGGGCCCTTTTCCTGCAACTTCAGGGCTGACCAGTGCCAATTGGACCTGCCCTAGACTCCTCTGCTTGCCACTTTTGGAGTAAGCCCTAACTCTTAAGGGCTCCCCCCCTTGGTTCGGGACCCTTTACTACTGGTAGAGTGTACACCTCCTGTCCCCAGAATGCAAAACCTCAGACTTAGAAACTTTTGCCATCTTCTGCCTGGAAAGCCGAAGGAGAGTAGTATTGCTGTCAAAGTAGCAGCTGTCAAGGTTGAATTGCCAGACGGCCTCAACTTGCTGGTTTGCCCTGCTCAAGGATATCTGACTTACAGAAAATGCTCTAAGGCCAAACGTAGAGGGATACATCAAGACTTATGCCAAGCAGCAACTGTTGAAATCGATGCCTTCATGGGCACAGGCTTTGGGATTCCCGCATTTGGAGCTTTCCGAACATCAGTTGATGACCACACTGGGACCAATGCTTCAGCAACAAGTCATTATTAAAGCCCGGTTTGGGCCCAGCTTGAAGCTTTTACTGCCGATGACTCGTCAATGACCATTTTACTCCATGAAAGTTTCTAAGTGTGAAGGTAAACTTTTCAGTGGGACAAACCTAGGCTTTTATCCAACCTGCATTCCATTGCAGTCAGCATTATCTTTTGACTTTGACCCAGTCTACCACAACCAGATATCAACAGGTTGGCCTTTTGTGCTTTTTAGTGCTATTTTTAATCCAAGATGAAAAAAGTATATCTATGATTCTAATTATTGGATTTTTGTAATTTGATATAATTTCATGTATTAAAAGATTCTCTATGTTTATAGTGTTTCAGATTATTCTTGTGTGTGTGTTTTCATGTTATTACTGTTTGAGTGCCGCATGGATACTTTACACATTCCCTGTAAATTAAACCTGACTGCCTTATGCCAAGCTACCAGAAGATTAACAAGAGGTCAATTTAGTGACTTTAGTAGTTCAAAGGGATTGTGATTATTATTTGTGATGGGTTTTCACCACCTTCAACTAATACACCAGTTTTTTATATTCCCTTTGTACCAGTATACTACAAAATGTGGCTTGCTAGCAGTACTATATGTTTTTGAGAAAACATGAGTGGCATACTTACAATATACCACAGTGCTGCTAGTGATAACAAAGTTCATACTAAAATGTAATACTTTGCTCCTTGAAAATGAGTGGTCCAAGCAAAATACCAAGAAGTTGTTATGGGTTCTAAATAGGCCTGGGGGAAATATAAATAACACTGGTGTAATTCGTGTAGTTTTAGGAATTTTGTGTTATGCGAAAATTCCCTGTATCATGCCATTGTGCCTCTTCACGTAATTACAAGCCATTCGTGAATCAGAGCGAATGGTGCAATTTGTGGTATAAATTTACTGTGATTCCATGGAAACAGCAGAAGGCAAGCGACTGTTGTATGCAGTGCTTTTGTTTGAATATGTAAAAGCGTTCTCACAACAAGTTATGGAAGGACGCATTTTGTGATAAAACATAGCAAGAATTGACAGATTTTAATTGATGTATTTAAATATAATTTTGCCAATTATATGAAAACAAATTGCGCCATTTTTGCCCGCTTCTAGTTCAGAATTTGCCTCTCTATATGCAAGTCTTATATAGCATGGTTCAAAAAGATGTATATGTGGGCCACAGGAGAATTTAATAATATTTTCCAAATACCATAATGGCAAGCCTTACAACCTTCAATTTACAATGATGCATAATGAACCTATAAATTACTTCTTGAATGTAACCCTTTAAATAAAATATCTGGACTAGAAAGTACTTTCTTAATGAATCCACAGAATGCAACTCTTTAATACGTGCGACTAGTGCTCATCCTATTTAGTATCCTTTTACAATTCCTTTAATGACAAGTCATACAATCTTCAATTTAGAAAAACAGACTGTGAACCTCTGATTAACTTCTTAGATGTGTCTCTTTAAATCAGAGGACTTAAGGCCTGATTTATATGTTGGTGGATATATATTATGTTGTAACGGTGAACACTGATAGTAAGGGACAGTAAAATACAAATAATGCTCCTCCCACCATGGAAGATGACAGCCATGGTGAGCAGACCAACACTTCTTATATTTTCAAAAAGAAAATCCAGTTTCAGCATTTTCTTACTGAAAATAAAAAAATAAAACTGCTTGGTGCAGAGCCAGCCTTAAACCAAACAGCGGAAAGTATTTACAGCAACAGCCGTGATGGGCAGGCAGCCTCTCCACCATGTGGATGGAATAAGTTACTCAGTCCCCTTGGTGGAACTACGGCCGTCCCGAAATGATAAATTAGGCCCTTAAACTAGAAAGCACATTTTTTGTAACCTTTATTACATGCACACAATGCTCACCCTAGAAACAGATTCTAGCAATACAATTTGGAGGAATGTCTAAATGAAAACACATCTTCGTTGAGGAAGGACCCTTTTGGGCAGAACATCACTTATGAAACACAGATTCTTCTTAAATAGGATTATGAACAGGGCCGTTGGAATTATGCAATTTTGCACTTCTGGCATTTTCTCTATAATTATGAATTTTCCACATTTGTCACCTAATCCATCATCTGTTGCATCATCTGCAAAGTTTAACAAAAGAAAATCTAGCTCAAACGGATCAAAAGTTACAAAAAATGCTATTACCCCTCTGGCTGCTCATTACAAGGCTCTTTGTAAAGATTAACTAGTGCAGATTTATTTGCATATTGCTGTATTTGAGTTTTAAAATTGCTTTCATCTTCAATTTACAGCGCACATCACAAACCTAGAAAGCACATTTTTTGTACATCCACAGACCCCAACTCTTTATTGCATGCAGACAGTGCTCACCCTAGAACGCTGATTCTACCAACACTGGTTGGAAAAATGACTAAAATAAATCACAACTGCAGTGAGGAAGGACCCATTTGGGCAGGACATCACATATAGAACACATAATTTTAAACAGGTTTATGAACAGGGCCACTGAAATTATAAAATTTTGCCGCTGTGGTGTTTTTCATTTGGTTATGGATTTACCGCATTTGCCACTTAATCCATCAACTGCTGAATAATCTTCAAATTTTAACGAAACATGCCCAGCTCAAATGGATCAAAAGTTACTAAAATGCTGTGAAAGGTGTTACTGTGCAGTGAAAGGTCCTTTGCAGAAATTGAATGGTCCTGTTTCTATTGCTTATTGCTGTTTTGGGGTTTTAAGTCAGTAGTACTCTTCAGTTTACAATGACACATCATGAACCCATGATTGCATTCTTGGATGTGGCTCTTTAAATCAAAGGACCTAGCTTAGAAAGCACATTTTGTTTCTGTAAATCTGCAGAACACACACTCTTTATAACATGCACACTAAACTCCTCCTTGAACACTTATTCTAGCAATATCATCTGGAGGAATGATTAAAATAAAATACATCTTCAGTAAGAAAGGACCCTATTGAGCAGAACATAAAATATAGAACATAGGGCCATATGTACGAACACGTTTTCCCATAGACACAGAGGGGGTCATTCTGACCCTGGCGGTAAAAGGCAGTTACCGCCGGTCAGAAGACCGCCATAACACCGCCGCGGCCGCGGTAACCCGCCAGGGTCATTCTGACCCACAACTGCCAAACCGACAAAAACCCGACCTCCACTGAAGGCCGCCACATCAGCAGTCAGCGATAAACTGGAGATGACCAAACCTCCACCGTCACGCCAACAGAAATACGCCCATGCCATTACGACCCACCAATCCACGCGGCGGTCTTTCAACCGCGGTATCCCATTGGCGGTACACACCGCCGCGGTCAAAATACACACACCTTTACAAAACACAGCCACATTGGATAATTCAAAATACACACACCTGATACACATACAAACACCACTCCCACACAATCAATACGATATAAAACACACACCCACATCACCCACAAACCCCCACAAATCGAAATTCAGAGACAAGGCGCAATACACAGAGAGAGAGCACAGGGAACGCAAACCACAACACACACAGGAACCCAACATCATCCCCCACACTACATCTACGCACAAAACACCACACACCACTACACTCATCACCACAAACACCACCCCACACCTCATCCACACCACCCCATGGCACCCCAAAGACACCCCAGGTTCTCGGACCAAGAACTCAGGGTCATGGTGGAGGAAATAATTAGGGTAGAGCCCCAGCTCTTCGGCACACAGGTGCAGCACACCACAATAGCCAGGAAGGCGGAGCTATGGCAAAGGATCGTCGACAGGGTCAACGCTGTGGGACAGCATCCCAGAAATCGGGAAGACATCTGAAAGCGCTGGAACGACCTACGGGGGAAGGTGCGGGCGATGGTGTCAAGACACAACATCGCTGTGCAGAAGACTGGCGGCGGACCCCCACCCACTCCACCCGAATTCACAGCATGGGAGCAAGAGGTCTTGAACATCCTGCATCCTGAGGGCCTCGCTGGAGTAGGCGGAGGAATGGACTCTGGTAAGTCTAATCTCAACTACTTCACCCCCCCCAACCACCAGCATGCCAACCCACACCCCCACCCTCACCCCCAAACCCCCAGCACATATCCTCCCTGCTAATGTCTCACCAGCACAACCCACCCAAACCAACACCAACCCCTGAATGCCAACACAAACCATGGACACCCATCACCTAAGCATGACCACTGCACATACCCATCCCCCCCCCCAAACCACCCTCACAACTCCTCCCACAAGGGAATGCCAGCACTGGTGGACAAGGGCACCCACAATTCGCACGCCATGGCACACACAGAAGCAATAACCATACTCTTTTACACCTGCAGGTCCCGAACGCCAAGACACCGGCCCGGAGGGTCCAGAAAGGTCCATCCCACCCCCAGAACAGGCCCCCAGTGATGACAGCAGCTCTGTCGACCTAGAACCTGATGACCAGCCCGGACCATCGGGGACCTCTAGACAGTCGGTTCCCCTCAGGCAGCCACAGGCCCCAGCAGACCTACCCCCCTCTGGAAACCCCAGCACAGCACCCACCCAGCGGGCCCATGCCTCTGTCTCCAGGACAGGTCAAGCAGCGATGTGTCTACCACTACAGGGCACCCAGGGCAACCCACCACCCCAACAACAACAGGGACCTGGGGGCAGTGGTAGTGGGCACACCGTCCAGGGGACAGAGGCCCAGGAACAAAGGGGAACTGGGAGGGCTGCTGTGCGACATAGGGAGGACAGGCCTAGGGAACCCACTGTCCAAGAGGCCCTCACCACCATCATGGGAGCGTACCACCACTCCCAAGAGACGATGGCGACGGTCCTGGCCAGGTTCCAGGAGATCCAGGCCATGCAGGAGGGCCAGTACATGGGGTTCCGGGAAGAACTGCGCAGCATTAGTTCCGCAATGGGTACAATCGTGGTGGCACTCAACCAGATTGTCACCACATTGCGGGACCATGTGGCCCCCCAAAGGGCCCCTGCCACTAGCATGGAGGAAGAACAGCCCACCACCTCCGCCGGCACTAGTGGTCAGGAGGCCCCGACACAACAGCAACGGCCCACCCGCACCCCACTCCCTGCAGAACATGAACCACCCCTCAAGAAAGGCCTGAGATCGAGGAAGAAGACAGAGTAGGATGTCAAGACCCCCGCCATGCACGGATCCCCCCGGATGTCATCCCACTGTCCCACTTGTTCACCCTGTCCAACCTTGAACTGCCCCTGCTCCACCTTCCACAGGCATATGGACAATGCACCTGTTCGAACGTGAGTCTGGACTCTGCCATGGACATGCCTCCACCATCACCCATCACCCTTTTTGAATTATACCCCAATTTTTGCACTTCAATAAACACAAATATTGCACAAAAACCATCTGGAGTCTGCTATTTATTTTTTTAAACCAAATGTATTCGATATAACCAACCAAAAATGTCCAAATACATTGTGATGACAACATACCAGTGTCACACAGCGGTAGTCCATGGGGAAATAAACCAGCGGGCACTCCGTGGGGACCACATCACTGAAATAGGAAGGCAAATTCACAACTAAGTTACCATACATTGGGGTGAAAGGTCAGACAGTAGAGAGCCAGTACTGTTACAGATATAATAAAATGCAGGAGTAGATTCTTACCTGTGTGTTACTGGAAATACTGCAGTATCACTCTGTCCCTGTTGTCTGTGTCGTCCTCTTCGTCTTCCTCCTCTTCACTCTCCGCAGGCTCCACAGCGGCCACAACACCACCATCTGGACCATCCTCCTGCAGGAAAGGCACCTGGCGTCGCAAAGCCAGGTTGTGAAGCATGCAGCAGGCCACGATGATATGACACACCTTCTTTGGTGAGTACATTAGGGATCCACCTGTCATATGCAGGCACCTAAACCTGGCCTTCAGGAGGCCGAAGGTTCTTTCTATAATCCTCCTAGTACACCCATGGGCCTCATTGTACCGTTCCTCTGCCCTTGTCCTGGGATTCCTCACTGGGGTCAATAGCCAAGGCAGGTTGGGGTAACCTGAGTCACCAATTAGCCACACACGCTGTCTCTGTAGCTGTTCCATCACATAAGGGATGCTGCTATTTCGCATGACGTACGCGTCATGCACTGACCCTGGGAACTTGGCATTTACAATGGAGATGTACTGGTCAGCCAAACAGACCACCTGGACATTCATGGAATGATAACTTTTCCGGTTCCTGTACACCTGTTCATTGTCTTTTGGGGGGACCAAAGCCACATGGGTACCATCAATGGCACCAATGATATTGGGAATGTGTCCAAGGGCATAGAAATCACCCTTCACTGTAGGCAAGTCACCCACCTCAGGGAAAATGATGTAGCTCCGCATGTATTTCATCAGGGCAGACAACACTCTGGACAACACCCTTGAAAACATAGGCTGAGACATCCCAGATGAAATGGCCACTGTAGTTTGAAATGATCAACTAGCCAAAAAATGGAGTACTGACAGCACCTGCACTAGAGGCGGAATCCCTGTGGGTTGGCGGATGGGTGACATCAGGTCTGGCTCCAGCTGGGCACACAGTTCCTGTATAGTGGCAGTGTTGAGTCTGTAGGTGAGTATGACATGTCGTTCTTCCATTGTCGACAGGTCCACCAGCGGTCTGTACACGGGAACATTCCTCCGTCTCCTCACAAGTCCCAGCGGACGGTGCCTAGGAAGGACAACATGGAGCACAGAGTCAATCAACCCACAGGTAAGTTCCCACAGCCTGCACAGTACACGAATCTCTCTGGATTGAATAGCTTGTATGAGTGTCGATGCAAGGCCTAGCCATGTGTGACGCAGTAGGAATTAAGCCATGTGGGCCCTTGAAATGGCAGCTGCCTGACCTGTGAAGTGTGACAATGTGAAGTGAGGTCATTGCGCTGGCGTGGCACGCCGTGGCGGTAGGCGATCGAAGACCGCGGCGCAAAGCAGCATTGGTTAACATTGAACCCTATGGGTTTCAGGAGCCAATGACGATGTACGCCGGCGGTCGCGGTACGCACCGCCGCGGGCGTGACCGCCATTTTCTCTCTGCTTAATCACACGAGACCTGACCATCCACAGGAGAGGACCTATACTGCAAGTGCTGCTGTGACCTCAGTCTGGAAGTGACAATGGCTGCTGCGACTGGGGAAAGGGCCCCCGCCTTCAGTTCCGAAGTGTTGGAGAAGCTCGTGGACGGGGTCCTCCCCCAGTATGCGCTACTCTACGGTCCTCCAGACCAACAGGTGAGTACACGGGGGCCAATGCATAGTGGGCAATGCCTGTGATGAGTGGGGTGGATGTACGATGGAGGGGAGGGGAGCGAATTACGAATGCATGGCACGACAGATGAGAGCATGTGCCACCTGGCAAGTTTGGGGAGGGGGGGCCACTCACATCGAGCATGCAGAAAAGTGATGATGTTTCTTTTCCCCCCCTGTACATGTCACATAGGTCAGCGCCCATCAAAAGATCGATATTTGGCGTGCCATCGCCAAGGACGTTCGGGCCCTGGGGGTCCACAACAGACGGGGCACCCACTGCCGCAAGAGGTGGGAGGACATCCGCCGCGGGAGCAGGAAGACCGCCGAGGCTCTGCTGGGGATGGCCTCCCAACCAAGGAGGGGTGCCAGTCGTACCTTGACCCCCCTGATGTCCCGGATCCTGGCGGTGGCCTACCCCGATTTAGATGGGCGCTTGAGGACATCACAGCAGACCCAAGGGGGTGAGTACCAGCACATTCAGCTAAATTTGCGCGCAGTGGAGGTGCCTGGGTGGGGGAGGAGGGCTGTGGGTATCCCTAGGCCAGGGCGATTTCTGTAGGCTAGGCCCCTCCGTGAGGTATGGTCCTGTGCCCCCGCCCCCCACCTCTGTAGGGTGCCTAGTAACGCTATTCATGGACCTGTGTATTCTGTGTGGGCAGTTGTCGCCCATAGGCTTGTAGGGCATGTCCCAGGGAATGAG
Organism: Pleurodeles waltl; assembly: GCF_031143425.1. NCBI lineage: Eukaryota > Metazoa > Chordata > Amphibia > Caudata > Salamandridae > Pleurodeles > Pleurodeles waltl. Next base: position 295,279,605 of record NC_090450.1, read on the forward strand.
TAGTGTACCCCAATTGCGCAGCGTAGTGCAGGGGGCTTCTGTGTCTGTCCTCTCCGCCAACGGTGTCCCCAATGCATGCACTCAACTTGTCTTTATTTCTCCATCCCCCCCCCCATTTTCTTTGTTTTTCGGTGAATGTGTGCATTAGCATCATCAGGCGGAGGAGAAATGGCATCGGCGCAAGAGGGAGCTGCATCTCACATGGCCCCGGAGGGCCATGCAATGGACTCCGACATGACCAGTGAGACGGAGGGCGAGGGGGGCTCCACCACGGGGACCCGTGCAGACGTCAGTGACACCAACACGTCCTCGGATGGGAGCTCCCTTGCGGTGGCGGCAACATCCGTGCCCACCGATACTACAGGTACAGCCGCCACCCAGCGCACCGGCTCCGCCCTCCCAGCAGCCCCTCGGCCTTTGGCCCGTGCCCGCACGGCCAGGAAGGTGGCCATCTCCTTCGCCCCAGGCACCTCAGGCCCTGCCCCAGTCACCCCTGCTGCCCTCAGTGAGGAGGTCATTGACCTCCTGAGGACCATCATTGTTGGGCAGTCTACCCTTTTGAATGCCATCCAGGGTGTGGAGAGGGAGGTGCATCAAAGCAATGCATACCTGGAGGGCCTTCATTCGGGTCAGGCTGCCCATCAGCGATCGTTCAACGCTCTGGCCTCAGCACTGACGGCAGCGATTGTCCCTGTCTCCAGCCTCCCTCTTCTAACTCCCTCCACCCAGTCCCACTCCCCTGTTCCTCTGCCTATCCCATCCACACCTACAGACCAGCCTGCACACACCTCCACACCCAAGGGAAGCTCATCCAGACATAAGCACCACAGAACACACAAGCATTCACACAAGCAACATACAGATGCAGACATGCCAACAGCCACTACCTCCTCTGTGTCCCCCACCTCCTCGTCTCCCTCCTCCCTCCCTGTGACGTCTACACTCACACCTGCATGCACACCACCATCAGCCAGTACACCCATCACCAGCACACCCTCCACACCAGTCAGCACACTTGCAGTCACCACCCCCACTGCCATGTACACGTCCCCTGTGTCCTCTCCCAGTGTGTCTGTCACCCCCGCTTCCAAACCACACAAACGCAGGCAGGCACCCAACCAACAGCCATCCACCTCACGTCAGCCTCCAGCCCAAGCACCTGCACCCAAAGACACCAGACTTGACTCTCCTACAACCACATCCTCTTCCTCCACTCCCATACCCACTCCAGCTACCCTTCCCATGGCTCCTAAAAAACGAATCCTCTATAAACTGGACCTCTTTTCCTCACCTGACCCACCCCCTCCATCTCGTAAGAGTTCCAAGAACACCTCAGCCACCACCAGCCCAGCAACTCCCAAGAACGTTGTGGCTGGTTTTTGGAGTCCGCCCTTTCCTTGTGCAGGGACATCGGCCAGCAGCAAAGGCACAGCCAGCCCCCCCCCTGGGAAGAGGAGCAAAAAGCTGAAGGGCAGGCACGACAGGCCTGATACGCCTGCCCCCAAGGAGGGTAGCCTTGCACCGTCACCTGCCACATCGTGTAAGGGAGCCAAGGGCCACGGAGTGTCTGCCAAGGAGGGCAAGGGCAGCAAAGCACAGAAGGCAGACAGCAGCCGACCTGGCCATGAGGGCCCCACCAGCCCCATTCCGGGGGTATCGGAGGAGACCCAGGGCCCCAGGACTCCATCACAGGAGGGCCCCGCAACGGAAAGGTCCGATGCTGACTGAGCAGGAAGTATTGGCCAGGTGTGGTTCACTCGAAACACAAGACAGGCACCGCTGAACAGGGCCCCGCCAAGACAGGCACCGCTGAACAGGGCCCCGCCAAGACAGGAACCGCTGAACAGGGCCCCGCCGTGAGAAGCACCGCTGAACAGGGCCCCGCCGTGAGGAGCACCGCTGAACAGGGCCCTGCCGTGAGGAGCACCGCTGAACAGGGCCCCGCCGTGAGAAGCACCGCTGAACAGGGCCCCGCCAAGACAGGCACCGCTGAACAGGGCCCCGCCGTGAGAAGCACCGCTGAACAGGGCCCGCCGTGAGGAGCACCGCTGAACAGGGCCTGCCGTGAGAAGCACCGCTGAACAGGGCCCCGCCAAGACAGGCACCGCTGAACAGGGCCCCGCCAAGACAGGCACCGCTGAACAGGGCCCCGCCGTGAGAAGCACCGCTGAACAGGGCCCCGCCGTGAGAAGCACCGCTGAACAGGGCCCCGCCGTGAGGAGCACCGCTGAACAGGGCCCCGCCAAGACAGGCACCGCTGAACAGGGCCCCGCCAAGACAGGCACCGCTGAACAGGGCCCCGCCGTGAGAAGCATCGCTGAACAGGGCCCCGCCGTGAGAAGCACCGATGAACAGGGCCCCGCCAAGACAGGCACCGCTGAACAGGGCCCTGCCAAGACAGGCACCGCTGAACAGGGCCCGGCCGTGAGAAGCACCGCTGAACAGGGCCCCGCCGTGAGAAGCACCGCTGAACAGGGCCCCGCCGTGAGGAGCACCGCTGAACAGGGCCCCGCCAAGACAGGCACCGCTGAACAGGGCCCCGCCAAGACAGGCACCGCTGAACAGGGCCCCGCCGTGAGGAGCACCGCTGAACAGGGCCCCGCCGTGAGAAGCACCGCTGAACAGGGCCCCGCCAAGACAGGCACCGCTGAACAGGGCCCGCCAAGACAGGCACCGCTGAACAGGGCCCCGCCGTGAGAAGCACCGCTGAACAGGGCCCCGCCGTGAGAAGCACCGCTGAACAGGGCCCCGCCGTGACGAGCACCGCTGAACATGGCCCCGCCAAGACAGGCACCGCTGAACAGGGCCCCGCCGTGGGAAGCACCGCTGAACAGGGCCCCGCCGTGAGGAGCACCGCTGAACAGGGCCCCGCCGTGAGAAGCACCGCTGAACAGGGCCCCGCCAAGACAGGCACCTCTGAACAGGGCCCTCCTGTCAAGCACCGCTCCGCTGGGCCCTCCTGTCAAGCACCGCTCCGCTGGGCCCTCATCTCAAGCACCGCTCCGCTGGGCCCTCCTGTCAAGCACCACTCCGCTGGGCCCTCCTGTCAAGCACCGCTCCGCTGGGCCCTTCCTGTCAAGCACCGCTCCGCTGGGCCCTCCTGTCAAGCATCGCTCCGCTGGGCCCTCATCTCAAGCACCGCTCCGCTGGGCCCTCATCTCAAGCACCGCTCCGCTGGGCCCTCCTGTCAAGCACCGCTGGCCCATTGGCAGGCCCGGTTCTGTGTCGGGCAGGGCTTCACGAGGCACTCTGCCCACCATGCCTCCTCCATGACCAGTGGACTCTGTAATCCACCTGATGGACTGTGGCTTTGCACCCCACAGGATGGCACAGTGGGCAATCCACCCACTGTAGAGACTTGAGAGACTGTGGCTTTGCACTCCCCAGGATGGCACAGTGGGCATGGAGGCCCTTCGTGGATCTGGCGTCGTGGACTCATGTGGCTAAGGTGCCCCCCCTTCCCTTCCCCCTGAGGTGCCAGTATTTTATTTTTGTGATGCCCCAGCAGTGTTCTCTCCAATGGACTCGATCTCGTGTGTGGGCTTTGCCCATGTGTTGCTGCACATTGGCCCACGGACATTTGGACTTTGCAAAACTGTGCCGGACTTTTGCTACTTGTATATATATAGTTCTAGATGTGTATTAATTCTTTATATATTGGTAAGTTCGCTATACTTAATTATTGATATAATATAGTTCTATTTTTACAATCATTGCCTTTTGTCTTTGCATTTTTGTTTTGGGGGTTTGGGGGTGTCACTCTGACTTTTCAATCTGCATTGGTGTGTAGGTATTTCGGTGGGGGTGAGGGTGGGGGTGGGTGTGTGGCGTATGTGTGTGCCCGTAACCTTTCCTCCTCCCCCCTCCCCTGTGTCAGAGGTGCAGTACTCACCGTTGTCGTCTGCGGCGACGTTCGTGATCCTGGACGAAGAGCAGGAAGGCAATGGCTGGGAGGATGTGGAGTTCCGGTTCCATGATGTCCCGATTCCGCGTGGAGTGTGTCGAGGTGAGCGTTTTCCATTGGAAATGTCTGTTTCCGCCGTGTTTTTATCGGCGGGGCTCCCGCCCCGGAAAGGGTGGCGGATTGGTGAGTTGTGATAGGGTGGGCGGTACATTGTCTGCCGCCTGGCTGTTGACGGTGACCGCCGCGCTGTTTGTTTGTGCCGCCGTGGCGGTCGTAGTGTTAAAGCGGCGGCCTGTGTTGGCGGTTCCCGCCAGGGTCAGAATACCTTTTTTTGGACCGCCAGCCTGTTGGCGGGTTGGCCGCCGCTTTAACACTGACCGCCAGGGTCAGAATGACCCCCAGAATGGGCAAAACTGCTTGCTACATCTGGCCCATAGATTCTTAAGTAGCACTGAATAAACAATTTTGTGGCTTTTCCCTTTAATTATGGATTTGTCTCATTTGCCACTTAATCCATCGTCTGCTGCACAATCTGCAAATTTTAACCTGCAAATTGTAACCAAAAATGACTAACTCAAAAAAATGTTATTAAAATAATGTGAAACATGTTGCTGGGCCCTTTTCAGAGATTAAATGGTCCAGTTGCTTAATGTTGTATCTTAATGTTAAACCAGTACTAATCTTCAGTTTGCAATGACATAAATTAAACCTACCCTATTAGGAGTTTTCCACTGGACTGACTGGTGGAAACCAAGGTTTCCACCAACAGCCCAGTGGAGAACATGCAGCAGCATTAGGCTTGGCACTACATGGAGCTGAGTCCAATGCCATTACACAGGGGTACTCCCTAGCACCCTTGGAATGCACACTGTCTGCTCAGCATTCTCATGGTGCTGGGGAGGGGGGCCCCTGTACTGCCCATAACAATGTTGTGGACAGTGCAGGGGCCCTCCTGTGGCCCCCAGAGCTTGTTCCCTGCCAGCCTTCCCATGGCAGCTGAACCACCATGAAAAGGCTGCAGGGGAACATGGTTGTATTCAGCAGGACTGGCTGATCACAACCCAGACTGCCATCAGCCCGTCGGGATCAGAGATCCTGGCAGACATGGAGGTCTCTGGGCGGTCCAACTGCCAGATTTGTAATGCGCCAGTCAGATCGCTACAGCCGTGGCAGTCTGACCGCCACAGCGAGTCTAGCAGGCTTGAGATCACCAGACTCGTAATCTGGCCCTTAGACTAGAAAGCACATTTGTATCTGTAAATCTACTCAAACTCTTTATCACATGCACACTTAGATCACCAATGAACTCTGAATCTAGCAATTTCATGTAGAGGAATGACTAAAATAAAATGCAACTTCATTAGGGAAGGACTCTGCTGTGCAGAACATCAAATATGGAACACAGATTCTTAAATTGCGTTATGAACAGGGCCACTGGAACTATGTGATTTTGCATTTGTGGAGTTTTCACTGTAATTGCAGATTTGCTGCATTTGCCACATGATCCATCATCTGCATCATAATCTGCAGATTTTAACAGAAAAATAGCTCAAATGGATGAAAATTTACTAAACATGCTGAAGAAACATGTTGCTGCTCAGTAGAAGCCCCTTTACAAAGATTGACTGGTCAAGGTTCTACTCCTTGTTGCTGTATTTTGATTTTTAACCCTTTCTAATGAGGTGATATATTTGCCCAGAAAGGGTTAACCTGTGTAAAAGTGAGAAAATGTGGAAATAACACTATCACTAAATGTGCTACATTATGCCACATAATTTGCCTATTCTTGCACCATAATTTAGCCAACTCTGCTGCATAATCTGGTCATCGCCTGCCGCATAATTCCAGTGGTTTTGATTATGAGACAAGCATCCTGTACTGTGCTAAACAGAAGATCCTGAAGAATACAATCCAAAATAAGATTTGTTAAAACCAAAAGCTACTTAAAGACATGTAGAAACTGTCACTCATTACTTCTTTGAGCATTAACAACTCTATATTGAATTCTCACAAACCACTTGAAAATCTGAATCCCTGACTCCCACCCATATCACAGATCATGTACAAAAGAGGACACACAGGCGGTCATTCTGACCGCGGTCGGCGGCGGTCGCCGCCCGCCATGCGGTCACCGCCGAATGGCCTCTCCGCGGTCAGAAGACCGCGGATGCCATTCTGGCTTTCCCGCTGGGCCGGCGGGCGACTGCCAAAAGGCCGCCCGCCGGCCCAGCGGGAAAGCACCTGCAACGAGGAAGCCGGCTCCGAATGGAGCCGGCAGAGTTGCAGGGGTGCGACGGGTGCAGTGGCACCCGTCTCGATTTTCACTGTCTGCAAAGCAGACAGTGAAAATCTGTATGGGGCCCTGTTAGGGGGCCCCTGCACTGCCCATGCCATTGGCATGGGCAGTGCAGGGGCCCCCAGGGGCCCCACGACACCCGTTCCCGCCATCCTGGTTCTGGCGGTGAAAACCGCCAGAAACAGGCTGGCGGGAAGGGGGTCGGAATCCCCATGGCGGCGCTGCAAGCAGCGCCGCAATGGAGGATTCCCTGGGCCAGGGGAAAACCGGCAGGAAACCGCCGGTTCCCCTTTTCTGACTGCGGCTTTACTGCCGCGGTCAGAATAGCCCTGGAAGCACCGCCAGCCTGTTGGCGGTGCTTCCGCTGCCCTCCGCCCTGGCGGTCAGAGACCGCCAGGGTTGGAATGAGGGCCACAATCCAAAAAATGTTTTGCCTTAGTTACCGCATGCCTGAATGGAGTGATCCACTTAGCTCCCAGTCATGTCTGCCAGGATTTTACAGTTGTGAGTCTTGTAATGCCTGCAAATGTGGATCGATAAATAAACATTTTGGGGGTTATTACAACTTTGGAGGAGGTGTTAATCCGTCCCAAAAGTGACGGTAAAGTGACGGATATACCACCAGCCGTATTACGAATTCCATAGGATATAATGGACTCGTAATACGGCTGGTGGTATATCCGTCACTTTACCGTCACTTTTGGGACAGATTAACACCTCCTCCAAAGTTGTAATAACCCCCTCTGTGTTGCAGTTTTACCAGGCATTATCACATTCGTAACTTCATCAATTGGAATACCAAAAATATTGCCTATGTCATTGGTTCCCAACCTTTTGACTTCTGTGGACCCCTACTTTATCAATACTGGAACCTATCGACCCCCACTGAATCATAATTGGAATCCGGGGACCCCCCACTGGGTCATTACTGAAAGCTGGGGACCTAATCTGTTAATATTATTTAATTTGCTAAGCAGTCCCGGACCCCTGAGGGGGCTTCGCAGACCCCCAGGGGTCCCCGGACCACAGTTTGAAAGCCACTGGTCTTTGTCATTAAATGTGAATGTGGCTTGCTCTATGTGGAAAGCACCTCACGAGCACAAAAAAAGAAAATATAGGAACACCTCTGAGCTATTGCTAGACAAAATACAAAGTACCCAATAACAGTACAACTGAGACTGTATCATGCCAAAAGACAGTTTAATGACATCAACAGAGATGACAAAAGCAAACAGACTTAAATGATGGACGGAATTCAGAAACAATCAAACATTCACCCCCAATCACAGATCTGGGTTTAATCCATCAATTCTTTTACTCACCACGCCACTCCCGTTTGGACCTAGCCATATGCAAATCAGTCTTAACCCTTTTCCCCATGGGAATAGTCCAGCCCGAACTGTCAGGCCCAGTCCTCCCTGGACCGGAAACAAACATCCTGGGATTGTTTTCAAGGTATCACCCTTCATCACTCAGGCTAGCTTGAATCCAGTGGCAGAGTGAGCCCGGGACCCAGGTCTATGCATATCCGGAACACATAGGACAACAAAAGCAAACAAACACAAATGATGGATGGAACATGGAACCAATCAAACATTCACCCCCGATCGCACATCTGGGTTTAATCCATCAATTCTTTTGCTCACCACGCCATCCCAGTTTAGACCCAGCCATTTGCAAATCAGTCTTGTCCCTGTTTCCCATGAGAACAATCTAGCCCGAACTGCCAGGCCAAGTCCTCCCTGGACCGGAAACAAGCATCCTGGGATTGTTTTCAAGGTATCACCCTTCAGCAGTCAGGCTTGCTGGAATTCAGTGTCATAGTTAGCACAGGACCCACGTCTTGGCTTACACAGCACACTTAGGGTAACAAAAGCAAACAAACACTAATAAAGGACAGTACGCAGAACCAGTCAAACATTCACCCCGAAACACAGATCTAGGTTTAGTCTATCAATTATTTTGCTCACCACGCCACCCCAGTTTGAACCCAACAGTATGCAAATTATTCTTGACCCTGCTCACCATGGGAACAGTCCAGCCTGAGCTGCCAGACCAAGTCCTCCCTTGTCCAGAAGCAGACAACCTCAGACCAGTTTCAGAGTATCACCCTTCATCAGCCAGACTAGAGTGAATCCAGTGGCATGGTGAGCCCGGGACCCACGGCTAGGCATACCTGGCACACACAGGATGACAAAAGCAAAGAAACACAAATGATGGATGGAATGTGGAACCAATCAAACATTCACCCCTAGTCACAGATCTGGGTTTAATCCAGCAATTATTTTGCTCACCGTGCCACCCCAGTTTGGACCCAGCCATATGCAAATCAGTCTTGACCCTGTTCCCCATGGGAACAGTCTTGCCTGAACTGGATTGCATATGGCTGGGTCCAAACTGGGGTGGGAAATTGGCCTATGGAGTCTGTGGAGTTGTATGCAAAGTTAAATCTGGGTGTGTTTGCAACCCATATATGAATGAAAGTCATAACAATTGCCACATGATAAATTGCCGTGCTTAAATTATGGTAATGGATTGCTACTCTGCAACACATACCAATCTATTAACCAATCTATTAACTGTGACTGTTACCAAGTAAGTGATATTATAATTTCTTATTTTATCATTAAGTATAGAGTAAATAATCAGTTAAGATGGATGTGGTCCGTTTGTTCTTCTTACAGAAGCATCTAAGCAATGTTTATTTTTGTTAGATTTATTTTAATTCAGGTATGTCCAACTTGTTTACAACGCGTTGTTTAAAACATTAAACTCTTCTTTTGCCTTTTGGGAGGATGCTATGTCTTTAGGATTTTGTTATGTTTTTTGTGTGCTTCCTTGTCAAAATGTCATCCCTCTGTGCTATTTGAGGACTTTCATCAGAAGAGATGCCATGTTAGTGGCATCACACAGAGGACTGCTGAGCAAAAAGTGTTGTTGCAGCCCTTTGAGTGAAATTTATTACCACCACCCTTTTATGCAGTCTGATATATTGTTGTACTGATGTTTGCTTTTACATTTTTCTCCTTTACAAGTGTTGCTAAAGTTCCATTGACTCTAAAAGAAAGGTTGAACCAAAATGTTAAGTATCAAAGGCTTCAGCACCACCAAATTAAAAAGGAAACAACATATAAAAATATTCCTGCACACAAGGCTGCAACATTATCAAATGAGAAAAGTGAGTAACATTGAAACACCCTTCATTTACAGCTCTCACTTGATCCTCGTTCGGGAGACCAACCTCATGTAATATGTTTTCACCTAGAAAAATGCTAAGTTCTTTACTAAGGGCCTCATTTAGATCTTGGCAGGGCTACCTCTGTGTCACGTTGTAGATGCTCCTCAGACTCGGCGCGATGCAAATAAGGGTCCGCCTCCTGACTCCACCAAGTCACCTATATAAACCACGGTGCATTGGAGTAATCGGGTGAGGGAAGGAAGGGGAAGGAACAGCAGGGACGGGATATCTGTAAAGAGAGGAATACACAGAGTTAATATCACATTGCCTGTCTACTCTCGCAATGTCTCGCTAAAGTACCAACGACCGTACCTGCCCATAACTCATGAGGGCAGAACTAATCCAACACCTATCTGTGCTCCATCTGAATCATAGATGGACGCCCCAAGCCAACAATTAATACCGATGATCTCCAAGGGGTTGCTCAACACCCACATTTATACAAGATAGTCACGAAATAATGAGGAGACAGAACAAAGAGAAAGGGAATAAAATTAACGATGATAAGAACATATCTCGTAGTCCTTTCTATGACTCAGTTAATCCACTAAGCCCCAGGTCATAGTCACGCAATTTGTGGGAATAACCCGGTGTTAATTCATTACGTATCGAAAAGAAAAATCGTCCCGGCAGTTCAATTCCCGCAAAAATAAACATTAACCCCTTGTCGAAGCCAAAACTATAATGTTCTCTGGCCCCAAGGATAATCGTGCTTTATTGGTAACTCAAACAAAAGACCGCCGTGCTTCAGAAGTTACCAGTGTCCTTATCGAACTGAAAAAGAAAGGTGAGGGATTCCGGCACCAAATCGTCTCACCGCTACCACTTCTCCTTCGTGGCAGGTTCCTCTGGGAAAATAAACTCGACACTCCCCCTGATATCGGGAAGGTCCCAGGCTTCACGGAAAACCGAAGGAGGAATTAAACCTCCTTGCAAACAACTCAACCTCGGAAACGCCGTCAGCAAGAGCCCTCGTTGCCCCTCCGACTGGTTTCTAGGAAACGAATAACGCACATTACTTCCTGTATGTGCTTGCTTTTTAAGCGACCTCTTCCCCTCTAGGCGTCATGGGATATGTAGTCCAAAAGGACTATGTTATCCCGATCGGCAATGTAGGCGCCGTGGCTAACACCTGACAGTACGCCCGCCTCCAAAGCGCCTCCTAGGACCAGGTTTAGAGGGATGACGGGCATGAAACAGCCGTACTGCCCTAGGGGCATGGACATTGCTTTCCGGCTCCCATGAATCGTCCTCAGCATTGTACCCCTTCCATGAAACCAAGTACCACAGCTGACCCCCCCGTCGTTTGGAATCCAACACTCTGCGCACCTCGTAATCCAGCTGCCCATCTCTGACCACCGGAGGCACCGCCTGCCGGGTCGCTGAAAGAGCCGGTTTCAAAAGGCTGCAATGAAATACCGGATGGATCCTTAAGGAAGCAGGTAAGTTGAGACGGTAAGCCACAGGGTTTATCTGGCGTAACACCTCATAGGGACCAATGTAACGAGGATGAAAGACGCTACGCATCTTGAAGCGTATATACTTGGTGGAAAGCCACACTCTATCGCCTGGCTGATATGCCGGCCCCTCACGCCGATGTTCATCACCCCACCTTTTATACTGTTCTTTGGCCTTCTCTAGATTGAGTCTTATCTTCTTTTGCACGGATTGCAGATTCTTAATCATGGCAAGAACCGTAGGTTGATCCGTGACTTCCCTAGGTATGTTTATGGGCAACATTTCCGCGTGGAACCCCGTGTTAGCACGAAAAGGAGATTCTCGTATCGAACTATGCCAAGCATTGTTGTATGATAGTTCTGCCAGCCATAGCAACGAAACCCAGGATTCGTGAGCGTCCTTTGCATAGCACCTCAGATATTTTTTCAGGGTTTGATTGAGGCGCTCCGTCTGGCCATCGGTTTGTGGGTGAAAACTGGTGGACAGTGCGGATTCAATGCGCAGCACCTTGCAACCTAGCAACAAACTGGGGGCCTCTGTCCGAAATAATGGTTCTCGGTAGACCATGTAACCGCACCACTTGAGACAAAATTAGATGGGCGGTTTGACTGGCTGTAGGCAGATTTCTACAAGGGAGAAAATGACCCATCTTGGTAAGGCTATCGATTACCACCATGATAGCGTTGTACCCCTGATCCATTGGTAATCCTACCACAAAATCCACGCTAATGGTTTGCCATGGTTTATCCGGAGTGGGCAAAGGTATCAGTTTGCCCTGGCTCTTCGCGTTTTCTCCCTTGGCCCGTGCACATATCTCACACCGAGCCACCCAGGCCGCAACGTCTTTAGCCCAACCTTCCCACCTGAAATGTCGTCGAACTATTTGCGCCGTTTTGGTGTAACCAGGATGACCAGCCGTTACCGCATCATGACACCAATTAAAGGCTTGCACTCGGAGTTCACGTGTTGGCAAATACAAACGATTACCTTGCAATGGTATTCAATGCTTAAGGGTACGGTCCTGACTTAACTCCGCCCATTTCTTCCACTGAGCAGCAGACTTATGCTTAGAAACCTTTTCTAAGAAATGGGAGATATGAAGGGCACAAAGCACTCGTTCAGGTTTGATGATTGCTTCCTCAGGTCTTGAAGCGATGGTTCTCACGTCCTCTTGTCGAGACAGTGAATCTGCCTTGTGATTGTCAACCCCAGGACGGAAGGTCACCACAAACTCGTATTCTGAAAAAAACAGCATCCACCTCATTTGCCGCTGGGTAAGTTGTCTTGCCTCCTTCATATACTGCAGATTTCGGTGATCCGTATATACCGTGACCGGGTGTTGAGCCCCCCATAGGTAGTGTCGCCATTCTTGGAATGCCTTTTTGATGGCTAACAATTCCTTTTCTGCCACCGTATAGTTAAGTTCCGCAGCCGATAGTTTCCTAGATAAAAACGCAACAGGATGAAGCTGTCCGGAGGTTTTGTTTCTTTGTGATAACACGGCCCCTATCGCTATATCCGAGGCATCCACTTCGACGATAAAAGGGGCATCCGGCTGGGGATGTTGAAGTATAGGTGCGGAGCAGAAGGCCTGTTTCAAAAAGCAAAAGGCCTCCTCTGCTTCCTCTGACCAAACAAAAGACACCCCCTTTCTTAGTAACCTTGTTATAGGTGACACAATGTGAGAAAAATGAAAGATGAATCTTCTATAGTAATTGGAAAACCCAAGGAAGCATTGCACATCTCTCACACTAGTGGGTACTGGCCACTCCTGAACAGCCTGTATTTTTCTTGTCGACATGCAAAACCCTTCAGGGCTTAAATCCACCCCCAAGAACTCAACCTTCCGGACATGGAACTCGCATTTGCTCAGTTTGCAAAAAAGACTATGCTGTCGCAATGCTAGGAGTACTAAGGAAACATGGTCAGAGTGGCGCTCCAGGGATGTGGAATACACCAGAATGTCATCTATATAAACGATCACGAAACGGTCTACGTATTCCTTGAGAACATCGTTCAGAAAATACTGGAATGCCGCCGGGGCGTTACACAACCCGAACGGCATTACCAAGTACTCAAACAGACCATAACGGGTTTTAAACGCCGTTTTCCACTCGTCCCCTTCGCGGACTCTGACCAAATGGTAAGCTCCCTTCAGGTCCAACCATGTATAGATTACCGCCTCTTTCACCTGTTCCAATAACACAGGAATGAGAGGAAGAGGGTATCTATTCCTCACTGTATTCTTGTTCAGCATTCGATAATCGATGCAGGTTCTCAACTCTTTATTAGCTTTAGCTATGAAAAAGAGTGGAGAGGCTGCCGGAGAACAAGATGGTCTAATGAACCCGATCTCCAGGAAGTGATCCAAGTATTTTCTCAAATGCTTGGTTTCTGGGTCTGATAGAGCATATACCCTACAGGAAGGAAGGAGAGCTCCAGGAATCAGATCTATCTTGCAATCATATACACGATGGGGTGGCAATGTCTCAGCCTGACCTTCGTCGAACACATCCTTGAACTCGGCATAAACAGAGGGCAATATCACTGTTTTCTCCATCACTGTGGCCAACTGTAACCCTTGAGCCAATGCTAACATGGGGGATTCGTCATACAAGAAGCAGTTATTCTCACACCTCGAGGACTGAAAACTAACCGTCTTGGTTTGCCAATCTATAACAGGATTGTGTTTTCTTAACCAAGGCATTCCTAAAATAATTTCATACTGAGGAGCCTCTATTATATCCAGTCTAATTCTTTCTTTATGTTCCGGAGATACCCCCTTGAAGATCAACCCAACGTCCTCAGTATGTTCTGTAAGGGGCCCAGATTTCAGCGGTGTACCATCAACCGCCAACACTATTTCGGGGTCCTTTCTCGGAATGCTAGGAAGTCCCAATCTCCTAACCACCCCTGCATCTATGAAATTTCCCGTGGCTCCGGAGTCTATCATCGCCCATACTGGAAAATTTCGTTCTTTGGACACCAGCTCCACTGCTAACAAAAGGTGGGACGCCTTTTGCTCCTGTGGAAAAAGGGCTAAGGAAGTTAACCGTAACACCGGTTGGGGTTCTATAACGGGCAATTCCTCTTTCTCCGATGTTTTTCCTGCCGTAACCGCTGCCTTTTGGGTGGGGGAGTAGGAGAATCTCTTACGTGGTTTCTGGGGACACTCTCTTACATAATGACCCTTCCTGCCGCAATACATGCACAACCCCTGTACCCTCCTACTCTCCTTCTCGGACTTCGACAAGGGTGCCCTAATGGCTCCCACGTCCATAGGCTCCCCACCTATATCCTTGGGAGTAGAAACAGATCGCACTTCCCTTTCTGGAATGCCTGGTCGCCTATCCCCCGCTCTACGCTCTCCCCTTCTTTCTGCTAATCTGTGATTCAGTCTCAGGGTAAGATTCATAAGATCTGTACAAGTGGAAGGCTGCGGGTCAATTTGAGCGAGTATATCCTTCATGTCGTCTCGTAAACCTTGATAGTAGAGAGACATTCTCTTCTCTTCTGGCCACCCTGATTCTGCCACCAATCTATTAAAGGTCGTGAGATAAGAGACCAGATCAGACCTCCCCTGTCTTAACTCCAGTAATTCCCTATCAGCACTAAAAGTGGTTGTTCTATGATCAAACACCCTCTCGAACGCCGTCCGAAAGGCATTCCAGTCTGATAACAAGGGGTCATCGTTCCTGACTAATGGTACGGCCCAATTGGCTGCGTCTCCCGAGAGATAAGAAATAGCGAACATTACCCTGGAAAGGTTAGAGGGAAAAGACGCGGATCTACAAGAGAATTGTAGAGACAACTGAGTTAGAAAGGCCTGAACTTTCCTCGGGTCCCCTGAATACCGTTCCGGGCTGGCCAAAGGGATAGGAGGGGAGACATTCACGGTTACCTGTGGTGTGGATGCTGAAGCATCAAAGGGATTCCTAGTAAGCCTTTCTACCTTTTCCTTTAACGCTGCTGCCTCCACCCTAGAATTAGCCAACTCTTGTTGCACTACTACTAACGCCTGTAATACATCATCCATAGACGCCATCTTTGCATTACACCGAGCGGGAGGAGCGTTATTCGTGGGTGCGTTATTCTGTCACGTTGTAGATGCTCCTCAGACTCGGCGCGATGCAAATAAGGGTCCGCCTCCTGACTCCACCAAGTCACCTATATAAACCACGGTGCATTGGAGTAACGGGTGAGGGAAGGAAGGGGAAGGAACAGCAGGGACGGGATATCTGTAAAGAGAGGAATACACAGAGTTAATATCACATTGCCTGTCTACTCTCGCAATGTCTCGCTAAAGTACCAACGACCGTACCTGCCCATAACTCATGAGGGCAGAACTAATCCAACACCTATCTGTGCTCCATCTGAATCATAGATGGACGCCCCAAGCCAACAATTAATACCGATGATCTCCAAGGGGTTGCTCAACACCCACATTTATACAAGATAGTCACGAAATAATGAGGAGACAGAACAAAGAGAAAGGGAATAAAATTAACGATGATAAGAACATATCTCGTAGTCCTTTCTATGACTCAGTTAATCCACTAAGCCCCAGGTCATAGTCACGCAATTTGTGGGAATAACCCGGTGTTAATTCATTACGTATCGAAAAGAAAAATCGTCCCGGCAGTTCAATTCCCGCAAAAATAAACATTAACCCCTTGTCGAAGCCAAAACTATAATGTTCTCTGGCCCCAAGGATAATCGTGCTTTATTGGTAACTCAAACAAAAGACCGCCGTGCTTCAGAAGTTACCAGTGTCCTTATCGAACTGAAAAAGAAAGGTGAGGGATTCCGGCACCAAATCGTCTCACCGCTACCACTTCTCCTTCGGGGCAGGTTCCTCTGGGAAAATAAACTCGACACTCCCCCTGATATCGGGAAGGTCCCAGGCTCCACGGAAAACCGAAGGAGGAATTAAACCTCCTTGCAAACAACTCAACCTCGGAAACGCCGTCAGCAAGAGCCCTCGTTGCCCCTCCGACTGGTTTCTAGGAAACGAATAACGCACATTACTTCCTGTATGTGCTTGCTTTTTAAGCGACCTCTTCCCCTCTAGGCGTCATGGGATATGTAGTCCAAAAGGACTATGTTATCCCGATCGGCAATGTAGGCGCCGTGGCTAACACCTGACACTCTGTCCCATGGCAGCAGTCCGAAGTACTCAGTCAAGCTGATGGAGTTTCAGCCTCCATATTTAAGCATATGGTGGTTCAATCTCTGTCTGTGTCAAGAAATGTATTCTGTCACGTGAGCAGTATCCTGCAGCCAACACAGCAGACTCCAATGCTGGCGTAAAGCACTCTGTTGCCGTCAGGATGGTGGGATTGTGGCGACCATATTTAGATAACACACTCATGCTGGGGGTGTACAAGCAATGGTCCCCTGACCAGAGGAGTTCGTTGCGGAACCCGTTCAGTACTGTACTATGGCTGTGGCAATAGAATGGATGCTAGCACCACACACCTGATATATATTGGCCAATTGTGAACCTGCAAACTACACTATAAAACACACTTCATTTCAGACCATGATCCTTTGCCATTCAATAGCTGAACACCATTTTGCTGATTATTTTGCCACTCAGGAGTCAAGTGTTCTCCTCTATTTATTTTCCTTTCTCTTTTTCTTTATTTTTCATCACCTTTTGGGGCACCAGATAATTTTTTTAGTTACACACTCTGGCACATTTTACAGAGACAGAATTTGCAGTCATGGCGGATTAAATTATCAGAGGAGAGTCGCAAATGTTTAGAGCACAAGTACAAAATACAACTGTATCACAGGAAAGGAATACGTGGACCAGAATTGTTGACAAAGTGAATGCTGTAGCAAACAATCTGTGCACACAGGAGGAAACTAGGAAGAGGAGGAATGACTTGCGGGGGAAAGTTTGTGCACAGGCCTCCAAGCATCACCTGGAGGCCCAGAGGACTGGTGGTGGTTCTCTCGCTCCGCCCACCCATTACAACTCTTTTCCTGGGGGAAGAATGTCCTGTAGATCCTACATCCTGATGGCTTGACAGGAATCCCTGGTTGAGTGGAGACTGGTAAGCTGAACTAAGCAATGTCTCACTAATCACAAATTGAGTTTTTGTTCTCAAGTTAGCTGCTCAGAATGTTTTAAGACCCTTATCAAAATATATATATCTAAACTTGCTTAATCAAAATATATTGTTTTATCCAAATTACTAGCATCATGGTTGTATCTCTTTTTAACAATGCTCAATATGTTTTTTTAGAATGTGTGTTGTTCTTCATGGATCATCCCTTGCATTTTCCTAGTTCCTTGCTTTAGTTCAATGTATTATGTTGTACTTAAAGAAAGGTTCCAAACTGCGTCTATTTGCACATGAAGGAATAATGCTTGTAAGTGTTTTATCAACTATTTACATCATTCACGTGTGTGTGTATGTGTACATATTGTAAATTTGTATTCATCTTCACTGTCGATATTTAAATTGGTATGTTAAACCCACATTTTAACAAGTATTGTCAATTGTGTATACAAATAACAACAATCCCCATAAAGCCCTCTTTTTGTCTATGGAAATCAATAATACAGCATGATGTTGCTCTACCTCTCTTTTCTTCCATAAATGTACATATATCAAAGTGGTATGCATGTGCCAGTCACCATGTCATGCTATGTATGAAAATTTCATTTGTTGTGTTGATATAGTATGTGGTCACCGTTTTACTCCATTGAATTGGTGTAATTGCTTAAATTACATAATAATAATATGCTGAATCAAGGATGTCCAATCATTTTCTGTGGCATGCTGAATGTAAGTAGTATTGATACACAATTTGCTTTTTAGTGTTCATATGATGACCAATGCCATTAATTGTAATATGTTGTACTATAGTCTTCTTATTAGCCTGCTAGGCCTTGAAGTGGTTTAGTTCTCAATTGTCTTTCTACTGTGTTGGGTTGAATATCTGGAACATGTAATGTACACTTTCTAAACAACATTTTTTATTTCAGGACATCTCTTCAACATGTTTACTGAAGTTTGCATTACTGTAAATTAACCTGCATGTGAAAATGAAAAAAAGTCACACAAAGGCCTAATCATTCCATTAATCATACTTTTTACTTTTAGGTTGCTTCATTTGTAGCTGAAGACACATTTGGGGTACAATCCAGACTTTAAATTTTATAGTGTTTGAAATTAATTTTCAGTGCAACATCCAGGGACAGTGGACCTCCATCCGCACCTGAAAACACCTCAACTGCAGATGAGGATCAAGCCCTCAGTGAGAAAACTACTCCTGTGAGTCGGGAGGAGGTGGAGCTGCATGGTCCAGCTGGTCTGTCTTGGCAGCCAGCTTCAGAGAGTCTCACTTGGCCTACATCTACACCTCCCGCCCCAGAAGCAACACCACCTCAGCCAATGGATACCACCAGTTACTGTGTCCAGAGGATACTGCAACCATTTGTGCCCACCAGTCAAGTCCTGGCTGTCCATTTGTGCCCACCAGTCAAGTCCTGGCTGTTGTTGAGCAAACTCGACCACCACTTCCAGTTTTGCTAGGAACAAGTGGGATGGGGCACACTACCCCTAGGGCACAGGGTAGTGGGGTAGGGGTTGTAGGAGGGAATCTGTGGGCCAGCAAAGTGAGGCCACTGGGTGCACTGTTGCTCAGACCACCATCAACCGAATCTTGGGAGTACTACAGCACTCTCAAGACATGAAGAAGGTGAGAAGGGAGCCAATTTAGAGGGAGGAATCTCAATTCAAATCTGTGTTCCATGACGGGGGTGATGTTTGATATTTATCTACATGTGTGCTGGACTTTTCCTGTACCATCTAACCCTGTCTGTGGTCCTTCAACGTCAGGATAAAATAGACCTGCCTCAGCCCCAGATAGGGAGGCCCTGCCACAACAGGAAACTTCTCCGCCCACCCCAGTCCCTGAAGCTGTTAACGTGACCCCCCAATCCCTCCACTCCCTCCCCGAGGGGACATTCATCTGGACCACCGGTATAGGATGGCAAGATGGCAAGGCCTCCACCACCACCTCCAAATGACGCCAAACCTAATTTGTGTACCATTCAATCTGTGGACGATTTATTGCACTCATTTACCTTTTTGAGGTCTATTGTGTCTTGTACAACAGACTTCAAACAATTTTACCTCATCAAAAATAGTTTCATCCACTGTGATGAACTTTATTCCTTTTTTCTTTTTACTTTGTGTTTATGTTTCAAACTATTTTTAGTTAATTTGTGTTAATGAAATACATTCACATAACACAAAGTCAAAGACTTCTACCATCATTTTTAAAAGCTATTACTCAATAAGGTTCAAACATCAATAAGACATAAAAAATAGGCTATGTGTTTCCATTTAATTATTTTATTTTTTAACTGAAATCTCAATGTATTGTTGTCATACATTTGTAAGTTGCAATGCTTGGTCCAAAATGTATATACTTTTTGCAACCCATGCATAAACCAATTAGCTTATCCAATTTTGAATTTGACGCTCCAAGACCTTTACACCACAGAAGAAGGGGAAATAATCAACATAAACAACTTAAATAGGCAAACC
This sequence comes from Pleurodeles waltl, assembly GCF_031143425.1. Taxonomy (NCBI): domain Eukaryota; kingdom Metazoa; phylum Chordata; class Amphibia; order Caudata; family Salamandridae; genus Pleurodeles; species Pleurodeles waltl. Next base: position 295,299,071 of record NC_090450.1, read on the forward strand.
TTTGTTGATTCATGTCATCAGCTGGAGTCAGACATCCTGTCTCACAATAGGAATGCCACATCAATTATACCAATAGTCAAAATCATTGCAGTGCTACAATTTGTAGTCACAGGATCATTTCAATACACTGTAGCAGTATCTGAAGGCATGTCACAACCAACTTTCAGTGGTGTGCTACAAAAGGGTATTTCTACAATGATAAGACACATCAACAGCTTCATACACTTAACAAAAAATGAAGATTTAGCCAATGTGAAGGGAGACCAATGTGCTATGGCTTGACATATACATGTGGTATGAGCAAGTTAAGCAGCACATATTGCCTTGGTAGCAACATTCAACAGAAAATATGTCTAATACAATCTCAAGAACTTCCATTCAATCACTATGCAAGTTGTCTCTGTACAAGATCTGTACATCCTAAGTTTGTGTCTGTGACAGGACCAACCCATGTTCCCTTTGTACTCTCCAACAGCAACATATCACTGCAAATTTCACAACTTTGAAAAGAAAATGACATGGTGAAGAATCCTAAAACAGAATAAAAATTGAAAATTAATGATTTCACATATGAAAATTGACTTAAATTATAGTTTAGAAGGACACATATATTAAGCACAAACAAAGACAATCAATGTAAATAAACAGAAGTTATTGTATTGGAAACTTCAATCAACAAACATCTTTGCCCTGGCCTTTCCTCAACTAACCATTAACACTAAATTACCATCACAGGCCGATTGGTTCACTGTGTTGCAAGTTGTTCTGACAACTGATGTTACAATATGTAAAGGTGAACTTGCACTCAGGTGAAGAATTTATCAATGACATCTTGACGTATGTCAGTTCCTTTCTCTTCACCACTGTTATCTTCATTTGCCATTCCAACATCCTCAGCCGGTGGCTCTTCATGGTCTCCATCCTCTGCGATGATTGGGGTGTTCCGTTGCAGTGCTATGTTGTGCAACATGCAACAAGCAACTGTGATTTGGCACACCTTATCGGGAGAATGGAGGAGGGTTCCACCAGTCTTGTCCAGACAACTAAATCTGGCTTTCAGGAGCCCAAAAGGCTGCTCTGCTGGCCTCCATGTTCTTCCACCGGCCTCATTGAAGTGGACTGCCCCTAGTGTTGTTGTAGTCCTCAGCAGTGCTAACAACCATGGTCATTTAGTAGAAGCTGAGTCTCCTATATGAAGGTAAAAATTATATTGAGCAAAAATATCTCATCCCATTGTACTTTCCCAAACTATGACAAAAGCAAATGATTCTCATGTCATATTGTACTTACCAACAAGCCAGACCCAAGATGTGACATTTGCAGGGGTATTGTGCTGTTTCGTAGTACAAAGGTGTTGCTCAACTGAACTCCAGGTGGTTCCGATAGGGTGACGATAATCCCCAAATCCCAATGAGAAATGACAGGGCAGCATTGAAAGACACACTTCAACCCTAGGAGTTTCCAAGGGGAAAGGGGGTTGGGATGAGAGAGAAAGAGAGAAATATCAGGACATCTGCGTACTCTGATTTCTCTACTCCGGGCATACAGGAAAAACTAAGCAGATCTTTGGCATTAACTAATGTAAAAGCAACATCCCAATAATTCACACTAGAAATATTTCCCATTGTGATTTAAGAATTATCCAGGAATGATCACGAACTGGAAATATCATGGGCAAGGATTTCCACTAAGAGAAAATAACTGGGTTTCGCACAACAAAACTACTTCAACTTCTTAAGTACTTCAAGAGTCTCAAGAGTTCAAGGTTCACATGCAAATATGCAATGGCAATCAGATTAAAGTTCTCAATTTTCCCAAAAGTCTCTAGAACACAAACATCAGAGTCTGATCGAGAAAACACGGATTGAAACCAAGTATGAGCACAAGATCCAGGAAGGCGCAGCTATTACAAGAAATATGACTTTTCTCTATGGGCTTTTCAATCATGAGATTAATCCGAATATTATTGCGGGCTTTAGATAGGTTTGAATAATCAGCGCTGACCAATATCCCGAATTAAACAGAAAAACTTCTGTTACCTTCTTTGGGATTACTCGTGTCTTTTTGCCAGTATAAGAAAGTACAACTGGGACCATGCATAATGAATCATGTGTTGACCCTGAGAAATGGGCACACACATTTGAGGTGTACAAGAGATGAATTGCAAACTACAAAAGATTAATTGCAAGCTGCCTGCCTTTTGCTGGTACCATGCTAACTGGGGAGAAAAATCAGAAATACTAGGTCAAAACTTAGGAAGCGTGTTGCAACGAGGAGAAGCCTGTTGCTGTGCAGTTATAAATGCCACTGCAAAGAGAGGACTGCCACTGTGAAGGGAAGGCTACTGAAGACTGGAGACATGTAAGCATAGCTTCCAAGGCAAACAAGGCTAAGCAGGATTTAGTCTGAAATGCTGGATTTTATAGCCAGCCTGAAGCAGGTGCAAGAAAACACATTGGGAATACAGAGGAAGTTAGTCATTATTGTAAGTTCACATGTTTCTCAACTGTCTTTTTTCCATTAGGAGGATCAATTAAAGAACCACCTGTTGTTGACAGTTGTCATGTGCTTCCTGTATTACCTGGGTGAGGCCAAGTTGGTTCTAGACAGTTGATATGTGCTTTTTGGATTACCTGAGTGAGACCCAGGTGTTCCGAAGTTATCTTGACAACAAGCATTGGTCTATGAGGGTCATTCTGACCCTGGCGGGCGGCGGGAGCCGTCCGCCTGGGGGGAACCGCCAAATGGCCGCTCCGCGGTCAGAAGACCGCGGATGCCATTCTGGCTTTCCCGCTGGGCCGGTGGGCGACCGCCAAAAGAGCGCCCGCCGGCCCAGCGGGAAAGGCCCTGCAACAAGGAAGCCGGCTCCGAATGGAGCCGGCGGAGTTGCAGGGGTACGACGGGTGCAGTTGCACCCATCGCGATTTTCACTGTCTGCTAAGCAGACAGTGAAAATCTTTATGGGGCCCTGTTAGGGGGCCCCTGCACTGCCCATGCCAGTGCCATGGGCAGTGCAGGGGCCCCCAGGGGCCCCACGACACCCGTTCCCATCATCCTGTTCTTGGCGGTAAAAACCGCCAGAAACAGGATGGCGGGAAGGGGGTCGGGAGATTCAGCCCATGCAGGGGAAATCCGGCGGGAAACCGCCGGATCCCCTTTTCTGACCGCGGCTTTACCGCCGCTGTGAGAATGGGCTGGGAAGCACCGCCAGCCTGTTGGCGGTGCTTCCGTGGTCCCCGGCCGTGGCGGTCTTGGACCGCCAGGGTCGGAATGACCCCCTATATCTGCTTTCAACATCACCATTATGTTACTAACGGAGTTGGCAAGTTGCAAAAGGTTTCAAAGCAATAACATGGTTCAAACTGGGACTGTGATGAAAAGAAAATAACAACATCTCTGATATCACTTATAAGGTAGGAATAAGATATAGCTAAGGCATGACTAGTCTGCTCACAGCTGGGACCATGACAAAAAGAATCATGTGTTGAGCCTGGGAAATAGACACACAAACTCAAGGTGCACAAGTCAAGTAAGCAGACAAGTTGTGCATTGATTGAATGGAAGTTCTCCTGATTGCAGTAGACCTGTTCCCTGGTGTGTAATATGTGTGCAATAATTTGCTTCAAACACATGTGGGACGCCACCCAAAGCATAAAATTCTCCCTTCACATTGGTAAAATCCTGATGTCATGGAAATTGGATGAAGCTGTTGATGTGTCTCATCATTGAAAAATGACTTCTTGTAGCACACCACTGAAAGTCGGTGGTGACATGCCTCCAGATACTGCTACAGTATATTTGAAAGATCCTGTGGCCACACAATGAAGGAATGCCATCATTTTCTCTATTGGTGTTATTGCTGTTGTAGTCCTGTTGTGAGACAAAAGATCAGGCTCTAGCAGATTACATAAATCCAGGATAGTTTTCCTATTCAATCCACATTTTTTTATGATGCCCTTTCCCTCCATGGTGGCAAGGTCTTGGAAAGGTCTGACGACTTGAGGCATTTATCTTCTAATCCTCCCTGTATTCATATGTCTGCATTTAGGAAAACCAAATTATCACTTAAAATTGTTCTACAATACTTAGATAATCAACACACAACTCATGCCTTTGTAAAATACATTTCCTTCTGTGACATATATGAACACATCATGTTTGTATTATGTTGCAAGTATGATTCACAATTTATTACATGCCTTATAATTTGAAATGTATTATTTGCACATATTTTTTTTTAATTGTAAAAGAAAATCGGTCAACAGAAGTATGAAATACACAATGTCATCACTGATGCTAAACACTGTAACTGTTTGCTACAACTGTGTTGTACCTATCTTACATTGGTAAACAACCTGGCCACCATTTTGAGTGGTGGTGAGGCACATCAAATTCAAAAATACAGTGCTTCATATCCTAAATTGGTGGGCGCCTGACCTTGACATCAGGACATTGGCTATCCGATGGCCATCGGCAGAAGTTGACAGTGTAGTAGGTGTAAGCCTCCACAAAGGACACAGCCATAGGCTAATGTGTATGACAGCTACATATGAAAGAACATGGCTGTGTCCATCTCCATCACAGATAATGTATACCATTTACTTGCACACAGCATCTCAGAAAAAGCTCACTTGCCTCCTTACACTGCAGCCAACAACACCTCCTCCACTTTTGCTGCTGTTACCGACCTCTGGAAGTCAGGATGCCAGGCAATGCAGGTGATAGGTCCCTAACATCTCTCCTGAGGAAATGGAACTCTTCGCCATGGAAGTCCAGTCTCTGTAAAACCAGTTGTATGGGATCCTGGAGGAACAGGTACATGTTTGAAGGCGAAATGTTTTCCAAGTACCTTGTTTCTTCTTCATATGCAGTCTAATGTGTCCCTTTTTGTTCATGAGTTAAGTGTTGTGATTGGAGTGTAGTGAACTGAATAATTTAGAAAGTTACAATATAGAAATGTCTGTAAATTGAAATGGAAAGTCACCTGAATGAATAAGCTGAATTTCCAGTTAATTTTAGTCATAATAGACACTTTAACAGTAATATAAGTGAACAATACAGCCAAATGTCAAAAGGAGAGAAACGTAAAGTGCAAGAAGAAACTTTCAAGTTATGGAGTTGTCTGATGATTTTTTCAATTTAAACTACATCCCATTTTCTGAAAGATGCTTGTCTGTGTGATTCTGCCATGTCTTGGTGCCACATATGGGGAAAGGTTTTATCCTGTGCTGCATGTATAAATGACACAGGCTATCAATCACCCATACAAGTATGTCCCATTACTACACATACTTGGTGATACATAATCAAAACCCATGTTCTTAATGAAACACATGGTAGCCCTCCCATACTGCCCTAAGGCATTGTATCTGTTTTAAACTATAGTATCTGCCTCTAAAACAAATTGGCATCAAGCCACTGCAGCTGTACGTGTGTGTGTGCTAATATTGTATAAGCTCTTTAGCCTTTAGTAGCTTATACTGATTTGTACTGCTCAGGAGTGATTCTCACTGCAGGAAAGGGTTTGGACCGCTGGTGTAGATGATGTTTGTGGCCTTGGTTAGTACCATGAGGGCATTTAAAATGTTGAGGGTACTCAACTGGTCACTATAAATGAGTTTTCCCTAGGATAAATAAAATGTTGCTAAATAATGTACTGGCGTTTTAGAAATGCTTGTAAGAGATGTTACAAAATTGTTTCACAGCAATACAGACAAACAAAACCTCACAAAGCATTTTTTTTCCATTATTTTTCCTTATCTATAAAGGTCAATGGCCATCAGAAGAAGGCAATATAGAAGGCCATCACCAACAAGGTGTGGACCCTGGGGGTCTATAAGCACCGCAGCGTTCATTGCCCTAAGAGGTGAGATGACCTACAATGCTGGACAAGAAAGTCATTCAAAGTCCAGCTCGGCCTGTGCTCCCAGCTTGGGAAGCACGTGCGCCGCACCTTGACCCCTCCTAATGGCCTGCATTCATTCAGTGGCCTATCCAGACCTTGATGGGCAGTTGAGAGCCAAACAGCAGCATCAAGGTGGTAAGTTCTAGTGGGAATTCAACATGGTAAATAACTAATTTTTGCTACAGCACCTCATTTTTCATCAACATGAAGGTTGACATTTAACAAACTCAGCAGAAAAGCTCCTGAAGGTGTAAGTTTTGCACAAGGTGTATGATGATGTGTTTTGGAGATAAAATTTTGGTAAAAAAATACCACTTGATGTGTGTTCACTAGCAAAGGACTAGTTCGAGCAGACGCATGCATGCTTCAAAAACAAATACACAAGGTAGTTTGATGTTATAAGGGACAGTCGTACCAAAGAGGCCAATGGTCTTTATTGTGTCCGGTGTGATGATTCTTCACTATGGTGAATGATTTTTAATAGCCCTATTACAGCAGACATTGCATAACATGTGGATGTTCCAACCTCCACATTAGTAAGTTGGTTTTATACACAAACAAGAGTGATCATGTGAGCCAAAATGAGTAGTAATATGAGGTTAAATGGCTACATTTTTTATTCAAAACATTTCCCAGATGTGTATTAAAAAAAAATATATTTCATTCATGTTAACCCCTTGGGTGCCATGGACAAGCTGGTCTTGCCCTCGGCCATGGTCGCTGTGCGCCAAGGACGAGACCAGCTCGTCCTGTACCTGGTCCATGGGGGGAGCGCTAGTACTCCCCTTGTGGGTTACCTACCCACCCCCCCGGTCAGGGATGGCAGGGGAAGCACTTCCCCTGGCACCCCAACACCCCCTCGGCGATCTGATGATGTCGTCGCACTCACAGCACCCTAACCTCATCAGATGCTGCCGGTGACAAGCTGGAAGCAATTTGCTTCCAGTGCGGTGAGTGGAGAGGAGGCAAACAGATAAGTCCTGCTTCTGGGGGGGAGGGGCGTTTTGGGTGGAAAACAGACATAGGGGAAAAGGAAAGAATTTTCCTTTCCCCTGTGCCTCTATTGAGTGGATTCCTGCTCCACGATCGTGGACAAGGCCCACAATCGTGGAGCAGGAATCCATCCTATAGACACCAGGGATGCTTTTTGCTTTATTTTGGGGCGCAACCCTTGAGGCAAGGGTTGCTCCCCGGTGCTCAATAGTTGAGCTGTGTTTTGGCCCCCCCGGGGGCTAGATCAGCTGTTTTTTCAGCTGATCTGCCCCCTTGGGGAGTGGGGGTCAGGCACCAAAAAATTTATGTTTAGGGCAGTGACCCCTTGGGCAAGAGTCGCTGCCCTGTGAGCAATATATTTTTCAATGTTTTGGCCCCCCAGGGCTAGAGTGGCCATTTTTTGGCAGATCTGCCCTCCAAGGGGGTTGAAGCCCACTATGTACCAGGGATTGCTCTGTGTTTGTTTTTCTGTTTGTTGAGGGGACCCCTTGGGAAAGGGTCGCCCCCCAAAGGGACAGATCGTCTATTATTTTTAGGCCCATCTGCCCCCAAGGGGAGGCAGAAGCCACAAAGGTGCCAGTTTTTTTTTTTTGGGGGGGGGGACCCCTTGGGCAAGGGTTGCTCCCCAATTGGGGCACACAACTGTTGGCCATTTCTGCCCCCCTGGGAGCAGATCATCTATTATTTTTAGGCCCATCTGCCCTGAATGGGGGCACAAGCCACAAAGATGCCAGGGTTTGTTTTAATTTGTTTTCTTGTGTGGGGGCGACCCCTACAGTAAGGGTCGCTCCACAAAGGGGGCACACAACTGTTAGCCATTTATGCCCCCTTGGAGGCAGATCGGCCTATATTTTGTTTTAGGCCCATCTGCCCCCAAGTAGGGCAGAATCCACTAAGACGCCAGGGATTGTTTTTGTTTCAGTTTTTTGGTGGGTGGGGGACAGTCCCTTGGCCAGTCGCCCCTTCAAAGGGGTCGCATGACTGTTGGCCATTTCTGCCCCTCTTGGGGGTAGATTGACCTAATATTTTTAGGCCCATCTGCCCCAAGGAGAACAGAAGCCGCAAAGATGCCAGGGTTTTTTTACTTTCGTTTTTTTTTGTGTGGGGGTGGCCGCTTGGGCAAGGGTCATCCCCAAAGGAGGCACATAACTGTTGGCCATTCCTTCCCCCCTTGGGGGCAGATCAGCCTAGTATTGTTAGGCTCATCTGCCCCAAGAGGGGCAGAAACCAGTAGACACAAGTGAAAATTTCTAAATATTTGGTGGCAGGGTATTTGTCAACTGGCAAAGTATTTGCATTTGTGATTATAACGGTTTATTTCTCCTTTTTGTTCTAGTTCAAAGCTTTTGCTTCCATTCCTGTGACTCCTTGCGGTTTTGGTAGTGGTTGATCTGCAGTTTGTGCAGTTGCATGTTTTCAGTAAGAAAAAACTACTCCAAATGAGTATTGTTGCCACGCATGAATGACATTTTTGTAAATGGTGTACTAAATGCTGGATTGTGTGTGAAATTGTGCTTAGATTTGTGCACAATATTTGTGTTGTCTTATGTGACATTTCCTTTTTAGTGGGATTTTATTGGTGATTGCTGTGTCTGTGCAGAGTAGTTCCTGGTGAGTTTAGATTTTTTATGCAAGTGAGTGGAATAGTTTTTAAGTACATAACTCTTTGTGATAAAGCCACAATATATTTATTACTTATTTTACTTTTACACAGTGTTGGTTGTTGGTGGCACACTTCTCAAGTTACTTTTCGTAGGAAGGATCATGGCTAGCCACACGATGACCTCCAGCAGATTGTTGGTATGCTTTTTGAGTCATCTTCTGACAATGATTATGAGACTGACTCTGCATCTGAGTCAGAGGAGGAAGCTTTAGAATCTGGCAGTGAATTTTCTGTCAGAGACGAATCATCTGATGATGAAGCCACTCTGAGTGCGGATGAAGTGCCTGTTGTAGAGGAGGACACTGATGTGCCAATAGTGCAGCAGCCTGGGGCTGAAAGGCTTCCCATTGGAAGACCTGACCTCTGGGTTGCCCCAAACATGGAGTATCCAGAGTTACCTGTCTTTACTGGTCTCTCGGGGTGTAGAGTGAATACGGAAAACTTTTTGGCTATCAATTTCTTTCAGCTGTTTATGGATGATGTATTTTTGGAAGATATTGTTGAGCAGACTAATTTGTATGCTGGGCAGTACTTGAGGAGGGACAACAGTACTAGACTTAGGCCACACTCTACAGCTACCCAGCGGATTCCTACAAATCTGGAAAAGTTAAAAAAGTTCTTGGGTTTAACTTTTTTGATGGGGTTGATTAGGAAGCTGTCCCTGTCTTTGTACTGGTCTACTAGTCCCCTGATGGCAACAACTATATTTCCTGCAACCATGAGTCGTAATCAGCTTTAGCCTTGCCACAAGATCTCCCTGATTCTGACCTTCTTTTTAAGATTATGCCTGTCCTTGATCACTTCATAGATTGTTTTTCTGAGATCTGTGTTCTAGGGAAAGAAATAGCTGTGGACGAGTCTTTGGTCCTGTTCAAGGGCAGTTTGGTTTTAAGGCAATACATTCCTAGCAAGAGGGCACAGTGTGGAATTAAGATGAATATGCTGTCTGAAAGTAGAACAGGATATGTTTATAATTTCTGGGTCTACACTGGTAGGGATTCCAATATTGACCCCCTTGGTTGTCCACCCACTTTTGGAGTTAGTGAGAAAATTGTGTGGAAACTTGGTTGACAACTGTTTAACAAAGGTCACCATTTGTACCTAGATAACTTCTACACTGGAGTGCAATTGTTCAGGGAATTGTTCAGAGTGGACACTTTTTCTTTTGGCATAATCCACTCTAACCAGAAAAGCTGTCCATGGGAGGTTGTCTGTCCAATACTTGAGAGAGGACAGTGCAGTGCCTTGCGTAGTGATGAACTGCTAGCTCTGAAATTTGCAGACAGGAGGGATGTGTACATGCTGACTACCATTCATGATAAGAATACTTCCCTTGTGACTGTTTGGGGTCTGTTGCCGAAGTGTGCAAACCTGTGTGCATTTTAGATAATCATAAGCACATGGTTGGTGTAGGTAGAGTTGATTAGAGGTTGGAACCTTACACTGCTGTTCGTAAGGCTTACATTTAATATAAAACGTTGGCTGTACATCTCTTCAATTTAGCAACTTTTAATGCTTTTATTGTGTTCAAGGACTGTTCCCCTGAGTCAAAGACGACATTTTTAAAATTTTAGGAGTCAGTGATAGAGAGATTTGTTGTGGTGGAACAGGCAAGAGTTCCTAGAGTAGCAGTGGTGGAGGATGTGGCTAGACGGAAAGATCGCCACTTTCCTGATTCCTCCCACTCCCAAAAAAGACTTTGCCACTAAGAAATGTAGGGGTATATTTATACTCTGTCTGCACTGAATTTGAAGCAAATTCGGCACAAACCTAACACCATATTTATACTTTGACGCCTGAGCCCGCGAACGCCACAATTCCTCAGTGTGCATCATTTTCTGGATGCGTGAAACCGCCTTGTGTTAATGACATGCAATGTAGGCATTCCCATCCAAAAAATGACTCAAACACCCGTGCACCATAGCACAGGACCAACAGTAGCAGCTTCCACCGCACCAGCAGGGACCCCAAATGCAACGCAGAAGGCAGGAGAGGATATTCAGGACCAGGACAACCCTTCTGGGCCTCAGGGAACATGACATCATCCAGAGGTACAGACTAAACTGGCAAGCCATACAGCAGCTGCTGCGCCACATTGAGCCACAGTTGGCACCCAGCTTGCAAACACCCACATCATTCCACCAGAGATCAAGCTGCTAGCTGTTCTCCACATGTTGGCAAGTGGATCTTTTCAAACCACTGGTGCCCTGGTTGCCAGGATCTCACAGCCCTCATTCTCTGCCTTCCTACCCAAGGTACTGGATGCCATCATCTCCCTCACACCTGCCACATCAGCTTCCCCAACACACAGCAGAAGCAGCAGGAGACCAAACAGGTCTTCTACCAAATCAACGGCTTTCCACACGTGCTTGGTGCCATTGACTGCACACATGTACGAAGTGTGTCACCTGCTGAAACCTAGCATTTATACCACAACAGGAAGCACACACACTCCATCAATGTGCAGGCTATTGTGGATCATCGGGGTTTGATCGCCAACATCGTGGAAAAGTATCCTGGGAGTGTACATGATTCATTCATCTTCCGCCACTGCACCATCAATCAACACTTCCAGGTATCGAAATGGCCTACCTGTTGGTAAGTACAGAAACCCAGTTATATACACACAGCACAGCAATCCTGTAGGACACACAACACATACACCACTACAGTGACATCTGCCTAGGAAGACACTAAGGGTGTGACACTGCTAGTCATGTTTGATATCCTGAGCCAATGGGATACACACCTATGGACAAATGAAAGATGCAAATAACAACAGATGCCACTCCAGAGACACAAGGGAACAATTTAAAACCACACAGTGACAATGAAGTGGCCTTAACTGGCAGTACAACTTGGAAGATGAATCTTCCAACATCACATCAATAACACTCAATCACACACCCTTCCAACAAACACATGCTATGTAAGGGGTATGCAATGTGTTTCGCTGCAGGTCAAACACCTTGACACACATAGCATGATGATGATGATGATGACTCTAATGAATGGGACATAGAATCATTGAGGCTGTACCAACATCTCACATCACTCCTGGGCTTACATTGCCCACTACCAATAAGCAAGTGGACTGTGCAAAGAACACATATTGAAGTGACAATCTTGCAAAGTGCACATTGCTACACATACAGATTGGTACAATTACACATATACACAACAGATGTACAGGCATGTGGACCTTATGACAATTAAACCTTCACCTCCACAACCAAGTTAGCTACATTACGTGGATCAAGTGCAGTAGCGTAGGTACATGTTTGAACATAAGCCAACTCGGTGAGGGCAGAAAAATAGGTTTGCATAGAACTTGTCACACATGGGATATTTGTGCATTGTCAATTGTCAACAATTCAGTGCTGCCAACTTATGGCGATGTGTTGTACATTGTCACCTAGCCAAATCAAAGGGCCTCACTGATGTTTAACAAATTCCATTGCATATGTTAAATTGGATGGGATTTTCAGGCCATATAGATGAAACCGTATTACCACCACTGTGCAACTGATTCTGTGTATGGAAGTATCATGTCACCCCCAGTTAAGACACATGGACACCTCTTTCACATGACATAATGCATGCGAGTACACAATGTACTGCAAGTCTACAAAATTACAGCTGACATCCGGTCAATCAGCCAAACACCAGTTCAGATAATGAAACAACCCAATGCTGATGGTACATCCTAGAAGCCTAGGATTCCACACAATAACACAAACACAGATGAGTAACAGAAAACACAAGATTACAATTGCCATTCAAAGTGATAATCATGGTGCAACTCCATCAACATTTTTCACTCATTTTCTCTTTCAGCTGATCAGGGGTATGGGATCCAGCCATGGATCATGACCCCATTTGTAAACCCAAGCAATGCAGCAGAGCGTGCCTATAATGAGGCGCATCGGATGACACGTACCACAGTAGAGAGGACCTTTGGCATCCTGAAGTCAAGATTCAGGTGCCTCGACATCACCGGAGGCAGCCTCTTATATTCACCAGAAATGGTCTGCAAGATCATTCTGACCTGTGCCATCCTGCACAATTTATGTGTAAGGAGGAACATTCCCCTCTATGAACCAGACCCACAAATGCCTGAAGAGTAGGAAGAAGAGGATGCTGTCCATCAACATGAGGGGGACCATCCAAACACTGCTGCAGGATTGCGTCGGAGACAACACATTATACAAAACTTCTTTTAAATATAGTCACCATCACTACTTTCTTACCATATCTCATTAAACACCTAATCTAATCACTAAATCATGGTCTGGGTAATTATTTATGCATCACATGGAATCACAATCTGAGTTTAGCCGCATGAAGCAGTGCAGTAATACAGATTAGGACACTGAAAAAGCCATATCACGTTTGTTGGGTATGAATGTACACCCAGTTTCACTCACAGTGTAAATGACACATATGGTGTTCATTTCACATTTGAAAGGCAATGTCAGAGTAGCACAACTATGGGACGCATCCATGTTGGCACCATTGTTCATTGCAGCATATGGCACACAACTATGACCCCATCAATCACAAGTAAAAAACCTGCTTCGTGCATGAGGCAGTGGATTCGCAATTTTATTAGTAACAGGAATGTATGACCACACCCTTGACAGTAGTAAGTGTGACATCAACTATCTCTGCAAGGAGCCTGTGTGACAAGAAGTCCATGTAAGCTGCAAATGGTTAGCACGAGTGCCCCAAGTATGACAAGCATTGCTCACAAGACATGCCCTGTGCATGCCACTCCAGGTTATAAATTGTCACAGGCATTTATTCAGTCTCTCCCCACCCTTCTCTATGTGACCCTGTAAAAGGAGTGCATGTACCCTGATAATCCATCATCTACACACACCCAGACTCACATTCTGACTCCAGTGTGCTTCCCTCTTTAGTATGGCATGCCATAGTCCTAGTCCTAGTTCATCTGACTGCATGGTCTGCAGGTCCCAAAATGCACTTCCTGGTAGTCCGTAGGACCTGTAATCACCAGTTCATTGCTTCCCATGTGAAAGGTACTGTTGGTTCTTTGACCTGAATTCACAAATACAGGACTTCTGAGAGACTGATCTGCACACACCTGTGAGCACTTCCATGCAGACCAGCCATGTGAACCTGCACTGCCATTGCTGCTGCCTGGAACGGCTTAGAAGCTGCCATTTTCTGAATATCCTTCTTGTGCATTGCCTTATAAACCACTTGTGTAAAACAGCCCTTGGGTTATTGTGTAAAGTTGCAGCCGACAGCCCAAATCCAGTTTTCATTTTCCACAGTGTTGTTCAGGCTTTTCCCAGTCTGAGTCTGCTCACTGTGTATTTGCCTTGTTCATGTTAGTTCCTGACAGAGTGTGCATCCTGTTAGCCTGATTGTTACCTGTCTTTGTGTTACCATAGAGGTTCACTGTGGCTACATTTCTTCCATGCCCTCACTTACCTCCAAGGGGTATTGTGTCTGGTAGGTCTATGATGAATCCACAAATATATTGTAAAGTTTAATCAGTTTACCTATGGTATCAAGGTCTGAGACATGTATTCAAATAGCCTAATCCCAGAACTATCCCTTGCCTGTGTTTCATGTATGCATGAGTCACAAACAGTGACAGTGTACTATGGCTGTATGCATGGATTGGGAAAGGTGCCTCCAGCACAAAAAACAACATTTGCTAATGTGCATGAATGACCGAACCATGTTTGTGCCCTCCCGGTCCACAAACAGATTCCAATTGGCTGCAACCCAATGATGGTGGTTGCGTGGTGACTAGCTGTGAGATTAATCAGCACAGAGGCACTGATGTTCCCTGTTGCAGTGGGAATTTTCAATACCACCCTGTGTACAAATGTTGTGATGAAAGCTGCCGGGTTCTATTTACTGATCCATTACATTTGTGAGCACACCAAGGTTGCCCTGTTGTCAGCCTCATAAAATGTCTGCAGTGCCATAGCTCAAATATCCCCATGTGTGTTTTTGATTCCCCTTTGGCGTTTGGTCAATTCTGCTTTGAAGGATACTCTGTTAATGCAGGGAATGGATCCACAGACTAATGAGTAGACATGCACGTAACAGTGACAACAGGGAGGACAGTAATGACACCAGGTAAACATGGCCACACACTTGAACTGGACATCTTTGTGCAATTAACCACTGAAAATATTTTAACACATGCAGCTTGGTCTGCTGGTCCTGGACTCAAACTGTAGAGTGACATTACATTTTTGGATTATTTTCCGACTCTGTGTCACAAACACTGTACCTACACAGCATTTTCAAATAACTGACTCATGGCTAGTATACAAACAAGTTACCAGGATGTGATATCCAACATTCCTGTACATGTGATGGCCTACTCATTGCCATTATCAACCGTCCTCTATCTATCCTGTGCAGAGTTTGTCATGGGAGATGTATTGTCCCAAAAGTCAGTGCAGTTCACACAGCATTAGATGCTACATGTATGACAAACACATATCCTGACTCATATCTACACTGAATAGTTTGTGATGGTTATCTACGTTTACAGCACATGCATACAAGCACAATAATGAAAGCACATCTTGTGACGTTCACACAGAGGCCAACAAATTTTGAAATAGCTAATTCATAGACATTGACACACAGCAATGAGTTAATGTATTAAGTTGCGTAGCCTTGCTTTCCTCTATTGCTATCCTCTAGTGACGCACAACCTTCTCGAACTGGGTAATACTAATTTGTATTAAAAAAGTTTGGGTATCTATTGCTTCAGTGAAGAGTGCTCATTCGGTACAACAACATGAGTATCATGGTCCGCAGTAGTGTGGTCTGCCACATGTGCCCAAACACTGGAATACACAATGCAGGTGCAAACAGCCTATCTCTGTACAGTTACAGCTGTCATGTACTTTAAAAATGTGAGAAATGACACAAACACAGTAAAAGACATATATTTTGATGCAAACGCGTCAAAAAAGACAAATATGCATCAAAAATCACCACATATGCGTTGGAAAATGACTCTCACAGCCATTATACATCAATTGGCCCCCAGCGGTAATTCATGCACTGTACTCCATGAAATTGGTTACCAATGTAAAATATTTGGAACTATGAATGCGGGGTAATTTTTAAGCATTTGTTTCAAAACAAATTGACGCAAAGACTGTAAGCATCATTAATTTTTGACGTATCATAATAAAAATGCACTGCATTTGAGGCAGGAAGTGATGTAATAGGATATCCTGTTTACGGAAATGGTACAGTGGGTGTACTTTCACTTTCACTTTGCAGTCTGTGATTTTTCTAGACTGTGAGGCTGTGCTGAGAGTTTTGTCTGTTCAATTTGTGCTTTTGTCTCCTGTGTGCCATCCTATTTGTCATCTGTTTTATTTGTAATTGACTCAGTTGTTCATTGTAAGTGTGTATTTGTCTTATTTGGTGTCTAATTTTGTCTTTGTACTGTTGGGAGTCTGTAGTGGGTATTGTTAGTTTGGGGATAGTTGGGCTGTTTGTGGGTTACTTTACTTTCATTTTCCTCCCCCCTTTCCCTTTATTTTCCTCTGTACCCTTTATTAGCACTATTATTTCTGTCATTCATTTGGCTGGTGTGCCACTTCCTCCCCCTGATGATTGAAGCTGGTGGCAGGGTGATACAGGGGTATCACACAGAGGTGAGGAGGCTCAGGTGGTCCAAGGTGCTGTACCATCTGCGTTGCATTTTCAACACACTGTGCAATGACCACCAACTGAAGCACCGCTGGGCTGACCTTGTTGCCAGAGAGCAAGACCTGCTGGACCACTTGGGTATTGTGATTGGTGGCCCTGTTGGTGAGTACAATTCAGAGTGATGTGCACATTTAAATGCTCTGTAGTGACAGTAGCAGATTTGTTGATATGCTGCAGGCAATGATTTTGGACATACGGAATGCAAGTTGAACATACAGTGGCCATGAGTTATACAATAATTGCTACACATTACTGTCATTTGTTGACGAAACAGCTGCACAAACGTACCAAACACAACTTGATCTTGTAAATTAGTGCTACTTTCACGTAAATAGAGGATGGTAATGCGGCTCAAACATATGTTTTATCCATTGTCTGTGAGTGTACCAGGAAAGATGTTTTTCACAAGCTAAAGCAAGGAATTAACGTGGTCCCCAATTATTTTGAATACATGTCAGAACTATAAGTATTCTGGGCCATACATGCGAAGTTCTTCCTAACCTCAGGTAATATCTTAGGCTGATAGTTTGACTTGGTTTGTGCCGCAATTAAATTACGAATGGATGCCAAAGTAATGCACGCGGGTTCATATCCAAATGTTTGGTTCTACTTTCCATAGCTGTAGCGTAAAACATGAAGCAAATTATACAAATTGAGGAATAACAAATATCCTTGGCCCTCTGTTCATTGGTCCTGTGTGTTTTAAATTGGTCTTGGGCACAATAGCTGAAACTGAGCTGATGCATTTGCCATCTGTATTACTTTATAGCCATGCACTTCTCATAAGTTATTGGGTCATCATGGGATACCTGAAGTTTGGGAATGCATGGTCACAATGTATTACTTGCATGATGTTGTGCAAGGGAACCCTGACCAATTCCATCATACATATAAAGTTCCAAAATACTTTGCTACTTTACGTTTGGTACACCCCTGCTGATCTAGGGCAGCATATGTACAATAGCTAACTTCCCAGTATGAAGGCTATCACAGACATGGGTGTATGCTAAGATCAGAAGACCAGCATTCCTGTGACTGCTGCCATTTCCAAGGTACATACAAATTCAAACCTAAATCATCATGATTGACACAGTAGGACATTTGCTAAACCATGTTTCAATAATGGGACAGTGTCAGTTTGCTGCATACCTGCTGATCTCCCAACTTGGCTAATGTAAGATGATGAATGTGGCTAACTGTGAATTCTAATACCCAATATGGGTACACAGGGCAATAAGTGACACATTTCAGGGGCAATGGCTACACCTGTGCCCATGCATTCTGTCATGGATGACCAAAATATACACTGTCAGCATATATTTCTTTGTTGCATTAATTTCGATAAATGGCCAATCCATGTTTAGCGTCCAATTGTCATCAAGTAACGCACAGGATCCCTGCCATTATGGTGTCATAGGGGCATATGTGGCTCTGGGGACACTGTAAATGTAGCATATGTAACCTATACACAACACAGGCCCACATGTAAGGGACCATAGAAAGCATAATGAATCACAAGCTTAACTCAAACCACATGAGCATCACACAGTAACTGATTGTCCTTTGATGCACAAGCCACAATACCTGAGTGACTGATATTGCAGTGCACCAGGAATGTGGCTTTGCATGTCTCTGATAACAACAAATGATTAAATGGAGTACACTCTACAAATGAGTCTGCAACCAATTGAGGAATCATGTTTGTCACCACATGATAGTTAGGGCCACTGCATGTGTGCATATGTGTGTGTATCACTCACCAGAGTAACAGGGTCTATACATGTTTGCAGTGATATGTATGTTGGATTATCATCATGCCTGAGGGGCTGGACTTTCAGATATAATGTCACACACAGTAATTTTACTCTAAAGTATTGTACAGTGCACAGACATTAAGCACATTTCACCCTTCCATGCTTTACAGGTGGACCTGCCCCTTTCCCAATTGGAGAAGTGGCTCGATTTGCGGACGCAGACATATCCAGTAAGTGTTGATATTTCAGTTCTGTGTTGTGTTTGAAGCTGTTGTGTGATTGACTCGTGTGTTGGACACATAGCAATGTATGATGTGCTGGCACATGATCTGATATGTAATTTGACTGGAGTTTGACTTATTTTTCCATATTTGAGTGCAGCCCTGTACGCATGTCCATGTGAATAGGGTGACATTTGTTGTTACATTTCTTGTCATGAAAAATTTAGAGAGAACCATTTACATGATTTAGTCAGTAAGTCATACCCTGAATCACACAGAATAGGGTATTACCCACAGACTTGGGCCTCCTTGTTCACTAATGAACATGTTAGACTGTATGTTTGATTTCCTAGCAGCATCTAGCTCCGCATGTTGTGCTACGTATATATGTGGCACTTGAGTACAATGTCATGTGCATGCAGCTCATGCTCAGATGGGTGCTTGCATCTATCTGCTTGTTGTGGGACAGATATTGGTGGTATCAAATTATGTTGACAATTGTCTGCAATTACAAACATAAATGTGGATGGATTGTCCAATGTTTGTGTCTATCCTAGTTGGACACCCTCCTTACCTGTGGTTGACTGACTAAATCCATGTACAGCTGTCCAAAGCTTCCTGGCTGTCCTTGATGTTTGAAGTATGTGTTGTTTGTCCTTCCCCCCTGAAGCACAGGCTTAGGGTTATGAAATATGTGTACCTAGGTGTGAGGATCCAAGTTTAGTACACAGACATGTAATTCTGTAATTCATTTGTTCCAACCTAGGATACCCATTCTTGATTAGTAACTGCATACCATCCTGGCAATTCCATTTACAAAGCACAAATCTTGTGGCCCTTGATTGTCATCCAGACGATAGTCATTAGTTGGCCTGTCACATGTGGAGGGCTTGCAGCATTTGTTATGTGACTAATGGCAGAACAATGATACTTACAGCAATTAAGTATGTACACATCTTTTTGAGCATTGCTGTGCTGTTAGATAGGACATGTGTAGGCTGCGTTGGCATGTACTTCCTCAGGGAGAATCTGTGATCTGTACGGTGATATGGCCTGTTTCAGCTACATTAGATGTATTTTTTGATTATCATCAGTAGCTGTAACACACAATGATGTAACTAATGTTTGGCTTTATCTATTTTAACAGCAGCCAATGTGGATGCCAACCAGATCCGTGTATTTCAGAGGAGGGCGATGCATTACCACCACATTCTGGATGTAGAGTCTGGGTTCCACCACATGGCACAGTGTTATCGCCATGAAAGAGCCTCAGGAGTGTGGAGGGCATTTGGCTAGGGGGACCCATCTGTGTCCACAACAGCCACCACCACCAGCACCACCACTACTACCCAAGTGGCAGTAAGGATGACAGCCACCACTGCAGGTCCTTCAAAATCCTACGCTCCTGAACCACTGACAGCAGCCCCTGCACAACCCTCCACAACTGGCACACAGACCACCCCTGCTGCAGTCATTGACAATGTGGAATTTCATGCAATGCAACGTGACATGCAACGGATGTTGTGCAGACTGGACAGGCTGCCGCAGGAGGTGTCCCAGATCAACAAGAGAGTGCGTGGGATTAAGAAGGAGGGCAAACTTGTAATTTGGAGACCCTCAGCCATGATTCCCACCCCTCCCTCCTCTTTCCTGGTTCTTATATTTAGTGGGTTTAGGGGGATTAGTGTTAGGTTAGAATAGGCTGTTAGTTTAGTTAGTATTAGTGGTTTGGGGGGAGGAGGGTATGATATTTTTACACGTGTTTTTGTTTGTTGATGATGTTGGGGTTTTTGTGTATTTAAAAAAAAAAAATTATTAAAAAAATCCAAAGAATATATATTTGTTTAGTATAAGATAGTATGGGGGTCATTACAACCATTAAAGCTGCGGTAATACCGCAAACAGGCCGGCGGAGAAAAAAAGGGAATTATGACCGTGGCGGAAACCGCCAACATAGACAGCCACTTTAACACTCCGACCGCCACAGCGGTACAGACAAGCAGCGCGGCAGTCACCGCCAACAGACAGGCAGGAGACAATGTACCGCCCACAATATTACAACAGGCCAATCTGCCACCTTTTCCAGGGCAGATTCACCGTGGATAAAAACACGGTGGAAACAGCTTTTGCAATGGGAAAACGCTCACCTTAACACACTCCACGAGGAAGGAGGGCACCATGGAGCCCGAACTCCAGATACTCCCTGCGCTTGTCTTCCTGCTCCTCTACGAACATCAGCAACGGCGGCGCCGAAGACAACGGTGAGTACTGCACCTACGACATAGGGGAGGGGGGAGACAAAAGTCAGGGGGACACACACGCAACACCCCCACCCCGAACCTCACCCACTACAACACACACACCAATGCATATCCAAACATCACAGTAACAACCCACAACCCCCCCGGAAGAATGCAAAGACAAAAGGGAATCAGTATAATTATTGTAATGAATACAAATACAGTAAGCTCATATATACAGAAATATATACACATTCCAAATATATACATCACGATTAGTAGTGCAGGTATGCACAATTCAATGTCCGTGGACCACTGGGCCCAAAAAATTGGCCAGGCCCACACACGATACCTGTCCAGAAACGGAGAGAACACTGCAGGGGCCTCAGATAGAAATACAACAGGCACCTCAGGGGGAAGGGAAGGGGGGGCACCTCAGCCGGATGAGTGCAAAGCCAGATCCACGACGGGGCTCCATGCCCATTGATGTATCCTGGGGAGTGCAAAGCCACAGTCTCTCAAGTCTCTACAGTGGGTGGTCTGCCCACTGTACCATCCTGGGGAGTTCAAAGCCACAGTCTCTCAAGTCTCTACAGTGGGTGGGTTGCCCACTGTACCATCCTGGGGAGTGCAATGCCACAGTCTCTCAAGTCTCTACAGTGGGTGGGTTGCCCACTGTACCATCCTGGGGAGTGCAAAGCCACAGTCTCTCATGTCTCTACAGTGGGTGGGTTGCCCACTGTACCATCCTGGGGAGTGCAAAGCCACAGTCTCTCAAGTCTCTACAGTGGGTGGGTTGCCCACTGTACCATCCTGGGGAGTGCAAAGCCACAGTCTCTCAAGTCTCTACAGTGGGTGGTTTGCCCACTGATCAATCCTGGGGAGTGCAAAGCCACAGTCTCTCAAGTCTCTACAGTGGGTGGTTTGCCCACTGATCAATCCTGGGGAGTGCAAAGCCACAGTCTCTCAAGTCTCTACAGTGGGTGGGTTGCCCACTGTACCATCCTGGGGAGTGCAAAGCCACAGTCTCTCAAGTCTCTACAGTGGGTGGTTTGCCCACTGATCAATCCTGGGGAGTGCAAAGCCACAGTCTCTCAAGTCTCTACAGTGGATGGTTTACCCACTGATCAATCCTGGGGAGTGCAAAGCCACAGTCTTTCAAGTGGATAACAGTCTCCACTGGTTCTGGAGGGGGACTGGTGCGCAGAGTGCTTCATCCTGTGAAGGACAGAGGTAGTGGATGCAGTTCTCCACTGGTTCTGGAGGGGGGCTGGTGCCCAGAGTGCTTCATCCTGTGAAGGATTCAGGTAGTGGATGCAGTTCTCCACTGGTTATGGAGGGGGACTGGTGCCCAGAGTGCTTCATCCTGTGAAGGATTCAGGTAGTGGATGCAGTTCTCCACTGGTTCTGGAGGGGGACTGGTGCCCAGAGTGCATCACACTCCTCGTGACGGTCCCAGTTCCGTCACTGTCCCAGCCGCACCTGGGCTTACGATGCTTGAGTTGGCTGTGCTTGCCCTGTTCAGCGGTGCTTGCCATGGCGGTCTTTGCCCTGTTCAGCAGTGCTTGCCATGGCGGTCTTTGCCCTGTTCAGCGGTGCTTGACTTTGCCGTTTCTGACCTGTTCAGCGGTGCTTGCCCTGTTCAGCGGTGCTTACCATGGCGGTCTTTGCCCTGTTCAGCGGTGCTTGCCATGGCGGTCTTTGCCCTGTTCAGCGGTGCTTGACTTTGCCGTTTCTGACCTGTTCAGCGGTGCTTGCCATGGCGGTCTTTGCCCTGTTCAGCGGTGCTTGACTTTGCTGTTTCTGACCTGTTCAGCGGTGCTTGCCCTGTTCAGCGGTGCTTGCCATGGCGGTCTTTGCCCTGTTCAGCGGTGCTTGACTTTGCTGTTTCTGATCTGTTAAGTGGTGCTTGCCCTGTTCAGCGGTGCTTGACTTTGCTGTCTGTGACCTGTGCAGTGGTGTGTGGCATGATGGTCCCTCAGTGCCCAGTGGGGCTGTGGGTGCCGGGGCCCTGCAGGGCACTGACTCTGGTGGTGGTCTCCGGACCAGTGACAATAGTTCTGCCCTCCAGGGCACTGACTCTGGCGGTGGTCTCCGGACCAGTGACAATAGTGCTGCCCTCCAGGGCACTGACTCTGGCGGTGGTCTCCGGACCAGTGACGATATTGCTGCCCTCCAGGGCACTGACTCTGGCAGTGGTCTCCGGACCAGTGACGATGGGGCTGGCGGTGGCGTCCTGGCCAGCGGGGAGGATGGCAGCCTTCTCCGCCGTGCTGCTCTTACCAGACTTTGGAGACTTCTTCTGCCCCTTCACCACATTGGGAGGGGTCACAGCTGACTTGACACTCCCCCTGGGACCCTTGTGGGCAGCTTTGCCGGCTGGAGTCTTCACCCTCTCCCGTCGGGCCCTGTCCAACTTCTGGTGCTTTACAGGGGGTGGACTGGCAGTGCTTTGCTCCGTGTCACACTGGCTGCCCTGGTGGCCGGTGCACTCCACATACCTCTAACACGCACCACTGGTACCGGACTTTTTTTGGCTGAGGTGCTATTACGGAACCTATGAATTGGAGGGGTGGGGGTGGTGGGACCGAGGTCAAGGTTGCTCAGGAAAAGTTTCTGACGAACACTGGGATGGGTAGCTGGAGGGGTTCTGGGAGTGGAGGAAGAGGAGGTGGTTGTAGGAGGTGTAACTTTAGATGATTTGGGTGCAGGTGCAGGTTCTGGAGGCTGTCGTGAGGTGGATGGATGTTGGGTGTGTGGGTGTCTGCGTTTGTGTACTGTGAGAGGGGGCGATACAGACACACTGGGAGAGGACACAGGGGACGTGTAAATGGTAGTGGGGTGGTGAGTGCAGGTGAGCGGGGTGTGGTGCTGGGTGTCAATGGCCTCCTCACTGAGGGCAGCAGGGGTGACAGGGGCAGGGGCTGAGGTGCCTGGGGCAAAGGGGATGCCCACCCTCCTGGATGAGCTGGCACAGAACGAAGGCTAAGGGGCTGCTGGGAGGGCGGTGCTGGTAGGGGGGGTGGCGGCTGTACCTGTAGAAGTGGGGTACACAGTGCCCTCAAGCATCCATCCAACTCAGGGTAGGCCACCGCCAGGATCCGGAACATCAGGGGGGTCATGGTTCGACGGGCACCCCTCCCACGTTGGGAGGCCATCCCCAGCTGAGCCTCCGCCATCTTCTTGCTCCAGCGGTGAATGTCCTCCCATCTTTTACGGCAGTGGGTGCTCCGTCTCTGGTGGACCCCCAGGGTCCGGACGTCCTTGGTGATGGCACACCAAATATCCTTCTTCTGGTGGGTGCTGACCTACATGACATGTACAGGGGAAGAAGAGAAGTCATTAGCAACAGCACCGTCGAAGTGAGTGGCCCACATCCATGCCCTTGCCAAGTGGCACATGCAATCACACTTCTACATGCTCGCAGGACTCTGCAGCCTTCCTACTGACATCCAGCCCTCTCCACCCAGGCATAGCCCATACACCGTGCTCCCTGTGTACTTACCTGTTGGTCTGGAGGACCGTAGAGTAGCGTGTACTGGGGGAGGACCCCGTCCACGAGCCTCTCCAACTCCTGTGCAGTGAAGGCAGGGGCCCTTTCCCCAGACGCACCAGCCATTGTCTCTTCCAGACCGAGGTCACAGCAGCACTTGCAGTGTAGGTCCTCTCCTGTCAAAGATCAGGTATCGAGTGATTGAACAGATAGAAAATGGTGGTCACGTCTGCGGCGGTGACGTCAATATGTAACTCAATTAAAGAGCTTCAAACAGAGACCAGGATTGAAAGCCGGTGCGCAAGAGTCGCTACAAAGCGACTGCAGGGAACAGTTCGTAAGGTTGCAAAGTCATGCACAGAGATTGAAGCCATGCTCGATGGATGAAAGGATAGGGGCAGTCGAGGAGGACGTTGATGCCCTTAAGCAACAGAGCTCTACAAGGGATGACCAATTGACAGATGTAATGTGGAAACTGGAAGACTTTGAGAATCGACAGAGAAGAAATAATCTACGATTCTTGGGTATACCCGAAGGGCTGGAAGGAAGCGATATACTGACCTATATGGTCAAGTTCCTGCGTGGGGCTTTCCCAGAACTGGGTAATTGGGACTGGGAGAAGGAACTTCAGCGTGTCCACAGGTTTCCGGCAATCCAGCGGGAGGGAGGTCAGCTGGCAGAATTCAATTACCCTAGAGCTATCTTGGTCTATTTTGGCAATTACCTATCACGACAGGAGATTTTTGACAAAGCTCACTCTAATGCCCCACGTAGTGTGGAAGGGGTTACCTTCTTCACCCGGCCGGACTTTTGCCACATTACCGTCGAGTGGAGATGGCGGCTCTGACCGCTCATCAAACCATTTTCGGACAAAGGAGGGGAGGCCTATCTGTTGGCCCCTGCTCGACTTAAAACAGTAATCACGGATGACCCAGCAGTATTGGATACTCTTGCTATAGAGCTAACAGAGTGGTCTCCTCCCTATATTTTGTGTGGAGACTTCAATTTTAATGGCTCTTGGGATGGACTGCAGGATTTATTGACACCCACAACCAAGAAATATCAGGGATGTAAGCCTCTGGTATTTAAGACAATGGCTGGCATCCAGAAAGAGTTAGGACTGGTGGATGCCTGGGGAAAGCTACGTAGCCCAGACCCTGGATATACTTACTATTCTGCCCCTCATGTAAAGCTAGCGCGACTTGATTATTTCTTGATATACACTGAATTATTAAAGAGTGGAAGGATGGAACTATATCTGCAGACTATATCAGATCACAACCCATTAGTATTTGACTTGGAACTGGACGGGCTTGAGCATAAGGTCAGGAGGTGGACGTTTGAAAGAGGGCTCCTTAAGGACCCCGGATATTGTGACTATATGGTAAATTGGATAGTTGAATTCTTAGGATTCAACCAGGGGTCAGCTTCAGTAGAGATGGTTTGGGATACTTTGAAAGCAGGAATACGAGGGGAAACTCTGAGCTTCAGCCTTAAGAGGCAGAAAAACTCCCACATTAGAATAAATGACCTGCAGATGAAGCTGAGGGATGCAGAAAGACAATTGATTATAGCCATAGAAACAGGGGAGGACATAAATAAGGTTCAAGAGGAAGTCGCTATAGCTAAAGCAGCAATTAATGAGGTTACCGCACAAAGAATAGCGGAGAAATATCTTGCGCAACGCTCAGAAGGGTATGAGTATGGAAAAAGATCTGGGCACCTGTTAGCAATAAGAGCAAGTCAGAAAACAGCAGCTGGGGTCATCAGAGAGATTAGAGATTGGCAAGGACAGATAGCGTCAGATGCGAACGGAATTAGGAAGGTGTTTCAGAGATATTATGCGGAACTATATAATGATACATCCGTATTCTCAGATGCAGAAATGCTAGAATTCCTAAACTCTAACAAGATCGAAAGATTAACAGAGGAGGACCACCTATATGTGGAAAATCAGATAGATACCCCAGAATTGGACAAGGCATTGAGTGAACTTGCAACTGGGAAAGCCTCAGGTCCGGATGAGATCCCCTTAGAGTTTTATAAAACTTTTAAAGTACTATTGCTCCCGGTATTGATGGAATTATTTATTCAGGTACAGAGTGGCGGGGAAACCCCACTATCATGGGATATGGCTAAGATAGTAATTTTTTTGAAGAAAGGGAAGGCCCCACAAAATCCGGCTTCATATCAGCCGATTACGCTAATCAATAGTGATGTTAAAAAATATTGGCCGCCCGATTATCCTCTGTGATCAAGAAATTGGTAACACCTAGACAACATGGGTTCGTCCCGGGAGAGATACTACCAATCATATTCGGAGAGTGGTTTCGCTACTCGATGCTACAGAAATGGCAGAGGAGCCTATGGCAGTCGCATTATTAGATGCAGAGAAGGCATTTGATCGGGTGAACTGGAAATATTTGTGGCATGTAATGGAGTATTATGGTCTAGGGAAGAAATTCATCTTAGCGCTAAGGGCTATATATAGGTCACCGGGAGTGAGAATACAACTAATGGGAGGGCAATCCGAGTGTATTCAGGTGAGGAGAGGTACCAGGCAAGGATGTCCATGCTCTGCGTTGTTGTTTGTCCTATATATAGATCCCCTGCTTAGACAGCTGGAAGAGAACAGCAGGATTCCACCGGTATGTAGGCATGGATGGGATACAAAAGTCTGAGCATATGCAGACGACATAGCCATTATAACTCCCACTCCAGACCTGGCACTAAAAGAAGTTGAAGAGGTGACGAGGAAATTTGGAAGGTTCTCTGGATATTTGCTAAATAGAACTAAAACGCAATTATTGACTAATCAATACGCGAACACCAAGGATAATCGGAGGGTTGAACATACAGTGTATCTGGGTATCGATATTACACCAAAAGTAGGAGAGATTATACATCTGAATTTAGATCCAATACTCATGAAAGCCAAAAAGGAAATGTGTAGATGGAATAATCTACATAGGACTATAATGGGGAGTTGCAATATGGTTAAAATGATCCTCCTCCCTAAACTTTTGTATATATTTTGTGCTGTACCATTGAGCTTTACAAATCCTAGATTTGAGGTGATAGACCGATTGGTCATGAGATTTATCTGGGCATATGGCAAGTGTAGAAGAGCGAGTAAATATATGACTCTACCGCGAGAAAGAGGGGGGTGGTCCTTACCTAACATAAAACTATACCAAATGGCAGCAGCTTTTCAGTACATGCACCCACTATGGGGGGCTAAGAATGAAGGGACCGAGGTAGAGGATTGTCCTAATATCTGTGAACTGCAGGTAGGAGCAGCAGCCAATGGCTACTTACTAACATTTCACGAACCTGGATTTTATAAGAAAGTTCGATATAAGGTATTAGAGGCGGCTTATAAATGCTGGCGATAATGGCGAAAAAAGAATGGGCTTGATAGATTTAATCACTATACTATAATAAAGAATAATCCATTGCTTCCTGAAGTGTTTAAGGATAGCTATATGGTAAAATGGGCTTCCCTAGGTATAGAAAGGTTAGGGGACTTTTTTGACAAGTTTGGGGTTAAGACGTTCGGGGATCTCCAAGAGCAATATGGTTTAGAGCGAAGGGATTTCTTTAAATATCTACAGATACGAGATTTCCTGGGAAAAAAAACAGGGGGGGCGCAGGTATTTAGAAGTAACCAACTGCTCAATGATATTTTGGGGAAATCCAATATAACAATCAGGTCAATCTATTCATTATTGATGGCAGAACAACCTGATGACTTGGAGAAGTACAGTGAGAGGTGGAGAGATAAGCTGGTTGATGGGAGTAGCAACTTTTTAAAGTCATTAGCACTGGGACATACTATTTTACTCTCCTCTTCGCTGCAAGCACAGCATTATAAGACCCTGTCCGACTTGTATCATACACCAGCGCATCTTGCCAA
This sequence comes from Pleurodeles waltl, assembly GCF_031143425.1. NCBI lineage: Eukaryota > Metazoa > Chordata > Amphibia > Caudata > Salamandridae > Pleurodeles > Pleurodeles waltl. Next base: position 295,326,981 of record NC_090450.1, read on the forward strand.
ATGAGGGAGCTCATCAGGAACAAATTGTCCGAGATGTGGGATCTATGGAACAGACATTGTACATATGTTCGCCACTTGTGGGGAATTAGCGGCTCTGAGAGATGGTATTCAATCTGTTTTGAAAGGGGTCTTGGGACATGATCTGGACCTTACCCCCGAGACTATGATCTTAGGGGTCGCCGAGGAAACGGGGGATGCCATAGAGCATTTATATTTCTGGCCATGGCGGTCTATCGAATATGTATATCTTCTGCATGGTTGAACTCACCCACCGTCATGGCAGCAATGGCTGGGCAGATTATTGTCTGTTTTTCACCTGGAAATGGCATTGTATGAGCGCAAGGGGAGACGGGCTAGGAATAAAGGGAAGGCAATATGGGGGCAATTTCAGGACTGGATCCTGGCCCATTAATATCTCATTAAAGCTGGCTCTCCCCTCAATCTATAATAACGGAAGCTTCCCTCCTCTAGGCTAATTGGGCTATGTAATAATTTTTTTTTTTGTGAACTCGTATATTTTGTGCAAAAGTGATGTACGATTGTAACTTTTTCTTATTCCTTTCCAAATAAAGCAAAAAAAAAAAAGAGAGAAAGGCATTTTCTCAGGATCCCTTAACTTACCAGTTTTGCAAATGATATTAGGACTCTAACTGTTGGGTTCGACAATTCTGCTGCACTGCCTCTTCTCTATTACTATCACGAGGGGAGAAAAAGATACTTGTGACCACTTGCTTAATCAGGATCAAAACGTGTATTATAACTTAATTTGAATAATTTCCACAAGGCTCAACTGCCGTGTTTGCCTACAGCTATTAAAATGATAATATATGTCAGGCAAGATGTGATTATACATTTTAAACTGTCATTTAAACAATTTATAAGTGAGCCAAATGAAGAAAAAAAAATATGAAGGATGTGGTACGGATTCTTCTAGCAAGAGATGTAAAATGGTAGCTAGGAACTATAGCTTGAAAAAGGTTGCCAGTCAAGGTTCAAGGCTGCTGATTTAATTGGACGCTGGTCTTCAAGGAGCAAGGAAGCAAATATTGGCAATAGATCAAATAGTAATATTTAGTCTGTTGTCCCCCCATGTCAGAATTTAAACATTGTTTAACACCATTGACATAAATTGCTAATAGCTGGTTTTTCCCACCCAAGTGTTAGTGCCAAAGCAGAAAGCACAAAAAGAGGGGAGGACACATAAAATCTGATTCTGCAATGCAGAATTTGGGGAGGATTTCGACTTCTACTTAAAATTTAGGGGTTTTCTAAAAAGTAGGGAAGGTATTGTAGCTTTTTGAATGACATTCTCCAAAGGCTGATGGATGGAGTGGTTGTCTTCTCCAATGATCATTTCTTAAAAATATACTTGCAAGAACAGGAGTGGCTGTTATCTAGACAGATTGGTAGCCGTGGCTGTCAGTGAGTTTACCTGACATAATGTACTACTTCTGATATCTGTCATGGCTACCAGATTGGTAATCTTCATTACTGTTAGTACTGCCCTTCCTCATCCAAGACATTATTTATGAGGTCAGTACCACCTCTGAGACAAGAAACCCCAGCTGAAAGAAGAGAATGGAAGCCCACACACCCTAGTTGGGTCCCATTAAAACAGGCAACAGTAATAGCATCCTCCTAAACTATCAAAGCCAAATCTCAAGGTCAGACAAAATGCAGGTGTTAGAGTGTCTTTTAAAAGCAATATTAACATGAAAAGCTTGGAATATATTGTGTGATGAAGCTACATAGAAAAATGTGTTAACATAGAAAATAATGCACACGTTTGAAATATGCCCATGGGGAGTGGCTACCAATGTATATGAAGACTAATGAAAGCTGTTAATTCTGAATTATTATGCAATAATGTTTTACATTTGTATTATCATGTCATAATTAGAGTTATGTATTAAGAGTTTTGCTTTTTTAACTAAAGGGCCTTTGCTTAGCGAGGGTCTGGGCCTAGCTGCCTGGTGTCGTATTAACCTGCATTTTCGAACGTGCAATGTGCTGTTTTTCTGAAGGACGCAAAGCTGTACTTTTCCAGAAGTTATGTGTGTGTAGCTGTAATAGATTCTTTCTCATGAGAACCGACTTGCTCAAGGAGACGTTCTTGCTGAATGCAACAGTGTAATTCGTAAAAGGTGCAAGGTTAACTGGAGTAGGAGAAAACAATGGAGACACTGACTGGAGCGCAAAGTGTAACTTTTCCTACCTGACATTCCAACCAATGAAGACGTCAATAACCTGGACCAATCCGCGACATGTGAACTGTGGATGCGTGAAGAATTATTGGACAAAGATAAAGATGCACCAATTATTATCCAATGAGGGTTTAAGGTCTAATTAGGTAGTTTTGATTCAACGGAGTGGACCAAGAAGAAAAGAGGAAAAGAGAGCAGAGATGCAGAGAGACTGAGACTTCACTCCCACACAGAGACTTATTATTCCTTGCTTTGTTCTGATACTCTAAATCATCCTCTACCCATTTTTTTACCTGATACTTACTTCTCCTCCATATGAGGGAAGGCCCTATTCCTTAGCTATGCTATATCAAGACTTTGCCCCGTCCTATCTCTGCTGAGGGTAAATCGACTGATGTCCTGAGGACGAAGACTGACGCTGTTTGCTGATCTGTTGGATTGGTAACTATCTGATGCAAAATTGTAATTGTCTGTTTGCCTTTTCTTTCTAGGTACCAACTGCTATTTGATACATTCCTTAGTTTAGATGTTTTCCAAATTCGTGTTTGCTAAAATGTTTTGCATGAAGCCCAACATGCTAATGCTAATTTGAGGTTAGTTAAGGTGTTCACAAATATCTTACGCAAATAGACAAATGACTGAGTTCTTGCTTTGTTGAATCATGTATTAATGGGACTTTGCTAAGTTGCTTCATACTAACGATGTGTCTAAATACTGACTGAGTATTCTCTATGCAATGATTAACTGCGTTCTAATTGCTATTTAGAGGATCTCCTTATATGAAGTTTATCGCAATTGAGATTAACAGAAAAGATCTTAGATTGTAACCAATAGGGAAATAAAATATCCTAACACTTAACTAAATTGGTGTGGTTATTCATGACTGGAAGGTCATGGCATGTTCAGCTTATTGATTTTATTAAATGAGAATGATTAGCTTGTTGATTTATTTTTGAAATTATTGATTGGTTTATTGATCTATTGATTTGTAAATGACAAAAAGATATCTCGTACTGGGAAGTCCCCGAACGTGGTCCAAAAGTTAATCGACCTAGGTGTATATCCTTGTAAGTTTACTTATCAAGGCTCTGACGCGCTATCAGTTATTGGTAGCAGTGCAGATGGTTTGGCCCTTTGGGGCCTCAGTACAAGGGACCACGGGTTGATAGAGTTGACGGCTCAAAAGGTCTGGTAGAAATTGATCGGCATGGTTTGGAGGTAAGCAAGGTGTATCGGTAAAATTGGGTTTGGGAAAATTATTCTTTTTCAATAATGCAATTTGGAGAGATGATGTGCCCCTAAGTCCCAAATGGCTTTCCCGGAATCTCGGAGCTTGCTGAAGGAAGTTTGAGTATGTTCTTGGCGTTCTATTGATAGTGTGAATGAAGTAGATTTTGCGCTTGCACAGCTTATGCATACCGCAGGTGAATTGTGAAGTTTGTGAGGATTTAGGCCAGATGGTGATGTTTTAGTAGGGATGTGCGTACTCCGCAGTATGAGAGTAGGGAAGTCGGCAAACTTCCTGTGAGTGTGGGGCTTTGTGCTCAAAAACTGTCCACATGGTTGTTGATGATGTACGGACCCTGCGTGGTCTAAGACTCCGGAGTATATAGATAAGTGTATGAGACACTTGGTTTATGTTGTAATTTGTGCGGTTTAATAGGTCAATGGTGAAATCGACAAGTCGAGTATGAGTCAAGATGAGTGAATGAAAACTTCGATGGAGATTTGGTGAGTTCTAAAGTGCACTAGAACAATAATCCATTGAGAAGTTGAGAGTAAAATTTGCGGGTCAAATTTTGCTTGCGAGTGCGGGATCTGAGAAGGAGAGAGTAGCGGCCGAGGCTAAGCGAAATCTCTGTAAAGTTCTGAAGCGATTGTGTTACCCCTTCCTGTAGTAAACCGGCACATTTTTAGTTTGTTTTTGTTGGTGCTCGCAATATATGGCATTATTTTGTGTTAATTGAGAGTGGGAAGACAAGCCGCAAGACTTTGTCAGCCGCAGTGTGTGTGAGTGTGACGTAATTGGAGCAGCGCTGGGATAGGTTGGTTAGTGAGAAGGGTCACGCACGGATTAGCAGCCGTCCGTGAGAGGCAATTGGTTGAGAAGGTAGGCGAAGAGAGAGTTAAGGGAATTGTAAAATGAAATTTTTCAAGGCTTTAAAGAGTGCTTTGAGGGGAGACGTATATATTACCGCGAGTGTAGGGGAGGTTCACCGCCAGAGGATACACCGGCTTATGCTGTAATGGAGGAAAAGGGGGTCACGCCATGTCTTTGGCTAAAGCAATGGTGCAAAGCTACAGAGAAGGAAGGTTGCTTAGTGTTTCCGGAGAACAGAACGTTCAATTTGAGGATTTTGGAAAATCTGCGGAGTGTGCTAAATGAGCTAAAGCCACCTCCAAGGCCAGCACAGTTTGAGGCATTAGCGATTTGGGAACTGATGGCAATACGACAACAGCAACAGAAATTTGAGAGGAGAATGAGGAAAGCAGAAAAGACACTAGCAGAGGCTAGATGGGATAGTGCACAGAGAGTTTGGAGAAGAGAAACAATAGATGGAGTCAGGCTGTTCCCAGCAATAGCTCAAGAAGGTGAAGACAAAAGGGGGAAAGCCGCTTGTAAGACTGACAAAAGTCCTTCCAAAGATAAAGAGGCTAGGAATCCCTGGTTAGAGGTAGATGACTCAGACAATGATGAGTTCCTTAATCAGTTACTGAATGATCGACCACCGCCATATACAATAGATGACAATAGACCAAGTACTAGTACATGTCCTGCAAATTCGACACATGAGAAGGTGACAACGAATCCGGTACAGGTTAGTCCTGTCTCAACACCAGTTCCGGTGCAGAGTAGTTTTTGCGTGTCCACTACCCAGGGTATGCAGTCTCAGCTGCAACCACCACAGGTTCAGAGACTTTACCACAATGTCCCACTATTAGAGACTACCACGAATCTGATGGTGCCGACAGAGCAAGTATAAGGAGGACCAACGTTGATTCAGACAGATCCCACTCCACCTTTACTGCCCCAGGTACAGCAGCAAATGATTCAGAATTATACTTCGGCCACGGGGCCGCAGTCAACCATGGCACCAGTGATGAACCAGAATATGGTAGTTAATACTCCACAGGGTGTGGGGAACAGACAGACGCCAACCGCCATATCTTTGCCTATTACTGTTGGTCCACCAGTACCATTGTATGTGCAGGTGAAGCCTAATGTATGCGATCAAGGGTAATGACTCAAGAGATGACAAGAGGAGGGTTTGTAGGAAATTCCCAAGGGATGACTTCAGTGGAACAGATGTTTGAAGGATCTAGATCCCTGTTAGACTTCAGTCCGATTGGAGCTTCTCTAGAGGCCAGGAGACAGATAGGTTAGAGTCTGTTAACTCCGCAGATCTCGAGTGTGAATATACCACAGACACCTTTAGCGCAGGCTGGGAATATCTCATTACAAGGTTTAACAGCACAACAGCTGATCGATTGGTTGGACAAGCTTAATACTCCACAGACTGCTCCTGTAGTTGCAGGGAGAACGGAAGGAGAAGAACACCTGAATTTTGTGAGGTTGGGCATGGAGGCAAATGAACTTGTTGAAGGGAGTATGGGTGTGAACAGGTTAGAGTCATACATGGAAGCAGAATTGAGATACATGTGTCAAAAGATAACTAGAGAAGTGAGCAGGGTGCACCAGAGGTTGGCAAATTTGGCAGATAAATATGGCATAGATTTCGAACATACCAAACATTTGAAGAGGAGTTATAGGTTGAATTTTGAGCCTAAGGATTTTGAACACATGAGGTCTACTGGGATGAAGGCACACCTCAAGGAAATACTGCAGAGTTCATGAGTTTGGGGAGCCTTAGAAAAGTGGGAAGGCAGATGGGCAAAGAAGAGAGATAAGAGGAAGAGTGACTGCATAGAGCAGCCAGCAAAGGCGCTACCAGAGAGTGGTACGGTAAAATTTTTAACAATGAGAGAGACTGCCGGAGGGGTTCTCGTCCATGTGCCATGGACTAGAGGTGATAGTCTGTCATTTACAAATGATTTCCCCAGGCTGAGGGAGAACCCAATAGAGTGGTCTCAGCAGACGGACAGGTTTGTGAAACTTGCAAAATGTCTTTGGGAAGACCTGAATACTCTCTTTGAGATCATAGTTTCAGCTGATATGTGGCTTGAGTGCAAGAGGAAAGTGGATTGGCCGACCGAGGAACCGGCAAGGGACAGAATAACAGGAGCACCATCTCCTGAGGTGATGAAGTATTACTATAAGGTGATTGAGTTTCTGAAATCGAGAGTTTTGCCGAAGAATATTGATTGGCAAAGGTTTGATCGCACGGCTCAGGAAGCCAAGGAGTCGATACATGCCTACTATGAGAGGTTGTTGAAGGCGTTCATGCACTACAGTGGTACAGAGGTTGTTGAGGCGAAGGACATGAATCACCTTGTGTTTAGGTTGAGACCTGAGATTAGCCAGATAATTAAGACTTACTTGATTTGCTGGCAAGCAAAGCCGATTGACGAGGTGTTGCAGTATACGAAGTACTGTAGTGACGAAATTGAGTTAAAGCAGAGAAAGTTGAAGGAAAAGGCGATGGTGATGCAAATTAAGGCAGCACAGTCAGGGATGCAGTGAGGTTGTCTACAGCAGACGGTGCAACAGCCGCAAGGAAACGGGATGTTTCAGGTGCAAGTGAGAGGCAGAGCTCGAGGAGGTTTTGTGAACAGAACTCCAGATTTGAACACTGTAGTGGTTCAAAACGACGTACAGGGAATGAAGAAGATGTTACCTTGTCACGCTTGCGGGGTTGTAGGACATTGGAAGCGGGAATGTCCGATGATGGTGCAGGAGGGTGTTGTTCAACAAAGCAATGATGTCAGTTCATTCCAAAATGTGAGGGGACCGAGATTGAGAGGTCCAAATCCAAATTTTCAGAATAATGCAAATCAAATGCAGGGTTTTCAATCCATGCAGCAGGTGCAGATGCCGTGTATACAGTCGATGCAGCTAGAGCAAGTGTAACAGCAGGTTCCTATGGTACCTAGACAGCAAATGCAAGTGCCTTTAGCACCAATGGAACAGCAACAGGTGATGCTTCGTCAACAGGTCACAGATCAAAGGATGAGTCAAAATAACACAGTACAACAGTTCCTATTGTGTGGTGAGAATGGAATAAACGATGAATGGTCGGATGAGAGTTCAGATTGTGAGGAGTGTAGGCTTGCAGCGTCCTTAGAGGTAGACCAGAAAGGACCATATGTTCAGGGGAAGGTAATGGTTCACAAGGTTTCATTTTTGGTTGACACAGGAGCTAAACGCTCTACAGTCAGAAGTGCAGAGGTTCCGAAATTGCCCCTTTCGGGACGGACAGTTAAGGTAGTGGGAGTAGCAAACCAACTCCTGACTAACCCGATCTCAGATCCGGTTCAGGTTGAGCTTGGCACTTTTCAGGGATTGCACAGATTTGTGGTTTGTGATTCAAGTCCCGTGTCCTTGCTGGGAAGAGACTTACTGTGCAAGATAAGGTGTTCAATCACCTGTTCCAATGAGGGAATTGAGGTTCAGACAAACAGTGATGATGAAGGGGAGGAACAGGTTTCAGAGCCTGAAACTGAGACCACAGACGAGGAATATCCTCTGATTAACTTCTTTCCGATGTTCACGGTGGCTGATCTCCCAGCAGACTTGCAGGCAGTCCAAGAGAAGGTGTGGGAGTTGACAGGGAAATAAGTAGGACTGATAAAAGGAGTAGAACCAGTTAAAGTCAGTCTGAAGCCAAATGCTGTGTTTCCCCAGATACCGCAACATCATATGGCGCAAGATGTACTTATAAAGGTTGCGCAATCAATTACAGACTTTGTTACACAGGGAGTCTTGAAAGAAGTGATGAGCAGTCCATGTAATTCACCAATAATGGGACTGAGAAAGCCTTGTGGGAAGGTTCAGATTGTCCAAGATTTGAGAAAGGTCAATGACATAGTGGTGAAATGCCTCCCAGTGGTGCCAAATCCAGTTGTGATTATGTTTCAGATGCCATGTGATGCAGAATGGTTCACAGTAATTGATCTGTCCCAAGCGTTCTTTTCTGTGCCTCTTCCTGAGGACAGCCAATTTCTCTTCAGCTTTATATTCCTGGGCAGGGAGTACAGTTGGTGTCGAATTCCTCAAGGGTTTTCGGAATCACCTTTCATATTCAATCAGATATTGAAGAAAGATTTTGGAGTCATTGGAGCTGCCTTTCCAATTGACTCTAGTGCAATATATTGATGATTTGTTGATCGCATCCAAAACAAGGGATGAGTGCAAGTATGATTCGATCGCCTTACTGAATCACTTGGGAAAGAACGGACACAAGGTGTCTCCAAAGAAATTGCAATATTGCCAGAAAGAGGTGAAGTACTTAGTTCATCAAATTGAGAAAGGGTCGAGAAAGTCCAGGGAGAGAGTGACTGCACTGTTACAGATGAATCCCCCAACAACACGGAGAGATGTGAGGATGTTTTTAGGAATGGTGGGTTACTGTCGTCAGTGGATCCCGAATTTCTCAGTCATCTCCAAGCCATTGGTGAGACTGACGGTCAAAGAGGGGCTGGATGTCATAGTGTTGGGAGAGAAGGAAATGAAAGCGTTTACCGAGTTAAGAGAAAGCATGTGCAGGGCTCCAGCTTTAGGTATGCCTGATTACACAAGACCTTGTGTTCTGTTTTGTCATGAATGTGATGCATGTTCTTTGTATGTCTTGACACAGGTCCATGGAGGTGTAAACCGACCAGTAGCATATTTTTCATCTACTTTGGACCCAGTTGCAGCAGCCTTACCGGGTTGTCTGCGTGCAGTAGCAGCAGTTGGACAAAGCCTCGCACAGTGTGATGGCACAGTGATGGGACATCCTATAACAGTCATGGTCCCTCACTCTGTTGAAATCCTGTTGACCCGTACTAAAACGCAGCACATGACGAATGCAAGGTTGACTAAATATGAAACGACTATATTGGGGTCACCAAATGTATCGTTGAAGAGATGTACAGTGTTGAACCCAGCAACTTTGCTTCTAAATGAAAACACAGAGGTTGAAAATGTGGAAGATGTAGAACATGATTGTCTTGAGGTAACAGAAATGTGCACCAAACCGAGGCCTGATATTAAAGATACCCAATTTGAAGAAAATTACCAAATTATTTTTGGCGATGGCTCATGTTTGAGAGACTCAGTAGGAGTGCTGAGAGCCGGATATGCTGTATGCACGATTTCTCGTATCATGGAAGCGTCCTGGCTTCAAGGAGTATATTCTGCTCAAGTAGCTGAAGTGGTTCCTCTTAATAGAGCTTGCCATGCTTCTGCCCAGCTGAGAGTGACTATCTATACTGATAGTCGATATGGATTCAGAATTGTCCATGATTTTGCCCAATTATGGTCACAGAGGGGTTATTTTACCTCTTCTGGTTCGCCAGTGAAAAATGGTGAGAGAATTAAAGAGTTGTTACACGCGATTCAGTTGCCTCATGAAATTGCTGTGGTGAAATGCAGTGCACACATGAAGTCACAAGACTTTGTTTCAATGGATATGGATATGCGGATCAAGTCGCAAGGTTCTGCCCATTGAACTGTATATCGTTTAAGGATCAATGGGAATTGTTGCCTGAAACAGAAAATGAGACATGCACAGGTTACGCATTAAGGGTGATTGATGCGTTAGAAGAGTTGAGACTGTTGCAGGGTCGTGCTAGCAAGGATGAGAAGAGTTCTTGGGTTAGGATGCAATGCGTACAAAGGCCAGATGATTTGTGGGTTTCAGATGAAGGGAAAATGGACTTGCAGAACAGTCTTTTGTCACAATTTGCAAGGTTTTACCATGGTCAAGCACATATTGGAAGGGATGCCATGATCAGGTTGTTCAAAATTGACTGGTTTAACCCGAAGTTCAGACAAGCTGCAGAAGTCATTTGCCATAGGTGTGTCATCTGCCAACAGATGAATGTGGGGAAAGGGACAGTGGTACATTTGAGCCACATTGGGAGAGCTGGAGGTCCATTTAACAGAATGCAATTGGATTTTATTGAGATGCCCGTGTGTGGAGGCTTGAGATATGTGCTGGTGACTGTGTGTATCTTTTGTCATTGGATTAAAGCGTACCTTAAACGCAGGAATGACAGCCTCACAGTAGCTAAGCTGTTGCTTAGAGAATTGATACCACGTTTCGGGTTTCCGATCTCTTTAGAATCAGATAGGGGAAGTCACTTCAACAACGAGGTGGTTAAGTCACTGTGTGCAGAATTGAACATTGAGCAGAAGTTGCATTGTAGTTACCGCCCTGAAGCATCAGGACTAGTGGAACAGATGAATGGTACCCTGAAGTCGAGGATGGCAAAAATGTGTGCAGCCACAAATTTGAAATGGCCCGATGCATTACCTTTGGTGTTAATGTCAATGAGAAATACACCTAACAAGAAAACAGGACTGTCCCCTCATGAGATTCTCATGGGTTGAGCTATAAGATTGCCCGCAGTGCCTGCGAATGCTCTTGTGAATATCACGGATGATATGGTGTTGGACTACCGCAAAGGTCTGGCTAATGTGGTCCGCTTCTTTTCTCACCAGGTGGAAGCTACCACCCTGCCACCGATAAATGATCCAAGACACAACCTGAAAGCTGGTGACTGGGTTTTCATCAAGAAACATGTAAGGAAGACATGTTTGGAGCTGCGTTGGAAGGGGCCATATCAAGTGATACTAACGACTACTTCTGCTGTGAAGTGTGCAGAAATTCCAAACTGGATCCACGCCAGTCATACGAAAAAGGTGACGTGTCCAACTGATGAGGAAGTTGAGTTGTTGAAAGTACCAACAACAGAAAAGGAAGTCTCAGGGCCAGAGAGTGATCAAAGGGGAACTGAGACAGAAAGAGAGCCTGTTGAGGACTGCTTGGTCACTCCAGTAAGCGACGAAGGAGAAGAGATCCAGAGGGGTGACAGTGAGCCTATCTCAACTGAGGCAGCAGGAGAGCCTAATCAGATGGAGGTTCTCCCAGAAGCAGACGATTATGGGAATGAACTAGAGCATTTGACAGACCCAGAAGGCGAAGGAGTGGAGGTGGAAGAGAGTCAAAGTGTCCAATCTCCTCCTGAGCAGATTGCAGGTCCATCAAGAGTAAACACCATAGAGCCAAGAGAGGGTGAAGGGTTGCCACAGGAAAGATTAAATACCAGAGAGATACAGAAAGGGGACAAGTGGCCAGAGTTGCAAGTGAAAAGCAGAGAAGTGGTTGTCGAAGATGCGATAGAGGAAGAAGTTGATACAACTAGGAGAGAAGATCTAAGTGAAGGAAAGTTGCAAGGTGATCGCAAGTTGAAGAGAAAGAGGGTAGAAACAGAAGGTACGCGGTTCCTGAATGGGCGTATGCAATGACAGCTGAATGGCAACACGACTTCTTGGCGTTCTGCTTTGATCGAGAAATTCCAGGTCAATACTTTGGCAAATGAGTCTGGCTGAAAGACTGAATTGGTGTAGAGATTGAATTAAGTTTGGGAAAAACTGAGAAAAGAGACTGAGAATTTACCGGGTGAGACTTTGAATACCTGAATTGACTTCTGAACCGATTTTGACAAGCTGCTAACCTGAATTGACAAGGATCCTGGGAGTGAAACTGAAAGCTGTAAATAATTGCTGAAGGAAGACTTTCTCTTGTTTCGACTATGCTGCGGATAAAAAAAGGGAGAAAAATTCATTCTAACTATCCTCTGTTGTTGTTTGAATTAACCATATTTCACTTTCTGATTCTTTACAGATCATGGCTAACACTAGGCAGGATAATAGAGGGAATAGGCATTGTAAATATTTGAGTGTTGGTTTAGGTGTTGTGTGTGTGATATTCATTGTGGTTGTGGGTATGACACTAATGGATAAGAGTGGGGCTAACAATGCTACAATTCCTGAGACCACTACTGCACTAACATCTTGGGAGAGGTTTGAGCTACATACAAAATATTTGCATGAGGGAACTAACGCGAAAGGGGAACTCTCCACTAACGTTTTTTATCGCTTGCTGAGTGAGTATGTTGACACAATGGATGCGAAGGATTGCTTTGTGTGTACACAGATTCCTGTTTCAGTACAAGAGGGGGTTACCTGTCATAGTCTACCACTAACTTATGGGATAAATTGTAGCCTGTTACTAACAAGATTCTATAACCAGGAAGAGATTCAATACTTTTATTCAAACTATGACCTTGTGTTTTCTTATGTGCGTATAATAGAGGATTTGAGTGGGGTAGTTAGGTACTATAGTATAAGGCTAGTTAAAGGATTCTTCGAGTCGACATTGACGATTAGTACATCTTATGCACACCGCAATAATTTGACATGCTTGCTTACACCTGTAGAGAAAAGCTTTTTAGATCACACAGAAGATAGAAGAAGGGCATTAAAGGGTAAATTAGAAAAAGGATTGCAGCAGCGGACTTTTGCTAGTAGTGAAGGGTATGGCACAATTAGGGAATAAGGGAAGCTAGCTTTAGATACATTACACGTAGGGAAGCTTTGTATATCTAGGCCAAAATCATATTATGACAATGTGTTTGTGGGAATGAGTGAATGTAAGCATGTGCTTTTGTTTCTGAGTGAGTGGACGTTCATGTTAAATGGACAGGATCCAGCGATCCAAGGGATCTATTACATATGTGGACTTAATGCTTTTTACCGTCTACCAAATGGATGGTATGGGACATGTTATTTGGGGATAGTTTTCCCAAAGATATATCAACTTGATGATTTTAAAAGGTTTCCGAAATTGTCTGAATTACATCGTACTAGACAGAATAGAGAAACTGCTGCTGGTGTAGTAGGATACATATTTGGGGCGATAATTCCCTCAGTGGGAGTTATCTTGAACTCCATAAAGATTCAAAAGTTGTCTACTATTGTGGATAATATGCTGACAAATTTTTCAGGGGCTATACTCCTGATGGATACTGAACTTGCTGCGGAAAGGGCTAAGACTCTTCAAAATAGGCTTGCTTTAGACATTCTTTTAGCGAAAAATGGCGGAGTTTGTAGGATGCTTAATGAGCGTCTTTGTTGCGCATTTATACCAGATTATAGTAATGAGATTAGGAGTATGCTTACTAACTTGACTAGGGATAGTACAGACTTGAAGGAATTGAAAGAACCAGGTGTTTTGGAAAAGGCTGGAAGAGGATTTGCTTCAGTGGGGAATTTGCTTAGTAAAATGTGGCATGGGATATTGTCTAAAATAGTACAGAGGATATTGATTGTTACAGCTTGCCTATTTGGATTGTGGGTGGCTTGTAAAATTAGCAAAAGAATAAAATTGAACATGGCGGAAAACAATAGGAGGTTGGAAGAAAAACAAAGAGAAAAATTGTATAGGGCAAAATCAAAGGAGAAGCGAATAAGGGAAGAAATTGAGTTGAAAGAATTTTAGGATGTTAAATTTGTGGGGAGAGGTTTGTGTGATGACAAGAGTCATCAGAGGAGGGATTGTTGGAGTGTGTCTTTTAAAAGCAACATTAACATGAAAAGCTTGCAATATATTGTGTGATGAAGCTACATAGAAAAATGTGTTAACATAGAAAATAATGCACACGTTTGAAATGTGCCCACGGGGAGTGGCTACCAATGTATACGAAGACTAATGAAAGCTGTTAATTCTGAATTATTATGCAATAATGTTTTACATTTGTATTAGCATATCATAATTAGAGTTATGTATTAAGAGTTTTGCTCATTTACTAAAGGGCCTTAGCTTAGAGAGGGTCTGGGCCTAGCTGCCTGGTCTCATATTAAACTCCATTTTCTAATGTGCAATGTGCTGTTTTTCTGAAGGACGCGAAGCTGTACTTTTCCAGAAGTTATGTATGTGTAGCTGTAGTAAATTCTTTCTCATGAGAACCAACTTGCTCAAGGAGACGTTTGTGCTGAATGCAGCAGTGTAATTCGTAACAGGTGCAAGGTTAGCTGGAGTAGGAGAAAACAATGGAGACACTGACTGGAGCGTTACCCATTTTTTTTACCTGATACTTACTATCTCTGCTGAGGGTAAATCGACTGATGTCCTGAGGACGAAGACTGACGCTGTTTGCTGATCTGTTGGATTGGTAACTATCTGATGCAAAATTGTAATTGTCTATTTGCCTTTTCTTTCTAGGTACCAACTGCTATTTTGATAGAGTCCTTATTTTAGATGTTTTCCAAATTCGTGTTTGCTAAAATGTTTTGCATGAAGCCCAACATGCTAATGCTAATTTGAGGTTAGTTAAGGTGTTCACAAATATCTTACGCAAATAGACAAATGACTGAGTTCTTGCTTTGTTGAATCATGTATTGTATCTATCTAAGATACGGCACACAATGGCATAGGGTGGGGGTCAATAGCGTCATTTTTATTGACGCTATTGATATACTCTGCTGGAATAATGCCAACATATTGGTGATAATCCTGCAGAGTATATAGGGGCCCATTATAAATAATGGAAGCCCCCTTTTAACGGCTGCTCTGAGCAGGCGTTAAAAATGCCATGAAAAATGACACAAGGAAATCTGTTAGATTTCCTTGCGCCATTTTTACGTCCCCCCTGACGGGGGAACATCCCCTTTGCATACTTTATGCCTGGAGCAGCAGTGGCGGTTTCTTCTTGAGGGCAGAGAAGCGTCACCCCTGTTGCCCGTTGCGAGCTGCACAGGAAAACTAGAAAGGCAATGAAAAGATTTAATTGCCATTTTATTTTCCCCCCGCAGAGCACACCAGCCCAGAAACATTCTGGCTGTGTTCTCTGCTGCCGGCAACAGAGTACTGACTCTGTTTCCGGGAGCAAAGGACTGGAGCAGTGCCTGGCAGGGATGCTCCAAAGTGCAGAGGTCACTTTGGCCGGCTGCTTTGCGCTGGCCAAAGTGACCTGCGCACTTTGAAGCTCTCCACTCAGCTGTCTAAGACAACTGGGTAGAGACCAGACACAGGCCTTCAGCGCCTGAAGGAGCGTCCAGCCAGGACGCTCCATCCAATCCAGGCACTTCTTTTATGCTGGTTTATAGCATGAGAGCAGAGCCAAGATTGGGTAGGGGAACACTTCCACCATCGAATAGCAGGAGCACACAGAGAAGTGTTATTTGGGCAAAGGGGTGGTTTACGTTCTGGTTTTTTTGGGGGGATGTTTTTTTATTTTTATTTTTTGCGAATTGGTGGGGCACTCAACTCGCCCCACTGCTTCAAAAAGGTACAAGTCGCTGCTGTGGTGCAGGCATAATGCAGCACAAAGGGTTACAAAGTGGTGCAATGCATGCATTGCGCCACTTTGTAAATATACCGCAAGGACTTTGGCCTCGTTGGGCCACATGAGTGTAAAAAAAATGGCGTTAATGCAGTACAAGGTGGCGCTAAGGGCTTATAAATATGCCCCTCGGAGACTGATAGGGAAACAGCATCCGAGCAGGATAAGCAGCTGACTGCCAGTGCAAACAGAGCTAGTCAGGCCACTATACGGTAATCTATAACACACACTGCACCTAAAACAATGTCCAGCAGGATTGGACCCCTCACAAATACACCACACATTAGCTTGTCTCACTACATGCCTGAATTATCCCTGCGCCAGACAGAGGAGACGTGAGGGGCGATAGTGGCCTGCCAAAGATCCCATTGAACTCCCAGTTCAGACTGTACAGGAAAAAACAATGGGAAGCTGGGAACACAGCCCTTTTAACTGCACCCAGCTACGGTTGAAAAAGATTGTCTCCAGTTTCGACTAGAGTTTCCTGTTTGGTGGTGTGACAATTGTGTGTTGGTATTTGGTATTAGCGTAAAATAACGTTGGGATTCAATTTACAGGTAAGGACGTGGACAAGGAAGAGGGTCGTACATGTGACTCACAGCGCTCCCAGATATGCTGTGATGTACTGTAATACAGCCAGACAGTTTTATGTTTAGTGGCTTTAACAAGCATCTTTCTCACCCTTCTGCATGTAGTATGCTGGTCATCTGTGTTCAAACCATTGTTACTTGGCAACTAGCAATATTACTGCAGTTTGATTCTGTAAAATGCATGCTTCCTACGTTTAATGAACTGACAGGACCACAGATGTGACAGCTCCCTTTGATGTAGCGACTTCCCGCTTAAGGAAAACATAATAACCCTGCCTTCAAAAGCCAGTTTGGTTCCACCAATTGTAAAGTAATTGAAAATCTATATCTTCTCTGCGAGGCACCAGTATGTAAATACTGCTCATTCCATTCCCCACAGCGATGTGAGCGCCAGAGCTCAGTCCCGCCAGGAAATAGCTGGTTATTAATCACCTCCCAAATACGTTGTTCCACCTTGCAGTTTCTGCTGAGGCAGGGATAGGCAGCTAAGCTGCTTAAGGCAGCAGGCAGCGCGGAATTAGGAAAACATGGATGACGAGGTACGTGCAGAAAGTAATTCTCGAAAAACCCAGTGCTTGTGGAGCCTCGGAGACCGGAAACAAAAGACACATGAAACTACATAAAGACGACAACGGAATAAGGTTACTACATTTCATACCACATTTCACAGAGAGAAAATACCAGCCATCTGTTCACTTTTTAAGAATCTGCAAACGCCCGATTCTTAAGCACAACCTTATATATAAAGTCGAATATATTCATTTTTATCATGTCCTTTCTGTCCTTGACTACTTTAATTATCAGTCAGGGATTATTAGAGCAATAGGCCAACACATTTAAAGTGTTTTCTTCTAACATTTACAGATTAAAGCCTGCACTGATAAGGGGAACAAGATGCTTTAGGTGATTTTTCCAATTATTTGTAGCAGCAGAGACATAAAATATAGGTCTTGCCACTATAAATGTGGCCAGGTGGCATCTCTACAACAGAAGTGTCCACAGACTGCCTTGAAGGGACTCCTGTTTTTTGGTCTCGCCTAGGCAGCACATGCGCTGTCTCTGCAAGACATGCTGTTATCTAGTGTATGGGCTTTGGCCATGGCCCCTCTTTTTATTGGTTCCTTTCTGTGCATTTCTAAATCTGGTTCTTTTGTGTGGTGAATAGGTCACATTTGTCCCTCCTTTTGTGCTTTGGTTCACACAATTGTGACTAGCCGTGTTACAGGTCTTATCTCTCCACAGGGCATTTAGGTTACTGTCGCTGGACTACTTTCTTAGTTTGCCTTGCCTCAGGATTTTGGGTTGTTGTTTTTTAGGTGTGGTGTATCAAACACGCTGACACACTTATTTGTATCAGCATTCTGCAGTTGTCTTCCATTTTACCATTGTTTCACTTTAACACATAATCATGTATTTAAAGTTTTTTTAAATTAGACACAGGGTGAACTGAGGCGGAGACTCTAACCCCGTTCCCAAAGTCTGGAGCTCTGGATGTTTTGTCACATACTCTCGCCAAACATTGCTGGGTATTAATCATTGTGTTTGGGTGGGAGTGCCTGACTTTTGCTTTTTTATGTTTCGCTTGAAGTGATCTGCCATGGCAGAGCCTGCTTCCTTGTCGCTGTGTGCAGAAACGTGTGAGGCACAGTACTGGTTTTCCTCTCTGACTAAACCTATATTTTGATTAAACTTCATCCAACATCTCAACAGAAATATAGCGCTACCATTGACCATTCAGAAGGCGGAATCAACTGACCAATTACAGAGAGGATCATCACAATTGCCTCCTAGAACCAATCACAGAATAGCTTTTAAAATGACAATTATGTTTCTATACTTTGCATTTGTTGGTAAAACAATTTTAACACATAATTTTCCTTATATAATTAAGCATTTGTTCTCTTATTCCATTTTGATGAAACTTGTAATATGGCTAGTTTTGATCATTTCTTTTAGAAGTTTCTGAAGTTGCAACCATTCCAAGATGGTGACCAGTTAATGCTCTGTGGGAGCTCCATCACTTGCTTGAAGCTTGCAGCAGTCTTCTTTTGATGTCTATGGTGGCGTCCAGTCCTCCATGTGAGTCCAGATAGGCACAGATACTTCAAAGTAGAAGAGCACCCATGGTCAGTCTGCAGTTGAGGATTCATCAGTCCTCTCTAACAAGGAATAAAAGTGGCAGGCTGCTGTAGAGTGCTGGCCAAAAAGCCAGGAGTGGCTCAAGATGTCACACATGACAATGTGACACTTAGCAGCAATCAAAATATATCCCTACTGGTAGTCTACAATAAACAGGGCCACTGGCGTTATGTGATTCTGATGCTGCAGAATTTCCTCCATAAATATGGATTAGTGCCAAATTCCACATAATCCACAAACTGCAGCATAAATTGCAGATTTCACAAAAGTTTGTTTTACCTCAAACCGAGCAAAATTAACTAAACATACAGGGCTGCACGTGGGTCTATCACGTGGTGCACCTGTAGCAAGGGCTAACTGGTCCTCTTTCAGTTGCTGATTGCTATATTCAGGTGTTACACTAGTACTATCAATTTTGCCCAGACAGTCTGAATAGTTGTTGAAATGACAAAAAAGAAATTTGCATTTCCTTGCCACATAATTTTGTCAACTCTGCTCTGTAATTTGGTCCTTTACTTCCAGTGGCCCTAACAATAACCTACAGAATGCGGTGAATTATGAATAAAATGGCAAGGCTGGAAACAAAGTATCACTGTAAAGCGTGGTTATGCGATAACCCTTCAGGGCTGGGTCATAGTACAACCTTCATTTACATTTGTCAGAGAGAGGTCAGTAGTTGTGGGAGGTGTAGCAAACATATCAAAACTACAAGTGCACTATAAACAGAAATGAGTGCATGAACAACCCTCCTTGATGCAGACAACCAGATTGGTTGAGATCTGGTAAGTTGTCCTGTACCATGCACAAGACAGCTTGGAATGTTTTATTTTTTTCTGTTCGAAATGTCATTTTTAAACCTGTTCCATTCTAGTTTATCGTTTGTGACTTAGGCTTCTCATTTGTATGTTCTAGTACAACACATGTTTTAATATATAGTTTTTTAAACAATTCAATTGTATTCTCAACTAACTCTTTGTCGCGTGAGAATAGTTTAACAAGCTGTTTTTCCCTCTTATTCTGTTTGTTTATCCTTTGGCAGGTGGTTTCTAAGACAATCATTCCAGTCAGGCAATTTCCCATTGATATTTCAGTTTGCCTATCCTTTAAAATCAAACGTTGGTGTTCCTTTGAAGAAGTTGTTTAAGGTGAATTTTCTTACTTTCATAGTTTATGCACTTACTCCATTACCAATGATTTTCACAAACATGCTAGTAGCAGTGGAAACATTTCCACCAAATAATTCTGCCTTTGAAAGCAACAAGTGAAATATGTGTGCATAAATTAACAGAAAGTGTTGGGAAAAGAACATTACTTACTTTGTTTTATTTGCAACCCATGTGAGTAAGAGATATGATGAGGTTTCCGTCCCTCAAACCCACACTCTCCTCCTCTTCTTAGGATGTCTTCTGCATACACAAGTCCTCCCTCTTTATGCATCTGTGGCCTGTTCTTCCCTTCTTTCTCTCTTTCTCACACTCTTCCTGCTCCTCTGTCTTGAGTTCATTCACCACCAGCACAAACAACCTATCCCTCTCTATCTTCCCTTCTGTCTATTCTGTGCAGCTCTCGCCCATATCTATTCACTATGCCACATAATGCCACTGCACAGATACACTCCACACCATGCACTTCCACCCCAGACAATCCCACAACTAACAATTCCAATAAAACCCACATAATTCCACTCCACACCGCATACATCCACTATGCTCCACACCAAACCACATAGGTAAAAGACATTCCCATTTACAATGCCATTAGCTCTAACTCTAGCAAATGTGAGACCTACTGCATTGCACATGCTTGTTTTAAACCTGCCTGTACCCCATAAAGAAGCAAGTGCTGCTTTTACAAGAATGTTTCCCATCTGGGAAGCCACTGTAGGGAGCACACAGGGGTTCCCTTTAAACACTGTATAATCCCCCTAAAATAGCCTGACAAAAGGAAAGCTGTCCCCTAGAAACAGCTTCCTATTTGTGAATTAGTTACAATCCCTGCTGAGGTGTTGCTAATTCTTCAATAGTTTACGACTGCAATGCTAGTCAAAGACCATTGACATATACGATTTGGACTGCTCCTTTCAAGCACCCTCTTTGCGATTTGTAATGATTTGAAAACCCCTTTCATGAGTAGGAAAGGCTTTCCAACTCATAAAATGGGTTTAGCTCATGCAGTTAGTTGCAAATCACAGGGCACGAAACTACAAATCGATTGATTAGATTTGAATACTAAATAATTTCTGATAAGCTATTAACTTCTGGGGATTTTCATTATTTCAAGGTCACAATGATTGCTTTATGTGGATGTGCTAGTTCATATGTAATTTCCAGCACTATATAGAGGTCTATACCTCAGGCTTCCTGTAGATGCTTCTTATCAGTACACCTACATAAACAATAATTCAATGCAATTCAGGCACCCTTGCACTATGGTGCAAGGGTGCTTGCGTTGGCGATAGGCAGCTAATTTTAGCACCAGTGGCAGGAAACAACACATGGTGCATTGAATATTCAGAAATATGGTGCATTCCTGCAGTTCTTAATAGACGCAGCGAGGCACTGGTCATTTTGATGCAGCGCCGTGCTGTGCCACTTTCTTGTAAATGAGGCCCCCTCTGTCTGTCACTCTGTCTCTCTAGTTCGCTGTCTCCCTTTTTTAGGTCTCGGCTACAAGCAACTTTTAGATGTCTTTGTCTAAAGACCTCTAGCAGACCTCACCAAAACATACAGGGGGTCATTCCGACCCTGGCGGTCATGGACCGCCAGGGCCGGGGACGGAGTAAGCACCACCAACAGGCTGGCGGTGCTTCAGGGGCAATTCTGACCGCGGCGGTAAAGCCGCGGTCAGAAAAGGGGAACCAGCGGTTTCCCGCCGGTTTTCCCCTGCCCCAGAGAATCCTCCAAGGCGGCGCTGCAAGCAGCGCCGCCATGGGGATTCCGACCCCCTTCCCGCCATCCTGGTCCTGGCGGTAAAAACCGCCAGGAACAGGATGGCGGGAACGGGTGTTGTGGGGCCCCTGGGGGCCCCTGCACTGCCCATGCCACAGGAATGGGCAGTGCAGGGGCCCCCTAACAGGGCCCCATTAAGATTTTTAGTGTCTGCAAAGCAGACACTGAAAATCGTGACGGGTGCCACTGCATCCGTCGCACACCAGCAACTCCGCCGGCTCCATTTGGAGCCGGCTTCATCGTTGCTGGGGCTTTCCCGCTGGGCGGGCGGGCGGCCTTTTGGCGGTCGCCCGCCTGCCCAGCGGGAAAGTCAAAATGACCGCCGCGGTCATTTGACCGCGGTACGGTCTTTTGGCGGTCTCCGCCCGGTGGGCGCCGCCCGCCGGGGTCGGAATGACCCCCACAGTGGGCTTAGAGCCCACCCATTGCTTACCATTCTTTAGCTTTCTTGTCCCTCTTATCTGCCTACTTCTTATTCAGTGTATTTCCTCCCTCTTCTATTGTTTGTCTCTCCCCTGCAGCATAGCAGTTTTAACCATCCTTTTGGCTAGATGATTGTACCATTCTACTGCTTATTTTTCAGTGAGCTACCTTTTGCTTTTTCATTCAGCACTCAATGGAAGGGAATGTGTCTTCTGTCTTTCTCTCTTGTGTGCTACTCACCTCCCCCAAATACCTGCCCATCCACTCCTGTGCCCACTGTGTTACTCCCCATCCCTCCCAGCTTGTAACAGTATAGCAACAAGTATATCAGTAGACTTCAAGATATGTTTTTGTTTCATCTCTTGCATTCCATATATTGCAAGTGTGGACAAGTGTTGGCACACAAAGGGGCAGATTTATGAAAAGTGGCACTGCATCTAGTACAGCTCCACTTTCCTTGGACTCCTTAGAGCCCCACTAACGCCACCATGTGTGCACCGTATTTAAAATATGGCGCACAATGGCGGCAGTCAGGGGTACTAGTGTCATATTTTTTTATGCTAGTCTGGCGCTTTGCAGGATTAGCATAAAAATGTTGAACCTAAGCCTGCAAATCACCCAGAGGCTCACTGAAACCAATGGAAGTCTCCTTATAACGCCGGCTCTGAGCGGGTGTTAAAAGTGCTGAAATAAATGGCGCAAGGCAACCTCTTAGATATTCTTGCACCATGTTTTTGGCCCCCCTAATGGGGGACCACCCCTTTGAATACATTATGCCTTGCGCAAGCATAGTGTGGCACAAAGGGTTACTAAGTGGAGCAATGCATTCATTGCGCCACATTGTAAATATGGCATGCCATTTTTTTGCCTTCTAATGCCACATTAGCGTCATAAAAATGAAGCTAATATGGCATTAGAATGGTGCAAGGCCCTCTTAAATCTGGGCCAAAGGCTTTTGTAATGCTGTACTCAATCAGCTAGCATTTGAGACAGAAGGTGTACTTGCCATGATTGAAAAGGAGACGTATTTTGTGCTGTATGCACATTCATCTACTCCCTGGGAAGACCAAATTGTCGGAGCAGGTCTCAGTTCTGAGTCCAGTGGAAAGTAAATTAGGGCTGGGTAAGCATTTTTCTTCAAATTCAGACACTTTAATTTTTCTTTTTTTTAATTATGTTCAGAGTTTCTTAAGTGAAAAGTATTTGAAAAGTAAAGGAGGCCACTTATAAAGATTGAACATATGAATTTCAATAACCAGTTTGGAAAATTCTTAATATATGTGTTTACTTTTCCTCCAGTATTTTAGAATGCTTTGTAATGTTCTTAAGCAATGCTTTACAAACAGCATTGTCAAAACCATTAGTTTAAGCTCTCTATATATAGGCGACACATATTCACTTTGCCAATGTATGTTCTTATTGTCTCAAATTTCTACACCCCTTCTTGTTCCAAGGTACTGTTATGGGTAATCACACTGCTTCTGTTTATATGTAACAGGAGGGCAAAAGGAGAATATATCCCCTTTAAATATTGTGGGAGCTGGGAACTCCTAAGTTGCACACCCCAAAATATGATCTCAATGGCACACCCACAGTTGATGAATTGGCGATGGTGTTAAACCTAAATTTTATGGGGCAATGTATTCCGAAGATTATGCACTTTACAGCAGGTTACAGCATGTCAAAATATTGTTGATTAAATAAGAACTGGCTCTGTAATTGAGTTCTAGAGGAAGAATAGAAAGATTTATTATGAGAATTTTAATAGTGTTGTACAAAATTGTAAGTGCAAATGCATGAAGTAATTGTCATAAAGAGCCTCAGTAAAAAGGGCAGTACAGAATGAAGCGCAAAATCAGAAAAATGTAAGACACAAATGAGAAGCAAAATCAATCAGACATTGGATTCATCACTAGTAGCACTTAGGGGAATCAGGAAATGTCTTCTGGCTCAGCCCCAAAATCTGGGGTTTATTATTATTATTTCTTACATGGGCAAACATTTATTTCTGCAAAATCATCATGGTGTGAAGAAAAGAATTAAACCTTTCGCAAATCAGGGCACTGTTCTATTAAACATCGTATTGCCTTCCCATCTAAGCACTATGCCACTACTTGAATATTGATTCTTCCCACTCTATGCTAATGAAATTCAGAGATGGCATGGCAAACTAGTACCAAGAACAACAGTAAACTGTTATGAGTTAATGCAGTAGAATGAGCTAGTGGAAAGGCCATGGGAAATTGCAACATTACTGTGTACATTTTGGAAAGGTTTGTTCAAGAACAGCAAGAAAAATGTCAGTGGAAATAAAGAACCATAGCTTTGTTTGACTCTGTATTGCAGAAAGGATGAACAATGAACATGCAGGAGAAGACATCCAGTTTGATCAAGATATTGCTGAGTAATAACTGAGGCATAGATAGTATAAGCCAGAAAAGGTACTTTATAGGTCATAATACATTTGTTTCAAATGCAATAGTACCATATCACTGTTTACATGTAAATTTAAGAGTAAATCCACATTCTGCATGTTGTTAATATTGCATAAAAATATATTGCACAAAATCTTAACAATATCAAGGAATATGCTACTTCTTCCATGTGATAAGTATTATTGTGTTTATTTATTTTCATGCCCCTATTCAAGTCACCAGGCCATTCATCCTTTTATTGCACCAGGTTTTCACCATAGGTCTAAACGGCTTAGTCACTGACCACCATATTGTGTGTTGCTGAGCAAACATTTAATTTAATTTGCTGCTCAGTTTCCTCACATGGAGAATACTTGACGTTCAAAGTCTAGTGTGTAATTGCTGTTTGGGAAGTATTTGCCCAAAATCCATGTGATTCAGATTCTCAGCCTTACAATTTGATTTGACTAAATGACTGCATGAAGCCTCTTGTATAAAGACTATACATTTGCATTTCATTAACTGTGTTTTGATGTTTACTTTCTTTATTTAACAGTTTTATATACACATTTGCTCCAGATGGTACTAGTGTGTTTTACATAAAAAATGATAACCATTTTAGTATTCAAATAAACACTAGGGGTGGGTGAAGAATTCTGCTCCCCAGGGGGAGTCCGCAGAGTTTTCCTCACTTCACGCAAAACACCACAAAGTGACTCGGAGCAGAGTTTGTTTCTCTTGCGTGACTCACCAACGTTAAGTTGGCGAGCAAGAGAAATTGCTAAGTTGGTGAGCGCAAGCAAGATTTTGGAACACAAATGCTCGCAGAAGGTTGGTACCACTCGTGTTGAGAAAGCTGCAACTCATGTTGAAGAAGCTGCCACTCCAGCAGGATAATGACTCAAGCAGCAGAAAGAAGTTAGTGCCCCCTGATGCTCCACATGATGCAGTTTGTTCTTATTTTACAGCGCAAGAGATAACCCTGGTGCTGAAAATCAGTGCAAACAGTGCAACTTACCCAAACTCAGCCACTTAAAAAACTCTGCGTAGCGTAGTGGTGTTTTTTCGTCACTTCGTGAAGTTCCACGTAGCAAAACTCCATGAACTGCGCTCAGGCCTAATAAACACATGTGAGATCTTCAGGTAAGAAATTTGCAGTCTAAGTCTGGAGCTGGAGTTTGTTAGATGAAAGGGTCTATATATTTGATACTTGCCCCTAAAAGATGCAAGCAAAAATCTTTTAGGATCAGGGAGACAATATTTTTGTTGTGGAGTGAATCAATGCTTTATTTACAGCTACTAAAGACAGAAGGATCCCAGCCACAGAGGTACTGGAAAGTCAAGACAGCAAATTAGGGAATATACAGCTATTTTTAATTAGTTTAAGGATATAGGCCCTCATTACAACACTGGGATCACGACCATGGCGGAAACTGGCAACATAGACAGCCACTTTAACACTCCAACCGCCACGGCGGTAGAAACAAACACTGCGGCGGTAACCGCCAACAGACAGGCGGAAGACAATATACCGTCCACTGTATTACAAGGCACCAATCCGCCAGCTTTTCCTGGGCAGTACCAATGCCATCAAAAGCACAGCGGAAACAGTACATAGAAGGGAAACCACTCACCTCTCAACACCCAACGAGGAACCAGGACGCCATGGAGCCCAAACTACAGGTGTTACCAATGTTGATGTACCTCCTCTTCTACCATGAACATCAAAGACGGCGGCGATGACCATGGTGAGTACTGCACCTAGCACACGGGGGGGAAAGAAAGTGACACACACATGAAACACGCAACACCCCCACCCTCACCCACAACACCATACACACAAATACATGCAGCAACATTACAGTTACACCACGTAACCCCCCCTGGAAGAATGCAAGGACCAAATGAAATTATTTTAACGAGTGTAATCCTTGAAAATCCAGATAGGGCAACAGGTCTGTAAAAGAGCAATATATACAAAAAGTACAGCAACTACACAAGTCCGGATACTGTTCCATTCATTGTCCGTGGACCAGTGGTCCCAAAATGCATGGGCGAAGCCCACACATGATACCTGCCTTAAAACGGAGATAACACTGCAGGGGCATCAGGTCAAAAATAAACAGGCACCTCAGGGGGAAAGGGAGGGGAGCACCTCAGCCGGATGATGGGACGACACCACTGCACCACGAGGGGGCTCCATGCCCATTGTTTGGTCCTGGGGAGTGCAAAGCCACAGTCTCACATGTCTCTCAAGTGGGTGGGTTGCCCACTGTTTGGTCCTAGGGAGTGCAAAGCCACAGTCTCACAAGTCTCTCAAGTGGGTGGGATGCCCATTGTTTGGTCCTGGGGAGTGCGAAGCCACAAACTCACAAGTCTCTCAAGTGGGTGGGTTGCCCACTGTTTGGTCCTAGGGAGTGCAAAGCCACGGTCTCACAGGTCTCTCAAGTGGGTGGGCTGCCCACTGATTGGTCCTGGGGAGTGCAAAGCCACAGTCTCTCTAGTGGATCCTTTTCTCCACTGGTTCTGGAAGGGGCTTTGTGCCCAGAGTGCTTCATCCTGCCAAGGACTGGGGTAGTGGATGCTCTTCTCCACTGGTTCTGGAGGGGGCTTTGTGCCCAGAGTGCTTCATCCTGCCAAGGACTGGGTGAGTGGATGCTTTTCTCCACTGGTTCTGGAGGGGTCTTTGTGCCCAGAGTGCTTCATCCTGCCAAGGACTGGGTGAGTTGATGCTTTTCTCCACTGGTTCTGGAGGGGGCTTGGTGCCCAGAGTGCTGCACATGGTGTGTGGCAGTTCCCATTCCCTCACCTGGGTGTGTGAGCCACGAGATATTCTGGGAACAGGTAGCATGATACTCCATGGAGTCAGAGACACACTCCTCCCTGCTGCGACTTTGCCTGCCACCTGTTGGTACTGCCAGTGCTGGTTGTGGTGCCTCATGTAGTCTGTGCAGGGTCCAGGACGTCTCCTCCAGGCTCAGATGGCTGCCCACTGGGAATGATGTTCATGTTGGCTGTGGTGGCACTGTCTGAGCGCGTCGCGGGGCAGGTGGTGGTGCTTATGGCGGTGTCTGTGGCAGGGATGCTGGCGTTGGTGCATGTGTCAGCACCTGTGGAGGGAGACAGCAGGACGTCTCCTGCAGCCTCGGACGGCTGCCCACTGGGGATGATAATGGGGGCTGTTGCAGAGGCAGCAGATGTGCAGGTGGCGGTGGCGGTGCAGGTGGATGTGCAGGTGGCGGTGCAGGTGGAGGTGTTTGCGGCGTTTTCCATTGCCATACAGGTTGCTGTTTCATCTTGCAGAAGGGGTGGCACCAGTCTCTCACCCGGAGGCTTCGTGCCCTGAGCTGACTTCCCTTGAGCCTTGTGTCCCTTCCCCACCTTGGAAGTCGCTGCTGGGACCTTGGCACTGTCCTCTTTTATCTTGGATGATGGCTTGCTGGGTGGTTGGTACGGCTTTTCCCTACGGCATGTGGGCCCCTTCTTCACCTTGGCAGGTGGCGGAATAGGGTGATCCTTGGTCTCCCTAGGTGGCACACTGGCAGCCCTGATGGGTGCCGCCTTCGACGTTACTGTACTTGCAGGGACCACAGTGCTCGAGGATTTCATGGCTGAGGTGCTGCGCTGGGATCTGGACATCCTGGCCCTAGGGGAAAGACGGGGGTGTAGGGAACCGGTCAATGTTAGCCAGGAAAGGTTTTCTAGACACACTGGGACTGGAAGATGGAGGGAGTTTGGGAGTGGAGGAAAAGGTAGTGGTTATAGGAGGTGTACATCTGCTGAGTTTGGGTGAGGGTGCATGGGTTGGAGGCTGTTGTGAGGTGAATGGCTGTTGAGTGGGTGTGTGCCTGCGTTTGTGTAGTTTGGGAGTAAGGCTCACAGACACACTGGAAGAGGACACAGGGGACATGGGCATGGTAGTGGGGGTGGTGATTGCACGTGAGTGGTGTGTGGTTGTGGGCGTGCTGGTGATGGAGGTAGTGGCTGAGGATGTAGTGCATGCAGGTGTGAGTGGAGATGAGACTGGGAGGGAGGAGGAGGAGGACGAGGAGGAGGGGGACACAGTGGAGGCAGTGGATGTTGGTGTGTCTGCATGGGGATGGTGCTTGTGTGAATGCCTGTGGGATGTGTGGTGCTTATGTTTGTCCACTCTTGTGTGTTGATGAGTGTGCATGCTGGTCTGATGGTGTGCTTGGGATAGGCTGAGGTACAGGGGATTGGGTCTGGGTAGTGGAAGTTGGAGGAGGGAGGCTGGACACAGGGACAATGGCTTCCATCAGTGCTGAGGCCAGAGACTGAAATGCCCTCTGTTGGGCTGCCACACCAGAATGAATGCCCTCCAGTTATGCATTTGTTTGTTGCAAATGCCTCTTGACACCCTGGATGGCATTCAGAATGGTTGATTGCCCAACAGTGAGGGATCTCAGGAGGTCAATAGCCTCCTCACTGAGGGCAACAGGGCTGGGGCAGGGCCTGAGGTGCCTGGGGCAAAGGAGATGCCTTCCCTCCTGTGTGAGCGGGCACGGGAAACACGCTGAGGGGCTGCTGGGAAGGCGGTGCTGGTATGGGGGTGGCAGCTGCGCCTGTTGATGCGGTGGGCACAGATGTCATGCTAAATACCCATCTTCTGGTGGGCGCTGACCTAGAGGAAAAGTTAAGTGAGAATGGATTTTACTCCCCCTTCCGGTTCTTCTTACTCATTGGCCCCAAACCTCCCACCCTGGCCCAGAAATACATACACTGACCATCCTCACATGATGGCCTCTGTCCCCTGTCGTATCTTCCATCCGGGCCACTCCATACATTCATGTCCCATCCATTATGCTCACAGTGTACTCACCTGTTTGTCTGGAGGACCGTAGAGTAGCGTGTACTGGGGGAGGACCCCAGCCACCAGGTTGTCCACCTGCTCCGCGGTGAAGGCAGGGGCCCTTTCCCCAGACACTGTAGCCATTGTCGCTTCCAGACTCAGGTCACAGCAGCACTTGCAGTGTAGGTCCTCTCCTGTTGAAGGTCAGGTATTAAGTGAGTGAACAGATAGAAAATGGCAGTCACGTCTGCCGCGGTGCATACCATCACCCCCGGCGTACTTCGTCATTGGCTCCTGGAACCGATATGGCCCAATGATAACCAATGCTGATTTGCGCTGCGGTCTTCGTCCGCCTACCGCAACGCTGCACAACGCCAGCGCAGTTACCTCATTTCCCCTTGTCCCTCCTTACAGGTCAGGCAGCCACCATTTCAGGGGGGCACATGGTAGGGCAACTAACTGCGTCACAGCACTTTTGGGAAGGATTATGGACAGACAGTGCAACACAATGATTACATCACGATTGTTCTAAACATCACTTGTGCAAGTTATGTGGTGTATGACCCTCTGCTCTCCCTTCTCCTCTATAGGGCAAGTCGGCTGGGGCAGATGATGAGATGGCATCATCCTCCGGTATACAGACCCCTGGTGGACCTGTCGACAATGGAAGACAGACACATCATTATCACCTACAGACTTGATAGGGCCACAATCCAAGAACTGTGTGCCCAGTTGGAGCCAGACCTGATGTCAGCTATCTGCCATCCCACAGGAATCCCCCTTCTAGTGCAGGTCCTGTCAGTACTCCATTTCCTGGACAGTGGGTCCTTTCAGACAACAGTGGCCATGGCATCAGGGATGTCACAGCCAATGTTCTCTAACGTGTTGTCTAGAGTGTTGTCTGCCCTGCTGAAACACATGTGCAGCTACATCGTTTTCCCTCAGGTGGAGGATTTGCCCACAGTGGAAGGTGACTTCTATGCCCTGGGACATATCGCCAACATCATTGGTGCCATTGATGGTACACATGTGGCATTTGTCCCCCGCCGCAGGAATGAACAAGTGTACAAAAACCACAAAAGCTACCATTCCATGAATGTGCAGATCGTGTGTTTGGCCATGTGAATGCCAAGTATCCTGGCTCTGTGTATGACGTTTACATTTTGAGAAATAGAAGCATCCCTTATGTGATGGGGCAACTCGAGAGGCACGGTGTGTGGCTAATTGGTGAGCCCAAGGTCCCAACACAGTTGACATAGGAGTCTGGGTATGGGGTTGTCCCTAAGGGTTAGTGTGTGTCTAACAGTTGTCCCTTGATATTTGCAGGTGACTCAGGTTACCCCAACCTGTCATGGCTACTGACCCCACTGAGAAATCCCTGGACAAGGGCAGGGGAACGCTACAATGAGGCACATGGGGGAACTAGGAGGATAATTGAGCGCACTTTCGGCCTCCTGAAGACCAGGTTCCGGTGCCTCCATCTGACAGGAGGCTTCCTATACTACTCACCGAAGAAGGTGTGCCAGATCATCGTGGCATGCTGTATGTTGCACAACCTGGCTTTGCGACACCAGGTGCCTTTTCTGCAGGAGGTTGGGTCTGATGTTGGTCTTGTGGCAACTGTGGACCCTGTGGACAGTGAAGAAGAGGAGGCAGAAGAAGAAGATATAGACAACCGAAACAACATCATCATGCAATACTTCAAGTGAGACACAGGTAAGAGACTGGCACTGCTCCTCTCATATCAGACTACTGTGGGACATTGCATGATTCTGGCTTTCTACCTCTGTGTATGGACCCTGATATTTCACTTTGGCTCTCCATTTCACAGATCTGGGTACACTTTCTGCCTTCTGTTATGTTTACTGATGCCCAACAAATGTTGAACATTGGTATGTGAAAATGAACATTGGCATTGCCATTTTTTTGAGAGGTTGCAATTATACATTTGTGGAAGTACAGACTGACTCCAGATTGATCTGTGATTCAAGGGTGTTTATTTCTGTGCTAATAAGTGGAGGGGGCTGTGCAATGGGCTGGGGTGATGGTGGAGGAATGTCCATGGTAGAGTCCAGTCTATTGGTATCGCAGGTGCATTGTCCAAGAGGGCATAGGAAGTGGAATAATGGCAGGTCAAGGTTGTCAGGTTGACATAGTGGGACAGAAGGGTGACAATAAGGAGAGTCTTATTTCCTGGCGGGGGTCTTGGCAATGTTCTCTGTCTTGTTCCTGGATCTCAGGGACTGTTTGCTGGCTGGTTCTCCTTCTGCAGGGGGTGGAGTGCTGGTGGCCTGTTGTTCCTGTGGCGGGGCCTCCTGTCCACTAGCGCTGGTGGAGGTGGAGGGCTGTTCATCGTTCAGACTAGTGTCAGGGGCCAGTTCCTGTGCCACTGTGTCCCTCATGGTGTTGGCCATGTCTGCCAGCACCCCTGTAATGGTGACCAGGGTAGTGTTAATGGACTTCAAGTCCTCCCTGAGCCCCAGGTACTGTTCCTCTTGCAGCCGCTGGGTCTCCTGAAACTTGGCCAGTACCGTGCCCATGGTCTCCTGGGAATGATGGTATGCTCCTATGATGTTGGAGAGTGCCTCATGGAGAGTGGGTTCCCTGGGCCTGTCCTCCCCCAGTCGCACAGCAGTCCTCCCAGTTTCCCTGTTATCCTGTGCCTCTGTCCCCTGAACCGTGTGCCCACTGCCACTGACCCCAGGTCCCTGATTGTCTTGGTTGGTGGGTTTGCCTCGGGTCCTTGTAGTGGTGGACACACTGCTGATTGACGTGTCCTGGGGAAAGAGGGATGGGCCCACTGGGTAGGTGCTGTGCTGGTGTGGGCCTCTTGTGTGGGGGTAGTGGACATGTCTGGAACCTCCTGTCCGGTGAGATTGGGTATGGTTCCTGCAGGGGTGTAGAGGCATAATTATTGCATCTGTGTGTACCATGGTGTGCAATGGGTGGGTGACCCCGTACCCCAGTGCTTGCATTCTTGTGTAGGACCTTGTGTGATAATTGTTTAGGGGTGTGTGTGGGTATGTGCAATGGCCATGCATTGGTAATGGGTGTCCATGCTTTGGTGTTGCATGCCGAGCTTGGTGTTGGAATGGGTGGGTTGTGATAGTGGGACATATGTGAGGAGTTGGAGTGATGGGGGTGAGGGCGAGGGTGGGGTATGTGATAGCATGCAGGTAGGGTGGGGGATGAAGTAGTTGAAGATTTGACTTACCAGAGGTCATTCCTCTAGCTACTCCTGCGAGGCCCTCAGGATGCAGTATAGCCAAGACCTGCTCCTCCCATGTTGTTAGTTATGGGGGAGGAGGTGGGGGTCTGCCGCCAGTCCTCTGAACCGCGATGTGGTGTCTTGAGAACACGGAACGTACCTTCCCCCATAGGTCGTTCCACCTCTTCCTGATGTCATCCCTAGTTCTTGGGTGCTGTCCCACTGCGTTGACCCTGACCCCGATTCTGCGCCATAGCTCCATCTTCCTAGCTATTGTGGTGTGCTGCACCTGTGATCTCAATAGCTGTGGCTCTACCCGGATGATTTCCTCCACCGTGACCCTGAGCTCCGCCAATGGAATACCGCGGTTGAAAGACCGCAGCGTGGATCCGTGGGTCATGATAGTGTGGCGTATTCCTGCTGGCGTGACGATGTCGGTTTTGTTATCGCCAGTTTATCACTGACCTTTGGTGTGGCGGACTTGTGTGGGTGTCCGGATTTTTGCGGATTCCGAGCTGTGGGTCGTAATAGCTGTGGTGGAATTCCGTGGCCGCGGCTGTGTGTTGGCGGTCTTCTGCACGGCGGTAAGCGGCATTTACCGCCAATGTTGTAATGAGGGCCTATGTCTGGCTAACCAGAGCTGGCAGGTTTCAACAGCACAGTGATTCAGATTTAACACTTAGGGCCCAATTCATAAACTGCATAATCAGTATAGAAAATAGAACTACATTAGTATTGCTTAATTACTACAAAATACAATTTATAAACCCAAAGGTGTAGATATTCACACATGTAAGTTTAGTACTTAGTAAATGTAGGAGAGACCATGGGGAGTGGTAGGGAAACAGGGAATATCTATTAAAATGACAGCATTTTTAGGGATAAGTAAGAAGAAGTTTATCCCCGCCCAAGCTACTACGAACACTCACCAAAAAAAGAGTAAGCCTGTTGCCAGTCACAAATTACACTTCTATAGTTACAAGCCTCAGCTTCCACTTGCATCAGCGCACATTAGTAGAATCTTCCCAATCAACCACCCACCAACACCCCATAGCACCCCACCATCATCTTGTGCCTGAATCCCAAACTGAACTTTATGGTACATAAATAGCACTATGTACAATTGCTGCCCCTACCATGTCAAATATCAAGGATCTCATGTTCTTCACTCTGTAACTCAGTGACACATCCAAGGATCAATACTTTCACTGTCCTATACATACTTAAAAGCCCTATGTATTTACCTGTCTGCTACACGAGTCACAATCCATTAGTTTACAAAAGACATGAAAATATATAAAAAGGAGTCACACTTCCATGACGTTCCTATTCTATGACATTATGCCATAAAATAGCAGTTTGAATGTCAGACAACACCCTTAAAATGCACCCCCATAAGATGAAACTTCTTCCCATTTAACCACAATTCAAATTCAGATTTGATGCAGTACTTCTTGAAGAATCAAAATTAGAAAATGCCTCCCCATACCTATTACTTGAGGTAAAATCATTGGGGTTCACACTAGACAACATACTTTCACTCTCTCCCCATATAAAAGTCTGGCTTAGGTATTGAACATTTGTCTACACTTACTATGGAAAATTATGGCCCTCATTACAACCCTGGTGGTAAATCCCACTTACCGCCGTGCTGGTGGCCGTCAACATACCGTGGCCACGGCAGAAGTCCACTACAGGTATCACGACCCACATCTCGTAATCCGCCACAACACAGACACCCACACAAGTCCACCACACCAAATGTCAGTGATAAACTGGCGATAGCAAAACCTACACCGTCACGCCAACAGAACTACGCCCACACTATCACGACCCATGAATCAATTTGGCTGTCATTCAACCGCGGTAATCCATTGGCGGTACACACTGCCGCGCTCAAAAGACACACACATTTACAAAACACAACCACATTGGACAATTCAAAATACACACACCTGATACACATACACACACCACACCCACACACTCACAACACTATAAAACATACACCGACATTACCCACAAACCCTTACAACGATTTGTTTGGAAGAAGCACAGAAAGAGAGAATAGCAAACACAACACTAGTATCCACAGGCACACAACACCATCACTCATACAACATCCAAGCACCTCAAACAACACACACCAACACAACACATCACACAGCACAACAAACAACACCTCACATATCACCCACACCACATTATGGCACCGCAAAGACACCCCAGGTTTTCTGAGGTGGAGGCCCACAGTGATGACAGCAGCTCCGTCCATCTGGATCTAGACGACCAGCCCGGCCCATCTGGGACCTCGGGAGAGTCGGTTCCCCTCACACTGGCACAAGCCACAACAGAGCCTCCGACCTCTGAAAACACCAGCACAGCACCAACCCAGCGGGCCCATACCTCTGTCCCCAGGACACATCAAACAGCAGTGTGTCCACCACTACAGGGGACCCAGGCTAACCCACCAACCCAACAACAGAAGGGACCTGGGGGCAGTGGGCACATGGTTCAGGGGACAGAGGCCCAGGAACTGGGAGGGCTGCTGTTCAACAGGGGGAGGAGAGGCCCAGGGAACCCACTCTCCACGAGGCCCTCTCCAACATCATGGGAGCCTACCACCATTCCCAGGAGACGATGGCAACGGTACTGGCCAAGTTTCAGGAGACCCAGCGCCTGCAGGAGGAACAGTATTTGGGGTTCAGGGAGGAACACAAATCCATCAATACCACCCTGGGCACCATTGTAGGTGCACTGAAGGAACTCGTGAACACCAGGAGGGACACTGTGGCACAAAAAGGGGCCCCTGACACCAGCCTGGACGATGAACTGCCCACCATCTCTGCCAGCGCTAGTGGACAGGAGGCACCTCCACAGGACCACGACACCAGCACCCCACCCGCTGCAGATGGAGAACCACCTGCAAATGGTCACTGAGATCCAGGACAAAGACAGAGAACAATGCCAAGACCCCCGCCAAGAAATGAGACCACCCTGATTGTCATCCTTTTGTCCCACTTTGTCACCCTGTCCATCCATCAACTGCCCCAGCTCCACTTCCTATGCCCCTTTGGACAATGCACCTGTGAGACTAATAGACTGGACTCTGCCATGGACATTCCTCCACCATCACCCCTGACCATTTTACAACCCCCTCCACTATTTAGCACTTAAATAAACACCCTTAAATCACAAAACTATCCGGAGTCAGTCTGTGCTTTCAAAAATGTATATTTGCAATAACTGAGGAAAAATTATATATCCATTGTATTGTCAACATACCTATGTCAAACAGCTCTACTCCATGAGGAAACAAAGCAGATGTTGCACAGTGGGACCCACATCAGTGAAATCGAAAGGGAAAGTGACAACTCAGGGTCCATACACTGGGTGAAAGTGACAGACAGTTGAGAGGTAGAACAAGTGTATCAGTTGTAGTAGGCACTGATGTCTTCTTACCTGTGTCTCACTGGAAGTATTGATGAATCACTGTGTTTCTGTTGTCAATATCCTCTTCTTCTGCTTCCTCGTCTTCACTGTCCACAGGCTCCACAGTTGCCACAAGACCTCCATCTGGACCATCCTCCTGCAGAAATGGCACCTGTTGTCGCAACCCCAATTTGTGAAGCATACAGCAGGCCATGATGATCTGGCACACCTTCTTTGGTGAGTAGAATAGGGATCCACCTATCATATGGAGGCACCTGAACCTGGTCTTCAGGAGGCCGAAGGTCCTCTCCATAGCCCTCCTAGTTTGCCCATGTGCCTCATTGTAGCGTCCCTCTGCCCTTGTCCTGGGATTTCTCACTGGGGTCAGTAGCCATGACAGGTTGGGGTACCCAGAGTCCCCTGCAAATGTCGAGGGACAACTGTTAGAGACACACTAACCCTTAGGGATAACCCCAGACCCAGACACCTAGTCACACTGTATAGGGTCCATGTCCTCACCTAATAGCCACACACGGTGCCTCTGGAGTTGCCCCATCACATAAGGGATGCTGCTATTCCTCAGAATGTAAGCGTCATGCACTGAGCCAGGAAATTTGGCGTTCACATAGGAGATGTACTGGTCGGCCAAACACACCATCTGCACATTCATAGAATGGTAACTCTTCTGGTTTCTGTACACCTGTTCACTCCTGTGGGGGGGGGACCAAGGCCACATGTGTCCCATCAATTGCACCTATGATGTTGGGGATATGTCTTAGGGCATAGAAGTCACCTTTCACTGTAGGCAAATCCTCCACCTGAGGGAACACGATGTAGCTGCGTATGTGTTTCAGCAGGGCAGACAACACTCTGGACAACACGTTGGAAAACATAGGCTGGGACATCCCTGATGCTCTGGCCACGGTCGTCTGAAAAGACCCACTTGCCAGGAAATGGAGTACTGACAGCACCTGCACTAGAGGGGGGATACCTGTGGGATGGCGGAGAGCTGACACCAGGTCCGGCTCCAACTGGGCACACAGTTCCTGGATTGTGGCACGGTCCAGTCTGTAGGTGACAATTACATGTCGCTCTTCCATTGTTGACAGGTCCACCAGCGGTCTGTACACCGGAGGATGCCGCCATCTCCTCACCTCCCCCAGCGTACGTGCTCTATGGAGGAGAACAGCGAGCAGAGGGTCAGCCTACACTGAGGTATGAAAACACTACTTTATTGCACACATTTTTCAATCCGCTATGTCCCTGTCTTAATGTGTATGCAAGGCCTAGATATGTGTGAACCATTTAAAATTAATGCCATCTGGCCCCCTGAAATGGCGGCTGCCTGACCTGTAATGTCATTTTGATAGACAACCCACTATGCCACTTGTTTCTAATGGCGGTGGGCCTTGCTATTTGAGACGCCAGCACGCTTTTAGTGTGTGACGTCTCTTAGCAACGTCTCCCACACGGAAGACGCGCTCGGAAGTAGACTCGCCGACGTGTCAGTAACATTTAGTACGCTCCGGACTCGATAAGACGGTAACTAACTATATATATTCTTGTTGAGGTTCATTTGTCACCATTTCGAGCCGTGAGTTTGATATAAAGACTTGTAGAGTTCTGATCTTAGTTTTGTTCCCCTGCTAGGGAGCCGATATGAGCCGCATTGTTGTGACTTAAAATAAACACAAGCAACTTGATTCACCGCTTTGATTACTGATGGTATACAGGATTGTTTTCGCCGTTCTCTTCCTACAAGTAAGTTAAAGAAAGGAGGTTTTTGTAACAGTAATAGATTATACATTGTGAAAGTTAATTTTGACAACTCTAAAAGTAATGAAGCAGTTGGTCACAGTTAGATATAAAGTTATCTTTTGTTTATTCGCGAAGTAGGTAACATTTCAAAATTGAGCTAATATTCTCTAAAAAAAAGCTTTATGTAATATCAAATATTCTGTTGGCATGTAACATACAGCTTTATTTATTTATTTATTTGTTTATTTGTTTATTTATCGCATGCATGAATGTATACCTGAAACCGTTTTTTTGATTGTTTTTCTAGAACTATGATTGCCCTTCTCTAGTCCTGATGAGGCCATAAATCAGTAGGCTGAAACGCGTTTACTTCTTTGTATTGCAAGTGGATTGGGCTTGTTAAATAATGGACTATATTGTAAAGATTTGAGATGCACGATATCACGCTTGTGTGAAAGAAATACACAACACGGTGATAGTTGAGTGCATGAAAAGCCCAGTGCCTTAGCAAATAGCAGTGGATCACATGCGGAGTTACACAATAGTGACCACTTTTCAAATACGTAGGGCACCATCTCAGGATGTTTTTTTTTTATATTGTTAAATTTTATATGTAATTTATTTTGTGTGTATTGTAAGTAATATTTAGTTTATACTTATTTATGTGATGTGTAGTAAGTCTTGTATTAGATTACCATAGATCCTTTTTGCTATAATAAAAAAAAAAATTGAAATAAATATGAAAAAGAAATAAAACCCAGAAGTAACAGAATTAAGGACTGTTCTTACAATTTAGGATTAAATTTGTCCCTATCTGTCAACTTTCCTCTTTTTCATGACCTGTAATGTGGGACAAGAGGATATGAGGTAACTGCGCTGGCGTTGTGCACCGTCGCGGTAGGCGGTCGAAGACCATGGCGCAATCCTGTATTGGTTAACATTGGACCCTATGGGTCCC
The DNA here is from genome assembly GCF_031143425.1 of Pleurodeles waltl. Lineage (NCBI taxonomy): Eukaryota > Metazoa > Chordata > Amphibia > Caudata > Salamandridae > Pleurodeles > Pleurodeles waltl. The sequence continues at coordinate 295,365,155 of NC_090450.1, forward strand.
AGGAGCCAATGACGATATACGCCGGCGGTAACGGTACGCACCGCCGCGGACGTGACCGCCATTTTCTATCTGTTCACTCACTTGATACCTGATATTCGACAGGTAAGGACCTACACTGCAAGTGCTGCTGTGACCTCAGTCCGGGCACATGGTTCAGGGGACAGAGGCCCAGGAACTGGGAGGGCTGCTGTTCAACAGGGGGAGGAGAGGCCCAGGGAACCCACTCTCCACGAGGCCCTCTCCAACATCATGGGAGCCTACCACCATTCCCAGGAGACGATGGCAACGGTACTGGCCAAGTTTCAGGAGACCCAGCGCCTGCAGGAGGAACAGTATTTGGGGTTCAGGGAGGAACTCAAATCCATCAATACCACCCTGGGCACCATTGTAGGTGCACTGAAGGAACTCGTGAACACCAGGAGGGACACTGTGGCACAAAAAGGGGCCCCTGACACCAGCCTGGACGATGAACTGCCCACCATCTCTGCCAGCGCTAGTGGACAGGAGGCACCTCCACAGGACCACGACACCAGCACCCCACCCGCTGCAGATGGAGAACCACCTGCAAATGGTCACTGAGATCCAGGACAAAGACAGAGAACAATGCCAAGACCCCCGCCAAGAAATGAGACCACCCTGATTGTCATCCTTTTGTCCCACTTTGTCACCCTGTCCATCCATCAACTGCCCCAGCTCCACTTCCTATGCCCCTTTGGACAATGCACCTGTGAGACTAATAGACTGGACTCTGCCATGGACATTCCTCCACCATCACCCCTGACCATTTTACAACCCCCTCCACTATTTAGCACTTAAATAAACACCCTTAAATCACAAAACTATCCGGAGTCAGTCTGTGCTTTCAAAAATGTGTATTTGCAATAACTGAGGAAAAATTATATATCCATTGTATTGTCAACATACCTATGTCAAACAGCTCTACTCCATGAGGAAACAAAGCAGATGTTGCACAGTGGGACCCACATCAGTGAAATCGAAAGGGAAAGTGACAACTCAGGGTCCATACACTGGGTGAAAGTGACAGACAGTTGAGAGGTAGAACAAGTGTATCAGTTGTAGTAGGCACTGATGTCTTCTTACCTGTGTCTCACTGGAAGTATTGATGAATCACTGTGTTTCTGTTGTCAATATCCTCTTCTTCTGCTTCCTCGTCTTCACTGTCCACAGGCTCCACAGTTGCCACAAGACCTCCATCTGGACCATCCTCCTGCAGAAATGGCACCTGTTGTCGCAACCCCAATTTGTGAAGCATACAGCAGGCCATGATGATCTGGCACACCTTCTTTGGTGAGTAGAATAGGGATCCACCTGTCATATGGAGGCACCTGAACCTGGTCTTCAGGAGGCCGAAGGTCCTCTCCATAGCCCTCCTAGTTTGCCCATGTGCCTCATTGTAGCGTCCCTCTGCCCTTGTCCTGGGATTTCTCACTGGGGTCAGTTGCCATGACAGGTTGGGGTACCCAGAGTCCCCTGCAAATGTCGAGGGACAACTGTTAGAGACACACTAACCCTTAGGGATAACCCCAGACCCAGACACCTAGTCACACTGTATAGGGTCCATGTCCTCACCTAATAGCCACACACGGTGCCTCTGGAGTTGCCCCATCACATAAGGGATGCTGCTATTCCTCAGAATGTAAGCGTCATGCACTGAGCCAGGTAATTTGGCGTTCACATAGGAGATGTACTGGTCGGCCAAACACACCATCTGCACATTCATAGAATGGTAACTCTTCTGGTTTCTGTACACCTGTTCACTCCTGTGGGGGGGGACCAAGGCCACATGTGTCCCATCAATTGCACCTATGATGTTGGGGATATGTCTTAGGGCATAGAAGTCACCTTTCACTGTAGGCAAATCCTCCACCTGAGGGAACACGATGTAGCTGCGTATGTGTTTCAGCAGGGCAGACAACACTCTGGACAACACGTTGGAAAACATAGGCTGGGACATCCCTGATGCTCTGGCCACGGTCGTCTGAAAAGACCCACTTGCCAGGAAATGGAGTACTGACAGCACCTGCACTAGAGGGGGGATACCTGTGGGATGGCGGAGAGCTGACACCAGGTCCGGCTCCAACTGGGCACACAGTTCCTGGATTGTGGCACGGTCCAGTCTGTAGGTGACAATTACATGTCGCTCTTCCATTGTTGACAGGTCCACCAGCGGTCTGTACACCGGAGGATGCCGCCATCTCCTCACCTCCCCCAGCGTACGTGCTCTATGGAGGAGAACAGCGAGCAGAGGGTCAGCCTACACTGAGGTATGAAAACACTACTTTATTGCACACATTTTTCAATCCGCTATGTCCCTGTCTTAATGTGTATGCAAGGCCTAGATATGTGTGAACCATTTAAAATTAATGCCATCTGGCCCCCTGAAATGGCGGCTGCCTGACCTGTAATGTCATTTTGATAGACAACCCACTATGCCACTTGTTTCTAATGGCGGTGGGCCTTGCTATTTGAGACGCCAGCACGCTTTTAGTGTGTGACGTCTCTTAGCAACGTCTCCCACACGGAAGACGCGCTCGGAAGTAGACTCGCCGACGTGTCAGTAACATTTAGTACGCTCCGGACTCGATAAGACGGTAACTAACTATATATATTCTTGTTGAGGTTCATTTGTCACCATTTCGAGCCGTGAGTTTGATATAAAGACTTGTAGAGTTCTGATCTTAGTTTTGTTCCCCTGCTAGGGAGCCGATACGAGCCGCATTGTTGTGACTTAAAATAAACACAAGCAACTTGATTCACCGCTTTGATTACTGATGGTATACAGGATTGTTTTCGCCGTTCTCTTCCTACAAGTAAGTTAAAGAAAGGAGGTTTTTGTAACAGTAATAGAGTATACATTGTGAAAGTTAATTTTGACAACTCTAAAAGTAATGAAGCAGTTGGTCACAGTTAGATATAAAGTTATCTTTTGTTTATTCGCGAAGTAGGTAACATTTCAAAATTGAGCTAATATTCTCTAAAAAAAAGCTTTATGTAATATCAAATATTCTGTTGGCATGTAACATACAGCTTTATTTATTTGTTTATTTGTTTATTTATCGCATGCATGAATGTATACCTGAAACCGTTTTTTTGATTGTTTTTCTAGAACTATGATTGCCCTTCTCTAGTCCTGATGAGGCCATAAATCAGTAGGCTGAAACGCGTTTACTTCTTTGTATTGCAAGTGGATTGGGCTTGTTAAATAATGGACTATATTGTAAAGATTTGAGATGCACGATATCACGCTTGTGTGAAAGAAATACACAACACAGTGATAGTTGAGTGCATGAAAAGCCCAGTGCCTTAGCAAATAGCAGTGGATCACATGCGGAGTTACACAATAGTGACCACTTTTCAAATACGTAGGGCACCATCTCAGGATGTTTTTTTTTTATATTGTTAAATTTTATATGTAATTTATTTTGTGTGTATTGTAAGTAATATTTTGTTTATACTTATTTATGTGATGTGTAGTAAGTCTTGTATTAGATTACCATAGATCCTTTTTGCTATAATAAAAAAAAAAATTGAAATAAATATGAAAAAGAAATAAAACCCAGAAGTAACAGAATTAAGGACTGTTCTTACAATTTAGGATTAAATTTGTCCCTATCTGTCAACTTTCCTCTTTTTCATGACCTGTAATGTGGGACAAGAGGATATGAGGTAACTGCGCTGGCGTTGTACACCGTCGCGGTAGGCGGTCGAAGACCACGGCGCAATCCTGTATTGGTTAACATTGGACCCTATGGGTCCCAGGAGCCAATGACGATATACGCCGGCGGTAACGGTACGCACCGCCGCGGACGTGACCGCCATTTTCTATCTGTTCACTCACTTGATACCTGATATTCGACAGGTAAGGACCTACACTGCAAGTGCTGCTGTGACCTCAGTCCGGAAGAGACAATGGCTCATGTGTCTGGGGAAAGGGCCCCTGCCTTCACCATGGAGGAGTTGGAAAAACTAGTGGATGGGGTCCTCCCCCAGTACACGCTACTCTACGGTCCTCCAGACAAACAGGTAAGTACACTGTGAGCATGCTGTATGGGCAATGCCTGTGTGGAGTGGTGTGGATGGAAGATGGGGAGGAGAATGAGGCGTGCATGAAACGACGGTGAGTGCATGTGCGTCATGGCAAGAGTAGGACCGCGGGCCAATGACTGTGACAGTCCGGACGGTTATATCTTCTCCTTTTTTCACCTGTACTATTCCTGTAGGTCAGCGCCCACCAGAAGAAGGATATTTGGTGTGCCATCGCCAAGGAAGTCCGGACCCTGGGGGTCCACCACAGACGGAGCACCCACTGCTGGAAACGATGGGAGGACATTGGCCGCTGGAGCAAGAAGACGGCGGAGGCCCAGCTGGGGATGACATCCCAATGTGAGAGGGGTGCCCGTCGCACCATGACCCCCCTGATGTTCTGGATCCTGGCGGTGGCTTATCTGGAGTTGGATGGGCGCTTGAGAGCATCACAGCAGCCACAAGGGGGTGAGTACACTCTCATTCAGCTGATTCAGCGCGCATTACGAGGTGTCTGGGTGGGGGAGGTGGGCTGTGGGTTCCCCAAGGCCAGGGCGAGTTTAGTAGGCAAGGTCCCTTCTTAAGGCAGGCCATGTGGCACCCCACCCCACCAGTGTTCAGAGCCACCTACACCTATTCAGGCTCGTGTGACTTCCATGTGTGCATCAATCGGGCATAGGCCTTGTACCCCATGTCGCTGTGATTAAGTAGGGAACTCTAAGTGCACGGCGTAGTGCATAGATCTTCTGTGTCTGTAGTGTCCGCCAACAGTAGCGGTATTGCATGCACTCAACATGTGTTTCTTCTGTCTTTCCCCCCTTTTTTTTGGTCTCCCTGTTCTTGTGTGCAATAGCATCATCAGGCGGAGGAGCAGTGGCACTGGAGAAGGAGGGAGCTGCATCCCACATGACCCTGGAGGGCGAGACAACGGAGTCTGAAGGCACCAGTGGGACGGAGAGCGAGGGGAGCTCGACGGCGGGGACTGGAGCTGAGACCATCGACACGGACTCCTCCTCCGACGGGGGCTCCCTTGCGGTGGCGGGCCCCTCTGTGCCCCCCGCATCTACAGGTACAGCCGCCACCCCCCCTACCAGCACCGCCCTCCCAGCAGCCCCTCAGCGTGTGCCCCGTGGCCGCTCTCCCAGGAGGGTGGGCATCTCCTTTGCCCCAGGCACCTCAGCCGCTGCCCCTGTCAGCCCTGCTGCCCTCAGTGAGGAGGCCATTGACCTCCTCAGATCCCTCACTGTTGGGCAGTCTACCATTCTGAATGCCATCCAGGGTGTAGAGAGGCAGTTGCAACAGACCAATGCATACCTGGAGGGCATTCATTCTGGTCAGGCAGCCCAACAGCAAGCTTTTCAGACTCTGGCCTCAGCACTGATGGCAGCCATTGTCCCTGTGTCCAGCCTCCCCCCTCCAACTTCCTCCACCCAGACCCAAACCCCTGTACCTCAGCCTATCCCAAGCACACCATCAGACCAGCATGCACACACCTCAACACACAAGGGAAGCTCTGGCAAACACAAGCACCACACATCCCACAGGCACTCACACAAGCATCATACCCATGCAGACATACCAACTGCCACTGCCTCCACTGTGTCCCCCTCCTCCTCTTCTCCCTCCTCCCTCCCTGTCATGTGTCCACTCACACCTGCATGCACTACATCTTCATCCACTACGTCCATCACCAGCACACCCATCACCTAACACCGCTCACATGCACTCACCATCCCACTACCATTCACACATCCCCCGTGTCCTCTCCCAGTGTGTTTGTGAGCCCACCTCCCAAGGTACACAAACGCAGTCACACACCCACCCAACAGCCATCCACCTCACGACAGCCTCCAGCCCATGCACCTTCACCCAAAGTAAGCAAACATACACCTCCTACAACCACTAATTCTTCCTCCACTCCCAAACACCCTCCATCTACCCGTCCCAGTGTGTCTAAAAAACTTTTCCTGTCCAACCTTGACCTCTTCCCCTCACCTCTCCCACCCCTTCAGTCCCCTAGGGCATGCCTTTCCGGGTCCCAACCCAGCACCTCAGCCACCACATCAGCGGGAACAGTGGTGCCAGCAGTAACTGACTTCTGGAGTGCGCCAAGCAGCAGGGCAGCCAGTGTGTCAAGGAGCCAGACCACGGACAGTCCCTCACCTCAGAAGCATAAGAAGTTGGCCACTGCCCGGAGGGAGAAGGGTAAAACAACTGCCACCAAGGGCCCTCCCAGGACTACAGTTGGGAGTGGGAAGAAAGCTGCGCCACCATCCAAGGTGGGGAAGGGGCACAGAAAGAAAGGGAAGTCGCCGCAAACCTGCACGGCGGACAAGACCGCTACCAGCACCGGTGCCCATGACACCGCATCCAGCAGCACCGCTGCCCAGGACACCGCTGCCACCAGTACCGTTGCCAAGGACACCGCCGCCAGCTGCACCGCTGCCTAGGACACCGCCACCACCTGCACCGCTGCCAAGGACACCGCCGCCAGCAGCACCGCTGCCTAGGACAGCGCCGCCACCAGCACCGCTGCTAAGGACACCGCCTCCAGAAGCACGCTCACTGAGCCCCCCACCAGCACCACAGGCCAATGAGCGCTGCAAGCACTGCCGCTACTGAGGCCGCCACAAGCAGGATGAAGCACTCTGGGCACGAAGCCCCCTCCAGAACCAGTGGAGATTCACATCCACTACCTCTGTCCTTGGCAGGATGAAGCACTCTGGGCTCAAAGCCCCCTCCAGAACCAGTGGAGAAAGGCATCCACTACCTCTGTCCTTGGCAGGATGAAGCACCCTGGGCACAAAGCCCCCTCCAGAACCAGTGGAGAAAGGCATCCACTACCTCTGTCGTTGGCAGGATGAAGCACTCTGGGCACAAAGCCCACTCCAGAACCAGTGGAGATTCACATCCACTACCTCTTTCCTTGGCAGGATGAAGCACTCTGGGCACAAAGCTCCCTCCAGAACCAGTGGAGAAAGGCATCCACTACCTCTGTCTTTGGCAGGATGAAGCACTCTGGGCACAAAGCCCTCTCCAGAACCAGTGGAGAAAGGCATCCACTACCTCTGTCCTTGGCAGGATGAAGCACGCTGGGCACAAAGCCCCCTCCAGAACCAGTGGAGATTCACATCCACTACCTCTGTCCTTGGCAGGATGAAGCACTCTGGGCACAAAGCCCCCTCCAGAACCAGTGGAGACTCACATCCACTACCTCTGTCCTTGGCAGGATGAAGCACTCCAGGCACAAACCCCCCTCCAGAACCAGTGGAGACTGTTATCCACTTGAGAGACTGTGGCTTTGCACTCCACAGGATAAAGCAGTGGGCAAACCACCCACTGGAGAGACTTGAGAGACTGTGGCTTTGCACTCCCCAGGATAAAGCACTGGGCAACCAACCCATTGGAGAGACTTGAGAGACTGTGGCTTTGCACTCCCCAGGATGAAGCAGTGGGCAAACCACCCACTGGAGAGATTTGAGAGACTGTGGCTTTGCACTCCCCAGGATAAAGCAGTGGGCAACCCACCCACTGTAGAGAACTGAGAGACTGTGGCTTTGCACTCCCCAGGATAAAGCAGTGGTCAAACCACCCACTGGAGAGACTTGAGAGACTGTGGCTTTGCACTCCCTAGGAAACAGCAGTGTACATTGAGACCCCTTGTGGATCTGGCATCGTGCACTCATCTGGCTGCCCCCCTTCCCTTCCCCCTGAGGTGCCTTTTGTATTTCTATCTGATGCCCCTGAAGTGTTCTCTCCGTTTTGATCGGGTACCGAGTGTGGGCCTCGCCCATGCATTTTGGGCCCAGTGGTCCACGGACTATAAATGGTGCAATAACTGGACTTGTATTATTGGTGTATATATTTGTTTATAGTGTAGATATATTTTTGAGTACTGGATTTTAATTGATTACAATCGTTGCAATCATTTCCTTTTGTCTTTGCATTTTTCCAGGGGTGTTGGGGGGGTGTAACTGTAATGTATCAACATGTATTAGTGTGTGTGTTGCAGTGGATGAGGGTGGGGGTGTTTCGTGTTGTGTGTGTGTGTCACTCTCTATTCCCTCCCCCCTACCCTGTGTCGTAGGTGCAGTACTCACCATGGTCTTCGCTGCCGGCGTTCGTGCTCCTGGTAGAGGAGCAGGAAGACAAAGACAGGTAGAATATGGAGTTCTGGCTCCATGGCGTCCTGGTTCCTCGTGGGGTGTGTAGAGGTGAGCGTTTTCCCTTCCAGGTCCTGTTTCCGCCGTGTTTTTGTTCGCGGTGAAACCGCCCCGGAAAAGGTGCCGGATTGGCCTGTTGTAATACTGTGGGCGGTACATTGTCTTCCGCCTGTCTGTTGACGGTTACCGCCGCGGTGTTTGTGTGTACCGCTGTGGTGGTCGGAGTGTTAAAGTGGCTGTCTATGTTGGCGGTTTCCGCCATGGTCGTGATTCCATTTTTTATTCCGCCGGCCTGTTTGCGGTTTTACCGCCACTTTAACACCAACCGCCAGGGTTGTAATGAGGGCCATAATGTAGACTGCTCAAAACTCAGTTTGAAGTAGTAGTAGGAATAACATCAATGATATAACAGTTAATAAACATGATTAATGTTGTTGCTGTTTGGAGGCAGTTAGCACCAGCACTAATTTTTGGGACCTGGACACGCTGAGAAAGAGAAAGGAAGAAAAGGGGAAGAGGAGGATTAGAATGATATGAAAACAGCAGGGATGAAAAAGCCTCCAAGACAAAGACACAGGAAGTGTGGTTTGGTGTCATGGGGAAGAACTAAGTCAAGGAAACCTTGGAGTTATTCCAGACATTCTTAGCAGGGTATTTCCCTCAACGGTTTGCCTTTGGCACTTGTTTTTTCTGAATTTGTTTTTGATGGCATTAGTACACTGTGCACTTTACCCTGATAACCAGAGATATATTGCTTTTGCTCTCTCCCTTCAAATTTGTGAACATGGCCAATACATGACTGGTGCTTGTTATTTACCTATAAGTCCCTAGTAAATGGTACTATGCCCTCATTTTAACATTTGTGGTAATAACCGCCTTTCGCCACGGTGATGGCTGCCAACATACCGCCGCCACGGTTACCATCCGTCTGCCATATTATGAGTACTGCCTCACTTCCGCCACAATAAAGGTGGAAGCAGCACCCCTTCCCGTTCCCTGCCAGGCGACCTCCTCGATGGACAAGGTAAGTCGGGCGTTTGACAGTGGAGGGTTGTGGGAGGGTGGGGGTGTTGTATGTCTGAGTGTGTGAGTGCGTGTATGAATGCCTTTGTGTGTGTTGTGCTGTTTGCATGGTTGGAAGCGTTTGAGTGAGTGCATGTAAGAATGGTGAAATGAGTGCGTGTGTGCATGTCAGTGTGTTTTTGTAGGAATGTGTGTGAGTATGTCTGGAAATATGCGTGCATGAAGTGTGTGTATGAATGCGTGTATGCAGTGTGTGTATGATTGCTTGTATGGCAGTGTTAGTGAATGGGTGTATGCGTGGTGCGTGTGGGTGTCTATGTGCGTGTATGCGGAGAGGGGTGTGTGACTGTAGTGGGGGTGGGGAAGGGGGTGATGTATGTGTGTGTGTGGCTGTGGGTTCAGCTGTGTAGTGTGAACGTGTCTGTGGATGTATGCCTGTATTGGGGTGGGGAGTGTTTGTGTATCGGAGGGTGTGGGCGGTAAGTGAGTGGATCGGAGGGGTGGGATGTTAGTTTGTGTATCAGGGTGGGGGTTAATGTGTGTATGTGGGAGGGTGAGTTTGGAAGGAGGGGTGTGGGGGGTGTCAGCTGAGTGTTGGGGGGGTGGGAGAGTAGCCTACCAGTGGCAGGAATTCCCTGTCACCAGTAGGACCTACCACCACGGAAACCAGGGCGGTAGATAGACATCTCTGCCCGGCGGTACATACCACCAGGGCGGTATGAGTGAAGAAGTGGCAGGTTGGCAAAGGCGAACCCGCCAATCTCCTAATATGGCGGTATGTACCGCCAGCCTGTTGGCGGTACTACTGCCATATTAACCCTGACTGCCAGGGTCATAATGACCCCCTACATGCCTTTGGGGCCTGTAAATTAAATACTTCGAGTGTGCTGCAGCATTCATTGTGCCACCCACAAAAGCAGCACTGAAAAACAAGTCTCAGGCATGCCAGTGCACTGTATAGTGCAGTTTTTCTTTTTTATAATCCTTGATATTGATTTTGAATGGGAGGTGTAAGGAATTGGGTTATAGGTTGAGAGGGGTGGTAGCTCCACTTGGGCCACAACCTCAATCCTTGTCAGGCTTGAACCACAAAGGTCACTAACATAACCTGTGCTTAACCCTTAGGTAGCTTTGCACAAAACAGTCAAAGGCAAAGTGTAAATTATTTATGCAGCACACAAACAGAAACAAAGTGAAATCAGACTACAAGAAAATCACAAAATCACAAACAAAATTAGAAAAATAGAGTATGTGTTAAAAAATAAATTGATACAAGAATGGCAAAACCCAGTCAGAGGAGCTGGAGAAATTCAGTTCAGAAGGTTTTAGGTAACTGTAGTGCCTAAAACCACAAAGTGCCACTTGCAGTCATCTGGTCGTGCCAGACAGTGGCAAAGTCAAAAGTTCAGGGAGCGGGAGATGGAACAAGGGCCAGATACAGGGGCCAGGTAGTCTTGCTGAAAAAGTTACCTTCTCAGCATCTGGCATAAAGAGTTCTGTTTTCATTAGAGGAGGGAGCGAGGATCAGGGAAAACATTGCAGATGTTGTTGCATGAAGAGCAGGCCAGGCGGCGCAGGCTGTTGTCAATGTAGGGCAAATATCAGGCTGAGCATCACGATCGATCATTGCTGGAGCCTGGTGTCGGTGGTCAGTGTGGGCTGTCATTGCTGTGGCATGAAGCAGAGATCTTGCATTGCTGGCAAGTGCTCTTTGTTTGCTGTAGCATGAAGAGTCCGGTTTACCGGTGCAGGTGGTAGAGTCTTGGCATAAATTGTCCCATTTGCAGTCGGTAATAACCCCAAACTTTGGAATTTCACCTTTTCTTTCAGAGGAGTGAACTCCGTTGCCAGCCAAGGGTTCCAGACATGGGGAGGCACCTATTGGGGATCAGGGACTCTCTCTAGCAGAGGACAGCAGAGTTCAGGTATGTCCAGTTGCAGGTCCAGACAGGTCCAGTTGTAGCAGGTCAGCTAGGCAGTTGCAGGGGAGGCTGGAGTTTTGTTGTGTCCATTGTGGGTAGCATAAGTATTAAAACCAAAGTTTTAGGCCTGCCAAAATAAATATTTTGCCAGGTCAAAATGGCAGTTTAAAACTGCACTCGAGGCTGCAGTAGAAGGCATGCAACATATTTTAAATGTTTACTTTAGTGGGTGGCACAATGATTTTTGCAGGCACACTAGTAACATTTCACTTACAGGCCCTGGGCACACCTAGTGCCATTTACTAGGGATCTGCAAGTAAATAAAATTAGATGTAAGCCAATTTCACCATGTTTAAGGGAGTAAGCCCGTGCACCTTAGCAGTAATTAGCAATGGTAACTTGTGTGGAGTGCTAAAGCCAACAAAAACAAATTTAGTAACAGGAAGAATAAAGGCAAAAAGTCTGAAGAAACACCATGCCAAGGATGTCAGGTCTAACAGTAAGAATGAGAAAACAAATAAATGCAACATCAAGTAGAATATTCTGCTTCTACAGTCATCATTTCTACAACACAATGAATACACTATCAATCCATGTTATTATCCACTACATCTAGGTTATCATTTGCAAAAAGAAGTCCCAATTTCAGATTGGTATCAAGGTCAGCAAGTGTTGGTTCACATCATGGAGTCATCATCAATAAATCTTTATTTGGTGACATTTGAAATCATAAACGTGTGGCATATGAACATGTCATAAATACAAAAGAAAAATCTAAAAATATACAGCATAATTAATCAATACGAATATACCGCAATCTCATAATAGCTTTTAACAAATAAACTCCTTAAAAAAATAACAAATTCATGACATTGAAACTGTAAAAACAGAAGGCCAGGTTACTCACCCTAAATGTTTTGGACCTGGTAGAGCAAGGACCGACCACCATGACAAAAGATTTTGTACAATTAACAAAAAGATCAAGATTATCCATAAAGGCTTCAAAATTATTGAAAAGCAATTGTAAGCCCAGTGCAGTCCTAGTCATCAAACCGCGTTGTCTGCGTAAAGCAGAACTGGAAGCCAGCACATACCTATTTGTGAGCAATCTGCCTATGAAGCCATGAATCCTCGTTCTAACCCATTTATGTATAAGGTGAATATAAATAGAGCAAGGATGCACCCCGGTGAACTCCCCTGCCAGTTTTAACATGATCGGTACATGTGAAGCTGTTGAAATAACAGACAGGTACTGTAGTACTGGTGTGAAGATCTCTTAAAAAATAAACAATGTCCAGGCCCACCCCCATTGAGAAAAGAGTATGCCACAATTTATCTCAATGACCCTGTTGAATGCTGATGTAAGGGCCATGAAGGCCAAATGGAGTGATATGGCCTGGGCTATTGTGTATTTACTAATGACCATACACAGATTCAAACATTGGTCAATGGTGGACTTACCATGTCTGAGTCTATCTTGTAAATCAGATATTATATTATTCTGATTCACCCAAAAGGATAATCTGTCTAACAGTACCTTCCCTAAAATGTTGACAATGGAATAAATCAAGGATATGGGTCTATAACATTGTGGATTGTCTGTGTCACCTTTTTTTAAAAACAGGCTCTGTAACTGATGTAGACCAAGAAGGCACAGGACCCTCCCTGACTGCAGCATTTAAAATCAGTGTCAATGCCTGGCCCCATATCTCTTGTTTTTATTTATTTTTCCTTTTTTATTGAGCATAACATACACAGCATAATGAGTTCATATACATATTTGCCAACTGGCCTGATCAAAATAGAAAAAGAAGACAAAGGGGCATATTTATACTCTGTTTGCGCCGAATTGCGTAATTTTTTTACGCAAATTTGGCGCAAACCTAACTCCATATTTTTATTTTGATGTTAGACACGTCTAATGTAAAAATATAGGAGTTTGCACCATTTTTTAAATGCATGCTCCCACCTTGCGTCAATGAGATGCAAGGTAAGCATTCCCATCTAAAAAATGGTGCTATCCCATAGCCCCATATTTACTCCCCCGTGCTAAAATGCCGCACAGGTGGGAGGAGGGGCTAACTAATGGTGCAAAGCTTGCTTTGCATCATTATTTAGTGCCTGGGTCAGACAAGGCATTAGGGGACCTGTGGACCCATTTCCATGGTTAAACAACATGGAATGGGTCACAGGTGCTATCCCCAAGTCCCAGGAACACCCACACCAGAGGGACACCAGAGGATGGGGACCCCTTCCCAGGTAAGTAGGGTGAGTATTGGTAAGTATTTTTTTTAAAGCCCCAATGGGTTGCCATTGGACCACCCTACATGACACAGGATGCAATGTCTATGCCCTGGGGAAACTTGTCCCTGGTGCCGGCCATTGGGGTGGTGGGCATGACTCATGTCTTTAGTTAGAAAGGAGTCATGTTTTTAGACAGAAAAGACACTAGTCTGGTTAGAAGCATTTTTTTAGCTCTAACCAGGCTAGCGTAATTTTCTGACACACAACCCCCTCCTTCCCTACTGCCATCTTCCCGGCTAGCGTCTTCTTCTAAGATTCTAGCCCAAGTTTAGTGCCGGGTTGAGCCATTCAATAAATACAGTGCCAGGCTGGCATTTTTAAATAACGCAAGCTTGCGCTAAACGTTTTTCCGCAAAACGGCGTTAGTGCCGTTTTGCAGCAAATAGCATAAATATGGTCCAGAGTTAATTAATTCCTGCTTGAACCCATATACATTGTGGGCCACACCACATTAACACCCCACTTAGTTGCATGTGTTGGTATCATGAAAGCCTGGTTTTCCTTATTTAGAATCCCAGAGCTGAGCTACTACACCCTTGGGTCTCTGCCAGCTAATCAGTCAAGGGGGACCAGATTGTCAAGCCACGCTTCCTCACGGCTCGCCCTTTACAGTTAAACAAAGCCTTTTCGATGTTATAGACATGGATTAGCCTAGAGAGCCATTGTTGTGTACTCAGCAAATCCTCGTCTCTCCAAACAGTGGCTAGTTACAAGTGAACCACCGCCGTGGATACAAACATAAAAAAAGCCTTACCGACATCCCTCGTAATGGAAGATTCAACCCTAGAAAGCATCAGGGGAAGGGTGAGAGAGACCTTCCTCTTGAGCCACCTGCTCCATCAAGTCTCAATACTCACCCTTAATGGAATCAGCTTAACACACTAAAAATATATATGCTTCATGTCTGACGGGCCACTCCGTCATCAACGACATTTGTTATCCACCATTAAACCCCAATTAAACAGATTATCTGGAGTATAATGCAATCACAATATTGTTTTCTAGTGCTAGGCCTTGAGAGTTAAAGACAACAGCACTTTTCTTGCTACTTCTAAAGATGCCTCACCATCAAAGCACAAAGTCCCCCACTTCATTGCCCACTTTTCCCTTGATACTCAGGATCCTTAGTATCCTAGTATATGCCTGGCCAGTTCTGACCCCTGGGGACAGAACCCTTTCAATCAAAATATTCCTTTCAAGCACCACACTCTGACCAGGAAGTTTAATCAAGCCAACCCTAATCTGCAGATATTAAAAAAATTATCCTTTCTCCAGATTGTAATCGAACTACTGATCAGAGAAAGAGAGCGTTTGGTCGTGGTAGTATAGATCGCCCAGACGGATTTCCCCCACTTTTTCCCATCCCCTGCAAGTGGCATCATAAAAAACTACTAAAAGTAGCCGCAAAAGCCATAGGGGTATACCTATTGTATTTCGTTATTTTAAAGAGTTTCTTAACCTCCATCCAGATTTTTACCACTGCCCCAATTACCTTAAATGTTACCTTTTCATAATAACTGGGCTCAATTTCACGTTGCAAACAGCCAGCTGTGCCTCCCCCCAGCAGCAGCTCATATATACTCGGAAGATTCACAGGGGACTTGCTAAGTATAGTCAGATCTTTAGGTACCATTAACTCTCCCATATGCTCTAACAATGCAGTCCAGTAATGAAGTCTAAAGTATGGAACCCTCCAGACTCCCTGCTCCTTTAGAAGGACCACATACCTGAGAGCCCGTCTAGCCCCAGGATACTGCCATAAGAAATTGGTGCACTAGGCATACAGCTTCTCTAGCCAGAATTCCTCCAACTCCAGTGGGATCGTTCTAAATAGGTATAGAACGTCAGGCAACAAACTCATGTTCAGCACAATACATCGAATGACCAGGGTCAGATGTAGCACATTAGTCCTTCTTAGGTCCTGACTGTCTTTCCCTAGTAGAGGTTTAAAATGAAGCCTATAAATAGAATCTACAGCTGATCAACCCCCAGTTGTGTCCCAACAGTACCTGGACCGGTAGTATCACTTGGGTTCTCACAAGTACCTGCAAGAGAAGAATGCATTACCTTTCGGCCTGGGTCCGTGCCTGGGTCTGAGCCTGCTCCATCCTGCCACCAGATAAGGGCAGCCTAGGAGTACAGTTTGCTTGATCAAGGTCTTGGTCCTTCAGTGGTCCTGGCTCATCAAGCATCAGATCATCGTGGTCTTCAAGGAGTCCCGGGAGCTCACCACTCACGGGTACAGCCTCTCTTTTAGAGCTGATTGCCTCAATGCCTTGGCATTTTTCTTGCGTAGGCTGCTGTAATAGCTCCATGACTGACGGAGGTGGGAGAGGGAGAGCTGCTGAATCTATGGCTTTCACTTTCCCTGCATGTTCCTTCTTTTTGTTGTCCACCTCCTTTAACATTTCAGTCCTTGAATTTGCCTGTCACCAGCGATTGGCCTGCTTATTTGCTGCATCAGATCTGGTGGTGGGGGTGCTGCTAAAGTCACCTTACGAAGGCTGTCAAGGCCGGAGTTGCAGAGAATGGCCAACCTCTGCTACCACTCACTGCTTTGGGCCCCATATATTGTGCAGCCATAAGTTAGATCTTCTGTAGATAGCTTTTGGCGAAGTGGGTAAGTAGGATCCAAACCCGTAGGAGGCACTCGCAAGCAAGCGCGGACTCTTCTGCTCGTAAATCTGCCTGGGACACCATATTCCTTGGTGCACTCTACAGGAGAGCTAATCCAGTGGAGTGCCGATCAGCCGTTACAAATGGGGGCCGTATAGCCCCATATCCAAATGCCACTAATTTATATTTGTCAGGGGGATTCGATCAAGTCCCAGAACTTTGTTTCAACTGACCTAAAATTCTCTGATTAACTTACTCTAATATAAATACAAGGTTCAACCTCTCTTTGACAAATGACACTGACTCTTAATCTCCTGAAATGGGCATACAATTGTAAACACCTTCAAAATGGGAAACCCCTTGGCTGGCGATAATATGATGGCATAAGTCAGGAGCATTTTCTTGGGCAAAACAGAGCTGATTATTAACACACCAAAACACTGCACTATTTTTGCTGGTACTTGCTTGCACTAAATTGTCCTGGGTTGTATATCTTAGGGCTTTTTTATGACTGTTAAGTTCGAAGTTGTAAGTCCTACACCAAGCTACTATGTTGTAGTACCGGCGCAAAAGTAAAATGAGCTTGTTCTCCAAGCGCCGGTTACAGAAGATGAGGTTTATTATCTTCTTTTAAGTACAGCAAAATAACAAGAGCCACATCTACATTAGCCACCTGATGAGATGTTCAGATTAACTGCCTCTAACCAGGAAAACAAAAGCAAACATTCCAGCAGAATTGGAACAGGACTCGCGGGAAGAAGGAACTCCCTGATGCAATCACATTCCATATGACATTAAAGATATACTCTACCAATCTGCTCACTATCTCTGGGTACACTTTGTAAAGCTTCCTTTTAACTTTATAGTGCCTTACAACAACTATGATCAAACCATTTTGGATCAGGTGGAACAAGATTACCTGCAAATAAAGTAATGCTGCCTCTTTATGTGAAATGCTATCAAATGCAGCTAAAATCTCATGATTAGTAGCATCTATATCTAGGCAAGTAGAAAATTCTTGTGAACAACCAAAAAATATGAATGTCTAAAACATTCAGGCTCCACTAAAGACCATCTTAATTGTCTGCCTTAGTTGATCAGGAGACACAAATCGTAGGTCCCTGAAGTGGTCATGATTAGGGGAAGCAACCAACTCAGCGAGAGGGAAACTGGGTTACAGTCATTATAAGGGCTATGTCAGAAATCCCCAAGGTGCCTCCTGTGTTATCTGTCAGCATCCCAGGGATTAGGGTTAAATCCTATCTCTGTTCTTGGTTAAACCTTCATGTTTCTAAGTAAACATAAGGGCTCTCATTATGACCTTGGCGGGCGGGCGGCCGCACTCCCGCCGCGGTGATTATGAGATCCCTGCTGGGCCGGCGGGCGGAAACCTGGTTTACGCTCGCCGGCCCAGCGGGGATCTCGCCCGCAACACAGGAGCCGGCTCCAAATGGAGCTTGCAGTGTTGCAGCCGTGCGATGGGTACAGTTGCACCCGTCGCGCTTTTCTGCAGACAGTGAAAAACTGCATGGGGCCCAGTCAGGGGGCCCTGCGACTCCCCGTACTGCCAGCCTTTTCCTGGTGGTTCAAATCACCAGGAAAAGGCTGGCGGTCGGGGACTTGTAATCCCCTGGGCAGCGCTGCAAGCAGCGCTGCCCAGGCGGATTATCACCGCTAGGGCAAATTTGGCGGGAAACCGCCAGCCCCAGCGGTGCGACAGCAGTGCTTCCGCCGCCGTCAAAATACCCAGGATTGCACCGCCAGCCTGTTGGCGGTGCAATCGCCAAAACAGCCCTGGCGGTCTTTGACCACCAGGGTTGTAATGACCCCCAATGTGTTGTGTTACACAATTGGTATTTATCAATACTTGTTTTACCAATGCTTGTTTGCTAAAGTGAGCAGGTGAAGACATGTGCTTCTAATTGGGTGTGGTGTAGACATGTGCTTCTAATTGGGTGTGGTGACTCATCCACATGTGGAAACCCAGCTGCTTTCCTGATTGGCAATAAATAGCAGAGTGAAGCATGCCACTCTGCTTGGTTTTGTTTTGCTTCCTGATTTCAGCATCTGATTTGGCAGTCCAGCCCCTGCTGTCATCTTCGTATTCAGGACTTTTGAGGCAATTCTTTTCTTTGTTCCTGCACCAGCTGACATGAGGCATTCCTCCAGCACTCCGGAAAAGACTGCATCTAATTGACTAGTATTCTCCAGGGAGTTTGTCCTTTGTGCGCCACGCTTTCCTAGAACAGCTGGTGTATTTCAGACCTCATATTTTGGCAGAGTGCTTATCTTGAAGAGACAAATGCATTTCTGAACATTCTACATTATTATTGTAGTTGCTTGCCTAAATGTGCTTCAGGAAATCTGTTTGAGCTCAAGTACTACAAAAAGTGACAGTGCAAGTTTAAAAAAGCATTACGTGACTTTTCTTTCTCTAATAGCATGAATCTTGGATTTAAATTGTGTCATTCATGCCTGTGTTTCAGGTTTGAGGAATTTGCTTATTGAATGGTTTTTCACACAGAGAATCAAAACAAACCAAACTGTGCCACCCTAACTGTTTGAACTCAGAGTGGAGATTTGTATTTCTTGGATTGTTTTTTTTCCTTTCAGTTTAACCCTATGCATGCAGGAAAGTTACATGTGATATAACTAATACCCTTCTTTGTCTTTCTTGTGCATGATAAGTGCAACCACAGTTCTAATTGTAGTGTACAACAGTGAATCTCTGTGAAGCCAGCCCTAGTGTCGCAGTACTTATTGTTATGGTACTCAGTTTGGGTTTTTGGTAATGCAGTGTTAGTAATTGTGCCACCAGTTATTATTATCCAAGAAAAGTGCTGGAGCATCCCGGTGTTCTTCTACCACGCCCATGCCCATATCAGAAAGAGAGATTCAATTTCAAGGAAGTTGAGTGCACTAACTCTACTATCACTCTGTCAACAACAACCTGCCCCCCGAAGATACAGGGTGCCTGGCTGGACCGGCAAGACATGGCAGTGTTTCGTCTCTTTCTCCTCCACTCCCCCTTTCCTTTTGGGACACCTGCCGGGGTTCCTGTGTCCACCAGGAAGTGCCGAGAGGTGTTCCAGGAGGTCAGGGGCATACTATCGCCCCTGCAGACATCCTGCTTTTCAGGTGAGTGGCCCCGTCTCGACAGGCTATAAGATGTTTAAAAATTAGAGATCAACAGAAGAAAAGTGGCCTATACAAAAATATAATCAATTATTCATGCACACTCCCAACCAGTAAACGTTGGTATAATTTGCAATGCTGTGTAGCTAATCAATTTATCCAAGGAGAAGACAAGATTGTCATTATTTAGAATGGCATTCATCTCCAATCCCTACCTGATATGTTTTATGTGTAGCATCTATGTTATCCCACCTAGGAGATTTATTTGTAGAATCAAGGGGTGGATGTTAAAATCTCCTGCAACAACTAAGTTGGGCAAGCCTTGCCTTTTTCCTGACAATGTACCAATAAAAGAATGCAAAGCGTGGAGGTTGGCAAGTGCCTGTAACAAAGATTTAGCATGCTAGAAATTCAACAAGTTTAAGGTAGTGAAGCGAAAGAGGGTGTTTAGTGCCTGTATTGTTTGCGATCCTGAGTAAATTTCATTCATCTTCCCTCTAATAGCTAGAGAGATAAAGGTTGTCAAACCTCCCTTGGCCCTTTTCTGCAACCGACCCAACAGCTGCATTTAAATATGTTTTATACCTTGAAAATGCCACTTGTTTTTTCCAATCTCTCTTGAAGACGAATTACTTTGTATTTTCTAGTATAATTAAGTCAATTCGAATCATTAAACTTGGAAGTAAGCCAGGCGATATTGCAAGTTGGCAATTTAAGGTCTTAAGGGTTACAGTCAATTGTAGCAACAGGGGGCCACACAGGGAAGGAGTATCAGGATTAAGAGGAGATACAGGTTGATCAAGTCAATCACATGAGTCCAAGTCTCTTGGGGGAGTATATCTGTTAGTGGTCTTCATAATAGGGGACCTATGCTCCTATGCTCTGCTGTGGGCAGGGCATACCATTTCAGGCTTATAAAAAATAACCAAGAGGGAGAGCTTGAATTGAAGAGGGTTTGTGGATTCCCAAAGAACTAATGGCGGCCAAAACACCAATTTAAGTTAATCACCACAAAATTGCCTGCCAGACCTTTCACATCTTCCCCCTCCCAGCTCATTCTTCCCACTATAATATTAAGTTCCTAAATACAAGGATCCAATTTAGAGTGCAGACCTATCCAATGTATAACTTTAATCTTAAATTGTACAAAGGATTCTGACATGTTACTTTTCAGTGGTGAAATATTTCCTAAGAACACAACATAAAGAGTGGCTTCTGGATGTAAGTCAATGACAATTCTTGAATTTGTACAGGTTAGATGATCCACACTTGAAAGGAGGGGCTAAGGTTAGGGAGCAAGGTGCTAAAGAGTCATTCTCCTTTGCAGAATGAGGCTTAAAATTCTCAGGTAGAGGATGCAGCCAGGGGGTATACCCCTAAGAGTTCCATAGGTGTATATTGTGCCCTGTGTCAACCATCATGTTAAATTAGGGTTAAATTTAGAGAACAAATCTAGCACCTTGTTCTGAGCAAGATGACTCCCAATTTTAGAAAAGCTTGAGACCTCCCTAACAGAATTAACACCAAATCAGGGTTCATAAGACTGCATCAAAGTTTTAGAAACCAGTTTAGATTAACAGCAAGTAAGCATATATGACTGCTCTATGTTACTAAAGCTTGGATCAAAAGACTGAAAGAGACCCTTAATAAGGGACTATAATTTGAGATGAAGATTATCCACACAGTCTTGAACTTTATTACTATTGGGAGAATCAGACAGTTCCACGGAGATGGCATCCTCCCCTTAAGAACTTGAACTAATATTAACTTTTGATATAGACCTCTCACTTTTTTTCCATTTACGTGATATATGAAGGGAATCTAAAACAGAACGCCCCATTTAGAGTTTATTAGATCGCATTATGCATATCCTGTTCACCGTCTTACAAGTCCATTATATCCTATGGACATCGTAAAATGGTGGATGGGATATTTGTCATAGTTATGACTGATTAACCCATCCACCAAATTCTAAACAGGCCCTAAGTTTGCCACAATCTCCTTCTGGGATGAGCTGTTTCTGGACATGACTGATGCACTACTTCTTGAACTTGCACTATGCTAGCTTTGCCACTATTGCCGCCCTTACTTGAAGGCACAGTGGCTAATATTGGTGCAGAAATAACAGCAGATGGAGGCATTTAACCAACAGGAATACTACACGTAGTAGGAGGAGAGACACAGTAATCCTACCCTTCCGAGGCCAGTTCTTCTTCTACATTTGTAATTTCATCATTTAGAACACCCGCAGCCAACAAATAAATGCTGGACTTGCCCCGCAGGGGCTTAGATGGATCCATACCTTTTGGAGCTGCAACATCCCCCCCGATGGAAACCTTACACTTCCACATCAGGAAAAACTGAAGCCTTATCAAAGCATACAAATAAGGGAAGTTAGAGGTGGGGGGGCCCAGTCAGGTCTTGCCCGGACACGGACGGGCTCAGACAGGCCCACTCTTGCGGCTCTCCCAAATGTCTCTGGGACTCATGGTCCCCCTTGGTGAACTCGGGCATCCCATGCAGCAGGAAGTGGGCAAGTGATAAATAGTGCAGTGAGGATTCCTCCTTCCCTATACGTACTGTGGCTCTCCTGTGGCTCCCCAGATGTCTCTGGGAATCATAGTACCTCCTGGTGAAACTGGGCATCCCGCACAGTGAGGAGGAGGGCAAACTCTATACAGCTTGATGAGAATTCCAGCCCCTCCTCCTTCCCTGTGGGCACCTTGACTCTCCCTTGGCTCCCTCAATGACCATGGAAGTAGTAGTCCCCCTGGTGAACTTGGGCTTCCAAGGATTCAGGTCTCATATCTGTCCCTCTTCCAGCTGTCCTGCACTCTACCATTTTTCAAAGGATATCCTAACGCCTCATATACAGTCTTTTCAAGGGTGAAGATTACATCCATACTTGTCTTCCACCCTGCTGCCGAAGAGGGGTTGGATCTTTTACACCCATAAACAATGTTATGCTTACCAGTCACTAGACTCAAGCATATCAATGCCTTTTCTGTGTGGGTAAAGCCCACTTCATTTTATATATTAAACAGATCCATTCTGGGGTGAGACAATCAGTACAGTCATTTATGTATTTCGGATGTTGCCCCAAAATGATATGAGGACTCCTGCTCCATGTAGTATTTAAGAAGTCTCCCTCTTCCAAACTGCATCTAAGGTTGTCGCTTATATTCACTTTCCATGAACAAAATGTACTCCATTAAAGTTGATTGGTACAGTATGTTATCAACTTTCCAGAGTTGTCAGCTTGAATTTGTGACTTTGTCCCAGTGGAGCACGGCCATATACCCACAGTTGGGGCTGCACTACCAATGGTGCTGTTTGTACCCAAAACCCTAAAAAGACAGTTCTACTGACCACAATTTCACTACTTTGTTGTGATTTTATTTATTAAAATTTACTTTTTCTTGTGTTTTCACTTTATTACTATTTGAGTGCTATCTAAATACTTTACAAATTGCCTCTGATCTGACTGTGGGCACTATTTCTAAATCTGGCATTCAGTGAATCTTTTCCTAAGTTCCGAGGGGTGAGGAGACACACATTATAATGTCTAAATCCAATTTACAGTGGAACCTGCCGGCTACACTTTAAAGCCCAGAAACCAAATTAAAATGTAAAGGGCTTACATGAGTCTTAAAACCATGGTATAAATGTACCAAATCCCCAAGGAAGGATTGAAGCTTTGCACAATGTTGAATTTTATCAGAATGTGCAGAACCATTAATTCAATAGCAATAATGCTGAAAATGGGTAAAAGCGTCTGATGCATTAAAAACAAATTCAAGTTTTTCTGCCCAACCATTTCATCTAGATTTCTAACTATTCTAATATCTATAAGGATTCAGAGAAAATGTCAGCACAACTGAACTTCTGTAGAGGTTTCTGTCGAGAGAGGTGTGAGTAGCATACAGCCACTTAGGAAAATGAGGTGTGAGGTCTGTACCTCAGAGAGGTCCGCTCTGAACAAGGGGCAAGGGGAATCTCGTCTTACCACTAACTAAACCACACTTAAATCTTGATTCTTTCAGAAGCTGACATCACAGCCAAAACCTTCCATTGAACAACAGTTCTGTAAATCATTTGTCTAATTAACAGTTGAACTTTTGAACTAAATCAACTCAGCCTTGGTTTACTTCTGTGCTCAGGAATTTCAGATTGAAGTTTGACTGACATCTCCAAATTACTCCTCTTGATCTTGGTAACACCTCTTTTCAGGCCTTCTCATTTTCTCTGCACAATAGCATCCTTATTAGCCAAAGATTTGTACCATTGCACCTGTGGCTAATGAAGTTATGCAATAAAACAAGCTTTCACATTGAAGGTTACAAATACAAAAACAACTTGGGCCTTCACTCTGGTCAAGCTAAACTAAACATCAATGCAGATTTAGTTTGAATGGTTTTCCACATGTTTTTCATGGTGAATATAGGATGATTATGGAAATAATATTTTGAAAAAACTGTAACAGAAACATACTTGTAGAATCATGAATAATTATTGTTTACATGAAAAGTTACATTCATATGTGCACTTCACTTGTATGCATTTCAATTCACCACATTATATGAAAAGCCATTTTCACATGTTTACTTTGAAAAAAAACACTCCCCTACTTCACATTTTATGAGACATAATGGCATGTCCAAGTTATGCTTTCTTAGCCCCTCTTTCATGATGTATTAAGTCACCACAAATCCACTTCATTCTTGAATGAGACTCTCTAAAACGTCTTTATCCCTAGCAGCATTGCTAAACCTTCTTCATCCAACAGATTCTGCCTCTTTTGTGAGCAATAAATCTAGTTCAAGTCGATTTTGGAAAACCATTGATCCTATTGCCACCATCTCTGTGTTTACCAATAACAATGAATTTGCTGTGCTGGTGGCTAAGTTCTCCACCATTGTAGACAACCTTCTAATCTTCAGGTCATTCAGAATCACTCCTACAGATGAAATCAATGTATCAAATATATTTTCCACTATTTCAGTAGCACTAGCTCCTCATTTAGTTCTAGGTTTCATCTCTTACACAGGATATTCAAGATGTTCCACATGATTGATTTTTGGAAATACTATTGGTAGATAACACGTGCCATGCCATCCTTTTGGCAACTTAAAATATGCATACTGTTCACAAATAAAATACACTCAAGGAATCACAGGATCCTTTCCATCCAAAAAGAATTCACTCTTTTCTCTGACATCAAAGACATGTTCACATTCGCTCTTCCCTATGAACAATGGGTCTTTGTAGCTCTGATCAATGTGTATACACAATTTCCCCCTTTGTTGCCAGTCTAATGTTAAAGCTGGGGAATTCCCTTGACTTGATGTTCTATTTCTTCCTTACTCCATCTGTGTTGTGTTATTAGATATTCATATGTTTTGTATCTGGGTTCTAATTGCCTCCATTGGTCTTCAACTAAATAAAAAAAAATCTTTTCAATCAGGTCAGATTGTGTCTATGTGCATGTGAAGTGTCTAAAAACTTCAATGATACAAAACATTTTCCTGTAATTTCTTCACCTTTAAAATAAGGATTCTTATTCAGATGCTTCAACAAAGGAAGTTCTGGCAACACTAGATCATAATTTAAAAAATAGTATTGAAACGTACTTCATTATAAAATATGCTCAATAAAAGACTACAATAAATCCCATAAGTTAACAGGATGTGATGATATGTAGTACGTTCTTACACAGAAGCAGGTAACTGCGTACAAACGTAGCGGTCCCTTGTATTCATCGTATTAATGAACTCATATAGCAATTTAAAATAAAGATTTGCTGAATAATCTCTTCTAGACTCATTGAAGTGTAATGCTTGCTCATCTAACATATAAAGATTATAGTCTTTAGGACTAGGAGTGTGGGAAATCACTAGGAGATAACTCATTTTCTACGAAAGGTGTAGCGGTGAACACTCCTATCAGAAACACTACTAATATCACAAAGGAAATAGGCAATAAAAAACCTATTATGTATCTACATCTATTTTTTTATTTGACTCCATTACATCAGAATCAGATCTATTATCAAGTATGTGCAACAGCAGTAAGTTTTTTTCATTGATTTCACCAATGTAAACGGAGTTCAAATGTTCAAAGTTAATTCAACAACAATTTATACATCTTAGTGAGGTTTCCCTAGTCCTTACTCTGTGTTCTTCCAAATGACAACCCTTATTCTCTTCCACTCAGGCCTAGATAGTCATCTTAATTCCCTATCCCAGTCTATGTAAATGTCTCTAATGTCTACACAAACTAAGGGGCATATTTATACTCAGTTTGCACTGAATTAGCGTCATTTTTTAAAATCTAATTTGGTGCAAAACTAACTCCATATTTATACTTTGGCGCTTGACAGGTCTAGTGCCAGATTTATGGAGTTAAACTCATTTTTTGGAAGTGGAAACCTACCTTGCCTTAGTGAGATGCAAGGTAGGTGTTCCCATGCAAAAAATGACTTTATGGCCTTAACATTATATTTATACTCCAGTGCAAAAATTGTGCATGGGAGAGAGGAGCGGTCAAAAATGGTGCAAAGCTTGCTTTGCCCCATTTTTTAACACCTGGGTCAGGGCAGGCATTAGGGGACCTGCGAGCCTATTTCTATGGTGGAACACAATGGAATAACCCCACTGGTGCCCTCCCCAGGCCCCAGGGACACCCCCACCCACACCAGAGGGACAGCAGAGGATGGGGGACCCCATCCCAGGTAAGTATAGGTAAGTATTTTATTTTGTTTTTTAAAGTGCCATAGGGGGCCCTGAAATGGGCCCCCATATATGGCACAGGGTGCAATGGCCATGCCCAGGGGACCCTTGTCCCCTGTGCTGGCCACTGGGGTGGTGGGCATGACTCCTGCCTTTTCTAAGGCAGGAGTCATGTGGCATGGTAGGTTTAGCGCCATAAAATGACGCTAACCTGGTTAGTCATTTTTGTTTACTCTAAACTGCCTAAAGTAATTTTTTGGTGCAAAACCCCCTTCTTCCATACTGCCAGCCCCACCCGACTAATGTAAATTTTTTTTTACACTAGCCGATCCTTTGCAACGGCTTGCACCATTCCATAAATACAGTGCCTGGCTGGTGCATTGAAATGGTGCAAGCCGGTGCTAAACTTTTTGGTGCAAAACTGCATTAGTGTAGTTTTACACCAAAAAGTATAAATCAGGGCCTATTCATTGATGGTTATGAACATTCAAGATACAGTTCAGCCACAACGTTCATTTTATGGAGGTTCAGTCAAACCTGTACTTTGATCCTAATATTCCCAGAACTCTTTGTTCGTGTCATTTGCAAAGTAGGGCCACTCCCGTGAAAAATACTTACAATTAGCCACTCTTGTTCTTTTTGATCTTCTAACTGCCACACCTTCATCTTCACTTTCGCTCAAGTCAGAGTTCTCAGTTTCTTCAGCAATTGTTTGCACATGTTGTTTAGGCAGACTCACTTTCCCTCTTTCTTCCTTCTGGGCCATCAGTCATCAGCTTCCATTCACTTTCTTCACGCACTAGATACTTTGTCATGGTCTGAGTATGAGCTTGACTCATTAATCACAGGACAAGACTCAGTTGCTTCTGCTTCAACTTTGATTGTAGTTTGCTCAAGACCCCTTTCAGACTGATCAAGTGCTGCTTCAGGCTCAGTTTGATCCCCTACAGCTTGGCTAACCTGCTCCTGTTGTCTTTCTTTTACCAATGATTCTTTTGGTACAGATGCTGTTGTATCAAGTGGACATTCAAGTCTGCAAGTATGGGAAGCATGAATCCAGTTGGGGAGACCTCCACATTTCAAAGCTGTTATCGTAACCAGAATTACCTGGTAAGGCCCATGCCAATTACGTGGTAAGGCCCATGCCATTTTCTTGATATCTTTCTTCACTAAGGCCCAATCACCGGGATTGAGGTCATGGCATTAGTCCTGATGCTGAGAGTCAGTGGCTGCTACGAAGCAATGATACACAGAACGCACCTCATCACCTAGTCCTCTGCAATCATTTAGGACCATATCATTTGTAATATTCACAAGTGCATTCACAGGAATCGCTGGCAATCTCATTGCCCTTCTCATTATGATCTCATAGGGGTGTACTCCAGTTTTTCCATCAGGTAATCTTTGAAGACTCATCAGCACAAGAGGTAAAGGATCTAGGAATGAGTTCTCTTAACAGCAGTTTGGCTACAGCGTGACTATAATTCCTTCTAATTGGATAGGCCTCAACCCATCGGAAAAAGATGCATACAATAACCAAAACATACCATAACCTATTTCACACAGGAATCTCAATAAAGCCTAACTGTATCCTGTTAAAAGGTCCCCCTGACCTTTCTTTATAACTCAAGGTCACTTCATCCCAAGTATCACCTGTTGTCAAGAAAAGGTTCAAGTTAGTCTCATTCATTCCCTCATTTGTGAATTCGCCATCAAATGCACAAACAGTGTGTGCACCGTATTTTACAACCTCATTGGTGTACCTATTGCCCAAAGTCACATGATCCTCTCCAGAATCATGTGCAGGGCCCTTGACCACTGCAACTTGTTCTGCCAATTGTAAGGCGTCAAGAAGGTTTCTCACTTGTTTGCCATTCTGGATTGGAGGTCCAGAGGACATCATAAAACCCTCTAGGACCACAGTTGTCCAAAAACATGAATGACATCAAATCCAAACTGACTATTTTCAGATTGTCACTTTCAATTGATCAGTGACACGGCATGGTCTAGTAAGAGCAATCGGTTCAGCCAATTAGGCTGAAAATATTCCTTGAAGCCAGGAAGCTTCAAAAACTCTAGACAGAGTGCAAACAGCATAGGCTTCTCTCAGACATCCTCAATTGTCTCTCAAACATGAATCATCAACATAAAGGACAAAATCAGATTCACACACTGGTTCACCTCGTATATCTGGTTTTGGCTTAGTGCACAGTTCAGTAGCATCAAGACAATCGTGATTCCCTTCACAATCATCATAGCTTCGCTAACCTAATGCTGGCAACGGAGTAGCAGGATTCAGAATCCTACAGCATATGACAGTCAAATTTGTTGCAGCCAGGATAATCGGTTCGTACTTAGTAAGTCGGCTGCTTGTAAAGTGTTGAGTTCTAGTTCTAGTCAACAACAGCTCACCAGAGTGGGGTACATAC
Organism: Pleurodeles waltl; assembly: GCF_031143425.1. Lineage (NCBI taxonomy): Eukaryota > Metazoa > Chordata > Amphibia > Caudata > Salamandridae > Pleurodeles > Pleurodeles waltl. The sequence goes on from NC_090450.1 coordinate 295,393,519, forward strand.
ACCGTTAATGGGTGACCCATAACAGTAGATTCACACCTCTCAATGCTAGTACTGACTACTGCCAGTGGTTTAAGGCAGCCAGGCAAAGCAGAAGCTACAGGGTCTAATGTGGTAGAAAACTAAGCCTTTGGTCTCTTAGCATTTCCCTGCTTTTGAGTTAGCACTGAGAGAGCACAGCACTACCTCTCACTGCAAAAAAGTGCAAAAGACTTGTTATAATCATGCATCCCTAGAGCCGGACCACGCCAGAGTCATTCTCTCAGCTCTAGAAATGCAAAAAGACGATTGTTATTCCAGGGTACTTCCTTGTGTGTCAGTCTCTGTAAAGGCTTGGCCACCAGGGAAAGTTGGGTATCCACTGTCTACAGAAGCCCACCATTTCCAAAAACATCCTGACTTCTCTCTGTGTAGTTGGTGGAGTCATTCTTTGTATAGCTAAAATCTTCTCTTGTGACACTCTTCTCACTCCTTTCTCAATGTGATGGTCCTCTTTTTGATAATAATGTAAATTTCCTGGGGATATTTTATGTCAATTCTCAGCCAGGTCATTCAGTAATGCAAAGGTATCCTGTTGATAAGCTTCTTGAGTATTCAACACCACCATTAGGCCATCGATGTACTGAATCAGGACTGAATGGCAAGGCAGGTCCAAAGATTCCAGGTTTTTCTTTAGAATCTGATTGAAAAAGGATAGACTCTCCGTAAAAACCTGTGGGACACGGCACCATGCCAAAACCCTATTTCCAAGCCAAAACACAAAAAGGAACTGGCTGGCCTTGTGCAATGGTAATGAAAAGAAGGCTTGACACAAATCAATGACCGTGAACCACTGAGCCTCACATGGAATTTGAAACAATATCACAGCTGGATATGTTACCACGGGGTGACAAGGAACAACAATGTTATTTATTTTCCTAAGGTCCTGTAAAATTCTGTACTTACCACTCAGTTTCTGAAGAACCGTAATGAAAGAATTACAAGGAGTCCCCATTATATCATTCAGAATTCCCTGTTGTATCATGGCCTTGATTACAGGAGATATTTCAGCAATCGTTTCACTGGGTAAATTGTATTGTGGTGTTCTCTGCAATTCAGCATCAGGTTTGCCAGTAATTCAGACAGTTTCTACGCCTTTTATCAGTCCGATGCCTTTTCCAGAGAAATCCCATACTTCATGTTTACCAGTCTCTCTCAAGTTGGCAGGCAAATAATCAACTGTTAGCAAAGTCAAAGAGCATTTCCTAATGCTTTGAAGAAGGCATCTTCATCTTGGGTTTAGATCTCAATTCCTGCTGGAGTACGAAAGATAACACAATTCAATTTTGATAACAAATCTCTTCCCAAGAGAGAAACTTGTTTTGGCCTCAAAATAATCCTATTTTCACTGTGACTGAGGAAGTTTCTTGAGCTGTAATTTTTCTATTTTCTACACCAACAACTTGGACTGTTTTTCCTGAGAGTGGTAGGTTTGGACGTTCTACTGTTCTCAGAGTAGAACAGATTGCACCAGTGTCAACCACGAATGACACGGAATGAGCATCCACTTCCCTGTCTATGCATGGTCCACTGTGGTCTACCGCCAAGGCTGCACCACGTACGCAGTCTTTATCCCCTCTCTGGCGCCGTCAGGCTGACTCATTGGAGCCATATCTCTAATTTGAATCAAATAACGGAAACATTTGGAATGGATTATAATCTTGTGTCAGAATCACATTCATTCTCAAACCCTGATTTATGTCCTGATGCGACCCAATAGCATTCTGCTGTGGCATTGGAGGTTGAGGAAGTTGCATCATTGGAGCTTGTAGCACATAACATTTTTTACTCCTGGGACTCTGTATACCCTGCATCTGATTAGGAATAATATTCTGAGAAGGCACAAATCCTGCATTCAGGATCTGATTAGCTGGATTTACATGACATTCCTGCTTCCAATTTTCCAGCTTATTTGCAGATGTGACAAGGAGTTCACCTATGTATATTACTTACATATGCTCCTGTACCAGGTTCAATAGGGACTCCTGGACCACTACCTTGCATTGGATTTTGTGATTGCTGATATACACCTTTCATTGTATCTACATTAGTTACAGATGGGGGCATCTGGCTAGTTCTTTGACCTGCTTTTAACTGAGCAAGCATCAACTTTTCTTTCAGCTTTTTCTGTTTCTTCTCTATATCATCCTGGCAGTATTTAGCATACTGCAAAATCTCGTCAATCAACTTGTTCTGCCAGCAAATCAAATGCTGTTGTATCATTGTGTTGATTTCTGGCCCCAATCCTGTCATAAAGCTCGACACAAAATGTCCCATATCCTTAACCTCTAACATCTCTATACCACTGTACTGTTTGAGTGTCTGTAACAACCTCTCTTAGTAAGCATAATTTGACTCCTTTGACTCTTGAGTCGTTCTCTCAAGTTTAACCCAATCAACATCTTGAAGAGGCACCTTCCTTTTCATAAAGGTCATGACCTGTTGATACTTTGTACTGGGGAAATACCCTTTGTTATTTGATTCCTATTTGGTTCAGTCTCAGGCCACTGGACCGCTATCTTACATTGAAGATGACAATATCAAGCAACGTATTGAAGTCAATCCACAACACCTGCAAGATTTTCACAAACCTTTCGACCTGTCTGTACCATTCCACTGGCTTCTTTCTAATTTTGGAAAACCATTGGAATATGATGCAGGCTCACTTCTACTCCACTGCACATGAACATAGCCCCCACCAGGCACTTCTCCCAAGGGAAAGGTTGTAACACCCCTTTCTGCTTCACTTGGAGGTGATTCACCTGAAGATTTCTTTACCTCTTACTTTTTAGCCATCTGGTCTCCCACTTGTCTAACTCATTTCATTTCCTGATATTATCAATTAATTTCTTAATCTGAGTTTTCAATCCTACAGTTCTCATGTCCGCAATGTCTTTTTTTCACTGAAACAGACTCAATAGCTTCTCTGCAAAGCCTTAATTTTATTTAGATCTATTTCACATTTCTGTGCCAATTCTGCCAATTTCTCATGAATTTGGCCAATTTGCTTGGTGTTGACCCTGCATTTAAAGGCAAGCTCAACTTCTTGATAAGTCTCTAATTGTTCCAAGCCAATGTTTCCAACAATCACTGCATCCAATTCTATTGTCAGCTTTGCAACATCAAGAGTTCTTTCTTTCAATGTTGATGGATTGGTTCCCTGACTCACTTTTATACTCATACTCTCTCTAGACAGAGTGTGTCGTTTAAAAAAAATCATAAAGTCATCTATCTCCTTCACACTAATAGATTGAGTCACTACAGGAATCCTAGGTATCGAATAATTTCTTAGAGCACCATTTCCCAAATTTAATGACGATTCCCATACAGAGGTAGTACAAGTGGGTAGCTTCTGTTTAATATCTATTGAAGTGCATCCTGACATATTCAAAGTTGTATCTGCACTTGCCCCACTGGGAGTGCTAGCATGTGTTGGAATCAAAGGGACAAACCCCATAGCATCTATTTGGAACTCCACTCTGCCCTCCAACATTATTCGATATAGTCAAATTGAAGGTATTTTTGCCACAACCTTCTGACTTATACATAGGAAATACCAGGCCAATAGTTACTGGGACTGTAAAAGCATCCACAGTACTCACAGTAGGATCAACTTGGATACACTCTTACAAACCCTCTCTTCTTTGTTGACAAGACACACTGGTTGTAATGGCTCCAACAAGACTAGAAGTCATCTTAGATGAGGCAGTTGTAAAAATAATTGGACCGTTACCGCCAGTAACCTGATTTCCACTCTTGTTTCTGGTCTCATTATATGAGTGTAGACATTCAAATAGTAACACATCCAGAAGATTATCCCAAGAGTAATTATCACTGTCTACACTCCTGTCACCGGCTCTTTGTTTTCTCTTTCTGTTTTCTAATCATTTTCCGTTCCCCCTCTCCCTCAGCCATATCAGTGGTCAAAGTGAGGTACAATCTAACTCCTTCTTTCATGTCTGTTCTCCATCTTTTCCACCTAGCAACTCATCTAGGATACACATAAGTACATAAAGCTTTCTTTACTCTACTCTGTTATTTCTCCTTTTCTCTGGCATGAGAAACACACTCCCAAGCATTAAGTGCTTCCTATTGTGCAGGTCTAGAAGGTGGCTTTATTTTGTACAATAACCTCCCTAAATTGTCAACAATTTGCAAATTAAATGTGCTGTAATATGGGGATCTCTATGGACCTTCCTAGCTAAACACATGAGTGAAGCCCCACATTAATCATCATAGAAGGACTTGGGGTGCCTTTGAGAGGTGCCTCTTTACCATCTCTACTGGTGATATAAACATCACCTATAAACAAACTTGCATGACTTTCAAACACTTCATCTTTCCACAATCAAATGTAAAAAACTGCAGTAAAATTTCAAACCAAAACAGAGTCGTACCCATAATCCCTTGCTTCGACACAACCACCAATTGCAGCACAACTCCCTATGAAGTTGTCAACCAATAACCGTGCAGCACCCCACCAGTTGACCTATACCAGTGTGGCACACCATGATGCAGACTTTACTTCATGCAGTAGTTCCCCTCCATTACAATCTGCGTGCACTCCCACTCCACAATATCACACACACATATAAATTACAACAACCTTTGTCTGCTCAATTAAACAATAAATAGTTTCAAACACACAAGAATGTTTCAAAATACTTTGGATGAAACCTCAAAATGTGGGGTAGCATCTAGATCAGTACAGCTTCTCCCTGTACATTAAGATCCACTATGCCAATTGCCTCACATTCATACAAAGTAAGTCCCTATCTCAACTATGCCGTTGACAACTTCTCACAGGGAACACAATCTCTTAGCAGGCAATTTAATATGGTGTCTTCTACAACTTTTAAACTATCCTAGGATCTTAGGCAGCGTCAGACCTTATAACCATTTCAACTTCTTTATAAATCACCACACTCTCACAACATACAAAACATCTCCTCAAGACAGCATCCAACTTCGCAATCACAGCAAAGTAAATACGAACTGCTGCAATCCACAACCCTAATAATACACCTCTGCTGCCAAAATGACGATCTTCAAGGTCTGGGCATGGTCACTATGGGTTAGACTCTGGGACTAGCTACTCTAGGGTATAGTTCCAGTTCTCCATATTTCGGAAAGAGAACCAGCCATATCTGCTACCATCTGAACCAGCTCTGGCCACTATTTCTAAGTCTGGGACTGGATTAATCTTTTCCTAAGTCCAGAGGGTTGAGGAGACACACATAACAATTTCTCAGTACAAACTACAGGGCAACCTGTAGGTCACACATTCAATCCCAGAGACCAAATTAAAATTTAAAGGGCTTTATTACAGACTGAAAGTCAAGCTTACAAAAATGAGTACCAAATCCATGGTATAAATGTACAAAATCACCAAAGGAGAATTAGAGCGTAGAACAACATTGAATTTAATCTGCATGTGCAGTGCCAATATTTCAATAGCAATAATGCAAAAAATGAGAAAAAAATGTCTGATGTATTAAATTCAAATTTAGGTTTTCATGCCTAGCCTCTAATTTAGATTTCTAACTGTTCTAATATCAGAATTCAGAGAAAATGTCAGCACAGCAAAACGTCTGTAGACGTTTCTGTCAAGAGATGTGTGAGTAGCATAAACTATTTGTCTAATTGACCATTGAGCCTTTGAACTAAATCAGCTCAGCCTTGGTTTACTCCTGTGGTCAGGGATTTCAGATGGGAGTTCGATTGGCATCTCCAAGTTACTCCTCTCGACCTTGATAACATGTCTTCTCAGGACTTCTTATCAGCTTTACACAATAGCATCCTTATTAGCTGAAGACTCCTACTCCCACCTGCAGCTTAGAAAGATATGCAATGAACTAAGCTTTCACGATGAAGGTTAAAAATACAAAAAGAACTTGGGCCTTTACTCTGGCCAAGCTAAAAACAACATGAATGCACTTTTAATTTAAATGATTTTCCACACATTTCTCATGGTGAATATAAAATATTATGGAAAAAATACTGTAACATGAATATACCTGTAGAAGGATGAATAAATGTGGTTTTCAGGAAACGTTATATTCACACGTGGACTTTACTTGGAAGCATTTCAGTGACCCACATTTTATGGAAAGCCATTTTCACATGTTTACATAGAAAAATAACTACTCCTTTATTTCACGTTTTATGAGACATAATGGCACAGCCAAGCTACCAAAAAGTTAAGCACAAGTTTAATTAGGCCTTTGTGGGCCCTCTTGATAAGGATTGTGCTTCTTATTTCAGTGGGGCACTCACCCCTCTCAACAAATGAAACAATGTCTTGCATTTGTGTTCAGTGGTTGGGCCTATTACTTTTGTTTGTGCAGTAACACTAATTGATTTGTATAAAACCAAAAGTCCCTTGTAATAGTTTGACATCATGCAAGAGGAGGACAACAACTTGCACACAGGAGTGAGATGCCCTGCCACAGCAGGGAGCAGTATGCCTTCTCACAACCTCTCCCTTAAGGAGATGGAGGACAGGAGAGCTGAAAGGGAGTTCCAACTACAGCTTGCCAATATGACATTCACTGCAAAGGAAAGGAAAGCTGAGGCAGAGAGACCCTTGTCAGGGAAAAGGGTTGAAGCAGAGAGAAGCCTAGGCAAAGAAAAGTCTGAGGTAGAAAAGGCCTTGGCAGGAAAAAAGCTGGATTTGGAAGCTGAAAGAATAGGAACGGACAAGGCCTTGGAGGAGAAGAAGATGTTGCTGGCTCATGAGAGGAGTAAGAAGGAGCTGGACCCAAATTTCAAACAACTCTCAGAGCCCATCACCAGTGGTGGCGGTCACAATCCAGTATCCATTGGAGACAAAAGGGTCCACATTCCTGACCTGGTGCCTTGCTATGTAATGGGGAATGACAATGACAAATGCTTTGAGGTCTAGGAGGTGGAATTGGAAATGCAAAGGATCTGCAAGGAGGATTGGTGGGCACGTCTGTAGAACAGTTAGAAGATATCTCACCAGTCTTGAGTGGATTTTGTGGAGTATTGTTTAAGGCACTGGGTGGCTTGGTGAAAGGCAGTATGGTGAGTAAACACAATGAGTTGTGCAATCTAAGTGCAAGAGAGTGTATGCTCAGTAATTGTATTACAAAGCTGCAACAGGACATGACAGGTTCCAAGTTCACTGTATCCAAGAAGCTTGCAAAGGAAGCAGATCTCTGGCTCAGAACCAGAGTTGACAAGAAGGTAACTGATGGATCACCAAAAGAGTGGGAAACAAGGATAAAACTAAAACATTCTCAAAAGGCTTGTGAGCAAGTTTTCAGGGAAAGCATTCCCAATTGCCTCCTGAGCAAAAGAAAAGAGGTATTCATGAAAAGAAGCCCTCTGGTCACTTTAACCCCAATTGGCATTAGTGCTATCTATGTAGGCACTTTAAGAGGGATTCCAACTGTGAGCACAGGAAATAGCCCCCACTGGAAGGTCCACCCTGAGTATGGCAAGTGAAGTGAATGGAGGGAAAGCAAAGGTTACCCTACTGTACCTGTGTGACAAAGAGATGGTGCCAAAGACCCATGTACCTGGCAATACCATGACCCACAGGCAGTGGGTCACCATCAATGGACAGAGGGTAGCGTTTCTGAGAGACACATGAGCCACTATGGTTAGACGTAGGTGTCATCTGGTGTCCTCAAAGCAGATAGTCCCTGATGTAGTCCACCAGGTTATATCTGGTGACAACCAGGTGAGCTATGCTTCTGTGGCTATAAATCTCATTAAGGCCCTGATTTATACTTTTTGGTGCAAAACTGCACTAAAACAGCTTTGCACCAAAAAGTTTAGCATCGGTTTGCACCATTTCTGTGCACCAGTCAGGCACCATATTTATGGAATGGTGCAAGCCGGTGCAAAGGGTGGGCTAGCGTAAAACAAAATGACATTAGTCGAGTGGGGCTGATGCTATGGAAGAAGGGGGTTTGCACCAAGAAATGAAGTTAGGCAGGTTAGTGTCTAACCTGACTAGAGTAATTTTCTGATGCAAAACCATCCATACCACATGACTCCTGTCTTAGAAAAGACAGGAGTCATGCCCACCACCCCAATGGCCAGCACAGGGGACCAGGGTCCCCTGGGCATGGCCACTGCACCAAGTGCCATGTAGGGGGGCCCATTTCAGGGCCCTGTATGGCACTTTAAAAAAGAAAATGCAATACTTACCTGTACTTACCTGGGATGGGGTCCCCCATCCTCTGCAGTCCCTCTGGTGTGTGTTTGTGTGGGGGGGTCCCTGGGGCCTGGGGAAGGCACCTGTGGGCTTATTCCATAGTGTTCCACCATGGAAATAGGCCCACAGGTCCCCTAACGCCTGCCCTGACCCAGGTGTTAAAAAATGGGGCAAAGCAAGCTTTACTCCATTTTTCACCCCTCCTCCCTCCCATGCACCATTTTTGCACGGGAGTATAAGAATAGTGTTAAGGCCATGGAGTCATTTCTTGCATGGGAACGCCTACCTTGCATCTCATTAAGGCAAGGTAGGTTTCCACTTCCAAAAAATGACTTTAACTCAATAAATTTGGAGCTAGACGGGTCTAGCGCCAAAGTATAAATATGGAGTTGGTTTTGTACTGAGTTAGAGTAAAATAAATGACACTAATTCAGTGCAAACAGAGTATAAATATGCCCCTAAGTGGGATAGGAGGTCTCCGGTTACTTAAAGATACATGTGAGTCCTGTTGACTGACTGTTAGGGAATGACATGAAGCAAGCTACCTGAAAAGAGGTGGACTCCGGTCTCCCCTGGAGATGTTGGGACTGACTGAGTGGCTGCGCCTGACCACACAGAACAGGAGACCAGATAGTTATTCTGTCAGGAAAGTCAAGAGGACTCAAGAGGGTAGGGGATATGAGAAACCCAACATTGAGATTCCCACAGTCTGGCTGTAGGCTGATTATGAGGGTGATGACCTGGAACCTACAGGGGAAGACATTGCTGCCTCTGGTGACCTACCTGAGGTGACCACATGACAAATTGAAAGAGGGCCATCCTAAGCAGTTTTCTGCAGTGTGCAAAAGGGGTGCCCTACCCCGAGAGCCTACGGGTGCAGGCCAAGTCCTAGGCAGTTAATGATGCCTCTGAGGATCATCTCACCTATTGTAAGAATGGTCTCCTGGTCTCCTGTATAGTGAGCCTAAGGTTCCTGAGCTTGGGGCAACTTGCATGTTGGTGGCCCCATTGATTCAGAGCGTTCCTACTGGAGTTGACTCATGACATTCCCCTGGGGCCGGCCAAAATCAAGGTAGGTCATCCACTTCTTTTGGCCCGGATGAGGATGCAATCAGATGCATTCTGCAAATCCTCTATCACCTTCCAGGCCAGTGGAAACTCAGTAATAAAACTAAAGCCTCACATGCATCCACTCCTCTTAGCGGAACCCCCTTTGAGAGAGTGGGTATAAACATTATTGGGCCATAGACAACAGGTTCAGCCTGGTCTTGGTGGACATGCCACACAGTACCCACAAGCCATTTCTCTGAAAATAATGACCACGCTGGCAGTCACCAGAGCATTTTTTTGGATATTTTCCCAAGTGGGTTACCAGAAGGAGGTTGTATCTGACCGAGGCACAAATTTTGTGTCTTGTACGAAATAGAGGGGGTCATTCAAACCCCGGCGGTCAAGGAGCGCCGGGGCCGGGGTTGGCGGGAGCACCGCCAACAGGCTGGCGGTGCCCCGCCGGGCATTCTGACCGTGGCGGTTTGGCCGCGGTCAGAACAGGAAAACCGGCGGTGTCCCGCCGGTTTTCCGATGCCCTGAGTAATCCCCCATGGCGGTGCAGCTTGCTGCGCCGCCATGGGGGATTCCGACCCCCTCACCGCCATCCTGTTCCTGCCGGTTCCGACCGCCAGGAACAGGATGGCGGTGAGGGGTGTCATGGGGCCCCTGGGGGCCCCTGCAGTGCCCATGCCAATGGCATGGGCACTGCAGGGGCCCCCGTAAGCAGGCCCCACATAGAATTTCAGTGTCTGCATTGCAGACACTGAAATTCGCGACGGGTGCAACTGCACCTGTCGCACCCTTCCCACTACGCCGGCTCCGTTCGGAGCTGGCGTCCTCGTGGGAAGGGGTTTCCCGCTGGGCTGGCGGGCGGCCTTCTGGCGGTCGCCCGCCAGCCCAGCGGGAAACACAGAATGGCCGCCGCGGTCTTTTGACCGCGGTGCGGTCATTCGGCAGGTCCCGCCAGGCGGGCGGCTCCCGCCGCCCGCCGGGGTCTGAATGACCCCCAGAGTGTGATATTTCCAATATTTTCCTAGTATTTTTCAAGTGGTACAGAACAAAAAATACTGTGGAGTTTAATGAAATGAACTTGAATTTATTCTTCTTATATCAATATCTTTGATGGTAGCTCAAATGAGTATCAATGTATAGCCAGCCAACTTGTGTTTCACCCCTTACTTTGACATTTAAGCCAGCTGATGTTTGCTGTTTTCGGAAATCACTAAGGTTTAACTTTTTATTGAAGGTCATCCAGATCCTTTTTAATCCTTGTTAATCCAGAATAATTAAGGCAGCTGTCTTTTTTAAGGCTCCTGAAATTCAACACAATGCCTTCAGTATCCGATTCTGTCACTGCAGTCCTCTTGACACGCACTCTCGTCCACCAACTACATCCTCCTAGGGGACCTCAACTTTCACCTGGAGAACCACACCGACAACAACACCACAGCCTTACTGGACAACCTCGCCAACCTAGGACTGAAACAGCTAGTCAACACCCCCACCCACTACGCCGGACACACGCTCGACCCCATCTTCTCCTCCAGCAAACACATCTCCTTCAGCCACACCACCGAACTCACCTGGTCGGACCACAGCTGTGTCCACTTCAGTTTCAAGATGACCACCATGCACCACCACACCCAGCAACCACCAAGAAGACACTGGAATCGAATCACCACAGAACAGCTTGCATCGACCCTCTCCCAGAACCAACCCACCAGCACCACTAACCCCAACGAAGCCGCCAACAACCTCATGATCTCAGACTGCGCCAACCTCCTGGCCCCCCTGAAGACCCAAGCTAACACCAACAACCACAAGAAAAACTTCTGGTTCACCCCCGACCTCAAGGACTCCAAAAAAGAATGCCGTACCCTCGAGAAGACTTGGCGCCTCAACCAGACCGAGGAGAACATGTCAGCCCTCAAGAACGCCACCCGCCAACACCACCAACACCTCCGCGCCGCACGAAAATCAGCCTACCAGAATAGACTAGACAACAACGCCCACAACAGCAAGGAACTTTTTGGCATCGTCAAAGAGCTCTCCAACCCCGTCGCAGAAAACAACTCCATCCCTCCCTCACAGGACCTCTGCGACTCCCTCGCAGCCTTCTTCCACCACAAAATCGCCGACATATACAACAGCTTCACCACTACCAACACGAACCCTCCCCCAGAACCCGCCACCGACATCACCACCATCCTCACCTGGAACCCAACCACCACCGAGGAAACCACCCGCGTCATGAACTCGATCCACTCTAGATCTCCATCCGACCCCTGCCCGCACCACATCTACAACAAAGCCGACAACATCATCGCACCCCACCTCCGAGACGTCATCAACGCATCTCTCACCTCTGCCACCTTCCCAGAGAGCTGGAAACACGCAGAGCTCAACGCCCTCTTAAAGAAACCAACAGCAGACCCCACCAAACTCAAAAACTTCCGGCCCATCTCTCTCCTACCGTTCCCCGCCAAAGTGATTGAGAAAATCGTCAACGCTCAACTCACCACCGCCTTGGAAACCAACGACTCACTCGACCCCACACAGTTCGGCTTCAGAGCTAACCACAGCACCGAAACCGCCCTCATCGCAGCCACGGACGACATCAGATCCCTGACCGACAAGGGAGAAACCGTGGCCCTCATACTCCTGGACCTCTCTGCAGCCTTCGACACGGTCTGCCACCGTACCCTGATACACCGCCTCAGCAACGCCGGCATCAGAGGCAAGGCCCTGGAATGGATCATCTCCTTCCTCTCCGGAAGAACTCAGAGAGTCCGCCTCCCCCCCTACAGATCTACAGCCACGGAGATCATCTGCGGCGTCCCCCAAGGATCCTCCCCCAGCCCCACCCTCTTCAACATTTACATGACCCCCCTGGCGAACATCGCACGAAAACACGGACTCGACCTCATATCCTACGCCGACGACACCCAGCTCATCTTATCCCTCACCAACAACCCCACCTCAGCAAGGACCAGACTACACGAAGGCATGAAGGAAGTAGCGAACTGGATGACAGACAGCAGGCTGAAACTGAACACAGAGAAGGCGGAGGTTCTCATCCTCGGCCCTACACCCACCGCCTGGGACGACTCCTGGTGGCCTCCCGCCCTAGGCAGCACTCCCCAACCCACCGACCACGCACGCAACCTCGGCTTCATCCTGGACTCATCCCTCTCCATGTCCAGACAGGTCAACTCGGTGACCTCGGCATGCTTCAACACCCTCCGCATGCTCCGCAAGATCTTCCGCTGGATCCCCACCGATACCAGAAAGACTGTCACCCACGCCCTCATCACCAGTCGCTTGGACTATGGGAACACTCTGTACGCCGGCATCACCATCAAGCTGCAGAGGAAACTTCAACGGATCCAGAACGCTGCCGCACGACTCATCCTGAACATACCCCCCCACCACCACATCTCCGGACACCTGAAGAAACTTCACTGGCTCCCAGTCAACAAGAGGATCACCTTCAGACTCCTCACCAACGCACACAAAGCCCTTCACAACCTCGGACCAAAACTCATCAACCACTGCATCTCCTCCTACACTCCTCCGCGCACCCTACGCTCGACCGGACAAGCCCTGGCAGCCGTACCCCGCATCCGCAAAGCCACCGCCGGAGGAAGATCCTTCTCTTTCCTGGCAGCGAAGACCTGGAACTCTCTGCCCAGCCACCTTCGCACCATACCTGACCACCTCTCCTTCAGGAGGCAGCTCAAGACCTGGCTCTTTGAGCACTGACCCCCCCCCAGCCCCCCAGCGCCTTGAGACCCTTACGGGTGAGTAGCGCGCTTTATAAATGCGAATGAATGAATGAATGAATGAATGAATGAATTGACATGCCTCTCTTTGCTTACTATCGAGCACTCACCTGGTTCCGACCATGGAGGCGATGCCAGATCTCTTATCTCCCTGGAGGGCAGCCCAGGGTCGTGGAAACCTAAACCCTTAAATCATACACTGCTCTCAAGTGGACAGGGGGTTGGAGAAAAAAAGTAAAGATTGACTTGCGGCACCAGTCCAGTTCTGTTGTCTTGTGACACTGCATAAGATTCTGCACTCCCTGGACCTTTTGTGATGCTGTGGATGTAGTGCACTGGAAATAACAAGAAAAATTGTTTACAAGCAGTTCGCAGCATACAAATATTATGTAGTAATTCACAATATTGCACACTTAGAGGCTTCACCACAAGTACTGCATGAGAGCAGGTACAAATCACGATTTAAGACTGAAGTTTCTGGCACTCCCAAGAATCATTTTACATTCAGTTCTCTGTACAAGTTTGTATACACATATAGTACACTCTAATAAGTCCTCCCTTGTTTTTATTACAACAATTTGTCAAGAACTACTGATGGGCAGATTTCAGTTCTGAAATAATTCAAGTCCAGAGAACCCACACTGTAAAGGAGTTCAGAGTGCTAAAGCTATTGAAACAAAGCTAGTGTCCGATATCTGAAAAGTGAGATTCCTCTAATCAGAACTCAGTTTTATAGGTATTCTTAAGCTTAATCTAAGGATGGATTAATGCACACTAACCTGTGAACATGTACTGTGCCTTATCTCTCCTACTGAAAACTAGAATCTAGAGGAAGTCTTTATAGGTGTAGCGCCAAAGCGTAAGAGAAATCACAACACTGGAAGTGTAGATGACAGAAGCATCAACAGCGTCAGAATCACATGAGTTGCATGGAGGCTTGGGCTGAGAAAGACTAGAGAGCTGGAGGAATCTGGTCAACTCAGGAGGTGAGTGCAGGGATGATGCTTGCTCAGGACAGGAACAAGGCCAACTACCGATTCGAGTTTTGGATGCAGTGTAAATACTGTATGGGTGTGACATACTCCTGAAAAGCACGTGGCTCACATGGGAGACACGAAGGTATAAACGGGCCCTGGGAAAGAACACCTGTCAGCCTAATGGTTTTGACCATTAATGCAAGCAGGTTCAATCAATTAACATTAGCAGGTGGAGTCAATAGGTCATGGCAGTTGGAACCAATAAACAGAAGCAGGTGGTATCAATTACCATTAGCAGGTGGAGTCAATAGGTCATGGCAGTTGTAACCAATAAACAGAAGCAGGTACTATCAATAAACATTAGCATGTGGAGTCAATAGGTCATGGCAGTTGGAACCAATAAACAAGAAGCACATGTCTATTCCTTGCAAGTGTGCAAACCAAAACACTAATTGAACAATAGTACAAGAATGTGCTAATGGTCTGGATATGGGTCTGCCAAGGGGTTAAGTGCAGGGGGACCATGGGCATTATGGGTATTTATCCTGGTGTCGCAGGAGGCCATCAAGTGCCACATGGGAAATACAACATGAGCCCTGTGCACCAGACCCACTGTCCAGAGGATGCAAGAGGGGGTTGTGACACTCACTGAGAAGTGCCTCAGAAGATAGTAGGGTTTAGTCCCTTTGAACTTCTGTTTGGCTCCCTTTGTGTGAACTTCTCAATATTTTCAAGGAGGGGTAGGACCACGCTTTTAAGAAACCCTCTCAGGATGTGGTAAGCTACATGTTTCACTCATATCTCAGATGTAGTGATTCTGGAAAGAGATAACTGAGAACCTGAAGCCAGCCAAGAACTATTGAAGAACTAGCACGACCAAAAGGCAAATTTGATAAAGTATCAACCTGTCCAGAAAATGTAAATGATAGAGCCTGTGCAGCCCCAGGCATTAAAGGACCAGTGGACAGGGCCCTATAAGGCTAAAGAACGAAAGGTGGTGGTCACCTACCCAGTAGTCCACCTTAAGACATTTAGGACCCCCTTAAGGGTCCTACATGAAAACTGTCTCAAACCACACTTTGAGAGGTCTTTAGTGACCACTCTTCTTAGTGACATATGATGGTGTGGAGGAGGAAAGTTAACTCTCTCTCTCTCTGATCTCCTGTCTTCCAAGGAGCAAGGTGTGTCAGTGGAAGGAGTTATTCTCTTGCCTACTCTGCCCCCAGAGCAACAGATGAACTGTCAGGGAGGTTTGCCTCCCTTTTCTTACTAACTCCAGGGCTCACCAACTGGTGTGCCCACAACATAGACAAAGGGGACAGAAGACATTTAAAACAACCTTTACAGGCTCTCTGACAAGATGCGATCCAATATCAAGGCTGAGGTGGCCAAGATGGTGGAGTTAGGGGTGATTGAGCACTCAAAGAGCTCATGGTCCAGTCGGGTGGTTCTGGTCCACAAAGCTGCCCCAGCAGGTGCTGCACCTGACACAATGTATAAAATGGGCTTCTTCTGACCCTCTCATGAGACAACTTATGGACCTATGGAAGATTCAGAAGAAGAACTACCCTGCTGTCCGAAGAAGGAAAATTGGACCTGTTTGCCTTGAACCCAGCTCCTCACGGTGACACGAAGGGTGAGTTAGCAGACTTCAAGTTTGATCTACAGGGACACTACACACTTTCAGAGTCCTTTTCTGCTTTACAGCAGACCAGAATTATCTGGATTTGTCCTTGTCCCATCAGTAGGGGTGAGTCCTAATTCCCAGGTGCTGTCCTCAAGGACTTGGACCCTTGGCTGGAGTCAGAGAATACTTCTCCTTGCTAACTGACGGTTTTCTCAGATCTCATGCAGAGCCATGCACCACTGCACCATGTGGCTCCTGATCAGCGGCTTCACAGATCCAACAGAGAATCATGCATCGCAGGAACATGAACGCCGATTGAAGGCTTCACTGGATCCAATGAAGTGTGACAGAGCATGACCCAGCGCCCTGCAGAGCTATGCAGCTCCCGAGTGATAGTCTCACTTGTTTAAAAAAAGCGTGATGCAGGAGAATGCAGAGACACACAGTCATGTCCCACTGTCTTCATATTAAGGTCAGAATGTAAAACCTTTAATGGGAGAACCTGGTCCTGTTTCCAGCCCGCCCTACATCGTGGTTGGCCTGGACTTGAGACTTTGTCCCAGTCTGACATGACCATATACTTGCAGTTAACACTGTTTTTACCCCAAAAAATTAAAACATATAACTCCTGTTGTACTGGATTTTCACTATTTGAGTGTCATTTTATTTATTCAAATATACCTTATTTTCCTAAATTAATTTGGTATTTTTCTTGTGTTACGTTATCACTTTATTACTGTTTGAGTGCAGCATAAAAATTTTACAATTTGCTCTAGGCCTGACTGATTTTGTGCCAAGCTACCAGAGGTTTTAACACAGGTTTATTTTGTGACTTTTGTGGTTCACCCTGACAAAGATTGTTTTTATTATTTGATTGGGGCGCTCATCCCTTTCAACTAATAACCCCATTCTTTACACTGATTTATACTTTTTGGAGCAAAACTGCACTAATGCAGTTTTGCACCAAAACGTTTAGCACCGGCTTGCACCATTTCTGTGCACCAGCCAGGCACCATATTTATGGAATGGTGCAAGCTGGTGCTAGCGGCAATAAAAATGGGGGTTAGTTGTGTGGAGCTGGCGGTACAGAAGAAGGGGATTTTGCACCAAAAAATGACGTAAGGCAGGTTAGAGAAAAAAAAAAGACTCTAACCAGATTAGCGTCATTATATGCGCTAAACCTACCATGCCACATGACTCCTGCCTTAGAAAAGGCAGGAGTCATGCCCACCACCCCAATGGCCAGCACAGGGGACAAGGGTCCCCTGGCATGGCCATTGCACCCAGTGCCATATATGGGGGCCCATTTCAGGGCCCCCTATGGCACTGTAAAAAATAAAATTAAATACCTACCTGTACTTACCTGTACTCACCTAGGATAGGGTTCCCCATCCTCCACCTGTTCTTCTATTGTGGGTGGGGGTGTCCCTGGAGTCTGGGGAGGGCACCTGTAGGTTTATTCCATGGTGTTCCACCATGGATATAGTCCCACAGGTCCCCTAATGACTGCCCTGACCCAGGTGTTAAAAAATGGGCAAACCAGGCTTTACACCATTTTTTGACCCTTGCTCCCTCCCGTGCACCATTTTTGCACAGTAGTATAAATATGGCGTTAAGGCCATAGAGTCATTCTTTGCGCAGGAATGCCAATCTTGTATCTCATGAGGCAAGGTAGGTTTCCACATCCAAAAAATTACTTTAACTCCATAAATTTGACACTAGAAGGGTCTAGCGCCAAAGTATAAATATGGAGTTAGTTTTGCCCTGAATTAGAGTTTAAAAAATGACGCTAAGGGGCATATTTAAACTACGTCTGCGCCGAATGTGCGTCAAAAATTTTGACGCACATTCAGCGCAAACATTGCCCCATATTTAAACTTTGACGCCCGAGCCCCCGGATGACAAAAGTCCGCCGTGTGCGTCATTTTTGGGATGTTGCAACCCGCCTTGCGTTAATGATATGCAAGGTAGGCGTTCCCGTCCAAAAAATGACTTAAACAGCTGTGCGTCGTATTTATGCTTTTGGGCAAAAATGACGCACGGCCGGGAGGCGGAGCCGGAAATTGACACACAGCCCGATTTGCGGCAAATTTTAACGCCTGGGTCAGGGCAGGCGTTAAAATGGGGCAAACACACCTGTATTTAATCAGAACACACAAAAGCAACAGCAGAGCAGCAGAGCAGCAAAAGGGAGACATAGAGGTAATTCTTATCCTGCGTGCACGCAGACGCACAGCCCAGCAGCTACAACACCAGCTACCACAAAACCAGCAGGGACCCCAAAGGCAGCGCAGAAGGCAGGAGAGGATATTCCGCCCCAGAACAAACCTTCATGGCCTCAGTGAACACAACATCATCCAGAAGTACAGGTTGAACTGGCAGGCCATTCAGCTGCTGCTGCGAAACCTTGAGCCGCAGTTGGCCCCCACTTTTCTGACACCCCGTACCATCACAACAGAAACCAAGCTGCTTGCCGTACTTCACATGCTGGCAAGTGGCTCTTTTCAAACAACTGGTGCCCTGGTTGCCGGAATATCACAACCATCATTCTCTGCCTTTTTGTCCAAAGTACTGGATGCCATCATTGGACTTACACCCCACCACATCTGCTTTCCTAACACACTGCAGAATCAGCAGGAAACAAAACAGGGGTTCTACCTCATTAGTGGCTTCCCACACGTCCTTGGTGCAATCCACTGCACACATGTACGCCTTGTGCCACCTGCTGCAACTGAACACCTCTACCGCAACAGGAAGCACACACACTCTATCAATCTGCAGGCCATTGTCGATCACCAAGGATTGATCACCAACATCGTGGCTAAATATCCTGGGAGTGTCCTTGACTCATTCATCTTCTGTCACTGCACCATCAATGAACACTTCCAGGATGGATGGTATGGCAATGGACTACTTGTTGGTAAGTACAAAAACCTACTTATATACACACTGCACAGCAACCCTCTAGGACACACAACACATACACCACAACAGCAACATGTGAACAGGAACACACTGAGGTCGTGACATTGCTAGCCATGTTTCTTAGGTCACCATTGAACCTGTCACACATCGGAAATTTGTGTACAGTCTAATGTTAAGACGTCAAAGATCACAACATGTGGAGTGGGTTGCCTAAATGTCACCTTGCAGATTTTAAGTGTCCCAATGACGTTTACATTAATCCATTGCATAAGTCTAAAGGTATGGGATGTCCAGGGTACATTGATATGAACGTGTTAACAACACTGTCAAAATAAATCTGTGTATGGAACTATCATCTCACCCCCAGTGAAGACACACGGACACCTGTATCACAAGTCACAATGCTAGGGAGGGCACACTGTACTGCAAATCCCAAAACATACTGCTGACAAACGGTCAACAGCCAAACACTCGTTCAGCCAAGGAAACAATATGATGCAGATGGTACATCCTACAAGCCTAGGATGTGACATAATAACACAAAAGAGTCACAGACAACACAAGACAACTACTGCCATGGAAGGTGATTTCAATGGGGCTAGCTACATCAACATGATCCCATTCATTTTCTTTTGCAGCTGATCAGGGGTATGGCATCCAGCCATGGATAATGACACCTATTGGCAACCCGAGTACTGCAGCAGAGCGTGCCAACAATGACGTACATAGGAGGACACGCACCATAGTCGAGAGGACCTTCGGCATCCTCAAGTCAAGGTTCCGTGCCTCGACATCACTGGTGGTAGCCTCCTATATTTCCCAGAGATGGTCTGTAAGATCATCCTAACATGTGCTATTCTGCACAACATTTGCATCAAAAGGAACATTCCCCTCCTGGAACCAGAGCCACACATGCCTGAAGAGGAGGATGCTGGCCTGCAACATGAGGGGGAACTACAGAACACGGCCGCTGGTATACGCAGACGGCAACATATCGTGAACAATTTTTTTTAATATAATCACCATCACCACTTTACTGAACTAATTTAAATAAACACCTATAATAATCACCATATCATGGTCTAGCTAATCATTTTTGCACACCTTCATCTCTAACTATCAGAATAAGAGTGTTGCCTCATGGAGCATTGCTGATATACTGATTAGGACACTGAAAATCTCAGAGCTAATGTGATGCATAACATACAATGGTCACATACACACACACTGTAAATGACATATATCATGTACATTTCTCCTTTGAAGGCCAATAGCAGACAGTAGGCACATTTCAGTTATCTACTGCACAGTTGATATGTCACGTTACCCAGAGACAGATTTGTTGTGTAAGTGCTATTTATTGAAAAGTGCTGTAGTGCTATCTGTACATTGTGCATGATTGTGAGTCCATTAGAGTGACATCTTACATTGTGATCCTACACAAGGCGTTATGGAAATGCTTTTGACATGCTGGGGTGATGTTTCAGACAGTGCAGAGGGACAGGATTTGCCAATGAGTAGGAGAGAGACAATCACTGGGCAGGCTGACAAGATATACAGTGGTAAGCAGAACAGTCATTAAGTAGAGGTGTTGCAAGACTGGCATGTTACAAAGCTCAGGACCTTGGTAATTGTTGGCCATGTGGCAGGGACTAGTGCTTCCGGGTACTTTTCCGTGTGAAGGTGATCTGTTCCATGTCTTCTTCTTCTGATGTGCGTGTTGCCTCCTCTGTTCATGGTGGTGGCAGTTGTGAAGGGGCAACATACACCTCAGTGTTAGAAGACGTGGAGTCAGACATCCAGGTCGCTGTTACCTGTGAAGGTTTTAAGGGCAGTACTGCAGCAAGGAAGATCTGCTGGTTCTTGAGAACAGCTGCCACATCACGATGGTAGGCAGCCAGGTCGGCCCTGAGGGGTTCAATGTTGCATTCGTGCACACGTTGACAGGATTGCTGTTGTAGGTGTTGGGTCAACTGTATTACAGCTGTGCTGATTTCCTTCTTGTTTTGTTGCTGTTCCTGCAAGATAGATGTTAGGGCTTGCATAGCTGCTGCCTGATCTGCAGATAACATCATGCACGAACGCACCCCCTCTAGGCTGGCTGCCATAGTTTGCATCCCCACCCACACCTAATTGGCCAGCTCCCGCTATACCCCAACTACAGTTCTCTCAAAGCTGGTGCCTGTGTCGTCTGAGTCCTCAGCTGTATTGGAGCTGGCAGGTCTTACAATTGGGGTGGTGGGTGGATCCTCTGCAATGGCTGCTTGTTCTGTGCTCCTCCTTGTGACTGAAGGTTGGGTCTGGAGGGTTTCAAGGACCTTTTGGATAGTCTCCTGGGAAATGTTTATCAGCTCGTCATCCATGTCATCAGGGTAATCTGGGACAGGCATATCCGCAGGAGATCCATCTTCCTCTGCAATGAAACAGGGTACAATTAGTGTGTCTGTGTTATGGCATGAGTGATGTGACATGCCTGCCTTGTGATGAATTCACATTGTGATCTTGTTTTGTGTTTATTGCTCCAGTCTTTCAGATGGGCATTCTCCCAGGCCTATGGCCCACCTGCATGTCACATGTATGTTATTAAGTTATTAGACTTGTCAGCATCATCTCTTCTAGGTGTTGGTTTTGGCCAAATAGTGAATTGCCACCTTCTTGTCCTACTCAACCCTCTGTCTAAATCCATTCTCATGCTGACCCCTTTCACTGGCTGTGGGTGTTCTGATGGCACTGGCAGCACACTTAACAATCTGGACCTGCCCCAGTCTCTGATCTTTCACATCCACTTAAATGTATTTGACATGTAGCATATCCTATGCATAGCAATGTTATGACACGATATGGATGTTGGCATTGGTAATGTGTACAGCTGATGTTGGGAATGTGTGGTACATTGGATTGCCCTGATAATCGTATCAGTGTCCTATTTCCTTCTCTGACTGTGCAGGTGTATTTCAGTGACCAGTCACATGTGTCCCCCCCTCAATGCTGTTGTCTGAGCAGTATGACATTTGGGATGTTACATTGTGACCCAGGCACAGGATGGACCCTGACATATTCTGCATGGGTGTGACCTTAGTGCTGTGTAGCTCCTATTGTTGTTTACATTGGCTGATGTTTGCAACAACTATGGGCATTCACATTTGACAGTACTGGGGCCTTTGTCTTTTTTCAGGGGATTGTTGAAGTTGTCATCCCCAACCCTCTAATTTAGGTGTGTATGATCCATGGGGAGGTTACTGCCATTGGCTACTTGAGCTGCACACAGAGCGGAGGTGGTAGTGGCAACTGTTGTTGCAGTTACATTCCAGTTGTCGGTATGGCTAGAGGTTGTTAAAAGGGCCCTAGTTAATGTGAGGGGTATGGTGGCTGATGTGTGCCGGGATGGCAGTTTGACGTTGTGCCCTTCCCTCCTGGCGTGGCTTCCCATTTGCCCCATCGTTGGCATGGCAGCATGCCCCCATGGGACTGTTGTTGGTGTAGTGTAATGGTGTGCCCCAGCTTCTGTCTGTGCAGGCCATGCCCCCATGCCGTGCCCCTTTACCCATGCCAGTCCATGGATATGATGACTTACATGCAATGTGTAGTAGGCATTCCCCCCCGGTTGCAGTTGACATTAGTGCATTTCAATTCCCCATGCGACTTACCCTGCATGTGCGTTGTCTCCTGGTAGTCTGTGCTGTCCTGTCCTTGAATCCCTGTGACAATCTCCTCAGGGATGATGGCTGAAACCATCTCCTCCATGTGGTCCAGGGCCTCCTTGTGTGCTTGACTCCCACCTCCAGTCTGCAGTGCTGCCTTCCTGTTCCTGGCCATCTTTTCCTTGGTCCTGCGCTTGCAGTTATGCCAGCGTTTCTTGCACTCGATGACAGTTCTGCGTACTTCTGCCACACTGTTGATCTTGTCAACAATTTGTTGCCATATAGCCTCTCTCCTACTGATTGGCAATTTTGAGGTGACAAACAGATGGTGTTGGTGTTCCGTCACCTCTTTAACCAGAATGTCCTACTCTTCTGCACTGAAGCACCACTTTCTTTTCTTCTTATAAGTATCCTGGTTCTTGTTTGGGTCCTCCTGGCTGGTTCCTGGTCTGTTGTCATCTTCCTGGGGTCTGTAGTGGCATCTGGGATCCATTTTGGCTCTCCTCTGGTGAAATTGCAGTGTTCGCAGGCTTTTTTGACACTATTGTGTCAAAAAACGGCGCATATCCGGTTTGCGGGGTCGTAAATCGACCCACAGTCATTTCCGCCTCATTAACGTCATTTTGCTTTACGACTTGACGCTGCGGTGTGCGTCAAAATAAATGACTTCCACCTGTGGTTTGCGCCGCCGTGCGTCAAAATATAAATTTGACGCCCGCACGGCGCACCAAAGTGGCGCTAACCGGCGGTAATATTTTTGACGCAAAACTGCGCCGGCGCAGTTTTGCATCAAAAAGTATAAATATGGCCCTAATTTGGTGCAAACAGAGTATAAATATGCCCCTTAGGCCCATATTTATACTTTTTTAGCACCAAATTTGCATCATTTTTTTACTCAAAAGAGGTGCAAACTTGTAAAATATAATTATACTTTGTAAGTTTGCGCCACTCTTGCGTCAAAAAATTACGCACATAAGGTGTTAAAAAAGTATAAATATGGGCCTTAGTTTTTGGCAGTCGTGGTATTTGTAAACTTTAGCAACACAAAAGGATGATGTTCAGAGTGCTGAACAATGCAAACACTCACCCCCAGTCACAGATCTGGGTTTAATCCGTTGTTCTTTTGCTCACCATGCCACCCCAGTTTGGACCTTGCCATATGCAAATCAGTTTTGACCCTGATCCTCATGGGAACAGTCCAGCCCGAACTGCCAGGCCAGGTCCTCCCTGGACCAGAGACAAGCATTCTGGGACCACTTTCAGGGTATCATCCTTCATCAACCAGGCTAGCTTGAATCCAGTGGCACAGTGAGCACGGAACCCACGTCTGGGCATTCCCTTCCCACTTAGGGCAACTTTAGAAACACAAAAGGATGATGGAGAAAGTGCTGGACAATGCAAACACTCATCACAGGTAACAGATCTGGGTTTAATCCATCATTCTTTTGCTCACCATGCCACCATAGTTTGGACCCAGCTATATGCACATCAGTTTTGATCCTGATCCTCATGGGAACAGTCCAGCCCGAACTGCCAGGCCAGGTCCTCCCTGGACCAGAAACAAGCATTCTTGGACCACTTTCAGGGTATCATCCTTCATCAACCAGGCTAGCTTGAATCCAGTGGCACAGTGAGCACGGAACCCACGTCTGGGCATTCCCTTCCCCCTTAGGGCAACTTTAGAAACACAAAAGGATGATGGAGAAAGCGCTGGACAATGCAAACACTCATCACAGGTAACAGATCTGGGTTTAATCCATCATTCTTTTGCTCACCATGCCACCATAGTTTGGACCCAGCTATATGCACATCAGTTTTGATCCTGATCCTCATGGGAACAGTCCAGCCGAACTGCCAGGCCAGGTCCTCCCTGGACCAGAAACAAGCATGCTGGGACCACTTTCAAAGTATCATCCTTAATCAGCCAGGCTAGCTTGAATCCAGTGGCACAGTGAGCACGGAACCCACGTCTGGGCATACCCTTCCCACTTAGGGCAACTTTAGCAACACAAAAGGATGATGGACGGAGTGCTGGACAATGCAAACACTCATCACAGGTAACAGATCTGGGTTTAATCCATCATTCTTTTGCTCACCATGCCACCATAGTTTGGACCCAGCCATATGCAAATCAGTCTTGACCCTGTTCTTCATGGGAACAGTCCAGCCCGAAATGCCAGGCCAGGTCCTCCCTGGACCGGAAACAACCATTCTGAGACCGGTTTCAGGGCATCACCATTCATCAGCCAGGCTAGCTTAAATCCAGTGGCACTGTGAGGTATTTGTCAACTCTGGCATTCAGTAACTTTGGTGATGTACTTCTAAGAAAATCTTTGGGCTCTTTCACATATGTGGTTTCATTTTGTTTTTGTTTTTGTTTTTACAAATGTACAATTCCCAGTGGTGGTTTCGCCCATACTTTAAATGATTTACAGCATTGCAGCTAAGTAGTGCAACAGGCGATAAAGTGCCAGATCATGCACTAGTGTCACTAAGCGACTGGTTCTAAATAGTCACATAAACTTAGAATCACACATACTTCTTTGAAGAAATATTGCACCACTTTAGATATACACACTGCTGGAACTCAAGCGCACAGCCTCTACATGCAAGAGAAGCCCAGCGCTTCATCATGTCACTGTATTAAGAACTCCAGATGTAGCAACCACCTCTATAAAGAGTCAAGACCTAAAGAAGCAGTTACAGAAATTGACCAGAAGGTTTTGCTACAAGTTAATGCGGCACTAATGGCACACTCAAAAATGAATGAGGGCAGATCTCTCAGACACAGAATAGAGGCAAAGTGTTAAATATTTGTGCCACAATAAAACAGTGAAAACTCTACACTAAAGGATACCACACCTGGTTAGAAAAATAGATTCTAATTTAATGTACAAAACAAGACCAACATGACAAACACCCAATAGGTAGAAGTTACGATATGATTTTTTAAAGAATAAATGTAGTTGTATTGCTTAGAAACATAAAGCGCCAATGGGACTAGCTAGTCATGCTAGACTGGGTCAAATTCAAAATTTAGCCTTACCACGGTCGGATACAGCCTCAGACCTGTCCTGCTGAATATTTGCCTTCTCAAGAATCGAGCTAAGAGTCCCATTCAAGGAGAATAAGTTCACTGGGAGCAAGGAGAGTGTTGTTGTTAGTGGTAAGTGGGGTCGAAGAGCTGGCTGGGCACCGCAAGAGGGAGGGCTGAAGCCTTGCGGTTGTGAGCAGTGATGCGTACTGTCCAAATAGACAAACTTGTGGTGGCTTGCACTGACTTTTCAGGGAAGGGGTGCTGTTCCTTAGTGAGCTGCCCCGTTAGTGTCATGAAGAGCCATAAAGCTTGATATCAGGAGCCTAAAAACCACTTCCAAAGGCCCAGGACCTTATAGGTGCCTCTTGGGGGTCAAGAGTTTGATGAAGACTGGTCCAGGTGCCTTGACAGGTCTACTCCTTCTCAATCCAGAATTACAACTTATTAAATGTAATTAGGATTCACCAATGTTATCCTATGAGAGGGGTAGGCCTTACAGTAGTGAAAAACCGTTCTGATAGATTTTCACTACCAGGACATGTAAAACCAAAAAAAAACTAAAAGTACATGTCCTGCCATTTAATTACACAGCACCCTGCCCTATGGGCTACATAGGGTCTACCCTACATGTGTAATAAAATTAGAGTTTAAAGCTTGGCAAGGGTTTTTAATGCCAAGTCATCATGGCCATGTAATACTGCACTCAGGCTTCAATATCAGGCCTAGGAAATGTGTTAAAAGGCACTTAAGAGGGTGGCACAAGCAGTGCTGTGGGCCCATTAGTAGTATTTAATTTACAGGCCCTGGGCACAGGTAGTGCACTTTCCTAGGGACTTTTAAGTAAATTAATATATGCCAATTATCTAAATACCAATCAAGCCATGCTTTAGCAAGCAGGTGCATGCATGTTAGCACTGGTCAGCAGGTGTAAAGTGCTCAGAGTTCTAAGGCCAACAAAAAGAAATCAGCAAAAATGTGAGGCAAGTGGGCAAAATGTTTGGGGGAAGACCACTCTAAGACTGTCAGGTTTAACAGTGAGGTTTTGGAATATTTTCTGCTGCTCATATTACTCATAAACATTACAGCTACTACAGTGTTGTGTTTATTATAGTACAAAAGTATGTCTGTACATTGTATTTCTATAGCACAAGCCTAACCAAAAGGTAGAAGAGTGCTGTAGATGGTCAAGGCAAGCTCAGCGAATAACAGAAAAGGACGTTGAGTTGTCATTTGTCAGTTGGTGCATTGTGATGTAGAGTTATTTAATGGGGTGAGTCTTCCTCTCTTTCCTAAACTGGAGTAGTGTGGGTCGGTACTGATGGATACAGTAATGATGTCCCGGATTCTTGTTGCATAGATAGAAAAGGCCTACGCATCACTTGTTTTCTTTTTTCACATTTCTTAGCCTGCAGTTTGATGGCGTCCTGGCTGCAAGTGTGGTGAGAACCACCAGAGATGTCAAACGTGTCTGCAAGAAAGGAGAGGGTGCTGGTTGTGATGGCTTGGTAAATGATACAGCCTGGATTTCAATCTTAGTGTGGTCTGGCATCATGATTCAATAGAGTTCCAGTAGGGTGATTTTGATTTGATCATATTTCTTAAGGCCCTCGATAGGACATGCTGCGGGAAATAGGTGCACCTCCGGTGTTCCAGTAAAGAGTCTGGGACGCCATGGAGTAGGGTATTACCAGCATTCAGATGAGAGAGAACAAGGGCTTGAACAGCAGTTCTGAAGTGACCGTTTGAAAGAAATTATTTTTCTTTCTTTAGTAAAACAGAGCTGGTATCATGTCATCTTTGCTTTTTTAACAATGTGTTCTTTGTGGCAGAGTTTAATGACCATGATGTATCAAAGTGATATGTCATTTGGTGAAAATTGTGGTTCGAAGCTGTCAAAGTTCATATAATTAAGGCAGGTTTGTATTTTATCTTGCTTGTTGTTCATGGCAAATAACTAGGGGTGGGCAGAGCTGACGGATTCCCACTACGCGGAATTCTGGAAAGTTGTTCAAAAACTCTGCAAGCCCTGTGAAATTCTGCCAGCTGGTAGAGTTGATTGGTGTGCCCGTTCGTGCAAAGTGTTTCAAGTTAAGGTGTGCGATTTGCATTCTAGCATTGTAAATATCATGCAAACAGCACTACGCAGTTAACATGTGCATGGCGCTGGGCCTAACTTTTAATCCTCCCTAAATCTGAATAATCCTACCCTTTTCTAAATTATCCCCCCTTACTTTCCTTTATTTCATCAGTGTGTGTCTTTGTGTTTGTGTATTCTACATTTCTTTAATTTTTTTGGTGTCTTTTGTGTTTTTTTTATTTTTTTTTATTTTTTGCTTTTCCCTTTATTCTTTATATTTTTTTCTTTATTTCTTCCTTCAGTTTCTTTCCCTTTGTTTTTTTTCACTCAGCGGCATGGCAAAGGGCAGCAGACGGAGGGGGGGCACCGTTGTGGCTGCTAGCCACTTACGTTGTGGATGTCGGCACTGCCAAGGGGTGCAGCCCCACCCCATTTTCATTGTAGCGGAAGTGACACCACTTGTCTTTTTCATGCAGTGCCACCTCCCCTCTATCCTGGCATCAGGCCTGATAGCGGTTACACCCTTCAGGAACATTGACTGCTGTGGAGGAGGGAGTGCCAGTTTGTGCTTTGGAACACTGTGGTCCAGTGCACCCAGCAGCTGTTGACTCACCTTTGAGTAGACATGATGGACAGTGAACAGGACCTGCTTGACCTGCTGGGTATCGAGGTGTTGGTGAGCAGTAGTTATTTATTTGTTATGTGTGTTCCACAATGCTAATTTTTTCAAATAGCAGTCCTCACTCACCACACTCTAACTCTGAGGTAAGTTAAGTTTATGTTATGATGAATGTTTATTATGTGATCCAGTTTGAGCTAGCCAGGTGCTCAGTCAGTGTTCCCTAATTGCACTCGGAGGTGCCCGTTTGGGCCGATTATTTAAGAAGACATACTGACTGAGACTTCTCCTGTCACCAAGAGTAAGGTAGTGGTAGTAGAAATAAGTAATAGCAATACGTTAGCATTCCCTTCTCTGTTCCTTTCTTTATGTAGCTTATGCAGTCTCTCCCAATCACAATATCTCGGTGATGTGTAGTATATCATCATAGTATGCATCTATGCGTTGAAAAAAAAATGCAGGCTGAGTTGCCCCATCAAAGGTGGTTGAGAAGTAAAGATCTTTCGTAGCAATATGAATGCATTGTTAGTGGTATGTAGTTGTAAATGTAGTTTAGGAATTTTGGAGTAGGGCTTCGCTGTAGAAATCAGGAAAGTAAAAGTAAAAGGTCAACTTGATTACTCAATACTAGGTAATCTGATTTAGAAAAGTACAATGTTACTGTGTTTGCCTCTGTGTGGCAAAATATGTTTTGAGAGACTAACTGTACCACTAATTGTTTTTTTAAATTTTCTTTATTTCTTTCCACAGCACCCAAGGGGAAGAAGAGGACAACATCTGAGGCAGGTTAAGGAGGAGATATTAATGCCAGGGAAGAAGCTGGAAGCTCTGCTGGCCCCAGTAAGTTTTCCTGGTATATTATTATTTCCCTACTTTTCACTTCTCCTTCTTTTAAATAATTTTTCTTTAATTTTTACTGTGCCTGTGTACCTTTGTTTGTACTTGTTTTCATTCTATCTAAGTTTTGTTAAGTTCTTGCTATCCCTGCATCTATCTATTTTTCATGTTTCTGTATCTGACTTCCTGTCTGTCTGTCTGTACTAGCTTTCTTCTGCTTTGTTAATTAGCTTAGCGTTTCCTTCTCCCCTTTGTAGGAGGCCAGTTCTCTATGTAGTGTGCAAAGCTAGGCACACTGTGTAGAGAGTCCGGGCAACCACATGTTGGCTTACAGAGGTAAAAACTAGACCTCATAATGCTCTCATTTTTGTGGTAGCTTGGTTGAGCATTGAGGCTAATCTTGGAGAAGTGCAATGTATCTGTTGTACTCACAGTGTCAATAAAGCAAGAGACACACTTACAAGAATAACTTCAGATTTTTATAACATTTTGAAGTCCAAGATCATGAAAATCGGGTAAGTACTTTTTAAGTAATACTGTTTTTAAAGTTTAGAAAATGTCTCAGTTCTGAGCGTAATTACGCACCATAGAAATCAATGCAGAAATACTTTAAAAATACATATAAAATCAGGAAAATGCTTTTATCAATGTCAACTTTTCCAGATAGGTCAAGGTTATAGGTGGGCCCTAAGGACCAGCTGGAGAAGTTCGGGCTCTTCACGATTTTGGTGGAAGTAGCTGCAGAAAGTCGCTGGTGCAAGGTCACTGTGGGGGACCACTCAGAAAAGCACTATACAGGAAGACTCAAAGGTGAGTCTGGTGGGCGCCTTTGGAGTGTCAAGGTCGCAAGGGGTGGGGACCCTTAATACCTGGTGCTATTGCATGATTTACGAACAAATAGAGAGGGGACCCTCCTATATCCGATATACCATGGGGGACAGGGTACCGTAACACAGTGAAATCATAAGAATCCCCCACGGGAAAACCAAACCAGTCACTACACACTCACTCAAACAATGAATCTCTCTATTGATCAGCCTAAAAACAAAGGAATCAAGGGTAAGTATTTAATATAATTCCAAATAAAACCCCAGATCATATAGTAACAAGACAGACACATCAATACTAAAACATCAATAAAACCAAATAAAATTCAAATAAGATTCAGTGAAGGGGAGACAAACAGAAGACATATACAATGGTCTATAAAATGAGACTGTCCCAATTATGGTAGGTATGGGCCTATCAATAATTATCAGCATCCTTATTCAATAAGAGCCTCCTCCTATGGGTCCTGTGAGAGTAAAGCGTTGACGCATTTCGGTGGGCTTCCAAACCTTTTTCACCATCTTCTTCAGGACTAAATAATATGCTCCCCAAGGTTGTTCAATCAAACCTACATACAACAACACAAAAGACTAAATATATATATACTTTCACATTTCTCAAGCCCCCATATTAAACATTCATCCACCCAATGGGACTAATTCATTATCCAAATTTCACCCAGAATCCTTTAATATTTATCATCACAAATAGAGATTTCATTGCCCAAATCAGACCATGAATTAAATTTAATTAACACGCAAATATATACACATATATTTAGATACACAATAATACAATATATGTATATATATATATATATATATATATACAGAATTACTTTCCTCCCAGAATATACCCAATGTTCATTAAAAAAATCTCTTTAAAAAAATCTTTCTTAATATAAAATAAAAGGACCAACTATTAAATCAATCCACAGTCACTCACCTCCATAAATGCCAGTTTAAAACATCCACACTGATAAAAACAGATACTTTCCTTGACATCCACAGTCTTTACGAAGTATATTTCTACAGTATATAGGTAAGATAGAGGACCATTAATCAATTATCCTTCATATCGCAGAGGCCCAAACACCATGTAGTGACCCATATAGTGATAGGAATTCATCCATGGGGCTTACCATGGAGTCCAAATATACTTTATTTAGTTGTCTCAGTTGAGCTATAGAGTTGCACTACAGAACTAAATAAAGTGCCAGTTTCTTATATATGAAAAATGAGTTAAGAGGAATTAGAGGACCTATAGGGGCCTTTTCATACAAGAGTTTGATTTAGTGTGGTAGTAGGGAGGTTTTTGATTTATTGTTTAACAATCCTTAGAGTATTGTGTAATCTTTTATTTCAAAATGTTTGATTCTTATTGTAGAATTAAGGCTTGAACCAGATGAACAATAGTTGGTTCTGACCTATTTTATTTGAATATATTTGAACTCCATCGTAAACCCCAGGATTATGACCAGTGCATGTTATGAAATTAAAGATATTTTGGGATTGCATGAGGGATACATATAAACCTGGTGGCTTTCTTGTCTCTATTGTAACATCTCTTTACATTTTTTATGTACTTATGGGAGAAAGACAGCATGGATGAATTCCTATCACTATTTTGGTCACTACATGGTGTTTGGGCCTCTGCGATATGAAGGATAATTGATTAATTGTCTTCTATCTTACCTATATAGAAATATACTTCCTAAAGACTGTCGATGTCGAGGAAAGTATCTATTTTTATCAGTGTGGATGTTTTGAACTGGCATTTATGGAGGTGAGTGACTGTGGATTGATTTAATAGTTGGTCCTTTTATTTTATATTAAGAGAGATTTTTTAAAAAATATTTTTTTAATGAACATTGGGTATATTCTGGGAGGAAAGTAATTCTGGATATATATATATATATATATATATAAATACATATATTGTATTATTGTGTATCTAAATATATGTGTATATATTTGTGTGTTAATTAAATTTTATTCATGGTCTGATTTGGAAGGGGGGCAATGAAATCTCTATTTGTGATGATAAATATTAAAGGAATATGGGTGGAATTTGGATAATGAATTAGACCCATTGGGTGGATGAATGTTTAATATGGGGGCTTGAGAAATGTGAAAGTATATATATATTTGGGGGCATATTTATACTCCGTTTGCGCCGAATGTGCGTCAAAAATTTTGACGCACTTTCAACGCAAACGTTGCCCCATATTTAAACCCTGACGCCCGATCCGGCGCACCAGGAAAATGGCGCTATGTGCGCCAGTTTTTGGAAGCGGCACCCCGCCCTGCGTTAATGACATGCAGGGTAGGCGTTCCCGTCCAAAAACAGACGCACATAGCGGTGCGTAGTATTTATGCTCCAGGGCAAAAATCACTCCCGCGCGGCAGGCGGCGCAAAAAAATGGCGCAAAGCACGAATATCGTGAAATTTTAACGTCTGGGTCAGGGCAGGCGTTAAAATGGGGCAAACACACCTGTACTTAATCAGGACACACAGAACAAACAACAGAGCAGCAGAGCAGCAGAGCAGCAACAGGGAGACATGGAGGTGCTTTTTCTTCAACGTGCACGTAGACGCAGAGTCCTGCAGCAACAACAGCAGCCACAACAACAACAGCAGGGACCCCAAAGACAGCGCAGAAGGCAGGAGAGGATATTCCGCCCAAGAACAACCCTGCATGGCCTCAGGGAACGAGACATCATCCAGAGGTACCGGTTGAACTGGCAGGCCATTCAGCAGCTGCTGACAAATATTGAACAGCAATTGGCCCCCACTTTAGTGACTCCACGCACTATCCCAACCGAAACAAAGCTGCTTGCCGTACTTCACCTGCTGGCAAGTGGCTCGTTTCAGACAACTGGTGCCCTGGTTGGTGGAATCTCACAACCATCTTTCTCCGCATTCCTGCCTAAAGTACTGGATGCCATCATTGGACTGACACCCCGCCACATCTGCTTCCCTAACACAGTGCAGAAGCAGCAGGAAACAAAACAGGGGTTCTACGCCATCAGTGGCTTTCCGCACGTCCTTGGTGCAATCGACTGCACACACGTACGCCTTGTGCCACCTGCTGCGAGTGAACACCTCTACCGCAACAGGAAGCACACACATTCCATCAACGTGCAGGCCATAGTCGATCACCAAGGACTGATCAGCAACATTGTGGCTAAATATCCTGGGAGTGTACATGACGCATTCATCTTCCGTCACTCCACCATCAACCAACACTTCCAGGATGGACGGTATGGCAATGGACTACTTGTTGGTAAGGACAAAAATCTACTTATATACTCACTGCACAGAAACCCTCTAGGATAAACAACACATACACCACAATAGCAACACCTAGACAGGAACACACTGAGGTACTCACATCACTAGCCATGTGTCACAAGTCACCATTGAACCTCTCACACATTTGAATTTACTCCACAGCTTAGTGTGAAGACATTCATGACTGTGGTTGCCTAAATGTCACCTTGCAAATTGGAAGTCTCACAATAACCTGTACACTAATACAATGCATAACTTTTAAGGGATGGGATGGCCTGGGTATGTTCATATGAACGTTTCTAATACCCTTTCATGTTTCAACTCTGCATGGAACTATCATCACACCCCCAGTGAGGACACACGGACACCTGTGTCACAAGTCACAATGCAAGGGAGGGCACACTGTACTTGAGAAACCAATACATCCTGCTGACAAACAGTTAGACAACAAACACTTGCTCAGCCAAGGAAAAAAAACAATGCCAAAGTTTCCACCAACAACCATAGGTTGTCACATTAGTACACAAAATAGTCACAGACAACACAACACAACTACTGCCATCAAAGATACGTACAACAGTGCCTCCTACATCTAATTGATACCATTCTGTGTTTCTCTTTCAGCTGATCAGGGGTATGGCATCCAGCCTTGGCTAATGACACCATATGGGAACCCAAATACTGCTGCTGAGCGGGCATACAATGACGCCCACAAGAGGACACGCAGCATTGTGGAGAGGACCTTTGGGATCCTAAAGTCAAGGTTCCGCTGCCTTGACATCACTGGAGGAAGCCTACTATACTCCCCAGAGATGGTCTGCAAGATCATACTCACTTGTGCCATATTACACAATATTTGTGTAAAAAGGAACATTCCCCTCCTTGAACCGGACCCAGACATGCCTGAGGATGATGATGAGGAGGATGCTGGCCTGCAACAGGAGGGGGAACAACCTAACACCGCAGCAGGAGTGTGTAGGCGCCAACAGCTTGTGAACAATTTTTTTACTTAAGTTATTATAATCACTTGTATTCCACACTTGTAAATAAACACAGATAACAAACACCACCTCATGCTTTGGCCTATTCATTTCTGACCACCTTTAGTTTGAAATAGCTGAAGATGAATGTCGTCTCATTGATCAAGAATGCCATTAAAATTCATCACACCAAAAATAAACATCACAACTGTATGCACAGAGGGTAGGATGTGACATGTTACATTACCATACACAGAGCCCAACAAGAGAACAAATGTGACAATTACACATGCCGGATCCAAACAACTGAAACAGTCTCTCATCCAGCCCAAAATTGGAGATCATTTGAAAGTCACATCACACGTGTTCAGAGACAGGGTGGGACCATCCATGTGTACGTGAACATGTCATCAATGGCTTCTCTCAAGTGTATGATGTGAGCAATACACAATTGCAACAACATCAGCTGCCACTAACTCAGAAGGAGACCTTGAAGTTACAGTGACAACATACACACAGACAGGTCATACTGGATCCACATTCCCACACACATGTACACATATGTCATACAACCAACCTAATATTTGAAAGTAGACCATCACAGTTGTGTCCCAGTTTGAACCTAGCAGGAAGATTGTAACATGACACTAAACCAGTTTATGCAGAAAGGGACACAGACAAGCAAAAAATTTTCGCATTATCACATCGTGAACGCTGAGAGTCTTGCAAATTTAGTCATATGAAAATGGTATGCAACTTAGCTCCAAATCATCATTACTGCAAACGTCAAATGGGCTAATGAGATGAATGAATGGTCAACAGTCATTCATACCATATGGCCTTACATTCGCCCGCTGCTGCAGGTTTGCCATGATATGATAAAAATACTCCATGGATACAGTAGCTATTCTGGATGGTCAAATCCTAGGGTGCTGGGGGCCTAACTCCACCTCTACCACCCCCAAAACATACAAGAATCATGTACTTGTGAACTAAACACATGCATAAGGCACATGTGTGGCCTCCATGTCACAAGTCCTACACAAATATGAAACACAAAATCATAATGGGACATGGTCAGCCCCATAAAAACTGAAAGTGACTCTCCCACTCCATGTTAGGACTACAGATAAAAGCATCCCCATCATAAAGGTGGGCACATTTTGGAGACGGAATACATAATGGTATCAAAAACATCATTTCAAAATAGCCATCAGCAATTACACCAAATATGGTCAATACATTAGTTAACGTATCCCAAACATCACAGTGTGAAGGCCATCTATACATAAAAGTACGGACATTTGTCATATACAAACACAAATGTGTCTCACATCGCACCGTTTGACCATGACAAATCACCTTTCCAAAGCTAAACACATGAAGACATTTGGATAAATTTGCTCCATATTCTACGCATACAGCATGGCCGTCATAATTTGTTCACGTACATGAGTGCACACAATGCAGAGTCAGATACAAATGTATCCAAAAGTGTCTTGATATTTCGCCTTCAAAATATTATTTACATCCACAATATTTTTGACTCTGCATCATGTGCACTACTGTACGTGTAAAAAAAAACACGCCCATGATGTATGCGTGGTGAATTTGACGCTACATGGACAATATGTTGGTCATTTCATGTACAGTATTAAATATTAATATTCATATCATATTTTTTCACTCCGCATCATGTGCACCACTGTACGTGTAAAAAAAACGATGCCCATGATGTATGCGTGGTGAAATTGACGCTACATGCACAATATGTTGGTCATTTCATTTACAGTATTAATTATTAATATTCATAACATATTTTTTCACTCCGCATCATGTGCACCACTGTACGTGTAAAAAAAACGACGCCCATGATGTATGCGTGGTGAAATTGACGCTACATGCACAATATGTTGGTCATTTCATGTACAGTATTAATTATTAATATTCATATCATATTTTTTCACTCCGCATCATGTGCACTGTAATGCGTCATAAAAAATTGACGCACAACTGTGTATGCGTGAAAATATGACGCATAACGGGAAAATAAAAACGGCGGCCATTTTATGCAGGAAGTGATGTAATAGGATATCCTGTTTACAAAATCTGTACTGGGAGGTAACTTTCACTTTCACTTTGCAGTCTCAGATTTCTCTAAACTGTGTGGTTGTGTGAAAGGTGTTGTCGTGTGTTTTACTGCTCTAGTGTCCTGTGTGCCTTGTATTTTGTCTTAGTGTCAATCTATTATTGTTGTATCACATTGTCTCAGTCTGTTTAGTGTTATTTTGTCTATACCTGTGATAGTTTGTATTGTCTGTGGGAGTCTGTTGTGGTTAGCATAGTTTGGGGGGTTAGTTGGGCTATTTTTCTACTTCTCCTTTTTCTTTCACACCTCTACCTTTCCCCATTTCCCCCTTTATATTTAATATTTTGTTGGTATATTCTTATCCCTCTCAATATGTCAGGTAGGCCTCGCCTGTCCAGGATGGGGGAAGACGAATTGGGGGGGTTCATATGGCTCGTAAGCCATTTCCTCCCACTAATGCTGGAAGCTGGGGGCCGTGTGATACAGGGGTATCACACGGAGGCCAGGAAAATCCGGTGGGAGAAGGTGCGCCATCACCTGGTCCGGGTCTATGGGAGTCTCAGGAATGTACACCAACTCAAGCACCGCAGGGCAGATCTGATCACCAGGGAACAGGACCTGCTGGACCACCTGGGACTCCAGATTGGTGGCCATGTTGGTGAGTAAATGTTGGAAAATGGGTTATTGGTAGGGCAGGTAGGTACCTACACCTAGCAACAAGCCACCAACCTCCACATAGGTACAGTTAGGTCTCAGTAAATTAATCCCAGCTCAACCCTTGGTAGCTTGGCAACGAGCGTCAAGGCTTAACTTAGGAGACAAAGTGTAAAGCATTCAAATATCACAAAACAGTAATTAAATAAAACACAGGAAACAGTTTAAAAATCCAAAACCAATTTATAAAAATAGTTTATATTTTTATCTTTAAAATGACACAAAAACGATTAAAATCGGTTCAGGGGAACCGGAGATATGAATTTTGAAAGAATTATTACTTTTCTAGCCCTTAGAAACAAAAAGCGCCATTCGGGTCATCTGGTTGCACCTCGACCGGGGCAAAGTCAAACTTTCAGGCCGACCGCGATGGAGCCCTGCTCGGCTACAGGTCGCGGGAGGCCTCGGTTAAAAAGTTACCTTCTGACTTAGTCTTTATTTTGAAGTTTTTCTTCACCGGGACGAACCTGCCAGTTGAATCCGACCTCCTGGAGCCCTTGTCCGGGTACGCGATGTGGGTTTCCTCGGTGGAGACTTTTACCTTCGGACTTAGTCATTTTTTCGAGATGAAAATCTTTCGACCGGGGTAAACCTGGATCTTGATCCGACGTCCATGGAGCCCTTCTCGGATACAATGGCTGGGAGGGCCCGGTCAACTTTTTACGTTCGGACTTAGTCTCTTTTTTGGATGTTTTTCTTTACCGGGATGAACCACGAAGTCAGGCCGGGTCGCGGTTGAGGCAAGCCGGCTAGAATTTCCGCGGCGGGTCGGTCCCTCTCTGGAGCTTTTTTCCAAACATTCTCAAATCTTTTCCAAACTTCTGGGGCTTCACCCAGATGTTCTTTTAAGGTTCTTTTGGGGTCCACAGCTCACCCCAAGGGTCCAGAAGTTCTGTGATGGTCCTTGGGGGGTGCGGACTTCACCTCCCAGAATGCACCTGGCGCAAACTCCTTTTTGGCCACTGGACAGTGGTCAGCTGGTCGCTTTCTTCAGGAGTTGGTGCAGGGGACTCTGGTTAGCAATTTTTCACCTGTAGCAAACAGGGAGTCCCTCCTTGAACCAGTTGAAGCCAGGCAAAGTCCTTCTTGTGGTGAAGCCCAAGTGTGCAGCTGGTGCAGTCCTTCTGAGTGCAGGGTCCAGGTGCAGGCCAGGGGTCCAGCAGGGCAGTCCTTCTTCTTCTTTAGTTCCTTTCTTGTTGAATTATGGAGGGGATCTGAGGTGTGGGTGCAGGTCTGCCAGTTTTATCCTTGCTCCTGGGTGAAAAGCAGGGGGGCCCTGGTTCTCCAATCAGGGACAGGGTCGTCCCCCTGTGATGACCACTTCCTGGGAAGTGTGGCAAAAATCCATCCCAGAAGGCAACAGTCTCTAAAAATCCAACATGGATGAATCTGATTTTTGGAGGTTACATCTGGCTGAGCCCACCCACTGGTGTGGCTAAAAATCATAAACACACCCCTCTCCAGCCCTCTCCTAATCTAATCAAGGGGGCACCTAATTGTCTGGGGTTGCAGGATGTGGGGGTGTTGCTGGGTGCTCCAAATGTCCTTCTCTGCCTTTGAAGACCAGTTTGGCAGCCCTCCCCCTTCCTGCCTCACCATCTGCTGAGGGGAGATTCTCTCCCCCAAGCACATTCCTTTGTGTGAAGCCAGGCCACTTCACACCTAATCAAGGCAGCCTGGCAGAAGCTGCTGCAGGCTGGCCAATCAGAACACAGCAGCAAAAACAATGCAGAGCTGAAATTGGCAACTTTTTAGGTAAAGGCTAAACTTTTTACCTGAACAAGTTATATTAAATCCAACAACTGGAAGTTGTGGGATTTATTACAACAATTAATTTGATACCAAATTCTTGGTATGTAACATTTAAGGAGACTTTAAAATTTAAAATAAAGTCTGCCCATTCTAGCCTATGAAGGCCATTTACTTCAATGAGGGAAAAACGAATTT
This sequence comes from Pleurodeles waltl, assembly GCF_031143425.1. Lineage (NCBI taxonomy): Eukaryota > Metazoa > Chordata > Amphibia > Caudata > Salamandridae > Pleurodeles > Pleurodeles waltl. The sequence goes on from NC_090450.1 coordinate 295,432,167, forward strand.
GGCTGTTTTTACCTCACCAGGGCTTATAAATCTATTTTTATAAAGTCCCTGCTTATAGTTACATGGCACCCAGCCCTAGGGGCACATAGGGCACACCTTAGGGGTGACTTATATGTAAAAATAAGGTAGTTTAAGACTTTGGAAGTACTTTTAATTCCAAAGTCGAATTTGCATATAACTTTAATTTAAAAGCAGCCAGCAAGGCAGGCTTGCTTTTAAAATGACACTGGGCACCTCAGCAGTGCACCTAGGTGTGCACCACCTATGCTGTGGTCCCTAAACCTACATGCCCTACCATATACTAGGGACTTATAGGTAGGTTAACTTAGCCAATTATAATTAGCCTAATTTGCATATCCATTTTACACAGACCACAGGCCCTGGGACTGGTTAGCAGTACCCAGGGCACCTTTAAAGTCAGGAAAACACCAGCAAAAAGTGGAAAATGGGGGCAAAAAGTTATGGGGCCTCTGCAATCAGCCCTGTTTTCTCACACAACCCCCCCCCAGCCCACACGCCCAGGAGACTCAGCCCAACCCTGGGAGAGTCTTCCTGGCTTGTTAGGCGAGGAAGACAGTGAAGAAAACTGGCTGTCCCTTTGCAGGGCCTACTCTGCCTTACATCCTCCTGTCAGGGTCACTCCCTCTGGGTAGTGAAGCCATCCCAACAGTAAAAGGACCCAACTAAAACTGAATCTTCCCTCTAGGGGGGTCTTCCTCCTTTCTCTCTGCCAACTTGGGTAGTGAGGTGCCCACCTCCCCTACTCCAAACTTTGCTAGGGCAACACCTAGCTTACCCAAAGAGGTCACCCAACACTTGAGCAACCCCACCATGACCAATAGGGTCAGGGGGCCTCCTTTGCTATTGGCCCTGGGGTCTGCCTCCCAGGCCAAGTACATTGCTGCCAGGAAGGCTAGCACCCAGCAGAGGCTACTGACAGCTGTCAGTACCCAGAACCACACCCTAAGCTCTCCACTGACAGGTGGCTGAGCTGCTTTAGGGGCAACTTTGGGGTCCTGGCACCCCTCTTGCTGTCTAGAGTGGGGGGCTACCACCTCCTATGGCAGAAACCCTCCTTCCACTCTCCCTTCTGTCAGTGAAGGGGCAACACCTTGCATCTGGACAGCTGCCTGACTACTCAGGACTTCCTTGGGGTCAGGTGAGGCCTCACCAGTGCCAACTCTGGGCTCCCCCCTTACTGGGGCAGAAGGCCCTTGGCTCCTTGGAACTCTCTTTAAGAGTGGCCTACCCTTCCTTTTCTTCTTTCCTTTTCTTGCGGACCCCTGTCTCCTAACTGTAGGGACTGACTCCCCAGGACTTTGGGTTGGGGGGGCGCCCTGGGCGACCACCCCATCTGTGACCAGACTCACCTCTGGGAGGTCATTGCCCAGGATACAATCTAGGGGAAGGTCAGCACTGACTACCACCCTAATCCAGTCAAGGATACCCTCCCTCTCTAGGGGCACTATGGCTACAGGTTTGGAGGTGACCTCCCCTGTGGCTATCCTGACTTTCTTTGTCTTTCCTGGGACATACATGTCTGGGGTCACTAACCGGTCACTCACTATAGTGTGACTGGCACAGGTGTCTCTCAGGCCAGTGGTAGGGATCCCATTCACTTGAATGTGGTGGAAGTGCCTACTCCCACCCTCAGGGATCACCAGCTTACCATCTGGTCCTGTCTCCCAGCTCAATGCTAGGAGGACTTCATCATCTGAGGAATCCTCCTCTATGGCTACACTGGACAGCCCAGTTCTAACCACCTTCTTTGGACAGGCTGCATCTCCTCTGAAGTGACGTGTCTCTTGACAGTCAAAGCAAGCCCTACTGTCCAAGAGCTTTTTTAACCCTGGGTCTCCCTGTCTCTGCTTGTCAGAGTGGGAGTGGGATTTACTCTCCTCCTTCTTAGGGTTCTGGGGTACAGAGGGAGTCTCTGTGGTGGGCTTACCACCTCCCTCCTTAGGTTTTTGGGGACCTGTCCCCCCCTTCTTGGAGTCTCCCCCCTGGGACTTGACAACCACCCTGGTTCTCAACCACTCATCAGCTGCCTCCCCTAGCTCTCTAGGGTTGGTCTGCTTAGAGTCCACTAGATGCTGGCGTAACCTTTCTTGGGTACAATGGGTCAAGATGTGCTCTCTCATGATCAGATTGTATAACCCCTCATAAGTATCTACTTTGTTACCAATAATCCAGCCCTCTAGTGCCTTTTAGTGAAATGTCCACAAAGTCAACCCAAGACTGGGTACTGACCTTCTGGGTGTCCCTGAACTTCATTCTATATTGCTCTGGGGTCAGACCAAACTTCTTGGCTAAGCACCTCTTCATACTAGGGCACAAATCTGCCTCCTCCCCGCATAAGGTCAGAAGCCTATCCCTCCCTGAGTTGGGGACCAACTCCCACAAAAGGGAACCCCAATATTGAGGCCTAACCCTTCTCATTTGGAGTGCCCTCTCAAAGGCCCCCAGCCACTTATCTATGTCATCCCCCTCTACATAAGCAGGAACTACCCCCTTGGGTAATCTGGGGCAAACTCCCCCACCCATGGACACCTCAGCTTCTTTATCGCTGCCTCCAGTCTCTTCGGAGTCGCGGGTTCGGATCCCGTCGCTGCTTCCAATTATGTTGGAAAATGGGTTATTGGTAGGGCAGGTAGGTACCTACACCTAGCAACAAGCCACCAACCTCCACATAGGTACAGTTAGGTCTCAGTAAATTAATCCCAGCTCAACCCTTGGTAGCTTGGCAACGAGCGTCAAGGCTTAACTTAGGAGACAAAGTGTAAAGCATTCAAATATCACAAAACAGTAATTAAATAAAACACAGGAAACAGTTTAAAAATCCAAAACCAATTTATAAAAATAGTTTATATTTTTATCTTTAAAATGACACAAAAACGATTAAAATCGGTTCAGGGGAACCGGAGATATGAATTTTGAAAGAATTATTACTTTTCTAGCCCTTAGAAACAAAAAGCGCCATTCGGGTCATCTGGTTGCACCTCGACCGGGGCAAAGTCAAACTTTCAGGCCGACCGCGATGGAGCCCTGCTCGGCTACAGGTCGCGGGAGGCCTCGGTTAAAAAGTTACCTTCTGACTTAGTCTTTATTTTGAAGTTTTTCTTCACCGGGACGAACCTGCCAGTTGAATCCGACCTCCTGGAGCCCTTGTCCGGGTACGCGATGTGGGTTTCCTCGGTGGAGACTTTTACCTTCGGACTTAGTCATTTTTTCGAGATGAAAATCTTTCGACCGGGGTAAACCTGGATCTTGATCCGACGTCCATGGAGCCCTTCTCGGATACAATGGCTGGGAGGGCCCGGTCAACTTTTTACGTTCGGACTTAGTCTCTTTTTTGGATGTTTTTCTTTACCGGGATGAACCACGAAGTCAGGCCGGGTCGCGGTTGAGGCAAGCCGGCTAGAATTTCCGCGGCGGGTCGGTCCCTCTCTGGAGCTTTTTTCCAAACATTCTCAAATCTTTTCCAAACTTCTGGGGCTTCACCCAGATGTTCTTTTAAGGTTCTTTTGGGGTCCACAGCTCACCCCAAGGGTCCAGAAGTTCTGTGATGGTCCTTGGGGGGTGCGGACTTCACCTCCCAGAATGCACCTGGCGCAAACTCCTTTTTGGCCACTGGACAGTGGTCAGCTGGTCGCTTTCTTCAGGAGTTGGTGCAGGGGACTCTGGTTAGCAATTTTTCACCTGTAGCAAACAGGGAGTCCCTCCTTGAACCAGTTGAAGCCAGGCAAAGTCCTTCTTGTGGTGAAGCCCAAGTGTGCAGCTGGTGCAGTCCTTCTGAGTGCAGGGTCCAGGTGCAGGCCAGGGGTCCAGCAGGGCAGTCCTTCTTCTTCTTTAGTTCCTTTCTTGTTGAATTATGGAGGGGATCTGAGGTGTGGGTGCAGGTCTGCCAGTTTTATCCTTGCTCCTGGGTGAAAAGCAGGGGGGCCCTGGTTCTCCAATCAGGGACAGGGTCGTCCCCCTGTGATGACCACTTCCTGGGAAGTGTGGCAAAAATCCATCCCAGAAGGCAACAGTCTCTAAAAATCCAACATGGATGAATCTGATTTTTGGAGGTTACATCTGGCTGAGCCCACCCACTGGTGTGGCTAAAAATCATAAACACACCCCTCTCCAGCCCTCTCCTAATCTAATCAAGGGGGCACCTAATTGTCTGGGGTTGCAGGATGTGGGGGTGTTGCTGGGTGCTCCAAATGTCCTTCTCTGCCTTTGAAGACCAGTTTGGCAGCCCTCCCCCTTCCTGCCTCACCATCTGCTGAGGGGAGATTCTCTCCCCCAAGCACATTCCTTTGTGTGAAGCCAGGCCACTTCACACCTAATCAAGGCAGCCTGGCAGAAGCTGCTGCAGGCTGGCCAATCAGAGCACAGCAGCAAAAACAATGCAGAGCTGAAATTGGCAACTTTTTAGGTAAAGGCTAAACTTTTTACCTGAACAAGTTATATTAAATCCAACAACTGGAAGTTGTGGGATTTATTACAACAATTAATTTGATACCAAATTCTTGGTATGTAACATTTAAGGAGACTTTAAAATTTAAAATAAAGTCTGCCCATTCTAGCCTATGAAGGCCATTTACTTCAATGAGGGAAAAACGAATTTGGCTGTTTTTACCTCACCAGGGCTTATAAATCTATTTTTATAAAGTCCCTGCTTATAGTTACATGGCACCCAGCCCTAGGGGCACATAGGGCACACCTTAGGGGTGACTTATATGTAAAAATAAGGTAGTTTAAGACTTTGGAAGTACTTTTAATTCCAAAGTCGAATTTGCATATAACTTTAATTTAAAAGCAGCCAGCAAGGCAGGCTTGCTTTTAAAATGACACTGGGCACCTCAGCAGTGCACCTAGGTGTGCACCACCTATGCTGTGGTCCCTAAACCTACATGCCCTACCATATACTAGGGACTTATAGGTAGGTTAACTTAGCCAATTATAATTAGCCTAATTTGCATATCCATTTTACACAGACCACAGGCCCTGGGACTGGTTAGCAGTACCCAGGGCACCTTTAAAGTCAGGAAAACACCAGCAAAAAGTGGAAAATGGGGGCAAAAAGTTATGGGGCCTCTGCAATCAGCCCTGTTTTCTCACACAACCCCCCCCCCAGCCCACACGCCCAGGAGACTCAGCCCAACCCTGGGAGAGTCTTCCTGGCTTGTTAGGCGAGGAAGACAGTGAAGAAAACTGGCTGTCCCTTTGCAGGGCCTACTCTGCCTTACATCCTCCTGTCAGGGTCACTCCCTCTGGGTAGTGAAGCCATCCCAACAGTAAAAGGACCCAACTAAAACTGAATCTTCCCTCTAGGGGGGTCTTCCTCCTTTCTCTCTGCCAACTTGGGTAGTGAGGTGCCCACCTCCCCTACTCCAAACTTTGCTAGGGCAACACCTAGCTTACCCAAAGAGGTCACCCAACACTTGAGCAACCCCACCATGACCAATAGGGTCAGGGGGCCTCCTTTGCTATTGGCCCTGGGGTCTGCCTCCCAGGCCAAGTACATTGCTGCCAGGAAGGCTAGCACCCAGCAGAGGCTACTGACAGCTGTCAGTACCCAGAACCACACCCTAAGCTCTCCACTGACAGGTGGCTGAGCTGCTTTAGGGGCAACTTTGGGGTCCTGGCACCCCTCTTGCTGTCTAGAGTGGGGGGCTACCACCTCCTATGGCAGAAACCCTCCTTCCACTCTCCCTTCTGTCAGTGAAGGGGCAACACCTTGCATCTGGACAGCTGCCTGACTACTCAGGACTTCCTTGGGGTCAGGTGAGGCCTCACCAGTGCCAACTCTGGGCTCCCCCCTTACTGGGGCAGAAGGCCCTTGGCTCCTTGGAACTCTCTTTAAGAGTGGCCTACCCTTCCTTTTCTTCTTTCCTTTTCTTGCGGACCCCTGTCTCCTAACTGTAGGGACTGACTCCCCAGGACTTTGGGTTGGGGGGGCGCCCTGGGCGACCACCCCATCTGTGACCAGACTCACCTCTGGGAGGTCATTGCCCAGGATACAATCTAGGGGAAGGTCAGCACTGACTACCACCCTAATCCAGTCAAGGATACCCTCCCTCTCTAGGGGCACTATGGCTACAGGTTTGGAGGTGACCTCCCCTGTGGCTATCCTGACTTTCTTTGTCTTTCCTGGGACATACATGTCTGGGGTCACTAACCGGTCACTCACTATAGTGTGACTGGCACAGGTGTCTCTCAGGCCAGTGGTAGGGATCCCATTCACTTGAATGTGGTGGAAGTGCCTACTCCCACCCTCAGGGATCACCAGCTTACCATCTGGTCCTGTCTCCCAGCTCAATGCTAGGAGGACTTCATCATCTGAGGAATCCTCCTCTATGGCTACACTGGACAGCCCAGTTCTAACCACCTTCTTTGGACAGGCTGCATCTCCTCTGAAGTGACGTGTCTCTTGACAGTCAAAGCAAGCCCTACTGTCCAAGAGCTTTTTTAACCCTGGGTCTCCCTGTCTCTGCTTGTCAGAGTGGGAGTGGGATTTACTCTCCTCCTTCTTAGGGTTCTGGGGTACAGAGGGAGTCTCTGTGGTGGGCTTACCACCTCCCTCCTTAGGTTTTTGGGGACCTGTCCCCCCCTTCTTGGAGTCTCCCCCCTGGGACTTGACAACCACCCTGGTTCTCAACCACTCATCAGCTGCCTCCCCTAGCTCTCTAGGGTTGGTCTGCTTAGAGTCCACTAGATGCTGGCGTAACCTTTCTTGGGTACAATGGGTCAAGATGTGCTCTCTCATGATCAGATTGTATAACCCCTCATAAGTATCTACTTTGTTACCAATAATCCAGCCCTCTAGTGCCTTTTAGTGAAATGTCCACAAAGTCAACCCAAGACTGGGTACTGACCTTCTGGGTGTCCCTGAACTTCATTCTATATTGCTCTGGGGTCAGACCAAACTTCTTGGCTAAGCACCTCTTCATACTAGGGCACAAATCTGCCTCCTCCCCGCATAAGGTCAGAAGCCTATCCCTCCCTGAGTTGGGGACCAACTCCCACAAAAGGGAACCCCAATATTGAGGCCTAACCCTTCTCATTTGGAGTGCCCTCTCAAAGGCCCCCAGCCACTTATCTATGTCATCCCCCTCTACATAAGCAGGAACTACCCCCTTGGGTAATCTGGGGCAAACTCCCCCACCCATGGACACCTCAGCTTCTTTATCGCTGCCTCCAGTCTCTTCGGAGTCGCGGGTTCGGATCCCGTCGCTGCTTCCAATTATGTTGGAAAATGGGTTATTGGTAGGGCAGGTAGGTACCTACACCTAGCAACAAGCCACCAACCTCCACATAGGTACAGTTAGGTCTCAGTAAATTAATCCCAGCTCAACCCTTGGTAGCTTGGCAACGAGCGTCAAGGCTTAACTTAGGAGACAAAGTGTAAAGCATTCAAATATCACAAAACAGTAATTAAATAAAACACAGGAAACAGTTTAAAAATCCAAAACCAATTTATAAAAATAGTTTATATTTTTATCTTTAAAATGACACAAAAACGATTAAAATCGGTTCAGGGGAACCGGTGATATGAATTTTTAAAGAATTATTACTTTTCTAGCGCTTAGAAACAAAAAGCGCCAATCGGGTCATCTGGTTGCACCTCGACCGGGGCAAAGTCAAACTTTCAGGCCGACCGCGATGGAGCCCTGCTCGGCTACAGGTCGCGGGAGGCCTCGGTTAAAAAGTTACCTTCTGACTTAGTCTTTATTTTGAAGTTTTTCTTCACCGGGACGAACCTGCCAGTTGAATCCGACCTCCTGGAGCCCTTGTCCGGGTACGCGATGTGGGTTTCCTCGGTGGAGACTTTTACCTTCGGACTTAGTCGTTTTTTCGAGATGAAAATCCTTCGACCGGGGTAAACCTGGATCTTGATCCGACGTCCATGGAGCCCTTCTCGGATACGATGGCTGGGAGGTCCCGGTCAACTTTTTACGTTCGGACTTAGTCTCTTTTTTGGATGTTTTTCTTTACCGGGACGAACCACGAAGTCAGGCCGGGTCGCGGTTGAGGCAAGCCGGCTAGAATTTCCGCGGCGGGTCGGTCCCTCTCTGGAGCTTTTTTCCAAAAATTCTCAAATCTTTTCCAAACTTCTGGGGCTTCACCCAGATGTTCTTTTAAGGTTCTTTTGGGGTCCACAGCTCACCCCAAGGGTCCAGAAGTTCTGTGATGGTCCTTGGGGGGTGCGGACTTCAACTCCCAGAATGCACCTGGCGCAAACTCCTTTTTGGCCACTGGACAGTGGTCAGCTGGTCGCTTTCTTCAGGAGTTGGTGCATGGGACTCTGGTTAGCAATTTTTCACCTGTAGCAAACAGGGAGTCCCTCCTTGAACCAGTTGAAGCCAGGCAAAGTCCTTCTTGTGGTGAAGCCCAAGTGTGCAGCTGGTGCAGTCCTTCTGAGTGCAGGGTCCAGGTGCAGGCCAGGGGTCCAGCAGGGCAGTCCTTCTTCTTCTTTAGTTCCTTTCTTGTTGAATTCTGGAGGGGATCTGAGGTGTGGGTGCAGGTCTGCCAGTTTTATCCTTGCTCCTGGGTGAAAAGCAGGGGGGCCCTGGTTCTCCAATCAGGGACAGGGTCGTCCCCCTGTGATGACTACTTCCTGGGAAGTGTGGCAAAAATCCATCCCAGAGGGCAACAGTCTCTAAAAATCCAACATGGGTGAATCTGATTTTTGGAGGTTACATCTGGCTGAGCCCACCCACTGGTGTGGCTAAAAATCATAAACACACCCCTCTCCTGCCCTCTCCTAATCTAATCAAGGGGCACCTAATTGTCTGGGGTTGCAGGATGTGGGGGTGTTGCTGGGTGCTCCAAATGTCCTTCTCTGCCTTTGAAGACCAGTTTGGCAGCCCTCCCCCTTCCTGCCTCACCATCTGCTGAGGGGAGATTCTCTCCCCCAAGCACATTCCTTTGTGTGAAGCCAGACCACTTCACACCTAATCAAGGCAGCCTGGCAGAAGCTGCTGCAGGCTGGCCAATCAGAGCACAGCAGCAAAAACAATGCAGAGCTGAAATTGGCAACTTTTTAGGTAAAGGCTAAACTTTTTACCTGAACAAGTTATATTAAATCCAACAACTGGAAGTTGTGGGATTTATTACAACAATTAATTTGATACCAAATTCTTGGTATGTAACATTTAAGGAGACTTTAAAATTTAAAATAAAGTCTGCCCATTCTAGCCTATGAAGGCCATTTACTTCAATGAGGGAAAAACGAATTTGGCTGTTTTTACCTCACCAGGGCTTATAAATCTATTTTTATAAAGTCCCTGCTTATAGTTACATGGCACCCAGCCCTAGGGGCACATAGGGCACACCTTAGGGGTGACTTATATGTAAAAATAAGGTAGTTTAAGACTTTGGAAGTACTTTTAATTCCAAAGTCGAATTTGCATATAACTTTAATTTAAAAGCAGCCAGCAAGGCAGGCTTGCTTTTAAAATGACACTGGGCACCTCAGCAGTGCACCTAGGTGTGCACCACCTATGCTGTGGTCCCTAAACCTACATGCCCTACCATATACTAGGGACTTATAGGTAGGTTAACTTAGCCAATTATAATTAGCCTAATTTGCATATCCATTTTACACAGAGCACAGGCCCTGGGACTGGTTAGCAGTACCCAGGGCACCTTTAAAGTCAGGAAAACACCAGCAAAAAGTGGAAAATGGGGGCAAAAAGTTATGGGGCCTCTGCAATCAGCCCTGTTTTCTCACAGTAAAAAACAATTACATGGGAATTACAGAAATCGGTGTGTGAACATGTGATGATTGTTAGCGAACCTGCACAATAAGTAGCTGAGTGTGTGTAATGCCAGGGAAACCTAGGCCCATGGTTATACACATTAATCCCCATTCTTGCAAAACATGTACACGCAATGACAGCTTTATATATTCAACATCTATTTGTATTATGCTAAGTCGCCCCCTCTCTGCGTCCCAAAATGTTTCAAATGCTGCGCTACAAAGGTATACATATGAGTCCTAATGTGTATTTGTTGCAGAATGTGCATGAAGACCTATGCTACCAGTCCGATGGATCATTTTTGCAACACATACCAGATGCCTGTAGCTGCATGTAATGTAGTGTTGCCTTTGTGTCAGAAAAGCAACACGTGAACGGCTCCATTTGTACTCCACTGGTCATAATGGCCAGTGAGTACGTCATGTAGAAACAACATACCTACATATGCAGACGCCATAGCTAGACAGAAAATTGGAAACACATGATGATGCTATACATGTGTGTTGCCGTCACGTCACATGAAGTTAGTCATGTTGTTCACACATATGTCACATGTGTGTCTGTTTGCTGTCTGTTGACCCTGTCCAAATAGCCTGTTTAATTGTGAGTGGTCATGCAGTCCTAATGGAACCAGTTTTGGAATGTCTCTCGGGGATGCACATGCTGAGATGTATGGATAACATTATTGTTGGGGCATACTAATGGAGGATTAACTTGGACGACACCTGACTGTCCTGACCACTGCATGAGTGTAGTAGGGTGTGACACTGGAGCAGGAGACTCATCCAATGTTAATGTTGAATACAAAGTGATCCATGCAGGATGAGCATGTGTGAAAGTCTATCATTACCATGTCATTTTCACACAGTGTCATTGTAACAGAAATCTTTTGTCCGTTCACCCAGTCTGAGTATAATCTTTGTTTCATGCTTTACAGGTGGACCAGCCCCGTACACCGTGGGAGAGGTGGCCCATTTTGACGACCCCGATACCTACAGTGAGTGTCGCCTGAGTGCTATTTACATTGTTTGGTAATGACGCATGATGGATTACTGTGTGTTCAAGAGAATTCATGATTTGATGTGCTGGCCGTTCATTGGCTTTGTTCTTTTAGTGTGATATCAAATTAGAATTATGTTTCTGCAAAGCAATACGTAGTCATCTCTCAGATTGAGGGGCTGTAGCCCATTCAATTATGGCGGCAATTGGGAATGGTATGACTCATTTCGAATAGACTGGTCAATGTTAGACTTGGTCAGGGACTTGCCATGAACTGAGTCTGCATATCAGACTGACAGTCTCCCAGATAGCTTAGGCACATGGCATTGATGACAAGTACTTCTTCCTAGTTGAGGATGGACTGTGTACACTGCAGGTTGGATCTTCCATGGGCATGTACTTCCACAAGGTGAACTCGAAGTGTGTGTGACTTGAGTGTAATGCCCTAGGTGTTCAGTTGAATCATGTGAATGGGTGTACTACCTCCCCTGTGTGTGTTGTTAAACATGCCTCACTAATAGTATGTTATGTTGGGCTAAGTCATAACATTTTGACATGTGTGGACCTGGTATGTGACAAGGTTGGGCTGACTACAACGTGTTGCTATCCCTTCATAGGTGTTGTGTGTGAAGGCACATAATTGTTGCACTTTCTGTACACTCCTGGGTGTGCATTGAACATGGGATTGTTGGTTGTTCTTCCCACACCACCCACAAAGACTGGGATGTTACTGTGAAACAGGGTACCTAGGACTGTAGCAACCAGTATGTTACACGTACTTAACACCTTTTGTGACTTGAGTTAGTACCTTGGGCCAGAGTGAGAAAAATGTCTACACGTTGAAAATGGCATAAATATCTGTGTGGGATTTGCAAACGTCTGTTTCCTAATCCAAAATGTCTTTGGTGGTCATGTACATATGAGTAAAATGCTTTTCAAAATTGATATAATGAAGGGTTTTACCAGACCTACTTGCAAATCACAGTGGTAGGCAATCCCATTTGCAACCGAGTACGTGGTTGCAAAGTGAGTAGCTGTTATCATCCACTTGAAGTGGATGGTAACCACCTTGCTGACTGGAAGGGGTCCTCATTGTAAAGCTTCAGCCTTTGTGAGTGGACTAAAAAAATCCTGCGCAAAAAAGCCAGTGGTCTAAGGGACCAATAATTACCGTGAAAATTTCCAAGTACAATTGTTGTGATTTAAAAATAATTGCAGCTCATTTTTCTTTCCGGTAAACGGCCTACACTTGGGGAGAAATAACTTGCTTAATTTAAAATCAGTCACGTCTATGGAGTTCTGCTGGTCCCAGCAGGCCACCATCCCCGTGAGTGCCCATGTTGCTAAGGTGGGGCAACTTGGAACCCACATCATTGATGTTCATGAGGTGGGTTTTAGGGACCCCATAGCGACTCGCAGACGGTGTCAGAGACACCGTTCTGCTTTGCAATTTGCTAGTTGATTTTCCTAAATTCCTACATCTGACACCTAGTGTGGACACGTGATTCTGGGCCAGGGGTTCAATCTTAGCACACAACTAATTAAAAATGCTATTGAGTGAGGAGTGTGAGTGTAATCACATAGAATGACATATGTACTGAAGTCAGTATGCGGAAGAGCTGGTGCCATAATGTCAAATGCCTTAGGTATGATTTGGATGAGTAGTTTAGGGTGATGTCATCCATCATGTAGAGACATGGATATGCTAGGTGTGATATGACCTTATGGATGCATGATTCACATGTACTTCCTCTGAGCATTTCCGTGAACTATGTTGTAACAATTGCTGCATACAATATATTTCTAGTAATGGACAAATGAGCCATTGTGGGATTCAACCCACTGTAAATTCAATGCTCAATATTTCCCTTTTCTCTTCACAGCTGCAAACCTGAGTGCCGCAGAGCGCAACCATTTTGAGCACAGGGCAATGAGGTACAGGCACATCCTGCAGGTGCAGTGTGGGTATCGGAGGATGGCCCGCAGATACAATTCCGATCAGGCCTCCGGGGCGTGGTATGCCACACCACAGGCTCCACCAACGGTGCCACCTACAACCACCAGGTCTGCCCAAGGGGACCCAGCGACGGACCAGCCATCTTCCTCAAGACCTGGACCCAGCCGTGTGTTGGGAGCAGGGCTGTCCCGTGGCCACTCCACTCCAGCGACAATCTCCACCTCCACCGGCACGCAGACCAGCAGTGACCCTCCAATTGACCCTGCAGCCTTCCAGGCATTGTCTAGGAAACTGGACAGGTTAATTCAAAAGGTGGACAACCTGACGGAGGACATGGCGGAGACTAAAAAGAAGGTGCGCTCCATCCGGCGCACACTTCAGAGGGCAAATCTTTAGTTATTTTGCCCTCCTGAACTTTTACCCCTCCCCTCTCCCCTCTTTCCTCTTTCCATACTGTTAGTTGGGTTTGGGGGGTTAGTTATAGGATAAGTATAGGTAATTAGCTTAGTTAGTGTTAGGTAAGAGGGTGGGGAGTCCCTATACTTTCTATCTAATATTTTTGTGTGGGTGGGTGGGTGGGGGGCAATGTTGGGATTCCTGTTTAATAAAAAAATTATTAAAAAAAAATATATATAAAAAATAAAAAATAAAAAAATATATATGTTTGTTTAGGATAGTATAGTATGTGTGTAGGTTAGTAAGTGTTGTCCTGCATGTGTCTTGTCTCTTAATGGTGGGTGGGGGGTTGATGTTTAGATCGTTTCGTTACATGTGTAGAGTAAGTTTAGCTTAGGTTAGTTAGGGACAGTTGTGGGTTAGTAGTAGTCAGGTTAGATTAGTGTAGGTTTACCTTTCCCTAGTTGCCTCTTTTATTACTACTTTTAAATAAAAATTTTGTTAACCCTTTACCTGATGGGTTAGGTGCTACCTTTTCATGGCCTTGACATCAGTGTAGCAGAAATGTTAAGTATGACATTTGTGTTCCATGCTCCCTATCCCCAGGCTTATGAGGTTTAACATGCCAGCTACCCGTGTGCTAACTTGGTAAGTATCCACCATGTTGGAGAGCCACCATTGGTAGTGTGCATTGATCATCAAGGTTTGGGGTTGGTATGTATCCTACTTCACAAAGAGTGCTTCCAGACTTGTTATTGTAGGTAAATAGATAGGTCGGACAGCATTGTGAAGTTCAGGGAGAGCTTTATAGATGATGATTTGTTCACACTCTTGTCTTGTTGCTATCATTGCTGACCTACATCATGTGTGTACTGATTCAGCATGACTTTCCTTCATGGAAGTATACGCCGTAAGGGTGATTGATGCAGTGTAATTTGTTTATCATTCCTTTCATTCTACAGCATAATTTCAAATTTTAGTATTGCATGGTGCCTACATTTCTCTGCCACCATTAGTTGTGTAGAATAGCTATAGATGGTGCATCATTCTGTCCAATACAGCATGATTGTGTGTGCTTAGTCCCTTCATCAGTTATTTTCCTCAGTATAGTAAAGCTATGATGCAATCCTGGCCACTGCACAGATGATTCAGTATACATGAAATCAGGACAGTAGTATAGAGAATCGACATGGTTTCCACACAGCCACTTTGGAGTTATCTACTGCACAGTTGAATTTTGAAATGACACAGAGACACAATAGGTATGCAAGTGATATTTATTCATAAGTGGTGTTGTGCAAAATGTCCATTCACCATGTTTGCTGACTCCTTTCTGGTGCATTATTACATGGTGATCCTACAGAAGGGGTGTGGATGATGCTCCTGACATGCTGGGGTGATGTCACAGACAGTGCAGAGGAACATGAAATGCCAAATGGTAGGAGAGAAACATTCACTGGCAAGGTGGACAAGTCAGACAGTGGATTGCCGAACAGTCATTGAGGTTAGTTGTAGTGAGACTGGCATGTGTCAAAACGTAGGACCTTGGTCAGAGTAGGGCATGGTGCAGGGACTAGGGCTTCCGGGTACTCTTGCGTGTGAATGTTATCTGTTCCATGTCTTCTTCTTCTGATGTGTGTGTTGCCTGGTGTGTCCTTGTTGTTGTTGGTTGTGAAGGGGCAACACACACCTCAGTGTTAGAAGACATGGAGGCAGACATCCCGGGGGCTGATCCCTGTTGAGTAAGGAAGGGCAGTACTGCAGCAAGGAGGGCCTGCTGGTTTTTCAGAATGGCAGCCACATCCCGATGGTAGGCAGCCAGGTCGGCCCTGAGGGGTTCTATGTTGCATTCGTGCACACGTTGAGTGGCTTGCAGTTTGAGTTGTTGTGTCAACTGGATGACAGCTGTGCCAATTTCCTTCAGTGTTTTTGAAATGTCCTCCAAGAGAAAATTTCTGGCTTGCATTGCAGCTGCCTGATCAGCAGTTGACAACATGCACGAACGCACCCCCTCAAGGCTGGCTGCCATATTTTGCATCCCCACCCGCACCTCCTTGGCCAGGTCCCGCTGGACCCCAACGACAGTTCTTTCGAAGCTGGTGCCAGTGTCGTCAGAGTCCTCAGCTGTGTTGGAGCTGGCAGGTCTTACAATTGGGGTGGCGGGTGGTTCTACTGTGGTGGCTGCTTCTTCTGTGCTCCTCCTTGTGACTGAAGGTGGGGTTTGGAGGCTTTCAAGGACCATGTCAATGGTCTCTTGTGGGAGGTTGATGGTGTCATCATCCATGTCATTAGGGAACTCATGGACAGGCAGATCAGCAGGAGATCCGTGTTCCTCTGCAATGAAACAGGGTACAATTAGTGTGTCTGTGTTGTGACAATTTTGCAGTAAGATACAAGCCTTTGGATGCCTTAACATTGTACTCTGTGTTTGTCTAGGTATCTGCTGTCCGTCATAGGGCATTGTTGTAGGCCTATGGCCCACCTGTGTGTCACATGTTTGATATGGATCTTTCAGACATGTCTGCCAGGTCGCCTCTAGGTGTTGCTTTGTAATTATTTAGGAATAGGCGTTTTTTTCTCCTACTCCTCACTCGGTGTTTCACTATTGTTATGGAGGGACATTTTGTAGGGTGGGGTCTCATTATCCAACATGTGATTCTTGGCTTTCTAGGCAGCAGGATAGCTAATGGTGTGGGGGACTAAGTTTGACCCAGTTGAAAATAACTCTGTCACCCAGATATTCAATTTAGCTAAGACTAACTAGCAGTGCCTCTGGTCTCCCACATCAAAGGAATGTTTAGACATCCGAGCGCATGACATCTTTGGAACTTCTCAGGGAAGTGGTGGTCACTCAGGTCCTACACATTTGTATCTTTTCCGGTAGGTTCCCATACACAAATGACATAGACAGTATTAGTTTGATATGAAGTTTCATTGTACAACTGACTTGTAGGAATTTAGGTGTGAGCCCCATTTACACAAACAATACACACTGTTAGAATTGAAATAGTCCGCAGGAGAGTAATACATTAGTACACAGCTTTCATGGTGCCTAACTGTTTCTACTCTCCCCCTGCATGTTCTATGTATAGCACAGCTTGTTAAGTTTGGAGGTTGCCTGTCAGAATCACAGGAGAGACATCATCCCTCATATCAGAGTAATGGGCTACGATCTGGTTGTGCATCAGCAGCAAGGCAGGCAGCATCTAGTTGTTATTTTCTGTTTGGAAACTCCCCCATGTGTGTCTTGGGACAAGGGAGTGAATGTAAAAGACATATGTCATGGTGATGACAAAGTTTCCCTAAGCAGGAATGCCAAACCTTGACCCCTACCACATCTATCAGCAACGTACCAGACGTTATCCTTGACTGGGGCACAGAGTGAATATGTTCTGGCAAACTCCAGTGCAGAAGTAGGCAAAACAGTGTGATTTGACTAATTGACAACACCTTAGGACTGACTATTTGCTACATTAACTGATAGGAAGGGCAATGAGAATCATTTAGTGCAAATTGCTCTGAGGCACTTAGATGTGAACAAATGAGTATAAGTACATTCAGGGTAAGATGCACAAAGGCCTCCAGCCTGAGGCTAATGCGCAAAGTATACGTTTCACTTGCCACACTACACTTTGACTGACTGTGGGTGTTGTGACTGCCCTGCCAGCACACTTGCCTCTCAGGCCCTGCCCCATACACTTTTTATTCACATTGCATGATCTGTACATGTAACGTGGCATTACCTATGCATGTCAATGTTAGGATGTGGTATGGATGTAAACATTCTTGATGTTTTGAGATGATGTTGGGTGATGTGTTTTGAATTGGATTGGCCTGTTTATCGTATGAAGGTCCTATTTGTTTGTCCGACTTTGCAGGTGTGTTTCAGTGACCAGTTGCCTGTGTCCCCTCCTCAATGTTGTTGTCTGAGCAGTATGACATTAGTGATGTAGCCTTGTTAGCCAGGCACGTGAGGGACCCTGACGTATGCAGCATGTGTGTATCGTTAGTGCTGTGTGGCTCCTATTGCTGTTTACTTAGGCTTATGTATGTGTCAGTTATGGACATTCGGCATTTGAGTGTACTGGTACCTTTGTCTTATTTCTAGGAGTAATTGCAGATGTCACCCTCACCCCCTAATTTAGGTATGTATGTTCCAGGGTTGGGTTTCTGCCATTTGGTACTATAGCTGCACAGAGATGAGAGGTGTTATTGTCAACTGTGTTTGCAGTTAAGTTACAGTTGTTGTATTTGCTACTGCATTACAGATAGGGACCTAGTCGATGTAGAATAGATTTTGCAATACAAGTGCCTGGATGTGGATTTGAGGTAGTGTCCTTCCCACCTGTCACTGCTTTCCCTTGGCTCTCTTGTTGTAATTACAGGATGTCCCCGTGGGACTGTTGTGGTTGCTGTATTTTGTCGTGCCCCAGCTTCGGTCAGTACTGGGCATGCCCCCCTGCCGTGCCCCTTTCCCCATGCGACTTCATATATGTGCTGACTTACATGCATTGTGTAGTAGGTATCCCCCCCCGGCTTACAGTCCCCATTATTGTATTAGGATTCCCCATGCGACTTACCCTGCATGTGCGTAGTGTCGTGGTAGTCTGCGCTGTCCAGTCCTTGAATCCCTGTGACGATCTCCTCCGGGATGACAGCTGCAACCATCTCCTCCATGTGGTCCAGGGCCTCCTGTTGTGCTGGACTCCCCCCTCCAGTCTGCATTGCTGCCTTCCTGTTCCTGGCCATTTTCTCTTTGGTCCTACGTTTGCAGTCATGCCAGCATTTCTTACACTCGGTGACTGTCCGGCGTTCTTCAGCCACACTGTTAATCTTGTCCACAATTTGTTTCCAGATGGCCTCTCTCCTACTGAGTGGCAATTTGGAGGTGATGAAAAGTTGGTGCTGGTGTTCCGTCACCTCTTTCACCAGGATTTCCTGCTCCTCTGCACTGAAGCGACACTTTCTTTTTTTTTTTTAAATGTCCTGGTTCCTGTATGCTTCCTCCTGGCTGGTTCCTGGTCTGCTCTCATCCTCCTGGGGTCTGTTGGGGCATCTAGGATCCATTTTGGGTCTCCTCTCCTGAAAGGGCAGTTTTCGCGCAAAAATGTGACGCAATTGCGTGAAAAAAAATGGCGTTTTCACTATTGCGCTGTCGTAAATCGACCCACAGTGATGTGCGTCGCATTTACGTTGGTTTCCTTTACGACAGACCGACGCTGTCTGCTTCACGAAATAATGACTCCCACCTGTTGGTTGCGCCGCCGTACGTCAAAGTATAAATTTGACGCCCGCATGGCGCATCCAAATGGCGTTAGACGGCGCAAATTTTTTTGACGCAAAATTGCGTTACCGCAATTTTGCGTCAAAAAGTATAAATATGGCCCTTACTCTTTTGTGTTGTTGTATGTAGGTTTGATTGAACAACCTTGGGGAACATATTATTTAGTCCTGAAGAAGGTGATGAAAAAGGTTTGGAAGCCCACCGAAATGCATCAATGCTTTACTCTCACTGGACCCATAGGAGGAGGCTCTTATCGAATAAGGATTGCTGATAATTATCGATAGGCCCATACCTACCATAATAGGGACAGTCTAATTTTATAGACCATTGTATATGTCTTCTGTTTGTCTCCCCTTCACCGAATCTTATTTGAATTTTATTTGGTTTTATTGATGTTTTAGTATTGATGTGTTTGTCTTGTTACTATATGATCTGGGGTTTTATTTGGAATTATATTAAATAGTTACCCTTGATTCCTTTGTTTTTAGGCTGATCAATAGAGAGATTCATTGTTTGAGTGAGTGTGTAGTGACTGGTTTGGTTTTCCCGTGGGGGATTCTTCTGATTTCACTGTATTGCATGATTTAGCCACTGGAGGTTGCAGTGCCACCAAACCTGGCACACTTTCAGGTTTTATCCCTAGCGTCCATTTTGTGAAATTTGGCCATGCAGTGATGTACACGGTTCCTTGGTCATCAGTCGATCAGTGAACTGGACTTAACTGGTCTAATGTCCTTTGTTGCAGGAGAGTGATACCTGACTTTTTAGAAGTGTGGAGGTCCTCCTGAGGATAGTACAACATGCGCTGCTGCCGTAGGGAGCCTACCCTTAGTACCCTATGCCCTGGGTAACTAAGTACCATTTACTAGGGACTTATAGTGGCAGCTAAAGATGTTACAAATTGTATAAATAATTTTGTAATTTTAGGGCAAGAACACTGGCACTGGGAACTTAGCTGGCAGGATCCCATTGCACTCTAGTCCAAGTTGCATCCGCAAACCAGGAAAAAAAGAGGGGAGGTACTGAAACAGTGTGCCAGTTTCCCACACCCTTAAGTATCTTGCAGACTGGTACTTTAATACTAAGAGGACAGATTTTTAGGACAGGTTCTCTACCAACAAGATTGCATGCCCGTGTCAGTTTTTCTATGCATGTTTGTGAAGATTTTCTTTGCCTTGCTCATGCCTGTTGCATTTGCCAACCAAGACATCACCATAGGTCCTCCTGGATTGACCAAAGTATCCCACCTCTTTATTGCACTTCAGTGACTTAGCTCTGCCCCTCCATTACAAAACGTTTGTGGCTGATTTGTCTACCTGGCTGTTCTAACATAATTAACCAACAAAATTCTTAAAGTGAATAATAGAAGAACTGTTGTGATCTATTGCAGGTGTATTTTGTTTAAAAACGAAAATGTGTAATGATTTTTCCAGCCGCATCAACCACCAGTGCAGGGGATAGTGGCAGCACGAACGTGCTGGATGCAGCAGAGCTCGGAGAAAGAAAACCGGCAGCAGCAGGGATGGGCATTAGTAAGTCATATTGCTCTTGATCATTCACAATTACTAGTAGACTCACTGCAAAGGTGTTGCTTGTGAACCCCCTGGTTTAGCAGCTACAGTATGGTTGAGTTCTTAATGGCCTCTTCTCTCTGTAAATCAGCAGACAAAAGTTCAATATGAATGGACACTACAAATAATGACTTGATGGAAAAGTGAACAAAGGATGGACGCTAAAAAAAAGAATGGGTGGAATGGTATATGAGTGAAAGGATGTTTGGTTGAAAGGAAAGGATACGTAGGTGAGTAATTGAAGATGGTTGGGTGGGTGATAGGATGGATGAAAGAGGTGAAAGAATGTGCCTTGGGGGTAATGGGTGGAAGGGAAAGGGATGCTTGGATGTGGATGGGTGGATGGTAACAAACAATGAGTGGGTAAATGGATGAATAGATGAAAGCAGGGTGCTTTAGATTGTGGATACTGGATAGGTGAGTGTATGGATAGACGGGTGGATAAATGGATGGCAGGATTGGAATGGTGAAAGACTGGATGAGAGAGTGTAAGGCTTAAATAGTGGGTATCAAAGGGTGGATAGAATAGACAAATGAATAGATGAATGTATAATTGCTTGAATGAAAAAATAAAGGAGCTCTTCTGGAGAGGGACGTGTCTGTACACCTTCTTTGTTTGGTTTGCATAGTTATCAAATCTCTGGTTCAAAGTGGGGGTATTTTCATTTCCTGTCCTCTCACTAAACTCACTGTAGTTGCTAAGCAAGGCAGATATGTATCCTTCTACCCATCATCATACCTCCCTCCCCATGAGCCATCCATGCTACTATGACGTAACTGCAGCGTAGTTCGATTTGGCAGTACAACTCACCAAGAGATAGCAGCCCAGATGAAGAGACTGGAGGGCATCTGCAATGAATATAGGCAGCTGGTGGCTCTTCATGAGGAAGAGGACGAGGCCCAAGTAGCAGCCAATATGCCCGCACGTCCTACCTCCTCTAACCAGCCGGCAGCGCCTCCAGCCTCCCAGCGGCACCGTCAGCACTGCTCCCAGCTGGCATCAGCCTGTCCCAGTCCCACCACTGCTACCTTGCCCTCACTCTCAGACTGTAACTTCTAACACCGTGTCCTGCAAAACTAGGCATGGCTAGACCACCGGATAGCACACATTGAGGCACCCCTGGATCATCTCCAGACCCCAGTGGACAGTGCCCTCTTCTGACACTTTTTTTCATTTTTTGTTTTGGTAGGATCAACACTTGTAGGGTGAGAGGGTGGGAATGGGAGTTGGGACCAGGTTTTTTTTTTTTTTTACTTTGGACTTTTTTTGGGGACTTTCATTGTGGACCTTTGTTTCTTTTGTTGTGTGGTTTCATTTGAATTTTGGGGATGGGACATCTGTTCTTGTTGTGGGTGGAAATGGTGGTTTTTCTATTTCTAAAAAATTAAAAGGGGATCATTTATTTTACTTTATTTATGCCTCAAATCTTTAATTTGGTGTTTTAGTTTGCACTGTTGTATTTTACTGCAGCCTGTTTTTTTAAAATCATCTAAAATTAGGTATGTCTTGCTCTACTGCCCCCTCTAACTATAGTGGCCATGAAGGGATGATTGGCATTGCATATATCACAGACAAAAACTTAAATACATACAAACAGCAACTTCTTCAGTAGAAGTGAATTACTAATTAAATGAGTTCTCTTCAATCCATAGATCTTCTCTTACTTGAATAGATAAAGGGAGGGCTGATACATCAGTCTTCTTACTGCAGGGTATTCCCAATATGGCATCTTATCTTAAGGGGTAGGAGTAGTATTAGCAGGCTAGCATGCCAACAGAGAAGACACAAGGTGCCACTCCCATCTATGTGAACTCCAACTGCAGGATTAATCAAAGGGTTATCCATCACTATCAACTAGAATAAAAGAAAACAGAGTCGGTGGGTGATATATTATATCATACCTTTAGAAATACTGAGACCAGACTACCACAATGACAATATTTGTCACACAACAAATTAGACCTGATATGATAAAAACGAGCAATATCAACTTTTTCTGAGTTTTGAGAAGCTAGTATTTAATGAAAACTAAGTGTAGGAAATGAAATACTTGAGTCAGGAGAAATGGGCTCAGAGTCAGGAGTAGTAGGACAAGGTTAATGGTTTATGCAACACACAATATAAGGCCATAATGATGAGATTGATGGGGCTGGTGTAGAATATTGTTCATGTAATGGAAGGTCAAGCAGTGACTTGGTGTTCCTTTCACTGCATCTGCCCCAGCAAGCGTGTGATCCATTTATGGTGTAAATTTAATTCACACCCCAATAAATCACACAGCCCACTGGAAGAGGGTTAGGGACTCACTGAATGGACGGGAAAGAAGATTTAGGGAAAGATGTGACAAAGACAAACAGTACAGTGAAATAAAAATGACAATAATCATCGGGGTGCTGAGAAGCACACCTTCATCAATCAGTTGTGGAAGGAAATCATGAAAGGGTAAGTATGGTACAGTTTGGTTAAATGCATTGCAAACAGTCCTTCAGCCCCAGAGAGACCTAAGATAATATTTCTCTAAATGTTCTGTCTTCTAGGTTTGAAAAATGAAAATTATGAAGAATTGAAGTTAACCTTCCCAGTTCTAAAAATTATAATTCTTAAAAGGAAAATGATTTTGTATTGCCAAATTGGGCAGAGCATCTCCATTCTTCCTGGAAAGTCTGTCACTCTTGGGTTCCTGGCTGAACCTGCCCGGTAGGTATGCTGGAGTGCTGAGCTTTCACCAAGTTTTTTTGTTATTGCAGGAGAGGACTAGGAGAAGGCCTGCATATTGAAAAATAGGAAATGTATTATAGAGGAAAGGAAAATCACAAAAGGAAGCAAGGTAAGCTTCATGAGGAGTCAAGAGTGTACCATGAAGACTCGGAGGCAGAACAAGAACATAAATAGGAGTTTCATGTTTGAGCCAGCAGTGCAGCAAAGATACAGTCAGTAGCATTTCCCAAATCAACCCACCTCTCTCCAGTCCACAGAGATGAGAGAATGGTACTAGGCCTAAGAGTTTTCGCCATCATCATGGTTTCTCTTTGAAGTAGGTAACTTTCTCCTTCCAGCTGTTGAGGTATCCCTGCCCTATGTATTTCTATCCTCCTCATCCTCCTGATTCTGAGTAACTCTGTCCCAGTCCCAAACCAAGTGAGATAGGCCTGTGTAGTGCACTGCTGTTGAAGAACAAATACAAAAACAGAATTGGAATATTTTGTGTAGATTTGTGTTTGGTAACTAAAGTGACTAGTCTGGTCTCTGAGGAACCAGAAAAAAGGAGTGGACCCTGCAGGTAAATTTCACTAAGGCTGAAAGGCCAATCACTTTCTGTAAAAACAAATGATTACCTATCACCCCCGAGCAGTGCAAATCATCAAAATCAAGTTTACAAATTCCCTCAAACTCCCTCTCCAGTGTCAGTCACCACATACATCATCAATCATCACTCACAACCACTCAATATATCACCACTCATTGGTGCAATAGTTAGTAGTTACCATTTCCAATCCAAGCACAGCGGAAAATATAAAATATTGGGGCATATTTACATGCCCCTAGTGCCATATTGACAAGGTGACGCAAACACACTTTTGTGGCTTTATGCCGCTTTGTAAATATGCCCCCTCCGACACAGTTTATTGCAGCAGAGGGGCATGCAATGTGTGTTTCTCTGGCGGTTACACCACAACACTAATTGCTTTTGATGCTGTACCAGATTTACAAGAATTTGTAAATCTGTGACAGCACCAAAAACTAACACCACCCCTCGGGTGGCGTTAGCATGGCGCAACGAGGAGAAATACTTTTATTTCTCCTTGTTTTTGCTTTTTTGTGTGTGCTGCAGAATGCCTTGAGCAAAATGCCATGCATGATTGTTTATATACAGGAAGGTGTTCCTTTCTGCACATAACAATCATTCAACAATGACAATTTGCTACTTCTATTTGTGTTGCATTTTGCAGCACACATAGAAGTAACAAATCGCCATTGTAGATTGACTATGTACAGGAAGGTACACCTTCCTGCACATAAACCATCATTCCCTGCAACGCAGACATGCTTGCTCTATGGTGCTGTTAAGTTTAGTGCCAGTGCAAGGGAAATGCAGGGGTGCACCATATTTGTGTAAATATGGTGCATCCCTGCATTTCGGAAGTGACGCAGCATGGTGCTGCAAATTTTGGAGCAGCGATGCGTTGCCCCAATTCTGTGTAAATATGCCCCAATATCTCCTATTTGATGGTAGCAGCACATTGGAATTTGGCATTGGCAGTCTTTTAATAAATAATTTTCTGGGGCAGTCCTAGTAGGTGATGTGAGAAAAGGATAGGCAATGGCATGTGAGGGAGGCAATCATTGTCTCCAATGTTGTAAATGGAATATGGGGGCTTCTTCACCACACACTGGTCCAAATCCAGTCCAGTCATATGTGTGACTACAAATTGGTGGGGCAGCATAAATCCAACACAGGCGTATTGTTCTACTAGCTATTGTTTTTTTGCAAAGAAAAAAGTTCAATGAGAAATAATTAAAAAGTTCTGTGTTGGCACTGGCATACTCAATCAGGACGTACAGTTCATCCTCAAAGTCAGGTTGTTCACCCAGAAGTTGATCAGCTAACACACTTGATTTTGACCAATCATCCTCTTCCTCCTCCTATGGTGTTTAGGTAACAGTGTAATCAGGTGGTATAACATTTTGGTTCATTTTGATCATTGCTAATCTCTCCATATTTTGAGGTGAGACACTGTTCCTTCTCACTGCAACAACTTCACCAGCTGCACCTAACATACGTTCAGCAGTCACACTGGCTACAGGACAAGCGAGATACTTTATTGCCAACCTGCTGAGCTCTGGCTATTGGTGCATCTCCCTATACCAATATACCTATGCTTTTTGATCCACATACACCTCTTTTGGGTCATCCAGATATTCTGGGAACACCTTCTGAATGGTCATGGGTGCTGCCACTTGCTCAACCTCTGTTGCCTTTGCCTCTGCACTGGAATTAAGATCTGCCACTTGAAACCAAGCCATTGCAGAGGTTGGATCAGATTCTTCTGTTGCGTTTGTCGCTGGTGTTCTTGTTGCTGGTGTTGGATGCTGGGAGACAAAACTGTTGAAGGCAGCACCATAGAACTGCGGAGTGGGACTCTAAGTTCCAGCTGTTCTTCTTCCAGTTCTCCAGCTTGCCCAACAATCCACCTCTTGTATTTTGAAACTACCCTTTCAGAAAAAGGAACGAAAGTGGGAAGAATTTTTTTGCAGCTTGGATCAAGAGTGTGGCACAGATGTATCCTTTGGGTGAGATAATGTCACTTTGCAGCCTTGCATTGCAAGTCAAGTGATAGCTTAGGTTCTCAACCAAAGCATGTGCTTCTGGGTTTTCGGTCACACCTCCGAGTGCGAACCTTTCAGACACCTTCTTTAGCTGATCCTGTAGCAGATGCAAAAAGGGATAACTTGGCCCCTAGTACTGTCCTCCTTGTTAACTTCCCACGTAAAAACCTCAAAAGGGAGCAGCATCTGTGTCAGGCATTTGATTAGGCTCCATTTGTCCGCATCCATGATCATACCTTTCCCAATACATGCCTTCCTCTTTGAATGACATTGTCATTGATCTGTCTGTACTGCTCAGATGTAGCAACATATCATAGGTTGAATGCCAACGTGTTGGTACCTCCTGCTTCAGTGCTATAACTACAGTGCTGTTAGCATGCACAATAATCTGTAACTGATTCTGGGTTTTTAATGAATTGCTGAAATGAGAGCAGATTAATTTGTAGGTGACCAGTATGTTGCTGACTATGGCCCTCATTATGAACATGCCAGGAAATACCGCACCACCAGCGGTGGCAGTAACTACTGCCAACAGGCTGGCGGTTTGGGCTGCCAAATAATGAAGCACATGAAAAACAGGCAGCCTGAAAAACACTCATCACCAGCAGAGGAATGCCAGCAACGATGAAATAGGCCTCCCACAGGCTTCAGAAAGGCCCAACCCGCCCAACAAATAATGAAGCACTAGACCGCCGTCAGTTCCGGGGCGGAAACCACTGCCACGCAAAACCAGGTGGAAACGAACCAAAGAAAAGGAAACACTCACCGGAGGCTCAAACAACACACCGAAGCAGACATGGAGAGAGAGTTGCAAATCATGCCAGTCCTGCTCCTTGCCATATACCACCATGACTGAGACCACCGACGAAGACGACGACAGAAAGTACCGCAACCTACTAAACAAGTTACATACCCAACCACTCCACTCACCCCGCAATGCACCCACAACTCTTCACAACAGCACAAGCCATATACCCCAGAGCCAGAGGTACTTACCCGACACAAGTCAAATTAAACCTGCCCACAAGTGCACAACAACCCCCCACAATGAAACTAGGAACCACGGATCCAGAGTGTGCCAACAACAACACTGGCCACGCAAACTTTATTAACGCTCCAGGAGCAACAGAACGTCCACATTAGGCCAATGGCCAGTCCATAGCTGAAAGGCTGATGGGCCCCAACTTGACTCCCACATGTGCACATGGTACTCCACCATAAAGGGGCATCAATGGGGCAACCAGGCACCTCAGGGAACAGGGGCAGGGGGTGGCGGGGTGGGGACTTATGTCTGGGAGGGGGGCGTTGGGCTTACGTTTGGGAGGTGGAGGGGGTTTGTTTTTTGTCTTGGAAGGTGGGGGAGCAGTCTTTCTCTGGGGTGCGTCAGATGTACGTGGGCCAGCACGGGGACTCTTGCTCACAGGGGAAGGTACACAGGAATGTGAAAGGTGGACAGGGGCGGACTTGGACGTGGGAGAAGTGGACAGGGCAAGAAGGTGGGCACATTTAGGGACGAGACGGGGTGGGCTGGTGGGTTCAAAAAGGTCTACACGGGATAGGAAAAGTTTCTTAGGGGCAATCGGAGTGGACCTGGAGGAAGGTGTGGAAGTGGAGGTGGAGGGCGTGGTCATAACAGGTGTAGGTGTGCGTAATGTGGATGCAGGTGACTGTACAGTATGCTGAGGTGTGGTGGATGTGTGTTTGGTGGGTGTCTGGGAATGTTTGAGTGTCTTGGGAGGAGGGGGGGTGGACACAGTGGGACAAGACAGGCTGCCAGTGCAAATGGATGTTGTCTGGGTGTCTGCAGGTCTGGTGAGTGTGCTGCATGTGGCCGTCAATGTTGATGTGGTGAGTGCAGGTGTGGTGTCTGGGGTGCATGACTGGATGTCTGATGTCCTGGTGACTGCAAGAATGGGGCCAGAAACAGTAAATGAAGGTGCAGTGTCTGTGAGTGTGCATGTAGAGGTGACAGACATGGAGGCTGGAGAGGTGGACACACTGGGGGAAGTGGATGTTGGTGCGTGTGCCTTTGTATGTTGGCTGTGTGTATGCCTGTGACACTGGCTGCCATCAAAGAGGAGGCAAGAGCCTGAAAAGATCTCTGTAGGCCAGGCATGGCACCGTGAGTGCCATTCAGGTAGGCATTGGTCTGCTGTACCTGTGATGCTAGCCCCTGGATGGCATTGACGATGGTTGTCTGCCCTGCAGAGATGGTCCTCAGGCGGTCAATAGCCTACTCCGTGAGGGCAGCAGGGGGGTGGCAGATGAGGACAATGAATGGGTGGGCCCACTAGGGTCTACCACCACCAGGGAACTCCCATCGGAGGAGGTGTCAGAATCACTCCATTCAGTGGCAGTTGCCTCCCCCGTGGTACTCCCCTCGCCCTCCAACCCACTGGTCCCCTTGGTGTCGCTCGACTCTGCCTCCTTGGAACCGTGGCCAGCTGCATCCCCACTCACCAATGCCACTGCTCCCTCCCCAGATGATGCTGATGTACTCAGACAATACAGAAGGACAGGGGTGGGCAGACAAAACAGGAGAGACATTTGTAAATAGCTGAATGGATGTATATAACTGGTTCACACATACTACCACCCAGAAAATATACCACAATCCAGCACCTAAAGCTATACTCATGGCTATACCCCTGACTATTGGCCACAACCCTGGTATACATCCATCTCCAACATCACAGAAGTACCTGAATAACTGTACACCTGTCCCTTATCATCTAACTACCCATGGGGCCCACCATGCCAAATGACATCTGTCAGAGACCCTGCCACTAGACAGCATACCTACTACATCACCCTCAGATATCCATCAAGGAGACATACAATGGTCTCTGTACTCACCACCTTGTGTCTGCTGTGCAGTCTTCAAGCGCCCATCCAAGTCTGGATACGCCACTGCTAGAATGCGGCAAGTTAGAGGGTCAGTGCCCAACGGGCACCCCTTCCTCGTTGGGAGGACTTTCCCAGCTGGGCCTCGCAAGTCTTCTGATGGGCACTGACCTGTAGGGGACACACAAAAAAGTGACACAGAGGTCAGACATTGCCCATTTGATACAGCTGGCTATACATCCCCTACGGGACGGACAATTAAAACAGCATTACAGCACCTCACACATGCAGTATGTCATGCATTCCACGGCTGTACAGTGTCAAATCATGCACACCTGTTTACAGCCATCTACCACCATTTCACACACCCACGCACCCCAATCCGCCTACTCACCTGTACTTCTGGTCGACCATACAGCTTGGCATTCAGGGGTAGGATCCCATCTACCAGCTTCTCCAGTTCCTCGGTAGTGAAGGCTGGGGCCCTTTCCCCTGCCACTGGTTTCATTTCCAGGACAAGGGTCAGGACACAGCAGCACACTCAGTGGAGTACTTGCATGCACGTAATCTGGGAGTCAAGTAAAGTTGGGGTGACGAGACAGCATACGCTCCGTGGCGGTGTGCACCGTCACCGCCGGCGGTGATCATGATAGGCCCATATTCCCCATTGACAACCATGTTAACCAATGAACTGGTGCATGGCGGTGAACACTGCCTTAGGCCATTACGACAACCGCTAGCAGTATGAGGTCACTTCCACTGCTACATATCTGGATTACTGGGGGCAGACATTTTGCACACTACTACGCAGTTATTAATTTATCATTGGCCCCATGCAGGCCCCCATCCCCCAACTGCATGGACATAAAAAAATATACTCACCACAACAGTCCAGATGTATCAGTGAGGACATGTCACACAAGTTTAACATCCTACAATGCATATGTGTCATTGACTTGTTTGCCAACAGTACTGAATACTCAACATGTTGGGAAGATGTATATGTGTCCCTCACATGTTTTCTCCACTCCTCCTAGGTACAGACCCATGTGGCAAGAGAGGGCCCCATTGTTATACAGACCACTTGTTGATTTGGAGACCATGGTGGAGCGCCACATCATAATCAATTACAGACTCACTTGTGCTACTATTCATGAACTTTGTGCATTACTGGATCCAGCACTGAGACCGGCTAATCGTTATCAGCATGCCATCCCTACTGAAGTGCAAGTGCTCTCTGCACTCCATTTCCTGGCCAGGGGCTCATTTCAGGTAACAGTGGGCATGGGAGCTGGTGTATCACAGCCAATGCTCTGCCTCATACTGTCCAGATTCCTGAATGCATTTATACGACACATGCAGTCATATATGAGGTTTCCCCAAAGTGCTGAACTCCCTGCCATCAAGTCAGACTTTTATGCCTTTGCCAACATCCCTCATATGATTGGTGCCATAGATGGCACCCACATAGCTCTCATCCCCCCAAGAGTAAGTGAACAGGTTACAGAAACAGGAAGAACTTTCACTCTATAAACATTCAATTGGTGTGTACTGCAGACCAGTACATCTCACATGTGAATGCCATGTTCCCTGGATCAGTCCATGATTCCTTTGTGCTGAGGAACAGCAGTACAACACACATGATGGAACAACTACATGGGGACAGAGGTTGGATCATAGGTAAGTGTGCCTGACACATTTTCTACACATAGCTGACAGCCAGCCTGTCTGAAACTGAGGGTTGTTAGTCACAGTCTTGTTTTGCCCACTTTATCAGGTGATTCTGGCTACCCCAACATGCATTGGCTCCTGACACCAGTGAGGAATGCTAGGACAAATGCAGAGAGGAATTACAATGAGGCCCATGGACATACTAGGAGAGTGATAGGGCACACTATAGGTCTCCTGAAGGCTAGCTTCTGTTGCCTCCATATTTCTGGGGGATCCCTGGACTATGGCCCTGAAAAGGTCTGTAGAATAGTGGTGGCCTGCTGCATGTTGCACAATGTGGCTGTTAGGAAGTCTATTCCCCTCTTGGAGGAGGAGGGTGCTGTATATCCAGACCAGCTTCCTCTAAGAGGGGATGAGAGTGATGGTGATGATGAAGAGGGGGGAGATGTACACTCCAGGAACCAACTGATCCAACTATACTTCCAGTGACTAAGATGTAATATTTGCTGCTGTTGTTGTCTGTGCTGTATACCGTCTGTATGACTTATCCTCTATGTGGGTGTTGGGTCAATAGACATTTTTACTGTCACAAGGTTTGAATGTGACATGTGACATGATGAACAACTTGTTAGACATTTCTGTTGACACCACCCCATGTTTTGCTGCACCTACTTAAGGTGAAAGACTTTTTGAAAAATGTTTCTATCTTTAAATCAAATGACTGCATTTACCATGATGCATTGGGGCTATTTTATGCTTGAGTGTGAGGCAGTGTGCTCCCTTTTTTTGTGTGTCTAATTGACGGCTCCCGTGAGCCTACGAGCTGACGAGCTCTGGTGATGCACCTGTTCGCCTACTGAGTGGTACAAAAACCTGTGAAGACGTTCGGTGGCATTTCAAGCAACCCCTTCAGATATATTTTCTCTCTGCTGATGACGGCCGAAAGCCAGAAACACGTGTCCAGAGATACGGCACTTGCTGCACCTACTTAAGGTGAAAGACTTTTTGAAAAATGTTTCTATCTTTAAATCAAATGACTGCATTTACCATGATGCATTGGGGCTATTTTATGCTTGAGTGTGAGGCAGTGTGCTCCCTTTTTTTGTGTGTCTAATTGACGGCTCCCGTGAGCCTACGAGCTGACGAGCTCTGGTGATGCACCTGTTCACCTACTGAGTGGTACAAAAACCTGTGAAGACGTTCGGCGGCATTTCAAGCAACCCCTTCAGATATATTTTCTCTCTGCTGATGACGGCCGAAAGCCAGAAACACGTGTCCAGAGATACGGCACTTGCTGCACCTACTTAAGGTGAAAGACTTTTTGAAAAATGTTTCTATCTTTAAATCAAATGACTGCATTTACCATGATGCATTGGGGCTATTTTATGCTTGAGTGTGAGGCAGTGTGCTCCCTTTTTTTGTGTGTCTAATTGACGGCTCCCGTGAGCCTACGAGCTGACGAGCTCTGGTGATGCACCTGTTCGCCTACTGAGTGGTACAAAAACCTGTGAAGACGTTCGGCGGCATTTCAAGCAACCCCTTCAGATATATTTTCTCTCTGCTGATGACGGCCGAAAGCCAGAAACACGTGTCCAGAGATACGGCACTTGCTGCACCTACTTAAGGTGAAAGACTTTTTGAAAAATGTTTCTATCTTTAAATCAAATGACTGCATTTACCATGATGCATTGGGGCTATTTTTTGCTTGAGTGTGAGGCAGTGTGCTCCCTTTTTTTGTGTGTCTAATTGACGGCTCCCGTGAGCCTACGAGCTGACGAGCTCTGGTGATGCACCTGTTTGCCTACTGAGTGGTACAAAAACCTGTGAAGACGTTCGGCGGCATTTCAAGCAACCCCTTCAGATATATTTTCTCTCTGCTGGTGACGGCCGAAAGCCAGAAACACGTGTCCAGAGATACGGCACTTGCTGCACCTACTTAAGGTGAAAGACTTTTTGAAAAATGTTTCTATCTTTAAATCAAATGACTGCATTTACCATGATGCATTGGGGCTATTTTATGCTTGAGTGTGAGGCAGTGTGCTCCCTTTTTTTGTGTGTCTAATTGACGGCTCCCGTGAGCCTACGAGCTGACGAGCTCTGGTGATGCACCTGTTCGCCTACTGAGTGGTACAAAAACCTGTGAAGACGTTCGGTGGCATTTCAAGCAACCCCTTCAGATATATTTTCTCTCTGCTGATGACGGCCGAAAGCCAGAAACACGTGTCCAGAGATACGGCACTTGCTGCACCTACTTAAGGTGAAAGACTTTTTGAAAAATGTTTCTATCTTTAAATCAAATGACTGCATTTACCATGATGCATTGGGGCTATTTTATGCTTGAGTGTGAGGCAGTGTGCTCCCTTTTTTTGTGTGTCTAATTGACGGCTCCCGTGAGCCTACGAGCTGACGAGCTCTGGTGATGCACCTGTTCGCCTACTGAGTGGTACAAAAACCTGTGAAGACGTTCGGCGGCATTTCAAGCAACCCCTTCAGATATATTTTCTCTCTGCTGATGACGGCCGAAAGCCAGAAACACGTGTCCAGAGATACGGCACTTGCTGCACCTACTTAAGGTGAAAGACTTTTTGAAAAATGTTTCTATCTTTAAATCAAATGACTGCATTTACCATGATGCATTGGGGCTATTTTATGCTTGAGTGTGAGGCAGTGTGCTCCCTTTTTTTGTGTGTCTAATTGACGGCTCCCGTGAGCCTACGAGCTGACGAGCTCTGGTGATGCACCTGTTCGCCTACTGAGTGGTACAAAAACCTGTGAAGACGTTCGGCGGCATTTCAAGCAACCCCTTCAGATATATTTTCTCTCTGCTGATGACGGCCGAAAGCCAGAAACACGTGTCCAGAGATACGGCACTTGCTGCACCTACTTAAGGTGAAAGACTTTTTGAAAAATGTTTCTATCTTTAAATCAAATGACTGCATTTACCATGATGCATTGGGGCTATTTTTTGCTTGAGTGTGAGGCAGTGTGCTCCCTTTTTTTGTGTGTCTAATTGACGGCTCCCGTGAGCCTACGAGCTGACGAGCTCTGGTGATGCACCTGTTTGCCTACTGAGTGGTACAAAAACCTGTGAAGACGTTCGGCGGCATTTCAAGCAACCCCTTCAGATATATTTTCTCTCTGCTGGTGACGGCCGAAAGCCAGAAACACGTGTCCAGAGATACGGCACTTGCTGCACCTACTTAAGGTGAAAGACTTTTTGAAAAATGTTTCTATCTTTAAATCAAATGACTGCATTTACCATGATGCATTGGGGCTATTTTATGCTTGAGTGTGAGGCAGTGTGCTCCCTTTTTTTGTGTGTCTAATTGACGGCTCCCGTGAGCCTACGAGCTGACGAGCTCTGGTGATGCACCTGTTCGCCTACTGAGTGGTACAAAAACCTGTGAAGACGTTCGGCGGCATTTCAAGCAACCCCTTCAGATATATTTTCTCTCTGCTGATGACGGCCGAAAGCCAGAAACACGTGTCCAGAGATACGGCACTTGCTGCACCTACTTAAGGTGAAAGACTTTTTGAAAAATGTTTCTATCTTTAAATCAAATGACTGCATTTACCATGATGCATTGGGGCTATTTTATGCTTGAGTGTGAGGCAGTGTGCTCCCTTTTTTTGTGTGTCTAATTGACGGCTCCCGTGAGCCTACGAGCTGACGAGCTCTGGTGATGCACCTGTTCGCCTACTGAGTGGTACAAAAACCTGTGAAGACGTTCGGCGGCATTTCAAGCAACCCCTTCAGATATATTTTCTCTCTGCTGATGACGGCCGAAAGTCAGAAACACGTGTCCAGAGATACGGCACTTGCTGCACCTACTTAAGGTGAAAGACTTTTTGAAAAATGTTTCTATCTTTAAATCAAATGACTGCATTTACCATGATGCATTGGGGCTATTTTATGCTTGAGTGTGAGGCAGTGTGCTCCCTTTTTTTGTGTGTCTAATTGACGGCTCCCGTGAGCCTACGAGCTGACGAGCTCTGGTGATGCACCTGTTCGCCTACTGAGTGGTACAAAAACCTGTGAAGACGTTCGGCGGCATTTCAAGCAACCCCTTCAGATATATTTTCTCTCTGCTGATGACGGCCGAAAGCCAGAAACACGTGTCCAGAGATACGGCACTTGCTGCACCTACTTAAGGTGAAAGACTTTTTGAAAAATGTTTCTATCTTTAAATCAAATGACTGCATTTACCATGATGCATTGGGGCTATTTTATGCTTGAGTGTGAGGCAGTGTGCTCCCTTTTTTTGTGTGTCTAATTGACGGCTCCCGTGAGCCTACGAGCTCTGGTGATGCACCTGTTCGCCTACTGAGTGGTACAAAAACCTGTGAAGACGTTCGGCGGCATTTGAAACAACCCCTTCAGATATATTTTCTCTCTGCTGATGACGGCCGAAAGCCAGAAACACGTGTCCAGAGATACGGCACTTGCTGCACCTACTTAAGGTAAAAGACTTTTTAAAAAATGTTTCTATCTTTAAATCAAATGACTGCATTTACCATGATGCATTGGGGCTATTTTATGCTTGAGTGTAAGGCAGTGTGCTCCCTTTTTTTGTGTGTCTAATTGACGGCTCCCGTGAGCCTACGAGCTGACGAGCTCTGGTGATGCACCTGTTCGCCTACTGAGTGGTACAAAAACCTGTGAAGACGTTCGGCGGCACTTCAAGCAACCCCTCCAGATATATTTTCTCTCTGCTGATGACGGCCGAAAGCCAGAAACACGTGTCCAGAGATACAGCACTTGCTGCACCTACTTAAGGTGAAAGACTTTTTGAAAAATGTTTCTATCTTTAAATCAAATGACTGCATTTACCATGATGCATTGGGGCTATTTTATGCTTGAGTGTGAGGCAGTGTGCTCCCTTTTTTTGTGTGTCTAATTGACGGCTCCCGTGAGCCTACGAGCTGACGAGCTCTGGTGATGCACCTGTTCGCCTACTGAGTGGTACAAAAACCTGTGAAGACGTTCGGCGGCATTTCAAGCAACCCCTTCAGATATATTTTCTCTCTGCTGATGACGGCCGAAAGCCAGAAACACGTGTCCAGAGATACGGCACTTGCTGCACCTACTTAAGGTGAAAGACTTTTTGAAAAATGTTTCTATCTTTAAATCAAATGACTGCATTTACCATGATGCATTGGGGCTATTTTATGCTTGAGTGTGAGGCAGTGTGCTCCCTTTTTTTGTGTGTCTAATTGACGGCTCCCGTGAGCCTACGAGCTGACGAGCTCTGGTGATGCACCTGTTCGCCTACTGAGTGGTACAAAAACCTGTGAAGACGTTCGGTGGCATGTCAAGCAACCCCTCCAGATATATTTTCTCTCTGCTGATGACGGCCGAAAGCCAGAAACACGTGTCCAGAGATACGGCACTTGCTGCACCTACTTAAGGTGAAAGACTTTTTGAAAAATGTTTCTATCTTTAAATCAAATGACTGCATTTACCATGATGCATTGGGGCTATTTTATGCTTGAGTGTGAGGCAGTGTGCTCCCCTTTTTTTGTGTGTCTAATTGACGGCTCCCGTGAGCCTACGAGCTGACGAGCTCTGGTAATGCACCTGTTCGCCTACTGAGTGGTACAAAAACCTGTGAAGACGTTCGGCGGCATTTCAAGCAACCCCTTCAGATATATTTTCTCTCTGCTGATGACGGCCGAAAGCCAGAAACACGTGTCCAGAGATACGGCACTTGCTGCACCTACTTAAGGTGAAAGACTTTTTGAAAAATGTTTCTATCTTTAAATCAAATGACTGCATTTACCATGATGCATTGGGGCTATTTTATGCTTGAGTGTGAGGCAGTGTGCTCCCTTTTTTTGTGTGTCTAATTGACGGCTTCCGTGAGCCTACGAGCTCTGGTGATGCACCTGTTCGCCTACTGAGTGGTACAAAAACCTGTGAAGACGTTCGGCGGCATTTGAAACAACCCCTTCAGATATATTTTCTCTCTGCTGATGACGGCCGAAAGCCAGAAACACGTGTCCAGAGATACGGCACTTGCTGCACCTACTTAAGGTAAAAGACTTTTTAAAAAATGTTTCTATCTTTAAATCAAATGACTGCATTTACCATGATGCATTGGGGCTATTTTATGCTTGAGTGTAAGGCAGTGTGCTCCCTTTTTTTGTGTGTCTAATTGACGGCTCCCGTGAGCCTACGAGCTGACGAGCTCTGGTGATGCACCTGTTCGCCTACTGAGTGGTACAAAAACCTGTGAAGACGTTCGGCGGCACTTCAAGCAACCCCTCCAGATATATTTTCTCTCTGCTGATGACGGCCGAAAGCCAGAAACACGTGTCCAGAGATACAGCACTTGCTGCACCTACTTAAGGTGAAAGACTTTTTGAAAAATGTTTCTATCTTTAAATCAAATGACTGCATTTAC
Source organism: Pleurodeles waltl (assembly GCF_031143425.1). Classification (NCBI taxonomy): domain Eukaryota; kingdom Metazoa; phylum Chordata; class Amphibia; order Caudata; family Salamandridae; genus Pleurodeles; species Pleurodeles waltl. Next base: position 295,468,374 of record NC_090450.1, read on the forward strand.
CATGATGCATTGGGGCTATTTTATGCTTGAGTGTGAGGCAGTGTGCTCCCTTTTTTTGTGTGTCTAATTGACGGCTCCCGTGAGCCTACGAGCTGACGAGCTCTGGTGATGCACCTGTTCGCCTACTGAGTGGTACAAAAACCTGTGAAGACGTTCGGCGGCATTTCAAGCAACCCCTTCAGATATATTTTCTCTCTGCTGATGACGGCCGAAAGCCAGAAACACGTGTCCAGAGATACGGCACTTGCTGCACCTACTTAAGGTGAAAGACTTTTTGAAAAATGTTTCTATCTTTAAATCAAATGACTGCATTTACCATGATGCATTGGGGCTATTTTATGCTTGAGTGTGAGGCAGTGTGCTCCCTTTTTTTGTGTGTCTAATTGACGGCTCCCGTGAGCCTACGAGCTGACGAGCTCTGGTGATGCACCTGTTCGCCTACTGAGTGGTACAAAAACCTGTGAAGACGTTCGGTGGCATGTCAAGCAACCCCTCCAGATATATTTTCTCTCTGCTGATGACGGCCGAAAGCCAGAAACACGTGTCCAGAGATACGGCACTTGCTGCACCTACTTAAGGTGAAAGACTTTTTGAAAAATGTTTCTATCTTTAAATCAAATGACTGCATTTACCATGATGCATTGGGGCTATTTTATGCTTGAGTGTGAGGCAGTGTGCTCCCCTTTTTTTGTGTGTCTAATTGACGGCTCCCGTGAGCCTACGAGCTGACGAGCTCTGGTAATGCACCTGTTCGCCTACTGAGTGGTACAAAAACCTGTGAAGACGTTCGGCGGCATTTCAAGCAACCCCTTCAGATATATTTTCTCTCTGCTGATGACGGCCGAAAGCCAGAAACACGTGTCCAGAGATACGGCACTTGCTGCACCTACTTAAGGTGAAAGACTTTTTGAAAAATGTTTCTATCTTTAAATCAAATGACTGCATTTACCATGATGCATTGGGGCTATTTTATGCTTGAGTGTGAGGCAGTGTGCTCCCTTTTTTTGTGTGTCTAATTGACGGCTCCCGTGAGCCTACGAGCTGACGAGCTCTGGTGATGCACCTGTTCGCCTACTGAGTGGTACAAAAACCTGTGAAGACGTTCGGCGGCATTTGAAACAACCCCTTCAGATATATTTTCTCTCTGCTGATGACGGCCGAAAGCCAGAAACACGTGTCCAGAGATACGGCACTTGCTGCACCTACTTAAGGTGAAAGACTTTTTGAAAAATGTTTCTATCTTTAAATCAAATGACTGCATTTACCATGATGCATTGGGGCTATTTTATGCTTGAGTGTGAGGCAGTGTGCTCCCCTTTTTTTGTGTGTCTAATTGACGGCTCCCGTGAGCCTACGAGCTGACGAGCTCTGGTAATGCACCTGTTCGCCTACTGAGTGGTACAAAAACCTGTGAAGACGTTCGGCGGCATTTCAAGCAACCCCTTCAGATATATTTTCTCTCTGCTGATGACGGCCGAAAGCCAGAAACACGTGTCCAGAGATACGGCACTTGCTGCACCTACTTAAGGTGAAAGACTTTTTGAAAAATGTTTCTATCTTTAAATCAAATGACTGCATTTACCATGATGCATTGGGGCTATTTTATGCTTGAGTGTGAGGCAGTGTGCTCCCTTTTTTTGTGTGTCTAATTGACGGCTCCCGTGAGCCTACGAGCTGACGAGCTCTGGTGATGCACCTGTTCGCCTACTGAATGGTACAAAAACCAGTAGCTGGCGGGGTTGCTTGAAATGCCGCCTTGAAAGTATTCACAGGTTTAAGTACCACTCAAGAAGGCGCACAGGTGCTTCACCCTAGCTCGTCAGCTCAGAGGCTCACTTGAGCCTTAATTACAACAGTCAAAATGCGGAGCACCATGTCTTCCATTCCAGCTTTTGTGACCCCAAGGCATCATGGTAAATGCAGTCATTAGCACGAATTTGAATAGAGTTTTGAAAGTTTTTCACCATAAGTTGGCGCGGCGAGTGCCGTATCTTCGGACACGTGTTTCTGGCTATTTGGCCGTCATTAGCGAAGAGCAACGTGTAGCTGGCGGGGTTGCTTGAAATGCCGCCTTGAAAGTATTCACAGGTTTAAGTACCACTCAAGAAGGCGCACAGGTGCTTCACCCGAGCTCGTCAGCTCAGAGGCTCACGGGAGCCTTAATTACAACAGTCAAAATGGGGAGCACCCTGTCTTCCATTCCAGCATTTGTGACCCCAAGGCATCATGGTAAATGCAGTCATTAGCACGAATTTGAATAGAGTTTTGAAAGTTTTTCACCATAAGTTGGCGCGGCGAGTGCCGTATCTTCGGACACGTGTTTCTGGCTATTTGACCGTCATCAGCGAAGAGCAACGTGTAGCTGGCGGGGTTGCTTGAAATGCAGCCTTGAAAGTATTCACAGGTTTAAGTACCACTCAAGAAGGCGCACAGGTGCTTCACCCGAGCTCGTTAGCTCAGAGGCTCACGGGAGCCTTAATTACAACAGTCAAAATGGGGAGCACCCTGTCTTCCATTCCAGCATTTGTGACCCCAAGGCATCATGGTAAATGCAGTCATTAGCACGAATTTGAATAGAGTTTTGAAAGTTTTTCACCATAAGTTGGCGCGGCGAGTGCCGTATCTTCGGACACGTGTTTCTGGCTATTTGGCCGTCATCAGCGAAGAGCAACGTGTAGCTGGCGGGGTTGCTTGAAATGCCGCCTTGAAAGTATTCACAGGTTTAAGTACCACTCAAGAAGGCGCACAGGTGCTTCACCCGAGCTCGTCAGCTCAGAGGCTCACGGGAGCCTTAATTACAACAGTCAAAATGGGGAGCACCCTGTCTTCCATTCCAGCATTTGTGACCCCAAGGCATCATGGTAAATGCAGTCATTAGCACGAATTTGAATAGAGTTTTGAAAGTTTTTCACCATAAGTTGGCGCGGCGAGTGCTGTATCTTCGGACACGTGTTTCTGGCTATTTGGCCGTCATCAGCGAAGAGCAACGTGTAGCTGGCGGGGTTGCTTGAAATGCCGCCTTGAAAGTATTCACAGGTTTAAGTACCACTCAAGAAGGCGCACAGGTGCTTCACCCGAGCTCGTCAGCTCAGAGGCTCACAGGAGCCTTAATTACAACAGTCAAAATGGGGAGCACCCTGTCTTCCATTCCAGCATTTGTGACCCCAAGGCATCATGGTAAATGCAGTCATTAGCACGAATTTGAATAGAGTTTTGAAAGTTTTTCACCATAAGTTGGCACGGCGAGTGCCGTATCTTCGGACATGTGTTTCTGGCTATTTGGCCGTCATCAGCGAAGAGCAACGTGTAGCTGGCGGGGTTGCTTGAAATGCTGCCTTGAAAGTATTCACAGGTTTAAGTACCACTCAAGAAGGCGCACAGGTGCTTCACCCGAGCTCGTCAGCTCAGAGGCTCACGGGAGCCTTAATTACAACAGTCAAAATGGGGAGCACCCTGTCTTCCATTCCAGCATTTGTGACCCCAAGGCATCATGGTAAATGCAGTCATTAGCACGAATTTGAATAGAGTTTTGAAAGTTTTTCACCATAAGTTGGCGCGGCGAGTGCTGTATCTTCGGACACGTGTTTCTGGCTATTTGGCCGTCATCAGCGAAGAGCAACGTGTAGCTGGCGGGGTTGCTTGAAATGCCGCCTTGAAAGTATTCACAGGTTTAAGTACCACTCAAGAAGGCGCACAGGTGCTTCACCCGAGCTCGTCAGCTCAGAGGCTCACGGGAGCCTTAATTACAACAGTCAAAATGGGGAGCACCCTGTCTTCCATTCCAGCATTTGTGACCCCAAGGCATCATGGTAAATGCAGTCATTAGCACGAATTTGAATAGAGTTTTGAAAGTTTTTCACCATAAGTTGGCACGGCGAGTGCCGTATCTTCGGACACGTGTTTCTGGCTATTTGGCCGTCATCAGCGAAGAGCAACGTGTAGCTGGCGGGGTTGCTTGAAATGCTGCCTTGAAAGTATTCACAGGTTTAAGTACCACTCAAGAAGGCGCACAGGTGCTTCACCCGAGCTCGTCAGCTCAGAGGCTCACGGGAGCCTTAATTACAACAGTCAAAATGGGGAGCACCCTGTCTTCCATTCCAGCATTTGTGACCCCAAGGCATCATGGTAAATGCAGTCATTAGCACGAATTTGAATAGAGTTTTGAAAGTTTTTCACCATAAGTTGGCGCGGCGAGTGCTGTATCTTCGGACACGTGTTTCTGGCTATTTGGCCGTCATCAGCGAAGAGCAACGTGTAGCTGGCGGGGTTGCTTGAAATGCCGCCTTGAAAGTATTCACAGGTTTAAGTACCACTCAAGAAGGCGCACAGGTGCTTCACCCGAGCTCGTCAGCTCAGAGGCTCACGGGAGCCTTAATTACAACAGTCAAAATGGGGAGCACCCTGTCTTCCATTCCAGCATTTGTGACCCCAAGGCATCATGGTAAATGCAGTCATTAGCACGAATTTGAATAGAGTTTTGAAAGTTTTTCACCATAAGTTGGCGCGGCGAGTGCCGTATCTTGGGACACGTGTTTCTGGCTATTTGGCCGTCATCAGCGAAGAGCAACGTGTAGCTGGCGGGGTTGCTTGAAGTGCCGCCTTGAAAGTATTCACAGGTTTAAGTACCACTCAAGAAGGCGCACAGGTGCTTCACCCGAGCTCATCAGCTCAGAGGCTCACGGGAGCCTTAATTACAACAGTCAAAATGGGGAGCACCCTGTCTTCCATTCCAGCATTTGTGACCCCAAGGCATCATGGTAAATGCAGTCATTAGCACGAATTTGAATAGAGTTTTGAAAGTTTTTCACCATAAGTTGGCGCGGCGAGTGCCGTATCTTCGGACACGTGTTTCTGGCTATTTGGCCATCATCAGCGAAGAGCAACGTGTAGCTGGCGGGGTTGCTTGAAATGCCGCCTTGAAAGTATTCACAGGTTTAAGTACCACTCAAGAAGGCGCACAGGTGCTTCACCCGAGCTCATTAGCTCAGAGGCTAACGGGAGCCTTAATTACAACTGTCAAAATAGGGAGCACACTGTCTTCCATTCCAGCATTTGTGACCCCAAAGCATCATGGTAAATGCAGTCATTAGCACGAATTTGAATAGAGTTTTGAAAGTTTTTCACCATAAGTTGGCGCGGCGAGTGCCGCATCTTCGGACACGTGTTTCTGGCTATTTGGCCGTCATCAGCGAAGAGCAACGTGTAGCTGGCGGGGTTGCTTGAAATGCCGCCTTGAAAGTATTCACAGGTTTAAGTACCACTCAAGAAGGCGCACAGGTGCTTCACCCGAGCTCATCAGCTCAGAGGCTCACGGGAGCCTTAATTACAACAGTCAAAATGGGGAGCACCCTGTCTTCCATTCCAGCATTTGTGACCCCAAGTCATCATGGTAAATGCAGTCATTAGCACGAATTTGAATAGAGTTTTGAAAGTTTTTCACCATAAGTTGGCGCGACGAGTGCCGTATCTTCGGACACGTGTTTCTGGCTATTTGGCCGTCATCAGCGAAGAGCAACGTGTAGCTGGCGGGGTTGCTTGAAATGCCGCCTTGAAAGTATTCACAGGTTTAAGTACCACTCAAGAAGGCGCACAGGTGCTTCACCCGAGCTCGTCAGCTCAGAGGCTCACGGGAGCCTTAATTACAACAGTCAAAATGGGGAGCACCCTGTCTTCCATTCCAGCATTTGTGACCCCAAGGCATCATGGTAAATGCAGTCATTAGCACGAATTTGAATAGAGTTTTGAAAGTTTTTCACCATAAGTTGGCGCGGCGAGTGCCGTATCTTCGGACACGTGTTTCTGGCTATTTGGCCGTCATCAGCGAAGAGCAACGTGTAGCTGGCGGGGTTGCTTGAAATGCCGCCTTGAAAGTATTCACAGGTTTAAGTACCACTCAAGAAGGCGCACAGGTGCTTCACCCGAGCTCGTCAGCTCAGAGGCTCACGGGAGCCTTAATTACAACAGTCAAAATGGGGAGCACCCTGTCTTCCATTCCAGCATTTGTGACCCCAAGGCATCATGGTAAATGCAGTCATTAGCACGAATTTGAATAGAGTTTTGAAAGTTTTTCACCATAAGTTGGCGCGGCGAGTGCCGTATCTTCGGACACGTGTTTCTGGCTATTTGGCCGTCATCAGCGAAGAGCAACGTGTAGCTGGTGGGGTTGCTTGAAATGCCGCCTTGAAAGTATTCACAGGTTTAAGTACCACTCAAGAAGGCGCACAGGTGCTTCACCCGAGCTCGTCAGCTCAGAGGCTCATGGGATCCTTAATTACAACAGTCAAAATGGGGAGCACCCTGTCTTCCATTCCAGCATTTGTGACCCCAAGGCATCATGGTAAATGCAGTCATTAGCACGAATTTGAATAGAGTTTTGAAAGTTTTTCACCATAAGTTGGCGCGGCGAGTGCCGTATCTTCGGACACGTGTTTCTGGCTATTTGGTCGTCATCAGCGAAGAGCAACGTGTAGCTGGCGGGGTTGCTTGAAATGCCGCCTTGAAAGTATTCACAGGTTTAAGTACCACTCAAGAAGGCGCACAGGTGCTTCACCCGAGCTCATCAGCTCAGAGGCTCACGGGAGCCTTAATTACAACAGTCAAAATGGGGAGCACCCTGTCTTCCATTCCAGCATTTGTGACCCCAAGGCATCATGGTAAATGCAGTCATTAGCACGAATTTGAATAGAGTTTTGAAAGTTTTTCACCATAAGTTGGCGCGGCGAGTGCCGTATCTTCGGACACGTGTTTCTGGCTATTTGGCCATCATCAGCGAAGAGCAACGTGTAGCTGGCGGGGTTGCTTCAAATGCCGCCTTGAAAGTATTCACAGGTTTAAGTACCACTCAAGAAGGCGCACAGGTGCTTCACCCGAGCTTGTCAGCTCAGAGGCTCACGGTGTTCTTTACAGTGATAGGAGTGGGCTGGTGGTGGATGTCCATACTGGCTACATGGTCTCAACGATTGTTGACAGTGGGAATATGTCCATCTGTATTTTACATGTTGCTGAGTTGATATTGCACAGTGGGGATGGCGGTTGAGTGGAACACTTGGGGGACAGTATGTGTCACAGTTACTTCTTTGAGGGTGCCTTGGTCTTGGCAGGTGTTCCTGTGCCATATCTGGGCCTGAGGGACCGTTTGGGTGCCTGGTGTTTGCCTGTACGGGAGGAGGTGCTGGTCTCCTGTGTGTCCTTAGATAGTGGCACCAGTCCAGTTGCTGCTGCTATTGACGGCTGGTCTGTGGTAGGGGATTCCTGGTCTGTGGGGGTCTCAGGCTAGGTTGGGAAGTGGTGCAGCAGTGCCCCTGCAATAGTGGCCATGGTGGCATTGAGCGTTTTCCACTGCTCCATGGCCCCCTGATGGTGTGCTATCTGCAGCCTTTGATTCTGCTCTAGGGCGGCCACAATCTGTCCCATCCTGTCCTGGGTATGGTGGTATGCTCCCAGGACCTCAGAGATGACTTCCTGGGCTGCAGCATCCATCCTTTGGCCTCCCCCCGGGCCACTCTTGACCTCCCACTGGGCCTAACCCCCTATGCCTGTGTCCCCTGCACAGGTCTGGCGGTGCCACTTGTACTGGAGCCCTCGTCTTCCTGCCTGTTGGTAGGTGGTGACTGTGGCCTCTGTCCTTGTGTTCCACCAGTCAGTGGCCTGGATACACAGGTGTGGGGCCGGTTGGCCAGAGCTGATGTTGGTGGCTGGGTGGTAGGGGTGTCAGTGGTGTCATGAGTGGGGCTGCTGGATGGTGACAGGCCAGGACTGTGTGAAAAGCCAGGGTATTCCTCACTGTCCAGAGTTCCCTCTCCAGTGTCCTGAGTGGTGCCTCTGTCTCCATGTGGGCAACTGCCACTCCTTGTCCTGTCCGTCAGGGTGGCATGGGTGGTGGTTCCTGTTGGGGGGAATGTACATGTATGTTACAATTGCAAAATCGGATGGGGTCCACAGGGCAGGCCTATTTTGTGCAGGGCTTCCAATGGTGGGCCATGCAGGGTGCTTTTGTGAGGTTGCCATTGCATTTTGCTTGGGATTTTGAGGTGCATTGTGGGTGGTGTAGTGCAATTGTGATGCCTTTCAGGGGTAGGTGGCTGTGCACAGGGGGAGGGATGTGATCCTGTTGGTGGGTTTGAGGGCATGTAGGGCGACTGGATTTGGTGATTGTGGCCTGGGTGGGGTAGTGGTCCTGGTGGTATTTGGAGGGGTGGGGTGGTGCATGCATTCAAGGTGTGTTGCATATGGGGTAATTGTGGATGTCTTACCTGAGTCTATTCCTCCAGTGAGTCCAGTGAGGTCCTCAAGGTACAGGATGGCCAGTACCTTTTCCTCTCAGTCAGTGCAGTTGGGGGTTGTTGGTTGAGGTCCTCACCCAGTCTTCTGTACTGCAATGGTGTGACTGGATGCCATGGCCCTCACCTTCCCACGCAGGTCGTTCCATCTCTTGCGGATGTCTTCCCTCGTGCGTGGATGGCTTCCCACTGCATTGACGTTGTTGACAATGGTCTGTCATAATATCATCTTCCTGGCAATGGGTGTGTGCTGGACCTGTGCCCCAAATATTTGTGGCTCGACCTTGAGTATCTCATCCACCCTGGTCCTTAGCTCCCTTTCTGTGAAGCATGGGTGCTTGGGGGTGCGTTGGTGTGTGTTGTGGGTGGTGTGTTGTGTGGATATTGGTGTGGGTGCTGTTATGTGAGTCATGTGATGTGGCGTTCAGTGTCTGCCTGTAGTGTTGTCCGTCTGGCTTCTCCTATTGCTGATGCAAAGGATTGTGGGGTGTGCATGTGTGTGCTTTGTAGTGTTGTGGATGTGTGTCAGGTATGTGGGTTTCAAACTTGCCAATGTGTGCATTTCTTACTGTTGGGTCCACTTGCTAGCTCTGGCGGTCTGTACCGCCAATGGTCGTTCAACATCCACTGACCGCCGCTGTGATTTGTGCATCATTATTTGGATGGCGGAGAATTTGTGTGCTCGGTGGTGGGATGTGCAGCTTCTTCACCAACAAGGCCCTGGCAGGTACAGGTGGTGGGAATATTTTTGGCAGATTCAGTTTTTTGAATCTTAAATGTTCACTGCCAATGGTGGGATTCTGTTCGCTGTCGCCATGGCAGGAGACGGTGTTTACCGCCATGTTCATAATGACCCCCTATGTCTTCTTTCTTGAGACATCTGGGACGCAGGACTTCAGGCACCTTGCTTTTAAATTAATCCAAGATGCTTTCAACTGTGTATGATTTCTCCATGGTTAACATGGCTACTGTTGCATGCTGCGAACTCCCTTAAAAATTTCTTAAGGGCCAAGACCTGTAGATAGCTTTTGCTTTACCTCCTCAAAAGAGATCCAGTGTTCAGTGATGCAGATGTAACCAGTCACCTGACAACTGCTCCACTTGTCTATCGCCAAGTGTATAGTATGGACAACACTTTGCTGCAAAGCTTTCCCATCCAATTTCAGCACATTGTGATGCAACTCCGGCAAAATAGGTCCGATTTGAAACCTTACATTTTGGGCAGATGGCTGATACAAATTTAAAAAATCCAATCCTTCCACAAAAACAAATGGGAGGAGATCCAGTACTAACATTTTAGCCTGTTTCTCTTTGTACAAAAGTGCCATTGGGTGGTTGCGGTCATAGGGCCCAACCTACTTAAACATGTATGTAATGGTAGTATGGATTTTCTTCTTCTCTGGGGCCATGGACGCAGGCAACTTTAGTGAAGTAGGTGGTGGAAGACTCAATGTGCATCATGAGGCAGTTACTGTCTGCTGTGGTGTCTCCATCTGACTCTGAGTCTTCCTGTGCCATTGTGAGGTTGCTGAGGCAGGTGATTCTGGTGCACTGCTGGGGACAGGGCTGCTTTGTGTGAGGATGTCACCCTCTTCTTCCTCGCCTCCCAACATGATTGAACCAGTTGTGGCTGATATTTCCCGGCTCTCCTTACCTTCACCACCACAACCATGTCTAGCAATTTTTTAAGGTGCTCCTCTCACCGGATTGCATGGTGTTTTTTATATGGGTTGTTTGGCCTCCAGTACCATAATGTGTACCAGGGTTACCCCGCCGAACACTTGTGGGCCAAACTGAGCATATTACAATGTACCCCACCTGTTTGCTAAGTGTAAAAAAGTCCCAAACTGTGGAGAAGTACTTTTTAGTGGGCCACTGCCAATGCATGAAGGGAAACAAGAGGTAAGTGAGTGTGTTGTCGATTGCCTCTCTGCAGTGCATACTTCTATTGAGATAGGGGTTGGTGCAGATCTCAGCTAGGGCTTTACAAATATTGGAGCTGGTGGTGCTACCTGTGCCACATCCCTCGGAGCAGGTTGAATAGTAATGTCGGACTCCTCTGTGCCACCTTCTACAATGACTGACTTGTCATCATCATCATCCTCTTCACTAACATCCCCTTCCATGATTCTAAGGCTTTCTGGAACTTTTCTCTTGCCTCTCCTGAAGTCTTTGGGAAGATGTACTATTTCTGGCTGTGGCTGCTGTCCACTTTGCTGTTTCCTGAAATAATTGGGTACTATTTGAAGGGATGCATTCAATTCAATGTCACTTCTCATCGGTGCCACCATGATTGCAGTGTCTACCTCATTGACAAACATGGTCTTGGGCTCAGGTTAGGATGGTGCTGTTGATGTGGGAGTGCTGCTCCCAGGTTCCTCCCTGGAGACCCGTGTGGCACAAACATGTCTCCTGAAAAAGAGGGTGGTCAGCATGCCACTGGTGGAAAGCTGCTTCTTCTCATTGACCACTTTCTTTGAAGCAACTTTCCTTTGGGCCATCTTAAAGCTCTCATTTGATAGTGGCACCAAGCTGCACAAGCAGAAGAGACTAAAATAACTGCACAAGCCTTTTATTTGGCAGAACTCAGGTTGATGCAACATTTCTTCTCTTGTGCACCTAAAAGCAGACAAGCAAGAAAAACATGTAGTTTGTAAATGTGGCATTGTTGCTGGTTGAAACAGTACCAACAAATGGAATATTAGTGTGGTTGGTTACTTATGTAAACCAAACTAATAAAAAATTATAAAGTCAAACAACAACACCACACAATAAAATTGTATTTCAAATTAGGCAACACAACATGCAGATAAAGATCTTTGCTTTATCTGCATCTGCTTTATATAAGACACCTGTGGTAGTCAGAGAGAGGTGCATGGGTAAATAGAATAATCCTTAAAAACCTATGGCAGCAAGGCAGTCCAGGGAAAATGGAATCATCATTAAAAAATGAATTATTCTGCTGGTGTGTCTGCAGTGCACTGCAGCCAGGGTGTCCAGGAGCAAATGGAATTATTATACACCTAAAGATGAATGCTGTAGCATGGCTGTGCACCTGTGATGGTTGGATGGATAGATGGAGGAATGGATGGATGGATGGATAAAGGAAAAATGGCGAACAAAAAAAATGAAAGAATAAAAAAATAAAAATAAAGAAAAACATGAATAAAAGATTGAAATAAAAACTTAAAATATAAACTCAAATTAAACAAACTATCAATAATTTCAATGTTTTTATGGGAGGACAAGAAGGAAGAAACCGTTCGGGAGGAAAGAACAAATGAGGCACGGAATAAAAAAAGGAAACATGGAAGTAAATAATATAATCACTGATCATCAGAATCATATTCTCTAAAATACATATACTTCAATGATGCACAAGCATATCAATATTAAACTGGAATCACATCAATCCATGCAAGCCTACGACAAAGGCACAAAATGGCTGCCAGCCACATGGTCAAACAACGAGAACAAGGACCAAGGTGTCATGGACAACAGAGAACACATGCAAGCCTATGACAAGGGCACACTGACTGAAAGCACAAAATGGCTGCCTGACACATGGCCAAACAGCAACAACAAGGACCAAGGAGAACAAAGGACACATGCAAGTCTATGGTGAAGGCACACTTCCTTATGCACAAAATGGCTGCCAGCCACATGGTCAAACAACAACAACAAGTAGCAAGGAGGCATGGGGAACGAAGAACACACACAAACCTGTTGCAAATGCATACTGGCTGGATGCCCAAAATGGCCACCAGCCACATGGTCAAACAACAACAACAAGGAGAACATAGAACACATGCAAACTTATGGCAAAGACACACTGGCTGGATGCACAAAAATGGCCACCACTCACATGGTCAAACAACAACAACAAGGAGCAAGGACAACAAAGAACACATGTAAGCCAATAGCAAAGACACACAGGCTGGATGGACAAAATAGCCACCAGCAACATGGTAAAAGAACAACAAAAAGGAGTAAGTGGGCATGGCAAACAAAGAACACATGCAAGCCTATGGCAAAGAAACACTGGCTGGATGCACAAAACTGGCTACTACTCACATGGTCAACCAACAATAACAAGGAGCAAGGACAACAAAGAACACCTGTAAGCCTACAGGAAAGACACACAGACTGGATGAACAAAATGGCCAGAGCAACATGGGAAAACAACAAAAAGGAGCAAGTGGGCATGGCAAAAATGAACACATGCAAGCCTATGGCAAAGGCACACTGGCTGCAGGCACAAAATGGCTGCCAGCCACATGGTCAAATAACAACTGCGAACAAGGAGGCATGGAGAACAAAAAAAAACATGCAAGCTTATGGAAATAGACTACACAAAATGGCTCCTGGCCACAAAGCATGGAGAACAAAAACAAATGGTGGACAATGACAAATACACACACACACACACACACAAACATACACCTACACACACACAACTGGCCCTAAGGAAACATGGTGGTAAAACTGAAGGCAAAACTAACATTAATTCAGCAAGCAAAACACGAAAATTAACTGAGCTATAAAAATGGCCACAACAACTCTCATCCTCCTATGCTACAAGTATTAGCCCACAGCATATTCACTTTTTGCAAAAGCAATGAAATGCAAACAATTTAACCAAATGCCATCCTTACCCTAAAATAAGTTTTAAAAACATATACCACTCAAACATTACCTTCATGCACTGATGACTATTTGTACTGGCCCAACTTGCTAGATAGCTCTTTGGAAATAAAGGTCACATAGCAAAATAATATTGCAAATATTACACATGTAGAAAAGGTACTCAGCTGTGCAGCAACTTTCCATTTCAAAAGCTGAAAATTCAATGAAATACAACATAAATAATGAGGTCCAGAATTAAACTTCAGGTACCCACCATCATAAAATGTAAACATCAAATTAAAGTACAAAGAAATACTGGTACAAGTCCAAGCAAACAAACAATACCCTTATACAATAGTTTTTGAACATAAGTGTGTGATATCACAAAAACAAAGTCCTTAAATCCAAAGGAAACAAAGAGAGTGATCGTTCCACCTTGAAATCAAAGTGAAAAGTGGCCAAAAGATGGACAAAGCACTGGGAGGAGCCTGTTGGACAGGATCAGGAAGTTGGAGTCTCTGGGGCACTTCCTTTCTATTTAAAAAAAAGGTTGTTTACACTAATAAACAACTTGGGGTAGCGCTTTCGTGCAGAGGAGGAGGGGCTGCCGCCACATGTCAGGGCAAGGAGCCCTTTAAATCATTTGGTGCGCTCCCGCCGCCGCGGGTAGCGCTTTCGTGCAGAGGAGGAGGGGCTGCCGCCACACGTCAGGGCAAGGAGCCCTTTAAATCATTTGGTGCGCTCCCACCGCCGCGGGTAGCGCTTTCGTGCAGAGGAGGAGGGGCTGCCGCCACACGTCAGGGCAAGGAGCCCTTTAAATCATTTGGTGCGCTCCCGCCGCGCGGGACGCGCGCGGGCGACGCCCGGGTGAAGCCCGGGCCAAGGGCGGGCCCGTCCTTGCCCGTCATCGCCCGGAGGAGACTGGGCTGGGCCACCCCCCGAAGTTCTGTCCTTTTGATATTTGGTGTGGCATAGAGGCCTTAGGAATTTCTTTTGCATAGTTTGTCTGGTATCACTTGATCTCGAGCTCCACTTAGCACCAAAGGGGCTAGTGGAGCAAGCTACTACTTCCTCTCGCTGCTAGGGGCTTCCTTCTCTCCTGTCACCATTTGTACTTGACACTAGGAACCAGGGCTGGGCCATTGGATAGACGATATGGGGAAGAGGCAGGCCGATGATGTATCAGTACCCCAGTCTCGGGTTAAAAAACCCAAGAAACGTTCTGTTGGGAAAGCGGAGGGATGTCCCAAGACAAATCTACAGCAATTTAAATCAATCGACTCATTGTTTGAAGAGGTAGAGGCTATACTGAGGAGTCCCTCTGTTACGGGTCTTTCCATATCGGATACCATTCCTCCCAAAAAGATTCCTGACCTCTTCAAAAAAAAAACTCAGATGCATAGAACAGAGGTTAAGGCTGATTTACATCCCCCTCCCCACTTCCAGGGTGTAATTCCTTCACTCTTGGAGATTTCACCATCCTTGGTGGAAACTAATGGATGTTTATCTGTAGAAGGTGCACCCTATTTGAGGTGCACGTCCCCACCTCCTATTGTTATTCCTTGCTCAAATAGGTTTTCGGTTCTGTCCTCTGATTCTGTAAGTCCTGGACATTCACAAACCCTACTTGTAGAGGGAACCGACAAAGACTCTTTGGATGGAAAGATGGGCAACAACGAAGCTTCTCAATTGACTATCATTTCTCAGAAAATAGATGACGTTAAGTGTCTGTTGGTATCTTTGATGAACAAAATTGCTGGACTCTATGATCAAAAGTCTTGTTGTAATTGCATTGTGCCACATGAGTCTACCCATCCTCTGATTTATTGATGGAAACTAAAAAACCTAGTCCTCCTACCGTAGGTGATAAATTGACATCCTCTTCTAAACATAACATCGCTAGGGGAAGAAATGGTAGCTCCACAACGCACAGTAAGTCTGCTTGTCAGACCATGTTCTCCACCCATGAGCGAGTTTCCAAACCAGGTATAAATAAGTGTGGATCCATCTCTGGTCGGGGGGACAAAGGTACTCCTTGCCCAATAACCTCTCAGCTAAATCTAGGGGGATTGCCCCCTGCAGCAAGTTGTTGTGTTAGTTCCCATTCTGCCACTTACCCTGATCATTTGTCACTCTTGCAGACCTGTGACATCAAGGGAAGGTTAAGAAGGAGGAGGGAAGATGCCACCATATATTTGACTAGGGTGCCAAAGCTACCTCAGGGCAATAGAGAGTCGAGTGACTCTCTAACTAACAAAGTCATTTATTGGATTCGCTCCCAGAGGAACTGTCTCTCTGTAATCCGGTCTGATATACGCGAGGCACACAGACATAATCAGTTAGGGTCGGATTTTGATTATATTTCGATTCTTTTTAATGATAGCAGTCTAGTTAATGATCTCCTGGCCTTCGACACACGGACAGGTACACTATGTATAGATAGGGAACCGAAACTTAGACTCAGTAGTCAGCCGCCTGGGGCCCCGCTATGTAGAGGATGTTGTACATCTGGAACTATTGTAGCCGGGGTTATTCCCTCTTCAGATAATTCTGCAACATCTAATTCTGAGAACCCTTACCCCTTACTTTCTGAATCAGATTGACTGATTACCCCCTGTTTAGTACTTCCTAAAAAAGCAAATGACAAATGTCATCCTATAGGGACTCCACTTCCCGTCTCTTTAATGAGATCCAAATTAACAACTACGCCTCCTAAAATCAATATTATCTCTTGGAATGTAGCAGGAATTAAGTCAAAGTTGGATGACACGGAATGGGTAAGCCTTATTAACAAACAAGATATCTGTCTTTTTCAAGAAACCTGGACTGCAGAACAGTTATCCATACAAGGCTTTACAACTTATTTTTCTGCTGCCCAACCTGCCTCCGGTGGCTTTGGAAGACAGATAGGAGGGTTAATGATTTTATTGAACAACAAGCTAGAATGTGACCACTCTATGATAAAGTTTAATTCTTATGATTTGCTGGGTGTGCAACTTACTTTCCGACCCGGATTCAGGCTGATAGTTCTGAATACCTATGCAAGATCCGTTCCCCGTGGGTCAGAATCAATGGTTCTCACCCAGTAGACGGACTACATAGAGCTTTTGGACCCTTCAGATCTCTTGATCATAGCAGGCGATTTCAATTGTTCCTTTGTGTTGGACAATACTATCAGTAATCTGACTACTGAAGAGGACGAACATTGGGGTATTCCCCAATCTAAGGAAATGGTGTTTTCTCCCGTTTCCTGTGTTGCATCTCAGTTGTCTTCCCTTTGCCTGAAACATGGCCTGAGAGAATGTAACGGCCGCACTAAATCTGATTCAGAGCGAGCCATCACTTTCAAGCGAGGGCTTTCCCTTAGCACTATTGATTATATCCTGGTGGACATTAGGCTATGGCCAAGTTCACTGGACATGGAAATTTTATCTCACTTGGATAGCGATCATAATCCTCTGTGCCTTGTACTGACCAACCATGCATTCTTAAGAGTCCAGCACACAACGATTACTAATGTCCCACTCCCTTACCTGAACCATAGACGTTCTCGGGTCTGTTGGCCAAAGGTTGAATCCAATCCGTACTTGATTGGGGAAATATATTCATTATTTTTAAAACTCTTCGTAGATTACGAGGATCAAGAAGCCCCTGACATTCCTATTATGTCTATCCACATTAAATTGGTGGATTCCCTACAAGGTATCTTCTATAGGGAAACCCCTTCCAAATCGAGACCAGCTGATACCCCCCGTAGGGATTGGTATAATCAAGACTGTGTGCGAGCAAGATCTAATCTAAACAAGGCTGTAAAAAACTCTACTCAAGTGGCTATTAAAGAGGCCCGACGTAGGTATGCTAATGCCCTGAAACAAGCAAAAAAAGACTGGGATAATGAGATATGGCAGAAGCTGCTTGCAGCAGTCAAATACAAAGATGATAGTTCCTTTTGGCGGCTGTTGACCTCTAGTTCGAAAAGGGGCAATGATGATATCGGTATGTATATACAGCCCGAAAGATGGGTGTCCTATTTTTCTGGAATATACGCTCTGCCCGCATCGCAAGCTCCGGTGGATCCTGGATACGATGAGTGTTGGGCTGTTAACATGACCTCAACTGAGAGCATTGTTTTTACCTTAGCCGAAACAATAGCTGCAATCAATTCTTTGAGGCCAGCAAAAGCCCCTGGTCCAGATAAGATCCCAGGGGACCTGTTTAAATCAGAACCAAAGATATGGGCATGGTACATCAATTTATTGTCTAATGCCATAGCAGCTGGTAGCTCTATTCCAGATTCTTGGCGTGGCGCAGAAATAATACCGATTTATAAAAAGGGTGATGTAGGTTCACCTGCAAACTACCGTCCAATCAGCCTTATTGACATCCTTCAGAAGACGTTTGCTAAGCAAGTCTTAGATAGGCTTATCGATTGGATCCAAGACAACCAAATTTTATCCCCCTTACAGGCCGGTTTTCGGCCTAAAACTAATACCATGGACCAAGTCTTCAGACTGTCATTATTATTTTGGAAGTATGTCACCCTATCTAAGCAAAAACTTTATGTTGCCTTCGTAGATCTGAGATCTGCATTTGATCTTGTCCCAAGAGAGAAACTTTGGGGAGTATTAAATAAAATCGGTACCCCAGGAAACTTAGTGCATTTAATTAAAAGATTACATGAAAAAACATTTGCACAAGTTAGATGGGGTAATCAGGGGGAACTCACCGATAAAATAGAGATTAGGAGAGGAGTGCGTCAGGGCTGTGTTCTTGCCCCAACGTTATTTACATTGTTTATCAATGAGGTGGTGCAAGTCGTTACCAACTGCCAAAATGATGCTCCATCCTTGAATAACCATAAAATTCAAATTTTGCTATTTGCTGATGATTCCCTCCTGATCTCCAGAACTCCTATGGGTCTCCAGGTACTTGTGGATAAGTTTAGTTCATTCTGTGTTGACTATGGGCTTGAACTCAACCACAGCAAAACCAAACTCATGACCCTGGGCTGTGGTCCCACAAAGAGATACTCAATTTTCTATAATGGAACGCCCCTAGGTATGGTAAGCTCCATAGATTATTTGGGGGTGAGAATTAGCAATAACCTGTATTGGGGGCCCCAAATCGATAAAAGCTTAGCTCTTCTGGCACAGAGATCTGGGGCCATTTTACGCTTCCACAAGTCCACCTCTGAGAGAGTGATTACTCCAACTATTAAAATTTACCGAGCAAAGGCACAGAGCGCTGCGGTCTATGGGGCAGAAATTTGGGGGCCCTCGAACATTAGCAAGTTAGCAGTGGGGGAAAACAACTTTGTAAGGTCAATCTTGGCCTGTCCTCGCAGTACCCCACTGCTGCCAATGTTCTGGGACCTCGGCCTTCCACGCATTTCAGATGTAACTGCCCTACGACCATTGCTTTTCTGGGTCCGTGTATGGACCACCCCTGAGCTATCCACATACAAGGAGTCTATTCAAGACATTCTAGATAGACCAAATGTACTTAACATTTCCTGGTTTAACCACATCTCAAAATGGTTTCATAGATTGGGTCTTAGTGAGTTTTGGAGTCATCCAGAAAGTATAAGGAAGGATCAGAAGAATCATCTGAAAACTGTTTACTGGATACATGTCAGGGAAAACTATCTGCAGTGCTCAACACACAGCAGATTGACGTCACAATTCTTTGATTTTAAATGGTATCCATATTTGGAACCATTTATGGATACAATTCTTGATCCATTAAGTAAGAGTCTATATATTCAGTTCAGATATGGTTGTCTGCCTCTTAATTCCTATGGCAGTACGCGGAGTGCGATCCCAAGTCCTGACACTTGCCCGAGCTGCAATCAAATTTCAGAATCTATTGTACATTTCATGTTTATATGCCCTGCTTATTTGATTGCGCGTCGGAAGTGGTTACGATCTGTGTGCAGTAATATGGGGACAAGACACTGTATTGTTGCCTTAAGGATCATGATGAGGGAAACTTCTCTCCCTCTATCTTGTGCGGTCAGCAAGTATATTGTAGCTGCTTGGCATATACGTACAAAACTTTTGGGGAAACAATGATGATGAGGACCAAATGCTTAAAAAAAAAAAAAAAAAAAAAAAGTGTTTTAGCTGCCAAATTTTAAATACACACCTAGACTGAAATAAAACCCCATGTTTAATTTAAATGTTAGGTATTAGGGGGTTAGGTGTCTTTTTTTAAGGAAAATAATTTTATGTGTTTTAAGGCTGACATATATGTTTTTATCTCTTTCTTATCATTTTTAACCTAATTCCTATTTGCTCTTTCATTTAAACGTTGGTTGTTTTGCTTTTATGGTTGAAAGTAACCGAATAAAGCTATGTGTTGATGTTGATGAACTTGAAGGTGTTGTAATTTAGTAGCGATTAGATTAAGCATTAGCAGAAGACATCTTGTATTTAGCAACTATTGTGAACATTTCGTGGAATCCATTTTGTATTCATGGCAGCCATTATCTCTGCCACATGCTGCCATGTGCTCACCATGTGCTCTGTCCTACCTTCCTGTTAACTACTCTTGAAAATCTGTCTAGTGACAAGTTATATTTAGCATCTCCCACTTTGCACATGCCCAGTAAGGTCTGCAGCTGTTAGTAATTAGTAACCGACAGTAATGTGTCTACTGGTCCTTGAAAACTGTTAGCTCCTCCTACCTGTCGACTGTGCATTTCCATATGACCTTATATGTATATGAGTCTTGCTTCTGTAATTGTACCACCTTCTTTTAGCCCCTACGTGGGTATAAAAGGATCATGCTCTCTTAGTTCAGTGTGCTACTTCAAACATTACCGAAGGGTGCTGTTTGAACTGTGGTGCCATCTCATGAGGTTTAATAAACTTTGGTGGTCAAAAAATTTGAATTACGACCGTGGCGGAAACCGCCAGCAAAGATAGCCACGGCGGTACAGACAAACAGCTTGGCGGTCACCGCCAACAGACAGGCGGAAGACAAAGTACCGCCCACAGTATCACAACCTACCAATCTGCCACCTTTTCCGGGGCGGATTCACCGCGGACAAAAAAACTGCGGAAACAGGACTTGAAGGGAAAACGCTCACCTCTACACACCCCACGAGGAATCTGGACGCCATGGAACCAGAGCTGCACATCCTGCCAGCCCTTATCTTCTTGTTCCTCTACCAGGAGCACGAAAGCCGGCGGCGAAGACAACGGTGAGTACTGCACCTACGACACAGGGGATGGGGAGGCAAAAAACAGGGACACACACACGCAACACGCAACATCCCCACCACCATCCTCTCCCACTTGTGGAGGACCCAATCCACAAGTTTCTCCAACTCCTCCGATGTGAAGGCAGAGGCCCTTTCCCCAGACACTCGAGCCATTGTCTCTTCCAGACCGAGGTCACAGCAGCACTTGCAGTGTAGGTCCTCTCCTGTGGAAGATCAGGTATCGAGTGATTGAACAGATAGAAAATGGCGGTCACATCTGCGGCGGCGCGTACTGTCACCGCCAGCGTACATCGTCATTGGCTCCTGGGACCCATAGGGTCCAATGTTAACCAATGCAGCATTGAGCCGCGGTCTTCGACCGCCTACCGCGATGGTGTACAACGCCAGCGCAGTTACCTCACATCCCATTGTCCCACTTTAGAGGTCAGGCAGCCACCATTTCAGGGGCCCACATGGCTTAGTTTTTAACTGCGTCACACATACGTAGGCCTAGACTCAACACACATACAGGCCACTTTTCGGATTAGGATTCGTGTTCTGGGTAAGCTGTGGGTACGTACCTCTGAGTTGGTTGACTCTGTGCTCGCTTTTGTCCTTCATAGTCACCGTCCGCTGGGACATGTCAGGAGATGGCGGCATCCTCCGGTGTACAGACCGCTGGTGGACCTGTCGACAATGGAGGAAAGACATGTGATAATCACCTACAGGCTTGACCGTGCCACAATCCATGAACTGTGTACCCAGATGGAGTCAGACCTGATGTCAGCTATCTGCCATCCCACAGGAATCCCCCCTCAAGTGCAGGTGCTGTCAGTGCTCCATTTCCTTGCAAGTGGGTCATTTCAAACAACAGTGGCCATAGCATCAGGGATGTCCCAGCCTATGTTTTCCAATGTTTTGTCCAGAGTGTTGTATGCCCTGCTGAAACACATGCAGAGCTACATCGTTTTCCCTCAGGTGGAGGATTTGCTGACAGTGAGAAGTGATTTCTGTGCCCTGGGACATATCCCCAACATCATAGGTGCCATTGATGGGACACATGTGGCCTTGGTCCCCCCGCAGGAGTGAACAGGTGTACAGAAACCGGAAGAGTTATCATTCCATGAATGTGCAGATGGTGTGTTTGCCAGACCAGTACATCTCCCATGTGAATGCCAGGGAAGCGCAATGTTGCCGAGACACCAGGAGCCAGTTAGAGGGCAGGAGCCCTTTAAATTTCAATCGCGCTCCCACCGTCGCGGGAAGCGCACTGTTGCCGGGACACCAGGAGCCAGTTAGAGGGCAGGAGCCCTTTAAATTTCAATCGCGCTCCCGCCGCGCGGGACGCGCCCGGGCAAAGCCCGGGCCAAGGGCGGGCCCGTCCTTGCCCGTCATTGCCAGGAAGAGCCAGGGCAGGGCCACCCCCCTAACATTTTGAATTAGGTAGCTTCAAATGTGATGCCCCCTAAAAAGCACTGCGCCAGGGTTTATTAAAGTACAAACAACCGCACCCATATCGCACTACTTTTTAATTAGGGCCTATTGGCTTCTGGAATACATTAGCCAAGGTATTCATAATTTCTCCCTCTTGCCTTAGTTATAACGTTTTCTAGGCTAATATCTTATTAAGATGGGAAAAAGGAAAGCTACCAGTAATCCTACTGAGCAGGGAAGGGCAAAAAGAGCACCTCGACACGCGGCCGAAAATTGCACGCTCACCCAAATTGACGATCTTATAGAGGAAGTGGAGAGTTTGTTAGCCACTAAACCCTCAAAATCTCGTAGGAAAGATGCTCCTTCCTCCTCTAACGATATAAAATCTTTCTTCGCTCATGTGCATAGAGACCCGCAGATATCTATACCCCAGGGCTCCAGCACAGAACTTAGGAAGTTAGAAATTCATAAGAATCCAACAGAGAGCCCTAAATTAAATCTGCCTAACCAGCAAGATGGTGTATCCCCCCTGCCAAACTGCAATAATCGCTTCTTACCCCTTGTTCTACCATCCCCAGCTGAATCAGAGAGAACCACCCTAAGAGGAACTGAGGAGCCAGTTCCAGTCATACCTACTCAGAAAGAACATCTAGCCGACTTCCAGTTAGCACAGATAAGAGATGAAATCTTAAGTCTTAGAGAACATCTAACATCATTCACCCACATGATATATGAGAAGCTGGACGGTATATCTGCAGTAATTGGGGACATAAGGAAGACATCACAAAAAGTAGACCCTAACTCCTTGCCAAAGTCAGTTGTAATATCGGAACCACCCATCCCACAGAGGTGTAAGGGTCAATGGGTCGAAATGGTAACACAGATTACTCAAGGGGGCAACAATGCACTTCCTGTAGCGTGTGTTCATAATAATTACAATCCACCTTTGGACACAGGGACTAAATGGAAGATGCACAGAGAAGGACACTTAGATAAAAGCTCCAAACGCTTCTTGGGAAATAACCTCCAAAATCAGATTAGACATAATGATTATGATATTTACATAACAAACGTTCCCAAGTTAAGCAAAGACCAATTTGAACAAGGGGAATCTCTTAAAAATAAAGTTATACATTGGATAAGAAGGACAAAGAAGTGTAGATCCATTATAAGGGACGATATAGTCATGGCGCAGAGATTCACAAAAACAGGTCCAACATTAGATCTCATAGGGATAAAACTGACCAGTCAGAATTTAGTCAAGGGCCTTTTGGCACTTGAGGAAAGAATGAGACCGGGTACCTCTTCCCAAATGACACTCGTTCATAGAAATCCTCAATCATTGACAAATCGGTTCCCACAAGAGAGAATCAACACTATAATGGCCCAGTATCCTTGCCCGCAGAGAAGGGATCGAAAGCATAGCCATACTTCAGACATAGATTGACGTGAAGCCCCTGCCGTTGAAGAGCCCGCCGTTGAAGTTGGGAGCGATGGCATACCCAACCCGACCCTTATAACACAAAAAATGACTTATTTAATATCCTGGGAGCAGAGCCTAAAACATATTGTAGTGGCTCGCCAAAGGTGAAGTCCCAGCAAGAAATATTTTGTTTATATGAGATTAGGGAAAACCTACCAGAAAATGGGTATGACCATGACTTACCGATTAAGATCCTATCTTGGAATGTGGCAGGCTTGACTCAGAAAACAGCTAATCCTGACTGGTGTAGACTTATAGACCAACACCACATCATTTTATTACAGGAGACATGGGCGCCATCTGTAATAAAAAGAGAAGGCTATTGGACCTTCCAGAAGGCTGCACTTCCATCACCATCAGGTAGGGCTTCAGGAGGTCTGATAATTTGGTTAAAACACGATCTGTTCCCAAAAGTAAAAGAGATAGTATCCCCTACAAGGGATTTACTAGCTGTTGTGGTTGAAATCAGTACCGTTAAAGGTCTTGTTAACATAATAATTGTAAACTTATATATTAGACCTGGCACCCAAAAGACCCAGACCGTCCAGATGAGCTCATTAGTAGACTTTCTTAACTGCCTACCTAATGGATGGGGCCTAATTGTTGCGGGCGACTTCAATATGAAATTGAATCACAGAGATGGCAATCAGCAAGAGGGTACTCAACTCACAGACTCATGGGATAGATCAGGGCCGGTACAAATTACATCCAAGAAAGAAGGAGGAGCCTCAGAACTACTAGAAGACCTAATAAAAATTAAGGGATTAAGAATAGTAAATGGGAATACCAAATCAGATAACCCGGCGTCACCTACATATAGGAGAGGCATATACACTAGCCACCTGGACTATGTTTTAGTAAATGACGCCCTCTGGAAATCCCTAACTGACATGATAGTTCTCCCTCGTACTGATAGTGACCATCTAGCCTTAAGCACCTCCTTCTCCACTATCTTATTCAGTTCTAAGACACTGTCAACGTGGACTTCAAATAGTGCCCTCACTAGGACCAATGATCGTAAAAATGTGAAATGGGATCGGGTTGAAAGCGATGTAAATTTCCAGCTAGCGATCTATAGATCAGTTGCAACAACACTTTCTCCCCTGAAACACATAAATATCAAATCGGTAGACTTGGTCTATCTCCACAATACCTTGATCACCCGATTAAAACCTCATTTCCAGACGAAAAGGAAGCGGTTAGAGACTGTGATTAAAACCCCAATGTGGTTCTCCAACTCCTGCCGTCAAGCTAAGGTACAGTTACTGGGAGCACTTAAAGAAGGGAATTATAGAGAGATAAGGAAGAGCAGGACTGTATATAAAGATGTACTTAAAAACGCAAAAAAAGAATGGGCGAATAGGAATTGGAATAGGATGGTTGTGGCGCTCCAGGAGAAGGATTTTAATCTATTCTGGAAATTAGTGTCAGACAAAAGTAGCCCCCAAGAAATGGAAAGCTACCCTGTTATCCAACCAGAAACGTGGATGACGCACTTTTCAAATATATATAGAAAACCACATACCAATAGTACTAGTACACCCCTACTAAAACCTAACGATCCAGTTGTCAATACCTTAACGTGGGAGAGTATAACACCACCCAAATTTGATCTGGACCTCTTTTCCCTAAAAGAAACAACAGAGGCTCTCCAATCTACACGCAAGGGAAAGGCCCCTGGTCTTGATGGCATCCCAGGAGATCTATATCTCTCTCGTCCAACAACGTGGTCATTGTATCTAAATGCACTTAGTAATGAGATACTGAGGGGGGGAGGACTCCCTACTACATGGCAAGGAGCAGTCATAGTCCCTATCTACAAGAAAGGGCGAAGGGAACAACCCAACAACTATAGGCCTATCAGTCTTATTGATGTTAGCCAAAAGATCTTTACTAAGCAAGTGTTGAACAGACTACAGACATGGATAGAGGATTCCCAAATTCTCTCCGAATTTCAGGGAGGCTTTAGAAGAGGAGTGAGCACAATAGACCAGGCATTTAGATTTAACCTCCTTTGTTGGAAATACCTGTCACTCAATAAAAACCAATTGTATGTAGCTTTTATCGATTTAAAAGCTGCCTTTGACATGGTACCTCGGGACACATTATGGGAAGTTATGGAGAGTTATCATCCCAATAGCGAACTACTAAGACTGATTAGATATCTACATGAAGGGACTTATGCTCACGTACGTTGGTCAGATAGTGGCGACCTAACGGAAGCCATACCCGTCAATAGAGGGGTTAGGCAGGGTTGCATCTTGGCACCAACATTGTTTAATCTCTACATAAACGGTGCTGCGGACCAATTGTTACACTGTAATCATGATGCCCCAAGATTAGCTGGAACCCCGATCCCTATTTTAATGTTTGCCGATGACACTTTACTAATCTCAAGAACACCTATGGGCTTGCAAAATGAATTGGACACTTTTTATAATTTTTGCTCCAACAGAGGCCTTGATATTAATCCAACAAAATCTAAGTTCATGGCTTTTAACCCACATAAACTATTCAGGGGAAAAATGACGATAAAAGGCCAACCAGTGGAGAGAGTCAGACAATTTGATTATTTGGGGATTAGGCTAAGTGACGACCAACGCTGGTCGGCACAGATTAAGAAGAGTCTGACAGCACTTAGGCACAGGTCTATAGTGATAGCTAGAAAAATAGCTAATACTTGTGAAGGGGAGATAACACCTGCAATCACCGTCTACAAAGCAGTGGCAGTAACGGCCTCAATTTATGGTGCTGAGCTTTGGGGACACACCAACTCTAGGTGTCTGACTACGGTAGAAAACCGGTTTATTCGGAACTTCCTGAAGTTGCCGATGAGCACCCCTCTCACTCCGCTCAGATTTGACTTAGCCCTAAACGAAATACACAATGAAATTGCATTAAGACCTATAATGTATTGGATTCGTCTTTGGACCTCAGAGGGCCGGTCCACTCTTCATACAGCACTAGATGAATTTCTCGCAAATGACAGCGTACTAAAGATCCCTTGGTTCAGACACATCAGAGACACGTGCAAACTTCTCAAAATGGAGGAGGTGTGGAGTGCTCCCCATAATTTGGCAAAGGAAATAAAGGAACGTGTAAAAAGGCGCTACTGGGAGATCATTCTGACTCAAATTTGGTTAAAAAATCATGGTAGTCTGACTTTGCAGTTCTTAGACCACAAATGTAGCCCCAAGTTTGAGACCTACATGGATAATGTAAATCCTCCCTACATTAAAACACTATTTATTAAGTTCAGACTAGGGACCCTTCCGCTCAAGACATTTACAGCACAATGGAGACCGGAGGACTGTAATTCAACATACTGCCATCATTGTCAAAAGACAAAAGAGTCACTCGCGCACTTTATGTTTTTCTGCCCTAGATATCTGGTACCTAGGAAAAAGTGGATTGCTCCACTATGTAGGGCAATCGGGATAAGGGAATGGAATACGGCATTACGACTTTTAACAACTGACACAAATGATAAAATAGTTTTTTCTGTTGTGGGATACCTGCGAAGTGCATGGACAATAAGAACAAAAGAATTATCATAAACGTGTAATCCCAACACATTGTTTTTAGACTATATTCATTTAATATATCAGTTTTTAACCGGATGAAGTTAAAGCCTCAAGGGTCTGGATTTGTAGATTTAAAGAATAATGAGGAACTGTATGTTTTTATAATCCTGTGACCGCACTATTTATCTAGGGTTCTTAAAAAGTAAATTATGTAATTTTCTCTTTTTTATACCAGATAACTGAGATAAATGACAAAATTGGTTCCCCAGTGGTGAGGTTCTTTAAAAACAATAGGAGACATGAACTAGAATTCTTATAATCGCCTGTTCTTAATAACTTGGTTTTAAGATTATATTTATTTAGTTTGATAAATTTTAATTGATTGAAGCCAAATTTTAACGATCTAATATTTCTATACGCCGTGAGATTTCGTAAAAACAAAAATGTTTAAAAACAATGCTGTTTATATTCTTATAATTCAATGCAGCATTGAGCCGCGGTCTTCGACCGCCTACCGCGATGGTGTACAACGCCAGCGCAGTTACCTCACATCCCATTGTCCCACTTTAGAGGTCAGGCAGCCACCATTTCAGGGGCCCACATGGCTTAGTTTTTAACTGCGTCACACATACGTAGGCCTAGACTCAACACACATACAGGCCACTTTTCGGATTAGGATTCGTGTTCTGGGTAAGCTGTGGGTACGTACCTCTGAGTTGGTTGACTCTGTGCTCGCTTTTGTCCTTCATAGTCACCGTCCGCTGGGACATGTCAGGAGATGGCGGCATCCTCCGGTGTACAGACCGCTGGTGGACCTGTCGACAATGGAGGAAAGACATGTGATAATCACCTACAGGCTTGACCGTGCCACAATCCATGAACTGTGTACCCAGATGGAGCCAGACCTGATGTCAGCTATCCGCCATCCCACAGGAATCCTCCCTCAAGTGCAGGTGCTGTCAGTGCTCCATTTCCTTGCAAGTGGGTCATTTCAAACAACAGTGGCCATAGCATCAGGGATGTCCCAGCCTATGTTTTCCAATGTTTTGTCCAGAGTGTTGTATGCCCTGCTGAAACACATGCAGAGCTACATCGTTTTCCCTCAGGTGGAGGATTTGCTGACAGTGAGAAGTGATTTCTATGCCCTGGGACATATCCCCAACATCATAGGTGCCATTGATGGGACACATGTGGCCTTGGTCCCCCCGCAGGAGTGAACAGGTGTACAGAAACCGGAAGAGTTATCATTCCATGAATGTGCAGATGGTGTGTTTGCCAGACCAGTACATCTCCCATGTGAATGCCAGGGAAGCGCACTGTTGCCGAGACACCAGGAGCCAGTTAGAGGGCAGGAGCCCTTTAAATTTCAATCGCGCTCCCGCCGTCGCGGGAAGCGCACTGTTGCCGGGACACCAGGAGCCAGTTAGAGGGCAGGAGCCCTTTAAATTTCAATCGCGCTCCCGCCGTCGCGGGAAGCGCACTGTTGCCGGGACACCAGGAGCCAGTTAGAGGGCAGGAGCCCTTTAAATTTCAATCGCGCTCCCGCCGCGCGGGACGCGCCCGGGCGAAGCCCGGGCCAAGGGCGGGCCCGTCCTTGCCCGTCATTGCCAGGAAGAGCCAGGGCAGGGCCACCCCCCTAACATTTTGAATTAGGTAGGTTCAAATGTGATGCCCCCTAAAAAGCACTGCGCCAGGGTATATTAAAGTACAAACAACCGCACCCATATCGCACTACTTTTTAATTAGGGCCTATTGGCTTCTGGAATACATTAGCCAAGGTATTCATAATTTCTCCCTCTTGCCTTAGTTATAACGTTTTCTAGGCTAATATCTTATTAAGATGGGAAAAAGGAAAGCTACCAGTAATCCTACTGAGCAGGGAAGGGCAAAAAGAGCACCTCGACACGCGGCCGAAAATTGCACGCTCACCCAAATTGACGATCTTATAGAGGAAGTGGAGAGTTTGTTAGCCACTAAACCCTCAAAATCTCGTAGGAAAGATGCTCCTTCCTCCTCTAACGATATAAAATCTTTCTTCGCTCATGTGCATAGAGACCCGCAGATATCTATACCCCAGGGCTCCAGCACAGAACTTAGGAAGTTAGAAATTCATAAGAATCCAACAGAGAGCCCTAAATTAAATCTGCCTAACCAGCAAGATGGTGTATCCCCCCTGCCAAACTGCAATAATCGCTTCTTACCCCTTGTTCTACCATCCCCAGCTGAATCAGAGAGAACCACCCTAAGAGGAACTGAGGAGCCAGTTCCAGTCATACCTACTCAGAAAGAACATCTAGCCGACTTCCAGTTAGCACAGATAAGAGATGAAATCTTAAGTCTTAGAGAACATCTAACATCATTCACCCACATGATATATGAGAAGCTGGACGGTATATCTGCAGTAATTGGGGACATAAGGAAGACATCACAAAAAGTAGACCCTAACTCCTTGCCAAAGTCAGTTGTAATATCGGAACCACCCATCCCACAGAGGTGTAAGGGTCAATGGGTCGAAATGGTAACACAGATTACTCAAGGGGGCAACAATGCACTTCCTGTAGCGTGTGTTCATAATAATTACAATCCACCTTTGGACACAGGGACTAAATGGAAGATGCACAGAGAAGGACACTTAGATAAAAGCTCCAAACGCTTCTTGGGAAATAACCTCCAAAATCAGATTAGACATAATGATTATGATATTTACATAACAAACGTTCCCAAGTTAAGCAAAGACCAATTTGAACAAGGGGAATCTCTTAAAAATAAAGTTATACATTGGATAAGAAGGACAAAGAAGTTTAGATCCATTATAAGGGACGATATAGTCATGGCGCAGAGATTCACAAAAACAGGTCCAACATTAGATCTCATAGGGATAAAACTGACCAGTCAGAATTTAGTCAAGGGCCTTTTGGCACTTGAGGAAAGAATGAGACCGGGTACCTCTTCCCAAATGACACTCGTTCATAGAAATCCTCAATCATTGACAAATCGGTTCCCACAAGAGAGAATCAACACTATAATGGCCCAGTATCCTTGCCCACAGAGAAGGGATCGAAAGCATAGCCATACTTCAGACATAGATTGACGTGAAGCCCCTGCCGTTGAAGCTCCCGCCGTTGAAGTTGGGAGCGATGGCATACCCAACCCGACCCTTATAACACAAAAAATGACTTATTTAATATCCTGGGAGCAGAGCCTAAAACATATTGTAGTGGCTCGCCAAAGGTGAAGTCCCAGCAAGAAATATTTTGTTTATATGAGATTAGGGAAAACCTACCAGAAAATGGGTATGACCATGACTTACCGATTAAGATCCTATCTTGGAATGTGGCAGGCTTGACTCAGAAAACAACTAATCCTGACTGGTGTAGACTTATAGACCAACACCACATCATTTTATTACAGGAGACATGGGCGCCATCTGTAATAAAAAGAGAAGGCTATTGGACCTTCCAGAAGGCTGCACTTCCATCACCATCAGGTAGGGCTTCAGGAGGTCTGATAATTTGGTTAAAACACGATCTGTTCCCAAAAGTAAAAGAGATAGTATCCCCTACAAGGGATTTACTAGCTGTTGTGGTTGAAATCAGTACCGTTAAAGGTCTTGTTAACATAATAATTGTAAACTTATATATTAGACCTGGCACCCAAAGGACCCAGACCGTCCAGATGAGCTCATTAGTAGACTTTCTTAACTGCCTACCTAATGGATGGGGCCTAATTGTTGCGGGCGACTTCAATATGAAATTGAATCACAGAGATGGCAATCAGCAAGAGGGTACTCAACTCACAGACTCATGGGATAGATCAGGGCCGGTACAAATTACATCCAAGAAAGAAGGAGGAGCCTCAGAACTACTAGAAGACCTAATAAAAATTAAGGGATTAAGAATAGTAAATGGGAATACCAAATCAGATAACCCGGCGTCACCTACATATAGGAGAGGCATATACACTAGCCACCTGGACTATGTTTTAGTAAATGACGCCCTCTGGAAATCCCTAACTGACATGATAGTTCTCCCTCGTACTGATAGTGACCATCTAGCCTTAAGCACCTCCTTCTCCACTATCTTATTCAGTTCTAAGACACTGTCAACGTGGACTTCAAATAGTGCCCTCACTAGGACCAATGATCGTAAAAATGTGAAATGGGATCGGGTTGAAAGCGATGTAAATTTCCAGCTAGCGATCTATAGATCAGTTGCAACAACACTTTCTCCCCTGAAACACATAAATATCAAATCGGTAGACTTGGTCTATCTCCACAATACCTTGATCACCCGATTAAAACCTCATTTCCAGACGAAAAGGAAGCGGTTAGAGACTGTGATTAAAACCCCAATGTGGTTCTCCAACTCCTGCCGTCAAGCTAAGGTACAGTTACTGGGAGCACTTAAAGAAGGGAATTATAGAGAGATAAGGAAGAGCAGGACTGTATATAAAGATGTACTTAAAAACGCAAAAAAAGAATGGGCGAATAGGAATTGGAATAGGATGGTTGTGGCGCTCCAGGAGAAGGATTTTAATCTATTCTGGAAATTAGTGTCAGACAAAAGTAGCCCCCAAGAAATGGAAAGCTACCCTGTTATCCAACCAGAAACGTGGATGACGCACTTTTCAAATATATATAGAAAACCACATACCAATAGTACTAGTACACCCCTACTAAAACCTAACGATCCAGTTGTCAATACCTTAACGTGGGAGAGTATAACACCACCCAAATTTGATCTGGACCTCTTTTCCCTAAAAGAAACAACAGAGGCTCTCCAATCTACACGCAAGGGAAAGGCCCCTGGTCTTGATGGCATCCCAGGAGATCTATATCTCTCTCGTCCAACAACGTGGTCATTGTATCTAAATGCACTTAGTAATGAGATACTGAGGGGGGGAGGACTCCCTACTACATGGCAAGGAGCAGTCATAGTCCCTATCTACAAGAAAGGGCGAAGGGAACAACCCAACAACTATAGGCCTATCAGTCTTATTGATGTTAGCCAAAAGATCTTTACTAAGCAAGTGTTGAACAGACTACAGACATGGATAGAGGATTCCCAAATTCTCTCCGAATTTCAGGGAGGCTTTAGAAGAGGAGTGAGCACAATAGACCAGGCATTTAGATTTAACCTCCTTTGTTGGAAATACCTGTCACTCAATAAAAACCAATTGTATGTAGCTTTTATCGATTTAAAAGCTGCCTTTGACATGGTACCTCGGGACACATTATGGGAAGTTATGGAGAGTTATCATCCCAATAGCGAACTACTAAGACTGATTAGATATCTACATGAAGGGACTTATGCTCACGTACGTTGGTCAGATAGTGGCGACCTAACGGAAGCCATACCCGTCAATAGAGGGGTTAGGCAGGGTTGCATCTTGGCACCAACATTGTTTAATCTCTACATAAACGGTGCTGCGGACCAATTGTTACACTGTAATCATGATGCCCCAAGATTAGCTGGAACCCCGATCCCTATTTTAATGTTTGCCGATGACACTTTACTAATCTCAAGAACACCTATGGGCTTGCAAAATGAATTGGACACTTTTTATAATTTTTGCTCCAACAGAGGCCTTGATATTAATCCAACAAAATCTAAGTTCATGGCTTTTAACCCACATAAACTATTCAGGGGAAAAATGACGATAAAAGGCCAACCAGTGGAGAGAGTCAGACAATTTGATTATTTGGGGATTAGGCTAAGTGACGACCAACGCTGGTCGGCACAGATTAAGAAGAGTCTGACAGCACTTAGGCACAGGTCTATAGTGATAGCTAGAAAAATAGCTAATACTTGTGAAGGGGAGATAACACCTGCAATCACCGTCTACAAAGCAGTGGCAGTAACGGCCTCAATTTATGGTGCTGAGCTTTGGGGACACACCAACTCTAGGTGTCTGACTACGGTAGAAAACCGGTTTATTCGGAACTTCCTGAAGTTGCCGATGAGCACCCCTCTCACTCCGCTCAGATTTGACTTAGCCCTAAACGAAATACACAATGAAATTGCATTAAGACCTATAATGTATTGGATTCGTCTTTGGACCTCAGAGGGCCGGTCCACTCTTCATACAGCACTAGATGAATTTCTCGCAAATGACAGCGTACTAAAGATCCCTTGGTTCAGACACATCAGAGACACGTGCAAACTTCTCAAAATGGAGGAGGTGTGGAGTGCTCCCCATAATTTGGCAAAGGAAATAAAGGAACGTGTAAAAAGGCGCTACTGGGAGATCATTCTGACTCAAATTTGGTTAAAAAATCATGGTAGTCTGACTTTGCAGTTCTTAGACCACAAATGTAGCCCCAAGTTTGAGACCTACATGGATAATGTAAATCCTCCCTACATTAAAACACTATTTATTAAGTTCAGACTAGGGACCCTTCCGCTCAAGACATTTACAGCACAATGGAGACCGGAGGACTGTAATTCAACATACTGCCATCATTGTCAAAAGACAAAAGAGTCACTCGCGCACTTTATGTTTTTCTGCCCTAGATATCTGGTACCTAGGAAAAAGTGGATTGCTCCACTATGTAGGGCAATCGGGATAAGGGAATGGAATACGGCATTACGACTTTTAACAACTGACACAAATGATAAAATAGTTTTTTCTGTTGTGGGATACCTGCGAAGTGCATGGACAATAAGAACAAAAGAATTATCATAAACGTGTAATCCCAACACATTGTTTTTAGACTATATTCATTTAATATATCAGTTTTTAACCGGATGAAGTTAAAGCCTCAAGGGTCTGGATTTGTAGATTTAAAGAATAATGAGGAACTGTATGTTTTTATAATCCTGTGACCGCACTATTTATCTAGGGTTCTTAAAAAGTAAATTATGTAATTTTCTCTTTTTTATACCAGATAACTGAGATAAATGACAAAATTGGTTCCCCAGTGGTGAGGTTCTTTAAAAACAATAGGAGACATGAACTAGAATTCTTATAATCGCCTGTTCTTAATAACTTGGTTTTAAGATTATATTTATTTAGTTTGATAAATTTTAATTGATTGAAGCCAAATTTTAACGATCTAATATTTCTATACGCCGTGAGATTTCGTAAAAACAAAAATGTTTAAAAACAATGCTGTTTATATTCTTATAATTCAATGCAGCATTGAGCCGCGGTCTTCGACCGCCTACCGCGATGGTGTACAACGCCAGCGCAGTTACCTCACATCCCATTGTCCCACTTTAGAGGTCAGGCAGCCACCATTTCAGGGGCCCACATGGCTTAGTTTTTAACTGCGTCACACATACGTAGGCCTAGACTCAACACACATACAGGCCACTTTTCGGATTAGGATTCGTGTTCTGGGTAAGCTGTGGGTACGTACCTCTGAGTTGGTTGACTCTGTGCTCGCTTTTGTCCTTCATAGTCACCGTCCGCTGGGACATGTCAGGAGATGGCGGCATCCTCCGGTGTACAGACCGCTGGTGGACCTGTCGACAATGGAGGAAAGACATGTGATAATCACCTACAGGCTTGACCGTGCCACAATCCATGAACTGTGTACCCAGATGGAGCCAGACCTGATGTCAGCTATCCGCCATCCCACAGGAATCCTCCCTCAAGTGCAGGTGCTGTCAGTGCTCCATTTCCTTGCAAGTGGGTCATTTCAAACAACAGTGGCCATAGCATCAGGGATGTCCCAGCCTATGTTTTCCAATGTTTTGTCCAGAGTGTTGTATGCCCTGCTGAAACACATGCAGAGCTACATCGTTTTCCCTCAGGTGGAGGATTTGCTGACAGTGAGAAGTGATTTCTATGCCCTGGGACATATCCCCAACATCATAGGTGCCATTGATGGGACACATGTGGCCTTGGTCCCCCCGCAGGAGTGAACAGGTGTACAGAAACCGGAAGAGTTATCATTCCATGAATGTGCAGATGGTGTGTTTGCCAGACCAGTACATCTCCCATGTGAATGCCAGGGAAGCGCACTGTTGCCGAGACACCAGGAGCCAGTTAGAGGGCAGGAGCCCTTTAAATTTCAATCGCGCTCCCGCCGTCGCGGGAAGCGCACTGTTGCCGGGACACCAGGAGCCAGTTAGAGGGCAGGAGCCCTTTAAATTTCAATCGCGCTCCCGCCGTCGCGGGAAGCGCACTGTTGCCGGGACACCAGGAGCCAGTTAGAGGGCAGGAGCCCTTTAAATTTCAATCGCGCTCCCGCCGCGCGGGACGCGCCCGGGCGAAGCCCGGGCCAAGGGCGGGCCCGTCCTTGCCCGTCATTGCCAGGAAGAGCCAGGGCAGGGCCACCCCCCTAACATTTTGAATTAGGTAGGTTCAAATGTGATGCCCCCTAAAAAGCACTGCGCCAGGGTATATTAAAGTACAAACAACCGCACCCATATCGCACTACTTTTTAATTAGGGCCTATTGGCTTCTGGAATACATTAGCCAAGGTATTCATAATTTCTCCCTCTTGCCTTAGTTATAACGTTTTCTAGGCTAATATCTTATTAAGATGGGAAAAAGGAAAGCTACCAGTAATCCTACTGAGCAGGGAAGGGCAAAAAGAGCACCTCGACACGCGGCCGAAAATTGCACGCTCACCCAAATTGACGATCTTATAGAGGAAGTGGAGAGTTTGTTAGCCACTAAACCCTCAAAATCTCGTAGGAAAGATGCTCCTTCCTCCTCTAACGATATAAAATCTTTCTTCGCTCATGTGCATAGAGACCCGCAGATATCTATACCCCAGGGCTCCAGCACAGAACTTAGGAAGTTAGAAATTCATAAGAATCCAACAGAGAGCCCTAAATTAAATCTGCCTAACCAGCAAGATGGTGTATCCCCCCTGCCAAACTGCAATAATCGCTTCTTACCCCTTGTTCTACCATCCCCAGCTGAATCAGAGAGAACCACCCTAAGAGGAACTGAGGAGCCAGTTCCAGTCATACCTACTCAGAAAGAACATCTAGCCGACTTCCAGTTAGCACAGATAAGAGATGAAATCTTAAGTCTTAGAGAACATCTAACATCATTCACCCACATGATATATGAGAAGCTGGACGGTATATCTGCAGTAATTGGGGACATAAGGAAGACATCACAAAAAGTAGACCCTAACTCCTTGCCAAAGTCAGTTGTAATATCGGAACCACCCATCCCACAGAGGTGTAAGGGTCAATGGGTCGAAATGGTAACACAGATTACTCAAGGGGGCAACAATGCACTTCCTGTAGCGTGTGTTCATAATAATTACAATCCACCTTTGGACACAGGGACTAAATGGAAGATGCACAGAGAAGGACACTTAGATAAAAGCTCCAAACGCTTCTTGGGAAATAACCTCCAAAATCAGATTAGACATAATGATTATGATATTTACATAACAAACGTTCCCAAGTTAAGCAAAGACCAATTTGAACAAGGGGAATCTCTTAAAAATAAAGTTATACATTGGATAAGAAGGACAAAGAAGTTTAGATCCATTATAAGGGACGATATAGTCATGGCGCAGAGATTCACAAAAACAGGTCCAACATTAGATCTCATAGGGATAAAACTGACCAGTCAGAATTTAGTCAAGGGCCTTTTGGCACTTGAGGAAAGAATGAGACCGGGTACCTCTTCCCAAATGACACTCGTTCATAGAAATCCTCAATCATTGACAAATCGGTTCCCACAAGAGAGAATCAACACTATAATGGCCCAGTATCCTTGCCCACAGAGAAGGGATCGAAAGCATAGCCATACTTCAGACATAGATTGACGTGAAGCCCCTGCCGTTGAAGCTCCCGCCGTTGAAGTTGGGAGCGATGGCATACCCAACCCGACCCTTATAACACAAAAAATGACTTATTTAATATCCTGGGAGCAGAGCCTAAAACATATTGTAGTGGCTCGCCAAAGGTGAAGTCCCAGCAAGAAATATTTTGTTTATATGAGATTAGGGAAAACCTACCAGAAAATGGGTATGACCATGACTTACCGATTAAGATCCTATCTTGGAATGTGGCAGGCTTGACTCAGAAAACAACTAATCCTGACTGGTGTAGACTTATAGACCAACACCACATCATTTTATTACAGGAGACATGGGCGCCATCTGTAATAAAAAGAGAAGGCTATTGGACCTTCCAGAAGGCTGCACTTCCATCACCATCAGGTAGGGCTTCAGGAGGTCTGATAATTTGGTTAAAACACGATCTGTTCCCAAAAGTAAAAGAGATAGTATCCCCTACAAGGGATTTACTAGCTGTTGTGGTTGAAATCAGTACCGTTAAAGGTCTTGTTAACATAATAATTGTAAACTTATATATTAGACCTGGCACCCAAAGGACCCAGACCGTCCAGATGAGCTCATTAGTAGACTTTCTTAACTGCCTACCTAATGGATGGGGCCTAATTGTTGCGGGCGACTTCAATATGAAATTGAATCACAGAGATGGCAATCAGCAAGAGGGTACTCAACTCACAGACTCATGGGATAGATCAGGGCCGGTACAAATTACATCCAAGAAAGAAGGAGGAGCCTCAGAACTACTAGAAGACCTAATAAAAATTAAGGGATTAAGAATAGTAAATGGGAATACCAAATCAGATAACCCGGCGTCACCTACATATAGGAGAGGCATATACACTAGCCACCTGGACTATGTTTTAGTAAATGACGCCCTCTGGAAATCCCTAACTGACATGATAGTTCTCCCTCGTACTGATAGTGACCATCTAGCCTTAAGCACCTCCTTCTCCACTATCTTATTCAGTTCTAAGACACTGTCAACGTGGACTTCAAATAGTGCCCTCACTAGGACCAATGATCGTAAAAATGTGAAATGGGATCGGGTTGAAAGCGATGTAAATTTCCAGCTAGCGATCTATAGATCAGTTGCAACAACACTTTCTCCCCTGAAACACATAAATATCAAATCAGTAGACTTGGTCTATCTCCACAATACCTTGATCACCCGATT
This sequence comes from Pleurodeles waltl, assembly GCF_031143425.1. Lineage (NCBI taxonomy): Eukaryota > Metazoa > Chordata > Amphibia > Caudata > Salamandridae > Pleurodeles > Pleurodeles waltl. Next base: position 295,505,870 of record NC_090450.1, read on the forward strand.
AAAACCTCATTTCCAGACGAAAAGGAAGCGGTTAGAGACTGTGATTAAAACCCCAATGTGGTTCTCCAACTCCTGCCGTCAAGCTAAGGTACAGTTACTGGGAGCACTTAAAGAAGGGAATTATAGAGAGATAAGGAAGAGCAGGACTGTATATAAAGATGTACTTAAAAACGCAAAAAAAGAATGGGCGAATAGGAATTGGAATAGGATGGTTGTGGCGCTCCAGGAGAAGGATTTTAATCTATTCTGGAAATTAGTGTCAGACAAAAGTAGCCCCCAAGAAATGGAAAGCTACCCTGTTATCCAACCAGAAACGTGGATGACGCACTTTTCAAATATATATAGAAAACCACATACCAATAGTACTAGTACACCCCTACTAAAACCTAACGATCCAGTTGTCAATACCTTAACGTGGGAGAGTATAACACCACCCAAATTTGATCTGGACCTCTTTTCCCTAAAAGAAACAACAGAGGCTCTCCAATCTACACGCAAGGGAAAGGCCCCTGGTCTTGATGGCATCCCAGGAGATCTATATCTCTCCCGTCCAACAACGTGGTCATTGTATCTAAATGCACTTAGTAATGAGATACTGAGGGGGGGAGGACTCCCTACTACATGGCAAGGAGCAGTCATAGTCCCTATCTACAAGAAAGGGCGAAGGGAACAACCCAACAACTATAGGCCTATCAGTCTTATTGATGTTAGCCAAAAGATCTTTACTAAGCAAGTGTTGAACAGACTACAGACATGGATAGAGGATTCCCAAATTCTCTCCGAATTTCAGGGAGGCTTTAGAAGAGGAGTGAGCACAATAGACCAGGCATTTAGATTTAACCTCCTTTGTTGGAAATACCTGTCACTCAATAAAAACCAATTGTATGTAGCTTTTATCGATTTAAAAGCTGCCTTTGACATGGTACCTCGGGACACATTATGGGAAGTTATGGAGAGTTATCATCCCAATAGCGAACTACTAAGACTGATTAGATATCTACATGAAGGGACTTATGCTCACGTACGTTGGTCAGATAGTGGCGACCTAACGGAAGCCATACCCGTCAATAGAGGGGTTAGGCAGGGTTGCATCTTGGCACCAACATTGTTTAATCTCTACATAAACGGTGCTGCGGACCAATTGTTACACTGTAATCATGATGCCCCAAGATTAGCTGGAACCCCGATCCCTATTTTAATGTTTGCCGATGACACTTTACTAATCTCAAGAACACCTATGGGCTTGCAAAATGAATTGGACACTTTTTATAATTTTTGCTCCAACAGAGGCCTTGAAATTAATCCAACAAAATCTAAGTTCATGGCTTTTAACCCACATAAACTATTCAGGGGAAAAATGACGATAGCAGGCCAACCAGTGGAGAGAGTCAGACAATTTGATTATTTGGAGATTAGGCTAAGTGACGACCAACGCTGGTCGGCACAGATTAAGAAGAGTCTGACAGCACTTAGGCACAGGTCTATAGTGCTCAGATTTGACTTAGCCCTAAACGAAATACACAATGAAATTGCATTAAGACCTATAATGTATTGGATTCGTCTTTGGACCTCAGAGGGCCGGTCCACTCTTCATACAGCACTAGATGAATTTCTCGCAAATGACAGCGTACTAAAGATCCCTTGGTTCAGACACATCAGAGACACGTGCAAACTTCTCAAAATGGAGGAGGTGTGGAGTGCTCCCCATAATTTGGCAAAGGAAATAAAGGAACGTGTAAAAAGGCGCTACTGGGAGATCATTCTGACTCAAATTTGGTTAAAAAATCATGGTAGTCTGACTTTGCAGTTCTTAGACCACAAATGTAGCCCCAAGTTTGAGACCTACATGGATAATGTAAATCCTCCCTACATTAAAACACTATTTATTAAGTTCAGACTAGGGACCCTTCCGCTCAAGACATTTACAGCACAATGGAGACCGGAGGACTGTAATTCAACATACTGCCATCATTGTCAAAAGACAAAAGAGTCACTCGCGCACTTTATGTTTTTCTGCCCTAGATATCTGGTACCTAGGAAAAAGTGGATTGCTCCACTATGTAGGGCAATCGGGATAAGGGAATGGAATACGGCATTACGACTTTTAACAACTGACACAAATGATAAAATAGTTTTTTCTGTTGTGGGATACCTGCGAAGTGCATGGACAATAAGAACAAAAGAATTATCATAAACGTGTAATCCCAACACATTGTTTTTAGACTATATTCATTTAATATATCAGTTTTTAACCGGATGAAGTTAAAGCCTCAAGGGTCTGGATTTGTAGATTTAAAGAATAATGATGAACTGTATGTTTTTATAATCCTGTGACCGCACTATTTATCTAGGGTTCTTAAAAAGTAAATTATGTAATTTTCTCTTTTTTATACCAGATAACTGAGATAAATGACAAAATTGGTTCCCCAGTGGTGAGGTTCTTTAAAAACAATAGGAGACATGAACTAGAATTCTTATAATCGCCTGTTCTTAATAACTTGGTTTTAAGATTATATTTATTTAGTTTGATAAATTTTAATTGATTGAAGCCAAATTTTAACGATCTAATATTTCTATACGCCGTGAGATTTCGTAAAAACAAAAATGTTTAAAAACAATGCTGTTTATATTCTTATAATTTTTAAAGTGTTATGTTTCCTAATCATGCTATGTCTTGTATTGTCAACTTTTATGGCTTATAGCCGAAATAAAGTTATAAAAAGAAAAAAAAAAAGAAAAAAAGAAAGAATGCCAGGTTCCCTGGCTCAGTGCATGACGCCTATATTCTGCGGAATAGCAGCATCCCTTATGTGATGGGGCAACTCCAGAGGCACCATGTGTGGTTATTAGGTGAGCACCTGGAAGCAAGACAGTGGGAATGGTTGTCTGGGTCTGGGGATATCCCTACAGGTTAGTGTGTGTCTAACAGTTGTCCCTCGCAATTTGCAGGTGTCTCTGGTTACCCCAACCTGTCATGGCTATTGACCCCAGTGAGGAATCCCAGGACAAGGGCAGAGGAACGCTACAATGAGGCCCATGGGCGAACTCGGCGGATTATCGAACGGACCTTCGGACTCCTGAAGGCCAGGTTCAGGTGCCTCCATATGACAGGTGGATCCCTATTCTACTCACCAAAGAAGGTGTGCCAGATCATCGTGGCCTGCTGTATGCTTCACAACTTAGGTGCCTTTTCTGCAGGAGGATGGTCCAGATGGCGGTGTTGTTGCAGCTGTGGAGCCTGTGGACAGTGAAGACGAGGAAGCAGAAGAAGAGGACATGGACAACAGGAACTCGGTGATCCTGCAATATTTCCAGTGAGACACAGGTAAGAGTACAGACCTATCTACTACATGTACTTTGACACTACCACCTCTCTACTGTCTGTATTTTTCATCCAGTGTATGGTCGCTGAGTTGTCACTTTCCCTTACGATTTCACAGATGTGGGTACCACTGTGTGTCATCTGCTTTGTTTCCTCATGGACTAGAGCTGTGTGACATAGGTATGTTGACATTAAAATTGAAAGAACATTTTGTCACTGTAATTGCTAATACACAATTTCGATATCACAGACTGACTCCAGATTGTTTTGTGCTTCAAGGGTGTATATTTAAGTGCTAAATATTGGAGGGTGTTGTAAAATGGTGAGGGGTGATGGTGGAGGAATGTCCATGGCAGAGTCCAGTCTATTAGTCTCACAGGTGCATTGCCCAAATGTGCACAGGAACTGGAGCTGGGGCAGTTTGAGGATGGACAGGGTGACAAAGTGGGACAGAAAGATGATATTCAGGGTGGTCTCATTTCTTGGTGGGGTTTTTGGCATCGTTCTCTGTCTTTGTCCTGGATCTCAGGGACCGTTTGCGGGGAGGTTCTCCCTCTGCAGGGGGTGGGGTGCTGGTGTGGTGGTCCTGTGGCGGGGCTTCCTGTCCACTAGCGCCGGCGGAGGTGGTGGGCAGTTCATTGTCCATGCTAGTGTCAGGGGCCCCTTGTTGTGCCACAGTGTCCCTCCTGGTGTTGAGTACCTCCTACAGCACCACTACGATGGTGCCCAGGGTGGAATTGATGGTTCTGAGTTCCTCCCTGAAGCCCAAATACTGTTCCTCCTGCAGGCACTGGGGGCCATATTTATACTTTTTGACGCAAAACTGCGCTATCGCAGTTTTGCGCCAAAAAGATTAGCGCCGGCTAACGCCATTCTGAAGCACCATGCGTGCGCCGTATTTATTGAATGGCGTTAGCCGGCGCTAGCAGACCGGCGCTGCCTGGTGTTTCCGTGGAAAAAAACCACGTACACCAGGCAGCGCCGGCGTTGGGGAAAATGGCGTTAGGGCGTCTTAAAATGGGGCAAGTCAGGTTGAGGCAAAAAAATCGCCTCCACCCGATTTGCGCCATTTTTAACGACGCCCAGACGCCATTTACATGACTCCTGTCTTAGTAAAGACAGGAGTCATGCCCCCTTGCCCAATGGCCATGCCCAGGGGACTTATGTCCCCTGGGCATGGTCATTGGGCATTGTGGCATGTAGGGGGGCACAAATCAGGCCCCCCTATGCCAAAAAAATATATAAAAAAAAAAAATTATAGTTACCTGAACTTACCTGAATGTCCCTGGGATGGGTCCCTCCATCCTTGGGTGTCCTCCTGGGGTGGGCAAAGGTGGCAGGGGGGGTCCCTGGGGGCAGGGGAGGGCAGCTGTGGGCTCATTTTGAGCCCACAGGTCCCTTAACGCCTGCCCTGACCCAGGCGTTAAAAAGAGGCGCAAATGCGGTTTTTTTTGCCCCGCCCACTCCCGGGCGTGATTTTTGCCCGGGAGTATAAATACGACGCATTTGCGTCGCAGTCATTTTTTTAGGTGGGAATGCCTACCTTGCATCTCATTAACGCAAGGAAGGCGTTCACGCAAAAAACTGACGCTCATTCCTCATACTTTGGCGTTAGACGCGTCTAACGCCAAAGTATAAATATGGCGTTAGTTTTGCGCCGAATTTGCGTCGAAAAAAACGACGCAAATTCGGCGCAAATGGAGTATAAATATGCCCCTGGGTCTCCTGAAACTTGGCCAGTACCGTTGCCATCGTCTCCTGGGAGTGGTGGTAGGCTCCCATAATGGAGGAGAGGGCCTCTTGGAGAGTGGGTTCCCTTGGCCTGTCCTCCCCCTGTCACACAGCAGCCCTCCCAGTTCCCCTGTGTTCCTGGGCCTCCGTCCCCTGGACCGTGTGCCCACTACCACTGACCCCAGGTCCCTGTTGTTGTTGGGGTGGTGGGTTAGCCTGGGTTCTCTGTAGTGGTGGACACACTGCTGATTGACGTGTCCTGGTGACAGAGGTATGGGCCCACTGGGTGGGCGCTGTGCTGGTGTTTCCAGAGGGTGGAAGCTCTGTGGTGGCCTGTGACTGTGTGATGGGAATCAACTGTCCAGAGGTCCCCAATGGGCCGGGCTGGTCATCTAGATCTTGTTGTACAGAGGTGCTGTCATTCCTGTGGGCCTCTTCTGTTGGTGGTGTGGACACGTGTGGACCCTCCTGTCCGGTGACGTTGGGTAGGGGTCCTGCAGGGGTATAAAAGGATGTTTATTACATCTGTGTGTGCCATGGTGTGCAATGGGTGGGTGACCGTGTACCCCAGTGCTTGCATTCCTGTGTGGGACCTTGTGTGATGATGGTTTAGGGGGGTGTATGAGTATGTGCAGTGGGCATGCTTTGGTGATGGGTGTCCATGCTTTGGTGTTGCATGCAGGGCTTGGTGTTGGGATGGATGGTTTGTGATATTGGGACATTTGTGAGGAGTTGGAGTGATGGGGTGAGGGTGAGGGTGCGGGTATGTGATAGCATGCAGGTAGGGTGGGGGATGTAATAGTGCAGATTTGACTTACCAGAGTCCATTCCTTCATCTACTTCTGCGAGGCTCTCAGGATGCAGAATCGCCAAGACCTGCTCCTCCCATGTTGTTAGTTGTGGGGGTGGAGGTGGGGGTCCGCCGCCAGTCCGCTGAACCGCAAGGTGGTGTCTTGAGACCACGGAACGCACCTTCCCCCGTAGGTCGTTCCACCTCTTCCTGATGTCCTCCCGATTTCTTGAGTGCTGTCCCACTGCGTTGACACTGTCCACTATTCTTCGCCATAGCTCCATCTCCCTAGCTATGGAGGTGTGCTGCACCTGTGCTCTGAATAGCTGTGGCTCTACCCGGACGATTTCCTCCACCATGACCCTGAGCTCCTCCTCCGAGAACCTGGGGTGTCTTTGCCGTGCCATGGGGTGGTGTGGGTGATGTGTGGGGTGGTGTATGTGGTGATAAGTGTGCTGATATGTAGTGGTGTGTTGTGTGAGGTGCGTAGAAGTTATGTGGGTGATGGTCTGGTGTGCCTGTGGATGCTTGGTAGTAGTTTGTAGTGTCTCTTTCTGTGCTTCTTTCTCAATTGTTGTCATAGGGGTTTGTGGGTGATGTGGGTGTGTGTTTTATATTATATTGGGTGTGTGGGAGTGGTGTGTGTATGTGTATCAGGTGTGTGTATTTCGAATTGTCCAATGTGGTTATGTTTTGTAAATGTGTGTGTATTTTGAGCGCGACGGTGTGTACTGCCAATGGAATACCGCGGTTTAAAGACCGCTGCGTAGATTCGTGTCTCGTGATAGTGTGGGCGTATTTCTGTTGGCGTGACAGTGGAGGATTTGTTTTTGCCAGTTTATCACTGACCTTTGGTGTGGCAGACTTGTGTGGGTGTCTGAATTTTGGCGGATTCTATGCTGTGGGTCATGATAGCTGTGGCGGATTTCCACAGCCGCTGCAGTGTGTTGGCGGTCTTCTGCACGGCGGTAAGCGGCTTTTACCGCCAATGTTGTAATGTCCCCCTTTGTCTTTTATTTCAGTTTCTGTGCCAACTTCTTCCTATATGGTCTGAGGACTTTGTGCAGAGAAGGGTGAACCCCTTGCACTAGTAGGCCTTGCTGAGGCTTACTTTGACAAATTGGCGCCAGAACAGGGACTCATTAGTGATTCGGACGCCCGATGGATTGGTCGCAACGAAGGATTGGGATTTCACTGCGGATGATCAATGCCTGAGGAGACCCGAGTCTTGGCAACCACGGGGTTTTTCCATTCTTTCTGATTTGACCATCCAGGTGGCGCCGGTCCTCGACTGAGATCCTTTTTGTTCATTCGTCGTGCAGTGACCATTTGCTCGATTTTAGAACTTGGCAGTTGGAACCTGGATGCCCTGTGATTGGTAAGAGCTGTTTTACGGCACTTGCTGTGGGTTTTGATGCCTTTGTTTCACCACTTACTGTGGCTCTTGTGTTTTGGGTGACTAGTCAATTTGTGTCCTATGAATTGATGTACAAATTGCAATTTATATAGTCAGGTAATGAGGAGAATTTTCTCCAATTTAATTTTGATTTGAGCGGCCCCTTAAGTGCTACTTCGATTATAATACTGCATAATCTGCACTGTTTTTGGAATGCATGTTTTTAGCGCAATTCGTAGGATGTGTTGCTTTTGTAATGGTACCAATCTGAGACTGGAAGAATCGCAACCGGCACCCCCAGAGGGGATGCCCAATAGAGATATGTATATTAAACATGGTCTTTCTTCTATAATGTACAGCACATTATGGAATAAATACACTTGTGGGGATCCTGAGTTACGTTGGCCTATGCATGGGTCATTTGATTTGCGAAAGATTGAGTATGTGGAACAATGTATGTGTAAGCGAAGGTCTAGGCAAGATATGTTTGACTGTGTACGAATGTGGGAGAAAGAAGTGCGTGGACGAGTGAAGTGTGAGCAAGCCTTGCTTCAGAAAGAGCAGCAGAAGAATGTATATGTGAAAGCATTGGAAATAAGAAAGAAAGAAATAAACGATTTAAAGGAGATAGAAGAGAAAGAACGTAAATTACAGGTAACTGGCCAATACACTGTTCGGCAACCTCTCTTTCCTATCCTTAATAAACCGCACAATGAATTTTTGTTACTAGATCGCCCTCCACCTCCGTATGTCGTTCCTTCTGCCCCTCATGAGTTAGCTGAGGTCTCCGGTACGGAGCAACAGAAGATGCGAGACAGTCGCTCTATGTTGCCTGCTGACCGTGCGTCTGAGCTTAGATCTACTGCTCATAAAACAATTCATATTATTGTCTCTGCTTCTGAACTTTTAGACAACATGAAAGGGTGGACAGAAAAGGAGCAGCTATATTTTACTAAGGCATTTGGCACAGAAGTTACTGAACTATTTTGGAAATATTCTGATGAGTTAGAGCCCGATGATGTAGCAGCTGATCATAAGCAAATGCGTGATGGTCTTTTTGTTTTCTCCCAGGTGGCTGATGCAATCAGGCATTTGGTGAAATTATGTGTTGCGGCAGTCTGTTTGCAAGAGGAGAAAAGGGCTGTGGACGTAGTTGCACGGACATCTCAGACCGGCGGGTTGCAAGCTTCCATCTTCGGAACAGATAAGACTATGATAGTTCACGCGAAACCAATGCGGGAGGCCGCGCCTTTGTATGTTCCTCCTAAAGGATCAGATACAAGTGATGATAAAACTTTTGTTGATGCTAAGGGTTATTTTATTTATAATTGGGTGTATACTCCTTGGAATAAGGCAGATGTAATGGCACTTAAAACAGCATTACCTGACCCGCGGAAAAATCCAACCGCCTTTTCTGAGGAAGTTGAGGGAGCAATTAGTTCTTGTACTATGACTTTGGCTGACATTGATTTATTTTTTGGATTGATATTACCGCCAGATATGTGGAGAACTGTTCGTAAAGTTGATGATCGTGTAGTTTTTGGGGCGTCATGGAAAGAATTGGAACAGATGGACGGGGATAGGGAACCTGCGAAAAAGCTGTATCAGTTGATTCTAGATCTTCCCGCAGCCATATTAGTTAAGTTACAAACGATTATTCCCCCTAAAAAGATAGATTGGACTGTTTTAGCGTCTTGTAAGCAAAAGGCAGATGAATCGGTCTCTGATTTCTTTACACGCTTTGAAGAAGCATTTCATGATTTTAGCGGCCAGTTATTGTCAGATGATTCGGGCAGATATTTGTTCATCGATAAATATGTCGCAAATCTGTTCCCAGGAATAGATAGTCGTCTAAAAGCTAGTGAAAGTTCATGGACTACCTCTACTCCGGTTTCTCTTTTGACTATGGCTCAGTATTATGAACGTCAGGAATTAGAAGCAAATGGTAGCGAGGATAAAAAAGATTAAAGAATTAAAGACGAAGGTTTTGTTGGCTCAAGCTTATGGTCCGCCTTTTAGAGGTAGTGATAGAGGTGGACGTGGATCTTATGGTTCTTCTTCCACTTGTTCGAATTTGCCTGTTGATCAGTGTGCATATTGTAAGAAATTTGGGCATTGGGCTGCCGATTGCCCAGCACTACATGTTCAGCAGTGTTCACGTGGTCGGGGACAAATGAGAAATCACTCAGGATATTCAGGGCCTAGAAGAAGCACGAATGATCATGTTAGGTTTGATGCTAATGTACGAAGGCAGCATGGGTTTAACACTTTTGATAGACGGAACCAATACCAGATGTCTAACTATGTGCAGCCTGATTTCCAAGATTCTGCTTATACATAGGATTGCCTAGGATGGGGTAAGGAATCAGTTGAAGTTCCAGTAGATCAGAGGGGTCCCTATGTTACAGCACATGTTTTGGGTTCTACTGATCAGTTTCTGGTTGATACAGGAGCTACTCGTAGCACCTTGTCTAAACAATTGGTTCCAAGGGCTCCCCTGTCTGGCTTAACCATTACATCAATGGGTTTCGATGGAACACCTTCCCCTAGCCCATTGTCACAACCACTTGCATTCCATGTTGATAAATTTACTGCTCCATGTCCGTTTTTGCTTTCTCCAAATACACAAGACAATATTGTGGGTCTTGATATGCTCAAGTATTTCAGGGCTACAATACGATGCCCTCCTGAAGGGGTGCGTGTTATTTTGAAGGATAATCATCCTGTGATGGAAAGATTTTGTCTTGTTAAAGAGGATATTGCATTAGCTTCACTTCCTAGTACTTTGTGGGCTACTTCAGATACTGATGTGGGACAAATTATTATTCCACCGGTACATATTAGTGTCAACGAGGGAGCTGTATTGCCACGTTTGCCTCAATACAAAATTTCACAGGAGGGGTAAGAAGCACTCACAAGAATTGTGCAAGATCTTATTGCAGGTGGAGTTGTTGAGGAAGTTCCGTATAATGTTTGTAACAGTCCGATTCTTCCTATTCTGAAAAAGTATACTGATACTAGGATTTACCGATTCATTATTGATTTACGAGAAGTGAATAAGATTGTGGTACCACAATATCCTGTGGTATCTGACATCACAACACTTCTTACTTTGGTTCCCCCGACAGCAACTACGTTCTCTGTGATAGACTTGAAGAATGCTTTCTTTTCGATCCCTATTCATCCTGACAGCCGATATTTGTTTGGTTTTACTTTGAATAAACAATCATATAGATTTTGCAGAGTTCCTCAAGGCTATACTGAGAGTCTTAGTATTTATACTCAAGCGTTAAAACGACAACTTGATTCTTTTGTTTTGCCTGAAGGTGTGGCTCTCATACAATATGTCGATGATATTTTGTTGGCAGCTGATACCCCTGAGCAATGTGAAAAGTGCACTTTGTCTTTATTTTCTTTTCTTGCTTCACACCATCTTAAAGTGTCACGAAAGAAATTGCAATATTGTAGACCAAAGGTAACCTATTTAGGTCACCTTTTGTCTAAGGAGGGCCGTGCACTTACATCAGATCGTATTCAAGCAATTTTAGACACACCAGTACCCTCTACTCAGAAAGATGTTCGTGCATTCCTTGGTCTTACTTCTTTTTGTAGGCAATGGATATTAGGGTTTTCACACATTGTCAAACCTTTGCTAGCACTTTTGACTAAAGATACTTCAATGCCCCTCCCATGGACAGATGAATGTGAGACTGCTTTCCGGCAGCTACGACAAGCCCTTTGTTCAGCACCAGTGTTAGGTACTCCAGATTACACGAAGCCTTTTGAAATTTACGTACATGAGAAAGATGGATGTGCACGGTCAGTTTTAGTACAGACACATGGCGATAAGCAGCGTCCCTGTGCATATTTTTCAGCAGTACTTGATCCTGTCGCTCGAGCGTTGCCTGGGTGTTTTCGTTCAGTTGCGGCAACAGCTGTGTCAATACGTCAGAGTGAAGGGATAGTTTTGTCACATAAGCTGTTGGTGTTAGTACCCTATGAGGTTGTTGCTCTTTTAAATCAAACAAAGCTGCAACATTTAACTAGCCCTCACCTGACAGGATATAAATTGACATTGCTGGCTCCTCACATTACACTAAAGAGATGTGCAACACTAAACCCAGCCACTTTGTTGCCATATCCGGTGACTCAGCCTCAGTCACAAGAAACACATGATTGTATATTCCTTACCAAAGAACAGACAAAGGGTTGTATTGATTTGCAAGATACGCCCTTTCCAGATGTAGACGGGGAATTGTGGGTTGATGGGTCTTGTTTGAAGTTGTCAGACGGTACGACCTCAGCTGCATATGCAATCACCACAATACACATGGTAGTGGAGACAGCTCGTATACCACAGAAGTCAGCTCAAGCAGCTGAGCTAATAGCTTTGACACGAGCATGTGAGCTTAGTACTGACTTATGTGTGAACATTTATAGAGACAGCCGCTATGCTTTTGGAGTGGCTCATGATTTTGGTTTGCTTTGGAAGGAGAGAGACTTTCTCACATCCCACGGGATGCAGATAATTCACGCAGAATTAGTGCATAACCTCTTGACTGCATTGACATATCCAAAGAAAATAGCTATTGTGAAATGTAGTGCACACAAGAGAGTGACCAATAAGATAGTGCAAGGTAATGACCTTGCGGACCGCGTATCACATGAGACTGCGATGCAGCAAAGTACTACTTCTATGTATGTAGTGAAGTCACAAGCTGAACGTTGGCATAATGCTAGGCAAGACGTATTAGATATACAGAAATCTGCTTCTGTGAAAGAACATGAGCAATGGTCTGAAGAAGGAGAATTGGATGATGAGGGCTGTTGGCGGAATAAGCAGATGGATAAATGGAAATTGCCTATACCTTTTGTACAACCTATGGTTCAGATGGCACATGGGCTGGCACATGTTGGAGCTTCAACAATAACGAAGTTGCTTACGCAAGTTTGGGAGCATCCAGAAATTTCCAGTACAGCTAAGAGAGTAGTACAGTCTTGTTTGATCTGTTTACAATACAATCCTGGAAAAGGGACACAAACTCCTGTGGGAGGGTTTGCTACACCAACTGCACCTTTTGAAGTTCCACAAATGGATTATATTCAGCTTGAACGCTGCAACAATTTAAAGTATGTCTTGGTGGTGGTATGTGCCTTCAGTAAATGGATAGAGGCGTACCCCACAAAGGATAATACTGCCAATACCACTGCGAAGGTGCTTTTGAAATAATCTTTCCCTAGGTTTGTTGTTTGCAGACTTTTATGGAATGATAACAGACCTCATTTTGTTGGGGAAGTTATTAAGTATGTCCTGAAAGGATTAGGGATCAAACAGAAGTTCCATGCGGTTTTCCACCTACAATCAGCAGGGTTGGTGGAAAGGTATAATGCTACTTTGAAGCTGAAGTTAGCTAAGATACAGGTTTCCACATCTTTAACTTGGCCGGATGCATTACCGTTGGCATTATTGTCTATTAGGTCAGTGCCACACTCTCAAACAGGCCTTACCCCCTATGAATAGTATTTGGAAGGCCAATGAACATTTGGGGAGTTCCTAAGCCAAATTCTATATATGATGTACCTTGTGTCCTGATGAATGATTATTTGGCACAGTTAACCGACAATTTGGTTTCTATTTATCAACAGGTTCGAGAAGCACTTCCTGACAGATCTACAGGTGAAGGCCATGAACTCTGACCTGGTGACCACGTGATGATTAAGTCCTTTGAAAGATCAAGCAGCTTGGAACCAAGGTGGCGAGGCCCAGAGCAGGTGCTCCTTGCGACAAGGACAGCAGTTCGAGTGACGAACCGAAAGAATTGGGTCCATAGTAGCCACTGCAAGAGAGTGCTACCTACCTTGGTGGAACCTGCTGTGCTGACCGATCATCGAGAGATCTTCACTACAGAGGAAGGCCGTGCTATATCACCTGACGAATCTGCGGAGTTCTTCCTGGACCATACGATTTCTGGAGTATTGCGATATTATTTGAGACCGAGGAAAGAATATGTAGTGCTGAAAAAAACTGGTTGAGCTACCGCCCTGGGTTAGTGAAACGGAGAGCCAATGTGGCAAGGAGGGGGGATCAGCCATTCATTAGAGTAGTGACACCCGTCTTGGCCTGTGGTGAAGAAATCAGCCGCTGCCCAGGGATAAGAGCTCAAGCAATTGTTTTTAATTAATTTCTGGAAGGGTCGTTTATCACTGTTGCTAAAATGAATAACAAAGTAATCATTAGTATTATGGCGTTTGTTGTTGTTTTGGTGGATATAGCAATAATCACCTGGTTTGTTGAAAAGAAGGCTCCTGCTTGTGTGTTTTTTGTTGCCACTACTCCAGTACCAGAGGATCACTATTACTTTCTGCTTCCCTATCAGGAGCAGAAGCACCGTCAATTGTACTTCAATAATACTTTCATTCAGATGTTGCATCATAGTCATAATGCTACAAATACTACTAACTGTTGGGTATGTGGAATGATGCCTGCGCATTAAAAGAAAGGAGGAACACCTTTAATTCCTCTTCCTTTTTCACACAATGGTTCTTGTCAAGCTTCGTATGCGCTTTTGTTTGCATCTGGAAAACGTACAGAGGGCGGACTTCTTTTTCGCCTTAATAAAGTATGCTACCAAGACAAAGATGGGTACCCCAAGCCAAAAGAACTAAATGGGAATGGGAAGAGTATCAACCGGACAATGTTTCAATACCATATGTCTTCACAAATATAAGAGACTCTGGGGGTCATTCAGACCCCGGCGGTCAAGGACCGCCGGGGCCGGGGATGCGGGAGCACCGCCAACAGGCTGGCGGTGCCCCGCAGGGCATTCTGACCGCGGCGGTTTGGCCGCGGTCAGACAAGGAAAACCGGCGGTCTCCCGCCGGTTTTCCGCTGCCCTGGGAATCCCCCATGGCGGCGCAGCTTGCTGCGCCGCCATGGGGGAATCCGACCCCCTCACCGCCATCCTGTTCCTGGCGGCTCCGACCGCAAGGAACAGGATGGCGGTGAGGTGTGTCGTGGGGCCCCTGGGGGCCCCTGCAGTGCCCATGCCAATGGCATGGGCACTGCAGGGGCCCCCGTAAGAGGGCCCCACTTTGTATTTCAGTGTCTGCTTTGCAGACACTGAAATACGCGACGGGTGTCACTGCACCCGTCGCACATACCCACTCCGCCGGCTCCATTCGGAGCCGGCTTCCTCGTGGGGAGGGGTTTCCCGCTGGGCTGGCGGGCGGCCCTCTGGCGGTCGCCCGCAAGCCCAGCGGGAAAGCCAGAATGGCCTCCGCGGTCTTTCGACCGCGGAGCGGCCATTTGGCGGCTCCCTCCAAGCGGGCGGCTCCCGCCGCCCGCCGGGCTCAGAATGAGCCCCTCTGACAAGAAAGAACAATTTGTGATTTCTGTTACAAAAACTTAAGCAGATTTATGTATATGTAACATTGGGTGAATTCCAGTGGGGACAAGCGATTGTACCTTGATTTTAACTATTGAGGGTATAAATTAGTTTTAGAGCTTCACATAATACATATTTTGTTTGTGGTAACTATGGATATTACCAACTACCTGTTGGGTGGTCAGGTGTGTGTTATGTATCTTTTCTATTACCGCCTGTGTTTTTGGCACCTGCATTATATCACCGAGATTTTACACTGTTCAATGACATCATTAAAAATAGATATAAAAGGACAATAAGTACAAATGAGGTAGACCAAACGGGCACTAGCCTGCAACAATATGTTGATTTTAATTTAGGGTTGTTCTCCTTTGTGGGTGCTGTGTTAAACAGTAGGAAAGTGAGACGATTGACTAGGGTTGTGGAAGCTGTTACCAATCAGGCAGCTCTGGCATTTGGGAATATTACAGAGGAGCTCCAAATTGCGAGGAGTGTAGCGCTCCAAAATTGTATGGTACCAGATGTGATATTAGCTGATCGAGGTGGTGCATGTCGCATCATTGGTAGTAGTTGCTGCGTTTTCATTCCAGATCACTCACCTTCAGTAAATGATGCAATATCTAAATTGCATAAGATTGCTGCAGAAATTCACACAGAGACTGGTACTTCGACTTTTACTGGTTGGTTTTGAGCTCTTGTTTCCGCTTGGGGCTGGAAACTACTGACTATCCTGTGTGTAATGATTGCAATATTTTTCACATGCTGTATCTGTATTTAGTGTGATCCAATGTTCTGCTCCATGTCTATTACTGCTTGTATGCGTACCAAAAGAAATATTACAGAAATGAAAACACAACACATGTTAGATAAGGAAATAGCTGAAATGATGAGCATAAATATACAAGATGAATATTTAGATTATCCCAGAAAGACAAATGTCTTCAGCTAATGCTGAAAGGGTCGTCTGTTGTAATTTAGTAGCGATTAGATTAAGCATTAGCAGAAGACATCTTGTATTTAGCAACTATTGTGAACATTTCACGGAATCCATTTTGTATTCATGGCAGCCATTATCTCTGCCACATGCTGCCATGTGCTCGCCATGTGCTCTGTCCTACCTTCCTGTTAACTACTCTTGAAAATATGTCTAGTGACAAGTTATATTTAGCATCTCCCACTTTGCACATGCCCAGTAAGGTCTGCAGCTGTTAGTAATTAGTAACCAACAGTAATGTGTCTACTAGTCCTTGAAAACTGTTACCCCTCCTACCTGTCGACTGTGCATTTCCATATGACCTTATATGTATATAAGTCTTGCTTCTATAATTGTACCACCTTCTTTTAGCCCCTGCGTCGGTATAAAGGACCATGCTCTCTTAGTTCAGTGTGCTACTTCAAATATTAACGAAGGGTGCTGTTTGAACTGTGGGACCACCTCACGAGGTTTAATAAACTTTGGCCCTCATTACAACATTGGCGGTAAAAGGCGCTTACCCCCGTGCAGAAGACCACCAACAAACCGCCGCGGCCGCGGAATTCCGCCACAGCCATTCTGACCCACAGCTCGGAATCCGCCAAAATTCAGACACCCACACAAGTCCGCCACACCAAATGTCAGTGATAAACTGGCGATAACAAAACCTCCACTGTCACGCCAACAGAAATACGCCCACACTATCACATCACACGAATCTACACGGTGGTCTTTCAACCGGGGTATTCCATTGGCGGTACACATCGCCGCGCTCAAAATACACACACTCTTACAAAACACTGCCATATTGGACAATTCGGAATACACACACCTGATACACATACACACACCACTCCCACACACCCATCACAATATAAACACACACCCACATCACCCACAAACCCCTATGACCACAATTACAGAGAGAAGGCCAGAAGGAGACACCACAAACAACTACCAAGCATCCACAGGCACACAATACCATCACCCACAGAACATCCACTTACCTCACACAACACACCACTAAATATTACCCCGCTTATCACTACACACACCACCCTTCTCATCACCCACACCACCCTATGGTACGGCAAAGACACCGCAAGTTCTTGGAGGAGGAGCTCAGGGTCATGGTGGAGGAAATTATCCGGGTAGAGCCACAGCTCTTCGGATCACAGGTGCAGCACACCTCATAGCTAGGAAGATGGAGCTATGGCGAAGAATAGTGAACAGCGTCAACGCAGTGGGTCAGCACCCAAGAAATAGGGATGACATCAGGAAGAGGTGGGACGACCTACGGTGGAAGGTGCGTTCTGTGGTCTCAAGACACCACCGTGCGGTTCAGCGGACTGGCGGCGGACCCCCACATCCTCCCCCACAATAACAACATGGGAGGAGCAGGTCTTGGTGATTCTGCATCCTGAGGGCCTCGCAGGAGTAGATAGAGGGATGGACTCTGGAAAGTCAAAGCTTTACTATTACATCCCCCACCCTACCTGCATGCCATCACATACCCCCACCCTCACCCTCACCCCCATCACTCCTACTCCTCACAAATGTCCCACTATCACAACCCACCCATCCCAACACCAAGCCCTGCATGCAACAATAAAGCATGGAAGCCCATCACCAAAGCACGGCCACTGCACATACCCATACACACCCCTAACCCACCATCACACAAAGTAACACACAGAAATGCAAGCACTAGGGTACCCGGTCACCCACCTATTGCACACCATGGCACACACAGATGTAATAAACATCCTTTTATACCCCTGCAGGACCCATACCCAACGTCACCGGACAGGAGGGTCCACACATGTCCACACCACCAACAGAAGAGGCCCACAGTGATGACAGCAGCTCTGTCCAACTGGATCTAGATGACCAGCCCGGCCCATCAGGGACCTCTGGACAGTCGGTTCCCCTGACACAGTCACAGGCCACTAAAGAGCTTGCCCCCTCTGGAAACACCAGCACAGCACCCACCCAGCGGGCCCATACCTTTGTCCCCAGGACACGTCAAGCAGCAGTGTGTCCACCACTACAGGGAACCCAGGCTAACCCACCACCCCAACAACAACAGGGACCTGGGGGCAGTGATAGTGGGCACTTGGCCCAGGGGGACGGAGGCCCAGGAACACACGGGAACTGGGAGGGCTGCTGTGCGACAGGGGGAGGACAGGCCAAGGGAACCCACTCTCCATGAGGCCCTCTCCTCCATCATGGGAGCCTACCACCACTCCCAGGAGACAATGGCAACGGTACTGGCCAAGTTTCAGGAGTCCCAGCGCCTCCAGGAGGAACAGTATTTGGGCTTCAGGGAGGAACTCAGAACCATCAATTCCACCCTGGGCACCATCGTAGGGGTGCTGAAGAAGGTACTCAACACCAGGAGGGACACTGTGGCACAACAAGGTGCCCCTGACACTAGCCTGGACTGTGAACTGCCCACCACCTCCGCCGGCGCTAGTGGAAAGGAAGCACCGCCACAGGACCACCACACCAGCACCCCACCCCCTGCAGATGGAGAACCACCCAGCAAACGGTCCCTGAGATCCAGGACAAAGACAGAGAACGATGCCAAGACCCCCACCAAGAAATGAGACCACCCTGAATGTCATCTTTCTGTCCCACTTTGTCACCCTGTCCATCATCAAACTGCCCCAGCTCCACTTCCTATTCCCATTTGGGCAATGCACCTGTGAGACTAATGGACTGGACTCTGCCATGGACATTCCTCCACCATCACCCCTCACCATTTTACAACCCCCTCCAATATTGAGCAGTCTGTGATTTCGAAATAGTGTATTAGCAATTACAGTGGCAAAATGCTCTTTCAATTGTAATGTCAACATACCTATGTCACACAGCTCTAGTCCATGAGGAAACAAAGCAGATGTCACACTGTGGGACACACATCTGTGAAATCGTAAGGGAAAGTGACAACTCAGTGACCATACACCGGGTGAAAACGACAGACACTAGAGAGGTAGTAGTGTCAAAGTACATGTAGTAGGCAGGTTTGTATTCTTACCTGTGTCTCACTGGAAATATTGCAGGATCACTGAGTTCCTGTTGTCCATGTCCTCTTCTTCTGCTTCCTCGTCTTCACTGTCCACAGGCTCCACAGCTGCAACAACACCGCCATCTGGACCATCCTCCTGCAGAAGAGGCACCTGTCATCGCAAAGCTAAGTTGTGAAGCATACAGCAGGCCACAATGATCTGGCACACCTTCTTTGGTGAGTAGAATAGGGATCCACCTGTCATATGGAGGCACCTGAACCTGGCCTTCAGGAGGCCGAAGTCCGCTCTATTATCCGCCGAGTTCGCCCATGTCCCTCATTGCAGCTTTCCTCTGCCCTTGTCCTGGGATTCCTCACTGGGGTCAGTAGCCATGACAGGTTGGGGTAACCAGAGTCACCTGCAAATGGCGAGAGACAACTGTTAGACACACACTAACCTGTAGGGATATACCCAGACAACCATTCCCACTGACTTGCTTCCAGGTGCTCACCTAATAGCCACACACAGTGCCTCTGGAGTTGACCCATCACATAAGGGATGCTGCTATTCCGCAGGATGTAAGCGTCATGCACTGAGCCAGGGAACTTGGCATTAACATGGGAGATGTACTGGTCTGCCAAACACACCATCTGCACATTCATGGATTGATAACTCTTCCGGTTTCTGTACACCTGCTCACTCCTGCGGGGGGGGGTACCAAAGCCACATGTGTCCCATCAATGGCACCTATGATGTTGGGGATATGTCCCAGGGCATAGAAGTCTCCTTTCACTGTAGGCAAATCCTCCACCTGAGGGAAAACGATGTAGCTCTGCATGTGTTTCAGCATTGCAGACAACACTCTGGACAACACTTTGGAAACATAGGCTGGGACATCCCTGATGCTATGGCCACTGTTGTTTGAAATGACCCACTTGCAAGGAAATGGAGTACTGACAGCACCTGCACTTGAGGGGAGATTCCTGTGTGATGGCGGATAGCTGACATCCGGTCTGGCTCCAGCTGGGCACACAGTTCCTGGATTGTGGCACGGTCAAGCCTGTAGGGAATGATCACATGGCTTTCCTCCATTGTCGACAGGTCCACCAGCGGTCTGTACACCGGAGGATGCCGCCATCTCCTCACATGTCCCAGCGGAGGGTGCCTATGAAGGACAACAGCGAGCACAGAATCAACCAACTCAGAGGTACGTACCCACAGCTTACACCGAACACTAATCATAATCTGAAAATTGGCCTGTATGAGTGTTGAGGCAAGGCCTAGGAATGTGTGACGCAGTTAAAAATTAAGCCATTTGGGCCCCTGAAAGGGCGGCTGCCTGACCTGTAAAGTGGGACAATGTGATTTGAGGTAACTGCGCTGTTGTTGTACACCGTAGCAGTAGGCGGTCGAAGACCGCGGCTCAATGCTGCATTGGTTAACATTGGACCCTATGGGTCCCAGGAACCAATGACGATGTACGCCAGTGGTGACAGTACGCACTGCCGCGGACGTGACCGCCATTTTCTATCTGTTCAATCACTCGATACCTGATCTTCGACAGGAGAGGACCTACACTGCAAGTGCTGCTGTGACCTCGGTCTGGAAGAGACAACGGCTTGTGCGTCTGGGGAAAGGGCCCCTGCCTTCACATCGGATGAGTTGGAGAAACTCGTGGATGGGGTCCTCCCCCACAACGCGCTACTCTACGGTCCTCCAGACAAACAGGTAAATACACTGGGAGCATGCTGTATGGGTTATGCCTGTGTGGAGTAGGCTGGATGAAAGATGGGAGGGGAGATTGAGGCGTGCATGAAATGGCGGTGACTGCATGTGCATCATGGCAAGGGTAGGGATGGGGGCCAATGACTGTGACGGTGCATTTGGTAATAACTTTTCTTTTCCCCCTGTACAATTCATGTAGGTCAGCGCCCACCAGAAAAAAGATATTTGGCGTGCCATCGCCATGGACGTCCGGACCCTGGAGGTCAACCACAGACGGAGCACCCACTGCCGTAAGAGATGGGAGGACATTCGCCGCTGGAGCAAGAAGATGGCGGAGGCCCAGCTGGTGATGGCCTCCCAACGTGGGAGGGGTGCCCGTCGCACCATGACCCCCCTGATGTTCCGGATCCTGGCGGTGGCGCACCCGGAGTTGGATGGGTGCTTGGGGGCATCACAGCAGCCACAAGGGGGTGAGTACACACTCATTCTGCTGATTTTGCGTGGAGTGGAGGTGTCTGGGTGGGGGATGTGGGGGAGGTGGACTGTGGGCTGTGGGTTTCCCTAGGCCGGGGCGAGTGTGCAAGTTAGGTCCCCTTGTTCTGGCAGACCCATTGGCACCCCACCCCACCTGTGTACAATGCCAAGTACACCTAGTCAGGCTCCTGTGTCATCCATGTGTGCAGATGTCATCCATCGCCTTGTAGGCGATGTCCCAGGGATTAAACAGTGGAGCCCAAGTGCGCGGCGTAGTGCAGGGGGCTTCTGTGTCTGTCATGTCCGCCAACGGTAGCGGTAATGCATGCACTCAAATTGTCTTTCTTCTGTCGCCCCCCCCTTTTTTTGGTCTCCCTGTTCTTGTGTGCATTAGCATCATCAGGCGGAGGAGCAGTGGCACCGGAGCAGGAGGGAGCTGCTTCCCACATGGCCCTGGAGGGCGACACTACGGACTCGGAGTTCACCAGTGGGACGGAGGACGAGGGGAGCTCCACAGCGGGGACAGGAGCTGACACCATTGACACAGACTTGTCCTCTGATGGGAGCTCCCTTGTGGTAGCGGCCCCATCTGTGCCCCCCACATCTACAGGTACAGCCGCCACCCCCTTTACCAGCACCGCCCTCCCAGCAGCCCCTCAGCCTTTGCCCCGTGCCCGCTCACCCAGGAGGGTGGGTATCACCTTCGCCCCAGGCACCTCAGGCCCTGCCCCAGTCACCCCTGCTGCCCTCAGTGAGGAGGACATTGACCTCCTCAGGTCCCTCACTGTTGGGCAGTCTACCATTTTGAATACCATCCACGGTGTAGAAAGGCAGTTGCAACAAACAAATGCATCCTGGAGGGCATTCATTCTGGTCAGGCGGCCCTTCAGCGAGCTTTTCAGACTCTGGCCTCAGCACTGATGGCAGCCATTGTCCCTGTGTCTAGCCTCCCCACTCCAACTTCCTCCACCCAGACCCAATCCCCTCTACCTCAGCCTATCCCAAGCACACCTTCAGACCAGCATGCACACACGTCAACACACAGGGGAAGCTCAGGCAAACATAAGCACCACACATCCCACAGGGCCTCACGCAAGCATCACACACATGCAGACACACCAACATCCACTGCCTCCACTGTGTCCCCCTCCTCCTCGTCTCCCTCCTCCCTCCCAGTCTCGTCTACACTCACACCTGCATGCACTACATCTACAGCCACTACTGCCATCACCAGCATACACACCACCACACCCCGCTCACGTGCAGTCACCACCCCCACTGCCATTCACACGTCCCCTGTGTCCTCTCCTAGTGTGTCTGTGACGCCACCTCCCAAGATACACAAACGCAGGCACACACCCACCCAACAGCCATCCACCTCACGGCAGCCTCCAGCGCATGCACCTTCACCCAAAGTCACCAATCGAACACCTCCTACAACCACAACCTCTTCCTCCACTCCCAAACCCCCTCCAGCTACCCGTCTCAGTGTTTCCCAAAAACTTTTCCTGTCCAACCTTGACCTATTTCCCACACCTCCCCCACTCCAAATGTCTCCTAGGGCCCGACTCTCCAGGTCCCAACCTAGCACCTCAGCCACAACATCTTCGGGACGAGTGGTGCCTGTAGTCACCGGAATCTGGAGTGCACCAGGGCAGCCAGTGTGGCACGGAGCCACAGCACGGACAATCCCCCACCTGTGACGCATCAAATGTTGGACAGTGCCCGGCGGGAGAGGGGGAAGACTCCAGCCAAAGGTGGGAGTGTGGAGTCAGCTGCGTCACCTTCCAAGTTGGGGAAGGGCCACAAGAAAGTCAGCAAGTCTAGGAAGAGCAGCACGGCGGAGAAGACCGCCATCATCCCCGCTGCCCAGGAGGCCACCGCCAGCACCTGCCCTGTGCCCAAGAGGCCACCACCATCATCCCCGCTGCCCTTGAGGCCACCACCATCATCCCAGCTGCCCAGGAGGCCACCGCCAGCACCTGCCCTGCTACCCAAGACTCCACCGCCATCATCCCCGCTGCCCAGGAGGCCACCGCCATCACCAGCCCTGCTGCCCAGGAGGCCACTGCCAGCACCTGCCCTGCTGCCCAGGAGGCCACCGCCATAATCCCCGCTGCCCAGAAGGCCACCGCCATCACCAGCCCTGCTGCCCAGGAGGCCACCACCATCATCCCCGCTGCCCAGGAGGCAACCGCCACCAGCCCCACTGGGCCAGACAGGACCGCCAGCACCAGCCCCGCTGGGCAAGAGAGAACCGCCAGCACCAGCCCTGCTGGGCCAGACAGGACCGCCAGTGCCAGCACCAGCCCCGCTGGGCCGTAGAGGACCGCCAGCACCAGCCCCGCTGGGCCATAGAGGACCGTCAGCACCAGCCCCGCTGGGCCAGACAGGACCGCCAGCACCAGCCCCGCTGGGCCAGACATGACCGCCAGCACCAGCCCTGCTGGGCCAGACAGGACCACCAGCCCCGCTGGGCCATGAAGGACCGCCAGAAGCTGAGTCACTGCAAAGGACCCCGCTGCAACAAGCACCGCTGAACAGGGCACTCGCCGCCACAAGCACCGCTGAACAGGGCACCGCCGCAACAAGCACCGCTGAACAGGGCACCGCCCCCACAAGCACCGGTGGCCCATGAGCGCCAAGGGCACTAACGCTACTGAGTCCCTCATGAGCAGGATGAAGCACTCTGGGCACCAAGCCCCCTCCAGAACCAGTGGAGAGATACATCCACTACCTCAGTCCTTGGCAGGATGAAGCACTCTGGGCACCAAGCCCCCTCCAGAACCAGTGGAGACATACATCCACTACCTCTGTCCTTGGCAGGATGAAGCACTCTGGGCACCAAGCCCCCTCCAGAACCAGTGGAGAAAGACATCCACTACCTCAGTCCTTGGCAGGATGAAGCACTCTGGGCACCAAGCCCCCTCCAGAACCAGTGGAGAAAGACATCCACTACCTCAGTTTTTGGCAGGATGAAGCACTCTGGGCACCAAGCCCCTTCCCGAACCAGTGAGAGATACATCCACTACCTCTGTCCTTGGCAGGATGAAGGACTCTGGGCACAAAGGCCCCTCCAGAACCAGTGGAGACTGTCATCCACTTGAGAGACTGTGGCTTTGCACTTCCCAGGATAAAGCAGTGGGTAAACCACCCACTGTAGAGACTTGAGAGACTGAGGCTTTGCACTCCCCAGGATAAAGAAGTGGGCAAACCACCCACTATAGAGACTTAAGAGACTGTGGCTTTGCACTCCCCAGGATAAAGCAGTGGGCAAACCACCCACTGTAGAGATTTGAGAGACTGTGGCTTTGCACTCCCCAGGATTGAACAGTGGGCACGTGGCCCCCTCGTTGATTTGGCGTCGTGCACTCAACAGGCTGAGGTGCTCCCCCTTTCCCTCCCCCTGAGTTGCCTGCTTTTATTGCTATCTGATGCCCCTGCAGTGTTCTCTCCGTCATGGTTAGGGATTTTGTGTGTGCCTCGCCCATACTGTGTGGCCCCAGTGTTCCACGGACTTCAATGGAGCACTACATGGACTACTATTCTTGGTGTATATTTTGTTTATAGTGTATACATGTAAATTTTTGCGCCCTGGATTTTAATGGTTACACTCATTTTCTTTGGTCTTTGCGTTCTTCCGGGGGGGTTGCGGGGTGTAATGTATCAATATGTCTTAGTGTGTGTGTTGTCATGGGTGAGGGTGGGGGTGTTGCATGTGTGTGTCCCTGTTTTTTCCCTCCCCCCTCCCCTGTGTCATAGGTGCAGTACTCACCGTGGTCTTCGCCGCCGGCATTCGTGCTCCTGGTAGAGGAGCAAGAAGATAAGGGCTGGCAGGATCTGCAGCTCTGTTTCCATGGCGTCCTGGTTCCTCGTGGGGTGTGTAGAGGTGAGCGTTTTCCCTTCGAAGTCCTGTTTCCGCCATGTTTTTGTCCGTGGTGAATCTGCCCCAGAAAAGGTGGTGGATTGGTAGGTTGTGATACTGTGGACGGTACTTTGTCCTCCGTCTGTCTGTTGGCGGTGACCGCTGCGCTGTTTGTTTGTACCGCTGTGGCGGTCGGAGTGTTAAAGTGTCTGTCTTTGTTGGCGGTTTCCACTATGGTCGTAATTCCAATTTTTTTACCGCCGGCCTGTTGGCGCTCTTACTGCCGCTTTAACACCGTCCGCCAGGGTTGTAATGACCACCTTTTTCTTTTATTTCAGTTTCTGTGCCAACTTCTTCCTATTTTGTCTGAGGACTTGGTGCAGAGAAGGGCGAACCCCTTGCACTAGTAGGCCTTGCTGAGGCTTACTGCGACAAAGGGATCATTGGAGAAGAAAATCCACTCAAAAACCTCTTTTTTTACTAGATTTAGATGCATTTTGAGTAGAAACTCTCCTGCAGGTACATTCGCGAGCTGCATTGTTTTTCCCTCCATTGCGGCTGGAAGCAGTGCAAGCAAATGCAATGTCTTGGTCACACTCGCTAGTGGCCCAAGAGTATTGTGGCACTTATGAGCAAGCACCAAAAACAAATCTCACCCATGTGAACGAATGCGTGTTGGATGGGGGAATTTGGGAACTCCATGCTACTTCACAGGGTGCAAAGTGTCTAAATTTGGAAAACTCCACCACCGTAGCGGAGTTTTGCACCCAGGCCTAAAAATACTGGGAATTTTGTCTGATTTGGACTGAGAGTCAGGTAGATGCTGGGTTTAAAACTCTTTATGATGTATAAGCAGTGTTTGAGGCATTGGATGTCTGAAGCACAGAAGTCTTTTAAGTAGAGTTGTGTATCATTGATATTGGTGAATTTTGGTGCTGTTATCTTTAAGTAGAGCACCAAGGGTCTTATGTAAATGTTGAAGATAACAAGAGAAAGTATGGGTTCCTGGGTGACTCCACATGATAGGCACCTTTTGTAGGAAGAAAACCAGTGAAGGACATTCCCAGCAAATCTCATTTGTGACTTGAGGGTATGTATGAGGGTTGGATGCTCAAATGTGATGAAGGAAGATAAGAGGTCCAGCAATATCAGAAGGCAGGAGTCAACTTCACCTGTGGTCAAGAGGGCATCATCTATTATGTGTAAGTTGGTGGCCTCTGTAATGCAGCATGATTTGAAGCCTGATTGGTAGTCGTACAGGAGATGGTAGGCATTGATGTGAGTTTAACATAGACTCCTTTTTTCAATGATCCTGCTGATAATTTATCAATGGGTAATGCACCAGTAGCTCGTGAGGTCCTCATGGTTTACAGTAGGTTTCTTTAGAGGTGCGAGGAGTGAGTGAGGCATTGACAACGGCAGCAGGGATACAAGAAGATCCCCAGAAGAACAGTATTAAGACATCATCTTCATAATTGGCTTTGAGATACATAGGTATATTAGCCAGATGAGTGGGGGAGAGGGTTTAGAATGCTGACCATTATGTGATTCTTTGGGAAGTAGTAGGTGTGAGAGATAAAGCAGGCTTGGTATCATCAATGTGCCATTGGATGTTCAGCATTTTTTCACTGAAGAACAGGTTAACGTACCACACCTTTCAGTGGAGTGTAGAAAAGGTGGGTATGAGTTGATGCAGTGATTGTCTTGACCAGTATTTTGCATCTGTTGGTGGCTTCATTGATGGTGATGGTACAGTACTTTGCTTTGGCTAATGTGGTGAACTGTCTGCGTGTTGTGTGGAAGAACTTCAATATCAACAGGTCCTCAGACGTTCTGTTTTTCATCCATTTTCTTTCTGCTCTGCAAATGGATCATTTAGCAAGGTCTTTAGAATATGAGCGTGTTGAATGATTTGGCCTACACGTATGTGTTGTAACTGGGGCATGGACATTCACACATCTTTCCAAGAAATTGTGAAAGTAGTTTAGAACTAGAACTGGACTTGCAGTTGATGAAGTGAGAGATGAGTTCAAACATTAAGTTGTCTATGGAGAACCCTTTAAAGGGTCTGAAGGTTTGGTCTTTTCTTTTGTGCTGGCCTTGCTTTGTTGGCATTATGCTGAACAGGAAGACATGTTTAGCAGAGGATTCAGTCCTGTCCAAGTGCATGGGTGGTTTCCATTGGATTGTTGATGATGTTGAGAATTCAATATTGAGGATGTGGCCTTTGGAATGTGTTGGTGTGGGGCATTCTATAATACATTGAGTGTATTGTTAAGGTTGAAGAGGTTGTCTTTTTTTTATTTATTTTTATAGCTTTTATTGTTCAGGAGATTTAAGTCATCCAAGAGGGTTGTGTAGGTATGTCGGATGGATATGGTGGTGAGGATATCTGAGAATTCATCAATAAAGACTATGTTCAGCCCAGGAGACCTGTAGATGGGATTGTCGGTGATGGTCTAAGTTGTAGAAAGGGGGAAAAGTCATATCAGCAGTTACATGGAGCTGAGTGCTACCATGCAGGACAAGGAGGACTTATGGATGACAGCAAGCCCCCTCCCTTTTTATGTGCAATGTCCACACAACTGATACTGCAGCCCGTCTGAAGAAGGATGGCAAGGATGTACAAAGATGTGATAGTGAACCATGTTTCTGTGATAAAGAGACCCTTAAGCCTATGATAGGTGATGAGGTCTACAATGTCTGGTTTGTGGAGTACTACAGATGGAACATTAATAAGCATGAGTTGGAATGTGTGTACAAGGCTGTTTGAGTGTGTTTGAGGGTGTGGATTAATTAGTGAAATGTGTATGAAGTTGGATCTACGTGTTGTGAGAATGCTATGTAAGTGCCTGGGATTACCAGTTTGGGGTGTTGGGTGAAACAATGATTTAAATCATACTTTGGGGTTTCAATCGAACTACAATTCTGGCTCAAGGCCCTTCCATGCCCCAAAAGGTACAAACAGGCAATGCCATTGTGTGAGTCCATCCTTTGCTAGGGACACCCTCAAAAGATGATTGAACTAGAGAGACAGCAGGAAGTGATGTCACTTCCTGTGCAGATGCATGTTGGGAAATCCAGTGATACTACTTCCTGAGCAGGTAGATGATGGAAATGCAGTGATTTTATTTACTATGCAGATGGATGATGAGAAGTAATGTTGTCTTGCTTGGTTTCTTCTTTTAAAGACAGTTTTGGCATGCGCACATAGGGGGTTATTCTGACCGCCGGGGCCAGGGTCGGCGGGAGCACCGCCGACAGACCGGCAGTGCCCCGCAGGGCATTCTGACCGCGGCGGTTCGGCCGCGGTCAGACAAGGAAAACCGGCGGTCTCCCGCCGGTTTTCCGCTGCCCTACAGAATCCTCCATGGCTGCGGAGCGCGCTCCGCAGCCATGGGGATTCTGACACCCCCTCCCGCCATCCTGTTCCTGGCGGGTCTCCCGCCAGGAACAGGATGGCGGTAGGGGGTGCCGCGGGGCCCCTGGGGGCCCCTGCAGTGCCCATGCCCATGGCATGGGCACTGCAGGGGCCCCCGTAAGAGGGCCCCACAAAGTATTTCAGTGTCTGCTATGCAGACACTGAAATATGCGACGGGTGCCACTGCACCCGTCGCACCTTCCCACTACGCCGGCTCAATTCTGAGCCGGCGTCCTTGTGGGAAGGTTGATTTGCCCTGGGCTGGCGGGCGGCCTTTTGGCGGCCGCCCGCCAGCCCAGGGCAAATCCCAAAATACCCTCAGCGGTCTTTAGACGATGTTAGAATCACTCTCATAATTCCTATTGTGTGCACTAGTATAAGATTTTAATTTTAAAAAACTTCTTTAAAATGTATCTATGGTTTCCTAATGTTCTTGAGTGTGTGTTTCTATCATGAGAGAGGGTTTGGGTTCCACCACACATCTCTGATACTTTACAGACTTTATGGCTACATGAAACTTAACTCATTCAAGGGGGTTGTGGATTGGTTGCAGTTCAATTGGTTTTCTGTTTTAGCTTGGCACATTGACAAACTACAAAGTGCCAGGGACTCTAAAAAGTCTACCCCCCAGGCTGTGTTCTAGAGAATCTAGAAAATGTATCAAGCTTAAGTTTGTTCCAGTGCACAAGTATGCCAGTACTACCTTTGACATAGGTATCATTGAAATAGAGAAATTGACATTTGGAAAAAAGTCCATTAGGTAGTTGAAAAAATATAAAACAGCTGCAGGTTTAGGATCATAAATTTAAAATGTATACTATACTTTTTCTGATCTATAATTGCGCATAGTATTACAATCAGTGGTGATCACAAAGGGGCACACACTAACCCTGGCTGTGGTGATTAGATATTAGCATTTGTCTCATGGACCGGTAATTGCAGAGTTCAACTTTTAGCTTCTGGTTGCTGTATTCAGACACTTAAAATAAGATGCAGGTGTTTTACAAATTCCCAATCGATGGATGGAAGGCCCTCAAAACCCTTTTTTATTTAAATGTAATTCAAAGAAAGTGAAAGAATGTTGTCTCTTTCTTCATTCACACGCATTTTACATCTCATTTATTGTTCTCAAAGCAGCAGCTATTTCAAAACACTGATATGCAATGAAGGAGATACAGGAGAGTTTTCAACATAGTTATGGAAAAGACAACAATCTAGGGTAAAATGCATGAGCTGCAACGATTAGGATAATAGTGAATAAAAGACGCATAATTGTTAAGGTGATAGTCATGCATACAAAGACCCCCACCATCTTGCAATGCACATAAAATGTAAAATCCCTAATCTCTAACCTGATGTGAGATTTGTATGATAAACCTAAGTTGTCAGTACCATGTCCAAGTGAAGCACCTCCCTTATCCATGTTACCTTGGAATAACGTCTCTAGGGAAGACTCTGTGGTGACATGAAGGCTGAGCTCTGCATCGAGGTGACATGCAGCATAGATGCAGAAGATCACATCTTGTAGGAATCTCTCTGACAACCTTGTCTGTGTGAGATGTATTTATACAGATCGTGTGGGACACCTAACATGGGTATATTCCCAAACAATTGATAAGGAGGCAGACTTGTGGTGGCAAGTATGTAAACAATCCGCAACAAGTTACATTATGTTCCTGTCACACGTGAGTGAGAAAGGGACATGATGTGAATACCTACGTACATCATTTGATTATGACGCTGATAGTGACACCTTCACAGAGTAGCACTGATAACACAAATCAAAACATTCTTACAACTATAAACAATGGCAGCCATCTTAAATAAATAGTAAAATAAATGGACTAAAACAGAACACGCTAAGTAGGTTAAAAGTCACTAGGTGACTGGGGCACAGGCCTGCAAGCCAAAGGGCTAAGCTAATCTCCTGAGTCCAAATATAAGCTAATATGGATTCACTACACCCTCCCCATTGCCTGAACAAGGATGCTAGTATGCTATAGAGGTGCATGAGTCCAGGCTAAAAATGCTCTGAGCTAAAATCATGCTAAAATCTATTTAAAGACTAGGCTAAAAAACATACAAAGACATAAAGGCCCTTATGATTGGCGGTAAATCCCTCTTATGGCCACTCTGATGTCCACCAACTTACTGCCGCTGCAGTGGATATCTGTTCACCATATTATGGCACACATACACCAATTAGACAGAATTCAACCACATTCATAAATCCGCCAGACCAAGGGTCAGTGATAAACTGGTGATATCAAAACCCACACTGTTACGCCAACAGAACAATGCCCATCACATTATGAGCCACGAGTCACCACTGCGGACTTTCAATGGCGGTAAACCATTGGCAGTATATACAGCCGCGATCAAAATGGACACCCAAAGACAAAACAACTCCACATTGGCCAATTCAAACAACACACACCTGACACCCATACACACACCACACCCACACACTTACACCACTATAAAACACACACACACATTACCCACAACCTTTAACGATTTCAAATCATTGCCACCAGAGAGACACAGAGACTACTGAGACAACTAGAGACACACACTACTCACACCTATACACCACTCACACAATCCATATCACACACCCCAACACATTACCCAACACATCTTCACCAACACACCTCACATGACACCCTTTGTACCACAAAGACACCCCAGTTTCACAGAGGAGGAGCTAAGAGTTATGGTGGAGGAAATTGTCAGGATAGAGCCACAGCTATTTGGAGCACAGGTGCAGCAGATATCAATAGCCAGGAAGATGGAGCTATGGCGGAGAATCGTGGACAGGGTCGCCGCCGTGGGACAGCACCCCAGAACTAGGGATGACATCAGGAAGAGGTTGAATGACCTATGGGGGAAGGTACGTTCCATAGCAGCGAGACACCAGCT
The DNA here is from genome assembly GCF_031143425.1 of Pleurodeles waltl. Lineage (NCBI taxonomy): Eukaryota > Metazoa > Chordata > Amphibia > Caudata > Salamandridae > Pleurodeles > Pleurodeles waltl. The sequence goes on from NC_090450.1 coordinate 295,536,885, forward strand.
CGCTATCCAGAGAACTGGCGGTGGACCCCCACCTCCTCACCCACAACTCAGAGCATGGGAGGAGCAAGTCGTGGCAATACTGCATCCTGAGGGACTGGCTGGAGTCGGAGGAGGACTGGACTCTGGTAAGTCAACTCTCTACTATTATCACCCCCCTACCTGCATGCCATCACATACCCTCACCCTCATCACTCCACTACATCCCACATACTCCACCATCACATCTCACTTATCCCAATGCCAAGCCCTGCATGCTGTACCAATGCATTGGCACCCCTCACAGCCCTGCATAGACACTCATCACTAAAGCATGCACAGCATAGAGAACTAACAATCCCACCATACACTAATATACAAAAGTGAAAGCTGGCAGGGCAAATCCAACCATAGAGGGGAAGCCAGGGATGTACAATATGTCATACACACAACCCATAACACATCATTTACATCCCCACAGGTACCCCAGCCAATGTCACCAGAGAGGAGGTGCCAGCACTATCAAGTCCCCCAACAGAAGAGGCCCACAGTGATGACAGTAACTCTGGTCTTCAGGATCTGGAAGATCTACCTGGCCCATCAGGGACCATTGGACTGCTGGTTACCCAAGCCCAGTCACAGACCACCACAGAGCCACCCCATCAGTAAACAACACCACAGCACCCGCCCAGCATACCCACACCTCTGTCCCCAGGACACATTAATCAGCAGTGTGTCCACCTCTACAGGGGCTCCAGGTCACACCTCGCACACAAGACAATGAGGGACCTGGGGTCAGTGGCAGTGGGCACACGGTTCAGGGAACAGAGGAACAGGCCAACAGGGAAACTGGGAGGAGTGCTGTGCACCAGGGGGAGGACAGGCCCAGGGAACTGACTCTCCAGGAGGCACTCACCGAGATCCTGGAGCCTACCAGCATTCCCAGGACACGATGGGCCAGACCCTGGACAACGTGGAAGAGAACAGGCGGCTGCAGGAGGGACAGTACCAGGGCTTAAAGGCCATCAACAACACCTTGATCTCCATAGCAGGGGTGCTGGCAGACATGGCCAACATTATGAGGGAGGCAGTCTCACACCAGCAGGCCCCTGCCACTAGCCAGACATCTGAACAGCCTTCCACTTCAGCTGCTAGTAGTGGCAAGGAGGCCCTGCCACAGGACACACAGGCCACCAACACCTCTCCCCTTGCACAAGGTGAACCACCCCACAAACGTTCCATGCGATCCAGACAGAAGCCAGAGACATATACCAAGACCCCCCCAGGAAATGAGACTCTCCTGATTGTCCCCCTTGTGTCCCACTCAGTCACCCTGTCCGTCTAGAACCGCCATTGCTCCCCTTCCTATGTACCCTTGGACAATGCACCTGTACTACAAACAGACTGGAACAATACCCTGGACTTTCCTCCATCATCACCCCATCCATTACTTTCCCCCTATATGTTAGCACTTCAATAAACACCCTTTGAAAAAAATCTATTTGGAGTATGTCATGTATATCAAATATGTATTGTTTGAAACAGGTACACAAATTGAAAATGAACTGTACATAAAATTAGCATAGAATAATGACCCGTAGCTGGCTGTAGTGATCACACCAGGAGTATTTGTCAAATCACCAACATCTGCAAAATAAATTGCCAGAGGGAACAGTAAGTGGGCATAGAAGTGGGAAATATCAGCATGCCATTGCCACACAGATTGCAACCAAAGTCATTGAAATGTAAAGTCGCACTGTCTTACCTGTGTGTCATTGGAAGTATTGTTGGATCAAAGATGTTCTGTTGTCCTCATCCCCTTCCTCTGCCTCCTCATCCTCACTGTCCACAGGGTCTACTGCTGCCACAGGGGCATCTCCAGTCGCCTCCTCCTGCAGAAAAGGTACATGGAGTCTGAAGGCAAGGTTGTGCAACATGCAGCATGCCACTACTATCTGGCAGGCCTTCTTGGGTGAGCAGCACAGGGATCCACCTGCTAGATGGAGGCACCGGAACCTGGCCTTCAGGAGGCCAAAGTTTCTCTCAATTATCCTTCTGGCTCGCCCATGTGCCTCATTTTAACGTTCTTCTTCCCTTGTCCTGGCATTCCTCACAAGGGTCAGCAGCCATGATAGGTCTGGGTAACCAGAGTCACCTGCAAATATTGAGGGACAACATTTAGCCACACACTATACTATACGGACAACACCACAACCACACACCAACATATACTGGGTGGGAACCAGGGCTCATCTATTAGCCACACCCTGTGCCTCTGCAGTTGGCCCATCACATTTGGGATGCTGCTATTACTTAGCATTGACGTGGGAGATGTACTGGTCTGCCAAGCACACCATCTGAACATTCATGGAGTGGAAACTCTTCAGATTCCTGAACACCTGTTCACTCTGGTGTGGGGGGGGGACAAATGCAATATGTATACCATCAATCATCCCAATCATGATGGGGATATGTCCAATTGCATAATACTCGGCCTTCACTGTGGCCAAATCCTCAACCTGGGGATCAGCAATGTAGCTGCACATATTTTTTATCAGGGCAGACAACACCCTTGTCAGCATTATTGAGAACATTGGCTGTGACATTCCTGCTGCCAAGCCCACTGTCACTCGGAAAGAACCAGTTGCCAGGAAATGGAGTACAGATAGCACTTGCACAAGAGGGGGGATCCCAGTGGGGTGACGGATAGCAGATACCAGATCAGGCTACAATTGAGCACACAGCTCTGTGATTGTGGCCCTGGCAAGTCTATAGGTGAGGATAATGTGCCTGTCCTTCAGTGTAGCCAAGTCCACCAGGGGTCTGTACATGGAGGTATGTCTCCATCTCCTAGTCATCCACATCAGTAGGTATCAAAGGGACAAAAGAGTGAGGAGGCTGTCATAAACTGAACATTGGAGCCACAACAGTAGTTTGCATGCTGTAATCATGTAATGCGTCAGTGAGATTTGTCCAGTTTGTGCCTATTTCTCCTGTGACGCAGCATGATTCCATAGGGCTGCCCCCCCCGCAATGGCATCTGCCTGTCCTGTGTACAGAGACAGGTGGAAGTGAGGTAATTCCGCTGATGTTGTGCTCCGTAGCGGGAGGCGATCTGGAACTGCTGTGCAATTCCTCATTGGTTAAAATTGGCCAATGGTTATCTACGCCAGCAGTGACGGTATGCACCGCTGCGGAAGTGACCGCCATTTTCTATCTGATTCCTCACGCTACCTGACCTACACTGCATGTGTTGCTGCGACCTGTGTCTGGAACCTACCATGGCCTGTGTGACTGGGAAAAGAGCCCCAGCCTTCACATCGTAGGAGTTGGAGAGACTGGTGGATGGGGTCCTACCCATGTACGAACTGCTGTATGGGCCTCCAGACCAACAGGTGAGTACACTGTGGGCACAATGCATGTGGCATGCATGTATGAAGGTATTTGTGATGGCTCCGTATAAGGGGGAGGCATGTTCTCCTAGCTGGGTACACATTGGGTGCTATGTGTGTTTCAATAGTGCTATAAATGGGTATTGTGGGCCATATGTGTAACTGGCTGTACTGTTTATCTAATGGTGTTTTCCTGTGTGTCTTGCCCCTGCAGGTCAGCACCCATCAAAAGACGGGTATATGGCGTGCCATCGCCAAGGATGTGCATACCCTGGTGGTCTATTGCAGGTGGAGCTCCCACTGTTGCAAACGGTGGGAGGACCTGAGACACTGGGCACGGAAGATAGCCCAGCTGGGGATGGCCTCCCAACGAGTAAGGGGCGCCCGTCGGACCCTGACCCCCCGATGGCCCGCATACTGGTGGTGGCCTATCCAGAGCTGGATGGGCGCTTGAGGGCATCATAGCAGCCACAAGGGGGTAAGTACAGTGGCTATTATTACAACTTACGGCTGGTGGGATGGTATCTGGGTGATGGTTGTGTGTTAGTGGGTGTCCCTAGGCCAGGCCTGACATAGCAGTGTAAGTCCTCTGGTGGCTAGGGGTCTGAAGGGATAATCTGCTTACCTAGCTTGCTAGCATCCACAACTGGCCAGGTCTGCGTGGGTCTCAGGTGTGCTGCAGTTGGTGGTGTGTGCTCCTCCTCATGCCTTGGTGGCTAGCAATAAAAGTGGTGGTGCAATGCATAGTGCGTAGGCCTGTTCCCTGTGTGTGAGAGTGCTGTGTATGCCAACTGTGGTGTTGGTGAAGCCATTGATCCAGTGTATCCTTGGGCTCTCTCCCCCTCTTTCTTGTTTTGTCATCCTGTCCTTATGTGCATTAGCATCCTCTGGCGGAGGAGCAGTGCCACCGGCGACGGAGGGAGCTGCATCCCACAGGACCCAGGAGGCAGAGTCCACCGACGCTGAGTGCATCAGTGGAATGGAGAGTGAGGGGAGCACCACGGCGGAGACTGGAGGGGACAATACAGACTCAGATATCTCCTCTGATGAAAGCTCCCTGGTTGTGGCAGACACTTCTGTTACCACCCAGGCTACAGGTACAGCCGCCACCCCGTACCAGTACCAGCACCGCCCTCCCAGCAGCCCCTCAGCGAGTTGCCTGTGCCCTCTCACCCAGAAGGGTGGGCATCTCCTTCACCCCAGGCACCACAGGCCCTGCCCCAGTAAGCCCTGCTGCCCTGAGTGAGGAGGCTATTGACCTCCTGAAATCCATCTCTGTAGGGCAGTCAACCATTGTGAATGCCATCCAGGGGCAGGCAGCCCAGATGCAACAATCTGATGCATTCCTGGAGGGCATTTACACTGGATTGGTGGCCCAACAGAGATCTATCCAGGCTCTGGCCTCCTTTCTGATCGTAGCCCTTGTCCCTGTTTCTACCGTACCCACTCCAATTACCATTTCCCAGTCCCATTCCCCTCAACCCCAACCCATCCCAAGCACACAGCCAGACGAGCAAGCACACAGGACAATACCCAAGAGTATCACAGGCAAACACAAGCACCACACTTCATCCCACAGGCACTCACACAAACACCATCCAGTTGCAGAACAACATCCACTATTTCCACTGTCTCCACCTCTTCCTCCTCCTCCACCTCCCACCTAGTTTTGTCCACACTCACACCTGCATGCTCTACATCATCATCCACTACCTGCATCATCACCATACCAAGCAGAACACACACCTCACTGGCAGACACCTCCACAACAGCCATGCACACAAACCCTGCGTCCTCTCCCACTGTGTCTGTCCTCCTCCTAAAGTACACAAACGCAAGCACTCAGACACCCAATAGCCACCCGCCTCACAACAGCATACAGCCCATGCACCTGCACCCAAATCCAGCAGACAGTCACCACCAACAACCACTCCCTCATCCTCCTCTCACATTACTTCTCCCTCTTCCTGCCTCAATGTCCCTAAAAAGCTTTTGCTTTCTACCATTGACCTCTTCCCTACCCCTACCCCCATCCTGCACTTATGGCCAGGGCAGCAAGAACCCAGCCAAGCACCTCAGCCACACAGTCCACGGGACCAGTTCCATCCGCACCTACTCGTGGTGGAAAGGATTCCAGGCCACATATACTGAAGGGGAAGGAGCCTGCGCCAGCCAGCCAAAAGGGGAAGGAGCCTGCACCTGCCATCCAAAAGGGAAAGGAGCCTGCACTAGCAGGCAAGAAAGGGAAGGAGTCTGCACCTGCCATCCGAAAGGGGAAGGAGCCTGCACCAGCAGACAAGGGGAAAGAGCCTGCACTAGCAGGCAAGAAGGGGAAGGAGCCTGCACCAGCAGCTGTCACGGAGCCCCCACCACCAACTGTGGTTGTGCAGACATCACAGGGCGCAGGGGCTATGCAGGAGCCTCCCACCACCACCACCAGCACCACCACAGTGCAGCCATCGAAGGGTGCAGGGACTGTGCAGGAGCCTCCCACCACCAGCACCACCACAGCGCAGCCGTCACCCCCGGTGGACGCAATGTGATCCTGCCTCCATGTAATGCTATGTGGCCTGTCCACTCCAGGACCAGTGGACAAGACACCCACTCGAGACACTGTGGCCTTGCACTCCCCAGGACAAAGCACAGGGTATGTCGCCCTCTCCAGAACCAGTGGGCAGGTCACCCATTCAAGAGACTGTGGCCTTGCACTGCCCAGGACCAAGCACAGGGAAAGTTGCCCCTTCCAGAACCAGTGGGCAAGTCAACCACTCGAGAGACTGTGGCCTTTCACTCCCCAGGACCGAGCACAGGGCATGTTGCCCCCTCCAGAACCAGTGGGCAAGACACCCACTTGAGAGACTGTGGCCTATCACTCCCCAGGACCAAGCACAGGCTTTTGTTGTCGTTGGTACTGCTCCAGAAAAGGTGGTGGATTGTGTAGTCATAATATGGTGGGAGGAACTTTGACTTCCACCTGGCTGTCAGCCGCTACCACAGTGGTGCCTGTTGTTTCCGCTCTGGCGGTCGGTGTGGTACATTGGCTGCCTTTTGGAGACCTTTCCGCCATGGTCATAATTTGGCTGTAGTTACCGCCGGCCTGTTTTGGTATTACTGACACTTTATTACCGACCACCAGGGTCATAATGAGGGCTAAAATGTCAACCATGACAAGCACAGCAGGCTAAATGTGATTCAAATTAATAAGGCAATTTGGCACAAACTTTTAAACTTTAGAATAACACCAATGGTCAAATCATTTAACAATGGTCATGATCTTGAAGAATGTCTGAAGTCAGTGAATGGGAGTGCATCCAGGAATGACTCCAAATTGTCAGATGTCAGATTGATGACAGGATTGGCAGACGGATCCACAGAGAAGAAGTCTCAAGCACAGGATCTCCTGTAAAGGCAGCATCATCTATAGTGCCTGGTGGAGCAAACGGCGTGACGGTGGAGGTTTTGTTATCACCAGTTTATCACTGACCTTTGGTGTGGCGGACTTGTGTGGGTGTCTAGATTTTGGCAGATTCCGAGCTGTGGGTCGTAATAGCTGTGGCGGAATTCCGCGGCCGCGGCGGTGTGTTGGCGGTCTTCTGCACGGCGGTAAGCGGCATTTACCGCCAATGTTGTAATGAGGGCCTAGGTGTTATTACATCAGTCATTTAAATTTTGAACACATATGGTATTTCAATAACCTCATGAGGCCCGTAAATATCAAATGGAACTATATCCCACACAATCCCATCTGGAATTGGTACTGCTGAAATTTTCACAAGGGGCAAGTCTCTTCAGACCTTTTGTGAGGAAAGATAGGGTGTTAGAATTTGATCCACTGGCTCAACAGAAGAGCGCTCAGGAAGATAATGACCATTTATCAAGAGAAAGAAAAGAGTCACGAAACCAATCCATAACTGAAAGATAAGCAATGTCAGTAGTATCCGCAGATAATATCATGGAAAAACCAAATAGTTATTTTTAAGCCATATACACAGCTTATATGTCTTTGAAACAGTTTCAGTTGCCGATGTAGATAAAGTCAGAGAAACGTCATCAAGGTTGATGAAGTAACCAGAAGCAGTCTCTGCGACCACAGTAGCTGGTGCATTACTGGTGGATGGAGCTACTTCGCGTGGAGGTTCATTGTATACTGTGTTGTTGGTTTGTGTTGAGTTGGAGTAGAACACAGCCAGATCTTGGACAGTTCTTATCAGTGAAGTGTTAACGGGAATCAGCAGGAGCTCATTCTCAGCCCTCCCCATGCTCGAGGTGGCATTTGTAGCATTGTTGTACATGCTGGTGTATTCAGAAGTGTTATTGTTTCTTCTTTGGAGAGGTATGTCCTGTTGGGTAGTGAGAAGGTACCAGGGACTAACCAAGGGACCTTTGGGTCTATTATGCAGGATCGGCAACATGAAGCAATTTGATGTTGTCAATGGAGATATCTCTGTTCCCTTTGGTACCTGGCAACAGCAGTAGAATGACAGTTCTTTTGCCTTGTGTTCCCACTACTGGAACTGCAACTCTGTAAGATGGGCTGAATTCCTTCTTCACAGCAATCTTCTCATGGACCAGATCCCCAAATTTAGGAATCCAGCCTTTAGAAGTTGTTGGCAAATCCCTTATTCCTTAGGTGGCAGAACCGGTGGATGAATTATCATCACAAAATTCTCAAAATTGTCAAAGCTCTTGTAAGACAGTGAGACATTCATTAATGTAAAGAAATGTGTCTGCTGCCACCATACCAGGGCCATCTAGATCTGGAACACACCATCTGAGTATCCTAAAAAGGACCTCGCAAGGAGTGCGTTCCCCAAGGACCTTCTTGGCAGATTATTCAGTGCTCTGTGGACACTCATATAGATGATGAATCCAACTGCGGCCTCTAATCTTTTAAGGAATGCTTTGGGTCATGATTCCTCCTCTCCACAACAGAATTTCCCTCGGAATAATATGCGGAAGAGTAATGTAGTTCAACACCCATCGTCATCATGGTGTCCACGAATGCCCTAGAGGCAAAAGCAGGGCCCTGGTCCAAGTGGAATGCTGCAACCGCGCATGTACAGATAAAGACCAGCAAGTCTTTTATAACAGTTCAAATGTCAGCCGACCACTGTGGCCATACTCACAGAAATCTAGGACAAGAATCAACAGCACTAAAATGTATTTATATGCACCATCAGGTTGTAAGATACCACAACGGTCCAGGTACACACGTTGTAGCGGCCTGTTGGACACCAAGAGGGATGTCTGTGGTGGGCGTTTGATGTTTGAGCCCTTGATTTGCTAGGAAATGTCACAGCAAAGAACATACTGCTTGGTCTATTTGTATATACCCGACCAACAGAAGCGTTTCTGCAAGAGTGATATTGTGGCCGCAGAATCAGCATGAGCAGATGCAACACCCTCATGCACTGCTTTGATGTGATCTAATCTCTGGTCCTGGTTGGAGATCACTCGATCTCCTTCCCAGGAACTGTCGCAAAGGCAACATTCTGTGCACTAATGTGGTAAGAATACTTAGTAGGGTATGGTTTTGGAAAGGCTTTCCTTCAGCCAAATCTTTCCCAGCAGCGTGATTTTCATTATCCAATCTTGTGTGAGAATGAGTCACTGTAGCAACAGAAGCAATATCTACTGCGGATTTGGCCATTTCATCAGCCAAGATGTTTCTAATAACATGTACTCCTACACGTTGTTGGCGCAGTATACCTACTACATGAGCATCTGGTAGCTTATCCTTAAGATCTGTCACCCTCCCCCACAGAGTTCTGTGTTTTAAGGTGTTCGCCTTTGCATCTCTGAACCCTTTAAACTGCCCATGATTGAGGTAATCATTGTAGGACTGGACACAGTAGTACAAATCACACACAATCAATGTGAGATGTGCTGGATCTGTATGTTCCGGTGCCAGCATAAGAGCTTTAAGCTCAGCCAGCTGTGCTGTGTAATCCCTGAGGGTCTGCGTGTAGGTATTCTGAGGATGTAATGCACCATTCTTCATCGCTCTACTCACGGCTGCACAATCAGATGAATAGTGATGTTTTGTACCTACAGCTTAGTGTGCCAAACCATCAGAGTTGATGGCATTATGATATCTGTCAAGTGGCAAGATGTTAAGAGGTGTGGGTACTCCTGTTCGTATTGGAGACATTCTAGTGTTTTAAGTTTTGGGTCAAAGAAGTAATCAACATCATTGGCTGTCAGGGAGGTTGCCCATTGAATCCAATGTGGATGTAATGTTTTAGGCTTAGGAATGCTTGCTTTGGTGACAGTTTCTAAAGCCAGAACAGGGATAACAACACTAATGTATTTCCCATGGGTAAGTGGCCTCTCCTTGATGACAGCCATCTGTACAGCAGTCCAATTGTATTCTGTGGGTGCAAAGCGTTGTTCTGCGTTGGAGTATAAATGTGACTTATATGTTATGGGCAGCGTGTTGCCTTCAATAAAGGTTACATAGGTGAACCCAATGGCACCAGCAATTTTTCTGATAACCAAATGTATTCTGTTATCACATGTGTGTATGTGTTTTGCTTCTAGCATGTCTTGCTGCAAGCCCTCAGGATGTGCGTGTGTTCAACTGTCCAGTGTCTGTTTGAGAAATCTGGGTGAATTAAATCATAGAGTGGTTTGATGTGTTGTGCATAATTTGGAATGCAAGTTCTGCCAAAGCTAAAGAAACCAAGTAAAGACTGCACTTTCTTGATAATGTTTGGTGGTTGGAGTTGAGCACATTTTCCTAAAAAGTACAGGCCAGGCTCTTGTCTTCTTCTGATAGCTCATATCCCAGGAACAATACACTGAGAAAGGCTATTTTAGTTTTCCTAACATTTAATTTGTAGCCAAGGGCTGTGAATCCTAGAATGATTCAATTGACCCTGGCAAGATGAATGTTGAGATTGTCATCTGTGAGATAGATGTCATCCACATAGGACAATACTTCTGGATCATGAAATATTGATGTTACGTGGATGGAGAACAACCCTGGGCTGATTTTGTAGCCCTGGAGCAAACTGAATTTTTTTTTGTGAGCCAAATGAGAATGCACTCATGTCCTGACTTTGATGCGCTAAGTTTTGGCAGAAAAAAACGTTGGAAATATCCAAGATCGTTTTGTATTTTTTACGCACTATGGTGGTCATTAAAACCCTGGCGGATGGTGTTAAAGCGGCGGTAAGACCGCCAACAGGCCGGCGGTAAAAAAATTGGAATTACGACCGTGGTGGAAACCGCCAACAAAGACAGGCACTTTAACACTCCGACCGCCACGGCGGTACAAACAAACAGCTTAGCGGTCACTGCCAACAGACAGGCGGAGGACAATGTACCGCCCACAGTATCACAACCTACCAATCCGCCACCTTTTCCGGGTCGGATTCCCCGCGGACAAAAACACGGCGGAAACAGAACTCCAAAGGGAAAACGCTCACCTCTACACACCCCACGAAGAATCCGGACGCCATGGAACCCGAGTTCCACATCCTGCCAGCCCTCATCTTCTTGCTCCTCTACCAGGAACACGAACGCCCGCGACGAAGACAACGGTGAGAACTGCACCTAAGACACAGGGGAGGGGGGAGGGGGGAGGGAAAAAACAGGGACACACACACGCAACACCCCCACCCCCACCCTCACCCACTACCACACACACGAATACAGCATGATACATTACAGTTACACCCCACAAACCCCCCAGAAGACTGGAAAGACAAAAGCAAATTAGTGTAACCAATGTAATCTATTAAAATCCAGGACACAAAAATATATATACACTATTAACAAATATATACACCAAGAATAGTAGTCCAGGTAGTGCTCCATTGAAGGCTGTGGAACACTGGGCCCACACGGCATGGGCCAGGCCCACACTCAATCCCCGAACATGACGGAGAGAACACTGCAGGTGCATCAGATAGCAATAAAACAGGCACCTCAGGGGGATGGGAAAGGGGGGGGCACCTCAGCTGGTTGAGTGCACAACGCTAAATCCACGAGGGTGCCACATGCCCACTGTTCAATCCAGGGGAGTGCGAAGCCACAGTCTCTCAAGTCTCTACAGTGGGTGGGTTGTCAACTGCCATATCCTGGGGAGTGCAAAGCCACAGTCTCTCAAGTCTCTACAGTGGGTGGGTTGCCCACTGTCATATCCTGGGGAGTGCAAAGCCACAGTCTCTCAAGTCTCTACAGTGGGTGGGTTGCCCACTGCCATATCTTGGGGAGTGCAAAGCCACAGTCTATCAAGTCTCTCAAGTGGGTGGGTTGCCCACTGCCATATCCTGGGGAGTGCAAAGCCACGGTCTCTCAGGTGGATGCCTTTCTTCATTGGTTCTGGAGAGGGTCTTGTGCCCAGAGTGCTTCTTCCTGCCAAGGACAGAGGTAGTGGATGTGATTCTCCACTGGTTCTGGAGGGGGCCTTGTGCCCAGAGTGCTTCTACCTGCCAAAGACAGAGGTAGTGGATGTATATCTCCACTGGTTCTGGAGGGGGTCTTGTGCCCAGAGTGCTTCATCCTGCTTGTGACGGACTCAGTAGCGTCAGTGCTCTTGGCGCTCATGGGCCAGCAGTGCTTGTTGGGGCGGTGTCCTTGGCAGTGGTGCTTGTTGCGGCAGTGTCCTTGGCAGAGCTGCTTGTGGCGGCGGTATCCTGTTCAGCGGTGCTTGTGAGGGCGGTGTCCTGTTCAGCGGTGCTTGTGGCGGCGGGGTCCTTGGCAGTGACTTAGCTGCTGGCGGTCCTTCATGGCCCAGCAGGACTGGTGCTGGCGGTCCTTCATGGCCCAGCGGGACTGGTGCTGGCGGTCCTGTCTGTCCCAGCGGGACTGGTGCTGGCGGTCCTGTCTGGCCCAGCGGGACTGGTATTGGCGGTCCTGTCTGGCCAGCGGGGCTGGCGGTCTTGTCTGGCCCAGCGGGGCTGGTGCTGGCAGTCCTGTCTGTCCCAGCGGTGCTGGTGCTCGCAGTGGCCTCCTGGGCAGCTGGGCTGGTGCTGGCCTCTTGGGCAGCTGGGCTGGTGCTGGCGGTGGACTCCTGGGCAGCGGGGATGATGGCGGTGGCCTCCTGGGCAGCGGGGATGATGGCAGTGGCCTCCGGGGCAGCGGGGATGATGGCGGTGGCCTCCTGGGCAGTGGGGATGATGGCGGTCTTCTCCGCTGTGCTGCTCTTCCCAGACTTGCAGACTTTCTTGTGGCCCTTCCCCACCTTGGAAGGTGTTGCAGCTGACTCCACACTCCCACCTGTACCCCTGGCCAACTTTTGATGTTTGACAGATGGGGGACTGTCCGTGCTGTTGCTCCATGCCACACTGGCTGCCCTGGTGGCCGGTGCACTCTAGATTCCGGTGACTAAAGGCACCACTGGTCCCAGAGATGTTATGGCTGAGGTGCTAGGTTGGGACCTGGAGAGTCTGGCCCTAGGAGACTGACGGGGTGGGGGAGGTGAGGGAAAGAGGTCAAGGTTGGACAGGAAAAGTTTCTTCTGGACACTGGGACGGGTAGCTGGAGGGGGTTTGGGAGTGGAGGAAGAGATAGTGGTTGTAGGAGGTGTTGGTTTGGTGACTTTGGGTGAAGGTGCATGTGCTGGAGGCTGTCGTGAGGTGGATGGCTGTTGGGTGGGTGTGTGCCTGCGTTTGTGTATCTTGGGAGGTGGCGTCACAGACACACTGGGAGAGGACACAGGGGACGTGTGAATGGCAATGGGGATGGTGACTGCACGTGAGCAGGGTGTGGTGGTGTGTGTGCTGGTGATGGAAGTTGTGGCTGTAGATGTAGTGCATGCAGGTGTGAGTGTAGGCGAGACTGGGAGGGAGGAGGGAGACGAGGAGGACACAGTGGAGGCAGTGGATGTTGGTGTGTCTGCATGTGTGTGCTGCTTGCGTGAGTGCCTGTGGGATGTCTGGTGCTTATGTTTGCCAGAGCTTCCCTTGTGTGTTGAGGTGTGCATGCTGGTCTGAAGATGTGCTTGGGATAGGCTGAGGTAGAGGGGATTGGGTCTGGGTGGAGGAAGTTAGAGGGGGGAGGCTAGACACAGGGACAATGGCTGCCATCAGTGCTGAGGCCAGAGTCTGAAAAGCTCGCTGAAGGGCCGCCTGACCAGAATGAATGCCCTCCAGGAATGCATTTGTTTGTTGCAACTGCCTCTCTACACCCTGGATGGCATTCAAAATGGTAGACTGCCCAACAGTGAGGGACCTGAGGAGGTCAATGGCCTACTCACTGAGGGCAGCAGGGGTGACTGGGGCAGGGGCTGAGGTGCCTGGGGCGAAGGTGATGTCCACCCTCCTGGGTGAGCGGGCATGGGGCAAAGGCTGAGGGGCTGCTGGGAGGGCGGTGCTGGTAGGGGGGGGTGGTGGCTGTACCTGTAGATGGGGGGGCACAGATGTTGCCACCACCACAAGCGAACTCCCATCAGAGGACGAGTCCGCATCACTGGTCTCAGCTCCTGTCCCCTCCGTGGAGCTCCCCTTGCCCTCTGTCCCACTGGTGAACTCCGAGTCTGTTGTCTCACCCTCCAGGGCCATGTGGGATGCAGCTCCCTCTTGCTCCGGTCCCACTGCTCCTCTGCCTGCTGATGCTAATGCACACAAGAACAGGGAGACCACAAAAAGGGGGGGACGACAGAAGAAAGACATGTTGAGTGCATGCATTACCGCTACTGTTGGCGGACACGACAGACACAGAAGCCCCCTGCACTATGCTGCGCACTTGGAGTCCACTGTTCAATCCCAGGGACATGGCCTACAAGGCTATGGCCGACATCTGCACACATGGATGACACAGGAGCCTGACTAGGTGTACTTGGCACTGTACACAGGTGGGGTGGGGTGCCACAGGGTCTGCCAGAACAAGGGGACCTAACTAGCACACTCGCCCTGGCCTAGGGAAATCCACAGCCCACCTCCCCCACCCAGACACCTCCACTGCGCGCAAAATCAACAGAATGAGAGTGTACTCACCCCCTTGTGGCTGCTGTAAAGCCCTCAAGGCCCATCCAACTCCGGGTACGCCACTGCCAGGATCCTGAACATCAAGGGGGTCATGGTGAGACGGGCACCCCTCCCACGTTGGGAGGCCATCCCCAGCTGGGCCTCCGCCGTCTTCTTGCTCCAGCTGCGAATGTCCTCCCATCTCTTACAGCAGTGGGTGCTCCGTCTGTGGTAGACCCCCATGGTCCGGACGTCCTTGGCGATGGCACGCCAAATATCCTTTTTTGGTGGGGGCTGACCCTAATGAATTGTACAGGGGGAAAAGTTATTACCAACTGCACTGTCACAGTCATTGGCCCCCATCCCAGGCCAAATTTCGGGTTATGATTCATGTTATGTGTAAGCTGTGGGTACGTACTTCTGAGTTGGTTGACTCTGTGCCTGCTGTTGTCCTTCATAGGCACCGTCCGCTGGGACATGCGAGGAGATGGAGGCATCCTCCGGTGTACAGACAACTGGTGGACCTGTCGACAATGGAGGAAAGACATGTGATCATCACCTACAGGTTTGATCGTGCCACAATCCTGGAACTGTATGCCCAGCTGGAGCCAGACCTGATGTCAGCTATCTGCCATCCCACAGGAATCCCCCTCAAGTGCTGGTGCTGTCAGTACTCCATTTCCTTGCATGTGGGTCATTTAAAAAAACAGTGGCCATAGCATCAGGGATATCCCAGCCTATGTTTTCCAACGTGTTGTCCAGAGTGTTGTCTGCCCTGCCGAAACACATGCCTATCTACATCGTTTTCCCTCAGGTGGAGGATTTGCCTACAGTAAAAGGAGACTTCTATGCCCTGGGACATATCCCCAACATCATAGGTGCTATTGATGGGACACATGTGGCTTTGGTACCCCCCGCAGGAGTGAACAGGTGTACAGAAACCGGAAGAGTTATCATTCCATGAATGTGCAGATGGTTTGTTTGGCCGACCAGTACATCTCCCATGTGAATGCCAAATTCCGTGGCTCAGTGCATGACGCTTACATCCTGTGGAATAGCAGAATCCATTATGTGATGGGTCAACTCCAGAGGCACCGTGTGTGGCTATTAGGTGAGCACCTGGAAGCAAGTCAGTGGGAATGGTTGTCTGGGTCTGGGGATATCCCTACAGGTTAGTGTGTGTCTAACAGTTGTCGCTTGCCATTTGCAGGTGACTCTGGTTACCCCAACCTGTTATGGCTACTGACCCCAGTGAGGAATCCCAGGACAAGGGCAGAGGAACGCTACAATGTGGCCCATGGGCGAACTTGGCGGATTATAGAGCGGACCGTCGGCCTCCTGAAGGCCAGGTTCAGGTGCCTCCATGTGACAGGTGGATCCCTATTCTACTCACCAAAGAAGGTGTGCCAGATCATCGTGGCCTGCTGTATGCTTCACAACTTAGCTTTGCGACAACAGTTGCCTTTTCTGCAGGAGGATGGTCCAGATGGCGGACTTGTTGCAGCTGTGGAGCCTGTGGACAGTGAAGACGAGGAAGCAGAAGAAGAGGACATGGACAACAGGAATTCGGTAATCCTGCAATATTTCCAGTGAGACACAGGTAAGAATACAAACCTGCTTACTACATGTACTTTAACACTACTACCTCTCAACTGTCTGTCGTTTTCACCCAGTGTATGGTCACTGAGTTGTCACTTTCCCTTACGATTTCACAGATGTGGGTCCCACTGTGTGACATCTGCTTTGTTTTCTCATGGACTAGAGCTGTGTGACATAGGTATGTTGACATTACATTTGAAAGGGCATTTTGACACTGTAATTGCTAATACACTATTTCAAAATCACAGACTGACTCCAGATTGTTTTGTGCTTCAAGGGTGTTTAATTAAGTGCTCTATATTGGAGTGGGGTGTAAAATGGTGAGGGGTGATGGTGGAAGAATGTCCATGGCAGAGTCCAGTCTATTAGTCTCACAGGTGCATTGCCCAAATGGGCATAGAAAGTGAAGCTGGGCAGTTTGAGGATGGACAGGGTGACAAAGTGGGACAGAAGGATGTCATTCAGGGTGGTCTCATTTCTTGGCGGGGGTCTTGGCATCGTTCTTTGTCCTGGATCTCAGGGATCGTTTGCGGTGTGGTTCACCCTCTGCAGGGGGTGGGGTGCTGGTGTGGTGGTCCTGTGGCGGTGTCTCCTGTCCACTAGTGCCAGCGGAGGTGGTGGGCAGTTCATCATCAAGGCTAGTGTCAGGAACCCCTTGTTGGGCCACAGTGTCCCTCCTGGTGTTGAGGACTTCCTTCAGCACCCCTACAATGGTGCCCAGGGTGGAATTGATGGATCTGAGTCCCTCCCTGAAGCCCAAATACTGTTCCTCCTGCAGGCGCTAGGTCTCCTGAAATTTGGCCAGTACCGTTGCCATCGTCTCCTGGGAATGGTGGTAGGCTCCCATGATGTTGGAGAGGGCCTCGTGGAGAGTGGGATCCCTTGGCCCGTCCTCCCCCTGTCACACAGCAGCCCTCCCAGTTCCCCTGTGTTCCTGGGCCTCCGTCCCCTAGACTGTGTGCCCACTGCCACTGCCCCCAGGTCCCTGTTGTTGTTGGGGTGGTAGGTTAGCCTGGGTTCCCTGTAGTGGTGGACACACTGCTGATTGACGTGTCCTGGAGACAGAGGTATGGGCCCGCTGGGTGGGTGCTGTGCTGGTATTTCCAGAGGGGGAAAGCTCTGTCGAGGCCTGCGACTGTTTCAGGGGAACCGACTGTCCAGAGGTCCCTGATGGGCCGGGCTGGTCATCTAGATCCAGTTGTACAGAGCTGCTGTCATCACTGTGGGCCTCTTCTGTTAGTGGTGTGGACATGTGTGGACCCTCCTGTCCGGTGACGTTGGGTAGGGGTCCTGCAGGGGTATAAAAGGATGTTTATTACATCTGTGTGTGGCATGGTGTGCAATGGGTGGGTGACCGTGTACCGCAGTGCTTGCATTCTTGTGTAGGACCTTGTGTGATGATTTTTTAGGAGTGTGTGTGGGCATGTGCAGTGGCCATGCATTGATGATGGGTGTCCATGCTTTGTAGTTGCATGCAGGGCTTGGTGTTGGGATGGGTGGGTTGTGATATTGGGACATTTGTGAGGAGTTGGAGTGATGGGGTGAGGGTGGGGGTATGTGATAGCATGCAGGTAGGGTGGGGGATGTAATAGTTAAGATTTGACTTACCAGAGTCTCTTCCTCCATCTACTCCTGCGAGGCCCTCAGGAAGCAGAATCACCAAGACCTGCCCCTCTCATGTTGTTAGTTGTGAGGGAGGAGGTGGGGGTCCGCCGCCAGTCCGCTGAACCGCAAGGTGGTGTCTTGAGACCACGGAACGCACCATCCCCCATAGGTCGTTCCACCTCTTCCTGATGTCATCCCTATTTCTTGGGTTCTGTCCCACTGCATTGACCCTGTCCACTGTCCTTCACCATAGCTCCATCTTCCTAGCTATAGAGGTGTGCTGCACCTGTGATCCGAATAGCTGTGGCTCTACCCGGACGATTTCCTCCACCATGACCCTGAGCTCCTCCTCAGAGAACCTGGGGTGTCTTTGCCGTGCCATGGGGTGGTTTGGGTGATGTGTCGGTGGTGTGTGTAGTGATAAGTGGGGTGATATGTAGTGGTGTGTTGTGTGAGGTGCGTGGAAGTTATGTGGGTGATGGTATTGTGTGCCTGTGGATGCTATTGTTCTTTCTGGTGGTGTCTTTCTCTGGCCTTCTGTCGCAACTGTTGACGTAAGGGTTTGTGGGTGATGTGGGTGTGTATGTTTTATATTGTATTGAGTGTGTGGGAGTGGTGTGTGTATGTGTATCAGGTATGTGTATTTCAAATTGTCAAATGTGGTGGTGTTTTGGAGATGTGTGTGTATTTTGAGCGCAGGGTGTGTACCGCCAATGGAATACCGCGGTTGAAAGACCGACTCGTGGATTCGTGTGTCGTGATAGTGTGGGTGTATTTCTGTTGGCGTGACGGTGGAAGTTTTGTTTTCGGCAGTTTATCACTGACCTTTGGTGTGGCGGACTTGTGTGGGTGTCTGAATTTTGGCGGATTCCGAGCAGTGGGTCATAATGACCGTGACGGAATTCCACTGCCGCAGCGGTGTGTTGGTGGTCTTCTGCACGGCGGTAAGCGGCTTTTATCGCCAATGTTGTAATGAGGGACAAAGTTTATTAAACCTCATGAGGTGGTCCCACAGTTCAAACAGCACCCTTTAGTAATGTTTGAAGTAGCACAGTGAACTAAGAGAGCATGGTCCTTCTATACCGACGCAGGGGCTAAAAGAAGGTGGTACACGGAGGTATGCAGCTTTTACAGCCAATGTTGTAATGAGGTCCTATGTTGTTAATCAGTGCAGTGCTGTGTGCGTTTTGTATTGCGTATGTGCATGTATAGTTGTTTAGATGTCTGTAATCTAAGACTATTCTTTCTATATGAATGGTCTAGTTTTGCAACTGGGAATAATAGGTTTTTCATTGCAGAGACACAGGACTCTATTACTCTGTGATAGTCAAGCTGAGTGAGGATCTCTTCCACTGGAGCTTTCGCCTTGTATTTAACAGGATATTGGGGCTGAGGCTGGGGTGTAGACCTGATAGGTATTACATGGAAGGGGGAATCTCCATACCCCCCTACGTGGTTGCGGTAAATCGCAGGTGCCTGTGCCAAAGTCCAATCAACAACGAAGGCTTCTTTCACCGCTTCCGGAACAAGATCTGAGAAAGGAGCCAAAATTGCATCTTCCCCATGTGGGAGCTTGCAGACATGTTCGGGTGGCCAGTCTCTTTCTGTCAATAGGATATCACAATTAAGCTTGTCTCAAAAAAGTTACACTAATAGTCTCCTCATTTCGGATATTTAAATCAGAAACCCTGTCGGGTGAGAGAATGCGCCCTTCCACAGTCTTGACTGCAAGAAAGTCATTAGTTGCTTTTACATCCAGATGATATTTCAGAATCTGGCGACATATTTCGAATTCTGCTGAGCTGTTCAGCAGGGTCACTGCCTACGTCTTGTACTTCAGCAATGTTCTCAAGTTTGCTACCATTTTTAATTGAAATTGCTACCACCTTGTTCTTTTTAAAATGTTACATTTGTTGTTGGGATTTGTCTTCTTTCTTGTCTGAAGACAGCTGTGAGTCTTCCTTCTGTTTCACATAGTCAGGACATTGCTCTGACTGTCCCACTGTCTCACTACGTCTATCCAGTGTGTCTTGAAAGGAACTAGTGGTACGTGAATCAGTATATCTGTCAGGAGCCTTTAAAGTGTCTCTGTTTCTGAGATTACATCTACTTTTGGAGTTCTCTGGATGTGAAGAGTCTTTTCTCTGGCTTTGTCTGTCTTTATTTTTTTTTTGTTAATCCCAGCATTTTTAAGAACCCTCTTGAGCTTGTTAATACTATCCTTAGGGGTGGTACTCTGAATTTCAGGCTTTTTTTAACTTGACTCCCAAACTATCCCGTCCTATACTAGTATAGGTGTCAGAAATAATTTTCAATAGTTGATGCTCCTGTTCCAACTGTGGAATCTCCTGGAGCTGCTGGCGTATAGCCAACTCTACCACTTCCCCTTTAATGTTACTTAGTATTATTGAGGAGACCGTCTTAAACTTATGCACCAGTTTCATCCCCAAGTCTAGGGCTCGAGCAGCCCTGTGCTTATTTTGAATTTGTTTTAACACTTCCAGTAAATTGGCAGATGTCGGGGTACCATGCCTGGTGGTGTAAATTGCAGCAAAGACTGTACCCCATGTGGTGCAGTCATCTACTGAGGAAACCTTTCCGAATAGCAAGCATATTGTGAGTATTCTATGTTTACCTAGGGCTCCCATATGGGGATACACTGCTTCCAGCTGGTTACATTTTTCTTCTCACATTTTCTGGGTGTTTTGCCCATGATGGAATGCATATTTTGTGGGTTAATCCCAGTAACAGTCAATTGGTGACCAACTGGTGCAGTCCGTGCTGGGGCGGTGTTCAAGGTCCACATACCGAATTGTATTAATCGCAAAGTTGTACTAGCTCATTATAAACTGTGTGTACGCCAGCTATTTGCAGTGCCTGCATGCCAGGATGTGTGTGTGTATGTGGCAAACATGGGCCACATTGGTCTGTCATTACTTAAGGGACCTAATCTCATGGGTTGTATTATATGTGGTAGAGCTCCATTGAACCAATTTTGATGTTCTTGATAGGAAAGGTGTACCTCTAGATACTGATATGCTTGGTACCGCTGCAATACATTTGCTATTTTGTATGTGTGAAATGTATATGTTATCTAATTTACCTCAGGAAAGGTGACCCAGGAATAGAATGTTTCTGTTATGTAAGCTTAATGAGCTTCCACTATATATGTGACATCCCCGCCCTCATCTGTTAAGCCATGGGCTATTAGGTGTTGTGTTAATGTGTGTCTGACATTTTCCGGATTGTCTATGGTGTTAGTCATGTTGAAAAATTGGAACAGAGAAGGAACACCAAATGGGGAGAAAGTCCTTTTAGGAATTCTAGCTTGAACAACCGAAAGCCTAGTTAGGTGCTTCCTATTCAGCTGAGGAGGATTATCCCCAAGACCACTGTTAGACTTGGCACCATTGGCATGGTCTCCCCTAACTTTTTGCCTCTACTTCCCAGGTTGTTTTCTGAGTGCTGGACTCTGTTTTTGCTGTTTTGTTTGCTCTGGACACTTTACCACTGCTGACCAGGCCTAAAGTGTAAGTGTTCCCTGTATAAATTATATGTGTACATTGGCTCATCCATGATTGGCATATTTGATTTACTAGTAAGTCCCTAGTAGTCTGCACTAGTGTTGCCCAGGGCTCGTAAATCAAATGCTACTAGTGGGACTGCAGCACTGGTTGTGCCACCCACATTAGTAGCTCTGTAAACATGGTTTAGACCTTCCACTGCAGTGTCTCTGAGTGCAGTTTTAACTGCCAATTCGACTTGGCAAATGTACTCACTTGCCAGGATTAATCCTTCCCCTTTCTTACATGTAGGACGCCCCTACGGTAGGCCCTGGGTAGCCCCATGGGCAGGGTGCAGTGTATGTTTAAGTTAGGACACATACTAATGCGTTTTATATGTCCTGACAGTGAAATACTGCCACATTCGGTTTTCACTGTTGCAAGACCTATCTCTCTCATAGGTTAACATGGGGGCTGCCTTTAAATATGATTAAAGTGTAGATTCCCTTTGGGAGCTGATAGACATGTGGAGTTTGGGGTCTCTGAACTCACAATTTAAAAATACATCTTTTAGTGAAGTTTTGTTTTAGATTGTGTGTTTCAAAATGCCACTTTTAGAAAGTAGGCATCTTCTTGCTTAAACCATTCTGTGACTCTGCTTGTTTGTGGATTCCCTGTCTGGGTCAGTTTGACAGTTGGGCTGCTTGCACCTCTCCTCTAGACAGCGACACAAAGGGAGCTGGGGTGTAGTCTTCATATCCTGATGAGCCATCTGGCCTGAGGGGAGGGGAGTATTGGTCACTTACACTTGAAAGGGCTGTGCCTGTCCTCACACAACGCAATCTCCAACCCCCTGGTGTGGGTCTGGGGACTGGCCTGCGCAAGGCAGGATCTTGAAACCAACAGAGACTTCTCTTTGAAGTAGGCCTACTTCAAAGACAGAAAGGGGTATAAGAGGAGCATACAAAACCCCCTGAAAATTCGATTACTTCTAAAACCAAGAATAACCTCTGCCAAGGAGAAAAGCTGGAGAAACTGGAGGAGGAGTACTACCCCCTTGCCTGTGACTGTGCTTTGCTGGGTTGGCCTGCAGCAGCTGCTACTACCTGAGAGAGGACAAAGACTGACTTTTGTGTGGCTTCCTGCTGGTGAAGAATTTCCAAGGGCTTGAAACTGAGCTTGCCTCCTGTGTTGAAGTCTCAGGGACAGCAAAGACTTCTCTCTGGACTTTCTGCAGAGAGCCCTGCCTGCCAAGTGGTGCCCTAACCTGTCTCTGGGCCCTTGAAAGGTGCAGCTGGTGGAAAAGGACAGAAATCCACACAAAGACCGCCGTGCAGGGAAACTTTCGACGTGCCACCCGCTTCATGGCTACAAAACAACGTGTCGCCGGCCTCGCAGCTAAAATCGACACTCCACCTGCATCTTGGCTGGGAGATCGATGCAACGTGGCTGGGGAAATGGTGTGTAACACCCGCAGCGGCTGCTGTTAACGATGCAAGCCCCACGCAGTGCAGTTTCTTGACGTTTTGATGCAACATCACTGGGCGCGGAAAATGAACGCAAAGCCTGCCTGGGCACGAGGTGCCTGTCCTGATCGATGCATTGCTCTCTTGAGGAGAGAAAAAATTACACACTCCGACCCGACCGGAGGAGGAACGACGCATGGTCTCACTTGCAAGTGAGAAATCAGCGCATCGCTGGCCTTCTCCGATACACACTCGCCCGTGTGGCATTATTTTGATGCAACCCAGGTACTTTTTCATGCTAACAGTGTTCTCACTGTTTTCTAAAGTATTTAAGACTCTTATTCTTTAAAAATTCATAACTGACTTGTGTATGTTGGATTTTTGTCATTTTGGTCTTGTTTTATTTAGATAAATGGTTCTCTAAACCTGTGTTGTGTCATTTTGTAGTGTTTTCACTGAGTTACTGTGTGTGTTGGTACAAATACTTTACACATTGCTTCTGAAGTTAAGCCTGCCTGTTTGTGCCAAGCTACCAAGGGCTGAGTGAAGGTTAACTGAGGGTGATTCTCCTTTGCCCTGACTAGAGTGAGGGTTCTTGCTTGGACAGGGGTTAACCTGATTGCCAACCAAAGACCCTATTTCTAACAACTACTGACATCTCCATATAATGGTACTGAGGGTACCTGTTGTATGTGAGACAGAGATGCTCAGGATATCCTTAACCCCTTCTGTGCTGCGGACGTAATGGTTACGTCCTGCGGCACAGTGCTCATGTGCTGAGGACGTAACCATTACGTCCTGGGCACTGAGCTCAGAGGGAGCACTAGCGCTCCCTCTGTGGGCTAAAAAAACAACCCCCCAAGGCTTGGATGAAAGGGGAAGCCCTTCCCCTTCCACCCCGACCCCCCCTAACCCCCACCCAGTGACGTCTGATGATGCCTCATCAGAGGCCACTTCCCCATCACACTGGAAGCTCAGCTTCCAGCACGATCAGAAGAGAAATGCTTTCTCTTCTGATCATGTGATGGGGTCTGAGAGGCTTCAAAGAGAAGGAAAGGAATTTCCTTCCCTTAGAAGTCTTTCAGAGCATTTCAAAAGCCGGATTGTAAAGCAATCCAGCTTTTGAAATGCCCACTAGACACCTAGGCATAAGGGGAGCGACCCCTTGGGCAAGCCCACCAAAGGCCAGGGAAGTTTTTTTTTTTAAATAAGAGGGTGGGGGTATGGCCATACTCCCACCCTAAATAAATGGGGCCAAAGTTGTTTTGCCCACCAGTCGGCAGATGGAGCAATTACCTCTGATCCACACCGGGGGTGGAAGGGGGGCAGAATGTCTACTAGATGCCAGGGAATTTTAAAACAACCAAAAATATTTGGGTGGTGGCTACCAACCAGTATGGGCCTGGTTACGCCCCCACCTCAACTGAAGGGGGTAACAGTCTTTCAGCTCTCCCCCACACTCTAAAACATCTCATCCCACAGCAAGCAAGAAGACTTTGAATATTTTGGATTTTAGTTTTACATTTGGGCCATGAGAGATTGCCTAACTCTCAAAATCGTCCCACTTGGAATGGTGAGGGCTGCACTTTATGGACTTTGGGACGCTGCCATGTAGAAAAATCCACAAGACCTAGAGACATCTGAAACAGTTTTTTTGCAAACTGCCCTTTTGGACCCCCTTTGGTTCCCCCTCAATATCAAAATGTTTTTAGCTCTTCCCTTTCACAAGCACTAGCCCCACCTACACAAATGAGGTATCATTTTTACCGGGAGACTGGGTGGACAATTGGGTGGTATGAAATGTGTCCCAGTGCGGTGATCCCACACAGAAATGTGGGAAAATGTGATTTTTTAGCTAAATTTGAGGTTTGCTGAGGATTCTGGGTAAGAAAACATTGGGGGATCCACGCAAGTCACACCTCATTGGACTCCCTCGGGTATCTAGTTTTCAGAAATGTCTGGGTTTGGTAGGTTCCCCTAGAAGGCTGCTGAAGAACTTTCTGTCACCGAAATGAGAGGTAAAAGTGTTTTTTTGGCCAAAAGTGAGGTTTGCAAAGGATTCTGGATAACAGAATCTGATCAGAGCCCCACCAGTCACCCTACCTTGGATTCTCCTAGGTGTCTAGTTTTCAAAACTGCGCAGGTTTCCTAGGTTTCCCTAGGTGCTGGCTGAGCTAGAGGCCAAAATCCACAGCTAGGCCCTTTGCAAAAAACAACTCTGTTTTCTTTGTGAAAATGTGATGTGTCCACGTTGTGTTTTGGGGCTTTTCCTGTCGCGGGCACTAGGCCTACCACCACAAGTGAGGTACCATTTTTATCAGGAGACTTGGGGGAACGCTGGGTGGAAGGAAGCTTGTGGCTCCTCTCTGATTACAGAACTTTCTGTCACCGAAATGAGAGGTAAAAGTGTTTTTTGGGCCAAATTTTGAGGTTTGCAAAGGATTCTGGGTAACAGAATCTGGTCAGAGTCCCACAAGTCACCCCATCTTGGATTCCCCTAGGTGTCTAGTTTTCAAAACTGCACAAGTTTGCTAGGTTTCCCTAGGTGCCGGATGAGCTAGAGGCCAAAATCCACAGCTAGGTGCTTTGCAAAAAACAGCTCTGTTTTCTTTGTGAAAATGTGATGTGTCCACGTTGTGTTTTGGGGCTTTTCCTGTCGCGGGTGCTAGGCCTACTCCCACAAGTGAGGTACCATTTTTATTGGGAGATATAGGGGAAAGCTGGATGGAAGACAATTTGTGGCTCCTCTCTGATTACAGAACTTTCTGTCACCGAAATGAGAGGAAAAAGTGTTTTTTGGGCCAAATGTTGAGGTTTGCAAAGGTTTCTGGGTAACAGAACCTGGTCAGAGCCCCACAAGTCACCCCAACTTGGATTCCCCTAGGTGTCTAGTTTTAAAAACTCTGCAGGTTTGGTAGGTTTCCCTAGGTGCCGGCTGAGCTAGAGGCCAAAATCCACAGCTAGCCACTTTTAAAAAAACACCTGTTTTCTTTGTGAAAATGTGATGTGTCCATGTTGTGTTTTGGGGCAGTTCCTGTCGCGGGCGCTAGGCCTACCCACGCAAGTGAGGTACCATTTTTATCTGCTGACATGGGGGAACACAGAATAGCAAAACAAGTATTATTGCACCTTGTCTTTCTCTACATTTTTTCCTTCAAATGTAAGACAGTGTGTGAAAAAGACGTCTATTTGAGAAATGCCCTGTAATTCATGTGCTAGTATGGGCACCCTGGAATTCAGAGATGTGAAAATAACCACTGCTTCTCAACACCTTATCTTGTGGCCATTTTGGAAATACAAAGGTTTTCTTGATACCTATTTTTCATTTTTTATATTTCAGCAAATTAATTGCTGTATACCCGTTATAGAATGAAGACCCATTGCAGGGTGCAGCTCATTTATTGGCTCTGGGTACCTAGGGTTCTTGATGAACCTACAAGCCCTATATATCCCCGCAACTAGAAGAGTCCAGCTGATGTAACGGTATATTGCTTTAAAAAATCTGACAGAGCAGGAAAAAGTTACAGAGTAAAACATGGAGAAAAATGGCTGTTTTTTTCACCTCAATTTCAATATTCTTTTATTTCAGCTGTTATTTTCTGTAGGAAACACTAGTAGGATCTACACAAATGCCCCCTTGCTGAATTCAGAATTTTGTCTACTTTTCAGACATGTTTAGCTTTCTGGGATTCAGCATTGGTTTCTCACCCATTTCTGTCACTAACTGGAAGGAGGCTGAAAGCACAAAAAATAGTAAAAATGGGGTATGTCCCAGTAAAATGTCAAAATTGTGTTGAAAAATGGGGTTTTCTAATTCAAGTCTGCCTGTTCCTGAAATCTGGGAAGATGGTGATTTTACCACCGCAAACCCTTTGTTGATGCCATTTTCAGGGGAAAAACCACAAGCCTTCTTCTGCATCCCTTTTTCCCATTTATTTGAAAAAACGATTTTCTTGCTGTATTTTGGTTAATTTCTTGGTCACCTTCAGAGGAACACACAAAGTCTGGGTACCTCTAGAATCCCTAGGATGTTGGAAAAAAAGGACACAAATTTGGCGTGGGTAGCTTATGTGAACAAAAAGTTATGAGGGCCTAAGCGCGAACTGCCCCAAATAGCCAAAAAAAGACTCAGCACAGGAGGGGAAAAGGCCTGGCAGCGAAGTTGTTAAATTAGTGCCAAAACACCATTGTTGGTGCCACCATGTTGTAGTTGGACTCTCGCTCCTCAGTGAGACTGGTGGTTTAGGAAAGACAGCACTTTTGTTTGTAGGATATGAGGCCAATCATACAACAAGTTGCAACTGTTGGCCCAGCCATCCCGGCTCAGAAGAAGTACCTCACAAAAAACCCAAACAATAAAAGGTGATTTCTGGCAGCCTTCTGCATGGTCTCTAGATTGCGACATTTCAGGGGAGTTGTGGTGGAACAGAAGTTACCCTGTTCTCATGTTAGCAATAAATCTCAGTCACACACAGGCAATGGAGGGTTTGCAGGAGAGTTTTCAATATATTTATTGAAAAGACTGCAATCTACAGTAAAATGCATGAGCTGCAACGATTAGGATAATAACCAATAAAAGAAGCATAAATGTTAAGATGAGAGCCATGCGTAAAAAGACCCTCACCATCTTCCAATAAACATGAGATGTAAAATCCCTAGCGCAGAGAACATAGGGGGTCATTCTGACCCTGGCGGTCATTGACCGCCAGGGCCAACGACCACGGAAGCACAGCCAACAGGCTGGCGGTGCTTCCTGGCCAATTCTGACCGCGGCGGTAAAGCCGCGGGCAGAAAAGGGAAACCGGCGGTTTCCCGCCGGTTTTCCCCTGGCCATAGGAATCCTCCATGGCGGCCCTGCAAGCAGGGTTTACACCGCCAGGAAGAGGCTGGGGGGAACGGATGTCGTGGGGCCCCTGGGGGCCCCTGCTCTGCCCATGCCACTGGCATGGGCAGTGCAGGGGCCCCCTAACAGGGCCCCAGCAAGATTTTCAGTGTCTGCTTGGCAGACACTGAAAATCGCGACGGGTGCCACTGCACCCGTCGCACCTCAGCAAATCCGCCGGCTCCATTCGGAGCCGGCTTCATCTTTGCTGGGGCTTTCCCGCTGGGCCGGCGGGCGATCTTTTGCAGATCGCCCGCCGGCCCAGCGGGAAAGTCGGAATGCCCCCCGCGGTCATCTGACCGCGGGGCGGTGTTTAGGCGGTTTCCGCCCGGCGGGCGGCGCCCGCCGCCCACCGGGGTCGGAATGACCCCCATAATCTCTAACCTAATGAGGGCTAAGTAGGATAAACCTAATCTGCCAGTACCATGTCCATAAGAAGCGCCCCCCAACATAAGTAACCTTGGCATGACGTCTCTAGGTCAGACTCTGTGGTGACACGAAGGCTGAGTTCTGCTTCGAGGTGACGTGCAAAATAGATGGCATCTGGTAAGAATCCCTCTGATAACCTTGTCTGTGTGAGATGTATTTATACAGATAATGTAGGACGCCTGACGCAGGTGTGTTCCCAAACAACTGATAAGGAGGCAGACTTGTGGTGGCAATTATGTACACAATCCCCAACAAGTGCACATTATGTTCCTGTGACACATAAGTGAGAAAAAGACGTAATGTGAATACCTACGTACATCACTTGATTATGATTCTGTTAGTGATGCCTTCATGGAGTGGCACTGGTAACACAAATCAAAATAAACAACGGCAGGCATCTTAAAAAAATAATAAAATAAATGGACTAAAATATAGCACGGTAAGCAGGTTAAAAGTCACTAGATGAAGGGGAACAGGCCTGCAACCCAAAGGACTAGGCTAATCTCTTGAGTCCCAATAAAAGCTAACATGGACTCACTACAGGATAAATCCCAGGCTAAAAAAGCAAGCTTTAAAACAAAACTCAGATGAGCAAAACAAAAAACTTACACCCTTTGTTTAAAAAACTTGCATATATGTAGGCCTATTTTGTTTTAACTGCACCATTGTATGTGTTTTACACAAACTTTTAATCTTGGAGGTAGAAGTGACCATGTTGATAAATAATAAGCCTGTGATTTGATACCACACAAAGTCAATGATCTTTGTGAATACTATTTTAAATAGCATATGCTGAATTTGTATAGATGAAACACTCTCCTGACACTTCCATCTGAATACCCACCAAACATTCCCTAAGAGACACAGCTGCAGAAATACGTGTTCATGCAGTGAACACTTTCACTATTGTAATTTGTAGACTAGAGCCGGTATTACAAATAGGACGCACATTCACCATTTTCCCCGCTGTGCACCTTTGAACAGGCGTGTGGGGTGCAGGAAATGTACATTTCGATGAATGTGCTGCCCTTGAGGCAGCAGCAAAATCATGCTGCCTTGGAGGTAGTGCATTCAGTGAAATACAAAACCTGTGCTTCAACGCCCCTCAGCCTATTTCTGTGCAGAGGGCAGCATACTGCACTTTAAAAAAAGGGAGTAAAATCCATTAGAATACAGTGGTGCAGCGAGTTACTGCACCTGCCTGTATGGGTATGCTGGGGGGGAATGAAAGTCATGCATATAATGGAATGCCCTCTGAAGATAGAGCTGGAGCCACATGTTTGTCAGTGCTTTCATCATTACAGAAGTGGCTGCACAAGTGTCTGCAGCTCCTTCTATAACACTAAGGGCCATATTTATACTTTTTGACGCAAAACTGCGCTGACGAAGTTTTGCGTCAAAACATTTACCACCGGCTAACGCCATTTCTTTGCGCCGCTCGGGCGTCAAATTTATACTTTGACGCATGGCGGCACACACCACAGGTGTGAGTCATTTTTTTTAACTCAAACCAATGTGTCACATTGTAAAGAAAAACTACGTTAATGTGGCGAAAATGACTGCGAGACGGTTTACGACTTCGCAAACCGGATGTGCGCTTTTTTGATGCAATAGCGTCAAAAAGCAGTGCAAACTCAGCAAAATGGGCTAAGGAGAGCCAAAATGGATACCAGATCCTTGGACAGACCCCAGGAAGATGACAAAAGACCAGGAAGCCAGGAGGACCCACACAAGACCCAGGAGAGGGAGAAGAAGAAAAGAAAGTGTTAGTTCAGTGCAGAGGAGCAGGAAATTCTGGTGAAAGAGGTGACGGAACACCAGCACCAACTTTTTGTCACCTCAAAATTGCCAATTAGTAGGAGAGAGGCAATATGGCAACAAATTGTTG
Organism: Pleurodeles waltl; assembly: GCF_031143425.1. Taxonomy (NCBI): domain Eukaryota; kingdom Metazoa; phylum Chordata; class Amphibia; order Caudata; family Salamandridae; genus Pleurodeles; species Pleurodeles waltl. The sequence goes on from NC_090450.1 coordinate 295,566,538, forward strand.
ACAAGATAAACAGTTTGGCAGAAGTACGCAGAGCAGTCATCGAGTGCAAGAAACGCTGGCATGACTGCAAGTGCAGGTCCAAGGAAAAGATGGCCAGGAACAGGAATGCAGCACTGCTGACTGGAGGTGGGAGTCCTGCACCAAACGAGGCCCTGGACCACATGGAGGAGATCGTGGCAGCCGTCATTCCTGAGGAGATCGTCACAGGGTTTCAAGGACAAGACAGCCCAGACTACCAGCAGACAACACAGATGCAGGGTAAGTCGCATGGGGAATTAAAATGCACAAATGTTAACTGTGAGCAGGGGGGTGGACATACCTACTACACAATGCATGGAAGTCATGATATTCAAGGAGTGGCATGGGTAAAGGGGCATGGCACGGGGGCATGGGCTGCTCAGAGGAAACCTGGGGCACAGTACCACACTACACCAACAACCTTTGCATGGGGGTATGCTGCCATGTCAAGGATGTCGAAAAGGTAAAGTCAGTCCAGGAGGGTAGGGTACAACGTAAAACTGGCCTGCTGTCACACGACAGCTGGTATTCTCCCTACATGAACTAGGGCTCAATTAAGAGTCTCAGGCCATATCCGCAAGTGGAATGTAATATTGGCAACAGTTGCCACTAACACCTCTGGTGTGTGTGCAGGTCAAGTAGCTAATGGCAGTAACGTACCTATGGATCAAACACACCCAATTTAGAGGGTTCAGGATGACAACGTTATCAATCCCATGAAATCAATACAAATATTCTAATTCTGTCAAATGTGAATGTCCATAGTTGCTACGAACATCAGCCATTGTCATGAACATTATGAGGTACACAGCACTAATGTCATACCCATGCTGCATATGTCAGGGTCTACCTTGTGCCTGGGTCACAATAGCTCTAATGACACCATGCAGCATCCCAAATGTTATACTGCTCAGACAACAGCATTGAGGGGGAGGACATATGTCACCGGCTAGTGAAAAACACCCTCACACTCAGAAGAGGAAATGGAACACTGCTAGGACCATCAGTGCAATCCAATGTAGCAAACATTCCCCAACATCAACATTACACACTACCAATGCTGACATATGTAGTGTGCCATGTCAATGCTTTACATAGTTATGCTAGGTCTCAGCAACAAATAGCTGGACGTGAAATGTCAGAGAATGGCTCAGTTCCAGATTGATAAGTGTGGTGCAAGTGCCATCAGAACACCCACAGGCAGTGCAAGGCCTCACTATGAGAATGGAAGTAGACATAGGGTTGAGTCGGACAAGAAGGTGGCAATATGCAATTTGGGCAGAACCTACACCTAGATGATGTGATGCTGACAAGTCCCCAAACTGACAAAATTACATGCAACATGCAGGTGGGGCATGGGCCTGGGAGAATGCTAATATTATAGACAGGAACAATGAACAGGAACCTATATCACAATGTGCAACAAATAGGAAGGCAGGCACGTCACATTACAAATGCCACAACACAGATACACTAATTGTACAATATCTCATTGCAGAGGACGATGGCTCTCCTGAGGATATGCCTGTCCTGAACTTCCCCAATAACATGGATGACGAGCTGACAAACATCAGCCAGCAGACCTTCCAAGATGTCCTTGGAACCCTTCAGACCCCACCTTCAGTTGCAAGGAGGAGCACAGATACAGCAGACATCACAGAGGATCCACCAACCACCCCAATTGTATGACCTGCCAGCTCCAACCCAGCTGAGGACTCTGACAACGCTGGCACCTGCTTTGAGAGAACTGTAGTTGGAGTACAGCTGGAGCTGGCCAAGGAGGTGTGGGTGGGGATGGAAAATATGGCAGCCAGCCTAGAGGGGGTGCGTTCGTGCATGATGTCAACTGCGGAATAGGCAGCAGCAATGCAAGGGCGAACATCAATCTTGCAAGAATTTGAAAAAAGTGTGAAGGAAATCAGCACAGCTGTAAGAGAGTTGACACAACACCTCCAACAACAGACTTTTCAATGCATGCACAAATGCAATATTGACCCCCTCAGGGCCGACCTGGCTGCATACCACAGTGATGTGGCTGCTATTCTTAAGAACCAGCAGCTCCTCCTTGCTGCAGTGCTACCCTTAATGGCCCCACACTTGGCAGCTACAGGGATGTCTGACTCCACGTCTTCAAACACTGAGGTGTGTGTTGCCCCTTCACACCCACCACCACCAAGGGCAGAGGAGACAACACACACATCTGAAGATGAAGACGTGGAACAGATCACCTTCAGCCGTAAGAGTACCCGGTATCACTAGTCTATGCCACATGCGCACTTATAACCAATGTCCTGTGCTTTGTAACATGCAAGTCTTGCAACAGCTGCTTTCAAGCACTGTTCTCCAGCCCACTGTTTACCTTGTCACAATGCCCTGTGATTGTCTCTCACTAACTCATTGGCAAATCATGTCCCTCTGCACTGTATGACACGTCACCCCAGCATGTCAAATGACATGTCCTTTTGCACTTGTGTAGGATCACAATGGAAGGTGTCACACTAATGGACTCACAATCATGGACAATTTAAATATAGCACAACAGCACTTTAAAATAAATAGCACTTCAACAACCACTTTGTCTCTTGTGTAATGTGACACTTCAACCGTGAGGGAGATTAGTGATGTTTGCCGTATGTCAATGACCATAGAATGTCAATACAACTGCCCTGAAAGAATGTGGGCTGATAACAATGCACTGTGGTCTGAATTATACCATCATCTACCCTCCATGAAGGTAAATGCTGAGGTAACTCAAAACTATACAGTAAAATGCTGTGTTAGACAGAATAAGCCTTCTTCAAGGGATGTCTAAGCCGAAACATATTGCCTTCAAATTATTGTACTAGACAATCTTTATGTATGTGACATTTGTCACAAAATACTCAACACACTCCATACAGCAGGAATGGATGTGTATGAGTGTACGTACAAATAAGTAACCTGGCTGTACAATGTAACAAATGATAGGTGTGCGTCATGTATACTATACTACTTGAGACTATACCATCACTCACCTTATAAGGCTTCACTTGAACATCAGGCTGCAGGCAGATGTAACACAGTGTCCTCAATACCAAATCTGGTCCCAAAGTATGTGAGAGTGAAAACATACATCAAAAATTAACAACACATTGGGATCAATGGTAACCTTGAGTGCTGGGTGCAATGGATGGCAGGTTCTTAGCAAAGTATCTCTGGTGTAGCTGCCAATGTGGCAGCTCAATTGGGATTTGGTTGCAGGATGGGACACAAATGCAAATACTAAAGAGACACTGTTCACCCATGCCAAGGCCCTGATTCCCAAGCATATGACACATACTGTAAAAGAGTATCAAAATATTTATTTAACAGCAAAAAAGGATACTAAAACCAGCGGAAACACCTTAGCTAACGTAACCTATCATAACTACACATTACCCGCAACTGACCCTAACTAACCTAAGCTAAACTTACTTATCAGATTTAACTAAACACTCAACCTCCACCCCCCTTATAAGACGGGGACACATGGAGGAGAACATATACTAACCTAAACACATACTATCTTATACTAAACAAATATGTATTTTTGTATTTTTATATTTTTATATTTTCTTTTTTTTTTTAAACACCAAAACCCCAACATCACCCCCAACACACACATAATAAAATAACATTTTTAAATACCATACCCACACCCCCAATCCACTAATACTAACTACTAACAGCCTATTCTAACCTAACACTAAGCCCCCTAAACCCACTATTTAAAAGAACCAGGAAAGAGGAGGGACGGGAGGGAATCATGGCAGAGGATGTAATTGTTACCAGTTCACCATCCGCAGGGTCTTCTTGATGGCACGCACCCTCTTATTCATTTGTGATACCTCCTGCTGCAGCCTGTTCAGTATCCACAACATATGTTGCATGTCAAGTTGCTTCACTCTGAAATCAGCTGGGGTGGTCTGAGTGCCAGTTGTAGATGTGTGTCCGGTTAGTGGTGCCATGCTTGTAGGGGGAGGTGCAGGTGCTGCTGTCAGTGGTCCTGGAGCATTGGAAGTCAATGGTCCTGCAGTGGTGGCTAATATCCTTGGTGCCACCTGGGTGGTAGTGGTGGTGCTGGTGGTTGTGGCTGTTGGGGACACCGAAGGGCCCCCTTGGGCAAATGCCCTCCACACTCCTGAGGCTCTTTCATGGCGATAACGCTGCGCCATGTGGCGGAACCCAGACTCCACATCCAGAATGTGGCGGTAACGCATCGCCCGGCGCTGAAATTGACGAATCTGGATGGCATCCATATTGGCTGCTGTTAAAAAAGAGAAAGCCAAACATTAGGTACTTCATTGTGTGATATGGCTACTGATGAGAATCAGACAATACATCTAATATAGCTGAAACAGGCCATATCACCATACAGATCACAGATTGTCCCTGAGGAAGTAAATGCCAACGCACCCTACACATGTCCTATCTAACAGCACAGCAATGCTCTAAAAGATGTGTAACAACTTAAGTGACCTATGCATCATTGTTCAGCCATTAGTCACGCAACAAATGCTACAAGTCCTCCACATGTGACAGGCCAACTTATAACTATCTTTTGGATGACAATCAAGGGCCACAAGATCTGTGATTTGTAAATGGAATTGCCAGGATGGAATGCAGTTGCTAATCATGAGTGGGTACCCTAGGTTTGGACAAGTGATTTACAGATATACAGGTCTGTGTACTAAACTTGGATCATCACACCTTGGTACACATTTCATAACCCTAAGCCTGTTCCTCGGGGGGGATGGACAAGCAACACATACTTTCAAACATCAAGGACACCCAGGAAGCTGTGGACAGCTGTTGATGGGTTTGGGCAGTCCACCACAGGTAAGAAGGATGTACAGCTAGGATAGACCCAAACCTTGGACAATCCCATCCACATTTATGTTTGTAAATGCAGACAATTGTCAACATCATTTAATACCACTAATACCTGTCTTACAACAAGCAGATAGATGCAAGCACACATCTGGCCATGAGCTGCATGCACACCTATGACATTGTACTCAAGTGCCAAATACACGTAGCACAACATGTGGAGCTAGATGCTAATAGGAAGTCAAACATACAGTCGAACATGTTCATTAGTGAACAGGGAGGCTCAAGTCTGTGGGTAAGACTTTGGCATCCTTATTCTGTGAGATTCAGGGTCTGACTTGCCGACTAAATCATGAATATGGGCCTCTCCTAATTTCTATTTATAAAAAGTTCAAAAACAAATGTCACCCATGCCTACAGGGCTGCACTACAATCCCAAAATATGACTATACGCTACTGCTTGTCCAACTCAAAGATTGAAAAAATGTGAAACTCCACTCAAGTAACACATCCTATCATTTACCAGCACATCATACCTTGCTATGTGTCTAACACACAGGAGTCAATCACACAAAAGCTGCAAACACAACACAGAACTGAAATATCAACACTTACTGGAAATGTTTGGGTCTGCAAACCAAGCCACTTCTCCGATTGTGTAGGGGGCAGGTCCACCTGTAAAGCATGGAAGGGAGAAATGTGCTCAATGTCTGTGCACTGTACAACACTTTCAAATAAAATTACTGTGTGTAATAAATCTGAAAGTCCAGCCTCTCAGCCATGATGATACTCCAGCAGACATACCACTGCAAACATGTACAGACCCGGTCCCTCCAGTGAGTGATACACACATATCTGCACACATGCAGTGGCCCTAACTATCTTGTGGTGACAAACATGCTCCATTTATGAAGTGTACTCCTTTCATCATTTGTAGTCATGAGAAATGCAAAGCCACTTTCCTGGAGCACTGCAATACCAGTCACTCAGCTATTGTGGCTTGTGCATCAAGGGACAATCATTTACTGTGTGACACACCTGTGGGTTGATTTAAAGTTGTGATTTATCATGCATTCTATGGTCCCTTACATGTAGGGCCTGTGTTGTGTGTAGGTTACATATACCACAGTAACAGTGTACCCTGAGCCACATATGCCCCCTATGACACCATAATGGCAGGGATCCTGTGCATTAATTGGTGACAGTTTGAGGCAAGCCATGATTGACCAGTTTTAATATTTTGATACATCAAGGAGATATATGCTGACAGTGTATATTGTAGTCATCCATGACAGACTGTATGGGCACAGGTGTAGTCATTGCACCTGAAATTCGTCACTCGTTGCCCTGTGTACCCATTATGGGTTTTGGAAATCACAGCGAGCCACATTCAGTATCTTACATTTGCCAAGTTGGTAGATCAGTGGCTATACAGCAAACTGACACTATCATATTATTAACACATGGTTAGGCAAATGTACCACTGTGTCAATCATGATGATGTAGGTTTCAATTTGTGTGTACCTTCGGAATAGCAGCAGTCACAGGAATGCTGGACTTCTGATCTTAGCATACACCCATGTCTGTGATAGCCTCCATACTGGGAATTTATTTATTAAACATATGCTGTACTAGATCATCAGGGGTGTACCAAACAAAACTAGCAAAGTATTAGGGAACTTTATATGTATGATGGAATTGGTCAGGGGTCCCTTGCACAACATCATGCACGTAATATATTGTGACCATGCATTTCCCCAACGTCAGGTTCCCATGATGATCCCATAGGTTATGAGAAGTTCATGGCTATAGAGTAACAGAGATGGCAAATGCATTAGCTCTGTTCACGCTACTGTGCCCAATACCAATGTAAAACACACAGGTACAATGAACAGAGGGCCATGGATAGTTGTTCTCCCTCAATTTGCATTTTATGTGCTACAGCTATAGAAAGTAGCACCAAACATTTAGATATGAACCCGTGTGCATTACTTTGGCATCCATCCCTAATTTAATTGTGGCACAAACAAGTGAAACTATAAGCCTAAGATATTACCTGAGGTTAGAAAGAACTTGGTATGTATGGGCCAGAATACAGTTCAGACATCTATTCAAAATAATTGGGGGACACATTGATTCTTGAAAATATCTGGTGTAAAACATCTTTCCTGGTGCACTCACAGACCATGGCTAAAACATATGTTAGAGCCACATTTGCATCATCTATTGATGTGAAGGCAGCACTAATTTACAGGCTCCAGTTGTGTTTTGGAACTGGAGTGCAGCTGTTGTGTCAACAAATGATGGTAATGTGTATCAAATATTGGGGGTCTTTACAACCCTAGCGGACGGTGTTAAAGCTGCGGTAATACGGCAAACAGGCCGGCGGACAAAAAAAGGGAATTATGACCCTGGCGGAAACCGCCAACAAAGACAGCCACTTTAACACACCGCCCGCCACGGCGGTACAGACAAGCAGCGCGGCGGTCACCGCCAACAGACAGGCGGGAGACAATGTACCGCCCACAGTATTACAACCTACCAATCCGCCACCTTTTCCGGGGCGGATTCACCGTGGATAAAAACAAGGCGGAAACAGCTTTTGCTATGGGAAAACGCTCACCTGAACACATCCCACGAGGAACGACGACTCCATGGACCCGGAATTACAAATGCTCCCTGCCCTTGTCTTTCTGCTCCTCTACGAACAACAGCTACTTAGGCGCAGAAGACACCGGTGAGTACTGCACCTACGACACGGGGGAGGGGGGGGGCAAAAGTTAGGGGGACTCCCACCAAACACCCCCACCCTCGCATATCACAACATACACACCAATGCATTCACAAAAATAACAGTAACAACTCACAATCCCCCCGGAAGAATGAAAAGACAATGCGAAATTCGGTGAAACATTATAATGTGCCAATATACATGTCATACAAAAATATACAGATATATATTAGAAAATCACTCATAATTAAATACAATACGAGAAGTAGTGCAGATATGTACACAAAAATGTCCGTGCACCAACAGTCCAAAAATGCATGGGCGAGGCCCACAAACGACACCTGACCACAATCGGAGAGAACACTGCCGGGGCATCAGATAGAAATACTACAGGCACCTCAGGGGGAAAGGAAGGGGGGGCACCTCAGCCAGATGAATGCGAAGCCAGATCTACGATGGGGCTCCATGCCCATTGATGTATCCTGGGGAGTGCAAAGCCACAGTCTCTCAAGTCTATACAGTGGGTGGTTTGCCCACTGTGCCATCCTGGGGAGTGCAAAGCCACAGTCTCTCAAGTCTATACAGTGGGTGGCTTGCCCACTGTGCCATCCTGTGGAGTGCAAAGCCACAGTCTCTCAAGTCTATACAGTGGGTGGGTTGCCCACTGTGCCATCCTGGGGAGTGCAAAGCCACAGTCTCTCAAGTCTATACAGTGGGTGGCTTGCCCACTGTGCCATCCTGGGGAGTGCAAAACTACAGTCTCTCAAGTAGATGCAGTTCTCTACTGGTACTGGGTGGGACTGGTGCCCATACTGGATGAGTTTCCATGTGAAATTTCATGTCCTGTCACTGTCCCAGCTGCACATGGGATAAGGATGCCTGATGTGGCGGTCCATTCATTCCTACACGGTGCTTGCCCTGTTCAGCGTTCTTCACCATGGCGGTCTTTGGCCTGTTCAGCGGTGCTTTGCCATGGCGGTTCTGGACTGTTCAGCGGTGCTTTGCCATGGCGGTCTTTGCCCTGTTCAGCGGTGCTTTGTCATGGCGGTCTTTGCCCTGTCCAGTGGTCTTCACCATGGCGGTCTTTGCCCTGTTCAGCGGTGCTTTGCCATGGCGGTCTTTGCCCTGTTCAGTGGTGCTTTGCCATGGCGGTTTTTGCCCTGTTCAGCTGTGCTTTGCCATGGCGGTTCTGGTACGGAAATTGGTGTGTGGCATGACGATCTCCACACTGGGCATTGGTGTGTGCATGACGTTCCATCATTACCCAGCGGGGCTGTGGCAGCCGGGGCCCTCCTGGGCTGTGACTCTGGCGGTGGACTCAGGACCAGTGACAATACTTGGGCCCTCCTGGGCTGTGACTCTGACGGTGGTCTCTGGACCAGTGACGATACTTGGGCCCTCCTGGGCTGTGACTCTGGCGGTGGACTCAGGACCAGTGACGATACTTGGGCCCTCCTGGGCTGTGACTCTGGGGGTGGTCTCTGGACCAGTGACGATACTTGGGCCTTCCTGGGCTGTGACTCTGGCGGTGGACTCAGGACCAGTGACGATACTTGGGCCCTCCTGGGCTGTGACTCTGGCGGTGGTCTCTGGACCAGTGACGATACTTGGGCCCTCCTGGGCTGTGACTCTGGCGGTGGACTCAGGACCAGTGACGATACTTGGGCCCTCCTTGGCTGTGACTCTGGCGGTGGTCTCTGGACCAGTGACGATACTTGGGCCCTCCTGGGCTGTGACTCTGGCGGTGGACTCAGGACCAGTGACGATACTTGGGCCCTCCTGGGCTGTGACTCTGGCGGTGGACTCAGGACCAGTGACGATACTTGGGCCCTCCTGGGCTGTGACTATGGCGGTGGACTCAGGGCCAGTGACGATACTTGGGCCCTCCTGGGCTGTGACTATGGCGGTGGACTCAGGACCAGTGACGATAGTTGGGCCCTCCTGGGCTGTGACTCTGGTGGTGGACTCTGGACCAGTGACGACGGTGCTGGCGGTTGTGTCTGGACCGCCGGAAATGATGGCGCACTTCTCTGCCGTGACACTCACAACAGGCTGGCAAGACTTCCTCTGGACCTTCCCACCTTTGGTGGAGTCACAGCTGACTCTCCAATCCCCTTCGAACCCAGGTCAGTTGTTGTCCCACCAGGAGTCTTAACACGGTCCCGTCGTTCACTTTCCAATTTTAGAGTCTTTACAGGGGGTGGGCTGCCAGTGCCTTGGCTCCGGGTCCTACTGCCTGCCCTAGTGGTCGGTGCACTCCACAAATCCCTGAACACGCACCACTGGTACTGGAGGCTTTTTGGCTGAGGCGCTACGACGGGACTGATGAATTGGAGGGGGGGTTGGGGGCAAAAAGGTCAATTTTACACAGGGACAGTTTCTGACGAACACTGGGATGGGTAGCTGGAGGGGGTCTGGGAGTGGAGGAAGAGGAGGTGGTTGTAGGAGGTGTTAATTTAGCTGTTTTGGGTGCAGGTGCAGGTACAGGAGGCTGTCGTGAGGTGGATGGATGTTGGGTGAGTGATTGCCGGCATTTATGTACTTTGGGAGGGGGCGTCACAGACACACTGGGAGAGGACACAGGGGACGTGTAAATGGCAGTGGAGGTGGTGAGTGCAGGTGAGTGGCTCGTGGTGCTGGGTGTCCTGGTGCGATTCCTGGTGCCTGTAGATGTGATGCATGCAGGTGTGTGTGTAGACGAGACTGGGAGGGAGGAGGGAGAAGAGGAGGAGGGGGACACAGTGGAGACAGTGGATGTTGCTGTGTCTGTATGGGTGTGATGCTTGTGTGAGTGCCTGTGGGATGTGTGGTGCCTATGTTTGCTTGAGCTACTTGTGTGTGTTGACTTGTGTGCATGCTGGTCTGTAGGTGTGCTTGGGATGGGCTGGGGTATAGGGGATTGGGTCTGGGTGGAGGAAGTTGGAGGGGGGAGGCTCGACACAGGGACAATGGCTGCCATCAGTGCTGAGGCCAGAGATTGCAGGGTTCGCTGAAGGACAGCCTGACCAGAATGAATGCCCTCCAGGAATGCATTACCATGTTGTAACTCTCGTTCTACAACCTGGATGGCATTCACAATGGTAGACTGCCCAACAGTGAGTGACCTGAGGAGGTCAATGGCCTCCTCACTGAGGGCAGCAGGGGTGACTGGGGCTGGGGCTGAGGTGCCTGAGGCGAGGGTGATGCCCACCCTCCTGGGTGAGCGGGCACGGGGCGAACACTGAGGGGCTGCTGGGAGGGCGGTGCTGGTAGGGGAGGTGGCGGCTGTACCTGTAGAAGTGGGGCGCACAGATGGTGCCGCCACCACAGGGGAGCTCCCATCGCCGGACGAGTCCGTGTCTCTGGTTGGTGATCCGGTGGCCGACGTGACGCTCCCCTCGCCCTCCGTCCTACTGGTGCATTCAGAGTCCGTGGTGTGGCCCTCCATGGCCATGTGGGATGCAGCTCCCTCGTGCTCCGGTGCCACTGTACCTCCGCCTGTTGATGCTGATGTACAAAAGGACAGGGAGAGCAGGAAAAGGGGGGGAGACAGAAGAACAAGAGTTTTAGTGCATGGTATTCCACTACCGTTGGCAGACAAGACAGACGCAGCAGCCCCCTGCATTATGCCGTGCTCCTGCACTCTGCACACGCAATTTCTGGGTTATGGCCTACATGGCAATGGTGGACATCTGCGCACATGGATGCCACAGTGGCAAATATACCTCGACTTGGCACTCTGCTGAGGTGGGGTTGAGTGCCACATGGCCTACATTACAGAGGGGCCTTGCCTACCTAACTCGCCCTGGCCTAGGGACACCCACAGCCCACCTCCCCCACCCAGACACCTCCACTGCACGCAAAGTCCGCAGAATGAGGTTGTACTCACCCCCTTGTGTCTGCTGTGATGTCCTCAAGCGCCCATCCAACTCCGGGTAGGCCACCGCCAGGATCCGGAACATCAGGGGGGTCATGGTGCGACGGGCACCCCTCCCACGTTGGGAGGCCATCCCCAGCAGAGCCTCCGCTGTCTTCTTGCTGCAGCGGCGAATGTCCTCCCATCTCTTCCGGCAGTGGGTGCCCCGTCTGTGGTGGGCCCCCAGGGTCTGGACCTCCTTGGCGATGGCACGCCAGATGTCCCTCTTCTGGTGGGTGATGACCTACATGACATGCACAAGGGAAGAGGAACAGTCATTACCAACTGCACCGTCAATGTGAGTGGCCCCCTCCCTACTCTGGCCATGTGGCCCATTCATTCCCATGCATTTAATGTTCAATCAACTCTGCCCACTTCCCTCTTCCACCCAGCCCTCTCCACCCAGGCCTAGCCCATACAACGTGCTCCCTGTGTACTAACCTGTTGGTCTGGAGGACCGTAGAGTAGCGTGTACTGGGGGAGGACCCCATCCACAAGTTTCTCCAACTTCTGTGCAGTGAAGGCAGGGGCCCTTTCCCCAGACTCAGCAGCCATCGTCGCTTCCAGACCAAGGTCACAGCAGCACTAGCAGTGTAGGTCCTCTCCTTTCGAAGGTCAGGTATCTAGTGAGTGAACAGATAGAAAATAGCGGTGACGTCCGCGGCGGTGACGTCCGCGGCGATGCGCATCATCACCGCCGGCACACCTGTTCATTGGCTCCTGGGACCCATAGGGTCCACTGTTAACCAATGCAGCATTGCGCCGCGGTCTACGACTGCCTACCGCGACGGTGTGCAACGCCAGCGCAGTTACCCCACAATCCCATTGTCCCAGTTTAGAGGTCAGGCAGCTGCCATTTCAGGGGCCCACATGGCTTAATTTACCTCTGCGACACACATAGCTAGGCCTACACTCAACACACATACAGGAAGGGTTTTGTGAGTGGTGTAGTCTTGTGTGTAACTGTGGGTACATACCGGGAGGAATAGTGACTGGTTCTTCGCTGTTGTCCTTCGTAAGCACCGTCAGCTTGGACATGGGAGAAGATGGCGGAATCCTCCAGTGTACCGACCGCTGGTGGACCTGTTGACAATGGAAGAAAGACATATCATCGTCACCTACCGGTTTGACCGTGCCACTATCCAGGAACTATGTACCCAGTTGGAGCCAGACCTGATGTCACCGATCCGCCATCCGACTGGAATCCCCCCTGACGTGCAGGTGCTGTCAGTGCTCCATTTCCTTGCAAGTGGGTCTTTTCAGACAACAGTGGCCATGTCATCAGGGATGTCCCAGCCTATGTTTTCCAACGTGCTGTCCAGAGTGTTGTCTGCCCTGCTGAAACACGTAAGGAGATACATAATTTTCCCTCAGGTGGAGGATTTGCCTACAGTGAAAGGTGACTTCTATGCCCTTGGACATATCCCGAACATCATAGGTGCCATTGATGGGACCCATGTAGCTCTGGTCCCCCCCCACAGGAGTGAACAGGTGTACAGGAACAGGAAGAGTTATCATTCCATGAATGTCCAGATGGTCTGTTTGGCAGAACAGTACATCTCGCAGGTAAATGCTATGTTCCCTGGCTCAGTGCATGACGCCTACATCCTGCAGAATAGTGGCATCCCTGATATGATGGGTCAACTCCAGAGGCTATGGGGGACTCTGGTTAGCCCAACCTTTCGTGGCTATTGACCCCAGTGAGGAATCCCAGGACCAGGGCAGAGGAACCGTACAATGATGCCCAAGGGCGGACTAGGAGGGTGATCGAACGCACCTTCGGGCTCCTGAAAGCCAGGTTCAGGTGCCTCCATATGACAGGTGGATCCCTATTCTACTCACCGAAGAAGGTGTGCGACCTCATCATCGCCTGCTCCATAATTTGGCTTTGCGACGCCAGGTGCCTTTTCTGCAGGAGGATGATCCAGATGACGGTGTTGTAGCAGCTGTGGAGTCTGTGGAGCCTGTGGACAGTGATGAGGATGAAGCTGAGGAAGAAGAAAACAACAACAGGGAGTCAGTCATACAGCAATATTTCCAGTGACACACAGGTGAGAACATTTTCTGGTTTGACATTACATTAACTGTCACATGTCTACCTCTACCCTGTTTGTCTATTTCAATCACTATTTGTTAACTGAGTTGTACCATTCCATTACGGTTTCACAGGTGTGGTAACCTACGTGTCAACTGCTTGCATCCTTCAAGGGCTTGTGATGTGTGACATAGGTATGTTAGCCTTACAATGGTACAGCCATTATGACACTGTCATTGATGATACAAAGTACAAAATCATAGACTGACTCCAGATTGTTTTGTGTTTCAAGGGTGTTTATTTAAGTGCTCAAAAAATGAAGGGGGGTTGTAAATTGGTGATGGGTGATGGTGGAGGAATGTCCGTGGCAGAGTCCAGTCTATTAGTCTCACAGGTGCACTGCCCATCTGGGCATAGGAAGTGGAGCTGGGGCAGTTCTAATATGGACAGGGTAACAAAGTAGGACAGTGGGAGGACAATCAGAGTGGTCCTATTTCCTGGCGGGGTCTTGCCATCTTGCTCTGTCCTGTTCCTGGATCTCAGGGACCGCTTGCGTGGTGGTTGTCCGTCTGCAGGGGGTGGGGTGCTGGTGTGGTGGTCCTGTGGCGGGGCGTCCTGTCCACTAGCGCCAGCGGAGGTGGTGGGCAGTTCATCGTCCTGGCTAGTGTCAGGGGCCCCTTGGAGTGCCACGGTGTCCCTCAATGTCTGCTGTATGTCCTTCAGCAACCCTACGATGGTGCCCAGGGCAGAGCTGATGGTTCTGAGCTCCTCCCTGAACCCCAAATACTGCTCTTCCTGCAGCCGCAGGGTCTCCTGCAACTTGTCCAGGACCGTCGCCATCGTCTCCTGAGAGTGGTGGTACGCTCCCATGATGGAGGAGAGGGCCTCGTGGAGAGTTGGTTCCCTTGGCCTGTCCGCCCCCTGTCGCACAGCAGCCCTCCCAGATCCCCTATGTTCCTGTGCCTCCGTCCCCTGGACCGTGTGCCCACTACCACTGCCCCCAGGTCCCTGTTGTTGTTGGGAGGGTGGGTTACCCTGGGTGCCCTGTAGTGGTGGACACACCGCTGATTGACCTGTCCTGGGTAGGGAGGTTTGGGCCCGCTGGGTGGGTGCTGTGCTGGTGTTAACAGAGGGTGGAAGGTCGGTGTTGGGCTGTGCCTGTGCAAGGGGAACCGACTGTCCTGAGGCCCACGATGGTCCGGGCTGGTCATCAAGATCCAGTAGGGCAGAGCTGCTCTCGTCACTGTGGGCCTCTTCTGGGGTGGAGTGGTGTTGTCTGGACCCTCTGGTGTGGTGACGGTCCTTCGGGTTCCTGCAGGGGCATAAGGGCATGATTATTGCATGTGTATGTGTAATGGTGTGCAATGGGTGGGTGTGCGTGAACCCCAGTGCAAGCATTCCTGTGTGGGGGCTTGTGTGATGATGGTTGGGGGGTTGTTCTCGGTATGTGCAGTGAGCATGCTTTGGTGAGGGGTGAGCATGCTTAGTTGTGTCATGCAGGGCTTGGTGTTGGGATGGGTGGTTTGTGTTATGGGTACATTAGTGATGAGTTGAAGTGATAGGGGAGGGGGTGAGGGTGGGGGGGTGTGATAGCATGCAGGTAGGATGGGGGATCTGATAGTTAAGATTAGACTTACCAGTGTCCCATCCTCCACTGACTCCTCCGAGGCCCTCAGGATGCAGGATGGTCAAGACTTGCTCCTCCCATGTTGTTAGTTGTGGGGGAGGAGGTGGGGGTCCGCTGGCAGTCCGCTGTACCGCGATGTTGTGCCTGGAGACCGTGGAACGCACCTTCCCCCATAGGTCGTTACACCTCTTCCTGATGTCCTCCCGATTTCTTGGGTGCTGTCCCACTGCGTTGACCCTGCCGACTATTCTGCGCCATAACTCCATCTTCCTGGCTATTGATGTGTGCTGTACCTGTGAGCCAAATAGCTGTGGCACTACCCGTACGATTTCCTCCACCATGACCCTGAGCTCCTCCTCGGAGAAGCGGGGGTGTCTTTGGCGTGCCATGGGGTGGTGTGGGTGATGTGTGGGGTGGTGTATGTGTTGATGAGTGTGGTGAGTGTAGTGGTGTGTGGTGTTTTGTGCGTGGATGTTGTGTGGGTGATGGTGTTGTGTGCCTCTGTGTGATGGGGTTGTCAATTGCTGTGCTGTCTCTCTGGCCTTCTTTCACAATTTGTTGTTGTAGGGGTTTGTGGGTGATATGGGTGTGTGTTTTATATTGTATTGGGTGTGTGCCAATGGAATACCGCGGTTGAAAGACCGCTGCGTGGATTCGTGGGTCGTAATAGCATGGGCGTGTTTCTGTTGGCGTGGAGGTGGAGGATTTGTTTCCGCATGTTTATCGCTGACCTTTGGTGTGGCGGTGTTGTGTGGGTGTCTGAATTTCGGCGGACTCCGAGATGTGTGTCATAATAGCTGTGGCGGTCTACCGCAGCCGCGGCGGTGTTTTGGCGGTCTTCTGCACGGCGGTAAGCAACTTTTACCGCCAATGTTGTAATGACCCCCATTGTATAACTCAGGGCCACTCTATGTTTAACTTGCATTCCACATGTCCAAATACATTGCCTGCAGCATATCAACAAATCTGCTACTGTCACTACAGTGCATTTAAATGTGCACATTACTCTGAATTGAACTCACCAACAGGGCCACAAATCACAATCCCCAGGTGGTCCAGCAGGCCTTGCTCCCTGGCAACAAGGTCAGCCCAGCTGTGTTTTAGTTGGTGGTTGTTGCGCAGTGTGTTGTAGACGCATTGCAGCTGGTACAGGACCTTTGACCACCGGAGCCTCCTTGCCTCTGTGTGATACCACTGTATCACCCTGCCACCTGCTTCGATCATCAATGGGAGGAAGGGGCACACCAGCCAAATGAATCCCCCCGGCTCCTCCTCACCCATTCTACCCAGACGTGGCCTACCCAACATGACTGAAAAAAATAAAGGAATTAAGGGGTACAGAGGATAATGAAGGGAAAGAAGGAGAGGGAAATGAAAAGTAAATAACCCTAAAGAACCCAACTATCCCCAAACTAAAACTACCCACAACAGACTCCCAACAGTACAAAGACAAAACTATACACCAGAAATGACAAAAATACACTTACACAGGATACCACAGGCACTTAGAAAACACCAAAAGACAATATAAAGAGCACGCAGGAGACAAATTCACAATATTCACACAGAGACAAGTCCAACCACAGCCACACAGTCAAGAAAAATCACAGACTGCAAAGTGAAAGTGAAAGTACGCCCAGTGTACCAATTCTGTAAACAGGATATCCTATTACATCACTTCCTGCCTCAAATGTGGTGCATTTTTATTATGATGCATCAAAATATTATAACGCTTACAGTATGTGTGTAATTTTTTTTTTACGCACATGCTTAGAAATTACCCTGCATCCATATTTCCAAATATTTTGTCAATGGATGTATCATGGCAGTGATATTTTTCTACACATATGAGGCGTTTTTTGATGCATGTGCATCTTTTTTGATGCGTATGCGTCAAAATTTAGGTCTTTTACTGGGTTTGGGTCATTTCTCACAATTTTATAGTACATGACAGCTGTAACTATACAGAGATAGGCGGTTTGCACCTACATTGTGCATTCCACTGTATGGGCACCTGTGGCAGATCACACTACTGCGGACCATGATCCTCTAGTTGTTGTACCGGATTTGCACTCTTCACTGATGCTATAGATCCCCAAACTTTTGGAAAACAAATTGGTATTACCCAGTTTGAACAGTTTGTGCGTCAACAGAGGATAACAAGGCTACACAACTTAATACAGTAACTCATTGCCTGTGTGTCAATGTGTGTGAATTGGCTATTTAAATTTTAGTTGTCCCACTGTGTGAACATCACAAGACGCGTTTTCATAAATGTGCTTGTATGCATATGTTGTCAATGTGGATAACCATCAGATGCTATTCAGTGTGGAAATGAGTAAGGAAATGTGTTTGTCATACACATAGCAACAATTGCTGTTTGAACTTTCCAGAAGTTTGGGACAAAAGCATATCCCATGACAAACCATGCACAGGATAGATAGAGGACGGTTGATCATGGCAATGTTCCAAGACTAAGCCATCACATGTCCTGGAATGTTGGATACCACTTTCTGGTCACTTGTTTCGATACTACCCATGAGTCAGGCATTTGAAAATGCTATGTGGTTATGGTGTTTGTGACACCGAGTCCCAAAACCAATCCACAAATGTAATGTCACTCCACAGTTTCAGTGATATAAATGACCTATGTTTCCCTTGGGTCAGTGGAGGACCAGTAGACCAACCAGCACGTGTTCACATATTTCCAGTGGTTAATTGCACAAAGGTGTCCAGTTCAAGTGTGTGGGGCCATGTGTAGCCTGTGTCATTATTCGGGTACATGTTGTCACAGTTACATGCCGGTCTAGTCATGAGTCTGTGGAGCAATTCACTGCATTAACAAAGTATCCTTCACAGCTGAATTAAACAAAAGCCAAAGAGGAATTGAGAACACACATGGGGATAGTCCAGCTATGGCACTACAGAAGTTTTATGAGGCTGACAACAGGGCAACCTTGGTGTGCTCACAAAGTTAATGGATTAGTAATTTAAAACTGGCAGGTTTCCTCACAACTTTTGTACAAAGGGTGGCCTCTAAAATTCCCACTGCAGCCGGGAACATCAGTGCCTCTGTGCTGATTAATCTCACAGCTATTCACCACGCAAACCCCATCAATGGGTTGGGACCGATGTGAATCCGTGTGTGGACTGTCAGGGTACAAACATGTGTTGACATTTCATGCACATTATCAAACATTGTTTGTTGTGCTGGAGGCACCATACCCATTCCATGCATACAGCTGTGGTACACTGTCACTATTTGTCACTCATGTATACATGAAACCCAGACAAGGGATGGGCCATGATTAGGCTATTTAAAGACATGTCCCACCCCGTGATACGATAAGTAAACTGATTACGCTATACAATGTATTTGAGTCTTCATTGTAGACCTACCTGAAACGATACGCCAGGAGGAAAGTGAGGGCATGGAAAGCAACTATGAGACAAGTGTAGCCACAGGGAACCTTTATGGTAACGCAAAGACAGGAACCAGTCAGGCTAACAGGATGTAGGGTCAGTCAGGACCAAAAATGAACAAGGCAAATGCACAGTGAGCAGACTGAGACTGGTCAAAGCTGGACCAACATTGTGGAAAATGAAAGCTGTATTTGTCCTGTGTGCTGCAACGTTACACAGTAACCCAAGGTCTGTGTTAATCATGTGATTTATATGGCAATCTATAACAGGGATATACATATAATGGCAGCTTCTATGTCGTTCCAGGCAGGAGCAAGGGCAGTCCATGTTCAAATGGCTGATCTTCATGGAAGTGCTCGCAGGTGTGTGCAGCTTCAGTATCTCACAAGTCCTGTAGGTGAGAATCAAGTTCAAAGGGCCAACAGTGCCTTTCAAATGAGAAGCAATGGACAGGTGATTACAGGTCCTACAGACTACCAGGCAGTGCATTATCAGACCAGAGGTCCATGCAGATAGATGAACTATGACTATGGCATGCCATACTAAAGAGGGAAGCACATTGGAGTCAGAATGTGAGTCTGGGTGTGTGTAGATGAAGGATTATCTGGGTACAAATAGTCAATTCCCAGGGCCCCCTAAAGAAAGGTGGGGAGAGACAGAAAACATGGCAGTGGCAGGACTTATGACCTGGAATGGCATGTGCAGGGGATGTCTTGTGAGCAATGCTAGTCATACCTGGGGCACTCGTGCTATCAATTTGCAGCTTACATGGACTTCTTGTCACACATACTCCTTGCAAAGATAGCTGATTTCACACTTACCGCTGTCAAGGGTCTGGTCATACATTCCTGTTACCAATGCAATAGCACATCCACTGCCTCATGTATGAGGCTTTTTATTTCCTTATTGAATGATGGTGTCTTTGTTGTGTGCCATATGCTGCAATGAACCATGTTGCCAACATATATGTGTGAAATAGCTGTGGTCCTCTGATATTGCCCTTCAAATGTGAAATGGACAGGATATATGTCATTTACAGTGTGTGTGAAGTTGGCTGTACAATCATACCCAAAATATGATGTGGAATTTTCTGTATCCTAATCTGTATTTCTGCAATGCTCCATGAGGCTACACTCTTCGGCAGTATTTGGATGGTCCCTCCTCATGTTGATGGACAACATCCTCCTCTTCCTCCTCTTCAGCCATTTGTGGGTCTAGTTCATAGAGGGGAATGTTCCTTCTTACACAAATGTTGTGCAGGATGACCCAGGTCAAAATGATCTTGCAGACCATTTCTGGTGAGTATAGGAGGCTGCCTCCAGTAATGTCGAGTCACCTAAATCTTGACTTCAGGATGCCAAAGGTCCTTTCGACTATGATGCGTGTCCTCCGATGTGCCTCATTATACGCACGCTCTAATGCTGTGCTTGGGTTTGCAAATGGGGTCATGATCCATGGCTGGATCCCATACCCCTGATCAGCTGAAAGCAAAAATGAGTGACAAAATGTTGATGTTGCTTGCACTATGATTATCACTTTGCATGACAGTTGTTCTCTTGTGTTGTCTGTGACTCATCTGTGTTTGTGTTATTGTGTGGAATCCTAGGCTTCTAGGATGTACCATTGGCACTGGGATGTTTCATTATCTAAACTGGTGTTTGGCTGATTGACCGGATGTCAGTGGTATTTTTGTAGACTTGTAGTACATTGTGAACTCCCATGCATTATGTCATGTGAGAGAGGAGTCCATGTGTCTTAACTGGGGGTGACATGATACTTCCATATGCAGAATCAATTCCACAGTGTTGGTAACACGGTTCCATATGTATGGCCTGGACATCCCATCCAATTTAACATATGCATTAGAATTAGTTAAAGATCAGTGAGGCCCTTTGATTTGGCTAGGTGACATTGTACAACACATCTCCATACGTTGGCAGCACTGACATGTTGACAATTGCCAATGCACAAATATCCCATGTGTGACAAGTTCTCTGCAGACCTATTTTTCTGCCCTTACCTAGTTGACTCATGTTCAAACGTGTACCTATACTACTGAACCTGGTCCAGTTCAGCTGGCTAACTTGGTTGTGAGGTTGATGGTTTGAGTGTCAGAAGGTCCATATGACTGTAAATATGTTGTGCATATGTGTAATTGTCTCAAACCGTATGTTTAGGAATGTGCACTTTCAATATTGTCACATCAATATGTGTTCTTAGCACAGTCCACTTAATTATTGGTAGTGGGCAATGTCAGAGCAGGAGTGATGTGAGATATTGGTATAGCCTCAATGATTCCATGTCACCTTCATTAGAGTCATTATCGTCACGCTATCTGTCTCATCATGGTGTTTGGCCTGCAGTGAAACACATTACTCACCCCTTACACAGTACTACTTGCTTGGAAGGGTGTCTGATTGAGTGTTACTGATGTGATATTGAAAGATTCATCTTCCAAGTTGTACTACAAGTTAAGGCCATGTCATTGTGTTGTTTTAAATTGGTCCCTTGTGTCTGTGGAGTGGCATCTGTTGTCATTTGCAGCTGTCATTTGTCCATAGGTGTGTATCCCATTGGGTGAGGATATCAAACATGACTAGCAGTGTCACAACCTCAGTGCCTTCCTGGCCACGTGTCAATGTAGTGGTGTATGTGTTGTGTGTCCTACAGGTTTGCTGTGCTGTGTGAATGTGAGTAGGTTTCTTTAATTACCAACAAGTAGGCCATTTCCATATTGTCCATCCTGGAAGTGTTGATTGATGGTGCAGTGGCGGAAGATGAATGAATCATGTACACTCACAGGATACTTTGCCACGATGTTGGTGATCAAACCCCGGTGATCGACAATGGCCTGCACATTGATGGAGTGTGTGTGCTTCCTGTTGCGGTATAGATGTTTAGTTGCAGTAGGTGGTACAATGAGTACATGTGTGCAGTCAATGGCACTAAGCACGTGTGGGAAGCTGTTGATTTGGTAGAAGCCCTGTTTGGTCTCCTGCTGCTTCAGCTGTGTTTCAGGGAAGCTGATGTGGCGGGGTGTGAGGGAGATGATGCCGTCCAATACCTTGGGTAGGAAGGTGGAGAATGAGGGCTGTGAGATTCCGGCAACCAGGGCACCAGTGGTTTGAAACGAGCCACTTGCCACCATGTGGAAGACAGCTAGCAGCTTGGTCTCTGGTGGAATGGTGTGGGGTGTCTGCAAGCTGGGTGCCAACTGTGGCTCAATGTTGTGCAGCAGCTGCTGAATGGCTTGCCAGTTGAGTCTGTTCCTCTGGATGATGTCTTGTTGCCGGAGTCCCGGAAGGGTTGTCCTGGTCCTGAATATCCTCTCCTGCCTTCTGCGTTGCCTTTGAGGTCCCTGCTGCTGTTATGGAAGCTGCTGGTGTTGTTCCTGTGCTCTGCGTCTTCGTGCATGCTGGATGAATAGAACCTTCATGTCTTGCTTTTGGAGCTCTTCTGTTGCTTCTGTGTGTTTTCCTTAAGTAGTAGTGTGTTTGCCCCATTTTAACGCCTGCCCTGAACCAGGGGTTATTTTTTGACGCACATCGGGCTGTGTGTCATTTTCTGATTCCGCCTCCCGGCCGTGCAGGATTTTTGCACGGTAGCATAAATATGGCGCACGGCTGTTTAAGTCATTTTTTGGACTGGAACGCCTACCTTGCATGTCATTAACGCAAGGCGGTTTCCCGCATCCAGAAAATGACACACTCAGAGGAATTTTGACATTCGCGGGGTCGGGTGTCATAGTATAAATATGGTGCAAGGTTTGCGCCGAATGTGGGGCAAAATGTTTGACGTACATTCGGTGCAGACAGAGTACAAATATGCCCCTAAGTACTCCGGAGGTGTTCAAAGAAGGCACGTGCACCTGTTTCCTGCCTGGAGCACTTTTTGTTAAACGGCTCCATGGTCAAAGTACTATGCCGAGTATCCCGTTGTGAGCCAGAGCTGGATACCTATTGCAATGTTCACTTGTTCTACACAAAAGTCAGTCAAAAACATGAAGGATTTTGTGAATAAGGTCGATAGAGCTAGGACAGAAATAGAAAAGTATTTGAAACATTTGCATGAAATTATCCAGACCAAGATGCACTGATTGACTGACGTCCTGGCCAGTTGTGAAAAACAAGGATATTTATCATCACATACAGCACCTCTGCATTGCCCCATAAATATCTAGTCATGTCTTATGGCAAGCAAAAGCGCCGGGGCAGGCCAGGGGGAGTGGTGAAATAAATAAAAATGTAATTAAAAATAATAACAAAAAAAACACTTACCTCCTCCGTTGCCACCACGCCGTTCTTCTGTCCCTTGTAGCTCCAGGCTGCAGGCACAGGCTCCCAGCCTGCCCTGCAGCCAATCCTGACATTGCTCAAAGTAGCATCAACATTTGGTGGGAGCACCCAGCCAGGGTGCTCCCAGGCAGACTGGGAGCCTGTGCAGGCTCTCTCCAAACCAGCAACTGTGTTGCTGGGCTGGAGAGAGCATACTGCTCATGTGTGCTTGGCCAGCCTGAGACGGGCAACCACACACACATGCGCTCTGACGGAGACTTCCCCTCACTGCACGTCACCTCCATGGCCCCACCCTTTTTACAATAAAACAATAATAAACACTGTTTATTATCGTTTTTTGGTAAAACGTTTGCAGCTGCCGCTGCTGGCGGGGGTATTGGGGTATGACGCCCATCCGCCCTAATGGAGGAGCCGCCCCTGTAAATATCGTAGCAATACTAGGCTTCACTAACGTGTTCTCTGGACCTGGATACAAGAATTATCACACCTATCAAAGCAGGGTTTAGAATTTAACTGATTTGGTATCTATGTCTATGCTTTGTGCCTCTCAAAATGAGACATATCATTTGCATTTTAGTGCCTTCTGCACCAAAATCTGCTTGACGCTGTTTTTTTCGGTCATTCCCCCTGCTAAGTATCAACAGATTGTATTTGCGGATATGTAGCCTGACAAAATAGCCGATGTACAAAATGTATCACAATCGATAATTAATTAACAGCTGCGGTAAACTTTGCTTTACTCATGATTCCGACCCCATGCACCACCATCTAGTTTACATTTGCATACAGAGAGATAAGAAACTACATTTTGTTTTCCTGTTCTTAAGGCGAAATATATTTTCAGTTTTCATATGTTTAACACTTTAAACTGTCATTTTTGATACATAAAATCCAAGTAATTCTTAGAAAGACACTTCAAACAAGGCATTTTATTGTGAAAGTGTTGTAAATGCATTTTATACAATGCTTGTGGTTTCGGCATCGCATAGAACAAACCTATTTCCAAAAATGGAGCTGCAACAAAAATGTCTTGTTCTTATTCACCATCTAAAAAAAAAACAGATTTTATAAACCTAACACTGTATATGAATTACATCATCGGTTGGGCGTGCAGCCCACAGTTACCTGAGTTAATTTGCAAGATGAATCATGAGGAAAACGAGAAACAATCCAGGGAGAAATTAATGATGTACATTGCTAATCTGTAAGCATTCTTTAAATCCATAATGCAGAGTAGCAATAGAAAAATCGATACATGATTTTCAGAATATAACACATGAAAATAGTTTGCAAGCATATAATCACACCTTGAGTTTTGAATTTTGGAGATGTGAACATATTAATCGGATAAAAAAACATAAAAACAGGTTACTTTAGTGTGTTCGAGTATACTTGGATACATTTTGTGAAAGTAAAACACCCTCTTACTATAATGCGCTGCAAATAGAAGTAGAAAGCATTGCACAGAAAGTGACACAAAATATAGGCCCATATACTACTGTTGTGCCGAATGTGCGTCATTTTTTTTGGCAAATTCGGCACAAACCTAACTCCATATTTTTATTTTGACTTTAGAGAAGTCCAACGTCAAAATAAAGGAGCTTGCACCATTTTTTGGATGTGTGCACCTACCTTGCATTAATGAGATGCAAAGTAGGCATTCCCATCTAAAAAATGTGCTATCCCCTTAGCCCCATACTTATCCCCCGCATGCCAAAATGATGCACAGGTGGGAGGAGGGGCTAAATAAAGGCGCTAAGCTTTCTTTGCACCATTATTTAATGCCTGGGTCAGACCAGGCGTTATGGGACCTGTGGAGTTATCTCCATGGCTAAACACCACGGAATGAGTCCATAGGTGCCCTCCCCAGGAACTCCTCCACCCCCACCAGAGAGACACCTGAGGACTGGGGACTGTATACCAGGTAACTTCAGGTAAGTATTTTTCAATTGTTTTTTTGCCATCGGGGGCCATAACCTGGGGCCCCCTTCATGGCACAGGGTGCAATGGCCATGCCCATGGGACTTTTGATCCCTGTGCTGGCCAGTCATGTTTTTGGTGGTTGTACGCCAGGAAATGGTGCTAGTCTGGTTAGAGGCATTTTTTGCCTCTAACCAGGCTAGCGTCATTTCTGATGCACAACCCCCTCCTTCTCTACCTCCACCCCCACACAGCTAGCGTCTTCTTCTAAGACGCAAGCCCAAGTTTAGCACCGGCTTTCGCCATTCAGTAAATACGGCACCCGGCTGGCATTGTTAAATGAAGCAAGCCAGCGCTTAACATTTTGCTGCAAAACTGCGTTAGCGCAGTTTTGCAGCAAAAAGTAGAAATATGGGCCTTAGTATCATCGTTCATCAACATGGGCATTAGCGCAAGGGGAACAGGCTCTTTTTTAAATTGGGGCTCACTGAAGGTTGAAATCAGGACTTGGATAAGTTTTCAACAAAGGGGTTTCTATAGTTTTACTTCGGAAAGAAAATTAAAAAACATAAAGTTAAAACAGCTGAACCACTCATTCCTGAAATCAAGACTCAACTATCTACTTCATTTTCGGTCACATAGAAGACAGGCACTCTATTATCTCCTGATACTCCAGATGACCTAACAAATACCTATTAGAATTTTTTTGTATGGCTCATGGGTTTATGCAAAGTGAAAAGTTTTGTATAAATTGGCAACATCTTGAATAATAATTATAATAATAACAATAATAATAATAATAATAATAATAATAATAATAATAATAATAATAATGGAACTGGAGACCTTACACAAAAACTTACAAAAAAATGTTGTTAACAGCGAGCTTAGGACATCCCAGAAACTGGAAAAATGTCATAGCCTGGGCTATTTTTGAAATCATGTGCTATTAATTTTACATTCTAGGCTGTTATGTGTGGATGGCAACAGGAACATCTGTATTCGTCTGTGATTAAGTTTAGTTCCAATTTCTCAATTGAATGTTTCCAATTTTGACCACAATAGAAACTTTAGGTGAGTGTGTGCATTCTATGATTTAATTTGCATACATGTATTTCAGCTCATCAGTGCTTTTATTTCTCTTTTTTGAAAATGGAGGCTAATTATAATTCTCATCACCAGTGTTCAAGGAATACTTTGTATTTATTTTTTGCATATAGTTTCTGAAGAGAAGTTACATTCTCCTATTCTATGCTGATCCACAATAGCAATTTTTGATGTGGCACAAATGTTTGGAAGCCCATTGTCTATCAGCGGAATTCTCAGAAGAGTTTATGGTAAAGAGTAACTGATAATATGTACAAGGGGACCACTAAAATGATGTTCATGGTGGCCAAGATGGCGGCGTGAGCGGACGCGTTGGTCAAGGCTCTGCCGCCTAGGCCCTGGATTCGCAGCTCGACCCCGATTTGGGGGGCCCGTGGGGTCCAGACAAGATGCTTGGCGCTGTCGGGCACCAGGGGCCCTTGCATTGAAGGCACCCCGCGATCGCTTGATGGCGCGCGCGGGGCCGTGTCTACTGGGCCGGCGCTTGCGGCTGGTGGAGGCGGCGGCCCATTCGGGGCGGCGTGCCTGGAGCTGGGAGGCGAGCCAGGAGGCAGCAGTAGCGCGGCGGTGCCCTTAGCGGGTGATAAGAACCCCTGAAGGACGGGCCGGTGGTGGGGCCTCGCTGGTGGGCTCGGCGCCAGAGAGAAGAGGCAGCGGGGCCCGCTGGCTGGGCCCGGTGAGCTGGCCCTTTGGAGAGGACGACGGAGGGACGAGGACCCCCCTGGGTGACTGTGCTCTGCGGCGGTGGTGACGCAGGGGGCCCTGGACTCCGGTTGGAGGTGTAAGCGGCCTGCGGTGACCTTTGCCTGGCACGGAAACAAGCTTTCTTTGAGAGTGGCTCCGCAGAGTGCACTGCGGAGAAGAGGCTGACGGCTGCTGGTGAGGGGCCCGCCTTGGGGGTACGGAGTCCGGTGTTGGTGCGCAGAGGTTTGGCTGAATACCTGGGCTGTAGCTGTCAGAGGTCATAGATATGGCGACATCCAAGCCCAAGCGAGACCGGACGGTAAGAGAAATGCTGACGGGGGGACACCCGGTGCTGGGGGGCGCCCCTGAAGATCCACCAGCCGCAAGATCCCCTGAAGCAAGGAAGGAGACATCGGAGGAGGAGGCGGCCCCGGTTACGAAGGGCTTCCTCACCTCCCTGTTTGAATCGCTCCGCGGGGACCTGCAGAACTCCGTAAAGATATATTGCATGAGGTGAAGGAGTTGCGGGTGGAGTTCTCGTCCCTGGGTGAGCGGATAACCCAGGTTGAGGATGGGGAGGTGGCCCGCGGCGAGGAGGTAGCGGTCCTGCAGCAGGAGGTCCTGCGCTTGCGGGAAGAGCAGGACCTCCTTCAGATGACAGTAGAGGACCTGGAGAACCGCTCGTGCAGACACAATATCCGCATTAGAGGAGCGCCGATCGGAGCAGAGAAGGATGACATTAAAGACTATGTGGTGGCGTTGTTCCATTCAGTGCTGGACCTGGAGGCGTCCCAGGAGATTGTCCTGGACAGAGTACATCATGTGGGCCGATCTGGGGGAGTCGGGGACCAACCGCCGGATATCCTAGCATGTGTCCACAACTATGGACTGAAAGAAAACATTTTGCAGCGGGCACGCAATACCCGCAGGTCCACTTTAGAGGCCATCAATTGCAGTTATACCAGGACCTGTTGCTTCGGACCTTACAGCGGCGGCTGGAGTTTAAGCCTATCACAGAGCACTTACGTGTGCATGCTGTATCCTATACATGGGGTCACCCGTTCCGCCTTGTTTTCTGCTGGGAGGACCAGCTTCACCAGGAGAAGACGGTATCGGAGGCTTGCCGGATTCTGGGCCTGGAGGGAGATGCTCAGGGCTCCGACAGGAATCTAGGTCCAGCGGGAGGAGATCGCCCGCGCTGGAGGAGGAAGGAGAGAAGGAGGAAGCAGCAGCGCCCTACGTCAGTCGGCAGTGAGCAGTGTAGCGGCTGGGACAAGTGCCGAGGCGAGGAAGGCGGAGTGCCATTGTTCAGCAAGGGGTCGCTTATGGCGGCCTTGTGCCCTTGTGAGAGAGCCTGGGCGGTGGAGTCGGTGGACTTATCGGGCGATCTGGTGTGGTTCTACGGCCCTGTAGAGACTTTTCCTCTTGGGGATGTGAGTGAGAGGACCTTTTTGTTATGTGCACCTGTTGTGCGTTTTAGATATATGTTTGTATGCTTCCCTGTGGGTGTGGTTATCATGGGCCCCAATGGGTCGGTCATGTTACTTGGAGCGGTGGAGATGCTGCTCTGAGTCCCGGCCCCTCTGTGGATTCTCTCCCCCTCTGAGCTATTTTATCCCCTTGATGGTATGACAATTAAGTGCTTAAGTTTGAATGTCCGTGGGCTTAACAACCAAAGCAAGCGGTTAGTGATACTGTCCACTCTGGAGAAATCAGGGAGCCATATCTGTCTATTACAAGAGACCCATTTGTTACATAGGGATACGTTCCGTATGCGCTCCAGATGGTTCCCTAGGCAGCTTTGGTCCTCAACAACTACGAAACATGCGGGGGTGGCAATATTGCTCTCAAGGACATTTGCTGGGGAGATAGTGGGGAAGGTACACAAAGTCCCAGGTAGGTTCCTGGCTATTAGAATTAGGCTTGGGGCCTTCTCTTTTTCCATTGCTTCCCTCTATGCTCCGAATTCCCAGCAGGAGACCTTCCTGAGACAGTCAGTTTCCCCTATACTTAGTTCGCCTAATAGTGCCATTTTGGTAGGGGGAGATTTTAATTTGGTGATGGATAACGAGCTTGACTGCTCAGGCCAGCGCTTTGGGCAGATTGGAGCCTTGTCGGAGATGGGGCGTCAATGGCTGGCTGAGTGCGGGCTGGAGGACGTATGGAGGAAGTCACATCCCACACTCCGGGATTATTCCTTTTATTCAGCAGCGACCAAGACATATGCGCGGCTCGATCTTTTTCTGGCCTCACATGAGTTTATGTCCTGGGTCAGGGAGGCTACTATTGAGCCAAGGGCCCTGACTGATCATGCCCCTATTATGGTTGAGCTGGCCATGGAGATAGGTCGCGTTGGCATACCGAGCTGGCGCTTTAGGGATTCCCTGCTTCAGAGCGAGATAGCAGTGGACTCGCTTTGTCGTGCGATTAGGGATTATATTAGCTTCAACGATGAGGGCAGTACCTCTGTGGAGACTGTGTGGGAGGCGCTGAAGGTGGTAGTGCGGGGCGAGGTGATGGTATTATCGGCGAGGGATAATAGAGCAAGGAGAGAGGTGAGGGAGAGGCTAGAGCAGAGGGTAGCTGTCCTGGAGCGTTCCCATAAATCCACTGGCGCGCCTAGAATCTGGTGAGAATTAGAGAAGGTACGGCAGCAGTTGAAACGACTGGACTGGGATAGGATGGAGTACGTGGTAGCACAACTTAAGCACAAATACTATATCGGGAGCAATAGATGTGGAAAGCTATTGGCGCACCAGTTGCGAGCGCAGTGTGCGGCTTCGGCGGTCAAATTGATTAGTTCTTCTTTGGATGAAGAGGTCTGCACGATCGATCAGATTGCAGAGGCATTTGCGGGGTTTTACCGGGGGTTGTACGCGGCGGATGAGCGGGATGACGCGGCCCTGGATTCTTACCTGGAGGGCATAGCAATCACTCCTCTTAGTGAGCGGGAGGCGTCCCTGCTGGACCAACAGATAAGGCCGGAGGAAGTTATATCGGCTATCTCCCGCTTAAAGAGCGGGAAGTCCCCCGGACCTGATGGGTTCACGGCATTGTTTTATAAGACCTTTTGTGTTGAGCTCGCCCGCTACTTGTGAGGCTTTTTAATTCCTTTCGGATGTCGAGAACCCTGACGCCGAGTATGCTGGATGCTACCATTACTGTTATACATAAACCGGGCAAAGAGCCAGAGGAGTGCGCTTCATATAGGCCGATTTTGCTTCTGAATATTGATGCTAAATTATTTACGGGGATTCTTGCTTACCGCCTTAATCCTTATATGCCGGGTCTTATTGATCCGGATCAGTCTGGTTTTATCCCGAATCGACAGTGTGGCGACAATACGAAGCGCCTTCTGCATCTGCTGGATAAAATTGATAGATCCCGCAGAGAGGCGCTTTTTCTCTCTGTGGACGCCGAAAAGGTATTCGATAGGGTCCATTGGCCATATCTCTTCTGGGTCCTGGAGCGTTTCGGTCTGGCCCCGGGCTTTAGATCTTGGATCCAGTGTGCCTATCGGTCCCCTAGAGCGGCAGTCAGAGTTAATTGCGTGCTTTCTAGGCCGTTCCTGGTTGGGCGTGGGACCAGGCAAGGGTGCCCGCTTTCCCCCCTTTTGTTTGCGTCATACATGGAGCCCCTTGCACAGCGCTTGCGGGACAGTCCCTTGGTTTCTGGGGTGAAATTTGGCGGAGACCACCATCTTATTACATTAGATGCTGACGATGTTATTCTTACACTTGCGGAGCCTGCGACCTCTTTACCTGCGCTTATGGAGATACTAGATGAGTTTAGCCAGGTTTCGGGATTTAAAGTGAATATGCAGAAATCTCAGGTCCTTGGTCTGTCTCTGAGCGCTGATCACAAGGAGGATTTGAAGGCTCGATATCCCTTTATTTGGTCGTCCTCACGGCTTTCCTATCTCAGGGCTGAGTTGGTGACGTCTGCCGTTAAAACGGCGAGCGTGAACTATGCGAAGTTGGTTCGCGATGTACGGCGGGACCTGGAGTTGTGGGGGAGCCATAAACTGTCTTGGCTGGGTAGGGTGGCTGCGGTCAAGATGGCAGTCTTGCCGCGAATATTGTATATGTTTCAGGCGCTCCCACTAGCCCCACCTCCTCGGACGATTGCCACCCTACAATCGGCGGTCCTGAGATTTATATGGGAGGGTCGTCCGGCGCGTCGATAGCAGCAGGTTTTTATATCGTCCCAAGGGCAGTGGGGGATTGGCGATACCATGTCTTCTGAGATATTTTCAGGCAACACAATTGCGCTTTCTTGTGGAGTGGAGTCGCCCACTCACGGAGACACACTGGTGTTTTATGGACCAGGCGGTGGCGGGCTCTCATATATGGAAGGAGCCTTGGCTCCGGCGCCGGCATAGGGCGGGAGGTCTTTATTCTTCCCCGATTACCGGAACAACATTACGCGTATGGGATGCGGTTGCTTGCCGTCTAGGGCTGACTTCCTTTCCGTCCCCTATGACCCCCATAGGCACGAACCTTGACTTTGAGCCTGGACTTCGTCTGGATGGCCTGAGACGTTGGTATGAGGGGGGCTGTAGGAGAGTAGGAAGTCTTTTTGATGAACAAGGGGTGTTGTCCTTCGACCAGATGAGAGAGGCCTATGGGCTAGTGGAGGCAGATAGATTGATGTATTATCAGGTTCGACACTGGGCTCTCTTGCCGGCGAACAGATAGATAGGCCTCTTACACCATTTGAGAAATGGCTGTTCCTAAAGAAGGATGATAAGAGAATTATCTCAGAACTTTATCGGCTTCTGCAAGGGGAATTCGCCCGGCTAAGTCAAAGGGTCAGTTGCGATGGGAAAGGGAGCTGGAGAGAGAACTCTCAGATGAGGAATGGGACAGCATATTCTATAGAATTCACCACACACCATATGATGCAGCTGGGACAGAGACATCAGATAAAGTAGCTTCGTATTGGTATTAGACTCCAGCGCGGTTGCATGCATGGAATCGTGATAAGTCGGACCTTTGCTGGAGGGGGTGTGGAGCTACAGGAACGCTTACGCATTACCTTTGGCACTGCCCCAAGCTGCACCGCTGTTCGGAAAGCATTATAGATGATATTGATGCAGCGTTCCAAGTTCAGATCCCGAGACTCCCATCGTATATTTTATTAGTGTTGCCTAATTTCCTTACTTTTCCTTTACGGTCCTTGTTAGAAATGGGGTCTTTGGTTGACAGTCAGGTTACCCCCTGTTCAAGCAAGGACCCTCACTCTAGTCAGGGTAAAAGAGAATCACCCTCAGCTAACCCCCTTGGTAGCTTGGCAGAGCAGTAGGCTTAACTTCAGAGCGCTAGGTGTAACGTATTTGTACCAACACACACAGTAACTTAATGAAAACACTACAAAGTGACACAACACCGGTTTAGAAGAATAGGAAATATTTATCTAAACAAAACAAGACCGAAATGACACAAATCCGACATACACAAGTCAATTTATGAATTTTTAAAGATTAAACTCAAAAATAGTACTTAGAAACAAAAATGCTTCGATGAGATGTTAACACGGCGTCGTGACGGAGTTGTTCCTAACAAGCCGACACCAGCGGCGCCGGACACGGAGTCGTGTAGACCCCCAAGTACAGTACCTTTGGTGAAGAGAGAAAACAAGCCGATGCGCGAAGTCGGGGATCGCGGCGTCTGTGCGAAACGTTGAATCCGTGCACTTCGAGCGGCGTCGGTCACGACGTGGTGCGGCGACTTCCACGGAGTCGCGGACTTCAGCGGGGCTGCTGCGGCGTTGGGCCTGCGAAGAGCGTCGTGTTCCAGCAAAGGTCACGGCGTCAGGTGCAGGCGGCGTTACCCGATTCAGCAGCGGCGTCGGTCCGAAGTCGTCCGAAGTCGATTTCCTTGGATTCCACCAGCTTTCCTTTCAAGGGCCCAGGGACTGGATAGGGCACCACTTGTCGGGGCAGGAGTCTCTCCAGAGACTCCAGGTGCTGGCAGAGAGAAGTCTTTGCTGTCCCTGAGACTTCAAACAACAGGAGGCAAGCTCTAACTCAAGACCTTGGAGATTTCTTCACAAGGTGGAAGGCACACAAAGTCCAGTCTTTGCCCTCTTACTCTGGCAGAAGCAGCACTGCAGGAAAGCTCCACAAAGCACAGTCACAGGCAGGGCAGCACTTCTTCCTCAGCTATCAGCTCTTCTCCAGACAGAGGTTCCTCTTGGTTCCAGAAGTGTTTCTAAAGTCTGTAGATTTGGGTGCCCTTCTTAAACCCATTTTAGTCTTTGAAGTCACCTTTCTTCAAAGGGGACTCACACCTACTTGTGAAATCCTGCCTTGCCCAGGCAAGGCCTCAGACACACACCAGGGGGTTGGAGCCGGCATTGTCAGAGGCAAGCACAGTCCTTTCAGATGAGAATGACCACTCTACCCCTCCCTCCTAGTAGAGATGGCTAATCAGGAAATGCAGGTTACACCCCAGCCCCCTTTGTGTCACTGTCTAGTGCGAGGTGAAAAACAACCCAACTGTCAAACTGACCCAGACAGGGAATCCACAAACAAGGCAGAGTCACAGAATGGTTTAAGCAAGAAAAATGCTCACTTTCTAAAAGTGGCATTTTCAAAAACACAATCTTAAAATCAACTTTACTAAAAGATGTATTTTTAAATTGTGAGTTCAGGGACCCTAAACTCCACATGGCCATCTACTCTTTAGCGGAATCTACACTTTAATCATATTTAAAGGTAGCCCCCATATTATCCTATGAGAGAGACAGGCCTTGCAACAGTGAAAAACGAAGTTGGCAGTATTTCACTGTCAGGACATATAAACCACATTACTATGGCCCTCATTCTGACCTTGGCGGTCTTTTCGCAAGACCGCTGAGTTACCGCCGCGGTGAAGACCGCCGACCGCGGCGGTGTGCCGCTGTGCGCATTCTGACCGCTGGGAGCGTTCCGCCGGAAAACCGCCAGCAGCCACACTGGCGGTCGGCGGGAAAGTGGAGACTGGTCAACCTCCACCGCCACGCCAGCAGAACACCGCCCACAGAATTACGACCCACATTTCTGTGTGGCGGTCTTCTGTTGGCGGTCTTCTGTTGGCGGTCACGTCCCTATGGCTCCCGTCGCCTCCCGGAGGACCAACGCACAAGGTAAGTTGATCGTCCGTGAGGGGAGGGGGTGGGGGGGTGTTGTGTGATGTGGGCGTGCATGGGGGTGTGCGTGTGAGTGTGTAGAGGGAGTGTGTGAGTGCGTGTATGCGGGCGGGGGGTGCTGCTGTGTCTATGGGTAATGTGTGCTGTTCGGCAGGTGCGCATGTCGGCATGTATGTGTGCGGGTATGTGTCCCCGTTGTGTATGTGTGTGTAGTGGGTGTGTATATGTGCATGTTGGGGGTGTGTGCATGTCGGGGTACATGTATGTGCATGTCGGGGTGGGGGTGGGGAGGGGGTTCGTACCACCTCTGGGGGGTGGCAGGGGGGTGGAGGGTGTGGGGGGAGGACTCGGGTGGGTAGTGGGGGGTGGGGGAGACCCCTATCAGTGCCAGGGAAGGAATTCCCTGGCCCCGATAGTGCTTACCGCCATGGTTCGCACGGCGGTTCCCGCCCGCAAGAAACCGCGGCGGTAGGCAGGGTCATAATACCCTTGGCGGTCTTGGGACGACCGCCGGGCCGGAGTGCGCAAACTCCAGCCCCGCGGTCATGACCGCCGTGGCGGTCGGAGTGGAGAAGTAGCGGTCGGTCGCGGCGGGGACCGCCGCGGTCAGAATGCCATTTTTAATACCGCCGGTCTGTTCGCGGTCCGACCGCCGTCTCTCCGCCGACCGCCAGGGTCAGAATGAGGGCCTATATGTCCTACCTTATCCATATACTGCACCATGCCCTTGGGGCTACCTAGGGCCTACCTTAGGGGTGCCTTACATGCAAGAAAAGGGAAGGTTGAGGCCTGGCAAGTGGGTACACTTGCCAAGTCGAATTTACAGTGTAAAAATACACACACAGATACTGCAGTGGCAGGTCTGAGACATGATTACCGGGTTACTTAGGTGGGTGGCACAACCAGTGCTGCAGGCCCACTAGTAGCATTTGATTTACAGGCCCTGGCACCTCTAGTGCACCTTACTAGGGACTTACTAATAAATCAAATATGCCAATCATGGATAAACCAATTACATACAATTTACACGGAGAGCATATGAACTTTAGCACTGGTTATCAGTGGTAAAGTGCTCAGAGTTGAAAAGCCAACAGCAACAGGTCAGACAAAAATAGGAGGCAGGAGGCAAAAAGACTGGGGATGACCCTGCATAAGCAAAAGTCCAACAGTCCTTAAAAGGGAGGCAGATGGCTCTAGCACTTAACGCAGCGCTGCAACTGATCCTAGCTCTCTGGGGTACAGGTAGAGCCCCGACGCGTATCTCATGGCTCCAGAAGTTGTGGTTTATCTTAGCTATGGAGAAACTTACGCTAGCCTCCCAGCAGCGAGCAGGAGACTTGGGCGAGTTGTGGAAGCTGTTCCTTTGGATTCTCTCGCAGAATTTACGGAGCTGACATGCCCGATCTACCTGAGAGTCTTGAGGCTGATTTGAATTCTTGGTTGGAGGTCTGGGGGGGGGGGGGTTGGATGGGGGGATGAGCTTGGATGATGCAAGGGGTCGGGTGTGAAGGGACAGGAAGATGACATGGTTTCTCGGAGGGAGGCATAGTTGAAGTGTTTGCGTTTATATGTTTATGTGTTCTCATCTGTGGGACTAGCACCTTGGAAGACTATTGGACACTGCCGGTGGACACATGATTCTGCAACGTGAAGACTGGCTGGGTGGTTCCTCTGGGTGTGGTCTTTTGATTACTAGAGAGATTTCTGCATGAAGATATGAGATTGTTATTTTGCTGATATCTTGCATTTATGTCCCGCGATGAGTTGTGTTTTGTATGTTTATATTCTTTTGCTTTTTTTTTCAAAACAATAAGCAGATTTGATCCTAAAATGATGTTCATGTAGCTGAAGATGAAGCAAAGATTTTCAGAGTAATGGCGTTTTGTACAGGGGTGGGAGGTGAACTCCGCTCAGATGGCAGAGTTAACAGAGTATTTGGCACTCCGCGTTCCTCTTGGAGCGGGGAGTTCGGCCAAAAACTCCACTAGCCCTGGCAGCGGAGCAGAGCTCACTGCATGCACACTGCAGCCCAGTTATAGGACACACAGCACAAGTGCAGGCAGTCTGCGCTTGCACTGTGTGGCCCATAACTGAGCTGCATTGTGCACTCAGCCCTAACAGGTTTGCGGCGACCAGGCATGGCGCTGCTGCAAGCTGCTGGTGAGGGGCTGCACCAGTGCCAGCACCCGATCCAGGCCTCTCTCTTTTCACTGTCCTCAGCAGTCCGGAAGCAGGGGGCAGAGGGAGGCAGAGAGCCAGGTCTCTGGCAACAAGGACCCAGGAGTGAGGAGTCCTGGACCTAGATTAGACACTCATTTCGCTTTTTCTTCTTTGCGCACAAGGGGGTTGGCACTGGGCATGGACAGTATTTTGTTATGAGGGTGGTGGAGGGGTCTGTGTTTGAAAAAAAGGAAACTTGCAGTCAGAGCTCCACTTGAAAATTCTTGAAAAGAACCTGTCTCCCCAGAGTCCCTGGGAAAGGAAGTGGATTTATGTGGTATGGTGCGGAGGCCAGCAGGGAGAGCTGGAGACCGGGGGAGCATCAGCCGCTCATCACATAGATGCAGGGCTTGGTCAATCACAACTAAGTCAGATTCATACCGGGGAGTAGCTGTATTGACAATATCAAAAGATTGATGCACCTCATAAAGTGTCCTGCTCCCAGACTTCTGCTTTACTTATGTCGATTGATGCAGAAAAGGTTTTCAGTCATGGGCATTGGCCCTTCCTCCATCAAGTGCCAGACAACCTGGGTCTGGGGTTTTGATTTCAGAAATGGGTATGAAATAGTTACACTAAATCCACAGCCACTGTGTGAGGTAATTATGCATTTGACATAACCAGGAGCACTAGGCAGAGATAGCCTCTAGTCCCACTGCTATTTGACCTATACATCGAGCCACTGACAGAATGGCTTCAAGCACACACACAAATCATGGGTGTACCCTTTGACAACCAGGAAAAAACACCATATCTGTGTGCAGACAATGTGATGATTGCACTCACCCAGCCCTGCAAATCCCTGCCACAATTCCTACAAGAGCTGCAGGCCTTTTGTAGACTATCTGAGTTCAAAGTCAATCTACAGAAATTTCAATTTCTTAACCTTTCAGCCCCTCATGATGAAAGAATCCAACTAGAGTGCCTCTTCCCTCCTCATTGGTAACCTAAAGGGTCCCATATCTGGTTTAAAAAATCTGGCCCTCCTTAGAGAAGACAGCGGAGTGCAACCATGCAGACCTGTTGCCTGAGGCCCCTCACAACCTTTGAAACTGGAGACATGGGAGCATCTCCTTGTTGGGTAGAATTGCTGCAATAAAAATTACCCTCCTCCCTAAGATGCCTTATATGATGCAGACTCTTCCACTACAAACCCCCTCATCATCTGTTAGGGAAACTGCATCAGTTCATTGAGGCTTACATTTGGGAGAGCAAGAAACCATGGGCCTCATTTACAAGGCCCTAGCGGACCACTGCGCCACCGCAGCATCATTATTTTTTTATGCTCTAGTGGTGCAGTGTGCCAGCACATATATACAAGGCCATGAAAAGCCACGTTGTGTGGCTTTTCATGGCCTTGTAACTATGGACCCCTTTCACGCATAAAACTGCATGAAAAGGGTATTCCATGGGAGTTGTTTGGGACGTTCCCATGCAACATCCATGGAAATAGAAGGAATCTGACGCATTCCTAGATTTACAAGTCTGGGAATGCATCAGATTCCTACGCCACGTGAGGGGTAGCATAAAAATGATGCAACGGGGAGAAATATCTTGTGATTGTTTTTGTGCAGGAAGGTGTCCATTCCTGCACGAAAATAATCATCCCTGCAGCGCAGGCATCCTTGCACCATGGTGCAAGGGTGCCTACATTGGTGCTAGGCAGCAATTTGTGTGCCAGCATGGGAGAATGGACAGAAATGTGTCATTTCTTGATGATACAGCACATTTCTGCCCTGTCCCGGTGGCACATGGTGTCGCAGCAAGGCACTTGCAGCACCACTCTGTGCCATGGGCCTCGTAAATGAGGACTCATGTATGGCCAGGAAATGGGCTTATCTATTTATGGTGGAAGGGGGCTTGGGCATACGTCTTTGAATCTACTAATATTAGGCAGCCCTATTGTGCTAAATGTTGGAGTGAAACAGATCCCTCATTGAAACAGCACTGGTGCTTTATTGACCAAGTCATCACAAGAATCCACATATGGAAAATTCCCTGACTCCCCAAAAAACACCACCCTCTGGGGATCCATATTTTGCCAGTTACACAGGTGACCGTAGGTACCTGAGGCAGGGTCAAACTTACAAAATAACTGTTCACATGCATCTCCCCATACATGTCCATCATTGGCAAGCCCAACATCCCCTCAGCTGC
The DNA here is from genome assembly GCF_031143425.1 of Pleurodeles waltl. NCBI lineage: Eukaryota > Metazoa > Chordata > Amphibia > Caudata > Salamandridae > Pleurodeles > Pleurodeles waltl. Next base: position 295,604,629 of record NC_090450.1, read on the forward strand.
ACAGGGCACAACATTCCTCCCATGGCAGGAAGCCAACTTAAAAAGAGTGGGGGACCTCTTTGACAACCTAGGCCTCATGGACCTTGCACAAATTCATGCTGATTATGGCATAGTTGTCAATATATACTGGCATTGCACATCAATTAAACAGTGGGTCACCCACCCTCTAATACTCCCCTACGCTAGTCAACCCCTTTACCACCTTCAAGAAGTGGCTCCTCACTCATGATAATAGCCTTCTCACAGACATTTATGCCTTCTTGAATAAACCAACCCAAACAAATCTGCAATGCAGTAATGGTGGGAAGATGAGTTAGAGTATTTGTTTACACTCAGAGAATGGGCCGACATTCTTTATAGAACCCATATCTCAGCCTAGAGCACAACCTGAAATGGACCTTGCACAAATTCATGTTGATTATGGCATAGTTGTCAATATATACTGGCATTGCACATCAATTAAACAGTGGGTCACCCACCCTCTAATACTCCCCTACGCTAGTCAACCCCTTTACCACCTTCAATAAGTGGCTCCTCACTCATAATAATAGCCTTCTCACAGACATTTATGCCTTCTTGAATAAACCAACCCAAACAAATCTGCAATGCAGTAATGGTGGGAAAATGAGTTAGAGTATTTGTTTACACTCAGAGAATGGGCCGACATTCTTTATAGAACCCATATCTCAGCCTACAGCACAACCTGAAAGAAGATGATGCTCAAACTAACCCACTTCTGGTATTTTAGGCTAGCCATGCTAGATAAGTGGAAACGCAACACCAACGATGGCTGCTGGCATAAATGCACCCACTCAGGCACCCTTAACCCACTTACTTTGGTGCTGCTCCAAGCTTAAACAGTACTTGTAGACCTTACTATTCAACATAAGCAAGATGAAAGCAACTGCGATTCCCAGTCTTCCAAGTTATGCTCTCCTGGGACTTCCCAATGCACCAATTTATCACCTCTGTTCCAAAAGGAACAAATCTATCACTTTAGCACTGAGTGTATTTAAACATACCTTTCTATCTAAATGAGGCACAGACACCACTCCGACTCACGCAAACTGGCAACTCAAACCATGGAACCTCCAAGGAATGGCAAAAATGGAGGCCTCCATAGACAAATATCTAAATTTCGCAAAATCTGGGCCGCCTTCATCCGATTCTTATCGCAGGACAATACGTGCAAAACAGTCAATCAGTGGCTGATCTTAGCTAATGTGCCTCCCTATGCAACCTGCCATGAGACTGTGCACACCCCACAGAGACATTGAGAATCAGGCCTGATCACCCCATCCACTTCCCTTGACCTAGGACCTGTTAGTCTCAATTCCCTTCCTCTCCCTTGATCCCTCCATGGTACCCTCACAAGCCATTGGATGTAGGTGAGAGTTGTTGTTTCATGTTTTCTTTTGGGAAATCAAGAAAATATATTTGTACTATAACATATTTTTGGTTGGCAAATATTTTTATAATGTATAACCAATCAGTTAAAAAAAGGTCTACATTGATCTTAAGATTAGCGCATCTCGATCCAAATACATGTATTCTAATGTTTACAAACTGAGGGATGTTGTAGAGCATAACTAGAGCTCAATTTAACCCACCCAATTCAGTTTTTTCTGTGACAAAACACTGCAACAAAATTATCAGTTAAGGTTCTTAAAAAATAAATAACCTCTTCTTAAACATAATTTAGTTCACTACATTTATAATTATTATTCAGAAGATCCTTTTATTCCCTCTTACTGATGAAAGACCAATTATTTAAAAAAAATACAGTTAAACCATTAAGGGCCGGATGTACGAAATTCCACTTTGAGATTCGCAAATGGTGATTCCGTAGAAATCGCTATTTCCAAGTCACAAATTGGTATGTATGAAGTTTGCAATTTCCTAAAAGCGATTTCTACGGAGTCACAATCGCTATTAGGAAATTAGTATTTAAGAATTCGCTAAATTGAGAGTTCTTATTAGGAAATTACAATTTATGAAATGAAGCACAAAATGCAGCTGAAAGCAGTTTGATGTTGTCACAGCCCAGGTGGATAATAATTACAGGGAGTGGTCACCAGTCAGAGGCTTAACACACCTACCGGAAGCAGAGTGTGGCCCAGAAACACTCCTGCCAGCACAATGAAGCTAGAGCACACCGCAGCATGGCTGCAGAGGATGGGAGGGAAGCTGGAAGAAGCAGCAGAAATTTTAAAATGATGTTTTCTGAGATGGAGCTGGAGGTGCTGATAGAGGTGTGTGTTGGTAAAATGGACTAGCTGTTCAGGAAGGCCTCCTTTTCAGTTCCTGAGGCCCAGAAAAAACATAATTTGGAAGGGAATACTAGAAAAGTAAACTCCTAGAGAGTAACACAAAAGACCATCCCCAAAATCAGGATGTGATGGTATGACCTGCACTCTGGGACCAAAGGCAAGCTGGCCAGCTGGATGGCAGAGGGGCTTTGGACTGGAGGAAGACCATCTAATTCACCCTGACTTCCAAGAAGACCCTGATCAAGGGGATCCTGTAATAAGAGAGTGGCACCGGTGTTGGGGACATTCATACCTCCATTCTAGCAGCCACCAGCCAGGATGTCATCTACCTTTATGTCTCAACCAAGCCAGGAAACCCACATCACATACATCACAGCATGAAATACTCCAATGAGGTGTTTGGCCCACAAAGGCAATGCATCATGGGAGTAGTAGTGCACTCCATCAGCATGCTGTACTGAGTACTGATGGCCATACCTACCAAAAGTGCACATCTCCAGCATGTCATAAACACATCTCAACATTGTGGTATTAAAAGCAAATATATTTATTTACAAGTATCCTGTACATATATGTCCCACAGATCACAGCCTAGATGTATCTGCACCTCCTACTGGGAGGGGGATACTTCAGGAACTACCAACACTACCATCACCTCCACCCTGCTCATCTACCCCGACAGGTAAGTCAGAACCTCCCCACTGCCCACGTTTGTAGAAAGTGATGGTGACCAGTCCATCATCAAGGAGCCCACCACAGCAGAGCCCAAGCCTTTAATCAGTTGCAGTGAGCCCATGCCAGGAGTGGCAGAAACACCTTCCATCTATGGTGGGCTTGAGAGATCCATACTCAGGACACAGAACCTGCAAAGCAAGAAAATAAGTGGTTCCAGTAGTTCCTGACCAAGGCAGTGGAGAAGGGCCAGGAGTGCAGGCAAACATCAGCAAAGCACGAACACAGGACACAGCGTATACATCATAGGCAGTACATTGGTAGTATTGACACATTCACCAGGTCCATCAACTGGCTGGCAAATGCAACACCAAAACTAGCAAGACGTACAGTGAACATTCAAACAGACATGTCTCACTGCTGTCAGGATGTTGCGAGTGGGTTAGTGAAGGTCACAACTGCACTTGAATACATTCAGACCTACATACCTGTGTCTGTCTCCCATCCCACCACCACCTGAGAGCAAGGAGGGGTCAAGCATCAGTGGTGTGTCTGCTCTAGAGGCCTACCCAATTGGGCATACCCACCACCATCCCTCTGGGTCTGATACAGCATCTGGCCCACTACACACTGCAGTTGAGAAGCAAAGCACAACAGAGGGACGCAAAGAGTGCATACATCAGAATTTGTTTTTTTAAGCTGTCTCTGTTTGGCGCATAGTCAGCACATTCACATGTATGATTATTCATTTGGGAGACCTACCTGAATAAAAGATGGTCACTGATTTGTGCACCAAGCACTACCCCATGTGAGATGTTTCATTCCTACCATGTCGTGTCTTACTTTGGAAACAGTTATCTCTGATATCTGTGCATCTTGCCCGTCCTTCAGTCACATAGTTTCCATCATGTTGTTCTTGTAGTGACTGTTGGTCATCATTAAGCCTGGGCGGATTTCACAGAGTCCGACTCTGCTGAATTCTGTGGAGTTGAAAAACAACTCAGTGGAATTCCACGTAGATGGAGTTCCGTGACCCGTGGTGTCCTGAATGCACCGATCATAGAATCACTATGCAGGGTCAGGCCTTACCCTGCTTAGCACTTCCAAGATCTGGCACATTCATGAGGGGGCCTTGGCAGTGAAAGCTGCCATTTCAGGCTTCTTGTGCACCGGCCTGTCCCCTGTGCAGTGCACAGGGTGAAGGCCAGTGCACACGGAGCCTAAAACAGCAGCATTCTTTCATTGCCTATGGCCTTGGCCATAGGCAATGAAAGCTGTGCTGTACTGTCCTGTTCATTAGCGATTTTAGTAGTGAAAGTTATGCTTGTAGGAGTCATATGAGACTATGGTGGCACTGGCAGGAAAGTTGGGGATTTAAGGTGCTATATTTTCAAGTTGAGTGTGCTTTGATTGCGGCACTTTGACATTCATAGTGCTCTATCTTTGGGTTCCCCGGCAATTTTCTGGGGCTAAGGCTTTTCAACTGTGAACTTGTGCGGCATTCCACCTAACCATTTGCTTGTGAAGCCTCCTTGTAAAAGTGAAGTCACGTGATAAGAATCCAGCCGTAAGGGAAGCTCTACATGCATAGACAAAAGATTTCAGCATCTGCTCTGGAAGCCATTTCTGAGTTCGTAGCTGAGGAATCTGCATGTGCAGGATCATGCTGCACTAGACTCTGTATTACTTTATCATGTGCCTTGGTGGACTTTTTTCCTTATGCAGGGTCATCCTCAATCTTTTTGCCTCCTGCCTCCTATTTTTTCTGACCTTTTATTGTTGGCTTTAGAACTCTGAGCACTTTACCACTGTTAACCAGTGCTAAAGTGCATATGCTCTCTGTGTAAATTGCATTGTTGATTGGCATATTTGATTTACTGGTAAGTCTTTAGTACAGTGCACTAGAGGTGCCCAGGGCCTGTAAATCAAATGCTACTAGTGGGCCTGCAGCACTTGTTTTGCCACCCACATAAGTAGCCCTGTAATCATGTCTCAGACCTGTCACTGCAGCATCTGTGTGTGCAGTTTTAAACTGCCAATTCGACTTGGCAAGTGTACCCACTTGCCAGGCTTAAACCTTCCCTTTTCTTACATGTAAGACACCCCTAAGGTAGGCTCTAGGTATCCCCATGGGCAGGGTGCAGTGTATGGTTAAGGCCTATCCCTCTCATAGGTTAACATGGGGGCTGCCTTTAAATAAAATTAGAGCGTAGATTCCCTTGGGGAGCGGATAGACATGTGGAGTTTGTGGTCTCTGGACTCACAATTTAAAAATACATATTTTTATTAAAGTTGATTTTAAGAGTGTGTGTTTGAAAACGCCACTTTTAGAAAGTGGGCATTTTCTTGCTTAAACCATTCTGTGACTCTGTCTGTTTGTGGATTCCCTGTCTGGGTCAGTTTGACAGTTGGGCTGTTTGCACCTCTCTATAGACAGTGACACAAAGGGAGCTGGGGTGTAGCCTGCATATCCTGATGAGCCATCTGTGCTAGGAGGGAGGGGGGAGTGGTCACTCACACCTGAAAGGGCTGTGCCTGCCCTCACACAATGCAGTCTCCAACCCCCTGGTGTGTGTCTGGGGCCTAGCCCGGGCAAGGCAGGATTTCACAAACAAGAGAGACTTTCCTTTGAAGTAAGCCTACTTCCAAGGCCCAAATGGGTTTAAGAAGGGCACCCAAAACAACAGACTTTAGATCAGTTCTGGAAATCAAGAGGAACCTCTGCGTGGAGAAGAGGTGAAGAGCTGAGGAGACGTGCAGCCCTGCCTGTGACTGTGCGTTGTGGAGCTATCCTGCAGTTGCTGCTTCTGCGTAGTGAAAGGGGACAAAGACTGGACCTTGTTGTGCATTCCTGCTTGTGAAGAAATCTCCAAGGGCTTGTCCTGAGCTTGCCTCCTGTTGTTGAAGTCTCAGGGCCATCAAAGACTTCCCCTGCCAGCACCTAGACTCTCTGCTGAGACTCCTGCCCTGCCAAGTGATGCCCCATCTAGAGTCTGGTGCCTTGACATGTGATGCTGGCAGACCAAGATTGAACATCCACGCAATTTCAGACTCAACCTCCGAGACGCGGCTGAAGAAATGACACACCGCCAGCTCCGTGGCTGAAATCGATTCTCCGCTTGCAGCGCGGACGGAAGATCGACGCTTGCGGCTGAAGAAATGATGTGACTGGTAACATCGCAACTCACACAGCGCGGTTTTGCAAACACCGTGCAGCAGGATTTTCGATGAAAACCTTGCTGGGCATGGAAAAATGACGCAACGCCTGCCCGGCCCGAGTGCTGCCCGGATCGACGCATCGCTGTCCTGCAGAGAGGAAAACCGACGCACGCAGACCCGACCGGAGAAGGAGAAACAACATACGTTCTCTCTTGCGGGTGAGAAATCGATGCAACGCTTACCTTTTTCGATGCACACTCGCCTGTGCATGTTATTTTGATGCTACCCAGGTACTTTTCAATGCTAACAGTGTTTTACCTGTTTACAAAAGGATTTATGACTCTTTTGCTTTTTAAATTATTAACCTGACTTGTATATGTGGGATTTTTGTCATTGTGGTCTTGTTTTGTTTAGATTAAGTTACTGTGTGTATTGGTACAAATACTTTACACCTAGAACTCTGAAGTTAAACCTGCCTGCTCGTGCCAAGCTACCAAGGGGGTGAGTGGGGTTTAGCTGAGGGTGATTCTCCTTTACCCTGACTAGAGGGAGGTTCCTTGCTTGGATGGGGGTTGCCTGACTGCCAACCAAAGACCCCATTTCTAACATGCCTGTTATACGATCGTAGCACTTGTAATTGTGCATTTGTGGTGCACGTTACGTTTAGAGATTCAAAGCTGAATCTTGTTCAACTTTGTCTCTGTGGGCCACAAAGGAACTCATCAGCAGCTTTGCCTCTTTGACATTGGCATTATAACTGGGTTATGACCCGGATCTAGTTACCAAATGCCGCCTGCTGGTTATGGTGTCAATAATCAGCACACTATTGACTCATATTTTTGGGAAAAGTGTGTCTACAGCGTTATCCCCTTCTGTGCAGCGGACGTAGTGGTTACGTCCTGCAGCACAGTGCTCCTGTGCCGAGGACGTAACCATTACGTCCTCGGCCCGGAGGGAGTGCTATCGCTCCTTCCGTGGGGTTCCTCCCCACCCCCCCCCAAGGCAGGGATGGAAGGGGAAGACCTTCCCCTTACACCCCCACCCCACTGCCCCCCCCCCCCCTTCACCCCCTGTAATGACGTCAGCGCGCGATGACGGTCGCACTGGAAGCCATTTGCTTCCAGTGTGAGTACGGAGAAACAGGTGAGTTTCTCTTACGGTGGGTGGGGGATTTGGGACAAAAAGGCACCGGGGGAAAGGAAAGGCTTTTCCTTTCCCCCGCTGTCTCTTTGAGCATTCCTCCTGCCAGATCGCATTGCGATCAGGCAGCAAGAATGCCCACTAGACGCCAGGGATTTTCTCTTTTTTTGTTGTACTTTGTTGTTTGTCTGTCGGGGACCGGCCCCTTGGGCAAGGGTCGCTCCCATTTGGGGGCATGTTTCTTGTGGCCATTTCTGCCCCCCTTGGGGGCAGATCAGCCTAATATTTTTTAGGCTGATGGGCAGAAACCACTAGAACGCCAGGAATTTTTTAATATGTTTATTTTTGTTGGTGGGGCATATGCCCCCAAGGGGGGCAGAAGCCACTTAGACACCAGGGATAGTGTGTGTGTGTTAGTGGAGGGGGGGCAACCCCTTGGGCAAGGGTCGCCCCCCTTAGGGACAGATCGGCCTATTATTTTTAGGCTCACCTCCCCCAAAGGCGGGGCCGAAACCACTAGAACACCAAGGATTTTTTTGTATATGTTTATTTACGTGGGGGGCGTCCCCTTGGGCAAGGGGCACTCCCCCAAGGGGGGCATTGAACTGTTGGCCATTTCTGCCCCCCTTGGGGGCCAATGGGCCTATTTGTTTTAAGCCCATCTGCCCCCAAGGGGGGCAGCAGCCACTTAGACACCAGGGATAGTATGTGTGTGTTAGTGGAGGGGGGGCAACCCCTTGGGCAAGGGTCGCCCCCCTTTGGGGGCACGTGTACCAAGGCCATTTCTGCCCCCCTTGTGGACAGATCGGCCTATTATTTTTAGGCTCATCTTCCCCCAAGGGGGGCAAAAACCACTAGAACGCCAGGGATTTTTTTAATATGTTTATTTATGTGGGGGGCGTCCCCTTGGGCAAGGTGCGCCCCCCCAAGGGGGGCATTGAACTGTTGGCCATTTCTGTCCCACTTGGGGGCAGATGAGCCTATTTTTTTTAGGCCCATCTGCCCCCAAGGGGGGCAGAGGCCACGTAGGCACCAGGGATAGTGTGTGTGTGTTTTTTTTTTTTGGGGGTGGGCCCTGGGGCAAGGGTCGCTCCCCCTGGGGACACACTACTAAAGGTATTTTCTGCCCTCCTTGGGGCAGATAGGCCTATTTTTTAGGAGGCCCATCTGCCCCTATGGCAGAATCCACTTAGGCACCAATTTCTAAATGCTTGATGGTGGGATGTTTGTCAACTGATGAAGTATTTGCATTTGTGATAATTGTTTTCCTCCTTTTTGTTCTAGTTCAAAGCTTTTGCTTTCTTTGCTCTGGCTCCTTGCGGTTTTGGCAGTGGTTGACCTGCGGTTTGCATGGTTGCATGTCTTTGGTAAGTAAAAACAATTTACTCCAAAGGCGTATTGTTGCCATGCATGAATGACATGTTTGTAGGTGGTGTACTAAATGCAGGTTTGTGTGAAATTGTCCTTAGATTTGTGCACAATTATATTGGTGTTGTCTTATTTCTAATTTGCTTTTCTTTCTTTCTTTTTAGTGGGATATCATTGGTGATTGCTGTGTCTGTGCAGAGTAGTTGCTGGCGATTCAAGCTTTTTCAGGCAAGTGAGCGGTATAGTTTTTGAGTTTAGAACTCTTACTAATAAAGCTAAACTTTATTACTTATCTGACACAGTGCTGGTTGTTGGTGATGCATTTGTCCAGTTAATTTTCGTAGGAAAGATCATGGCTAGCCGCAGGATGACCGCTCAGCAGGTGGTTGGTATGCTTTTTGAGTCATTGTCTGATCATGATTATGAGACAGACTCTGCATCTGAGGCAGAGGAGGAAGTGAGAGATTCTGGCAGTGAGGTTTCTGCTGGAGAGGAATCTTCTGATGAGGAAGCCACACTTAGTGCAGATGAAGGGCCTGTTTCAGAGGAGGACACTGATGTGCCATTAGTGCAGCAACCTGGGGCTGAAAAGTTTCCCGTTAGAAGACCTGAACTCTGGGTTGCCCCAAACATGGAGCAGCCAGAGTTGCCTGCCTTTATTGGTCTCCCGGGGTGTAGAGTCAATACAGATAACTTTTTGAATGTCAATTTCTTTGAGTTATTTGTGGATGATGTGTTTTTGGAAGAGATTGTTGAGCAGACTAATTTGTATGCAGAGCAGTATCTGAGGGACAACGCTGCTAGACTTAAGCCGCACTCTAGAGATGCCCAGTGGATTCCCACATATTTCGAGGAGATGAAATGGTTTTTAGGTTTGACTCTTTTGATGGGGTTGATAAGGAAGCCGTCACTGGCTTCTTATTGGTCTACTAGTCCCTTGATGGCAACAGCTATATTTCTTGCAACAATGAGTCGTAATCAATATTTGCTTCTTCTTAGGATGCTGCATTTTATTGACAATGCATTAGCCTTGCCACAAGATCACCCTGATTCTGACCATCTTTTTAAGATTAGGCCTGTCCTTGATCATTTTGTAGATCGGTTTTCAGAGGTCTATGCTCCAGGCAAAGAAATAGCTGTCGATGAGTCTTTGGTCCTCTTCAAGGGTCGTTTGGTTTTTAGGCAGTACATTCCTAGCAGGAGGGCACGATGTGGAATTACATTGTATATGCTGTCTGAAAGTAGTACAGGATATGTGTATAATTTCCGTGTCTACACTGGTAAGGATTCCAGTATTGACCCCCCTGGTTGTCCTCCCACTTTTGGAGTTACTGAGAAAATTGTGTGGGAACTTGGTAGAAGACTGTTCAACAAAGGTCACCATTTGTATGTAGATAACTTTTACACTGGAGCGCAGTTGTTCAAGGAATTGTTTAGAGTGGACACTGTTGCTTGTGGCACAATTCGTTGTAACCGGAAAGGCTATCCAAGGGAGCTTGTCTGTAAAAAACTTCAGAGGGGACAGTGCAGTGCCTTGCGGAATGATGAGCTGCTAGCTTTGAAGTTTTCAGACAGGAGGGATGTCTACAGGCTAAGTACCATCCATGATGAGAATACTTCCCCCGTGACTTTGGGGCCAGGTTGCTGAAGTGCGCAAACCTGTGTGCATTTTAGATTATAATAAGCACATCGGAGGTGTAGATAGAGTTGATCAAAGGTTGGAACCTTATACTGCTATTCGTAAGTCTTACGTTTGGTATAAGAAGTTAGCAATTCACCTCTTCCACTTAGCAACTTTTATTGCTTTTATTGTGTTTAAGGATAGGTCTCCAGAGTCAAAGATGACATTTGTGAAATTTCAGGAGTCAGTGATAGAGAGCCTTATTGTGGTGGAACAGGCCAGAGTTCTTAGAGAAGCAGTGGTGGAATGATGGCTAGATTGAATGATCGACACTTTGCTGAGCACATTCCTCCCACGCCCAAAAAAGACTTTCCAGCTAAGAAATGTAGACTGTGTTTTCGAAGAGGTATCCGGAGGGAGACTCGAATATACTGCCCAGATTGTCCTTCAAAGCCTGGGCTGTGTGTGGGTGGTTGTTTTAAGAATTACCACACTCAGAAGAATTACTGGGAACAACCATGAGTGTAAACTAATGTCTGTTTTGTATTTTCATGTGTTCAGTTTCATGGTTAGCATTTCTGTCATATGCTTAGTTAAAGCTTTTGTGTTTGTAGTTTTGTAATTATTTCTAATTAGTTAGTGGTTTCTTAGTTTAAAAAAAAAAAGTGATGCCATTGTGTGTGGAGTGGGGCTTGGCTGAGGGTGTACATAGTGTACATATTGACTTGCTGTTGGCTACTGCAACACACTGCCAGCCAAACACCAGTCCACACACTCCCATCAGCTGGTGTGATTGTTGTATCAGGCATGTGGGCGTATGTAAGTGATGGGCCATTGAGTGGCGCTGTCTGTCGATGCGAGTGTTGTAATGTGCTGGGCCCGTGGCTGAGGCGTGAATGGTCTTGTGCATGTCATGTATGAAAGGTGTGTGAATGGACTGTAAAGCGGTTGGTGCCTTGCCATGGCTTTACAGCTCACGAGCTGTGAGTCAATAGTTCCGTTTTTTGGCCTTTTTTAACAGTGCATTTCATTTTTGTGAAATCTCTTGTTGATAAAATTTGATCCACTGAACCATCACTCACCCTCGTGCCAAATCCAACCAGTATGTCTGGTAAAAATGACAAAACCAGCTCCGCTGTAATCAGGCGTCGCAGCACACCTGTGACACGCTAGATGCCTTGGGTGGGACCCCGATGATGAAGCATGCCACCCACTTGGTTGGTGGGTGAGGGGTCTTTTTAACATAACCTAAGTGCGTTTCTTTTCACAATTTTAGTGTTTGGAACATCTCATGAGTATGTGAACACACCTAAATGATCTATTGTAAAACTACCTGTGTTTTGGTCCCGGGTGTGGCCTTCATCTAGGGAAACCTAGTAAACCCAGACATGTTTTAAAGATAGACACCCCAAGGAGTCCAAGGAGTTGTGGCTTGCCTGGATCCCCCAACATTTTCTTACCCAGACTCCTCGGCAAATCTCAAAATTTGCATAAAAAAATCATATTTTCCTCACTTTACTTTGTAGGATCACCGCTGCCGCACAAATTTCCTACCACCCAGCGTTCCCCTCAGTCCCCCAAGTAAAATGACACCTCACTTGCATGGGACCCCAAAGCAGAGTCAGCCTAAAAGATGTATAAAAGAAAAATATGTGCTTATCAACTCGCTGTGCTATCCCCTCAATCTCTACAAGTTTTTGGCATTTTTCTGTTGCAGGCACCTGTCCCACCCACACAAGGGAGGTACCATTTTTATCGGGAGACTTGGGGAAATGCTGGGTGGAAGGAAATTTGTGGCTCCTGTCAGATTCCAGAACTTTCTGTCGACGAAATTTGAGGAAAAAGTGTTTTTTTGGCCCTATTTTGAGGTTTGCAAAGCATTCTAGGTAACAGAACCTGGTCAGAGCCCCACAAGTCACCCCATCTTGGATTCCCCCAGGTGTCTAGTTTTCAAAAAGGCGCTAGTTTGCTAGTTTTCCCCAGGTGCCGGCTGGGCTAGAGGCCAAGATCCACAGGTAGGCACTTTGTAAAAAACGCCTCTCTTTTCTGTGAAAAAATGTGATGTGTCCACATTGTGTTTTGGGCCATTTCCTTTGGTGGGCGCAAGGCCTACCCACACAAGTGAGGTACCATTTTTATCGGGAGACTTGGCGGAATGCTGGGTGGAAGGAAATTTGTGGCTCCTGTCAGATTCCAGAACTTTCTGTCGCCAAAATGTGAGGAAAAAGTGTTTGTTTGGCCAAATTTTGAGGTTTGCAAAGGATTCTGGGTAACAGAACCTGGTCAGAGTCCCACAAGTCACCCCATCTTGGATTCCCCCAGGTGTCTAGTTTTCAAAAATGCACTGGTTTGCTAGGTTTCCCCAGGTGCCGGCTGAGCTAGAGGCTAAAATCCACAGGTAGGCACTTTGTAAAAAACACCTCTGTTTTCTGTGAAAAAATTTGATGTGTCCACGTTGTGTTTTGGGCCACTTCCTTTTGTGGGCGCTAGGCCTACCCACACAAGTGAGGTACAATTTTTATTGGGAGACTTGGGGGAACGCTGGGTGGAAGGAAATTTGTGGCTCCTGTCAGATTCCAGAGCTTTCTGTTGCCGAAATGTGAGGAAAAAGTGTTGTTTTGGCCAAATTGTGAGGTTTGCAAAGGATTCTGGGTAACAGAACTTGGTCAGAGCCCCACAAGTCACCCCATCTTGGATTCCCCCAGGTGTCTAGTTTTAAAAAAATGCACTGGTTTGCTAGGTTTCCCCAGGTGCCGGCTGAGCTAGAGGCCAAAATCCACAGGTAGGCACTTTGTAAAAAACACCTCTGTTTTCTGTGAAAAAATGTGATGTGTCCATGTTGTATTTTGGGCCATTTCCTTTCGTGGGCGCTAGGCCTACCCACACAAGTGAGGTACCATTTGTATCGGGAGACTTGGGGGAATGCTGGCTGAAAGGAAATTTGTGGCTCCTGTCAGATTCCAGTAACTTTCTGTCGCCGAAATGTGAGGAAAAGGTGTTTTTTTGGCCCAATTATGAGGTTTGCAGAGGATTCTGGGTAACAGAACCTGGTCAGAGCCCCACAAGTCATCCCATCTTAGATTCCCCTAGGTGTTTAGTTTTCAAAAATGTGCTGGTTTGCTAGGTTTCCAGGTGCCGGCTGAGCTAGAGGCCAAAATCCACAGGTAGGCACTTTGTAAAAAACACCTATGTTTTCTGTGAAAAAATGTGATGTGTCCATGTTGTGTTTTGGGTCATTTCCTTTCGTGGGCGCTAGGCCTACCCACACAAGTGAGGTACCATTTGTATTGGGAGGCTTGGGGAAACGCTGGCTGGAAGTAAATTTGTGGCTTTTGTCAGATTCCAGAACTTTCTGTCGCCGAAATGTGAGGAAAAGGTGTTTTTTTGGCCCAATTATGAGGTTTGCAGAGGATTCTGGGTAACAGAACCTGGTCAGAGCCCCACAAGTCACCCCATCTTGGATTCCTCTAGGAGTCTAGTTTTCAAAAATGTGCTGGTTTGCTAGGTTTCCCCAGGTGCCGGCTGAGCTAGAGGCCAAAATCCACAGGGAGGCACTTTGTAAAAAACACCTATGTTTTCTGTGAAAAAATGTGATGTGTCCATGTTGTGTTTTGGGCCATTTCCTTTCATGGGCGCTAGGCCTACCCACGCAAGTGAGGGACCATTTTTATCGGGAGATGTGGGGAAACACAGAATAGCAAAACAAGTGTTATTGCCCCTTGTCTTTCTCTACATTTTTTCCTTCCAAATGTAAGGCAGTGTGTAAAAAAGACATCTATTTGAGAAATGCCCTGTAATTCACATGCTAGTATGGGCACCCAGGAATTCAGAGATGTGCAAATAACCACTGATTGTCAACACCTTATGTTGTGGCCATTTCGGAAATACAGGCGTTTTCTTGATACCTATTTTTCACTTTTTATATTTCAGCAAATGAATTGCTGTATACCCGGTATAGAGTAAAAACCCATTGCAAGGTGCAGCTCATTCATTGGCTCTGGGTACCTAGAGTTCTTCATGAAGAGTCCATCTGACATAACGGTATATTGCTTTAAAAAATCTGACATCGCAGGAAAAAATTACAGAGTAGCTGTTTTTTTCACCTACATTTCAATATTTTTTTTATTTCAGCTGTTATTTTCTGCAGGAAACACTTGTAGCATCTACACAAATGACCCCTTGCTGAATTCAGAATTTTGTCTACTTTGCTTTCTGGGATCCAGCATTGGTTTCTCACCCATTTTGACCACTAACTGGAAGGAGGCTGAAAGCACAAAAAATAGTAAAAATGGGGTATGTCCCAGTAAAATGTCAAAATTATATTGAAAAATTGGGTTTTCCAGTTCAAGTCTGCCTGTTTCTGAAAGCTGGGAAAATGGTGATCTTGCCACTGCAAACCCTTTGATGATGCCATTTTCAGGGATAAAAACACGAGCTGCTTTCTGCAGCCCTTTTTTCACATTTTTTTAACAAAAACTAAATTTTCACTGTATTTTGGCTAATTTCTTGGTCTCCTTCAGGGGAACCCACAATGTCTGGGTACCTCTAGAATGTTGGAAAAAAAGGATGCAAATTTGGCTTGAGTAGCTTATGTGAACGAAAAGTTATGAGGGCCTAAGCGCGAACTGCCCCAAGTAGCCAAAAAAAGGCTCGGCACAGGAGGGGGAAAGGCCTGGCAGCGAAGGGGTTATCTACTGGATAAGAGCAAAGTTTTCAGTGATTATCGAACTTTATATTAGCTGATCATTGTTTACAATATTTGTTAAATTTTTTCATATCATTGACAGATTTTTCAGTGATCAGCACACTTTGAGATAAACAAGCGTTGGTTGTACTTTTCAGCGTATAACAATTAGATCAGCAATGGGCATGCTTTCAAACTATCTTATTTTGTGGGTATTTCTGGGAGTGTCAACAACTCTTGGCAAGTTTGTTCAATGTATTTTTCTGCAGTTGTGTATATATTATTTTAATGGTGTAGTTTGCTGAATTTATTTAATGTTGTTTTTAACTAATTTTTTATTACATGTTTTACAGGGTAAATATATAAGATGCAGACAGGAACACCACCCACTTCATTTCCACAATAACCAGGAAAACCACCTTTATGATGGCACTTATGGTACAGATCATTTAATGCCAATATTGGTGTGACAGATAATATGAAATTTAAACCTGAAAGAAACAGGAATTTATTGCATTACTATTAAGGAGCTAGAAGAGCAAAATGTATTTGGTCATTTGTCAGAGTATCCTTGGCTGGATGATGAAGAGTTAGGTGAATTACGGATTGTTGTGAAAGAACTTGACACATATTTTGAAGGCAAGGTAAATCTATTACTATACAAACACAAATTTGTCATGTGAGTTCAGAAACCTGATTAATCTATTGATTCTTATGTTACAGCATTAAAAATATTGGTATCATTCTGTGATTTTGAGTGGTTTAAATCCCAATTGATTTGTGTCCAGATTGTTTGTAGATGTAATTTGAAGAAAATATATCAAATGCTGTTGATGTGCAAAAGCCATCACTTGACGAGACAATTGTTATAGCAAAATGCACATGGAAATTACAATGAAAGCAGAAATTTGAACAATGCTACTACTAAATGAATGTGTTATAGGTGTGGATCCAATAGGCATGTGCACAGTTTTAAAAACTGTTCAACTATTACACAAGAATGCTGGCAGTGTAACAAAATAGGATACTTTGGCAAAACAATTCTGTTAGATGTGTACAAGATAGGAATTTCAATGATGAAGATGATCTGTACATGAAAGTAGAAGAATTAGTTCTCTCAGTAAAGAGTTTAGAAATGAATAGTGTATGAATGAAAAAGTAGCATGGTGATCCTCCTTTTGATATAAAAATAGATGATACAGATGTGCCATTACTAATAGATTCAGGGGCAAGAGTCACCATCATTTCAATTGACAAACACAGAGAATTTTAGTCCAGAAAAGGTCTTTTGCCCCCAGATGTTCTTACCACTGCTTTTGAAGGAAGTAGAATTGACCTTGTATGATATTTTTGGGAGAAATTAACTTTTGAGGAAAAAGCTACTGAAGGGAAGGTGTATGTAGCTTATAAAGGCATCAAGGTACTGGGATGGTGGCATGAGGCAGATTTTGGTATAATCATATCACCTGGTCAGAAAAATTCTGCCGCATTGGTTGGTTCAATGTCTAATTGTTTATGTAAAACACAATTTGCATTGATTTTTAGCAACAAGATAAGCAAAATTAAAACTTTTGTTTATACCATTAAAGTAAAAGGATAAGTGTTACGTGCAAAACATAGACTTCATAATGTTTCCCATAGTGTATAACAAGATTTAATGAAAATGCTCAAGGAAATGCAAAACAATGGAGTTATAGAATCTGTAGATACAACGTTATGGCTAGCTCCAATACTTTTGACAAAAAAAACAAAAGATTTGCATCTATGTGTGGATCTCAGATCTGTAAACAAAGCTGTATGGGTTGAAAAATACCCATTACCACATATCAAAGATTTGATTGCAGCTGTTGGTCACTCCGAATGGTTTACAAAGTTAGATCTTAATGCTGCTTACCATCGGGTGGTATTAGATGAGAAGTCACAGTATCTCACTGCCTTTGTGAAACCTGATGGAACTTTTCAGTTTTGCTGCATGCCATTTGGGCTGGCCTCAGGAGCGTCAGTATTTTAAAAATTTATGGCTAGAATGTTTGCTGACATAAATCACGTAGTAGTATTTCAGGACAACGCACAAATTCATTTTGATACACATGATCTGCATGTAAAAGATATTGAAAACTTTCTATTTACTCTACAAAACAATGGGGTTACTCTAAGAGAGGACAAATGCATATTTCCATAAATTAAATTGAATATTTGAGCCAGGCAATATCTAGTGAATGAGTCAAACCTATGCCTAGCATTGTATAAGAGATCATCAAGGCTCTGCATTTTACGGACTAAGATTAGTTATGTATTTTTCATTGGTCTATATGAATTATTGTCTAAAATCCTCAAAAAGTTTCAAATGTCATAGAATCTTTCAGATTGTTACTAAAAAAAGCAACATAATGTGTATGGGCTGCTTCAGGTCAACATAATTTTGAACTTGATAAGTGGTGTATAATAGAAGCACTTATGTTACAAACTTATGTTAAAGGAAACAATTGTCCCAGTAGATGCCATGGTCTATGGTGTGAGTGCGGACTTACCCCAGGTTGAGGGTGGAAAAGAATTCACTATTGGACTTGCATCTATCATTTAGGTTCTCATCATGCTAATGAGGCTAATAGATTTGGGAGACAGGACCACATGGATGGTGGCTACTGAGTAGAATTCCACACCACATGAAGCCTGTCCGCCTAATCCAGTTTCTTCGGCTAACTAGCAGTGCCTCATCGCTGACCGAGCTGATTGTGGCAACCGGGCGCATGACATGAAGACTCCTCAGAGGAATCGTGGTTGACCAGATCCCATCCCTTTCTCTCAGTTACCAAAAAGTCTCATGCAGGCAAAGACAACAGAGTCTTAATATAGTTCAATAAGGGGTTATTGAAGTAACTGCATCTTAGATAAAAAGGCATATATTGCAGTAACTAAGATGATAAAACACAACAAAAGCAAACAGGTGACTAACAGAGTAAAACACATAAATAGTCCTACCAGACTGTCACTAAGAATGATATGGATATAGGTATATAGATATCTCCTGCTTACTCTATGTTTGAACACAGCATAATAAGCCTAATCTGCCTTTCGGTTTTCCCCCCTGGGGGTACACCATCCCTCAAACCTGGAGGAAGAAGTCTGTAGTCTAGAGAGACACCGTCCCCATGTGGATCAGGGGTCCGGCTGTCCAAGCAACTAGCTGCAGTGAAGCAATCAGCATACAGTCATGGTCATCTGGCTGGAATCTTCCTCTAATGTGTCTGGGACAAAGGGGTGTTTTTATAATAAAACAGTTGACATTCTGAGAAATGGTCCACACGTATGAGTGTGTGTTTTCTGTGAATGGTGGAGACACAGCATACCACGTTTGTCGGCAACCCTATCTGACTGTAGCCTTGGAGCAAGCACAGAGTGAAATAAACGTCCTACTTTGAACCAAAAGTTTTCATAGGCAAAAGTACAATGAGATAAAGAAAATAAAACAGCATTGCAAATGTTGCTATTGCTAGAAAAATAAAGCAATACTGAATAAAATGTAACAAGGTCAAAGTGCACACCGGCAGGCCTTGTTAGCATAAAACAACATGTCTAAAACATGGCTAAAATGGATATAGAACACATCTAGAAGAAAAAGAGATGTAGAACAAGATACTCAACAATAGAAAAAGAAATGTTAGACAATATGCGAGGCATAGAAAAATGTAAATCTTGGAAAGTTTTAAGAACTAATCATCGACCTCTGGTAGACATCCTTTCAGGCAACAAAATAAAAAAGCCTACGACAAGACTAGCACGATTAGCAACAAAACTGTTAGACCTTCAATTCACAGTAATTGAAATTGCTGGAGGAAAAAATGTGAATGCAGAAATCTTGTCAAGGATGCCAGTTGGTGAAGAGTTAGATGAAAAGAACATGATGAATGAAGTTGAGGAATGCATTATTGCCAGTGTAGAAGATTGTGTTGTTTGTGGTAACACGGATGAATGGAGGACAGCTCTCAAGAAAGACAACATTTTGAGTCAAGTTATGAAGATGGTGACATCTTTTTGGCTAAAACAAAAATCTTCAGATTGTTCTCTTCAACCATATTGCAAGATTGCAGAGGAACTATCTATGAAGAATAATTTGTGAATGAGGGGAGACAGACTAACTCCTCTTGACTGTTTCA
This sequence comes from Pleurodeles waltl, assembly GCF_031143425.1. NCBI lineage: Eukaryota > Metazoa > Chordata > Amphibia > Caudata > Salamandridae > Pleurodeles > Pleurodeles waltl. The sequence continues at coordinate 295,623,700 of NC_090450.1, forward strand.
GGCAAAGAATTTTAGAAACTGCTCATGCAGGCCATTTGGGAGTAACAACCACTAAACACAGAATAGGGTACAAATTTTGGTGGCCAGGTTTAGATCTTGAAGTTGAGTAATTTGTAAAGGAATCTGCACAACGTGTTTACAGTGATAAATATTTGGCTACATCTACACGTCCTCCCATTCCTGAAAGTGTCCAAAGAGAGTTTGGCAAAAAATTGCAGTGGATTTTTTGGGTCCTTTTCATGTGTTACCTAACAACTTGAGATATTTAATTGTTTTAGTTGATAATTTGTCAAGGTGGGTGGAGGTTAAAGATATGTCTGAAACAAACACAAAAGCAGTAATTTGTTTTTTTCAAGACGTCTTGAATAAGGAAGGTGTACCTAAAGAACTACTTACAGGCAAAGAGTTCCATTTACTTCTAATAGCATGTTTGAGTCCATTTTGGAAAGTTAAAGTATTTGATCAGGAATGTGATGTGGAAAAACAATCACTTAAGGCTAAAACAACGAGTGATAAAGTGTTGTACGAATTGAAAGAGAAATGCAAACAAAAGGTAACAAAAGTAAGGCAGGAAACAGATTTAGGGGCTCATTCCGACCGGGGATGCGGGAGCACCGCCAACAGGCTGGCGGTGCCCCGCAGGGCATTCTGACCACGGTGGTTTGGCCGCGGTCAGACCAGGAAAACCGGCGGTCTCCCGCCGGTTTTCCGCTGCCCTGGGAATCCCCCATGGCGGCGCAGCTTGCTGCGTCGCCATGGGGGATTCCGACCCCCTCACCGCCATCCTGTTCCTGGCGGTTCCGACCGCCAGGAACAGGATGGCGGTGAGGGGTGTCGTGGGGCCCCTGGGGGCCCCACTTTGAATTCCAGTGTCTGCTTTGCAGACACTGGAATTCACGATGGGTGCCACTGCACCCGTCGCACATCCTCCACTCCGCCGGCTCCATTCGGAGCTGGCTTCCTCGTGGGGAGGGGTTTCCCGCTGGGCTGGTGGGCGGCCTTCTGGCGGTCGCCCGCCAGCCCAGCGGGAAAGCCAGAATGGCCTCCGCGGTCTTTCGACCGCGGAGCGGCCATATGGCGGCTCCCTCCAGGTGGGCGGCTCCCGCCGCCCGCCGGGGTCAGAATGACCCCCTTAGTGTTGGAGAGGTTGTACTTGCAAAAGAACCTGTACAGTTACAAAATTGAATGTCGAAGTTCAGAGATCCCATTCACATATTTGAGATTAGAGATCAAGCAGCAAAAATGTCCAATGATCAATGGTAGAATGTTTCATGTTTAGCAAAAGGTAATGATATGACAATTTTGGAACGTGTGGTTGAGAAACAAGCTCAAAATAACTTGCAAGCAAAACATGATAACAAGGATTTGGTAGGGAATAAAAGATTAGAACCACATATGCACGCAAGAAGTAGAAGAATTCCTTCTAGGTTTAGAAATTAGTGCTTTGTTTTATATTGGTGAATATTCAATTTATATTATTTTGATTACTAAGTTCACATTTTAGTGTCTGATAGAATATATTGTTTTATTGTAGTATTGTTGTTATTTTATTGTATCCTTATTTGTTGTTAAGAGGGGGATATGTGGTGAATGGGTTTGTATTAGCATGTACAGAAAAGAGATTATTAATGTAATAGATACTAGTGATGTAATAGTGAGCTGGACATTCACTGGATGTCTATATGCTCTTCAGTGTAATGTAGTACGTGTGTATTTGAATTTAGGGACAGCTGGATGTTGGCTCCTGGGCCTTTCACTTGTGCCCTGATTTTACTCTGCACACTAAACGTCATGAAGAGCAAACCATTGGATGAATGAGCATTTATTACACCTATTGAAATTGCCTGGTGTGTTCCCACTTACCCTTCTTGATGCTGCAAATGTGTCCTTTGAACCTGGCTGTCACTAATATGAGCTAACAATGATGAGAAATATTGTACAAAGCAAAGCTGAGATGGCACCAAGATACTAGCAGGGCAGTGGCATAGCAAGGATTCCATAATGTTTAATGTCATCATGGAAAGTGTGTCACACTGTCTTCTTGTTGACTAGTTAAAAAGCAACCATAATTGTAGGGTAGTGGGCCCTTCTAACCCCTGGACTCTGGTGCCACTGCACCAGTGGCTCTAACAATAATTATGTATCTGAAAAGAGGATAGAAGTGCTATCACCTGAGTGATACTGGGAGTTTCACCAGGGTTGCAACTATAACTATTGCAATGCACAGCTCTCACTGACAACCACTAGAGTGAACACTCTAAGTCTGCTCAGTCACAGGAATGATGTAGCAACAATGGAAAACAAAAATTGATACCCAATGTTGCTATATCAAAAAGGAATTACAGGCTACGCTGACAGGCCTACCAGAGAAGCTGTCAGTGTAGTGCTGGATTTCTGCTCTAATGGAAGTCAAAAGGCACAGCTTGGGAAAAGGAGGGTGTGGGACAGCTCACTGGAAGATGGGTTGGGTGGCTTAAAGAAAGTTGTTTGGAGAAATCATGTTCAGTATGGCTCCACACTATTCCTCTGTTGCTGCATAGCAGCTGAATGCAGGGACAGATGGTTTTGGCAGCTTTACTGTGAGAGGAGGCCTATTTTTGCATGGTTAGCCCCCACTTTTTGATGTGTTCTAGAAGTTGGCAGTGCCCTGGGCCCCTGCTAATCGGGTTCCCTGGGCCAGAGCTCTTTCCCCAAATCTGTTTTGATATTGGATACACTCTTAATTATCCCCAAGTCCCTAGTAAATGGGTACCCCAGTACCCAGGGCAAGAGATAGTAAGATTAGACCCCTGAGGGCAGCAGCACTGATTGTGCAACCCCCAAGGGCCCTGCACCCAGATGCACCCAGCACTGCCATTGCAGGCTTAGTGTACTGGGGCAAACCTAAAAAGACAAACTTGACATGGCACACCGTCTGTGTGCCCTGTTCATCCTACACTGCTTATTCTATGGGTAAGTCACCCCTCTGGCAGGCCTTCCAGCCCTAAGGCATGGTGCACATAACTATGTGTGAGGGCATAGCTGCAGGAGCAATATGCCCCCACTGTGTCCTTGACAAACCCAAGACATAGTGAGTGAACAGAGCAGCCATTTTACATACATGTACTGGGCACTGGTCAAACGCGGGTTTCCCAGTTACATGATGGCTACTCTGCACCCTGGGTTGTTTGGTATCAAACAAATCAGAATAATAAATCCAAACTTGTACCAGTATTGGATTTATCCACAAATGTACCCAGGGGTCACCTTAGAGGTTCCCCCTTCAAACCCTAACCCTAACTGGCATGGTTGCTGACTGGTTCCATTCAGCCTGCCACTCCAGACGGACGATATACAAACATTGGGGAGAGTCATGGCTCTCTGGTTTGTAAGACAATGCCCTTCCTGGGTGGAGGAGCTAACACCTGCTCCCTCAGGAATGTGCAACACCCTGGCAGTGAGCTTCAAAGTACTGAAGCTACTGAAACTCGAGCCTCCAGGCCTGCTGCTAGCAGCAGAGGGCTTTCCCCCTTGCACTTTGAGTGGGAGCAAAGGTGGGAAACCAGACAAATGGTAGGAGGAGTGGCCTCACTGAGCATGCGCCACCCCTAAGGGTTTGCATGCAAAATGGACCCTCTATCTCATTTTTCTCCATCTTGGAATGGAGGAATATAGCCAATCAGGTTTAGGGAAGTGGCCCTTCCCACAGGAAGTGGTCACTGTAGTGGGTGTAGCCACCCAAGGGTAAGTGTCCCATTGGACACTACCAGGGTCCCCCTAAAACGCCCACTAAATTCAGTATTTAGTGGGCTCCGCTAAACCAGGAATTTAGATTGAACAAGAAGAAAGAAGACAGCACCAAAGAACCTGCCAGAACGAGAACCGAGGACCTGCTGCACCAGAAGAGGCTCCAAGACCCCTGCTTACTGCACCAGAGTCCCAACAATCGCCAGTGCGGAGGGGCTGACCACTGGACTGACCTCAGAAGCCACAGAGGACCTCCAGCCTTCTCAAATAGTCTAAATCTCCCTCTTCAGTGGAGAAACCTGCAAAGGAACACAAACCAGTGAAGATCACTTCACAATATTGGCGATATCTCCATGACCGGAAGTCACAGCCAGACCTGACAACACACCAATAACCACCCGGAAGTGACCTGTATCTGTGCCAAGTTTGGTGGCTCTGCCCCCCTAGTGCCCAAGATACAGCAGTACCCTGGGTACTCGTCAGCTGACACTAGACCAGCAGAAAACTAGCTCCCCCAGAGCTGCAAAAGGATCATGAGGAAGCCCCAGTTCAGTGACTTCAGGAACACCCTGTACCTCTGACTAAAGTGCCCCCGTAGTCCAGTAAGCTGCCCTCAAAGAGACTCACCTCCAACTCCAGTGGACTCCGTTGCGCACAGCATCCAAGACCTCCAAAACGCCCTGCATTTGGTTGCCCTGGGCCTTGCATCATGGGATCTGCTGTGTGCCCTGTGTGATCTCAGAAGCCCAAGGGGACCCCAAGGCACCATCTTTAAATATCATACCAGCTCCTTCTCCAAGTGGCCCCTCCAGGTGGCCCTGAGTCTGTGCCAAGAGCCTCTCCAACGCTGCTCCTGCCGGAACCGGGAGCTGCCTGAGACTCTCCAGCTGGCACAGTGTGCCCACCGACTGTTGCGACCACCCTGCAAAAGAAGAGACTGATAACTCAACCGTGCAATTTTTAATGCATTTTTAAAAGTGACTGCCTATTGATTCCAATGGTGCGTAATTACGCACAGAAAGACTAACTTTGCTAAAACTTTGAAAAGTCCTAACAAGAAACGTACTTAACGTATTCTAAAGATCTTGGTCTTAAAATGTATATGTCTGAACAATTTTTATAAATTCTGGTCTTGAGTTATTCATTTAGTCTGTGAGGTGCATGATTGGATTTGTGAGTACAGCAAATACTTAGCACACCTCCTGGATTAGCCTAACTGCTCTACCAGGTACCGTAAAAATTGGAGCATTAGGTGGTCCAATTTTTACCTCTGGAAACCAACGTGTGGTTGCCTGAACCCTCTGCATAGTGTGCTTTGGTTTTGCACACTGCATAGAGGGCCATCTTCCAACATTTACATACCATTATACTTTGGTAAATATTGAATGGCAAGGATGTTTTTCACCTCATACCTGTGAGTGACATCAGTGACAACTCCAGCTTCACTCTCATTATCTATTTGATTCCACTCACAACCCATTGGGGAAAAAATCCCAATTATTCACGGTCATGCTTCTATAGTTCTATATGTAACCACCTTTCTACACAAGAAAGATATATACATGAGGAAATTGTATATATTTACACTTTATTGTCCACCTGAATAATATATTACAAAGTCGGGGTAAGACAATGTTTAAAGAAAAATGGAGCATATGTATGTACTGTGTTGAAAATCTCTTGTCACAATCGTCAGTGTGTGCCTGAGAGAGGAGTCGTATCATCATTATTCCTAACCTTGTGAGAAGCAGACTTCTGGGTCGGACAACATGCACTGTACCAGGTCATATGAAATGCCTCATTTTGTGACCATTGGCTGATCCTTCCATCAGAGCTCTGTAAATATCTGAACGTATTGCATTATATTTACGTGCACCAGAGATTATTACTATGATGCAGTGAGTTGCTTAGGAGAGTAGATGATAGCCATGTGTTGAGTTGTCAGTGGTCATTGCTGAGTTTACAGTCAGAGAACGTACATCTAGGAAGTACTTGCACTTGCAGCAGGGCTTTAAAAGCAGACAGCTGTGCTTTAAAGTTGGCTTTCAGAGCAGGCGTATTGCCTCAACTAACATCAGAAACATGTAATCGACGGTTGTATTTTGCACGTGTTTTGCACTAGCATGGCATATAGGCACCTTAGTAATTTAAAACTACCCCTAACTCATATGATTTCCCATACCCTTCTTCCTGCACCAACTGAGTAGTTTTCTCTCACTGTACAGATGGTTTGAAACAGAAATGTGTTATGGCAAAGTACTCAAGATAACTTAATATATTCTAGGACATGGGGTCATAAAGCGAGCATTTACGGTATAAAATATAAAGTAAGGGATTAGGATAGGGCAGGATTGGAGTTATTAATTTCTCTGGAAAAATAGTAGAAGGTTGAGGGGTAGTTGTCTTTCTACTCTTTGTTGGATGGAGATGGCGTTTCACTGATGATAGTTGAAGTTTTGCCATTAAGATGCGCTGAACGTACTTCTGCATGTCCAGTGGTGCAGGCATGTGGATTTGGAGTCAGTGAGCATTTGCTTCTCAGATATGAAGAACAAGCTCACATGCCCTACAAACTGTTTGCACACTCCCTTCACCACGTTCTTCCACTCATCATCGCATCCCTTGTATAGATTCCCTTTGTAACCAACTCTCTCTTAGCGACAGGGTAATACCTTCCTGTTGATTATTCACAAACCCTAAACTACAACAAACCAGAGGCATTTTGCATTTGCAAGAATTATGCATAATTGCAACCCCTTTTGAAGTAACAAAGATTGGAAGAGTTGCATACAGGTTGGAGTTTTTCGGAAATAGAAAAGTGACCAAACATTTAAAAGTGATCTGTGGAAGAGTTACTCACGAATTATATTTCAATTCAAGACTTAAAGAAAACGAATTGATGATGCAAATCCGCCTGATTAAAGAGAAGCGCAGAAAGGTATCCAATTAGAGAAGTTGGAAATGGTTAAAAAGGAAATTTAAATGTTCCTTCTAACGCCGAAAAAGTGATGAGCAGAGTTTCAAAAGTTCCTATAGAGATATTTTGTGTGTGAAAAGAGGGTGACTGCATGCTCTGAAGGTTGTACAACATACAGAGAAGTTTGGTCTTTATGTAAGTCAATGCATATTATGCTGCCTTGCCTGTACACTTATAATATTAGTCGGACTGATTGTTGGAGTGGATTCACTGCGTGCATTGCGCCGCTTTGTAAATATGGAGTGGGCTTTTTGCCAATCTAATGCCACAGCGTTAATAAAATAGTTTTTGCCCTAATTTGAACTATTAGCTATTGGTTTTCAACTATGAGAGTGCCAACCAGACCCGGTGCCAGTGTTTTAACGCCATACAAACTGCATGTCGAATTGGATGCACGCAATTGGCAAGGCTTGGATTACTTATAAGTCCGTTTGATATGGTATCCAGGGTACCCAGGGCATGTAAGACAGCATCCATTCAGGGCTGCAACACCCTACGTGTGACAAAATACAAAACAGGCCCAACCTGCCACTGCAAACTGGAAGGGCAGTGTTTTCACTGCCTAGTTTGACTTTGCCATTTAGAACTAAGGCAAAGCCACTCTGTCCCTTAACATTATATAAGTCACTCCTGAAGAAGGCCTATAGAGTCCTATGGCAGAGAGCTATATTTTGTTGAGTAAGTTATAGGTTTTTACGACATGTCTTAGTAGCAACACTTCCAAATTATCATTTTGCCATGGGTAAAGTTGGTAGCCCTATTGGCTAATGCAGAGTTACCGTGTGGCATCCTAACCCGGCTAACTTTTGACTGGGACTGCCAAACTGGGTCATGTGGGGTATCAAATTAATCATGACATTAAATGTGATCTGATGCTCAGATTAAAATTAATGGTATTATTAATAGTTGGCCACTTTTAGAAAAGTGACCACTCTGTGCCCTGCTAACCCAGTGGCCTCATGAATGCACACACACGCACACACACACACACAGATTTCTGGTGACCTGGGGAGACATGTGAATGACTCCCACAGACATAGACAAAGGCAGTGTAACAGTAGTGAGGTGTTACTTCCTCAGGGGATTAGTCTGGAGGCGTGCTTCAAAGGGGAACCTGCTTATGATGGGCTGTCTGGCCCAACACCCCTGAGCAGGGTGTCTGTTCCCCTTGTAGACAGTATGGGAACAGGGCCAGAGTTGGGAAACTCACCCCCAAATCCAAATCTACTGTGGGTGTGTTTTCCCAGCTAGCCTCACCTCTAGGGTTGGCTACCGAGGAAGGGTTGTACCATCTTGAAGGGGGAAAGAATGTGGTATTCTGGGATAGCCAGATGCCACACATCACAGGAACCTTGTCACTAGGTAGTGTTGGAAAGGAAATTAAATGAGAAGATATTACACTACATCAGACATCGATAAAAAACAATATACATTTATATGTGGTGAAAGAGCAGTGTAGGCCTAAAACCTGTGCTCATACCAGAGAGGTGAAAAGTTCACTTGAAAATAGAATGCATGACCAGCAAGGACTTAGTTAAAGGAAACCCCGTGCATGTAAGCTTGAAGGAGGCTATAGTCTCAGCACACAGGCAAATATTCTGTTGTCACAGTAAATAAAAAACTTGATTGAAAAATGGGAGCAGGAGATTGAATTAGCCAAGGGTACATAGAATCTGATAAGAGGTCTTGGGAACAGAGCAATAAAACATGTGCTAACGCGTCCCAATCTAGATAATTTACTCACTCTGGGACTCGTTTTAGACCAATGAATCTTTTGACCCTGATTGAAGATACCTTAAGACGAGATAACTAATCAACATGTCAATCAATAAGTCAATAACGTCATCAATAGTCACCATAACAAATCAATTAGATTAATCAATAAAAT